>NW_026555343.1:33135864-35611803 GCF_029017545.1 Prosopis cineraria
TTCATAAGGAAAAAAACAGGTAGCAAGATTAATAGTCATTATCATGACAAGGACTAGCATTGCAAACTGCGAAACTAAGGGAATTGAAACAATGAAATAAAAATACATCATGGCTAATACCAAAAACACCTTAAAGCTGTTTCTATTTTTTTGTTTTTAAACATAAAAAATGGAAATAGTTTTGAAAACAACTAAATAAAAAACACGTATCCTAACAAATTTTTTTCTGTTTTCAAAACAAAAAAAACAATTTATAAAATAGAAAACAAAACATACTCTTACCTTTTCTGGACAAGAAAGATAGCTCTCACCCCACCCACCCCCATCATCTCTTTGTAACATGAGGAGAAAACTGACAGCTTTGTGAATTGCAGCACAAAACTTATAAGTCTTACCCAGAAGCAACACGGCCACATAATGCAAACCAAGTGCCATAAGTGAAGCAAACCCCCCACTTCCCATACTAGCCACCATCCTTGTTTGTGTATCTTTGAGGAATTTTACATCTTTCAATAGAATTCTCAATCTCTCTCTTGTTCCTAGTCCTTGGATACACTTATTGAATAAAACTAAAGCTCGAATTGACGATCCAGTGCATTCTACATATTCATGCTCAACTACGATGACTTCAAAAATTCTGTAGGGTTTCAACACCGAATAATCCAAACAAGAAATCCATGAGCAAAAATAAATCAAAAGAAAGAAAGGAGACCAGAAAAAGTGTCGTACTTTCTTAATAAGAAGAGACTACAATATATACACTATCATAATAATAACTAATAAACATCCTAATAATCCCATATACATGTGTTAGTGTTTAGTGCCTATTACATTCTCTTTAATATTTGTGACTTCAATCAAATTTAGATGAGATCGATTCTTACTTCTAACTAACTAATCTTGAGCTTTGATTGGCTCCCATGCCGTAAAACCACCTTTTACTCCAAAATGTTATGGTGTTTTGTAAGTAAATTAATGCACAAACAAAATAGCACTGGCTTTCTCACAGACAAAATCATTGAAAAACACCCTAGAATATCTGAGAAATGTCTCCAACACAAATTTCTGACGGATAAAAGTCTGGAGAGAATGCAATTTATTAGAACAAAGTTCTCTGAAGAGAAAATCTGTGAGAATATCGAACATAACAACAGGCAACAAAAACAACAACACGTAAGATTACTCACTTGAAGTGACAGAAGACATTGACGGAATATAAAGCATTTCAGGTCCATCTTTTCACCTACAATCTCTGGTGGTAGCATTGATAAAAGAAGACAACACTGAAATAGTCCAAAAATATATTAAGTGACCCACTGTATGGTAAGGTGAAGATGAGCAATGAAATAATTAACTTGTTTAATAAAGTAAAATAGGTTAATCACATTCAAGGCTTTTGTAGTGCAATCAGACACTTGCCATCTATGGTCTTGATCAGAGAAAGTCCACGACCCTTTGGAAATGTGACGATACATACATGGAAATCACCAAAAGGATTATCCTTAACCTGATAAGACCATCAGGTTTAGTTAGCAGCACAAGCGGATTCATGCATCAATATATACACATAATAAATATCTCTTAATAATAACTAGTCATTCAAATATTCATATGCTTGTTAATGGGTAGTAACCAGTTGACCTGAAATTTCTTGAATGAAGTCATGTTTCTTTTGCAAGTATAGGAGCAATTTCATCAATTAGGCTTGTGGCAAGCAAAGCTTGGACTGCAAAACTAGCATCCCTCTTGGCTTCCAAACTCTGCGAATAGTTAATGTCATATACTAATTAAAACCCAAAATATTAATGTTCTACAAAAAGTAAAGTATACTTTTGAGGTAATAATCACTTTTGAGGCCAAAATCATAGTTTGTGTAAAAATTATATTCAAAGCACTCTTTTTTTATCAACTTAATATGTGTTAAAATTAATATGAATTTACAACCATAATTTTCTTAAAAAATATACAAAGATATTGTATATGTTTTAAAATCAATTATGAGCCTAAAACTGTGGTGTTCAAACACTTATACATGACAAAGTCAATTATGAACTCAAAAACCATAGTTTATAAATAGTTAGATAGTTTCTAGAAATAACTAGGAAAGTATAATGAAGAGATGAATTGAAAAAATACATAATATTTCCTGTTTCGACAAGGAATATAAATTTTTTACAATAAAAGTGCATTTTTGCTCCTAAAATATTCTCAAGGAGCATCTAGTACCCTAACATTTTTGTTAGAGTAATTTTGCTCTTAAAGTTATTAACATGGAGTATTTTTGCCCTTTTGTTAAATTTTCTAATAGTCAATTTTAGAATTTGATGAAAAGGGCAAAAATGGTCTGTTTTGATAACTTTAAGGGTAAAATTGCTCCAACAAAAAACGTTAAGATATTAGGTGCTCTTCGGAAAATACTTTAAAGGCAAACATGCACTTTAACCCTAAATTTATGAAAATATCCAAATTTTTAAGAATTATAGTTTTTTTACTTGTAATTGATTTTGGCATACAATAGGGGTGTTTAAATATATTTTCACAAAATCATATTTTCACCTAATTTCTTTTCAATTATACTCAATCAATCCTACGGATCAATTTTATAAATCCATTACAACAAAATATAATCAATCATATAAATCCATTTTATCCAATATGTGTTAATCCAAGCACAATGCTCCAGAGCTAGACGCATCCAACCCAAGGAAAATGTACCTTTTGGACACATCCAATAGTTATATATAGACTATATTCATCTTCATAATGAATATGCTTCATGGTAACTTGAAGAGCTCTCTCTCTAACCAACTTATTGAAGGCCATCGCATAAGAAGTGGCTCAATGAATTTATATAAGCTATCCCATTCAAATCTTGTATCAAGGGATGGCGATAGTAAAGATCTTCCTATAATTATAAATTCAATATTCTATTATAATTGTTCATTAATTGGGAGAAATCAACAAGTATACATGTAGATAGAACTTGGTAATTTCATGGTATAAGGATAAAAAGAAAAAAAAAAAAACTCACCTTTGCACAAAAGGCGACGAGCTTTATTCCAATTAATTTCATGTAAGGATCAACATAGAGTTCTTGTCTGAGTTGAAGAATAAGTGGTGTGATCGGATCCACAAATCTTTTCCCATAAAAATAAGACATAGGCACGTAACCCAAGCGGCATTAACACCACCATTTTAGCCGCATTACAATATGGTGTAAGATAATTAATGCAGGTTTAGTAGATAGACATGGCAATAGATAGTGTTAGAAGAAAGTGATCATGCAATATCTAACATGTATGGCAGGACTTTTAATTTTTTTATCACTTTCTCCGACTTTTAATTTTTTTTATTTAATCTCAGTTTTTTTAATTTTATTCTGAGTTTTAATTTTATCTGTCCAAATTTCTTTTGAACAATTTTTAATTTTACTTTATTTTATATAATTTTGGACAAATTGATTTGATAGTGTTACGGAGGACCGGGGAAAACATTTGAGTGACTTTTCGAAATTTAAGAGAAGATGGGATCAAATTAAAATGAAAATAACTACATAATTAAATCAAATGACTGAGAAGATATTTAAACAAAAAACTAATATCACATCTGATAATTTTCATACCGAACGTAGAACATCTTCGGGCTAAAGGAGCTGAACGAAGATCTTAAGACCAAAAGTAAAAGAATAAACGACAATTAAGTTTTTATGAGGCAAAAGTGACATTTCCAGAAGTTTCAGGTCAATCTAAGTGCAGTTACCAAAAATTTACCCAAAAAATTACAAATTTCTGGGATCTCTAGAGTTATATGTCAAAGTTTTCATCCAGATCATAAAAAGGATTTAACAAGCTTTGAAACGATTTTTCTACAGTTATGAATTTTGAAAGGCCATCGAAAAATCCAAAATTACAATATGAACAGTAATCTGATCATAAAAACTTATAAGAGAGTTTTGCAATTTATAAGAGAGTTTTGGTTCTTCTAAGAGCAAGGGCTTAAATTGGTTCACAACAAGTCTTCAGCGCATAAACGCAGCAGAGGAATTGAAGTATAGCTTCAAGTAAAATTAAGGAACTAAATTGATATGACATGAAATTAAAACAAACTTAGAACTTCAAATATAAAAATTGATATTACATCTAACAAAATTATACAAATTTAATTTAATAAAATCTTATGCGTCATTACTTTTAATGACTTTATTTGATAATAAAATATCTATTTAATTTCTTGTCTTTTTTCTCTAATATCATTAATGATAGAATCAAATTATATTTACAGTAACTTGAATGGCATGTTTTTATTAATAGAATATGGATGACATAGTGATACAGGTCTATACGAGAATTTCTCTAAATATTATATACTTTAATAACATTTTCTCTCATTAATATTTAATGGATATTAAAAGGAGACATTTATAATAAAAATTTAATGATATGACTCATATGAGTCTAATAAATGATCTTGAAGGTAGTTCGAAGTTGGACATTAATATCAATAATCAATTTTGTTAATTGTCGAGTCCTATCAGTTACTAAAGCCATACTCCAAGGACTACATAAACACCGTAATTATAATAGAAAGAAAGTAGTAATAATTTGTAAAATTGTAGTATTCTTTAACGCCCACGACTCCACGGTATTTAATTGCTATCAAATTCTGAATTTGATACGCAAATATTTGTGAAGTTCTTTTATTATTTTTCTCATTTTATTATTTTTTATAAAATATATGTAAAAAAAGATAAATTTTACAAAAATTTACAGATTTTAATTTTAGAGAATTTAAATTCTAAGATTAGAGGCCCATGTCTATGTTCACTGACAAGAAGAGGTGATAGAGACATGAAACTAACTAACTCAACACTATTAGAAAGGAGCATGGGCCTCTAATACCCTCTTTAATTAATTCTCCAACATTTCAATTTTTTTTCCATTGTATCAATATTTTCTTTTTGGCAAATGAAAAATATTTTAATATCTCAAGACGCAAAAAACGACTACAAAATTGCATTGTTTTCATCTCCATAAAATATCGTGGTATCTCTCACCAACTATTATTTTCCCTTTACAATGTTTAAATTTAAAAGTTAAACGGTAATTTTGCTTTTAAATAATAGATTTAGGAGTGTTTAGGATCCTAAATTTTTTTAAAGTGCAATGCTCCCTTTTGACAATTGAAGATAATGTAATATTACCCCTACTTAAAGTTAACTTTAATAATTAGATGATCAAAAAATAACATGAAAGAACCTTAAAAATTATGAAAAAGAATTTAAAAAATTACAAATAAGTAACCTATTTAAAAAAATTAATGTCCAGAGATTAGACAAGTTTTTTCTTTGAGCAAAATTCAATCATTAGACAAGTTAGTTAATGATGGCTTTTTGGTAATTGACATCTGTATTGATAATCTATTTTTATTCTTTTTTTTTCCTTCATATTTAAAGAAGTTTATTCTTCATATTCATTAGCATTGTAAGTCCACAGCATTTACTCCCCTAGCCTGCAATACACTAGATATGGATACTTGAATGCTTCCACAAGAGATCACAATAATAAATTATTCAAAATATTATACTTGTCGAATCACAAAAAAATTGTACTTTTACTAATTTAAATAATTAATAGTTCAACAAACTAGATAAATTGAATTATTTGGTTAGAATATAAAAAATAAAAAAATAAAGCAAGAAGATAATGATGAGGAAGACACAATTACTTAAAGCATTGGGAATTATAATTCGCTTTATAGGTTGCTAATTTCCACCTTTGAGTTTACTCTTTAGTCAATTATAGTAAAAACTATTTTAAGGTATCCTAATATTCTGTCAAACTATTAGTCACTTTCTAATTAGCATTGAATTCATGCCCATTATACTTAAATGATAAATGGCAATTTTATATATTTTTATTCTTTTAATTTAAAATTTTAAATATTTATTTGAGGATAATTGAGTTTAATTGAAGATTATATGATTTTATTAGCCAATCTTCAATTTTAAATTTTAACTATCTAAATTTTATTTTAAATATAAATGATATCTTTGATATTTTTACACAGTTACTATTTAATTTAATTTTATTTGTGCAGATAATATATTCAATTTGGAAGACATTAATGAAGATTATTTGGATAAAAAAAATATGGACATATTTGAAAATAAAATCAAGAATTAAATTTTTAAAATCTTTTTTATATTTATTTTGAGTTTTTAGTGTAAATTTTTATTTAGGGTTATTTAGGATAGTTTTATTATTTTTATTAAATTATTAGGTTTTATTTTTATGAAGAGACGCATCTCATGGCTACAGGAGACGCACAACTATGTAAACTGTAGAAGAGAAAAGAGATGGAGTTGGCAGCGCAGGAGGGGCAAAGACAGACGTGCAAGTTCTGGCCGTAGCGATATGTCACAACCTATGTTGAAATATAAGAGAGCTCGATGGACAGAATTTCAAAAAGAATCTAATATATTTTAGAATATTTTAGAAGCATCTAAAACAATTTAAAAATTTAAAAGGTTCTAGAAACTTATAGAGGAATGTGGAGATATATAGAATATAGAATATTCTAGGATGTTATAGAATATTCCACACATATCTTGAAGGATAGTCTCTAGAAACTTCTTGTAAATATCTAGATATTTGTTGTAGATATTTTTATAAAACACTCTAGAGGATGAATGTAAACTGTAGGATTAGATTAATCTCCACCGTCCATTAAGGAGGTGAGAATTTTCTAGAAAAGGAGAAGGCCTATAAATACCCCATAACCCCTTATTTGTAAAAAAACAAGAAAAGTAATCAAAGTTCTAAGCTCTCAAGTTCTCTCATCCAAGCTCTTTTCTCTTTGTGTTTAAGTTTCCTAGTTTCTTTGCCTACGTCCTGAGGGTTCGGCTGACTTAGCAAAGATCAAGAGGTTGATTATGCTAAGCCGGTATGGTTCAAGGACTGGGGAGTTCTAAGGCTGTGACAACATGGTATTAGAGCCAAGGTTTGAGGGAGCTGTGATTTGGGTGGATACTTGTAAATAAGGATGTTGGGTGTAACTAAGGAAACTCTTGCTCATGTCGAAGAGAGGGGAAGGGAATCAACCTTTACATCATTGTGTTAAGAAGGAACAAGGGACTAGTAAGATGTACGTTTTGAGGACCTTTCTATTTTGTGGGTTAAAATCGATGCCTTAGAAAGAACCATAGAAGAGATGGTCGATAAGGTTGAGAAGGTTGAAAGAGACATGAGTATGTTAGAGAACCACACTCTTAAAAAACTTGAAGGGTTAAAGAGTAATATGGATGCTTTGCAAAACAATGATGATCAATGTAAAGAGGCGATGAAATCCTTAGAGGCGAAGGTGATGGACACTATCTTGCAATGCAATAACAACTCAACACTCTCAAGACTTCCTTAGACGAAAGAGGAAGGAATCCATATTAGACAGAAATAGTAGACTAAGAGAAGTGAGGATGGATCTTCAAACCAAAGGAATTTAAAGGTGTGCGGGATCCCCAAGAAGTGGAAAACTTCTTATGGCAGATGGATTACTATGCTAACACCTTGAGGATAACAGATGATCAAACTAAGATACGCACTGCTGCTTATTCCTTATACATAATGCCATGCTATGGTGGCGAAGGAAGCATGTAGATATGGACAAGGGGCTTTGCACAATCAATACCAAGGAAGATTTTAAGAAAGAGTTGAAAAGACAATTCTATCTAGAGAACGTGGTCCATGTAGCTCGCAAGACATTGATGGAGCTTAAACATAAGACCACTATCTCAGACTATGTGCAAGAATTCACCTCTTTACTCTTCAGATTCTAAATTTGAGTAGTAAAGAGGGTCTCTTCTACTTCATTGATGATCTTCAAAATTAGGCCAAGCATGAGTTGCAACGATGATGTGTCAAGACTATTGATGAAGCTATAGTGATTTTGAGAGTTTTTCAGAGCTTCAAAGGGAAAGAGGTGAGTCTCCTGAGAACAGATTTCCTAGCCATAATCTTAAGAATGGTGGGGAAAGAAAGAAACAATAAAGGAATAAACCTTGAAGGGAAAGTGATTGAACAGGGGAGATGCTGGGAAGGTATCCCAGACAAAGCAGAAGGAGAAGAGAAAACTTCACAGCTTTATATGTTAAGGCCCTCATAAGATGAAGGATTGCTCGAAGTTAGGGTCATTATCTGCTCTAGTACAAAAGGAGGAAGCACAAAAAAAGGAGGAGAAAAATTTCAGGATAGGATCAATTCAACTCCTCAATACTTCTAAACCCAACCGTCATAAGGCAATGGGTTGATGCATGTGAAGGCTAAGTTAAATGAAAAGCCAGTTAGCATCATGATGGATACTGAGGCAGACCACAACTTCATTTCTACAGAAGAGGCTAAGAGATAGGTCTCAAAGTTGAAAAGGGAGGGGAGTTATTAAAAGTTTCCATTTCTTCTCCTCAACCTTAGTTGGCATTACTCGAGGGGTCGAGTTATGTCTTGAGGATTGGCATGAAAAGGTAGATTTCTCAATTGCTTGTATGGATGACAACAA
This sequence comes from Prosopis cineraria, assembly GCF_029017545.1. NCBI lineage: Eukaryota > Viridiplantae > Streptophyta > Magnoliopsida > Fabales > Fabaceae > Prosopis > Prosopis cineraria. The sequence goes on from NW_026555343.1 coordinate 33,144,412, forward strand.
GGTGGTACTTGGTTTGGAGTTCATGCAAAAGGTAAAAGCCTACTTCAAGGGGTGGATTTTCACGATTATCAACCATGCGAGTATTAAAAGAGGATAGCATGTCAAGAAGGCTAAGAATGATCTCATCTCATGGGGAGATGAATCATAAGAAAGCCAAAAAGAAGAAGGATCCATGCAAAAGGAATCCCAAGTATAGGAATCAAGTCAGTGACGAGGGCGTCATTGGATTAGGTGGGGGAGAATGTCACAACCTATGTTCAAATATAAGAGAACTTGCAAGGTTGTGGCATTTTTGGAGACCTCCAAGATAATGGAGAGAATTTCAGATATATCAAGAAGAATCTAGTATGTTCTAGAATGTTCTAAAAGTATCTGGAACAATCTAAAATAATATGGAGAAATCTAGAAGTTTTTAGAAGGTTCTAGAAACTTATAGAGGAATGTGAAGATATATAGAATATACTAGAATTTTCTAGGATGTTCTAGAATATTCCACACATATCTTGAAAGATAGTCTTTAAAAACTTTTTTATAAATATCTAAATATTTATTGTAGATATTTCTATGGAATACTCTAGAGATGAATGTAAATAGTAGGATTAGATTAATTTTCACCGTCCATTAAGGAGGTGAGAATTTTTTAAAGAAAGGGAAGGCCTATAAATACTCCAACCCCTCATTTGTAATAAACAAGAAAAGTAATCAAAGTTCTAAGCTCTCAAGTTCTCTCATCCAAGCTCTCTTCTCTCTTGTGTTCAATTTCCTAGTTTCTTTATCTACATCTTGAGGGTTCGGCTGACTTAGCAAAGATCAAGAGGTTGATCATGCTAAGGCCGGCCGGCACGGTTCAAACTAGTTCCAAAGCCATGACAGATAGCTATTTTTCTTTCCTGCAAAGCAGGCGATGGCCTCTCATACTCTCATCTTATATTATTTGAGTTTTACTTTTATGAGGAGTTAAATTTAATATGCTCAATTACAAATTATAATCTAAAAATTTAATTAGAGTCTTAAATATTTAAAAAAGATTTTATTTTAGTTTTATTTCAATTTACACTTCTTCTTCCTACCTTTAATATTATGCTCTAATTTTTATTGTTGATTAAAGTAATTTTATTACATGATTTTTGTGTTATAAATTTTATGAGATTTTGCTTATTATAATGGATTGATATAGTAACATAAAAGCAATTTGGTTGGCTTGAATGATTATTCATACTTTGTTTCGGTGTGTTAACTTAGAATAGTTGTTAGGTTGTGGGTTAAAAGAGATTTCAATTAATATAACTTCATTTATTGTTTAATTCTTGAATGATAATTTTGAGAAATATGTAATAAAATCAAAATAATAAAGTTAAATAAAATTAAGTTATTTGGTAGATGAGGAAGATTAAATTTAGGTGATTGAGTTATGATTGATTACGCTACTTGTATTGATAATTTTCTCCATTGAATTTCCTTTATTTGTTTAATTTTAATTTATTTTTAAATTAATTTCATTATAAAAAAAATCCCCCCATTTTTAGCCTTTCATAATCATAATTCAAGTAATTGGTCTATGAACTCTTAAGGAGATAACCTAGGTTGCGTTTTAGTGCAAAATTTAGTTTTTATTAATTTTGGTGCTATTCAACAGTAATGTCATTAAATAACTAATTAAACTGTGAAGTTATAGTTTATATTACCACAAATTTCTAGAACTATCATTTGCCTAGTTATTTATGTTTATTTCTTTATATCTAGGTTCTCTCTTCATCTTCTAGTCTATTAAAATTACCCATAGATTTATTAAATGGTAATCACAAAATCAACATGAAGAATAAGAGAAATAAATATAATTGAAAAGGGCAAAATATATAAATATAAAAGAAAATAGTCAAAACAAGGAAAATAAAAACTAACTCCTCAATTGGGCTACATTCCTACCTAATTGGATAAATTAGAAAACACAATAAAATAAATAACATTGTTGTAAAATCTCCAATCATAAAAAACAATCACAAAGTAAATTAAGGAATAGAAAAGAAATAACTATGATATACAAAACTCCTCAACGATTCACTCTCAGTCTTTAAAATACTTCTACGAACTTCAAATATCTTAAAAAAATTCTTGAGGTATTCAAATAAGTGATAAGATGTTCTTGAATAGGACTATGAGCTCTTATTTATAATGTTTTGCAATTAATATTTCTAATCTTTTTAAATATCATAATATCATTTTGAATTGATATTATTTAAAAAATAATCATGCTCCCTCCTGTGTATGCTTCTTCAATGCATTTTTATCCTTTTTATGATTTTCCACACACACACACACACACAAAAAGAAGATAGATGAATAGTTTTTGTAGAGAATTTATTCTTTATCTTATAATTAAGTGATGAGAAAAAAATACATAAATATTAATTAAATAGATATAAAATATTAATAAATATAATCAATATAAATCAAAATTTATACCTATTTAATTATAAAATATGCACTTATCAACCCCTCATTTTCCTTTTTCATTTTCTTTTCCTCATCCTATCCTCACACTTGGATTAAAAATTTAATGGTTAAGATTTAATATTTTATAAAAATGTTATAATAAATAAATAAATATATTTAAACTGTAAAAATTTGATCTGAGAAATTCACATCAACTACAAGCTATAATTAAAATAATGAATTTGATCAAATCTCAACTGTTGAATTTTCAATCCAAGGGTAGGGATGGGATGATGAGAAGAAAATGAGAGGATTATGAGAGGATCCAAATCCCAAAAAAGGGGAAGCATATGCTTGCATGATACTCACTCAAAAGAGTTTTAAACATAAATGTTACAAAAAGATACAGTAATCGTCATCATTAACATCTTATCTATTACATATCCATAATGATATTTATGTCAAAATTATTTTTCATGCAATATATGGAGGAGGTACTGCTAGTTATGAATGAATATAAGAAGAATTATACACAAGTTCCTCACAACACAATAAAATACTACTTGACATAGCAAAATGATGACATTGTTGGATAAATTGTCTGCTAAATTGTTAACAAACTTTGAAGTGTTTAATTGTATTGTGAAGAATCTCATCATAATTCTCCTATGAATATGTTTTTCGAGATAAAAACATTTATCCGACAGAATATTTCTCCTGGCTTTTTCAAGAGAATGTTCATGAAAGATTCTCTCAAAATATTGCCAGAGAAAATAATTCTCTCCAGATTTTCTGATAAAAGAATCTTCTCTCAACAATTTTGAAAGAGGATAAATTTTTTTGCGAAATTTTTACTTTCTCTCTTTTTTGGAAAAATTTTGAGAGAAATTGTTTTTTTTTTTTTTTTCCGTAATGATATGTAGTTCAGTCGGTATTAGCATCTCAAAATTACCCATATGCCAAAAAAGTTATCATGTGTGTGTAGAGCGCAGCATGATGCAATATATAATTAATTTACTACGAGGGATCAGATGCATTATTTATTATATATTTGTGAGAGAGCATTAATTAATTGATTACAATGTTAAGTTGAGGGGAAAGTATGAGGTGGAAGGGCTTGTTGGGACAAACTTGAGAGGACGCGGCAGCGAGGTGATGCAGGGTGATTCCATGATGACAGATTTGCAAATGCTTGCGTATGTCTTCTTATATCTTGATAACCATCCACAATAACTCTACATGTTTTCATCTACGTATTTACATATAATATCACTATTTCACTATAACATAAAATAATTTTTACAAATGTTAAAAAAAACTTTTTGCATCAGTTCAAGAAATAATATTGTTTCAAGAAGTTAAAAAGTCTATTTTCTATATCGGAAATTAAAACTGTAGAAAATACATTAATTTTTTTTTAAATTAAATAACTGAACACTTTTTACATCAGTTCTAGAGCTCAATTGATATAAAAAAGTGTACTTTCTACATTGCTTATGACCACAACAGCTAATGTAAAAAGTGTGGTTTTCTACATTTGTTATGACTATAACAGATGTCAAAAACCACCGGTTGATGTAAAAGTAGTTTTTTTTCTTTAACAAAATATTTATCTTGTTCATTAAATGCATGCATAATAGTCCAACATATCCCAAAAAAAAGAGAGAAATAAAAACAAAGAAAATCAACCAGAGTCTTAAAACTTCTCCCAGTCAACACCTAATAAAGATCTGAGAAGAATTGGAGGTCCAGAAACTCAATCCAAAGGACATAATTTCTTTAATGAAGCTTTATCAACCCAATCATCACTGGGTTAGCGTCTCTGAGAACCCAAGAGAAAATGCTATTCTGTAAGAAAATCCTCTTAAAAAGGATCTCAAAAATAGGAAGACACTTCCAATCATTTAGGGTAGAACTAGCTTTTAAACTATCAAAAAATTTTAGAATCAGCTTCAAAACAAACAGCATTAAGTTCATTTGTACAAGCAAACTCCACAGCAAGAGCCAGTGTAAGGAATTCCGCCGCCAATGCAGAATGAGCTTCACAGATAGAATAAGAACATTAAGAAGCCATCCGTTAGAATCCTTGACAACAAAAACAATATATAGAAGCAACATTTCAACATTTTTAAAAATTATATCTATTTTTTCAATTACCTATCCCTTGTATATGAAAATTGCCATAGCCAGATAGTATGATTCTTTTACAATTTCTAGCCCCATCACAATCTAGTTTAATATCCAAAACTAACAACTATGTATCTAACATAATTCAATAAAAAATTGGAACAATCAAATTTGCATAATCAACTATTAACACTATCCACAAAAGTATGGAAAAACTTATTTAAAACTAACAAACTTATTAAATTGTCTAAAAATATCTAAAACTTACATTACTACAAAATATACTTTTTACTACCCCAATTCATGTCACTTTCTATAAATAGGATGCCAAAAGTCAAAGATGTGGCAATTCCATAATTAAACGACGGCTCTGCAAACATTTCAACATCACTTTAGTGAAAAAAAAAAAAACAGCATGGTTATTATTAACGACATCACTTTAGTACATACGACGTGGATTTTTAAATAATTCTACATCGTTTTTAGTGAAATCTCTTAATGTGGAAGGGAAGTGGATATTTTTAAAATTTTTATTTTTTATTTATCTAAAAAATGCCATGTCATTTATTATATTAAACAACGTGGTTTATTAAATCCATGTCAATTTTAATTAAAGCGATGCGGAATTATTCGGTATTATTAAAGAATTTTTTTATTTTGTTAGTTCGCTTTTTAATCCACGTCACTTCTCTGGAAACAGCAACGTGGGTTATCTTTTTTTATAAGTTAAGCCACGTGGATAATTTTCAAAGCTCGATCCACATCACTCTTTACAAATAACCGGTGTGGCTTATCTTTCATTTTGAATTTCAGGTTTACGTTTTTCCCACTCGAGAGCCCTCTCTATTTTCATTTTCCCTCATTTTCCTTCCCTTTCCCTCTCGTCACTGAAATCATGCTAGTCTCCTCTCTTCTCACTTGTGCTCCGGCATCAAATTCTTCTTCGACAAGCTCATCTCCTTTATTCTCACTTGTGCTTCAGTGATGTGTGTTCTCCAACGAGATGCTCTCCTCTCTTCTCACTCATGCTCAGCACCTTTTTCATTGTTTTCCAGAACCACTCCCCCCTCTCCTCTCCACTCCAAACGAGACCCATTGTTTTGGTTCTTTCTTTCTTTGTTTTTTTTTTTTTTGTTTTGAGTTTGCTCACTACTCCAGGCGACCTTCGAAGCTGTTTGGGTTCTTCCACCTTGTAAGTACTTCCCCCATTTTCATTTGTATCATTTTGTTACCCACATTATTACTTAGACTGTGGAAACATTGCTCTTTTACTTGAGTTGATTTTTTTCTGCAACAAGAAATAGATTATTGTACATTCTTAATTTATAACGTTACTCATTTTTCAAACTCTTTTGCATAGTATACATATGAACAAATACATTATTAGGATTATTTTTGCAATTATAGGAATTGTAAAAAAAAACTAAAAGGACTTGAGTTTTTTGAAGTTAATAAATTGTAAGAACTAATAGTTCCTAATTAAATTAAAATTTGTAGGAACTAAATCAATAATTGAAAAAGTACCACTGTCATGCCCAGAAAATCAAGATGTGATTGGCATGAGATATGCATAAAAACTCACATCTGTTAAGCCTTCAAATAGAAAACATCTAATTTAACCATAAAGACATTTCTACTATAGAATAGAATTATTTTAATATTATTATTGTTAATATTGCAGTCACAAATTTCTTGTAAAAATTCCAATAAAATCTTTATTATAATAAAACCTCCAAGACAAGAGAAAAAAATATGTCTATAACAACAAGATCAACTCATTTAATCAAAGAGAGGATCCCTAGTCCATGTTAACAGTCCTGCAAGATCACTTAATTAGGTAAGGACCTTGCCTATGGGCTATATAGAGCACCTAAAAGTTAATTTACAAAATATGATATATATGTTAGATTTTACAACAAATAAAGAATAACCTTAATAGTGCTTCAACTTCCAATTGACAATAAACCCTACAGTATTCAACTGAAGGTGAAGGTGCAAGGCTAGCAACACATTATTTGAGACCAAAAATAATTTTTTTTCTAGTAAATAACACCCTAATAATAAAGTTAAAAGAATCAAGATGAGTAAATTCAAGTAAGTATATGCAAATTAAAAAGAGAACAATCAATATAATATAATCACTAAACTTGAAGATTGAAAGATTCTATATAACTTCAAAAGTATTGAACCCATAAATTTATAGTAGCAAAACAACTTTTGATCTTGTGAAATAAAATAGATTAAATAAATAAATAAAAATAATAACACCTAATTAAAATCAATGAAGTGTATGTTCACAAATAAATTAAAAGTTAATACTTTGAAGACTTTACAAAATAAATAACAAATACGGATATACAATTTATGAAGGTAAGTAATCAAACGCAGCTTATACTATGAAACAAACATAGACACATAGTCCACGAGGATAATACTAACCAAGCATGACTTGAAGCCACAAAATCAAATGCGAGTATGAGAACCATGAATAATAAACGTGAAAACAGAGCTCACAAAAGTCAAACTCACTAGTCATAACCATAGCACACTAAGGACTAATAAAACTGCCACTAGCAAACAGTGTTTGGTATGCAATCTTCTTGAAATTAATTTTCAAACATATAAGAAAATAACCATGTATTAAACTATAATTTTCTTTTCTCAATAACAAACTCACATGGATCGTTTAAAATATCAATCTTTTTAAATATAAAAATTCACAACTCATGTTTCATAAACTTCTTCACTAATTGCCATGATTTTTTTTCACCAAATAAAAGAGTACCAGAACTTATAAAAAGTAACTTAATTGACAAAAGTATTAAATGCTAAAGAAACATATATTAGTAACTATAAATTGTTGAAAAGAATATTTTGATAAAAGAAAAATCAGTAATATATAAATTGATTGGAATGTTATTTACTTACTTGATGCTTTCCCAAATGTACAACTTACTCCTAGTTAGTCACTTTCACAATATGGGTTGCTCCTTAATTCCCTAGTACCCAATGTAACATTTTTATTATTTTTACATACACTTTAACTAAGTATAAACCCAACAACCAAAATTAAAAGAAAGAAATCAATTCTATCTTGAAATTACCAACGAAGACACATATCTTACAACAAATTATGAAGGGAAAGAAAATCAGTTAAATGGTGAACTCTCACCTTTATACCACTCTAGCAATCCATCAAAACAATCGAGAATCAAGCTAAATATATAATATAAAATCATTATTTTCATGTTCCGACAGCACAATCCAATCTATAACTCGAAACCAAGAATTTTACTAGTATTATACCCAACTAAATTTAGTTACATATATATATATACATACCATTGCTACCATAAAGAATCAATTTCCAAAATGAACTATTTAAAATAGAACACAAAATGTTGTTCAAGATTTAATCTTCAAATGCAAACTTTGCTCAACTTCAAATTGGAATGAGATTTATGGTTATCAAGTTTAGTGTTCGAAGCTTCTTTTTGACAATCCCTTTGCTTTATGACCAAGCTTTAACCCAATTTCACCCTCTAAATCGTTGATATCCAAAACCCATATTTTACAATCCACTTCTAGCTTTTAACACAGCAAACATCATACAAACATTACATTCAACAAGGACTATACACACCATTTTAAAGTTGCCAAAGTCGTACTTCAGAGGAAACCAACACTGGGCATAGTTTCTTTCTAATATTGAACGAAATTTTGCTTCATTTCACAATCAAATTCATTTCACATCCAAATTTTGCTTCATCACATTCAACAAGTACCATTTAAATTTACTGTTGTTGAAATTTGGAGGGTCCCATTTTTGAGGAAAAATTCTGCCAAATGTTCTTCTTTCTAATTTTAACATGTCCATGCAAATAAGATAATTGCTAATTTGATGGTTTTTGATGATTGATTAGGTAAAAATGGAAAGTTATAATTTTTACATGCTACATGTGTAATTTTCTCTATTTGAGGAGGTGCATTTCCCCCTCATATCAACATGGCCCCCCCATTGCCTTTAGATTGATTCATTCTAATTTATGAGGTCCAGCACCTGTCACCACAGTCGTGAGATATAAGTATTATGTATGTTTCATGGATGATCATAGTAGATATGTATGGTATGGGGTCACCACTTAAAATTTAAATCTGAAGATATTAGTGCCTTTAAGCCTTTTAAGAACATGGCTGAGAACCTGTTTGATAAGACAATCAAAACTGTCTGTAGTGATTTTGGTGGGGTATACAGAAGCTTTATTCCCATTCTTAATGAAGCTGGAATTTCTACTCAATGCACATGTCCCTACTCCTCAACAAAATGGTACAGTTGAGAGGAAACATATAGACACATTGTTCCGATGGGTTTAAGCTTACTTAAGCTGATACGCTTTTGAAGTATTGGTGGAATGCCTTTGCTTGTGCACTTCACATTATAAATTGTTTGCCAATACTAGTGCTAAATTTAATTACAGACCCCTTAGGAGTGCTTGTTTAAAAAGAAATTAAACCTGATTATTCAATGCTTAAGACTTTTGGCTGCTCCTGCTACCCCCGTCTGCACCCTTACAATAAACACAAACTACAGTTTAGAAGTCAAAAGCCTGTGTTTATGGGCTGCAGCACTCTCACAAGGATTATGAGTGCATGAATTCAAATGAAAGGATTTATATATCTCAACATGTTTTATATTTGATGAGTCTGGGTTCCCTTTATGTTACATAAGACCAAAGAAGTCAAAGCAGCAATGATGATACTATTCCTCTTGAGAAAACTCTCGTACATGAAGTATATGAATTTCCTGACACAAATCATGACAGCCACAGGCCAAAAAAATAGTTCAAGTGCCGAAAAGCAAGTTGTGTCTGCACCTCTCACCTCTGTAACTGTTCAACCTTCACGCCCTATGATCACAAAAGTTTAAAGCTAGAATTTTCAAGCCAAAATGTCCACACATTGGTGTTGTTCAATTCAAATCAGATTCACATGCTGAACCTATAATAGTTCAAGAAGCATTACAGTCCAAGAATTGCTATGCCACAATGAGAGCAGAATATGAGGAAATGGTTAAGGACAATGCATGGAAGCTAGTACCTCCAACACATAACTTTAATCTTGTCGGCTGTAAATGGGTGTTAAAGAAGAAATATAATTCTGACGTAATGTTAGACTGCAACAAAGCAAGATTGGTGGCCTAGGGTCATCTTCAAGAACTAGGAGTGGACTTTGGGGAACACTCAATCCAAAATGAAGTCATGCATTGTAAGACTTGTTCTAAATCTTACTATTTTCTTCCACTGGCTTGTTAGACTGGATATTGACAATACCTTTCTCTATGGATTATTAAATGAAACTGCTTATATGTCTCAGCCTTGAGGGTTTGTTATTGATCCCAAGAGACCTATGTGTGTAAATTGTCTAGAACTCTCTATGGCTTGAAACAAGCTCCACGGGCCTGGTATGAAAAATTGAGAAATACTCTTCTATGATGGAGATTTGTTAACAACAGTGATGCCTCATTGTTCTTTTATAAGGACAAAACTCAAATTACACTCATACTAATATAACTTGATGACATTTTAATAATAGGAAACAAAATGGTGATCGTTTGAAGCAATTCATTACCAAGTTGAATCATATGTATTAATTCCTTCAGGGACATGGGAAATGTCTATTATTTCTTCGGAGTCAGTGTGTACCGAGATGAATCTTATTTTCATCTTAATCAGGCTAAGTATGCTTTTGAAATTCTAAACAAATGTGGCATGGAAAACTCAAAATCCTGCACAACACCAATGTCTACAAGTCAAAAATTGTCTAACTTTGATGGAGAGCCTTCTCTTATCTCTATCGATAAACCGTACGAGCACTTATCTTTGTTGTACAAGGCCTGATATCAGCTTTAGTGTCAACAAACTTAGCCCAATTATGCAATCTCCTTATAATACTACTACTCACTGGAAGGCAGTAAAAAAGAGTCCTACGGTATATTCAAGACATCATTGTCTTCATCTTAAAGTTGCAGATCAACTATCCTTGACAACATAGTCTAATGCAGAATGGGCGTCTTGCCCTGATGACAGAAGATGAACTGGAGGATATATATATATATATCCTTCTTCTGGATCACAATATATGGCATCTTCTAAATGCCTTACTTGGTCTAGAATATAAGGTATTGGGTAACTTTTATAATTATCTTTTCAACTATATTCCTACTTCATTTATCACTCTTAGCTTTTTGAAAAAATAATACATTGAAATTTTAATTATCATTATCACAACACTTATATAGGGTATCTAATGAGAGTAAAATTAAAAAGGTATAAAATTTTTTTTTTTAAGAAATTAAGGTTTCAACTAATATTTTCTTAAAACCATGAATTAGTTACTAATACCCTATATTTTGGTGTGGAGGAAGTATATAACTTGTTTTTAGGTGATTCAATCACCTCTTGGTCATCCAAAAACAACATATAATTGTTCGATCTAGTACTGAATCTAAGTATTGCTCTCTTGCAAATACTTCACCTGAACTCGTGTGGATTACATCATTACTGTCAGAATTATCTCTATTCACTCGCCAAACCTTCAATAATTTGGTGCTATAATATCAGATTTAAACCTTTATTACATGATTTATTCAACTTTGGAAGGCATGCGATGTAACCCGTTTGCGATATTCAGCCAGAGCCCAAAGTGGGAAAACATTTCTGTACATTGGATAATGGAGCATGCAATTCCTGCTGAATACACCAGTGATTTCCTGAAAACAAGTCACAAACTAACATTTAATCTACACTGATTGATACATGTTGTGAGTTTAATAAATTATTGCAAATTAATGAGAAGTGAAAGGTACTAATCAATTAAATTGTTGTGGCCAATCCCCATTCTCCAATTGAGCATTGATCAAGACTCTTGCTCCTCGATGAAGAGGAGTTGGATCTCTCTCAACCTTTCAATAAATTTTCATTAGTTTAGTCCTTTCATAATTGTAAATTGAAAATATATATAGGCATAAATTTGTATTCACAATAAATAATTAAATAGATTCACCTGCCTGGCAAACATTAGACCCATCATAGCCCATGATGTTTGTACCACATTTGATCTATTACCTTCTAGGGGAACATATTTCTGCATCGTTTGCAAAAATCATAAGACGATGAGGTAACTAATTAAAAGGCCAGATAGCTATTGGTATATGAAATAACAAGACAAGTTTCTTCATGAATTATATCAAGTTTGAGAAATAAATGAGCCATACTATATATTTACTCATATTTCTACTTGCATAGTGTGACTTATTATTATAAATAAATAAAATTTTTAATCCCTATGCCTTTAGTGTGTTTATTTTTGGTATTAGTCCTTGCACTTTTATTTCATTATTTCAAGTCTCGTAAGTTTTTTCCATCTGCAATATTAGTCTCTATATTTTTAAAAATTACCATAAAGACTTAAAGTTGGCTAATATTTGCATAAACTCTATTACTTCTTGTATTGACTTGTTTAAATTATGATGAGCTATACAAAAAAATGAGTAGAAGACAAAAAACAAGCTAAGCAGGACATTAAATCAATGAAGAAATTTCATAAGGAAGATAACATGTAGGTAGGGCAAACAGGCAGAAAGATTAATAATCATTTTGCTCATACAATATCCAATTCATCATAATTTTACCAACTTGCCAACAAAATTAAACAAAGCCATGTATGCACCAACAAATTTAACTCAATCAGTGATGACAAGGACTAACATTGCAAACATATGAAACTTAAATGACTTGAAACAACTAAATAAAAGTACATGGACCAATATCAAAAAATGTTAAAAATAGAGACCAATAGTTATATTTTTCCTTATAAATTTTTTATTTATATTAATCCTTAAAATAGAGATTTACCTTTTCTGGACATGAAAGATAGCTCTCACCCTACCCACCATCATCTCTTTGTGACGTGAGAGGAAAATTGATAGTTTTGCGAATTGCAACACAATCATTATAAGTCTTACCAAAAGCAGTAAGGCCACCTAAAGCAAACCAAATGCCATAAGTGAAGCAAATCCCCCACTTCCCATACCATCCACCATCCTTTGTTTGTGTGTCTTCAAGGAATTTCACAGCTTTCTCAATGGAATTCTCAATCTCTCTCTTGTTCCTATGCCTTGGATACAAATTATTGAATAAAACTAAAGCTCAAGTTGATGATGCAGTGCATTCTACATACTCATGCTCAACTATGATGCCTTCAAAAAGTTCTGTAGGGTTCAACACCTAATAATCCAGACAAGCAAATCCATATGCTAAAAGAAATCACAAGCGAAGGAAAGGGGATAGGAATAATTGTCATACTTTAATATAAAGAGCTAGATCATCCTAATTATAACTAATGAATATCCTGTAATGCAATATTATTGTTTAGTGCCTATTACATTCTCTTTAATTATTTTGTTCACTTCAGTTCAAATTCAAATGAGATCAAATTCTTACTTCCAACCAATCTTGAGCTTTGATGGGCTCCCATGCTACAAAACCACCCTTTTTACTCTGCAAACGTTATGGAGTTTTGCAAGTCAATTAATGCATAAACAAACAATGACCCAAAAAAATAAGAATGGCTTTGTCATAGACAAAATCATTGAAAAACACTCTAGAATATGTGAGAAATATCTCAATCACAAATTTCTGATGGATAAAGTCTAGAGAGAATGCAATTTATTATAAAGAAGCCCTCTGAAGAGAAAATTTGTGAAAAAGTTTTTTATAAGAAAATCATTGTTTTATCGTAATATATTGAACCATAATAATGTAAGATTACTCACTTGAAGTGACAAGAAGACATTGACGGAATCATAAAGCCTTTTGGGCTCCATCTTTTCACCTACAATCTCTGGTGGTAGCATTGATAAAAGAAGACAACACTGAAATAGTCCAAAATATATTAAGTGGCCACATGTATAATAAGGTGAAGATGAACACTGAAATTAATTAACTTGTTTAATTAAGTAAAACAGGTTGTCACATTCAAGCCTTCTGCAGTGCAATTAGAAACTTGCCATCCATGGTCTTGATCAGAGAACGTCCACGACCCTTTGGAAATGTGACGATACATACTTTTGAAATCACCAGAAGGATTATCCTTAACCTGATAAGATCATCGGTTTTAGTTAGTAGCACAAGAGGATTTATGCATTAATATATACACATAATAAATCTCTCAATTAATAACTAGTCATTCAAATATTCATATGCTTGTTAATTGGTAATAACTAGTTGACCTGTGATTTCTTGATGAAGTCATGTCCTTTTGCAAGTGTAGAAGCAATTTCATCACTTAGGTTTGTGGCAAGTAAAGCTTGGACGGCAAAACCAGCATCCCATACTTGGCTTCCAAAACTCTACAAATAATTAATGTCATATACTAATTAAAGCCCAAACTATTAATGTTTTACTAAAGTAAAGTATACTACAATGTTATATAATTTTATATCTAGTCATGTAACTCTAACAAAGTTAGTTTCAAATAATTTTGTGTGGTAAGTAACCATTTGAAATATTTTATCAATATTTAAAAGTTTAATTTAAGATTTTTTTTTGTCAATAAAAATAATGTTGTTAGGGTTAAAGGACTAAAAGTATACTTTATAAAATTAAAAAAATTAAATTGAAACGTTGTGTAAGGTTAAATAAATTAGAGTTGTTAAATTAAGTAAAATGAATATACGAAGAGATTTATTTGGAACTTGAAACTTAGGGAATACTGTTCAAGGAAAAAGATAAAACACCACATGAAACTATAAAGAATGATACAATTAATACCTCATAGTTAATATGTTCTCTTCTTGATTAATATTTAGTCGATGATTGTATAGAAGATCCTGATTTAATCTTCTTCTTCTTTTTTTTTCACTATGTTATTACTGGTTTACCTGCATGGTAATTCCATCCTCGGAAACCCATATGTAATCTGGAACCCCTTCAAGATGCTTCTTGAAAGCATCTGCATTTGGATCTTCAATCCAACAAGGTAGCATGCATAAAACCTATGTCAAGTTTAAAAAGAAAGATAAATATAAGATTTAGCATGATAATCAACTTTAGAGGCCAAAATTAAAGTTTTGTGAAAATATATCCAAATACTCTTTTTTTAATCAATTTATTACATGTTAAAGTTAATTATGAATTTAAAACCAAAATTTTTTAAGAAAATATATACAAACTTATTTATATATGCCAAAATCAATTATGAATATAAAACTGTGATTTCGTTAAAAATATCCAAACACTTTTATACATGAAAAAATTAATCATGAATTTGAAACCATAATTTACAAAATGGTTAGATGGTTTTTAGAAATAATTTGGGAAAGTATAATTGAAAAGATGAATTGAAAAATACATAATAATGTGCTTGTTTGGATAAGGAATACAATCACTTTTATGAATATATATCCAAATGTTTAAGAGCCATAGTTTTTTTGTTCATAATTGATTTTGGCATATAATAGACAAGTTCAAATATATTTTCACAAAATCATAGTTTTTTTATCTAATTTCTTTTCAATTATACTCACAATCAATCCTAGATCAATTTTATAACTCCATTACAACAAAATATAATAATTATATTCAAAATCAATCATATAAATCAATTTTATTCGTAATCAATTTTATCCAATATAAGTTAATCCATGCACAATGCTAAGAGAGCTAGATGTATCCAACCCAATGAAAATGTACCTTTTCGACACATCCTATAGTTATGTATTGACTATTTTCATCTATCAGTGATGACAAGAATAACATTACAAATATATAAAAGTTAAAGGACTTGGAATAACAAAATAACAGTGCATGGACTAATGACCAATAGTTATATTTTCCCTTATAAATTTTATATTTTATATCGATACTTAAAATATAGCAATTTATCTTTTCTGGACATGAAAGATAGCTATCACCCCACCCACCATCATGTCCTTGGGATGTGACAAGAAAATTGGCAGCTGTGCGAATTGGAACACAATCATTGTAAGTCTTACCAGAAGCAGCACGGCCACCTAAAGCAAACCAAGTGCCATAAGTAAAGCGAACCCCCAGTTCCCATACCATCCACCACCATTATTTGTGTATCTTCCAAGAATTTCATAGCTTTCTTAATAGAATTCTCAATATCCCTCTTTTTCCTATGTCTTGGCTACAGATTATTGAATAAAACTAAAGCTCAAATTGATGATCTAGTGCATTCTACATACTCATGCTCAACTACGATACCTTCAAAAAACTCTGTAGGGTTCAACACCTAATAATCCAAACAAGCAAATCCATATGCTAAAAGAAATCAAAAGAGAAGGAAAGGAGATTGGAAAAATTGTCATACTTTATTAATATCAAGAGCGAGATCATCCTAATTATAACTAATGAATATCCTGTAACACATGTATTGATTAGTTAGTGTTTAGTGCTTATTACATTCTCTTTAATTATTTTGTTCACTTCAATTCGAATTTAAATGAGATCAGATTCTCACTTCCAACCAATCTCGCCCATGCTGCAAAACCACCTTTTTTATTCTGCAAATGTTATGGAGTTTTGCAAATGAATCAATCCATAAACAAAGCAATGATCCAGAAAAAAAAAAGAATGGCTTTGTCACTGACAAAATCATTGAGAAACACTCTTGAATATGGGAGAAATGTCTCCATCACAAATTTCTGAAGGATAAAGTTTGGAGATGATGTAATTTATTGGAAAGAAGTTCTCTGAAGAGAAAACTTGTGAAAAGTTTTCTATAAGAAAATAATTGTTTTATTGTAATATATTGAACCATAATAATAATAATAATAATAATAATAATAATAATAATAATAATAATAATAATAATAATGTAAGATTACTCACTTGAAGTGACAAGACATTGACGAAATCATGAAGCCTTTCAAGCTCCATCTTTTTGCCTACGATCTCTGGTGGTAGCATTGATAAAAGAAGACAATACTGAAATAGTCCAAAATATATTAAGTGGCCACATGTATAATAAGGTGAAGATGAACAATGAAATTAATTAACTTGTTTAATTAACTTGACTAATCACATTCAGCTTTCTGGAGTGTAATCAGAAACTTGCCATCTATGGTCTTGATCAAAGAAGGTCCATTATGACCCTTTAGAAATGTGACGATACATTTAAAATCACCAGAAGAATTATTCTTAACCTGATAAGATCATCGGTTTTAGTTAGCACCATAAGAGTATTTATGCAATAATATATACACATAATAAATCTCTCAATTAATAAATAGTCATTCAAATATTCATATGCTTGTTAATTGGTAATAACTAGTTGATCTGTGATTTCTTGATGGAGTTATGTCCGTGTGCAAGTGTAGGAACAATTTCATCGCTTAGGATTGTGGCAAGCAAAGTTAGGACGGCAAAACTAACATCCCATGCTTGGCTTCCAAAACTCTGCAAATAATTAATGTCATATACTAATTAAAACCCAAAATATTAATGTTTTACAAAAGTAAAGTATACTATAATGTTATATAATTTTACATTTAGTCATTTAACTCTGACACCATTAGTTTTAAATAATTTTTTTTTTGTGTGGCAGTCATTATTATTTAAAAAAAACTAAACTTAATATGTAACCATTTGAAAATATTTTTTTATTTAAAAGTTCAATTTAAGAATTTTTTTTGTCAATGAAACTAATGGTGTTAGGGTTAAAGGACTACTAAAAAGATAGTTTATAAAATTAATAAACTAAATTGAAAAATTGTGTAAAGTTAAATTAGAGTTGTCAGATTAAGTAAAATGAAAATATGAAGAGATTTATTTGGGAATTGAAACTTTGGGAATACTGTACATGGGAGAAGATAACACACCACATGAAACTATAAAGAATGATACAATTAATACCTCATAGTTAATTTGTTCTCTTCTTGATTAATAATTAGTCGATAATTGCATAGAAGATCCCGATTTATCCTTTTTTTCTAACTATGTTCTTAGAGGTTTACCTGCATGGTAATTCCATCTTCAGAAACCCATATGTAATCAGGAACCCTTGCAAGATGCTTCTTGAAAGCATCTCCATCAGGATCTTCAATCCAACAAGGCTAGCATACATAAAATCTATGATGAATTTAAAAAGAAAGATAAATATAAGATTTAGCATGATGTGGTGCTTGTTTGGACAATGGTAATAATCAACTTTAGAGGCCAAAATTAAAGTTTTGTAAAAATATATCCAAACACTCTTTTTTTATCAACTTATAATATTTTAAAATTAATAATGAATTCAAAACCATAATTTTTCAAAAAAATATATATACAAATATATTTGTATATGTCAAAATCAATTATGAATATAAAACTGTGATTTTGTTAAAAATGTCCAAACACTTTTATACATGACAAAATTAATCATGAACTTAGAACCATAATTTATAAAATAGTTAGATGGTTTTTAGAAATAATTTAGGACAGTATAATTGAAAAGGATAAACTGAAAAATACATAATAATGTGCTTGTTTGGATAAGGAATATAATCAATTTTATGGATATACATCCAAATGTTTAAGAACCATAGTTTTTTGTTCATAATTGATTTTGGCATATAAGAGATATGTTTAAATATATTTTCACAAAATCATAGTTTTATCTAATTTCTTTTCAATTACGCTTAAAATCAATCCTAGATCAATTTTATAAGTCCATTACCACAAAATATAATTAATTATATTCAAAATCAATCATATAAATCAATTTTATTCATAATCAATTTTAGATTGTGAAGGTAATATACATGTACGTAAGACTAAAAATACAATAGATAGTTAAAGTATGAATAATCATCCTATGTAACTTATTCTCTGCAAGTTTTTATACTTTGAATACATAGGTAACATTTGGATCCGTAGTTTTGAATAAAAAATAAAAAAAATAAGAAACACATGATATTAACAAAAAGAACAAGATGAAACAAAATAAAATATAAAAGAATTAAACTTAATCAGAAAGTGAAAGAGGCCAACTTTTAAAGTGGAAAATAGATATATCTTACTAGAATAATAGTTGTTTTAAAAAAAAAGGATATGTGATGTACATAGATAAACATGTAAAAATATGAAATAAAAAGTCGAGTAAATAAACATTTAAATGAATATCATCAAATATTAATAAATCAAAGACACATAATATAAATAACAGAGAGAGTAAATCTTTTTTCGGGGGAGACGATTGCCCCCGGCCACTAGCTTTGTATATAGATATTTATCTACCAATATATATGAAACTTATGCACACAAATACAGTGCAAGATTCACTATTCAAAAGGGAATGAATAAAACCACTTATTGAAAGCCAAGGCTTTCCCCAGGAGAGTGAGTAGGTGGCACCACCATGATCAAGAATCCATTTTCGTGCTCCAAGACAAGCATTGTCTTCATGTCCATCAGGTCCTTCTCCGAGCATTCTCATGCACATATAACTCAGCACAGAACAAAACACGATGCTGTGTCCCTCTATGTGTAGTCCCCACCCTCCATCTTCATTCTTTTAACATGCATGCACTTGTAAAGAATTAGTTCATTTAAAACTTAACCTATCATTGAAAGCAAGTTTTAACAATTGGATGTATGAACTTGGTGATAGTACAGGTATCGAAGGATCTTCTTTCTACAATCTTCTGTAAACACATCGTCAAGATGGCCGGTGATATACATACAAAAAACCTACACCATTTTCAGAAATTTCAAATCATTTAATGATTGTTTAATATAAAAACCAAGTAAAATTTATAGCTTGTGACCTAAATTTAAAATTATATTATTATTCTTATCATCATATAAGTTCTTTTAGAAAAAAATTGTTTCAATTTATCTATGTACTTTTAGAAGTCTACAGCAACATTTAATAACATTTATTCTTTTTTTTTCCTTTTTATTGCTCACAAATATTTTCTTTTTAGGTGTGGTTTGTGAATTTGGTCTATAGTGATGGACAACAACAATTGCCTATAGCTATAGGTAACTGTCAGGCAACGGTTTTGAAGCATGGAATATGCTCGCGTTACTTGAAGTTTAAGGAAACGGTATTTTTTTACAATCTATAGCAATGAAAGACAAAACTGTTGCCGTATAATAGCCACTTAATGAATCCACCATGAGATCGATTCAATGAACTGAGGAAACTATGATGAGAGCTGCGTCTAGAGAACCCACCACAAGACTTATGGTGAGACTCCCTCAAGAAACCAAATGAACCCACCACATGACTTGGGGCGAGAGAATCTAGTGAACCAGCTGATGATGAGCTTGGATGACTTCTAGGCCTTCTTCGATTTAGACTAGCAATGGGTTTGGGCAAAGGGAAATGGCTATTTGGAAATTTGCGTTTCACACGATCAAAAGGGATCCAGAGGATCTAGGTTTAGTTTATTTTAATTTAATTCATAGATAAATAAATCATGAAATGGAATAAAATAAGAAATGAAACGATTCCATAGAAAAAAAAAAGTGATCACGGTAAAGGGAAAATAATATAGGGAACAGGATGCAATTGTTGTCCAAGTATAAATTAAATAAACAACACAAAGTAAATGTTGTTGGCTTTCTTGAGAAAAGTTTGCAACATGGGTAAATCTGCAACATTTATTACATGTTGTTTCCTGTCTATTGCTTAATATTCCTGCCAAATAATATAGTAAAATAAATGTTACCTATTATGGAAA
Organism: Prosopis cineraria; assembly: GCF_029017545.1. Taxonomy (NCBI): domain Eukaryota; kingdom Viridiplantae; phylum Streptophyta; class Magnoliopsida; order Fabales; family Fabaceae; genus Prosopis; species Prosopis cineraria. Next base: position 33,164,723 of record NW_026555343.1, read on the forward strand.
TAGGCAACACTTTTTTACCTATTGCAAAGTAACTATTGCTATAGTCTTGAAATGTTACAGTGATTTTTGGCTTGTGCACTAGGTACATCCAAAGATTTTATATGAACATGCAAAGTTCTTACAAACACATTATAATATAATGCTTTCAAAATAAACTTATGAGTGCTTTTAAAAAGGGGTCTCTCTAATGTTCATGAAATTCAACGATTATGTTTATTAAAATGTCTGCACGGCATAATGAGATATACTTTAGGGTTCAACTTCATAAGTTTTCAAAGGCACTAACTTCAGAGTATGTGATGAACACTCTAATGAGGACTTGTGCGTGCATTTCGCTTCACACACACACACATTATAATTTATTGAACTTTAGAGTGCAAGCTGGTAACGCGCCTGCGATATTCTGCGAGAGCCCAAAGTGGATAAATATTTCTGTACATTGGATAATGTAGCATGCAATTCTTCATGAATACCCCAGTAATTTCCTGAAAATTAAATTAACTATCAAGCATTATTCAATTTCACCACTAATTCATTGTTAAATTGTAGGGTTAAAATGTAAAAAAAATCTAAGAACTTGTCAAGAGCATCTAATATCCTTAATTCAACAAAGATGTTGGAGTACCTATCAATACTTTTTAATGAGGGCATTCTTCCTCGAATCTTTAAAATGGCTTAAAATCCATAAACATGGACCCTTGATGCTGGGTTAATGAGCACAAATATTCAGAATATTTTTTTTCTCCAAGAACTTTTGGTGGTATTCTTATTTATAGTATTTTTATACTTTACATTTACTTCCTTTTTTTAAAACAATCAATGTTAATGGACATCAAGAAATTTTAATAGGATGGAAAAGGATGCTCTTACTAAAAAAGTTTATGAATATCCATTCACTATTGTTGATTATAGAATACTAGATACCCCTGGCAAAAAAATGGTCTTATAAATTTTTTCCTTTTAACCTTAAATTAAATTAAGTGTAATAAAGTAATATTCCAAATGAATATATTGAATAAGATACGCACTTGTTGCGGCCAATCTCCATTCTCTAACTGAGCATTGATTAGGACTCTTGCTCCACGATGAAGAGGTGTTGGATCTCTCTCAGCCTCCAATTGACAAAATTTGATTTTAGGTTTTTTTTGGGATTAAATACCATCATAAATAAGTACAAATTGCAACTCACATTAAATATTTAAATCAAATTACCTGTCCAGCATGCATTAAACCCATCATAGCCCATGCTGTATGTACCACATTTGATCTGTTGCCTTCAAGTGAAATATATTTCTGTACATTTATAAAAGCCTCATAGTTATAAAAAGCATAATATGGAGAAATTAAGTGGGCACCAAATTATATAAATTAATGCTAAAATGAACTCGTTTCTTTCTAATAATTACGTGAAATAGGAAAAATGAGTCCATTAATAAATTAATCATCAATCAATAGATACATACATAAAAACTAGTTGAAATTTAAAAACTACACCAATTTTTTAAGGACAAAAAATAAAAGCCCAACCAAACAAGCTCTAAATCACACAATTTATAGACCTGTGAATGCTACTTTTAGTAGGTGATATGTGGTTATATAAATATAATTATATACAAATTGATAATTAATTCATAATGATTTACCTTTTTGGGACTTGAAAGATAGCTCTCTCCCCAGCCACCATCATCACCTTGTGCAGCGAGAAGAAAATTCACAGCTTTGCGAATGGCAACACAATCATTGTAAGTCTTACCAAAAGCAGCAAGGCCACCTAATGCAAACCAAGTGCCATAAGTAAAGCAAACCCCCCAGTTCCCATACCATCCACCATCCTCTATTTGTGTTTCTTCAATGAATCTCACAGCTTTCTCTATGAAACTCTCAATCTCTTTCTTCCTATGTCCTGGATATAGCTTTGTGAACAACATTAAAGCTTGAATTGCTGACCCTGTGCATTCTACATATTCATGTTCAACTACAATGTCTTGGAAAAATTCTGTCGGATTCAGCACCTGATGATCATAATTAATCCATACATTAAGTCTTAATCTCTATTTTTTTTAATTTGTTCCACTCAGCTGATAGTAATAAGATATCATTCTTACTTCCAACCAATCATAAGCTTTAACTGGCTCCCATGCAGCTAAACCGCCCTTTTTACTCTGCAAATATGAGAATTCAGGAGTTATAAATCTCTACTTTGAATGTAAAATCTAACTAACATATTAAATAAGGATATAGTATATTGATAAAGAAACTAAACAAGATATAAGATAAAATTGCATGCTTAAGCTAGCCATAATCAACATATTGTCTTCTTCTCTATACCGTTTGAGAGTTATGTAGCTTTTGGTGGGGAATGATATACTAAGTTAGGGTCAGCGAGGGGACCTAACCTATTTAATAATCCTTATTAGATTCGCTAACTGTAGGCTTTAGTAAAGTTAATGGCCAACACTTTAAATGTTAAGTTGGCTCAATAAATTGTGTTAGACCATTAAATATATATATATATATATATATTATCACATAACATATTGGGCTTTAATATTTCATGGACTACTAGTTAACCTGTTCTAACAAACTAACGAAATAATTAATGTGAACCTAAAGCATAAATTTCAAACACTAAATCATGAGAAATTTGTTTGAGAAAATCTTTGTTTTATTATAATTAATGAACCATCATTATAATATGAAATTACTCACTTGAAGTGACAATAGGATGTTGACAGAATCATAAAGTCTTTCAGGTTCCATCTTTTCACCTACAATCTCTGGTGGTAGCATTGATAAAAGAAGACAACACTGAAATAGTCCAAAATATATTTAAAGAAAACATATTAAGGTGAAGATAAACAATGAAATTAATTGACTTTTATAATTAAGTAAAATAGGTTATTCACTTTCAAGCCTTCTGCAGTGCAATCTGAAACTTGCCATCCATGGTCTTGATCAGAGAAAGTCCATGACCCTTTGGAAATGTGACGATACATACTTTTGAAATCACCAGAAGGATTGTCCTTAACCTGATAAGATCATCATCATTAGTTCCATATATAGTTAATTAGTCATTTGAAATTTCAAATATTCATATGCTTGTTAATAAATTGGTAATAACAAGTTGACCTGAGACTTCTTGATGAAGTCATGTCCAGCTGCAAGTGTAGGAGCAATTTCGTCAACTAGGTTTGTGGCAAGCTTGAACAGCAAAGCTAGCATCCCATTCTTGGCTTCCAAAACTCTAATTAATGGTGATTAATGGCATATATTAAATATGAAACCCAAAATATTTTGCTTTATTAATAATTAAATTAGAGTAATTGCTAAATTGAGAAAAATGAAGAGAATTATTAGGAACTCGAACCTCTAGAAATATTGTTCATGGAGAAGATAAAACAACACATTAATAAAAGATAATTTACAATTAATTTGTTCTCGATTAATAATTAGTTGATGATTGCATGGAATTAAGATCATGATTTAGTTTTTTTTTTAATTATTGTGCTCTTTCCTAGTTTACCTGCATGGTAATTCCATCTTCTGATACCCAGATATAATCAGGAACCCTTGCAAGATGCTTCTTAAAAGCATCTCCATTTGGATCTTCAACCCAACAAGCAAGCATACACAAGCACTGGGGCAAATGTAAAATGGAGATTAAAAATTGTTTAGAACTATGCTCAAACCAAAATCAATTATCAAATTCCTGTCACTAGGTCATCCTTGAATAGCTAGATGCTAAGTTAGGGTCAAATGTAACTTGGCAGTACATTTTGACCTTTGAATACCTTGATAAAATATAGAGTACCTTTTCAACACATCCAATTGTTATATATCGACTATTTTCATCTTCATAGTGAATATGCTTCATTGTTACTTGAAGAGCTTTCTCTCTCACCAACTTATTGAAGGGCCATCGAGTAAGAAGTGGCTCAGTGAATATATATAAACTATCCCATATCAAATCTTGTATCAAGGGATGAGGATAGTAAAGATCTTCCTGTAATGATATATTCAACTACAATATATTATAATTTTTCATTGGGATAAATCAACTGGTGTGTGTGTGTGTGTGTGTGGTGATAAATCAGAGACAAAAAAACTCACCTTTGCACAAAGGCGACGAGCTTTATTCCAATTAATTTCATGGTAAGGATCAACATGGAGTTCTTGTCTGAGTTGAAGAATAAGTGGTGTGATCGCACCCACAAATCTTTTCCCATACAAATAAGACATGGGCATGTAAACCAAGCGGCAATAACACCACATTTTAGCTGCATTACAATACGGTGGAAGAGAATTAATGGAGGATTATTAGATAGACATGGCAATAGATAGAGTTAAGAAAGTGATCATAATGCAATATCTAATATGTATGTATAGGAAGAGTTCTAAATTTTTTTATCACTTTCTCCGCCTTTTAATTTTTCATTTAATCTCAATTTGTTTCTTAATTTTATTCTAAGTTTTAATTTTATCTCTTAATTTTATCTTTCTAAATTCCTTTTCAACAATTTTTAATTTTACTTTATTTTATTTAATTTTTAGACAAATTGATTTGACTGTGTTAGAGAGGACTGGGGAAAACATTTGAGTGACTTTTGAAATTTGAGAGTAGATGGGGTCAAATTAAAATGAAAATAACTAGATAATTAAATCAAATGACTGAGAAGAAATTTAAACAAAAAAATTAATGCCACATCTGATAATTTTCATACTGAAAGTAGGATATTTTCTGGCTAAAGGAGTTGAATGAAGATCTTAAGACCAAAATAAAGGAACAAACGAACCATAAGTTATGATGAGGCATAAGTGCCGTTTCCAAAAGTTTCAGGTCTCTCTCTAAGTCCAGTTACCAAAAATTTACCCAAAAAATTACAAATTCCTTGGGATCTCTCGAGTTATTTGTCAAAGTTTTCGTCCTGATCATAAAATGGAGTTAATTAAGCCTTGAAACGACTTTTCTATATGGTTATGAATTTTCAAGGTCATCAAAAAGTCTAGAATTACCTATGAACAGTAATCTGATAACATATTTTGCAATTTATAAGAGAGTTTTGGTTCTTCTAAGGGTTGCAAAGGCTCAAATTGGTTCTTTATAAGTCTTCAATGTATAAATCAAGCATGAAAGATGAGATGTGTCAATATTAGAACTAATATAAACGTAGCTGAGGAATTGAAATATAGCTTCAAGTAAAATTAAGGAACTAAATTGATATTACATGAAATTAAAAAAAAAACTTAAAACTTCAAATATAAAATTGATATTACATCTTATCCATGAATGCATTGAATTAACCTGGATGCACTGGAAGAAACGATGGAATAAGCCAAAACTCTGGTGGCATTGGATTTGTTCCAGACCAGTCAAACAATCCAAGTATCTACAATAACATATCAACAATGAGACGTAAGCAATTAAATTAAATTGAGGGATATTTGTTTATATATTACAAGCTGCAATATTCACATGTTGCTTGTAATTATTATGGCTTTCTCTCTCAAACCATGAGCAGCATAATAATGGAACCAAAATTTTAGATTGTGAAGGTAATGTACATAAGATTAAAAATACAACAGATAGTTAACGTATGAATAATCATCCTATCTCTGCAAGTTTTGAATTTTGATTTTATATTTAAAAGCTCAATTTAAAATTCATTTATTTACCAACAATCATGTAGCTCAACTAATAAGAGGCCATGATAGTTTAACAAGTGGTTTTGAGTTTGAGTCTTTTGCGTTAAAAACTCATTGGGAGAACTTTGCCGCCAATATGGTCTTACTCAGCTTGACCCATGAATAGTAGGTAATTGCAAAAACAAAAACAAAAATTCATATATTTAAAATTATTTATTTAGGTAATATAAAAAATTTGAAGTTCAAAGACAATGAAAAGAGGGACATGGAAAATGAAAACTGGAAGAGAACAGGAGGCATTTCAAACACTAGGGTGTATGAAGGATTTATAATTATAAAGGAGTTATAAATAAAATATAGACTTGGATTCAAATCAAAATCCATAAATTTTCATCTATCCAAATGATGGATTTCATGTCCTAAATTCAAATCCAAATTTAAATTAAATCATCCAAACACAATACACAAGATTTTTTCCTTTAAATTAAATTATGATGCTGTTATTATGATGCTGATTTTCGAATGAGAAAATTTTCAGAGCAAAGTTAAATACCTACACACACTCAAAATTCAAATATTGTAATTTTTTTTTAATAAACCTGAGTTCATGTAAGGTTTTAACAGTTTTATTGTCTAAAAATAATTGTAGAATGAATATAAGGATAAGTAAAATAATACATCCTTATTTAATGTTATTAGATGTTAACTAAAAGAAGCTGAAAGAGAGAGAATGAGATGTTAGGACATGAAAGAGAGAATAAGAAAATAAAAAATAAGAAACACATGATATTAACAAAAAGAACAAGATGAAACAAAATAAAATATAAAAAAATTTAAACTTAATCAGAAAGCGAAAGAGGCCAACTTTTAAAGTGGAAAATAGATATATCTTACTAGAATAATAGTTGTTTAAAAAAAAGGATATGTGATGTACATAGATAAACATGTAAAAATATGAAATAAAAAGTCGAGTAAATTAACATTTTAATGAATATCATCAAATATTAATAAATCAAAGACATATTATATATATAAATAACACAGTGAGTAAGGGCTTGTTTGTTTTCTATTTTTAAAATTTTTTCGTTTTTTTTTGAAAATAGAAAATTTTCAAAATTTGTTCGGATAATTATTTTTTTAGTTGTTTTCAAAACTGTTTTCATTTTTTATTTTTAAAAATAAAAAATAGAAATAATGTCAACTTATTTTTTTATTTTTCTTATTTTTAAAACACACTACATTTAGTTATTGAAAATTATAGTTATTTTGACCAATTTTTATTATTAATTACCACCATTAACTGCTTATAACCATTACTATTAGTCTATTTTTTAATTTTAAAAATATTTTTTAATTGACATAACTAAACAATTTTTTATTTTATTTTGTTTTAAAAGCAATTTTAAAAACATTTTATAAAAACAAAAAATGAGGATAGAAATCAAACATGCCCTAAATCTTCTCTCGGGGGACGATTTCCCCTAGCCACTAGCTTTGTGTGTGTGTGTGTGTCTAGCAATATATATGAAACATTACACGCACAAATACAGTGCAGGATTCACTATTCGAAAGGGAATGAATAAAATTACTTACTGAAAGCCAAGTCTTTCCCCATGAGGGTATATAGGTGGCACCACCGTGATCAAGAATCCATTTTCGTGCTCTAAGACAGGCATTGTCTTCACCTCCATCAGGTCCTTCTCCGAGCATTCTCATGCATATATAACTCAGCACAGTACAAAACATGATGCTGTGTCCCTGTATGTGTAGTCCCCATCCTCCATCTTCATTCTTTAACATGCATGCACTTGTAAAGCATTAGTTCATTTAAAATTACAATTATAAACGTATCATTGAAAGTTTAACAAGTAAATGTATGAACCTGGTGATAGTACAGATATCGAAGGATCTCTTTTCTATACTCTTCCGGGAACACATCATCAAGATGGCCAGTGATATACATACAAAAGACCTACACCATTTTCAGTAATTTGAAATCATTTAATAATTATTTTATATAACAACCAAGTAAAATTTATGTCTTTTTTAGAAGCCTTTTTTTTTATTTTTAACATAGATCTTTTTATTGGAGGTAATCATACTCGAAATACAGTCGAACATTAAATGCAAGCACCTTTTCTAATAGGAATTTGAATCCTAGCTTGGTTCACTACATTATGATTATATGTTGACATTTTTCTCTAGGATTAATAGGCAAAAATACCCGAAAACTTTTTTGTGAGGAACATTTAGTATTCTAAACTTTGATGGGTTGAGGGGCAAAAATGCCTTAAAAATTTTCTAAAAGGAGCATAGAGCATCCTTACTTTTTAGTTTGAGCACTTTTTAGTTGGAGCAATTTTATTCCAGAACTTTCAAAAAAAGAGTCATTTTGCCATACCGTTAACCTAACTAATTGTTGACCATAAATTTTACTTTTGACTAACAAATTTACATGTGTAGCCTTCCCCTACCTCTTGCCACCTATTCTCTTTCTTAATCTTCATCCTTAGGTTCCAAACAAGAAAAACATAGAGAGATCAATGATGAACATCCTCCTCACTACTCTCCTTTTCCTCATTATCCCTATCATCCTCTTTCTCCCAAGATCAAGTAAACAATCATCATCATCAATAAGAAGAAAAGTCCCTCTTGGTGTCAAAGCTGAACCACAAATCCCACAACAAAAATTACCACGGTGAACTAATGATAACAAATACCACCTAGAAAATAGGAGAGACAATATAACTAAGGAAATTAACTTTTGGGAGCACATTCCGTGCTTATCAAGCGTGCTCATCACCCCTAAAATAATTTGGACCATCTAGATTTAGTCAAGACAGTCCAAATTAAACTACTTTTTTATTTTTTATTTTTTAAATAAAAGTTTATAAAATTTAAAATAAATACATTTATTAATTATTACTAACCTGTATCATTCATATTCAATCAGATGATTCCAAATTTATTATTAATTTTTATAATTTTTGGTAAATTGATCATACAAGTTTAACTTGTACTATCTAGATTCAAAACAGTTTAGAATAAATCTATATCATTAATTTATAAAAATGATAAAAAATTTAATATTAAATTTAGACAGATCTAATTAAATGTGAATGGTACATGTTAATAATAAATATATCTATTTAAAATTTCGTAAAGTTTTATTTTAAAAAAATATAAAAAATTAAAAATAAGTAGTTTAATTTAAATGGTCCAGATTGTTTCAAGGGTGATAAGCACATGTGCTCCCACTAACTTCTCAACCACAAAAAAGGAAGACATAGATTTTTGGATAATAGCGAGTAAGACAAACATCAGTATCAGTATTACCTTCGAGAAAGAGCAGTGATTTTGGTTCTGGTGAATTGATTTGCAGGGAAAATATATTATAAATAACACAAAAATGTGCTGACCTATTTTATTTTAACAAATGTTCTCCAGGATTGAGAAGCAGAGATTGTAGGAGACAACACTGGAGGGTAGAAAGAGGAGGATGGGAAATGAGGTGGGAGACGGCGGAGATGAGAGCGTCCATAGCCTGCTTGACTTTGAGGCAAAATATGACGAGGAGAAGAAGCTATAAAAATGGTCACAAAAATTAGACATATGTGATTCTCAATTTATACCATCTTCACTGCTGGTTTTCTTCTTGTTCGTCTTGGTCACCATGGTTGTCTTCGCACTCCTCTCCTTCTCTAGTTTCTCAAAGTTGTCATGATCATCGTCCCCAATCTTGTCGATGCCTTCTCCGAGAGATGATGAGTTGGAGCAAACAGAGATGGCCAAGATTGTGGGATTCTCGTCTCCGACCACAATGACGAGAATCTTCTCCTTGAGAACCTTGATAGTCTCCTCGTTGGTCGAGTTAGCTTTGTTTCTAGGTATCACCTCTCTCCAAGTCTTGGTCAGATCCTTCTTCGCTTTGCAAGAAACTAGAAAGTCTCTAGTGAGAGAAAGAGGAGGAGGAGGAATGGCAGCGGCGGCGACCCGGAACAGCGAGGGAGATGGAAAGGGATGAAGAAGAAGAAGAAGAAGACGAACGATATATTAGGAGGAAGAGGGGGTGGGAGAGTGGAAGAGATAAGGCAAGATGAGAAGTCAGTCTTTTTTGGTCAAAATGTAACATTTAATGTCAAAGTTAGTAGAGATTAATCGCATGACAAAATTGCTTCATTTTTTAAAATTTTGAGATAAAATTACTTCAACTAAAAGATAAGAATACCCCATGTTCCTTTTAAAAAAATACTTTTCGACCCCTTAACCGAACCTTCATTTGAAGTAATTTTACTTCAGGATTTTCAAAAAGTATAACATCGGCCAACCATTGAGGCTAGCTGACTGTTAATTTGAATTTATTTTTCACGTCACAAGCAACATGTCATTTTAAAAAAAAATTGAAAAATAAAAACTAATACATGTGTAGCCATTTCTCAACACTCCACACCCACGGAAGGCCACTGCCCTGTGTCTCTACTCCCTTGGCCTTCCAGATGGACGACGAAACTTCTCAGATCTTCAACAAGTTTGACATTAACGACGACGGTAAGATCTCCAGCACTGACCTCAAGAAGATGTTGTATACACTTGACGCCAAAACGACGTCAAATGAAATCAAGCGCATCATGGCCAAGCTCGACAAGAACGGCGACAGCTACATTATTCATGCATATATATATATATATATATTAAACTTCATTAAGAATAACCACTTAGTAGTCTCATATAAAGTGCATTAGATATTTAAGCCGCTTACAGCGATTTTTTTTTTTTTTTTGCACAATGGGCACAGGGTCTCTCCCTTTCATTTTTATACTTTTTCTCTCCATTTCCTCGATCCTGACCATTCAATCTGTGTAGCTCTTATCTGATCATTCAAAATGCCAGCTATAATCTAATACTATCACTATCTAAACAATATGCCCTAAAAAAATGTTTTCGTTCGTATATTAAAAAAAGATTTTTTAATTAAAATATGACAGCGTTATTTTTAAAAATATAAATGCTACTACATTTTTTCAGACTATTTAATTCAAAATTTTATTCTTGTGTTTCAAATTAAAATTATTATGAATTTAACCATTGATGCTTGTTTTTATCCTTGTTGTGTATTATTTATAAATAAAAAATATTAAAAATGGGGATAATATTAATTTATGTATAAATATATTATTAAAAAGATTTAAAAATATTATTTATAAATTTTAAAAACTTCCTAACAAAAAAAAAAACTAAAAACTGTTTCAGTGAGTACTGAGTAAACCAATTTTTACGTTCTTCTGATGCGATGTTCTTTCGATAACGTATGTTCCTGCGTTTTCCACTTGTCCTACTTGCAAACTTCATTTTAATTTTAGGTAACATACTGATTCAAATTTACAAATAATATATACACACACATTAATATTTTCCCCGCTGAAACAGTTTTAAAGTTATAAATTGATTGGAAAACGTCAAAATTTGTTCTACTCACGAAAAAATATTTTAATTTTTTGGTAGAAACTTTTTTTAAATTTATAAATAAATTTTAAATAATATATATATACATTAATATTTTTTCATTTTTAATATTTTTATTTATAAATAATACAATAAAGATAAAAATAATGACTAAATCCATAATAATTTTAATTTGAAACACAAGAATAAAATTTTAAATTAAATAGTTTGAAGAAATGTAATAGAATTTTTTTAAATATAACACTATTTTAATAAAAAAATTTCAAGACAGTTTTTTAGGACAAATCGTTTAGGTAATAATTAGATTTATACCCGTGTAATGCACGAGAATGCCATAACTTTAAAAAATAAAAACAAAATAAATATTAAAAATTTATTTTAGTAATATTAAAATAAAATATATTTCTTTCTCTTTTATTTTAAGAGTAACAAAGTATAAACATAATTTTTATTTTTAAGTTTTTATTTTCATTAATTTAACCATTAATTGATAGTTGTTGGACTAAAATACCATTCTTGATATATTATTTTAAATTTTTATTCATATTTTACATTTATTAGTTATATAAACTTTTTTATTTAGTATTTTTTATTAGTTATATTTTAGTATTATTAAAATAAAATATATTGCTTTCTCTTTTATTTTAAGAGTGACAAAGTATAAACATACTTTTTATTTTTAAGCTTTCATTTTCATTCATTTAACCATTAATTGATAGTTGTTGGACTAAAATACCATTCTTGATATATTGTTTTAAATTTTTATTCATATTTTACATTTATTAGTTATATAAAATTTTTCATTTAGTATTTTTTTAAAAAAATTAAATACACACTCCCTCATTACAAAAATTTGAGACAGTTTTAACTGAATCTCACCTCTCAATAAAGTAGTTACTTGTTTTCTAACTAACACAATCTTTTTCATGTTTATTCCTATTCAATAAAGTGTTTCAAAAAATAATATAAAGTAACTTATTCATTAGGGGAACTTTTTAAAAAAATACAATAATTACATCTTGAAACATTAAAACTATCTTATATTTTTTAGTATCCAACCTCTCAAAAAATACTTTACATTTCTTAACAAAAAGAGTACATTTGCTAAAATAATATGTCAAACATGTGTGCAGAAAAAAAATTTATGAAATAAGAGATAGATTAGTCAATATAATTTATGTTTATATGTCCATTTAAATTTTATAATTTTCTCAAAATATTTTTAAATGATTGTCATACTTAATTGTTTAAAGTTTCTTTTTTGGAAAAAATTGTTTAAAGTTTCTTAAATTATAAAGCGAGATGATAGACAAATAGATTATAGGAGTAAATTAATAATTTAAAATTTTTCAATATAAATACAAATAATAAATTAAATTTTTTATAATAGTTAACATAATATTCCTAATGATGTTAAAAATAAGACTAAAGTGTAAGTTTTGAAAATTTAAAAAGAAGTACTATAATGAATCATACTACAATTTATGTCAAAATATTATTTATAAATCATAACTATAATGGTTGTAAATCAAGAAAATAGTATAATCTATGTTATAACATCATTTGTCTATCATATATACAAGAGTATTACATCAATTAAGAAAGCATTATAAGTAATATAGTGGTTCTTAATAAAAAATTAGGTGTGTAGTGTAAGATAAATTCATTAACATTATATAATTAACTTGAGGCCCATAATTTTTTTTTGTTCAAACTTGAAACACATAATTACATCAATGTTTTTCATAGGTTTTCAAATCATAATCTACTTTTACATATAATTAATAGAATAATAGATTTTATACCTTATGAATTGGAAGAATATAAATAAAAACTTGTTTTATATACTCTCATACAAATGATTTTATGATTTGTTACCATATGTTAATAATAAATATATAGTAAATTATTTTTATCTAAATCATATTATTATCTCCATATAAATTTCAGTGCATATCTAACACTTACTATTTTTACTAAGAATCTTATATCCATATTCAATTTTTACTATAGATCCTATATGATCTTTTAAAATATAAAAATTTTATTATTTTTTACATTTTGTCTAAAATTTTAACATTTACAAATGTAGGTTCCATCTCCACATTTTTTAATGATAGATCCTATATCCACTTTTTTTTTTTTTTTACCATAAGTCCCACAACTATATATATAATTCACCAATTCTCTTTATAAGTTATTTCTACTAATTATATCAATACCAATGTAAAAAAATATAAGAAATAAAAGTGTGTAGAATTTCAAATATGTGTTTATATAACAAATTTAAAAAACGATGTCATGTTATTTTTTCTCTCTCATGAAAGGTAATTTTGAAAATACTTTTAAATATTACCTAAAATGCTATACCATGATTTATAAATAGGACTAAATGAACTTTTTAAAATATGCCTTATAAAAGGGATTGGAGGGAGTATATATTATTTTTTTAACAAAATCATCCATTAACTAATTTTTTTAAAAGTTAGAATTTTAAATTAATTACTAATTTAAATTTACTAATTAAATTATAAGTCCCACACCACTTTTTTACCATTAATAATTTCTTTGTATATCCAACACTTATTATTTTTACTAAGAATCTTATATTCATCGTCAATTTTTACTAATTCTACATGATCTTTTAAAATATAAAAATCTTATTATTTTTATATTTTATCTAAAATTTTAAAATTTACAAATATAGTTCCCACTCTCACAATTTTTAATGACAAGTCCCACTCTCACTTTTTTATTATAGGTCCCACATCTACTTTTTATAAACAAAATCATTCATTAACAGAACTTAAAAAAAAAAAGCAGAGAAGAGCATTATTTTGACATGCTTTACAATATATATATATATATATATATTGATGGTATTAAATTACAGCTGATACTTTAATTTGGATGGTGAGATAAGAGCCACACAGATTGCACGGTTAAAATTAAGGAAATAGGGAGAAAAAAAGAGGAGAAAAGGGAAAGGGGGAGACATGCGCCCGATCTTAATGTTACAGATGGCATGCAACCATACGCTGGGCACCGTAACACTATTGAATAACTCAGGCTTGAGAAGAAAATTAGGAACAGAGCAACAGAAACAAATATCATAGAAGGAGCCATCGCGACGAAGGTTGATAAAGGGTTTGGCTTCCATCTTCGGTGCTCATCAGGATGAAGAGCACCATAGCACTAGGGTGCTCATAAGCATGATAAAATATGGACCAACCAAATAATTTAATTTACTTGGTCCAAGTTTTAAGTTTTAAATTTATATGTATATTTTATATTTAATTAAAAAAAATTAAAAAATTATTAAATATGCTCATTAGCAATCAAACAGTCTTAATTTTATTTGGATTGTCTGATTTTAATATAAATTTTTTTATAATTTTATAGATTGACTATCTAAATTTACTTTGGATAGTTCCAATTTAAAATTTTCAACTAACAAATTTTTTTAAAAATTTTTTTAGAAGTACTAGTTAAGATATTATCTTTATTTTTAATATTATATTTATTAAAATTAAAAATTATAAAAAAATTAATTTTAAATCTATACTGTCTAGAATATATTTGAATAAATAATTTATACAAATTATAAAAATATTATAATCAAATTGGATTAAATAGATTAAAGTTGCACAATCCTGACTAATGAAAAATTATTTGTAAATTTTTATTTTAACAAATATAAAAATAAAAATTAATAACAATTCAAATCTATGGTCCATATATCAATAAGGTGATGAACACTATAGATAGACCTGACTGCGAACATAAGAGATGACTAGAGGAAGAAGTGGAGAAATGGCCACTTGTATTAGTTTTTTTTTTTTCCTTTTAAATTTTAGACACCTAGAAAATAAAGTCAAATTAACAGTCAACTAACTTCAACATTGACAGTAGGGTAGTATTGCATTCTTTTTTAATATTTTGGGACCTCAAAAAGAATTTTAAAATATCAGGCACTCTCGACAGAAAAGTTTCAAGATATTTTTGTTCTTTAACCTTTTTTTCTATTACATCCTTAATTATGAATAATGTGAAAATATTTAAATGCATTAAATTAAGGGAAATTAAAATTTTATGGTAACGCAGTTAATATTTTCATGTATTAATTGCATTTACTAATCTATATGTTAAAATAGCTTATATTTTGAAATGGGGGGAATAGAATATTATATGAGTTCCACTCACCTCATATTTATATGTCTATCTCTTTAATTATAATATATATATATATGTGTGCGCGCGCGCGCGCGCGTGCGCGTGCCAGTTGCCTTGTGCCATAAGTGGCACCATTCTCACCCTGCAGAATGCACAGTGTGGGTTTGAGCCCATAGTGGCTCTGTGTGTGTGAGTTTCCTTCCATGGAGAAGGAGTTGACTAAATACACACACACAGTACTTAGCAATACAAAAGCAATACATGATCACTTTTGGAAATTTATATCCATGATAGAGTCAACAATAAGGGCGGCTAGATAGAATATCCTTTTAGGTCTTGTATTTTTTCAAGGAATAGACTTAAAAAGATAGAACATTTTAATATAAAAAACGCTTTTAAGCCTTAATTTTATAAGCTTTGCAAAAATAGGGCTCAAGCCCTAGCTTGCCCTTAAACTCTTATAATTTGTTAACTCTATTTATATAATTTATTTAAAATTTTAAATTAATATTATAATAATAACACAATTTGTTAAATATTTATTTTACATGAAAATGAAGTTGTTGAAATAGCACCACTTTATCTAAGTAGACCCTCCTCTAACGGCTTAATGTTTTGTTTAATTACTCACATATATTCTCCTACTAAAGGCAGTGCTGTTCTAGACACAAAAGAGTCTAATTTTTTTCATTTTTGAATGAAGATTGATGATAATAAGGATAAAAAAATATTTATATTTTGGATGATGAATAATTCGAACTTGGATGTTTTATATTATTCTAGGGTATGCATTATTTTAGTTATATTTCAAAGCTTATTATGATCTTTTATATATTTAATTAAGGTATTTTATAATGTATATATAAATTAGTATAATTAGAAATTTTATTTTAAAAAAAGTTATGTAGGATTTTGGGCCCACCCTGAGCCTTGTTAATAAAGATCAAGCTTTTCTTAATATAAGAAAGTTTATAAGCGTGAACTTTTAAGAGTCAGGTTTATAAGAATCAAACTTGTAAGAATTGAGTAAGTTCTTATTGATAGCTGTTAATTGCATGATAGGTGCTTACCAGAGGTTGCATGAAATAGAGACATCCAGCAATTTGAGCAGGCCAATGACCATGTTTTGACTGTAAAGCCGATAGATAATGTGTTGCCCTTCTTACAGTATTACCAACTTTTTCATCACTTATTTCCTCCCCATTCTCTATCTTCACACTCGGTATTGTTTGTTTGAACTTCTTCTCCCTCAAAAACTGTATTAAAAAAAAATCAACATTAGTTAGCCTTAGCCTTAGGAGGCGATCGAAATTAACTAAAATACTGCAAGTATACGAATATGGATTCAAGTTTCAACATTATTCTTCACATACAACAATATTCCATCAACAGCTTATTTAATGGAACGACAAAATGTCATGATCACCAATCCTAATAGACATTATATTTAAATGGACTCTTATTAATATTGGTCCAGTTCGTGATACAAACAAGAACTGATGGAAAGAGAATAGTACTATTGAAGGTGAGACCAATAATTTACGTAGGTTCTATGAAGCTGTTTATGTCGCTTAAAGAAGAGAAAGATATTAAACGCATAGACTATCCATTACTGACATTGATTGCATAAAAAAATAAAATAAAATGAAAAAATGAGGGAATTGAAAAAGACATGAAAAACACTAATCACCCTTTGAAGTTAGGACTTGGCTTCCCCGAAAGAAACTTTCTCCGCACCTCCGCTGAGGCAAGTTTATATTTGAACCATTTAAAAGTAAATTTGGATAGTCTAAATTTAATATTTTATATAAATTGTCAAAAAAAAATTAATAAATCTGTTCAGCAGTTTGAGTAGTTCAGATTTAGTATCAATGGTCCACATTTAATATTTAAATTTTTATAAATTGAATATCCAGGTATACTTTGGATAATGCATATTTAATATTAAATTTTTTATAATTTTTAATGTGAAATTTGGACTATTCAGACAGGTGAACATACTTATTAAATTTTTTTACAATTTATATAAATTTTTATTTTAATACATATAAAATAAAAAACATTAAATTTAGATAATCTAGATATAGGCATCCCCCTCAAGGGAGGTCAGAAGGAGGCTTCCCTCAGCAAAGGAAAGCTGACTCCTTTGAAGTAATGTGTAACATCTATCCTTGTGATCCTACCTCTTAATGAAGGAGGTTAAAGGATCAAATCGCCAAGTGATTAGATAGAATATTGAAAAAAATTTACATGAAGAGACCTGAAAACGCCATAGAAGATCCCCACATAAAATTTACATAAATATTATGGTTGCGGCCATTACTATCAAACTAATTAAACGGCTTGCAAATTACTATCAAAGAAGGGTTGGTGTTGGGCTGTTGGTTGATTGCGTGTCTTGCCTTAATATTCAGTTTGTTTTGTTTTGTTTTTGTTTTCCCCCTCGAGGTTGTTACTTTAGGCTTTGCTTGCTTTGTGCTAGTTTGCACTTAGGCATTACTTGCCTTTTTTTTAATAAATAAGTAAATTATTTATTAAACTTTATGTTAAGTAGTACTCCCTTTGTTCCAAATTATTGACCATTTTTGAAGGAGTTTTTCCGTTTTAAATTAAAAAATATTTTGGGTAAATTAAAGTTTTATTAAATGCACTAGTTTCAATATTATTCTTTCTCTTTCTATAATTAATTTCCGTCCCTTCTCTTTTCAATCTATTAAATGATGGTATTTTTGAAAGTTTATATTTTTATTTTGAAAAGATAATATTGTTAGGTGTATTTAATGAGATTTATTGGTATATAAAATTTTACCTAAAAGTGTCTTATAGTTTGGGACGAAAAGAATATTATAAACTTTGAATTTATTTATTGTGCAAATTTTTTCCTCAATTTTTTAAAAATGGTGCAATATGGCCCCTTCAATTAATAAAAGTTAACTTTAATCATTGCTTGATTAGAAGTTGATAGAAGGACCTCAAAACTACAAAAAAAAGGTCAAGAAATTATTAAAAATAAGTAAAAATTATAAACAAGGACCAACATTTTTTAGTACTTTTTTGTAATTTTTGATGTCATTATTTAGTTAATTAACAATTATAGTTAACTTTTATTAACAGTAGGAGTTAAATTGCATCGTTTTAAAAAGTTAAGAAAACAATTTATATAATAAATGAGTTTATGGTCTATGATTTTACTGGATCTAAAGTTCATGAAGTAATTTGCTGTTTATCCTTCATTTTTCTGTTTTTATTAATGTGTAGTTTTTTTCTTAAATTAATAAGAAGGGCTCTTTTTTGTTTAAAAAAAATTAATTAAGCAGTGGAGCGTTGTATCAGTATATCAGGGTCAGGGACGCCCAATAATGAATGGACATAATTTCCTTGGATATATCAATCAGTATCATATGAAAGAGAATTTATTTCAAATTAATCATTGCTATAAAATATAAAAACTCTACCTTGACATGCTGGTAAATAATGCAGCTCATTTTTGTATTGCAAATATTACTCCCTCCATCACAAGTTATAAGACATTTTAGATAAAATTTTACATATCAATAAACTTCATTAAATACACTTAACAATCTTATCTTTTCAAAATAAAAATATAAACTTTATAAAATGCCCATCATTTAATATATTAAAAAGAAAAGTGACATAAATTAATTTTAGAGAGAGATGGGGTAATATTAAAATTGGTGCATTTAATGAAACCTTAACCTACTCAAAGTATTTTATATTTTGTGAAGGAGAAACTTGTTCAAAAGTACCTCATAATTTGGAATGAAAAGGGTATATTATTATATGGGGGTTGTTCATAACTCCTATAACACCTAGGATTTTTTTATAATTGTGATTAAAAGGGGAGAAATATTTGGTGTGTGATATTGTTGTGTGGCGTGTGTTGTGTAAGCGTGTATTATATTGAAATGCGAATGTGTGTGGGATCCCTACTTTTTCATCACTTATTTTGCACGTAGTATTGTTTGTTTGAAATTCTTCTCCCCAAAAACTGTATCAACCAAAAAAAAAAATTAACATAACATTATTAGTTAGCCAAAGCCGCCTTAGGAGGCGATCGAAATTAACTAAAATATATATATGTAAGTGAAATATGCAAGCAGGCAGATATGGTTTCAAGTTTCAACATTATTCTTCACCTACAACAATAGTCCATCTGCAACTTGTTTAATGGAATGACAAAATGTCACCATTACCAATCTGATTGGCAAAAATTATAACAAAATATAGGAGAAAATATGACATTTAAATGGATCCATATTAATGTTAGGCCCATTTCGTGACAGAAATATCAACCAATGGAAAGAGAATCGTACTAGTGTAGGTGAGAGAAATTATTTACGTGGGTTCTATCAAGCTTTTTATGTGGCTTAAAGAAGAGACATATATTAAAGGCGTACGCTACCCATTACCTACATTGATTACATTAATAAAAAAAGAAAATGAGCGAATGAGCGAATTCAAAAGGACCTGAAAGACAATAACCACCCTTTGAAGTTAGGACTCGGCTTCCCTGAAAGAAACTTTCCCCGCACCTCCAATAAGGCAAGTTTATATTTAAATTGTTTAAAGTATATTTGAATGGTCTGAATTTAATATTTTTTATTTTTTATTTTTCATTTTTTAAAATAGAATTTTATAATAAATTGTTGAAAAAATCTAATAAATTTGTTCAGCAGTCTGAATAGTTCATATTTAATATCAATGGTCCACATTTAATATTTAAATTTTTATAAATTCACTATGTAGATATACTCTGAATAATGCAAATTTAATATTAACTATGGACTGGTAAACATATTTATTAAATTTTTTTACATTTTACATAAATTTTTATTTAATAAATTAAAAATAAAGAATACAGTAATTTAGACAGCCTAAATATAGGCACCCCCTCAAAGAAGATGCGAAGGAGGCTTCTCCCAACCAAGGAAAGCCAAGTCCTTTGAAGTAGTGCGTAATACCCATCCTAAGGCAACAAGAAACATGCAACTAATGGAAAGAGAACGGTACTATTGAAGGTGAGACCAACAATTTAAGTTGGTTCTATGAAGTTTTTACGTCACTTATAAAGAAGAGACATACATTAAAGGGTAGTAGTATATTTAGGCAAAATCATAATTATATTAATGACTTGCGAAAATCAGTATCATTCAGATCATAAAATGTTGAAATTGAAAATTTCAAAATTAGGTAAGATCTGCAATCAACCAACAGTCCAACACCAATCCTCCTTTGAACATTTGCAAGTGACGTTTAATTAATTTGATTGTGACTGAAACACCCATTTCACCGGTGCACCCCGCAACAATATTTTTGTATCCATTAGCACAAAACATGATATATACATCTATCTACATGATGTTATAGTAACAATTAATAACATGATTGATATATAAGTATCTGTTTGTTTTGTTTTAATTTTCTCCCATTAATTAAACCTAACACGCGACATAATTCACACTTCCAGTGGTGCACCAGAGTGGGAACGCGAGAGTTTGCAAATCAGTGAGAAATTTAGAGTTTAGGTTCAATCATATATTTTATGGGTGATCTAAAGAATTTTAAGGCCGAGCGTGCAAGATAACATAATTTAAAAACTAAAAACTTAAAAATAATATTATAATTGTTTTAAAATAAGTACATTATGCTAAAAATATAACAGCATAAATAAAATTATACATATTTTTATTTGGAAAAAAATATGTTGAGGTTTTTTGGCTAATTGACACAGTTTACATTTGGATAATAAGAAAACTATCACACAAAAGGATAACTTAATATGTGGTTGAATTTTATTATAAAATAGACACAACTCTTTGATCAAGTTGTTTTTTTTCAATAATATGTCTAATGGGTTTAAATTTTCACTTATTTGAATTTACCGGATATGATTTAAAATGTCATATATCTAAAAAAATTTTGAACCCATAAATGATTTTTTATTGAGTCTAAAAGGTTCAAATTAAAATACAAAAATAAAGTGTCCGAGGTTATAATTTTTACACGCTACATGTGTAATGTTCTCTATTTGAGGGGTACATTTCCCACCCACATCAACGTGTCTCTGCCGTTGCCTTTAGATTTGATTCATTCTAATTTATGTGGTCCAGCACCTGTCACCACAGTCATGAGATATGAGTTATATATGTTTCATGGATGATCATAGTAGATATGTATGGGGTTACCATTTAAAATTTATATCTAAAGACATTAGTGGCTTTAAGCACTTTAAGAACATGGGTGAGAACTTGGTTTGATAAGACAATCAAAACTCTATAGTGATTTTGATGAGGAATACAGAGGCTTTATTCCTATTCTTAATGAAGCTGGAATTTCTTCTCAACACACATGTCCCTATACCTCTCAACAAAATGGTAGAGTTGAGAGAAAACATATAGACACATTGTTAAGGTGGGTTTAGATTACTTGCTCAAGCTAATATGCCTTTGAAATATTGGTGGAATGCCTCTGCCTGTGCACGTCACATTATAAATTGTTTAACAATAGTGCTAAACTTAATTAGAGACTCTTTATGAGTGCTTGTTTAAAAGGAAATTGAGCCAGCTGATTATTCAATGCTTAAGACATTTGGCTACGCTCCTGCTATCCCTGTCTGCACTCTTAAAATAAACACAAATTATAGTTCAGAAGTCAAAATTGTGTTCCTGGGCTAGAGCACCTCTCACAAGGTTATAATTAGTGCTTGAATTCAAATGGAAGAATTTAGGAAAAATCACAACCAGGGACCCCCATAAAAACATTAATAATAACAGACAATGGTCCTTGCTTGCAATTTAAAAATCCTAAATTATTAAAATCCTAATAACAAACAATGGTTCTTACTTGCAATTTAAAAAATGCAAATAGTCAATTGAATAATCTACAAAATACACTTAAGATTATTTTTAACATCATTAAGGAATTTACAAGAGTAAATTGTGAATCTCAATCTTTTCCTATCAATATACAAATAAATCACTTGAGATATCAAATAAATATACTTGAAATTATTTGTAACATTAATTGAGAATTTATAAGAATTAGTTGTAAATTGCAAGCCAATCACTTATTTTTTGGCCATCAATATATAGATAAATTGTTTGAAAAATTTACTAAATATGCTTGAGATTATTTATAATGTGAGTTGAAAATTTACAAGAGTCAGTTTGTGAATTACAAGCCTATCACTTGTGATTTTTTGTTATTACTTGGCAAATCAACAAAAGATAGTTGGGAATCCTTGTAGCATTAGTTGGGAATTTATTGAAGTCCATTGTTAATCTCAAGCAATCAATAGAAAATAATTAATTCAAGGGCCATGATCTGTTACTGGAATTTCAATAATTCAAAGTCAGTAATTGTCATTAATTTTTTTATGGGGTCCCTAATTGTCATTTTCCCAAGAATTTATATATCTCACCACGTTTTATTTGATGAGCCTGGGTTCCCTTTTGAAGGATGCTTCACTAAAAACAATTCAAATTCTGACACAACTGTTGTTCCGAGTCTCTCAAAGTCTAGTGATTGGCTGGACATGTTTTTTGGTGCTGAACCATTAGTCCAAGTCAACAGTCGAGAACAACCAGCAATGATGCTCTTCATGGTAAACAAGACCAAAAAGTCAAAGCAGCAATGATCATACCACTCCTCTTGAGCCAACTCTCTTACAACTAGTATATGAATTTCCTGATACAGATCATGATAGCCACAGGCCAAAAAATAATTCAAGTGCCGATTTACAGCAGGTGGTGTCTGCACCTCTCACCTCTGTAACTATTCAACCTTCATACCCCATGCTTAGACTAGATATTAACAATGTCTTTCTCTATGTGGATTATAAAATGAAACTATTTATATGTCTTCTTAGCCTTAAGGGTTTAATTTGTTGATCCCTGGAGACCTACCTATGTATGTAAATTGTCTAAAGCTCTCTATGGCTTGAAACAAAGTCCACGAACCTGGTATGAAAAATTGAGAAATACTCTTCTATAATGGAGATTTGTTGATAACAAGAGTGATGCCTCAGTGTTCTTTTTTAAGGACAAAACTTAAACTACAATCATACTAATATAAGTTGATGACATTTTAATATCAGAAAACAAAATGGTGATCGTTTGAAGCAATTTATTGCCAAGTTGAGCTAGATGTATTATTCCTTGAAGGACATGGGAACTGTCTATTATTTCTTCGGAATCATTGTGTACTGAGTTGAATCTTGTTTTTATCTTAATCAAGCTAAGCATGCTTTGGAAATTCTAAACAAATATGGCATGGAAAACTCAAAATCCTGCACAACACTAATGTCTACAAGTAAAAAATTATCTAACATTAATGGAGGCCCTTTCATAGTCTTTATCTCTATCGATAAACCACTGGAGCACTTCAATGTATTTGTTATACAAGGCCTGATATCAGCTTTAGTGTCAACCAACGTAGTGAAATTATACAATCTCCTTCTACTAATCACTAGAAGGCAGTAAAAAGAGTCCTACGTTGTATTCAAGGAACAATACATTATGGTATTCATCTTAAATGTACATATAAACTATCCTTGACAACATATTCTAATGTAAATTGGGCATCATGTCCGATGACAGAAGATCAACAGGAATATATATATATACACATATAAAACTTGTTTTTAAGTGATTCAATCATCTCTTGCTCAGTCTAGTACCGAATCTAAGGCCTCATTTGTTATGATGGAAGAGTTTTTAATGGAATCGAAATCGGAATCGAAATCAAAATCGGAATAGAATTGAGTTTTAAAAGTGTGTTTGGAATGAAGATGAAATTTTAATATAATATTAATTTATATATGTACTTAAAATAGGAAAAGACTAAATTGCCCTTTGTTTAAAATTAAAAAGACATATCTTGTTATAAATGGACAAAAAAGATGAGGATAATGGGGTCTACAAATTGAATTCAAGAGAATTGAAGCAATTCCATGATCAATATGATGGAATTGGATTCTAGCATTTTTAATGAAATTAGAATTCTTAAGAATTGCAACTCTTACATACCAATCATGCTTAAATTAGGATTTCATCTTTGATTTCATTTCCACCTTGCCAATTCAATGCTACCAAACATGGCCTAAGTATCGCTCTCTTGCAAATACTTCAACTGAGCTCATGTGGATTACATCATTGCTGTCAGAATTATCTCTATTCATTCGCCAACCTTCAATAATTTGGTGTGATAATATCATAAATAAACCTAACATGATTTATTCAACTTTGGAAGGCATGCAATGTAAGCCGTTTGCGATATTCAGCCAGAGCCCAAAGTGGGAGAACATTTCTGTACATTGGATATTGAAGCATGCAATTCCTGTTGAATACACAATGATTTCCTAAAAACAAGTCATAAACTAACATTTAATCTACACTGATCGATTTATGTTATAGTTTAATAAATTATTGCTAATTAGAAGTAAAAGGTACTAATTAATTAACTTGTTGCGGCCAATCCCCATTCTCCGATTGAGCATTGATTAAGACTCTTGCTCCCTGATGAAGAGGAGTTGGATCTCTCTCAACCTTCCAATAAATTTTGATTAATTATTTAATTTTTTTTCATAATTGTAAATTTAAAACAAGCATAAATTGCTATTTGATTGCAATAAATAATTAAAAAGATTCACCTGTCCGGCATACATCAGACCCATCATAGCCCATGCTGTATGTACCACATTTGATCTATCACCTTTGAGGGGAATATATTTCTGCATCATTTATAAAAAATCATAAGATGATGACGTAACTAGAAGGCCACAGAGCTATGGGCATATGAAATAACAAGACTTGTTTCTCCATGATTTATATCAAGTGTGAAAAATGATTTAGCCATAATATATACTCATATTTCTACTTGCGTGGTGTGACTTATTATTATAAATAAATATAAATTTTATTCCCTATACTTTTAATGTGTTTAAGGTTGGTATTAGTCTCTATACTTACATTTCATTATTTCAAGTTCCTTGAGTTTTATCTATCTACAATGTTAGCCCCTATATTTTTAAATATGACTATAAGGATTTAAAGGTGGCTGACATGTGCATAAATTATTACTTTTTGTACTAGCTTGTTAAATTATGATGGACTGTAAAAAAAATGAGTAGAAGACAAAAAAAAAAACAAACAAGACATGAAATCAATAAAGGAACTTCATAAGGAAAAAAACAGGTAGCAAGATTAATAGTCATTATCATGACAAGGACTAGCATTGCAAACATGCGAAACTTAAGGGAATTGAAACAATGAAATAAAAATACATCATGGCTAATACCAAAACACCTTAAAGATGTTTCTATTTTTTTGTTTTTAAACATAAAAAATGGAAATAGTTTTGAAAACA
Organism: Prosopis cineraria; assembly: GCF_029017545.1. NCBI lineage: Eukaryota > Viridiplantae > Streptophyta > Magnoliopsida > Fabales > Fabaceae > Prosopis > Prosopis cineraria. Next base: position 33,190,388 of record NW_026555343.1, read on the forward strand.
ACTAAATAAAAAACACGTATCCTAACAAATTTTTTCTGTTTTCAAAAACAAAAAAACAATTTATAAAATAGAAAACAAACATACTCTTACCTTTTCTGGACAAGAAAGATAGCTCTCACCCCACCCACCCACCATCATCTCTTTGTAACATGAGGAGAAAACTGACAGCTTTGTGAATTGCAGCACAAAACTTATAAGTCTTACCAGAAGCAACAAGGCCACATAATGCAAACCAAGTGCCATAAGTGAAGCAAACCCCCCACTTCCCGTACTAGCCACCATCCTTTGTTTGTGTATCTTTGAGGAATTTTACATCTTTCTCAATAGAATTCTCAATCTCTCTCTTGTTCCTATGTCTTGGATACATCTTATTGAATAAAACTAAAGCTCGAATTGACGATCCAGTGCATTCTACATATTCATGCTCAACTACGATGACTTCGAAAAATTCTGTAGGGTTCAACACCGAATAATCCAAACAAGCAAATCCATGAGCAAAATAAATCAAAAAAGAAAGAAAGGAGACCAGAAAAAGTGTCGTACTTTATTAATAAGAAGAGACTACAATATATACATCATCATAATAATAACTAATAAACATCCTAATAATCCATATACATGTGTTAGTGTTTAGTGCCTATTACATTCTCTTTAATTATTTTGTTGACTTCAATTCAAATTTAGATGAGATCAGATTCTTACTTCTAACTAATCTTGAGCTTTGATTGGCTCCCATGCCGTAAAACCACCTTTTTTACTCAAAATGTTATGGAGTTTTGTAAGTAAATTAATGCACAAACAAAATAGCACTGGCTTTCTCACAGACAAAATCATTGAAAAACACCCTAGAATATCTGAGAAATGTCTCCAACACAAATTTCTGACGGATAAAGTCTGGAGAGAATGCAATTTATTAGAAAAAAGTTCTCTGAAGAGAAAATCTGTGAGAATATCGAACCATAACAACAGCAACAAAAACAACAACAACGTAAGATTACTCACTTGAAGTGACAAGAAGACATTGACGGAATCATAAAGCATTTCAGGTTCCATCTTTTCACCTACAATCTCTGGTGGTAGCATTGATAAAAGAAGACAACACTGAAATAGTCCAAAATATATTAAGTGACCAAATGTATGGTAAGGTGAAGATGAGCAATGAAATTAATTAACTTGTTTAATAAAGTAAAATAGGTTAATCACATTCAAGGCTTTTGTAGTGCAATCAGAAACTTGCCATCTATGGTCTTGATCAGAGAAAGTCCACGACCCTTTGGAAATGTGACGATACATACATTGGAAATCACCAAAAGGATTATCCTTAACCTGATAAGACCATCAGGTTTAGTTAGCAGCACAAGAGGATTCATGCATCAATATATACACATAATAAATATCTCTTAATTAATAACTAGTCATTCAAATATTCATATGCTTGTTAATTGGTAGTAACCAGTTGACCTGAGATTTCTTGATGAAGTCATGTTCTTTTGCAAGTATAGGAGCAATTTCATCAATTAGGCTTGTGGCAAGCAAAGCTTGGACTGCAAAACTAGCATCCCATTCTTGGCTTCCAAAACTCTGCGAATAGTTAATGTCATATACTAATTAAAACCCAAAATATTAATGTTCTACAAAAGTAAAGTATACTTTTGAGGTAATAATCAACTTTTGAGGCCAAAATCATAGTTTTGTAAAAATATATTCAAAGCACTCTTTTTTTATCAACTTAATATGTGTTAAAATTAATATGAATTTACAACCATAATTTTCTTAAAAAATATACAAAGATATTTGTATATGTTAAAATCAATTATGAGCCTAAAACTGTGGTGTTCAAACACTTATACATGACAAAGTCAATTATGAACTCAAAACCATAGTTTATAAAATAGTTAGATAGTTTCTAGAAATAACTAGGAAAGTATAATTGAAGAGATGAATTGAAAAATACATAATATTTCCTTGTTTCGACAAGGAATATAAATTTTTTACAATAAAAGTGCATTTTTGCTCCTAAAATATTTCTCAAGGAGCATCTAGTACCCTAACATTTTTGTTAGAGTAATTTTGCTCTTAAAGTTATTAACATGGAGTATTTTTGCCCCTTTTGTTAAATTTTCTAATAGTCAATGTTAGAATTTTGATGAAAAGGGCAAAAATGTTCTGTTTTGATAACTTTAAGGGTAAAATTGCTCCAACAAAAACGTTAAGATATTAGGTGCTCTTCGGAAAATACTTTAAAGGCAAACATGCACTTTAACCCTAAATTTTATGAAAATAATCCAAATTTTTAAGAATTATAGTTTTTTTACTTGTAATTGATTTTGGCATACAATAAGGGTGTTTAAATATATTTTCACAAAATCATATTTTCACCTAATTTCTTTTCAATTATACTCAATCAATCCTACGGATCAATTTTATAAATCCATTACAACAAAATATAATCAATCATATAAATCCATTTTATCCAATATGTGTTAATCCAAGCACAATGCTCAGAGAGCTAGACGCATCCAACCCAAGGAAAATGTACCTTTTGGACACATCCAATAGTTATATATAGACTATATTCATCTTCATAATGAATATGCTTCATGGTAACTTGAAGAGCTCTCTCTCTAACCAACTTATTGAAAGGCCATCGCATAAGAAGTGGCTCAATGAATTTATATAAGCTATCCCATATCAAATCTTGTATCAAGGGATGGCGATAGTAAAGATCTTCCTATAATTATAAATTCAATATTCTATTATAATTGTTCATTAATTGGGAGAAATCAACAAGTATACATGTAGATAGAACTTGGTAATTTCATGGTATAAGGATAAAAGACCAAAAAAAAAAACTCACCTTTGCACAAAAGGCGACGAGCTTTATTCCAATTAATTTCATGGTAAGGATCAACATAGAGTTCTTGTCTGAGTTGAAGAATAAGTGGTGTGATCGGATCCACAAATCTTTTCCCATAAAAATAAGACATAGGCACGTAAACCAAGCGGCATTAACACCACATTTTAGCCGCATTACAATATGGTGTAAGATAATTAATGCAGGTTTAGTAGATAGACATGGCAATAGATAGTGTTAGAAGAAAGTGATCATGCAATATCTAACATGTATGGCAGGACTTTTTAATTTTTTTATCACTTTCTCCGACTTTTAATTTTTTTTATTTAATCTCAGTTTGTTTTTTAATTTTATTCTGAGTTTTAATTTTATCTGTCCAAATTTCTTTTGAACAATTTTTAATTTTACTTTATTTTATATAATTTTTGGACAAATTGATTTGATAGTGTTACGGAGGACCGGGGAAAACATTTGAGTGACTTTTCGAAATTTAAGAGAAGATGGGATCAAATTAAAATGAAAATAACTACATAATTAAATCAAATGACTGAGAAGATATTTAAACAAAAAACTAATATCACATCTGATAATTTTCATACCGAACGTAGAACATCTTCGGGCTAAAGGAGCTGAACGAAGATCTTAAGACCAAAAGTAAAAGAATAAACGACAATTAAGTTTTTATGAGGCAAAAGTGACATTTCCAGAAGTTTCAGGTCAATCTAAGTGCAGTTACCAAAAATTTACCCAAAAAATTACAAATTTCTTGGGATCTCTAGAGTTATATGTCAAAGTTTTCATCCAGATCATAAAAAGGATTTAACAAGCTTTGAAACGATTTTTCTACAGTTATGAATTTTGAAAGGCCATCGAAAAATCCAAAATTACAATATGAACAGTAATCTGATCATAAAAACTTATAAGAGAGTTTTGCAATTTATAAGAGAGTTTTGGTTCTTCTAAGAGCAAGGGCTTAAATTGGTTCACAACAAGTCTTCAGCGCATAAACGCAGCAGAGGAATTGAAGTATAGCTTCAAGTAAAATTAAGGAACTAAATTGATATGACATGAAATTAAAACAAACTTAGAACTTCAAATATAAAATTGATATTACATCTAACAAAATTATACAAATTTAATTTAATAAAATCTTATGCGTCATTACTTTTAATGACTTTATTTTGATAATAAAATATCTATTTAATTTCTTGTCTTTTTTCTCTAATATCATTAATGATAGAATCAAATTATATTTACAGTAACTTGAATGGCATGTTTTTATTAAATAGAATATGGATGACATAGTGATACAGGTCTATACGAGAATTTCTCTAAATATATATACTTTAATAACATTTTCTCTCATTAATATTTAATGGATATTAAAAGGAGACATTTATAATAAAAATTTAATGATATGACTCATATGAGTCTAATAAATGATCTTGAAGGTAGTTCGAAGTTGGACATTAATATCAATAATCAATTTTGTTAATTGTCGAGTCCTATCAGTTACTAAAGCCATACTCCAAGGACTACATAAACACCGTAATTAATAATAGAAAGAAAGTAGTAATAATTTTTGTAAAATTGTAGTATTCTTTAAACGCCCACGACTCCACGGTATTTAATTGCTATCAAATTCTGAATTTGATATACGCAAATATTTGTGAAGTTTCTTTTATTATTTTTCTCATTTTATTATTTTTTATAAAATATATGTAAAAAAAGATAAATTTTACAAAAATTTACAGATTTTAATTTTAGAGAATTTAAATTCTAAGATTAGAGGCCCATGTCTATGTTCACTGACAAGAAGAGGTGATAGAGACATGAAACTAACTAACTCAACACTATTAGAAAGGAGCATGGGCCTCTAATACCCTCTTTAATTAATTCTCCAACATTTCAATTTTTTTCCATTGTATCAATATTTTCTTTTTGGCAAAATGAAAAATATTTTAATATCTCAAGACGCAAAAAACGACTACAAAATTGCATTGTTTTCATCTCCATAAAATATCGTGGTATCTCTCACCAACTATTATTTTCCCTTTACAATGTTTAAATTTAAAAGTTAAACGGTAATTTTGCTTTTAAATAATAGATTTAGGAGTGTTTAGGATCCTAAATTTTTTTAAAGTGCAATGCTCCCTTTTGACAATTGAAGATAATGTAATATTACCCCTACTTAAAGTTAACTTTAATAATTAGATGATCAAAAAATAACATGAAAGAACCTTAAAAATTATGAAAAAGAATTTAAAAAATTACAAATAAGTAACCTATTTAAAAAAATTAATGTCCAGAGATTAGACAAGTTTTTTCTATTTGAGCAAAATTCAATCATTAGACAAGTTAGTTAATGATGGCTTTTTGGTAATTGACATCTGTATTGATAATCTATTTTTTATTTCTTTTTTTTCCTTCATATTTAAAGAAGTTTATTCTTCATATTCATTAGCATTGTAAGTCCACAGCATTTACTCCCCTAGCCTGCAATACACTAGATATGGATACTTGAATGCTTCCACAAGAGATCACAATAATAAATTATTCAAAATATTATACTTGTCGAATCCACAAAAAAATTGTACTTTTACTAATTTAAATAATTAATAGTTCAACAAACTAGATAAATTGAATTATTTGGTTAGAATATAAAAAATAAAAAATAAAGCAAGAAGATAATGATGAGGAAGACACAATTACTTAAAGCATTGGGAATTATAATTCGCTTTATAGGTTGCTAATTTCCACCTTTGAGTTTACTCTTTAGTCAATTATAGTAAAAACTATTTTAAGGTATCCTAATATTCTGTCAAACTATTAGTCACTTTCTAATTAGCATTGAATTCATGCCCATTATACTTAAATGATAAATGGCAATTTTATATATTTTTATTCTTTTAATTTAAAATTTTAAATATTTATTTGAGGATAATTGAGTTTAATTGAAGATTATATGATTTTATTAGCCAATCTTCAATTTTTAAATTTTAACTATCTAAATTTTTATTTTAAAATATAAATGATATCTTTGATATTTTTACACAGTTACTATTTAATTTAATTTTATTTGTGCAGATATAATATATTCAATTTGGAAGACATTAATGAAGATTATTTTGGATAAAAAAAATATGGACATATTTGAAAATAAAATCAAGAATTAAATTTTTAAAATCTTTTTTATATTTATTTTGAGTTTTTAGTGTAATTTTTATTTAGGGTTATTTAGGATAGTTTTATTATTTTTATTAAATTATTAGGTTTTATTTTTTATGAAGAGACGCATCTCATGGCTACAGGAGACGCACAACTATGTAAACTGTAGAAGAGAAAAGAGATGGAGTTGGCAGCGCAGGAGGGGCAAAGACAGACGTGCAAGTTCTGGCCGTAGCGATATGTCACAACCTATGTTGAAATATAAGAGAGCTCGATGGACAGAATTTCAAAAAGAATCTAATATATTTTAGAATATTTTAGAAGCATCTAAAACAATTTAAAAATTTCTAAAAGGTTCTAGAAACTTATAGAGGAATGTGGAGATATATAGAATATAGAATATTCTAGGATGTTATAGAATATTCCACACATATCTTGAAGGATAGTCTCTAGAAACTTCTTTGTAAATATCTAGATATTTGTTGTAGATATTTTTATAAAACACTCTAGAGGATGAATGTAAACTGTAGGATTAGATTAATCTCCACCGTCCATTAAGGAGGTGAGAATTTTCTAGAAAAAGGAGAAGGCCTATAAATACCCCATAACCCCTCATTTGTAAAAAAACAAGAAAAGTAATCAAAGTTCTAAGCTCTCAAGCTCTTTTCTCTCTTGTGTTTAAGTTTCCTAGTTTCTTTGCCTACGTCCTGAGGGTTCGGCTGACTTAGCAAAGATCAAGAGGTTGATTATGCTAAGGCCGGTATGGTTCAAGGACTGGGGAGTTCCAAGGCTGTGACAACATGGTATTAGAGCCAAGGTTTGAGGGAGCTGTGATTTGGGTGGATACTTGTAAATAAGGATGTTGGGTGTAACTAGGAAACTCTTGCTCATGTCGAAGAGAGGGGAAGGGAATCTCAACCTTTACATCATTGTGTTAAGAAGGAACGAGGGACTAGTAAGATGTACGTTTTGAGGACCTTTCTATTTTGTGGGTTAAAATCGATGCCTTAGAAAGAACCATGGAAGAGATGGTCGATAAGGTTGAGAAGGTTGAAAGTGACATGAGTATGTTAGAGAACCACACTCTTAAAAAACTTGAAGGGTTAAAGAGTAATATGGATGCTTTGCAAAACAATGATGATCAATGTAAAGAGGCGATGAAATCCTTAGAGGCGAAGGTGATGGACACTATCATTGCAATGCAATAACAACTCAACACTCTCAAGACTTCCTTAGACGAAAGAGGAAGGAATCCATTATTAGATGGAAATAGTAGACTAAGAGAAGTGAGGATGGATCTTCAAACCAAAGGAATTTAAAGGTGTGCGGGATCCCCAAGTGGAAAACTTCTTATGGCAGATGGATTACTATGCTAACACCTTGAGGATAACAGATGATCAAACTAAGATACGCACTACTGCTTACTTCCTTATAGATAATGCCATGCTATGGTGGCGAAGGAAGCATGTAGATATGGACAAGGGGCTTTGCACAATCAATACCAAGGAAGATTTTAAGAAAGAGTTGAAAAGACAATTCTATCTAGAGAACGTGGTCTATGTAGCTCGCAAGACATTGATGGAGCTTAAACATAAGACCACTATCTCAGACTATGTGCAAGAATTCACCTCTTTAACTCTTCAGATTCTAAATTTGAGTAGTAAAGAGGGTCTCTTCTACTTCATTGATGATCTTCAAAATTAGGCCAAGCATGAGTTGCAACGGCGATGTGTCAAGACTATTGATGAAGCTATAGTGATTGTTGAGAGTTTTTCAGAGCTTCAGAGGGAAAGAGGTGAGTCTCCTAAGAACAGATTTCCTAACCATAATCTTGAGAATGGTGGGGAAAGAAACAATAAAGGAATAAACCTTGAAGGGAAAGTGATTAACAGGGGAGATGCTGGGAAGGTATCCCAGACAAAGCAGAAGGAGAAGAGGAAACTTCACAGCTTTATATGTTAAGGCCCTCATAAGATGAAGGATTGCTCGAAGTTAGGGTCATTATCTGCTCTAGTACAAAAGGAGGAAGCACAAAAGGAGGAGAAAAATTTCAGGATAGGATCAATTCAACTCCTCAACACTTCTAAAACCCAACCGTCATAAGGCAATGGGTTGATGCTTGTGAAGGCTAAGTTAAATGAAAAGCCAGTTAGCATCATGATGGATACTGAGGCAGACCACAACTTCATTTCTACAGAAGAGGCTAAGAGATAGGTCTCAAAGTTGAAAAGGAGGAGCTTTATTAAAAGTTTCCATTTCTTCTCCTCAACCCTTAGTTGGCATTACTCGAGGGGTCGAGTTATGTCTTGAGGATTGGCATGAAAAGGTAGATTTCTCAATTGCTTGTATGGATGACAACAAGGTGGTTTGGAGTTCATGCAAAAGGTAAAAGCCTACTTCAAGGGGTGGATTTTCACGATTATCAACCATGCGAGTATTAAAAGAGGATAGCATGCCAAGAAGGCTAAGAATGATCTCATCTCATGGGGAGATGAATCATAAGAAAGCCAAAAAGAAGAAGGATCCATGTAAAAGGAATCCCAAGTATAGGAATCAAGTCAGGGACGAGGGCGTCATTGGATTAGGTGGGGGAGAATGTCACAACCTATGTTCAAATATAAGAGAACTTGCAAGGTTGTGGCATTTTTGGAGACCTCCAAGATAATGGAGAGAATTTCAGATATATCAAGAAGAATCTAGTATGTTCTAGAATGTTCTAAAAGTATCTGGAACAATCTAAAATAATATGGAGAAATCTAGAAGTTTCTAGAAGGTTCTAGAAACTTATGGAGGAATGTGAAGATATATAGAATATACTAGAATTTTCTAGGATGTTCTAGAATATTCCACACATATCTTGAAAGATAGTCTTTAAAAACTTTTTTATAAATATCTAAATATTTATTGTAGATATTTCTATGGAATACTCTAGAAGATGAATGTAAATAGTAGGATTAGATTAATTTTCACCGTCCATTAAGGAGGTGAGAATTTTTTAAAGAAAGGGGAAAGGCCTATAAATACCCCACATCCCCTCATTTGTAATAAACAAGAAAAGTAATCAAAGTTCTAAACTCTCAAGTTCTCTCATCCAAGCTCTCTTCTCTCTTGTGTTCAAATTTCCTAGTTTCTTTATCTACATCTTGAGGGTTCGGCTGACTTAGCAAAGATCAAGAGGTTGATCATGCTAAGGCCGGCACGGTTCAAACTAGTTCCAAAGCCATGATAGATAGCTATTTTTCTTTCCTGCAAAGCAGGCGATGGCCTCTCATACTCTCATCTTATATTATTTGAGTTTTACTTTTATGAGGAGTTAAATTTTTAATATGCTCAATTACAAATTATAATCTAAAAATTTAATTAGAGTCTTAAATATTTAAAAAAGATTTTATTTTAGTTTTATTTCAATTTACACTTCTTCTTCCTACCTTTAAATATTATGATCTAATTTTTATTGTTGATTAAAGTAATTTTATTACATGATTTTTGTGTTATAAATTTTATGAGATTTTGCTTATTATAATGGATTGATATAGTAACATAAAAGCAATTTGGTTTGGCTTGAATGATTATTCATACTTTGTTTCGGTGTGGTTAACTTAGAATAGTTGTTAGGTTGTGGGTTAAAAGAGATTTCAATTAATATATAACTTAATTTATTGTTTAATTCTTGAATGATAATTTTGAGAAATATGTAATAAAATCAAAATAATAAAGTCAAATAAAATTAAGTTATTAGGTAGATGAGGAAGATTAAATTTAGGTGATTGAATTATGATTGATTACGCTACTTGTACTTGATAATTTTCTCCATTGAATTTCCTTTATTTGTTTAATTTTAATTTATTTTTAAATTAATTTCATTATAAAAAAAATCCCCCCATTTTTTAGCCTTTCATAATCATAATTCAAGTAATTGGTCCATGAACTCTTAAGGAGATAACCTAGGTTGCGTTTTAGTGCAAAATTTAGTTTTTATTAATTTTGGTGCTATTCAACAGTAATGTCATTAAACAACTAATTAAACTGTGAAGTTATAGTTTATATTACCACAAATTTCTAGAACTATCATTTGCCTAGTTATTTATGTTTATTTCTCTATATCTAGGTTCTCTCTTCATCTTCTAGTCTATTAAAATTACCCATAGATTTTATTAAATGGTAATCACAAAATCAACATGAAGAATAAGAGAAATAAATATAATTGAAAAGGGCAAAATATATAAATATAAAAGAAAATAGTCAAAACAAGGAAAATAAAAACTAACTCCTCAATTGGGCTACATTCCTACCTAATTGGGTAAATTAGAAACACAATAAAATTAAATAACATTGTTGTAAAATCTCCAATCATAAAAAAACAATCACAAAGTAAATTAAGGAATAGAAAAGAAATAATTATGATATACAAAACTCCTCAACGATTCACTCTCAGTCTTTAAAATACTCCTACGAACTTTAAATATCTTAAAAAAATTCTTGAGGTATTCAAATAAGTGATAAGATGTTCTTGAATAGGACTATGAGCTCTTATTTACAATGTTTTGCAATTAATATTTCTTAATCCTTTTAAAATATCATAATATCATTTTAGAATTGATATTATTTAAAATAATTATCATTCTCCCTCCTGTGTATGCTTCTTCAATGCATTTTTATCCTTTTTATGATTTTCCAACACACACACACACACAAAAAGAAGATAGATGAATAGTTTTTGTAGAGAATTTATTCTTTATCTTATAATTAAGTGATGAGAAAAAAATACATAAATATTAATTAAATAGATATAAAATATTAATAAATATAATCAAATATAAATCAAAATTTATACCTATTTAATTATAAAATATGCACTTATCAATCCTCTCATTTTCCTTTCTTTCATTTTCTTTTCCTCATCCTATCCTCACACTTGGATTAAAAATTTAATGGTTAAGATTTAATATTTTATAAAAATTGTTATAATAAATAAATAAATATATTTAAACTGTAAAAATTTGATCTGAGAAATTCACATCAACTACAAGCTATAATTAAAATAAATGAATTTGATCAAATCTCAACTGTTGAATTTTCAATCCAAGGGTAGGGATGGGATGATGAGAAGAAAATGAGAGGATTATGAGAGGATCCAAATCCCAAAAAAGGGGAAGCATATGCTTGCATGATACTCACTCAAAAGAGTTTTAAACATAAATGTTACATAAAGATACAGTAATCGTCATCATTAACATCTATCTATTACATATCCATAATGATATTTATGTCAAAATTATTTTTCATGCAATATATGGAGGAGGTACTGCTAGTTATGAATGAATATAAGAAGAATTATACACAAGTTCCTCACAACACAATAAAATACTACTTGACATAGCAAAATGATGACATTGTTGGATAAATTGTCTGCTAAATTGTTAACAAACTTTGAAGTGTTTAATTGTATTGTGAAGAATCTCATCATAATTCTCCTATGAATATGTTTTTCGAGATAAAAACATTTATCCGACAGAATATTTCTCCCGGCTTTTTTCAAGAGAATGTTCATGAAAGATTCTCTCAAAATATTGCCAGAGAAAATAATTCTCTCCAGATTTTCTGATAAAAGAATCTTCTCTCAACAATTGTTGAAAGAGGATAATTTTTTTTGCGAAATTTTACTTTCTCTCTTTTTTGGAAAAATTTTGAGAGAAATTTGTTTTTTTTTTTCCGTAATGATATGTAGTTCAGTCGGTATTAGCATCTCAAAATTACCCATATGCCAAAAAAGTATCATGTGTGTGTAGAGCGCAGCATGATGCAATATATAATTAATTTACTACGAGGGATCAGATGCATTATTTATTATATATTTGTGAGAGAGCATTAATTAATTGATTACAATGTTAAGTTGAGGGGAAAGTATGAGGTGGAAGGGCTTGTTGGGACAACCTTGAGAGGACGCGGCAGCGAGGTGATGCAGGGTGATTCCATGATGACAGATTTGCAAATGCTTGCGAATATGTCTTCTTATATCTTGATAACCATCCACAATATCTCTAGCATGTTTTCATCTACGTATTTACATATAATATCACTATTTCACTATAACATAAAATAATTTTTTACAAATGTTAAAAAAACTTTTTACATCAGTTCAAGAAATAATATTGCTTCGAGAGGTTTAAAAAGTCTATTTTCTATATCGGAAATAAAACTAATGTAGAAAATACATTAAAATTTTTTTTAAATTAAATAACTGAACACTTTTTACATCAATTCTAGAGCTCAATCGATATAAAAAAGTGTACTTTCTACATTGCTTATGACCACAACTAATGTAAAAAGTGTGGTTTTCTACATTTGTTATGACTATAACAGATGTCAAAAACCACCGGTTGATGTAAAAGTATTTTTTTTTTCTTTAACAAAATATTTATCTTGTTCATTAAATGCATGCATAATAGTCCAACATATCCAAAAACAAAGAGAGAAATAAAAAACAAAGAAAATCAACCAGAGTCTTAAAACTTCTCCCAGTCAACACCTAATAAAGATCTGAGAAGAATTGGAGGTCCAGAAACTCAATCCAAAGGACATAATTTCTTTAATGAAGCTTTATCAACCCAATCATCTACTGGGTTAGCGTCTCTGAGAACCCAAGAGAAAATGCTATTCTGTAAGAAATTCCTCTTAAAAAGGATCTCAAAAATAGGAAGACACTTCCAATCATTTAGGGTAGAACTAGCTTTTAAACTATCAATCAATTTTAGAATCAGCTTCAAAACAAACAGCATTAAGTTCATTTGTACAAGCAAACTCCACAGCAAGAGCCAGTGTAAGGAATTCCGCCTCCAATGCAGAATGAGCTTCACAGATAGAATAAGAACATTAAGAAGCCATCCGTTAGAATCCTTGACAACAAAAACAATATATAGAAGCAACATTTTCAACATTTTTAAAATTATATCTATTTTTTCAATTACCTATCCCTTGTATATGAAAATTGCCATAGCCAGATAGTATGATTCTTTTACAATTTCTAGCCCCATCACAATCTAGTTTAATATCCAAAACTAACAACTATGTATCTAACATAATTCAATAAAAAATTGGAACAATCAAATTTGCATAATCAACTATTAACACTATCCACAAAAGTATGGAAAACTTATTTAAAACTAACAAACTTATTAAATTGTCTAAAAATATCTAAAACTTACATTACTACAAAATATACTTTTTACTACCCCCAATTCATGTCACTTTCTATAAATAGGATGCCAAAATTCAAAGATGTGGCAATTCCATAATTAAACGACAGTTCTGGAAACATTTCAGCATCACTTTAGTGAAAAAACAGCATGGTTATTATTAACGACATCATTTTAGTACATACGACGTGGATTTTTAAATAATTCTACATCGTTTTTAGTGAAATCTCTTAATGTGGAAGGGAAGTGGATATTTTTAAAATTTTTTTTTAATTTATCTAAAAAATACCATGTCATTTATTATATTAAACAACGTGGTTTATTAAATCCATGTCAATTTTAATTAAAGCGATGTGGAATTATTTGGTATTGTTAAAGAATTTTTTTATTTTGTTAATTTAACCACATCGCTTGTTAATCCACGTCACTTCTCTGGAAACAGCAACATGGGTTATCTTTTTTTTTTTTTTAAGTCAAGCCACGTCACTTTGAGAAGCGACGTGGATAATTTTCAAAGCTCGATCCACATTACTCTTTACAAATAAGCGATGTGGCTTATCTTTCATTTTGAATTTCAGATTTACGTTTTTCCCACTCGAGAGCCCTGTCTATTTTCATTTTCCCTTTTTTTTTTCCTTCCTTTTCCTTCTCGTCACTGAAATCATGCTAATCTCCTCTCTTCTCACTTGTGCTCCGGCATCAAAGTCTTCTTCGACAAGCTCATCTCCTCTATTCTCACTTGTGCTTCAGTGATGTGTCTTCTCCAACGAGATGCTCTCCTCTCTTCTCACTCATGCTCAGCACCTTTTTCATTGTTTTCGAGAACCACTCCCCCCTCTCCTCTCCACTCCAAACGAGACCGATTGTTTTGGTTCTTTCTTTCTTTGTTTTTTTTTTTTTGTTAGTTTGCTCACTACTCCAGGCGACCTTCGAAGCTGTTTGGGTTCTTCCACCTTGTAAGTACTTCCCCCATTTTCATTTGTATCATTTTGTTACCCACATTATTACTTAGACTGTGGAAACATTGCTCTTTTACTTGAGTTGATTTTTTTCTACAACAAGAAATAGATTATTGTACATTCTTAATTTATAACGTTACTCATTTTTCAAACTCTTTTGCATAGTATACATATGAACAAATACATTATTAGGATTATTTTTGCAATTATAGGAATTGTAAAAAAAACCTAAAAAGACTTGAGTTGTTTGGAGTAAATAAATTGTAAGAACTAATAGTTCCTAATTAAATTAAAGTTTGTAGGAACTAAATCAATAATTGAAAAAGTACCACTGTCACGCCCAGAAAATCAAGATATGACTAGTATGATATATGCATAAAAACTCACATCCCTTAAGTCTTCAAATAGAAAACATCTAATTTAACCACAAACACATTTCTACTATAGAATAGAATTCTTTCAGTATTATTATTGTTAATATTGTAGTGACAAATTTCTTGTAAAAATTTCAATAAAATCTTTATTATAATAAAACCTCCAAGACAAGAGAAAAAATATATCTGTAACAACAAGATCAACTCATTTAATCAAAGAGAGGAGCCCTGCTCCATGTTAACAGTCCTACAACATCACTCAATTAGGTAAGGACCTTGCCTATGGGCTATACGGAGCACCTAAAACTTAATTTACAAAATATAATATATATGTTAGATTTTTACAACAAATAAAGAATAACCTTAATAGTGCTTCAACTTCCAATTGACAATAAACCCTACAGTATTCAACTGAAGGTGAAGGTGCAAGGCTAGCAAAACATTATTTGAGACCAAAAATAATTTTTTTCCTAGTAAATAACATCCTAATAATAAAGTTAAATGAATCAAGATGAGTAAATTCACGTACGTATATACAAATTAAAAAGAGAACAACTGATACAATATAATCACTGAACTTGAAGATTGAAAGATTCTATATAACTTCAAAAGTATTGAACCAATAAATTTATAGTAGCGAAACAGCCTTAACACTTGATCTTGTGAAATAAAATAGACTAAATAAATAAATAATAATAACACCTAATTAAAATCAATGAAGTGTATGTTCACAAATAATTAAAAGTTAATATTTTGAAGACTTTACAAAATAAATAACAAATGCGGATATACAATCCATGAAGGTAAGAAATCAAACACAGCTTATACCATGAAACAAACATAAACACACAGTCCACGAGGATAAACTAACCAAACATGACTTGAAGCCACAAAATCGAATGCGAGTATGAGACCCACGAATAACAAACATGAAAACAGAGCTTACGAAAGTCAAACTAACTAGTCATAACCATAGCACTCCAAGGACTAATAGAACTGCCATTAGCAAACAGTGTTCTATATACAGTCTTCTTGAAATTAATTTTCAAACATACGAGAAGATAACCATTTATTAAACTATAATTTTCTCTTCTCAATAACAAACTCACATGGATCGTTTAAAATATCAATCTTTTTAAATATGAAAATTCACAACTAATGTTTCATAAACTTCTTCAATAATTTTCCATGATTTTTTTTCACCAAATAAAAGAGTACCAGAACTTATAAAAAGTAACTTAATTGACAAAAGTATTAAATGCTAAAGAAACATATATTAATAACTATAAATTGTTGAAAAGAATATTTTGATAAAAGAAAAATCAGTAATATATAAATTGATTGGAATGTTATATACTTACTTGATACTTTCCCAAATATACAACTTACTCTAGTTAGTCACTTTCGCAATATGGGTTGCTCCTTAATTCCCTAGTACCCAATGTAACATTTTTATTATTTTTACATACACTTTAACTAAGTATAAACCCAACAACCAAAATTAAAAGAAAGAAATCAATTCTATCTTGAAATTACCAACGAAATTATGAAGGGAAAGAAAATCAGTTAAATGGTGAACTCTCACCTTTATACCACTAGCAATCCATCAAAACAATCGAGAATCAAGCTAAATATATAATATAAAATCATTATTTTCATGCTCCAACAGCACAATCCAATCTATAACTCGAAACCAAGAATTTTACTAGTATTATACTCAACTAAATTTAGTTTTGTTTATATATATATATATATATACATACCATTGCTACCATAAAGAATCAATTTCCAAAATGAACTATTTAAAATAGAACACAAAATGTTGTTCAAGATTTAATCTTCAAATGCAAACTTTGCTCAACTTCAAATTGGAATGAGATTTATGGTTATCAAGTTTAGTGTTTGAAGCTTCTTTTTGACAATCCCTTTGCTTTATGACCAAGCTTTAACCCAATTTCACCCTCTAAATCGTTGCATATCCAACACCCATATTTTCCAATCCACTTCTAACTTTTAACACAGCAAACATCATACAAACATCACATTCAACAAGGACTATACACACCATTTTAAAGTTGCCAAAGTCGTACTTCAGAGGAAACCAAAACTAGGCATAGTTTCTTTCTAATATTGAACGAAATTTTGCTTCATTTTACAACTAAATTCATTTCACATCCAAATTTTGCTTCATCACATTCAACAAGTACCATTTAAATTTACTGTTGTTGAAATTTGGCGGTCCCATTTTTAATGAAAAATTCTGTCAAATTTTTTTCTTTCTAATTTTAACATGTCCATGCAAATAAGAGAATTGCTAATTTGATGGTTTTTTATGATTGATTAGGAAAAACTGGAAAGTTATTATTTTTACATGCTACATGTGTAATTTCTCTATTTGAGGAGGTGCATTTCCCCCTCATATCAACATGGCTCCGCCATTGCCTTTAGATTTGATTCATTCTAATTTATGAGGTCCAGCACCTGTCACCACAGTCGTGAGATACAAGTATTATGTATGTTTCATGGATGATCATAGTAGATATGTATGGTATGGGGTCACCACTTAAAATTTAAATCTGAAGATATTAGTGCCTTTAAGCACTTTAAGAACATGGCTGAGAACCTGTTTGATAAGACTATCAAAACTGTCTGTAGTGATTTTGGTGGGATATAAAGAAGCTCTATTCCTATTCCTAATGAAGCTGGAATTTCTACTCAACGCACATGTCCCTGCCCCTCAACAAAATGGTACACTTGAGAGGAAACATATAGACCCATTGTTCCGATGGGTTTAAGCTTACTTAAGCTAATACGCTTTTGAAGTATTGGTGGAATGCCTTTGCTTGTGCACTTCACATTATAAATTGTTTGCCAATACTAATGCTAAATTTAATTACAGACCCCTTAGGAGTGCTTGTTTAAAAAGAAATTAAACTGATTATTCAATGCTTAAGACTTTTGGCTGCTCCTGCTAGCCCCGTCTGCACCCTTACAATAAACATAAACTACAGTTTAGAAGTCAAAAGCGTGTATTTATGGGCTGCAGCACTCTCACAAGGATTATGAGTGCATGAATTCAAATGAAAGAATTTATATATCTTAACATGTTTTATATTTGATGAGTCTGGGTTCCCTTTATGTTACATAAGAGCAAAGAAGTCAAAGCAGCAATGATGATACTATTCCTCTTGAGCAAACTCTCTTACATGAAGTATATGAATTTCCTGACACAAATCATGACAGCCACAGGCCAAAAAATAATTCAAGTGCCGAAAAGCAAGTTGTGTCTGCACCTCTCACCTCTGTAACTGTTCAACCTTCACGCCCCATGATCACAAAAGTTTAAAGCTAGAATTTTCGAGCCAAAATGTCCACACATTGGTGTTGTTCAATTCAAATCAGATTCACATCCTGAACCTATAATAGTTCAAGAAGCATTGCAGTCCAAGAATTGCTATGCCACAATGAGAGCAGAATATGAGGAAATGGTTAAGGACAATACATGGAAGCTAGTACCTCCAACACATAACTTTAATCTTGTCGGCTGTAAATGGGTATTAAAGAAGAATATAATTCTGATGTAATGTTAGACTGCAACAAAGCAAGATTGGTGGCCTAGGGTCATCTTCAAGGACTAGGAGTGGACTTTGGGGAACATTCAATCCAAAATGAAGTCATGCATTGTAAGACTTGTTCTAAATCTTACTATTTTCTTCCACTGGCTTTTTTTTTTTTTTGAACAAATTCTTCCACTGGCTTGTTAGACTGGATATTGACAATACCTTTCTCTATGGATTATTAAATGAAACTGCTTTTATGTCACAGCCTTGAGGGTTTGTTATTGATCCCAAGAGACCTATGTGTGTAAATTGTCTAGAACTCTCTATGGCTTGAAACAAGCTCCACGGCCCTGGTATGAAAAATTGAGAAATACTCTTCTATGATGGAAATTTGTTAACAACAGTGATGCCTCATTGTTCTTTTTTAAGGACAAAACTCAAATTACACTCATACTAATATAAGTTGATGACATTTTAATAATAGGAAACAAAATGGTGATCTTTGAAGCAATTCATTACCAAGTTGAATCATATGTATTATTCCTTGAGGGACATGGGAAATGTCTATTATTTCTTCGGAGTCAGTGTGTACCGAGATGAATCTTGTTTTCATCTTAATCAGGCTAAGTATGCTTTTGAAATTCTAAACTAATGCGGCATGGAAAACTCAAAATCCTGCACAACACCATGTCTACAGGCCAAAAATTGTCTAACTTTGATGGAGAGCCCTCTCTTATCTCTATCGATAAACCGTAGGAGCACTTATCTTTGTTGTACAAGGCCTGATATCAGCTTTAGTGTCAACAAACTTAGCCCAATTATGCAATCTCCTTACACTACTACTCACTGGAAGGCAGTAAAAAGAATCCTACGGTATATTCGAGACATCATCATCTTCATCTTAAAGTTGCAGATCAACTATCCTTGACAACATATTATAATGCAGAATGGGCATCTTGCCCTGATGACAGAAGATGAACTGGAGGATATATATATATATATATCCTTCTTCTGGATCACAATATATGGTATCTTCTAAATGCCTTACTTTGCCTAAAATATAAGGTATTGGGTAACTTTTATAATTATTTTTTCAACTATTTTCCTACTTCATTTATCACTCTTAGCTTTTTGAAAAAATAATACATTGAAATTTTAATTATCATTATCACAACACTGATATAGGGTATTTAATGAGAGTAAAATTAAAAAGGTATATTTTTTTAAAAAAAATTAAGGTTTCAACTACTATTTTCTTAAAACTATGAATTAGTTACTAATACCCTATATTTTGGTGTGGAGGAAGTATATAACCTGTTTTTAGGTGATTCAATCATCTCTTGGTCTTCCAAAAACAACATATAATTGTTCGATCTAGTACTGAATCTAAGTTTTGCTCTCTTGCAAATACTTCACATGAACTCGTGTGGATTACATCATTACTATCAGAATTATCTCTATTCACTCACCAAACCTTCAATAATTTGGTGCTATAATATCAGATTTAAACCTTAATTACATGATTTATTCAACTTTGGAAGGCATACAATGTAACCCGTTTGTGATATTCAGCCAGAGCCCAAAGTGGGAAAACATTTCTCTACATTGGATAATGGAGCATGCAATTCCTGCTGAATACACCAGTGATTTCCTGAAAACAAGTCACAAACTAACATTTAATCTACACTGATTGATACATGTTATGAGTTTAATAAATCATTGCAAATTAATGAGAAGTGAAAGGTACTAATTAATTAACTTGTTGTGGCCAATCCCCATCATCCAATTGAGCATTGATTAAGACTCTTGCTCCTCGATGAAGAGGAGTTGGATCTCTCTCAACCTTCCAATAAATTTTCATTAGTTTAGTCCTTTCATAATTGTAAATTGAAAATATATATAGGCATAAATTTCTATTCACTATAAATAATTAAATAGATTCACCTGCCCGGCAAACATTAGACCCATCATAGGCCATGATGTTTGTACCACATTTGATCTATTACCTTCTAGGGGAACATATTTCTGCATTGTTTGCAAAAATCATAAGATGATGAGGTAACTAATTAAAAGGCCAGATAGCTATTGGTATATGAAATAACAAGACAAGTTTCTTCATGAATTATATCAAGTTTGAGAAATAAATGTGCCATACTATATATTTACTCATATTTCTACTTGCATACTGTGACTTATTATTATAAATAAATAAAATTTTTAATCCCTATGCATTTAGCGTGTTTATTTTTGGTATTAGTCCTTGCACTTTTATTTCATTATTTCAAGTCTCTTAAGTTTTATCCATTTGCAATATTAGTCTCTATATTTTTAAAAATTACCATAAAGACTTAAAGTTGGCTAATATTTGCATAAACTTTATTACTTCTTGTATTGACTTGTTTAAATTATGATGAGCTATGCCAAAAAAAATGAGTAGAAGACAAAAAACAAGCTAAGCAGGACATTAAATCAATAAAGAAATTTCATAAGGAAGATAACATGTAGGTAGGGCAAACAGGCATAAAGATTAATAATCATTTTGCTCATTCAATATCCAACTCATCATAATTTTACCAACTTGCCAACAAAATTAAACAAAGCCATGTATGCATCAACAAATTTAACTCAATCAGTGATGACAAGGACTAACATAGTAAACATATGAAACTTAAATGACTTGAAACAACTAAATAAAAGTACATGGACCGATATCAAAACATGTTAAAAATAGAGACCAATAGTTATATTTTTCCTTATAAATTTTTTATTTATATTGATCCTTAAAATAGAGATTTACCTTTTCTGGACATGAAAGATAGCTCTCACCCCACCCACCATCATCTCTTTGTGACGTGAGAAGAAAATTGACAGCTTTGCGAATTGCAACACAATCATTGTAAGTCTTACCAGAAGCAGCAAGGCCACCTAAAGCAAACCAAGTGCCATAAGTGAAGCAAATCCCCCACTTCCCATACCATCCACCATCCTTTGTTTGTGTGTCTTCAAGGAATTTCACAGCTTTCTCAATGGAATTCTCAATCTGTCTCTGATTATTGAATAAAACTAAAGCTCGAATTGATGATCCAATGCATTCTACATACTCATGCTCAACTATGATGCCTTCAAAAAGTTCTGTAGGGTTCAACACCTAATAATCCAGACAAGCAAATCCATATGCTAAAAGAAATCACAAGAGAAGGAAAGGGGATAGGAAAAATTGTCATTCTTTATTAATATAAAGAGCTAGATCATCCTAATTATAACTAATGAATATCCTGTAACGCAATATTAATGTTTAGTGCCTATTACATTCTCTTTAATTATTTTGTTCACTTTAGTTCAAATTCAAATGAGATCAAATTCTTACTTCCAACCAATCTTGAGCTTTGATTGGCTCCCATGCCGCAAAACCACCCTTTTTACTCTGCAAATGTTATGGAGTTTTGCAAGTCAATTAATGCATAAACAAAACAGTGACCCAAAAAACATAAGAATGGCTTTGTCACAGACAAAATCATTGAAAAACACTCTAGAATATGTGAGAAATATCTCAATCACAAATTTCTGATGAATAAAGTCTAGAGAGAATGCAATTTATTACAAAGAAGCCCTTTGAAGAGAAAATCTATGAGAAAGTTTTTTATAAGAAAATCATTATTTTATTGTAATATATTGAACCATAATAATGTAAGATTACTCACTTGAAGTGACAACAAGACATTGACAGAATCATAAAGCCTTTCAGGCTCCATCTTTTCGCCTACAATCTCTGGTGGTAGTGTTGATAAAAGAAGACAACACTAAAATAGTCCAAAATATATTAAGTGGCCACATGTATAATAAGGTGAAGATGAACAATGAAATTAATTAACTTGGTTAATTAAGTAAAACAGGTTAATCACATTCAAGCCTTTTGCAGTGCAATCAAAAACTTGCCATCCATGGTCTTGATTAGAGAAGATCCACAACCCTTTGGAAATGTGATGATACATACTTTTGAAATCACCAGAAGGATTATCTTTAACCTGATAAGATCATCAGTTTTAGTTAGCAGTACAAGAGGATTTATGCATTAATATATACGCATAATAAATCTCTCAATTAATAACTAGTCATTCAAATATTCATATGCTTGTTAATTGGTAATAACTAGTTGACCTGTGATTTCTTGATGAAGTCATGTCCTTTTGCAAGTGTAGGAGCAACGTCGTCACTTAGGTTTATGGCAAGTAAAGCTTGGACGGCAAAACCAACATCCCATACTTGGCTTCGAAAACTCTGCAAATAATTAATGTCATATACTAATTAAAACCCAAAATATTAATGTTTTACTAAAGTAAAGTATACTACAATGTTATATAATTTTATATCTAGTCATTTAACTCTAACACCATTAGTTTCAAAAAAATTTTGTGTGGTATGTAACCATTTGAAAATATTTTATCAATATTTAAAAGTTTAATTTAAAATTTTTTTTTGTCAATAAAACTATTGTTAGGGTTAAAGGACTAAAAGAATACTTTATAAAAATAAAAAAATTAAATTGAAACATTGTGTAAAGTTAAATAAATTAGAGTTGTTAAATTAAGTAAAATGAATATATGAAGAGATTTATTTGGAACTTGAAACTTAGGGAATACTGTTCATGGAAAAAGATAAAACACCACATGAAACTATAAAGAATGATACAATTAATACCTCGTAGTTAATCTGTTCTCTTCTTGATTAATAATTAGTCGATGATTGTATAGAAGATCCTGATTTAGTCTTCTTCTTTTTTACTATGTTATTACTGGTTTACCTGCATGGTAATTCCATCCTCGGAAACCCATATGTAATTTGGAACCCTTGCAAGATGCTTCTTGAAAGCATCTCCATTTGGATCTTCAATCCAACAAGCTAGCATGCATAAAACCTATGACAAATTTATAAAGAAAGATAAATCTAAGATTTAGCATGATATGGTGCTTATTTAGACAACTGTAATAATCAACTTTAGAGGCCAAAATTAAAGTTTTGTAAAAATATATCCAAACACTCTTTTTTTATCAATTTATTACATGTTAAAATTAATTATGAATTTAAAACCACAATTTTTTAAGAAAATACATACAAACTTATTTGTATATGTCAAAATCAATTATGAATATAAAACTGTGATTTTGTTAAAAATGTTCAAACACTTTTATACATGACAAAATTAATCATGAATTTGAAACCATAATTTACAAAATGGTTAGATGGTTTTTAGAAATAATTTAGGAAAGTATAATTGAAAAGATGAATTGAAAAATACATAATAATGTGCTTGTTTGGATAAGGAATAAAATCAATTTTATGAATATATATCCAAATGTTTAAGAGCCATAGTTTTTTTTGTTCATAATTGATTTTGGCATAATAGAGAAGTTTAAATATATTTTCACAAAATCATTGTTTTTTTATCTGCTTTATTTTCAATTATACTCAAAATCAATCCTAGATCAATTTTATAAATCCATTACCACAAAATATAATAATTATATTCAAAATCATTCATATAAATCAATTTTATTCATAATCAATTTTATCCAATATATGTTAATCCACGCATAATGCTAAGGGAACTAGATGCATCCAACCCAATGAAAATGTACCTTTTCGATACATCCTATGGTCATGTATCGACAATTTTCATCTTCATAATGAATGTACTTCATTGTAACTTGAAGAGCTCTCTCTAACCAACTTATTGAAAGGCCATCACGTAAGAAGCGGCTCAATGAACGTATATAAACTATCCCATATCAAATCTTGTATCAAGGGATGGGGATAGTAAAGATCTTCCTGTAATTATACATTCGATGATCTATTATAATTGTTCATTAATTGGGAGAAATCAACAAGTACATATGTAGATAGAACTTGGTAATTTCGTGGTATAAGGATAAAAGACCAAAAAAAAAATCACCTTTGCACAAAGCTGACGAGCTTTATTCCAATTAATTTCATGGTAAGGATCCACATGGAGTTCTTGTCTGAGTTGAAGAATAAGTGGTGTGATCAGAGCCACAAATTTTTTCCCATACAAATAAGACATAGGCATGTAAACCAAGCGGCAATAACACAACATTTTAGCTGCATTACAATATGGTGGAAGAGAATTAATGGAGGATTATTAGATAGCTATGGCAATAGATAGAGTTAAGAAAGTGACCATAATGCAATATCTCATATATATGTATAGCAAGAGTTCTAAATTATTTATCACTTTCTCCGCCTTTTAATTTTTTATTTAATCTCAATTTGTTTCTTAATTTTATTCTAAGTTTTAATTTTATCTTTCCAAATTCCTTTTTAACAAGTTTTAATTTTACTTTATTTTATATAATTTTTAGGCAAATTGATTTGATAGTGTTAGAGAGGAGCGGAGAAAACATTTGAGTGACTTTTGAAATTTAAGAGGAGATGGGCTCAAATTAAAATGAAAATAACTACATAATTAAATCAAATGACTGAGAAGAAATTTAAACAAAAAATTAATGTCATCTCTGATAATTTTCATACTGAAAGTAGGATATTTTCTGGCTAAAGGTGTTGAATGAAGATCTTAAGACCAAAAGTAAAAGAATAAACAAACAATAGTTTTGATGAGGCATAAGTGCCATTTCCAAAAGTTTCAGGTCTCTCTCTAAGAGCAGTTTCCAAAAATTTACCCAACAAATTACAAATTCCTTGGGATCTCTAGAGTTATATGTCAAAGTTTTCATCCTGATCATAAAATGGATTTAATTGAGCTTTGAAACGATTTTTCTATGGTTATGAATTTTCAAGGTCATCAAAAAGTCTAGAATTACCATATGAACAGTAATCTGAGAATATATTTTGCAATTTACGAGAGAGTTTTGGTTCTTCTAAGGATTGCAAAAGCTCAAATTGGTTTAGAACAAGTCTTTAATGTATAAATCAAGCATGAAAGATGAGATGTGTCAATATTAGAACTAATATAAACGTAACTGAGGAATTGAAATATAGCTTCAAGTAAAATTAAGGAACTAAATTGATATTACATGAAATTAAAACTAACTTAAAACTTCAAATATAAAATTGATATTGCATCTTAATCTTGAATGCGTTGAATTAACCTGGATGCATTGGAAGAAATGATGGAAGAAGCCAAAATTCTGGTGGAATTGGATTCGTTCCAGACCAGTCAAACAATCCAAGTATCTACAACAACATATCAACAATGAGACATAAGCAATTAAATTAAATTGAGGGATATTTGTATATATATTACAAGCTGCAATATTCACATGTTGCTAGTAATTATTATTATGGCTTTCTCTCTCAAACTATGAGCAATATAATAATGGACCCAAAATTTTAGATTGTGAATGTAATATACATGTACATAAGATTAAAAATACAACAGATACTTAAAGTATGAATAATCATCCTATCTAACTTATTCTCTGCAAGTTTTTATGCTCTGAATACAAAGGTAACATTTGGATCCATAGTTTGGAATTTGGATTTAATATTTAAAAGCTCAACTTAAAATTCATATATTACCAACAAGCATTGTAGCTTAACCAGTAAGAGGCCATGCTAGTTTAACAATAGTGGTTTCGAGTTTGAGTCTTGTGTTAAAAACTCATTGAGAAATTTTCTGCCAATATGGTCTTGCTTGGTTCGGCCCATGAATATTAGATAATTGTCAAAAAAACAAAAATTCATATATTTAAAATTCTTTATTTAGGTAGTTTAAAAAATTTGAAGTTCAAAGACAATGAAAAGAGGGACATGAAAAATGAAAACAGGAAGAGAACAAGAGGCATTTCAAACACTTGGTGTATGAAGGATTTAAAATTATAAAGGAATTATAAATAAAATATAGATTTAGATTCAAATCAAAATTCATAAATTTTTATGGATCCAAATGATGGATTTCATGTCCTAAATTCAAATCCAAAACTAAATCATTCAAACGCATTATAAAAGATTTTCTCCTTTTTATACAGTTGTTATTACGATGTTGATTTTCTAATGAGAAAATTTTCAAAGCAAAGTTGAATACCTACACACACACAGTTCAAATATTGTGATTTTTTTAAAATAAACCTGAGATCATGTAAGGTTTTAACAATTTTATTGTCTAAAAATAATAGTAGAATGAATATAAAGATAAATAAAATAATGACTTTTCTAATGAGTACATCCTTATTTAATGTTATCAGATGTTAACTAAAAGAAGCTAAAAGAGAGAGAGTGAGGTGTTAGGACATGAAAGAGAGAATAAGAAAATAGAAGATAAGAAACACATGATATTAACAAAAAGAACAAGATGAAACAAAATAAAATATAACAAAATAAAACTTAATCAAAAAGCAATAGAGGCCAACTTTTAAAGATGGAAAATATATATATATCTTACAAGTAGAGTAGAATCATACTTGATTTGAAAAAAGGATATGTGATGTGTGTGTGTGTGTGTAAACATGTAAAAATATGAAAGAAAAAGTCGAGTAAATTAACATTTTAATTAATATCATCAAATATTAATAAATCAAAGACATATTATATAAATAACACAGGGAGTAAATCTTTTTTGGGGGGGACAATTGCCCCGGGCCACTAGCTTCGTATATAGATATTTATCTAGCAATATATATGCAATATTACACACACAAATACAGTGCAAGATTCACTATTCAAAAGGGAATGAATAAAATTACTTACTGAAAGCCAAGTCTTTCCCCGGGAGGGTATGTACGTGGCACCACCATGGTCAAGAATCCATTTTCTTGCTCTAAGACAAGCATTGTCTTCACCTCCATTAGGTCCTTCTCCAAGCATTCTCATGCATATATAACTCAGCACAGTACAAAACATGATGCTGTGTCCCTCTATGTGTAGTCCCCATCCTCCATCTTTATTCTTTTAACATGCATGCACTTGTAAAACATTAGTTCATTTAAAACTTACAATTATAAACCTATCATTGAAAGCAAGTTTTAACAATTAAATGTATGAACCTAGTGATAGTACAGGTAATGGAGGATCTCTTTTCTATACTCTTCCGGAAACACATCATCAAGATGGCCAGTAATATACACACAAAACACCTGCACCATTTTCAGAAATTTCAAATCATTTAATAATTGTTTACATAAAAACCAAGTAAAATTTATGTCTTTTAGAAGCCTAAAGCACCACACTATAAAAAAAAAACAGCGAAGGAATTTAGCGACAGAATTTGTCACTAATTAGTCAAAAATTAAAAAATTAGTCACTATTCCATCAATAAACCATCAAAAATAATTTTACCAATCGAATTTACCAACGAAATGTTCCATCACTAAAAATTCCATCATTATTCCATCGATAAGCTATCAGAAATAATTTAGTGATAAAATTTTTTGATGAAAAAGTCTATCGCTAATTTTCAAGATGTGTTATTCTCATTTTGTTACATTTGTTATGAAAAATTCCATGGCAAACCTTTTCATCATAATTCCATTATTTATTCCATCACATATTGTTTTAATTTTTATTATGTAATTTATAATATATATTTATATATAATTTATTTAATAATTTATTATTATAAATAAATAATTTAATATTTTAAAGTATTTATATATTAATAATAATTATAATAATTTCAATTATATATTTAATTAATTTTTTGATAACATAGCAACATATCGAATCATTGTTATTTAAAAATAAAAAAATTTAAAAAATAATTTTAAAATATAAAATATTATATATTATAAAAATTATAATATAATATATAGCAATAATTGTAACAGTCCTCACCCCACCCGACCGAGAGTCTTTTGGATTGGACCAACCCACATCACTGCAGCAGAAGCTAGCTTTTTCCCAACGTGGTACTTGAGTTATTCCTCACCCCACCAAAGAGGTCTTTTGAAACTTTCATAGACTTGAATTTTTAACCTCTATCACCTTAAGAAAGTTGAGACTAAATATGATACCATTAAATCTTGGTTCACCACGTTGTGATTATTAACATTTTTTCTAAGGAAAATGGGCAAAAATACGTTAAAACTTTTTCATGAGGAGCATATGGTATTCTAAACTCTTATTTGAAGAAATTTTATTCATGAACTTTCTAAAAGTATCACCCTAATCTCATCAGGGTGATAAGTACTATAGATAGACCTAACTGTGAGTGTAAGAGATGAATAGAGGAAGAAATGGAGAAATTGTCTTAGTTTTTTTTTTATTGTATCCACCTAAGAAACAAAGTCAAATTAATAGTCAACTAACTTCAACATTGATGGTGGGGTAGTATTGCATTCTTTTTTAAAGTTTTAGAGTAAAATTACCCTAAAAAAAGTTTAAAATACCATGCGCCCTCAACAAAAATATTTTAGGATATTTTGCTCTTTAACTCTTTTTTTATTACATCCTTAATTATGAATGATGTGGAAATATTTAAATGCATTAAATTAATGAAAATTAAAATTTTCTAGCAACGCAATTAATATTTTGATGTATTAATTGCATTTCTTAATCTATGTGTTAAAATGACTTATATTTTAAACTGGGGGGAGTAGAATTTTATAGGTGAGGCCACTCACCTCATATTTATATGTCTATCTCTCTAATTATATAAATGTGTGTGTGTGTGTGTGTGTGTAACATAAAAGAAAGATAGAATCAAAGCAATATGTAGCGTGATCGCTTTTGGAAATTAATATCCATGGCAGAGTCAACAATAAGGATGGCGCCAGACGTCATATCCTTTTAGGTCTTGTATTTTTTAAAGGAATGGATTTGAAAAAAAATAGAATATTTTAGTATGAAAAACCTTTTAAGCCTTAACTTTATAAGCTTTGCAAAAATTGGCCTCGAGCCCTGACTTGTCCTTAAGCTCTTACAATTTTTTAACTTTATTTATATAATTTATTTAAAATTTTAAATTAATATTATAATAATAACACAACTTATTAAATATTTATTCTAGACGATGAATATGAAGTTGCTGAAATAGCATCACATCATCTAAGTTGACCCTCCTCTAAGGGGTTTACTGTTTTTTTTTTTTAATTACTCACAAGTATCCTTCTGTTGGAGGTAGTGTTGTTTGCAGCACAAAAGAGTCTAATTTTTTATTTTTGAATACAAATTGATGATAATAGGGACAAAAGAATATTTATATTTTGAATGATAAAAAATTTAAACCTGCATGGTTTATATTATTATGGGGCAAGCATTATTTTACTTATATTTCAAAGCTTACTATTATCTTTTATATATTTAACTAAGCTACTTTGTAATTTATATATAAGTTAATATAAGTAGAAATTTTATTTTTTAAAAAAAAAATTATGTAGGCTTTTGGGGCTGACACTGAACCTTGTCTACAAAGATTGAGCATGAAAAAGTACTAATTTTAAGATAAGAAAGCTTATAAACTAAAACTTTTAAGAGTCAATTTTATAAGAATCAAACTTATAAGGATCGAGTAAGCTCTTATTGATGGCTGTTAATTGCATGATGGGTGCTTACCAGAGGTTGCATGTAATAGAGACATCCAGCAATTTGAGCAGGCCAATGACCATGTTTTGACTGTAAAGCCGATAGATAATGTGTTGCCCTTCTCACAGTATTACCAACTTTTTCATCACTTATTTCCTCCTCATTCTCTATCTTCACACTTGGTATTGTTTGTTTGAAATTCTTCTCCCTCAAAAACTGTATCAAAATAATCAACATAACATTAGTTAGCCTTAGCCTTAGGAGACGATCGAAATTAACTAAAACACGCAAGTTAAATATGCAAGTATATGGACATGGTTTCAAGTTTCAACATTACTTCACGTACAACAATATTCCATCTGCAACTTATTTAATGCAACGGCAAAATGTCACGATCACCAATCCCGATAGACAAACAATATAGAAATATTGGGAGAAAAATTATATTTAAATGGATCCATATTTAATATTAGGCCTGAAGCAATCAATTAGGGCCAAATCAGTCAGGTTAATCTTTTGAAGCCTGAAAAAATTTAAGGTCAAGTAACTAGTTTAAAGGATAAAATGGCAATTTTGACTAAAGCCCTAAAATAAAAAGCCAACCCTTTTAAACCATTTTCATAATTTTTTTAAATTTAAATATTAAAAAATTAAATATTGCACTAATTCTAAAACCTTAGCCTCATTTCACAAGAGTAAAGATAGAATATATGACAAGCTTAATATTATTTTCACTGATGATGCTCCACAAGAAAAAGGATGAAATTATATTAATGTTAATGACAATGAAAATCATCAAGATTTAGCTAATGATGATAGTAAAGTCTGATTGTTATCGGTGTTGATTTTATAATGTTTTTTATTAGATTTAAATTTGGTGTTATGTGTATTGACTTAAATTTGCTTTTCTATACTTAATGTTATATGTAATAACTTTTTTGAGATTTTGAATATATTTTTTTAAAATTTTTAAATTAAAAATGAAAAAAAATATAAGGCTGAGGCCTTGAGGATCAACCTTTTAGCTCTAAGGGCTAGGGTTAAGCTAACTAAAATGAAACCCTAAAATATAATTAGGTTTAATAGGCCTAGCCTATTTAGGCCCCGATTCTTTACAAGGACTGAGCTGGCCTTAATTAACAGTTCTAATTGAGCCCAATTCTCGACAGAAACATGAACTAACTAATGGAAAGAGAATAGTAATAGTCAAGGTGAGACCAATAATTTACGTAAGTTCTATGAAGCTTTTTATGTCGCTTGAAGAAAGAGACATATATTAAAGGCATAGACTATCCATTGCCCACATGATTACATTTAAAAACCAAAAACAAAAACAAAAACAAAACAAGCAGAGGAAGAAAAAGAAATGAGGAATTAACATGACCTGAAAAACACTAATGACCCTTTGAAGTAGGACTCGGTTTCCTTCGGAAGAAGCTTCCTCCACACCATCGCCAAGAAAGATTTATATCCGGACTGTTTATAGTAGATGTGGATAGTCTAAATTTACTAGTTAATCTATTTTTATTTTCTTTTTTTTTAAAATAAAAAATTATATAAATTGTTAAAATTTCAATAAATATATTCAGCAATCTGAATAGTTCAAATTTAATATCAATGATCTATATTTAATATTTAAAATTTTATAAATTGATTATTAATATACACTCTGCAAATTATTGATTTAATATTAAATTCTTTTTATAATTTTTTAATATTAAATTTGAACAATTGATATGAAATTTCTCAGTACAATGAAGTAATGCCATTAGGCATCGGGCGTGAGTTGGAAGTGGGGCCAGAGATCTTGAGGATGGATCAACAAAATCCTGCTCAGTCAGCCAATACTCCTGATCTTGAATTGAGATTGGGTCCGCCAGGGATGGAGGTTGAAAACGACCACCCTAGTAGTAGAAATTCTGGGTCCTAAGCAGGGCCTTTCCCAACATAGGAATAAAGAAAGGTGAAAAGTTCATGCTCAATGTTAGTCTAAGTATCGGGCTTCTTAAAGCTATCTTTTGTAGGGTTTCCTTGTATAACTCAATGGCTTTCGCGCTAGCCTTTATTTCTAAGGAACAAGCAACGAGCAAGAAAAATTAAAATTTTTTACAATTTATGTAAATTTTTATTTTAATAAATAAAAACATATTAAATTTAAACGGTTTAAATATAAGCCTCCCTTCAAGAGAGGCACAGAGGATGCTTCCCTCAACAAAGAAAAGCCAGGTCTTTTGACGTAGTGCGTAACATCTATCATTGTGATCTTACTTCTTGATGAGGTTAAGGGATCAAACCCCCATGTGGTTAGATAGAATATTGAAGGGAAAAAAAAAAAGAAAACAAATGAAAAGAGACCTGAAAACGCCACAGAAGATCACCACAGGGCTTGAGATTGAAGCGATTATTGAAGAAGTCTTGACGAGCAGCTTCAACCTCAGCACGCTCTTCAGGAGAGCCTTCATGAGCATGAAACTCCCATATTTGCCTTCCTGTGAAGTTGTTGGTGCTGAATATGTACGGATCATTCCCTCCCTCACCAATCTTCAGCCTCCACATTTTTTTTTTTTAATCTCTGTCTGTGTATATTTCAATGTCAAAGTAATCAGTTCATAGACCCCAGGGACTCGCTCATATATGTCTGTATAAATACACAGTACACACACACACACATCAATGATGTCATTAATTGTTGCTGTAACAGGTAGGTAGATAGTTTAATTATGTCATGTTTTGTACAAATGGATACATAAATATTATGGTTGCGGCGATCACAATCAAACTAATTAAACGAGTTGCAAATCTTCAAAGGACAGCTGGTGTTGCACTGTTGGTTGACAGCGCGTCTTGCCTTGTTAGTCATTTTGTTTTGTTTTTATCTTTTCTGGAGATTGTACTGAGGCATTTCTTGCCTTTTTTTTAAATTATAAATAAGTAAATTATTTCTTAAACTTTAGGTCAAATAGTATTATAAACTCTAAATTTATTTATTATGTAAATTATTTTTTTAATTTTTTAAAATAGTACAATATGGCCATTACCATCAACAAAAGTTAACTTTAACTATTAGTTAACTAAAACTTAATAGAAGAACCTCAAAAATTACAGAAAAGGTCAAGAAATTATATAAAAAATAGGAAAAAAAAGTTATAGACAATGACCCAAAAAAAAATTAGTCCTTTTTTATAATTTTTGATATCATTTTTGGTTAATTAACAGGTAAAGTTAACTTTTGTTAATAATATAAGTCAAATTATAATATTTTTAAATATTGAGGGAATAATTTACATGATAAACGAGTTTATGGTCCATGATATTACTAGATATAAAGTTTATGTGGTAATTTGCTTTTTA
This sequence comes from Prosopis cineraria, assembly GCF_029017545.1. Taxonomy (NCBI): domain Eukaryota; kingdom Viridiplantae; phylum Streptophyta; class Magnoliopsida; order Fabales; family Fabaceae; genus Prosopis; species Prosopis cineraria. The sequence goes on from NW_026555343.1 coordinate 33,223,343, forward strand.
CCCTTCTTTTTTTTTCTGTTTTTATTAGTGTTTATTTTTTATAAATTAATAAAACGGACTCCTTTTTGTTTAAAAAAAATTAATTAAACGGTAGGGCCTTGTGCCTATTAGGGTCAAGGACGCTCAATAACAAATGGACATAATTTCCTTGCATGAAACAATCAACATCACGTGAAAAAGAATTTATTCAAAATTAATCATTGCTATAAAATATAAAAACTCTACCTTGACATACCAGTAAACAATGCAGCTCGTTTTTATACTATAAATATTATATTATTATATGGGTGTGGTTGTCCATAACTCCTATAACACTTAGGATTTTTTTTTTTTATCTTAATGCTTTAAACCCTATAACCTCCCTAATGTTTATGTCTTATAACATCTCCAATAAATAGCTTGGAAGGAGTTTTTCTATAGGTAATGCCATATAACTTTCAAATGCTACATAATGTATGTGATGAAATATGAAAGATTTGATTTTCTATAGGATTTAGTATCTAGGGTTTTATTTTAACAATTAAGCATCATATTAAATAAAATAAGATACCTAAACTCGTTATATATTTTGTTGTCATCTTATCATCATCTCTTGATTTTAGATAGATTAGGATTTGAATTTGAATTTTAAATTTTGATTGGGGAAATTGCTAGAAAAGACCTCCTTAAAAGGCAAATTGTGCTGAGGGACTAAGTCATATTTAAGAACCAAACTTATAATATTAAGAAAAGGATGGGGTGGTGGCAATAAAATAAGAAAAAGATGGGGTGAATGGACAAAAATGCCCCTAAGTGTTATTTAACAAAATTAAGAAAAGGGCACAAAATCTAGCTGCCAGAGCTTAAATCCCTCTGGTACCAAGTGATGGTGCATTTGTTGGAGCTCCGATCGGCCAGTGAATAGTCGTTGGTAAAAGTCAATACCCTTAGATTTCATGATAACTATAAAAAATATCATGAAAAACTAATAACAAGATGACACATTACATTAATTAGGTCCAACCTTCTATGATGATTATCAAATATTACATAAAAACTCAACAAATAAAGGGAATGTAAATGTCAATGCCCAACCTTTTAAGATGTTTACATGATAAGCCTATTCATTTACCATGTAAAGAGGATAGTGATTCAATATAACGTGCACCAATTACATGAAAGTCATATAATATAGGGCATGTTTAAAGATAGTCTCTTAGCCTAAAACCTTGCACCTCGAGCCTATAAGCTTGCACCTAAAACTTATCACATTGCACCCAAAGCCAATAAGATTGAACCTAAAGCATATTACTTTGCACCTTGCACCTTAAGCCTATAACTTTGCACCTGAAGCTTATTACCTTGCACCAAAAGCCTTTTGCCTTGTACTTTGCACCCAAAACCTATCACCTTGCACTCAAATCCTATAGCCTTGTACCTTGAGCCTATAGCCTTGCACCCTAAGCCTATAAGCTTGAATCCAAAACCAATCACCCATCGATGTTAGACCTAGTGGTGTTATATGTATATCATAAGGTTGTAATGCAACCTTACCTCTTAAATATAGCCTAATCTTCCTAAAACCAAAAGGTACTATTGAAATTAATTTGGACTTGATGCTGTTGGATTTTCTTCTCATTAAGGATAGGGAATTTGGTCTCTAGATCAAAGTGATTAGTCATATACTACATATAAATTCCATCTTCAAGCACTAACTTAGAACTTTGACCAAGTTGCAAAGAAAAAAAAGTTCATTAGCACATGTTCAAGACATTTTTTAGGAAGGAATAAAATAAAACTTACATTATACACAGTCCTCCCTATTAATGCCTGTATCTACTATAATTCCAAACCCCACTTCATTTCTTGACTTCTACATTGTTCTTCCTTAATGTGTGCTCACAACAACATTTGCTTGACTTTCTTGTGTGGGTTGACTAAAAGGAGGAGGTCTCTTGAGTGGTAGACAATTGGGAATTTTGACCTTCACTAATTGAATTACTTTGGCTCTATAATGTCTTCTTTGGCCTACCAATTCGTGTTCTAGGTGAAGGATTATGTGACAACATAAAATTGACCATTAGAACAAGTAACTTTATGTATGAAATGAAATGACACTCATATCTAGACATTTTACTTTGTTATGTCCCTTCTTTCACAATAAGTGTGTAATGTTCACCTTGACATTACCAAGACAATACACTAACACGCTGTTATGATAACCAGAATTAATTAAAATTTTAAATAAAAGTTATCACAACCCAAAGATTTAAAAGTAAATAGTTTATAAAATTAGGATCCCAAAAAAACCCTTTTTTAAAAGTTGTTTGAGCTCAAACTAAAGTTTAAAATCAATCAAATATGATAATGAAAGTATGGAAATATAATTTATACTTAAAAGCGCACTTGGACTAAAACTGAAAAATGCAAAATTTATACCATCAACTGTGATGCAGACCTCATCCACCATGACGAATGGCACAGAAAGCCACACCCTCGTTGGGTTATGCACCATGACACACTCCTGCTGTTGTCATGATAGCATCCCGGAACAGCTTTCAGAGTGCGTCCTTTTACCATCTAATGTCTAATTTGAGATGTTCAAGTGTTCACATGACGCTCTTTAAGCCCTCTAGCTAATGGCACTAATCCCACACTTAAATAATCATCCATTAAAAAGATGAATACCTGAATTCAAAATGATTTGTTTTGACCTCAAAACACTTTCAATAGTGTCCAAAACATACTATCAAATGCCATTAGTTCCAAAATCACTTTAACCTCTTCAAATGGACCACACACAATAGGCCATTCATATCACACAAATAACCAAATATACTAACAATGACCAGCAAACCCCCGATTCACATCAATAAAAGGGGTGAATTAAACTCAACATAAATATTGTTTTGGTTATGTTCACACATAAATCATCACAATTATATCACTTGTAATTATATATTGGCCGAACACACTCATTCAATCACAATAGCATCAATCTTAGGCTAGGAACGCACCCATTTCACATATTCTCATACAAGTGATAATAAAATCATGAAATGTTCATAAGTTGGCATAATATTATGACATATTTGTTACAAAAATAAAATGAAAAAGGAGAAGAGCTATACAAATGAGCTCTTCACTCTTCGATTACCACTTCCTTCCTCTTGCCCCTGCCAAAGCCCTCACCTATAAAATTTATCCACGAGGTGAGATAAACATCTCAATAACAAAATAATTCACTAAGTTACTATTAATTAATATGCACAACCATATGGGAGTATAGATATTAAGCACCAAAACATACTTTTAGCATATTACAACATAACCTTTTCCATAGTAAATGTTTATTTCCACTTTAGTAGATTCAATAAATCCTTTCTATAAACATAAGTCATTTACCACTAGCATAATCATTCTATCATCTGAACCTCCATATCACCCTAACTGAAATCATAGACTTTTGGACCAAGTGCACATTCATAATGGCCTGAGCTCACCTTCAGTGGTAGGATCACCTAGCCAAAGGTGTCCTATCCCACTTCTGAACTATGGTCTTTCCCTATCGCACACGAATCAGGGTATCGTTACTCCAACATTGTATCACTAATACTAAGGAGCGTCACTCTCTGAACGCCATATCTTGCATGAATACTAAAGAGAAAATCTCTAGCACCATGCCTCACTAGATACTAAGTAGATACATGCCATATAAACTTTCACTACTCCTTCCTACAGGTGAACTCCTACCTTTTAACATGATCATGCTCACACTCACCATATATAACACATATATATTTCAAATTCCTCAACCAGTCTATATAAAAATTTCACCATTATTATCATTTGCAAATAGATTTACATGTACAAATCACATTTTGTAATATACAAGGTTATCAAATTTCAAGTAACAAATTAACATATCTAATCACAAACAGTTAAGCATTATAATCAAATAGTGTAAATTATTTCGTTGTCTCAACCTTTTGTCACAAAAGGATTACTGTGGTTCAACATTAGCTCCACCCATTCCTAGTCATACAATAACACTTGAACAATTCTTAATCTACACAATTAAGTGACAATTATCAATTATCACTCTGAATAATCCCAATTCACTAGGTTTCAAGTACCCAAAATTCTCAAATTCCTTATTTAACAATATTAACCTTCCAAAACACTTCAACAATTATATTTAAGATCCAAACACTCTAACATAGCCAACTATCCATCCACATTGTCTAAAAACTCTCAAATTATACCTAAGGTTCATCTAAACCCTCAACAAAAATTTCAAATCCAAATCAAACTCATAAACTAAGGGTTAGAGGCTTAATTTAACTCCCCAAGACCTTAAATAAGTCAATGGGTTTGTCCATTACCTAAAGGAACCAAGACCAAAGCCCTCATTTGCCTCAAAAGTCAAAAATTTTACATCAAAGGGGAGAAGAGGTGGTATGAAACTTATCTAACGATGATTCAAGCTCTAAATGCCTCAAAATCTCTCCTAATGTCGAGCCCTAGCAACCATAAGCTCCTCCTCCTTCGCTCCCTTTGATTTTTCTCTTTCTCCTTTCTGATTTCGGGTCTGTTTTACGAATTGATAAGTGTTGATTTTGCACATGTGCCATAGCACATTAACTCAACCACCACAGTGGATGGCATAAAGAGCCCCACCATAATTTAAACTTCCCTCCATGCCATGGCCCATTCAAACTTCAACCTAGCCTTCTTCTAAGGCTATCTAAAGATTCAAAACTATATTAATCTCTCTTAAATACCATCAAGCAATCATTTATCTAATTTGATCAGAATATCCTTAGAAACACTAATAATTCTCAGATTAAAAACTTAAGATGTTACAAAGTGCATGTAATTGAATTAGTCCTCCTTGTAAATTTCTCATCGATGGGAGTTTGGAAGTCAGATGGTTTAAGAACACATTTGGCATCTCTTTGCATTGCTTTTCCCCTTCCCCTTATCATTCATTTTAATGACAACAAACTAAAATCAACAATACAATAAAAATGGAGGTTATGGACCTTGTTTCACTCAAATAGTATATAAACAAAGAAGTCTTCATCATCATATTCAATTCTTTACCTTGAAGTTGGTGTTGAGTTACTGTGCTTCGTTGTCTCCAATGTGGTCAAGATTCCCTATGCACATGCAGTCCACTGTACTTCAAGATTTCATAATTGCATTACTCCTCGCTGTAACTCTTGTCCAAATTGCACAACCTAAACCCTCAATTGTCATTGGGTCTTATGTAATCTCATTTGTCGTTCTGTCTTTGGCTCTAAAATGTCCTTACCCTCTAGTTTGTTTGTTCGCATTTTGCTTTTTCTTCCCATTTTCTTTAGACTCCCATGTGCGTGTAATCCTGCATTTTAATCTGATGTGTCCCTTTCCTCCAACTAGGATGTGCCAACTTAGATGGTCAAATAGTCAAACTTCACACATTTGAAGCCAATTTATAATTTTCCTAGGCCCCATATCTTGCCACATCACTAGATAATGAGAGAGTTGATGGCTTATTAATAGAAAAACATTTTTTGTCCTCGAAAAAAAATTGCCCCACTTAAAAGTATAAGTTACTCAACATTCCTATAAAATAAGTATAGGAGTATAATTAGACTTTAACTCTTTTCTCTTTTTTTTAAGGGTTATTGCACCCTAAACATATTTTTTTTTTCCAACACACGCCATAAATATTCATTCAGCCAAAAGAAAAAAAAGAACACTACTCCTCTCCCGAGTGGATCACTTCCATATTATTGGCTTTAGAATTTATATCAATGGAAAACTATAAATGATAATCAAATAAGTTATGCGAATTTATAAAAATAGTCTCAAGTTCGTTTAAACTTAGTTGTAGTAAATTTTTTTTATAAAATGACACAAATCCCATGAGCCACCCTCCTTTAGCCATTAATGTAACTAGACGGCATTTGCCTATGGTTGTTAACCGGGTTTTAGTAAAAAAAAATTTTTTTTATAAAATTATTAATGTTTTAATATGGGTAAAGAGCAAATTGCCTCTAAACTATAAATCAAAGGACGTCTGGAATCTTAAACTTATTTTTTATAAAATGTTCTCCTTTAATTTTTAAAAACAGTATAATTTGTCATCTACCATTAATAAAAGTTAATTTTAATCATTAATTGATTAAAGAATGAAAGAAAATGATCCAAAAATTATAGACAAGGATCCAAAAATTACAAAAACAGACCAAGAAAAATTTATTTGTCCTTTTCTATAAGTTTTTGTCTTTTTTTGTTAGTTTTATGTTAACTAACAGTCAAAATTAATTTTTATTAATGGTAAGATCAGATTACATCACTTTCAAAAATTGAAAAACAACATTGTATGAAAAATAAGTTTAAAATTATAAACGCTCTTAGATCTATAATTTAAAAACCAATTTACTCTTTTATCCTTTTAATATTCACAAGTGAAACTTCATCAATTTTAAAGTCAAACTTTATGATTTCCAAATGAAACTTCATTGATGTGTAATATTTACGAGCAAACCTTTTAAAATATTGATGTTTTAATAGTTATAAGTGAAATTACATTTTTTTTACAAGTACAACTTCATCATTTGCAAATAAAATTGTTCAATTTACAAGTTTTTCAGATTTAGAAGACAAACTTTTAAGTCAATGAAGTTTGGGCTGTAAATAATAAAGTTTTACTTGTAAAATCAGTAAAATTTCACTTGTAAATATTAAAGCATCAATATTATTACATATATAAAAGTAGAGTTAAAAGCTACGAAATAATGTCATATGTTCATTTTTAGATTTGTTGCAATTCTGTGCTTTGAGATGCATTTCCTACAATTCTATACTTTGGAGTCAGGTTTGGGGTTAGGTTTGGAATGATTTATTATTTTTTAATGTCTATAAGATATAATATTTAGGTTTGGAGTTAGGTGCAAGAGAAATTATTAATTTTTATATGTATATAAAAATGAATTTTTACCTATTTAAATTCAAATATTATCATATTTAAATTTAAATTAATATCTATCTATTTTAAAATTTTAAAAAATAACTCTATTTAAAATTTCCATCTATCGTCATCATTTTTGAAAATTTTCATCTATCCTAAAGATTTGCCAAAAATCAAGGTTCATATGATTGTGTATCTATTTTAATTCAAATTTAAATTAATATATATATTTAAATATTTTGAAAAAATATTTTTTTTGAATATTTAGATTTATTCTCATAATTTCAAAAAACTTGTATCATATAATAAACTATAGATATCTATTTATTTGAAGTCAAATTAATATCAATCTATCTAAATATTTAATATGCAATTATGGGTTTAAAAATAGTAAAATACATATTTTTATAAATAAAGAAATGTATATTATCAATGATTTATGTTTAAAAATATTAATTTCAATGGTTTGATACAAGTATTTAGTATTGCATGGTTTAAAAATATTAACTTCGTTTAGGATTTACAAAATATATATATGTGGTAAGTGATAATTGATTTTTGAATTCAAATTATTTTGGGATCACTTTGCATATCTATCATCACAAAAATTAATATTTAATATATATCATCATGATTTTAAAAAATCTCCCCTTCATTTTCCCTCTCCATTCAACCTTATTCAATTATAAATTACTAGGCTAGACTAATATCACACTTTACTATTCTACGTCTAACTCACTCCTGTAATCATATTAAGTTTATTCTCCTCTCAACTATTATTGTACTATCCATGGTTTCTACAATTAAGATTCATACAATTTATATGATCCATACAATATAACAAAAAAGGATTGGCATATTTTTGCTTGGGTGATTCATCATGTGTAGAGATTGCCAGGTAGAAATATATTTGAAAACTCCAACGGTGTTGAATTGGTCTTCCATGATGTTGGAGTAAGTTTTTATGACTTTTCTATTTCATTTTTAATAGTTGTAACCCATCAATTACGTCCAATTTTGTCCAATATCTAATACTTATGTAATCTATCTAATACTAGATCTTTGTAGTCATTTGGAAGTTTTTCTTTTAATGTTTTAGAGATAAGTTGCAGCCATTTAAGATATGTGAAATTTTAAAATTTGGAGTCTCCCAATGCTTTAGATCGTATTGGACAACAAACCATTTGTATAAAGATTAGCTTCATGTAATTGACTATTGTGAAGTTACATCCTAAGACAAGTTCTATCCATTGTTTTAGATTCAAGTTTGTCAATATTTTAGATATTGCATATTAATTACTTAGTGGATATGTTATTAAACTTTTTGAATTTTCTATTCAAAAACTTTATTTAGCACAATTAAGATAATATCTTATCTTAAACTTTTCCTATTTATTTGAAAACTTTATTTAATGCCCTTATATAATACCCTATCTATTCAAAAACTTTTCCTATCTTAAACTTTATTTTTTTCAGTTTATTTAATGAAATATATATGTAGCATTATGCCTTATTTATATGAACTATGTTAAGTTAGACTTGCTATGTTGGAGAGATGTGGATATGATGGAAATATGAAAGTTAAATAAGTAAATATTATTTATAATCACAGCAAATCCATTTCTACTTTATAGTATTATTTGCACCAAAATATGCATGCTCAATGCTTCCATATAAAAACATGGGCTCATCAAATATGGTTTGGATTTGATATTTTATTAATATAATTTGAATTTTAAATATAATGTATGTAATATATGTTTATTTTATTACATTTTTTTGATAATATGATATACTTAATGTGAATTTTATTCTATGTAATTTCAAATTTTCAAATCATAATATGATATTTAGTTAATGCGAATTTTATTAATAACTAATATATGTTTATTTCCACAAAAGCTTATTCGTTTATTTTACATTAATTGAATTAATTTTTTAAAGTTAATTTATATTATACTAATTATAAATAACTAAGGTTACTAATATTGCGTTTCATATGTCTGGATCTAACCAATGCCTATAACCTCTTCAATTTTATTTTGCTGTCAAGTATTCTTCAATTTATTTTTTAAGCTCATTGTTTTGTTAGATATTGTTTAGAGTTTAATTTATCTATTTTCTTATTTGCAGTAGGTGTATCTTAAATTTCATACTGTCTTTGGCTTTGACATGTGATCTTCACACAATTCGTACTATCAACACAATGAAAAAAGAGTGGCATATTGTGGTTCAAGTGATTCATGTTTGAAGAATGCCAAATAAAAATGCATTTGAGAACTCAAATAGTATTGAATTAATGTTTCACTAAATTAAAAAATTAATGAAAAAAAATTAAAAAGAAAAATAAAAGACTATAAAAATTAGGATATATTTTAAAAAATATTTTTTACCTGTACATCCCAAAATTCTTTGTTTTGCAGTGTCTTTTATGCAATTCAATGTTTCAGGAGTTAAGTTTGATTGTTGATTGGTGGGTAGTTTTTGAACTAATTTTTTAATTATTATTTATATAATATGAAATTTTTGCTTCAGGCATATGAAATTTTTTCTATTTAATATATTATATATTAGTTTGGTGTTATACTTTATGCTTTTTATTTCACTTATTTAGTATTTTTAATGTTCTTCAATTTTTTATTTTCCTTAATTCAAACAATCCTCTTTGAACACTAATTCATTTATGTTGTCAAGTTATTTTATACAATTATGAAGTTTTGTGATTTGAATTTTAATTGTTTAAATTTGGATGGAGATCCATAATATCCAATGCCTCATAATTAAAGGGAAGGATATTGATTATTGTGAAAAGAGAAATTAAATATCTAAACTATGGAAGTAGTTAGTAGATAGTAATTTTAGACTTTAAAAATCTAAACTATGCAATTAATCAGTGGGGGTGATTTTGACCTTTTTTTCTAATGTCTGAGAATAAAATAAGAAAAAAATAATTATGTTATTATTTAGGAAAACATCTTTAGGTTTAAATTCCAAGCATATCCAATAAGTAAATTAAATTAGCAATTTAAATTCAAAATTTCCTCTAGCATAGATACTATGCAATTATAAATTAATAAACATGAGTTTGGTTATGAATTCATTTCATGATTCAAACTTGAATTAATTCTATCATTTATGAGTTTACTGCATAGATAGGTGTATCCTAAAGTCCTAATTATCATTCAATCCCATCATGTATTTACATTGCTGATGTTTATTTAGTCTTTCATTTGCTTACACCAAATCTACCTCAACATTTCTTCTTCTATCAATTTTTATTTTGTAAAAAAAAAGTGATAGATTCATTATTAAATAATCATAGTTGTGTTATATTTAAAATCTCAATTGGAAGAGATGTCCAATTTTATTGCCTAACCATGCAATGAATAAGATTGCCTCTAATAAAAAAATACTTGTGAGTGATTAAAAAAATATTTAATAAAATTTAATATCATTATCATACCCATTATGCAATGGTTTGTTTAAGATATTAATAATCAAATGAAGAAAAGTTGTTGGTGATTGTTATTTAGAATTTTATTAATATTAGTTGAAGTTATAAGATTATCTTTCTTCATGTGTCATACCCAATATAAATTACTTCTCTTAACATATGTTTAAAAAATGTTCTAAAGTTAAACGATCCATTAATTGATGATATTTTCCTTTAAAGGAAAAGTTATTGTGTTTGGTTGAGATTTTAAGCAAATCTTTCATGTTATTCCAGGTAGGTCAAGAGATGATTTTTTCTTGCCACCATTAACTCTTTATACATCTGAGACAATTGTCAACTCCTTGCACTAATAAGAAACATATGACTTCTAACAAAAAATACTAGGGCATCTATTAGTGTTCCTCAATATTTTGCTTACTAGATTATCAACTGGTGATTGGATTGCTACTAGAATTAATGAAAGATCTATTGATATTAAGATCCCAACTGAATTTATTATTCAAAGGTTTGGATAATCTAATAAAATCCATTATTAATTCAACTTTCTCAGATTATTCTTAACAATGTTTATAATTCTTTAAATTTTAGAGATATGGTTATATTAACTCCTATGTTGACTAAGATTAAAGAAGTAAATAGGTACATATTCTCCCCACTTTTTGGTGAGAAAATTGTATACTTGAGCTTTGATAGTGTGTGAAAGATGATGGGGATATATATTTACTTGATGACATGTACTCTATAGATTTTTCTAAATTAAATTTTAATGCTAGGCCCTCTTGAATTATGAACTAAGGCTTAAAGTGGATGCTTTAATTATTTTAATGTGGAACATTGATATATTTATGGGGTTGTGTAATAGCACATGTCTCATGATTATAAGAATTGGAAGATATGCTATTAAGGCCAAATAAATGTTTATAGATCAAATACAGGGACAAAATTATATATATTGCATATTGATGTGTGTATGTCCATCTAATTTCATGTTGCTATTTACTATGATAAGGGGGTATGTAGTTTCTCATTATGTTAGTTTTTGCCATGATCATTAATAAGAGCCAAGGCTAGAGCATGTGTTATGTTAGTTTGTGCCTGTCTCATCCTGTTCTCACTCCACAATCAATTATATGTTGTTGCTTCTCATGTTTGAAGCAAGAATTAAGGGTTAAAAAATATTGATTCTTGATGGACATGGTCATTTCACAAATAGAACTTTTAATGTCACTTATAAGAAAATTTTTAGAAATTTGATTTAAATAATTATAAATTTTTATTAATTTGCTTCCCATTGTATCCATTTACACAATGTGCATTTAATTTTTTATCATTTACTTTACTCTAATATACATATTTAATATTCATGGCAACAATTATATAGTCTCATTACATATAAATGATATAGTGTTTGTTATAAGTTATTCTTTTAAGAAACATCTTCCTACAAGATTAACAATTATTCACAAAAACTGTGATATAAGACCCATGCATTGCATGGGTAGTTTACTAGTTTTAATTAAAATATTAAAAAGTTCTTTGGCTAGTTGGTCAACAACAACTGGTGATGGTTAATATCCAGTAGTCAATAATTGTTAATTAAAACGAGGGTGAGCCAAAGGGTATTTGTATCATCTTAGAGGGAAAATTAATTACAATCAAATTCTCAGGAACTTGAGAGTATTTTCACAAACTTATAAGACATATTTGTAAATAAATTTCTTAATTAGTATTTACTTATGATTTTCAATATTTTTTTGCTGCACCAAGGCGTGATTTATTTGGAACGCTGCTATCTTCTATTATGGGTCAGCATACGATGTTATTTTTCTTAAAAGAAAAATTTGATGCTAATTTTTTAAAAAAAAATAAAATTAACTAAACAATAACTGTGTGTGTATTAAATGCTCCAAAAGAATTGTTGAATTTCAGCTGTCCCGTAAGGTTCGTCATTGAATGCCATCTAAAGTTTTAGATAGCACTGTAACTTGTAATATTTTATAAAAAACACCAAAATCTTCTTTTTATGTAGTAGTGAAATAAATTTACGAATTCATAAAAATATGGCCAAATTGCTTGGCATTTGGCTGTAACAATACTGACTTATTATGAAAACATCGTAAACAATCTACTAGTTGAGTAGTGGCGGACCTGCATTTACTTGAGGCCGGAGGGTGGGGAATCGCACCCTCACTTACTCATGTAAACATGAACTTAGCTTTAATTTGTCCCCACTGAGGCATTGAACGTTGAAAGAGGAACAAGGGAAGAGGAAGAAAAAAGCAAAGAGAGATGACAATCACCTTTATATATATATATATATATAATTGTTAGAGGATGAGGAATTAAGATGAGCAGTTTGTTAGAAGAAAGAAAAAGTGCATATATAGTTGGATTTAGGACTTTTTATGGGATGAAAATTTGAAATAATAGGTAATGAGAAAGGACCGATATTTTACAATAATTTAAGCACTATGAATAAATTATCTTTTATCAAAAGTTTTATTTCAAACAGTTTAATTCTTAAGTTTGTAGTGGTATTTTTAAAAAATTTTCTAGATTTTTCTTAAAATTATTTATATAGTTTTAAATAATTTTGATCTTAATATATTTGATCAATTTGTTGTTTAAATTTTTTATCAAATCAAATTGACATGTATAGTAGAGGACTTTTTATTATTTAAACAAGTACTTTGGGTTCGAATATTAACTTTTGCATATGTAAAAGCCGATAGCTGAAAAAGTTATATCCAATATGTGAGGCAAATTAAACTTTACTATTATCATTTGCTGACTTATCAAAAAATAACTTGGGAGAATGATAGATAGGTTTCAAGATGATCAATTAATTTAAATTAAACTTTAAAAATTTGCAAGTTCGTCTATCAATTTTGTGACTTTATTGTAATGAATTTACAGCTTGTTTTTTAAAGTTTAACATGATTAAAGAATAAGTAGATTAAATTTGTTTTTCTTGTTAAAATTTGAAATACAAATTGCAAATTCATCATAATGAAGTTGTAAAATTGAGAGCTAAACTTATAAATTACTAAAGTTTTGCACTTGAGACTTAATTTCAATTAATTGTGAACCTCTATGTTATTCTCCCAAATAAATTCTGTAACTATTGATCTATGATCTCTAGTCCTACTTTTGTGTTTTGAGCGAAGAGCAACGATTACAGAAGAACGGATAAGAATTGATTAAGCCTAATTCATGAGATTCCTCGAATTAAATTTGTGTCAAATTCAACGATAAAATACATGTATGTACCTAATATATGTTTATCTTTATCATACACACTTGATATACTTCTCTATGTAAATCATTTTCAATGTGTTTGATCAGAACCAAAAGGAAAATTTAAATCCTATAACTCATTATAACTCTATATAAGTAGTATTTAATAAATTTTGGCTGAAATATATTTTTAGTCTTCTAACTTTATATAGAGTTTTATTTTAATTTCTTAATTTTATAAATTATCTTTTTAGTCCTTTAACCCTAATATTATTAATTTTAAATGATTATTTTTTGTGTAAATCATTATTATTTTAACAAAAAAAAAATTAGACTTAATATATCAACATTTGAAAATGTTTTGTCAATATTTGAAAATTCAATGTAAAAATTTATTAGAATGAAACTAATAATTCTAGGGTTAAAGGACTAACAAGACACTTTATAAAATTAAGAAACTAAAATAAAATCTTATGTAAAGTTAAATGACTAAATATATACTTTAGCTTTAAAGGCTAAATTTTTAACATTGTTCCGATTAAATATAAATTATTGCATGGAATTAATGTATCACATCATCCATGCTTCATCTAATAAAATTGCACAATTTCAACATAATAAAAAATCATATGCGTCATTACTTTTAATGATTTTATTTTGAGAATAAAATACTTATTTAATTTATTTTCTTCTCACTCTATTATCATTAATGATATAATTAATTTATATTTACAATGATTTGAGTGGCATGTTTTTTATTGTATAGAGTATAGATGACAGTATGCTATGGGTCTATACAGTAATTTCTCTAAATTTATATATTTTAATGATTTTTTTTTCACTAATATTTGATAGACATTAAAAGAAAAAATTTAATGGTATGATATATAAATACGATTAAAAAAAAATCTCTTCGTCTAATAAATGAGACTGAAGGTAGTTCGAAGTTGGTCATTCTTGACCAAGTTAGAAGTTGGTCATTAATATCAATAATCAATTATGTTTAATGTCCAGTCCTATCAACTAGTAAAAGCCATAATCCAAGGACTACATGAACACCGTATTTAATAATAGAAAGAAAGTAGTAATAACTTTTGTAAAATCATAGTATCCTTTAAACGCCCACGACTCCACGGTAATTAATCGCCATCAAATTATGAATTTGAGATATGTAAATATTTTTGAAGATTTTTTTAATATTTTTCTCATTTATTGTTTTTTATAAAATATAAAATCTGTTTTTCCTTTTTTTAAAAGGTAAATTTTACAAAAATTTACAGATTTTAATTCATGAGAATTTAAATTCTAAGACTAGAGGCCCATGTCTACGTTCACTGAAAAGAAGAGGTGATAGAGACTGGAAACTAACTCGACGCTGTTAGAAAGGAGCATGGACCTTGTTAATACCCTCTTTAATTAATTCTCCAAATTTCATTTTTTTTCCTTGTATTGTTAATTTTTAGGTAAACTGAAAAATATTTTAATATTCCCTCTGTCTCAAATTATAAAACTCATTTAGCAAGATTTGTCGTTCCAAAATATAAAACACATTTATAGAAGATTAAAGTTTTATTAAATAAACTTATTTTAAAACTACACTTTCTTTCTTTATTTAATATTAATTAAGTGTAAATATAAAGTTATTAAATAAAGGATATATTTAAAAAAATTTATTTTAAAAAAATAAGGTTGTTAAGTGAATTTAATAAGGTTTGTTGATATGTGAAATTTTATCTAAAATATCTTATAATTGGAAATAGAGTGAGTATCTTAAGACGCAAAAAACAACTACAAAATTGCACTGTTTTTCCTTCACAATGTTTAAATTTAAGAGTTTTATGATAATTTTACCTCTAAATAATATATTCAATTGTTTTTAGGACCCTAAATTTTTTTAATGCAATGTTCTCCTTCAACAATTAAAAATGGGGTAATATTGCCTCTACTTAATGTTAACTTTGACAAATGGTTTATTAGAAATAACATAAACGAACCTTAAAAATCATGAAAAAGAATAAAAAAATTACACATACGTACCTATTAAAACATTAATGTCCAGAGATTAGAACTTGTTGCTATTTGAGCAATATTCAATTAGTAGACAAGTTATTTAATGATAGCTTTTTAGTAATCAATATCATTTCTTTATTGAGAATTTTTTTTATTTTTTTTCATATTTAAAGAAGTTCATTCTTCATGTTCATTAGCAATGTGAGTCCACAGCATTTACACGAGATATGGATACTTGATCGCTTTCGCAAACGTACAAGATCATAGTAATAAATTACTCAGAGTATTTTAGATGTCGAACTTATAAGGAAGTTGTGTTTTACTAATTTAAATAATTAATAATTTAAGAAAATAAATAAAATGAATTATTTAATGAGAATATAAAAATAAAAATAAAGCAAGAAAATAATGATAAGAAAAACACAATTATTTGAAGCGGTAGGAATTAGGATTTACCTTATAGGTTGCTAGTTTTTAACCTTTGAGTTTACTCTTTAATCAGTGATAGTAACAACTATTTCTAAAGTGTTCTAATACTCTCCAAAATTAGTAATCTATTTCTATTTAGTGTTGAATTTGTTCTCATAATATCCAAACAACTAATTAACCATGAAACTATAGTTTAAGTCACCACAAATTTTTAAAACTATTCCTAACCTAGTTATTTTATGCCTATTTCTCTTGATCGATTCTTGATCTTTTCACCTCCCAATCCATCAATATTACCTATATATTTAATTAAATGATGGCTAGTCATAAAATCAACATAAAGAATAAGAGAACTAAATATAATTGAAAAAAATATATAAATATAAAAGCAAAGAGTCAAAGCAAAAAAAATAGAAAACTAGCACCTCAATTGGACTACATTTCTACCCCAACTGGGTAACTAAAAAACATATAATAAAATCAAATAGCACTGTTTTAAAATCTCTAATGATGAAAAACAATCATAAAGAAAATTAAGAAATAAAAAAGAAATAATTATAATATGCAGAACTTCTCAACTATCTTGCTGTCAACCTTCAGACTGTTTCTACGAGTTTTAAATATCTTAGAGAGAATTGTTAAAGCATTCAGATAAGTGATTGGATATTCTTGAATAAGACTATGAGCTTTTATTTATAATATTTTGCAATTAATATTTCCTAATCCTTCTAAAATATCATAATATCATTTTATATTTGATACTATTTAAAATAATTATCGTGCTCCCTCCTGTGTACACCTCTTCAATGCATTTTTTTCCTTTATATGATTTTCCTCTTTGCTTCAATATCTTTTATAATATTTCCTGCACACAAAAAAGAAAGATGTATGAATAGATTTTGTAGAGAGTTTATTCTTTATCTTATTATTAAGTAATGAGGAAAAAATATATAAATATTAATTAAATAGATATAAAATCTTAATAAATATAATCAAACATAAATCAAAACATATACCTACTATATAATTATAAAATATACACTTATCAATCCTCTAATTTTCTTATCTCTCCTTTTCTTTTCCTCACCTTTGGATTAAAAACTAAACTGTTAAGATTTAATATTTTATAAAATTATTATAATAAAAATAAATAAATAAATAAATAGATCCAAACTGTTAGATTTGAACTAAGCATTTCACATCAACAGTGAACTATAATTAAAATAAATGAATGAATTTGATCAAATCTTAACTGTTGAATTTTTAATCCAAGGGTAAGGATGGGATGATGAGAAGAAAATGAGAGAAATGATGATGAGAGGATCCAAATCCCAATACAAGGGGATTCATATGCTTATATGATACTCAATCAAGAGAGTTTTACACATAAATTTTACAAATAGATATAATAATCATTATAATTAACATCTATATCATATTTATAATGATATTTGTATTAAATTCTTTTTCGTGCCATACATGGAGGAGTTAATGCTAGTTATGAATGACTATAAGAAGAATTATACATATAAATACTGTATTTTGTCTGGGCTTTCAAATGTAAATTAAAAATTAATAAAAACATAATAAATAAAATAAAGAAATAAAGGAATAAAAAAGGGGGAGCTTTTGTGATAATAATAACAATAATATTTTTTTACTCCAAATCCTTTAAATATGTTCCCATTAAAGTTGACTTTTTTTAAAAAAGGAAATTTAAAATATTTGAAATCTGATTTGAGGAAATTATGTCTTGACTGAAATTTATTTTTAATTAATTAAGGAAAAAAATGAAATCTAAAATAATGAAAAAGAGTCAAAATAAAAATTTCCTTTTTTATTTGATCCTATCATTAAATAAGAGAACCCTAGTTAGCACCTATAAAAGAGATAGCCGTGAAGAAGAAAAGGAGGTAGGGGATAGAGAAGAGATCTGAGGAGATAACAGAAGGATATGAAAACTAGGAAGAAGCAAAACATATTGGGTGAAGCTTTGAAAGATAACCAATCCCATTTTGATTCCATGTTTCTTTAACTTTGTGTGCTTAGTCGGCAAAATCTCTTTGAAATAAAAGCTTTTTAGGTTTAGATTATACACTCTTGTGTAATAATAATAATAATAACATGGAGCTTTGTACATGTACTCTTGTGCTTGGTTTGGTTTGATCATCAAGTGACTGACCTCATCCGCAATTTTTTTTCTTTTTTGGTTTACATGATTGATCTTTATGTGTTACCAGGTGATCTCGTACTTGCTTGAGATTATGGGTGACACTTTTTTTTTTTATTTGTGATAAGATTCACTCTTGCAGCTTTATTATAGAATGGAATGAGTTTCTTGTTTGATTAATGAATCATTAGCTTTTTCTCCTTAGAAAAAGGCAAAGGTCTCGATGACAAAAAATTATTATAGCTTTCTTTTAAAAAAAATAAAAAGTTCATGATTAATATCATAAGTGATACTAAATTACCATAGATCCTTAAAATATCAAATGAGATGCCGTAAATGATCCTAAGTCATTGCATGTATCAATTTTTGCAATTAAAATTTCATAATTAAATTAGTTTATAGAAAATTCATTTTGAAAATTTCTTTAGGATATGTTACGAGTGATATTAAATTACTGTGTGTCCCTAAAGCGTCAACTAATGGACTGCGAGTGATACTAAATCACCGTAAGTTCCACCTCTCTTGTGCATTATTACAAAATAATAAAAATAATAAAAAATTTAGCATATTTTAGATTGCCCCATGAGTGATACTAAATCACCATGGATTCTTAAAAATATCAAATGAGATACAGTGAATGACATTAAGTCATCGCAAGTATCTAATTTCATATTTAAAACTTCAAAATTAAATTATTTTATAGAAAGTTTCTTTAGAATTTACCATGAATGATACTAAATTACCATGTGCACTTAGAGTGTCGACTAGCGGACTATGAATGATCATAAATCATCACAAGTTCCAATACTGGTTATTTTCCTTTTACCTAAAGGTACTTCCTTATGACAATTTTTTATTTAAAAATAAATATGATTATATAACACAAAATGGCATTCTCTTCATAAAATAAATTAATAAAAAATTAAAAGAAAACCTAAATAATAATATTTTGAATTACGTGAACTTTGATCCCTATCACAGGGTATGTAGGCCCTAGGCTTTGATCCTAGGTCAAGTCCTTCCATGTAAATAAATAATTTATTTTTTTATCTTTATTTTTCACGTGCAATAAAGTATAACAAATATATTATTAAAAGGTCAATTAATTTTACACAATCAACTTAGGATAACTGTACTTATGAAGAGGTGTCGTGAGGTGCTTAATACCTTTTTCATATACAAGCAACTCCCGAACCCTATTCTGATTATTATAGACCATTTTATTTTTTTAAAGGCTTCCAAAATTATCTTTTAAAATTTTGGTAACGACTTCTATATTTTTTTTTTTTTTTGGAAGATCATGATTTGGGCACGACAATACACAAGCTCCTCACAACACAATAAAATACTAATTAATATAGCAAAATGATGACACTGTCGGATAAATTGTCATTTTGTTCAGCTAAACTATTAATAAACTTTGTCTTATTTAATTGTATTGTGAAAAATCTTAACATAATTCTCCTATGAATATATTTTCGAGATAAAGACATTTTATCTTAGATGATATTTCTCCTGACTATTTTCAACAGTATGTTTTCTCAGAAATGTTCAAGCAAATTTCTCTCAAAATATTTCAAGAGAAAATAATTCTCTCCAAATTTTCTGATAAAAGAATCTTTTATCAAAAATTTTTGAAACAGGATATTTTTAAAAAAAATTGAGAGAAAAAAAATTCTCTCAAATTTTTTTGGTTCTTTTAGAGAATGACCGAGAGAAAGTTTTTCTTTTTTCCGTAATGATATATAATTCAGTATATGTGTGTAGAGCACAGCATAATGCAAATATATAATTAATTTACTACGAGAGATCAGATGCATTATTTATTATTTATTATTTATTTATGAGCGAGCATTAATCAATGGATTACAATTAATGTTAAGTTGAGGGGGAAGCATGAGGTGGTGGAGAGTGTTTGTGGGGACAAACTTGAGAGGACGCGGCAGTAAGGTGATGCAGAGTGATTCCATGATGGCGCATATTTGCAAAGGCTTGCGAGTATTTCTTCTTCCCGTATCTTGATAACCCTCCACAACCACAATATCTCTAGTATGTTTCATCTACGTATTTACATATAACTAAACAATTTCTTGTACGTTACACGGATTAGAATTAAGAAATTTGAAAAATATCATTGATATCATTGATATTAACACATCTAAAATGGTTAAATTTTTGGGAGTTCTTCTATTGATCTATGAGCACGATCGTGTGTTGCATGAGTGTACACATGAATATGATCACCATGCTCGTGACATCGCAACTTCTCTTTATAGGTGGAAACCTATTTTGAATTGAAATGCCTTCTCTTATAATACTTAATAATGAATCCACCATTGATGTTCCTATAGAGGACACCATGGCAATAGACTCGATAAAGGAAACTCAAACCAAGTGCTGTCATTCAAGCACGGCGAAGTCAAGCTCTCGAATTCTTCAAGAAGTATGTAGATAAACCCGACATCCTCTCCCTGACATTGGCTAAAAAGAGGCGCAAAACTCTTCCACCCTAGCTGCCCAACTCTCCACTTTTGGTAACAAACTCGCTTAGGAAAATGACTGATTAATCATTAATTAGAGCATATGAGACTGAGAGATGCAAAGATATTTTTATATTGGGAACAGAAACTCTCTAGTGGGACTTGAAAGCATGAAAAATAATATAGTTAATGCTATCATGATAGATAACTCAAGGAAAATTTGAAATAGAATTTAATGCTCCCGTCCCATGAAAAGATAAAAATCAATTAAAATAAATGAAAAATAAATTAAATTCTATCAACCAATCAAAATAATATTCAATCACATTAACTAACGACAGAGTAATATTAATATTAGACTAAAATTAAATTGATTGTCCTGTGAAAAGATAAAAATAAATTAAAATAAATGAAAAATAAATTAAATTTTGTTAACCAATCAAAAAAAATATTCAATCACATCTAACTTGAAAAAATAAATATCAATTAAAATAAATGAAAAATAAATTAAGAAATATTCAATCACATCAACTAATGAAATAGTAATATTAATCTTAGACTAAAATTAAATTGATCATCTCATGAAAAGATAAAAATTAATTAAAATAAATGAAAAAAATAAATTAAATTATCTTAACCAATTATAAAAAATATTTAATCATATCTAAATTGATCATCTCATGAATAGATAAAAATAAATTAAAATAAATGAATAAACAAATTAAATTTTGTTAACCAATCATAAAAAATATTTAATCACATCTAAATTGATCATCATGTGAAAAGATAGAAATCAATTAAAATACATAAAAAATAAATTAAATTATGTCAACCAATCAAAAAAATATTCAATCACATCAACCAATGAAATTGTAATATTAATATTAGACTAAAATTAAATTAACCAATGGGAGAGGATAATTAACATTATACCAAAATATGTTGAGTAATGGAAGAGAAGAGATTTGTGATCAATCACCTTCGTTCTACAAGATTTGTAGATATATATTGATATCACTAATTCACTATAACATAAAAGATTTTTTACAATAGTTAAAAAAAAGCTTTTTATATTAGTCTAAGAGATGATGTTGTTTCAAACGGTTTAGAAAGTCAAGAACTTTTTATATCGATTCTACAATCAATGTAAAAAGTCTATTTTCTATATTGGGTCTAAAACTAATGCTGAAAGTACATTAAATTTTTTAAGAAAATTTAATAACTGAACACTTTCTAATTGGTTCTAGAGCTCAACCGATGTAGAAAGAGTACTTCTATATTGCTTATTGCCACAACTAATGTGGAAAGTGTGGTTTTCTACATCAATTATGGCCATACCCAAATGTAGAAAACCACCAGTTATGGTTACAACTGATGTAGAAAGTGGTTGTTTTTTTAAAAAAGAAATTGCATCTTTTTTTGCCAACAAAATATTTTTTATTAAAAGCATAATAGTCCAACATATCTAAAAGCAAAGAGAGAAATTAAAAAAAACAAAGAAAATCAACCATAATCTTGAAACTTCTCCCAGTCAATATCTAATAAAGATCTGAAAGGAATTGGAGGTCTAAAAACCCAATCCAGAAGACAGCTTATTAACATAGGAGATTATTGCTCCTCTAAAAAATAGTTTAGGAGAAAAATATCCAACTTATTAATACAAGGTGCCCAGGGCTCCTTGAAGGAAAATACAGAGATAAAAATACACTTTAACCCCTAAAATATGCAAATGATGATGAGACCTCTAAAAATTTCATTATTCTCCTCGAGTCCCTAGAGACTTTTCTAACATTAATGATTTTTTTGTGAAATAGCTAAAATGCTCCAGTTTAAAATAAAAATAAATAAATACTACTGATTATTGTAGTTTAAGCAATAACTATTTTTCTTCTAAAAATGACTAGAATGAAACAATCAATTATAACTTGCCCTGTGCAAATTTTTTATTCACTGGAGTTCAATTATTGTAAATATTTGTGACTAGTTTAGTTTAAAGCAATGACCAGAATGGAACAAGTAATTACAACTCTCTCTCTACAAATTTTCAAAGGAGAAGTTGTAATTACTTGTTCCATTCTAGTCATTGCCAGAAAAAAAAAATAGTCATTGCTTAAATTAAAGCAGTCACTGATATATATTTTTTAGTTAAAGTGTATTTTTGCCTTTATATTTTCTTTCGAGGAATGTTGGGTACCCTATATTAATAAGTGGGGTATTTTCTCCCTGAATCATTTTTTAGAGGAGCAAAAAGCCCCCTCCATTGGTGATCTATTAACAGAGTGGGGTTCTTGCTCCTTTGAAAAATGGTTTGGGAGGAAAATGCCATACTTATTAGTATAGGGTGTCTAGCACTCTTTAAAGAAAAATATAAAGACAAAAATACACATTAACCCTTTTTTGTTAATAAATTGAGTTTTATATTTTATAATTGAAGTAAATCAAAATAAAACTTTAATCAATTACAAATCAACTAACCAAAACTTTTTCAAAAGTCTGAATCCTGACAAAGTCTTTTCAAGTATTTTCACCAAAAAACTGGTATGTCTCAAGAGGATCAGGAGGACTCTAGCACTCTTTGACATGGATATAACTCTTAGCAAAATTAATCTTGAAATTTCTCCAACAACATCTACAATATGAAATCAACTTGTGCCGACATGTTGGATTAGGAGGAACATTATAGGTGAGATGCAATTAAAACAAGATAATAGTTAGTAATTTAATGATAATATATAACTACATAAATTTATTGATTTATGGTGATTTAGCCAAATACTTCAGCCAAATATGGTCATTCACAAGTTCTGGCACTTCAGAAAAATCATTAAACAAGATACTGGCCTTGCTATGCGATAGGAGGCCAAGATAACTATTGAACTTGGGCTTGTACTTCCCTTGTAGATTCCATCTCTTAAACTAGTTTTGACTCAACTCCTCATTAGGGGTTCTAAGAGTTGGCTAACTCTGAGTAACATAACTAATCGGTTGGCTTGAGTGTCATCACCATGTCCACTTTGATTCCCCATATTCCTACTAATTGATATAAATAAAATTAATTAAAAATACTCAGAGATAAGATAATTAGAAAAAAATTCACAAAACATAAATTTAATTCAAACAATCAATTCGTAAAATAAATTGAACTTGAAAACATACTTTAATTTTAAAAACTAAATTCATATAGGATTATTCTTCCATATGCCTTCATGGTGTTCTTGTGGAATGTTCATCATTTACCTCATCTACTCCATTCAAAATAGGTAGCGTTGATGAGAAGGTAAGAGGTTCAAAAATATTAAAGTTTAATTTGTTCTTGTCATCACTATCAATCATCCTTTATTCCTTAGACAGTTATTAACTAATTTTTATTTTCCAAATCTGTGAGTTGTCCATTATAAATGACTCATCCTTATTAGCTAGTTTTTTAAGATCAACCATTATAAATTATAACTTTTTCAGTTGTTATTGTCAATCCATTTGCATTGAAAAATAAGAACTCTAAATTTTGTATAGTCAACCTCTCAAATCTCTTCAATAACCTTAAAAAAAGCATGGATGCTTATTTAAATTTCTTATGTTTCAAGCTAGAGAAGTGCATGAATTCAGCCACTATCATACCCTACAAGTTTGCATCATACTATTCTCATCCAAGGATTTCGTATAGAAAGAATATCCATTAATATTATATGCACTTCAATAGATCACCATTAAAGCTAGGACGTTCTACCAACCATTTAATCATATCAAAAATGCTACTTTTATTCAAAACTTTCTACTTGAACCATACAAAAGTCCTATTATACTCTTTCAACAACCTTTATTTAGTTATTCTCATTTGATAATTTTTTGCCTTTAGAAGTTCTTTGTGAGAAAACATGTAATCTTGAACTTCATTAATATTATTCAATATATAAATGTACTTCTTAAACTTCATCACGATTCATAATCTTTACTGATACCCCACGTGTGTCCTAACCTAATTGCCTCTTTTGATGATGAGATTTAGGAAGCCTAATTAGATCTGTACTTGACAAGTAATTCATGCTCTTGGTGACCATGAAAAGCTTTCTTTAATTTACGATAAGGGTGATCTCGTTTAAGAAACCTCCAACAGCCAAAATAAACCATCTTACTTCCATGTTGAAATTGATGGTAGCTTTTGCCTTCTTCATAAATTGGACATGTTTTATAATCTTTCACACTATAGCTAGAAAAATTCTCCTACGTAGGAAAATCATTTATAGTGCAAAAAATTATAGCACATAACTTAAAATTTTTCTTTTGATTTGCATCAAATACTTTCGTACTTAACTCCCATAGCTCTTTCAAGTCTTCAATCAAAAGTCTTAAGTAAATGTCAATGTCATTTCTAGATTATTTTGGTCTTGAAATTAACATGGATAGCATTATGTATTTTGGTTTCATGTACAATCAAGGTGATAGGTTGTAAATCATCCAAAGAATAGGCCATTAACTATATATATTGCTAAAACAATTGTGAGGATTCATTTCTAAGCAAGAGTTTCCTTAGATCAATGCCAAATTTAGAAAACAATTGATCAATTTTCTTTCATTATATAGAATCAGCTAAATGATAGAGTTTTTCATTAGATATCCTCTCATTTGCATGCCACCTTAAGTTCTTTGCATCATTTGCATTTGCAAAAAGCTACTTGAATCTTGCTATAATGGAAGATTCCATAAGACCTTTACAAAAGCTCCCTTTTTTTTGTACAATAGTGTCTCACATTTTGGACATTTCTCCTCTCATTCAAGCTCTTTTCTATACAACACGCAATCATTAAGACATGTGTATATATTTTTATACTTCATACTTATTAGGCACAAGATCTTCTTGGTATCATAGTAATGATTTGGTAATACATTGCCTTTTGAAAACATTTGTTGAAGCAACTCTAGCAATCATGTAAAACTCTTATCACTTCACCCATTTCTTGCCTTCAAGGTAACTAGTTTTAATACCTTAGACAATAAACTGAAATCAATGCATCCTGAGTATAAAGTCTTCTCCACGTTAGTACATAAGTTATCATACATATATGCTCACTCAAAGGCCTCTTTCCCAACATCATGGACTATGCCCTCTAGCCAATCTTTATCCATATTTACTTCATTATCAATATTATCAACTTTCATATATAGAGATGTACTACTAAGATTTTTCAATCGTTCACCATGCTAAATTCATACCGCATAATTCTGCAAATTCCATCACAAATCAAGTGCTCTCTTATTTCTGGAACACCTAGTCTCCTCTTATTCAAGTAATTTACACAAAGACAATAGCACCTCCCTCTATTGTCAACAATGTTTTCTTAGCAAATTTTAAAATTCCTTCACCTCATTATCATACTTATCACTTGTTCGTCTAGATTTATCCAACTATAATCCATATGTCATTACCTAAAGAAGAATATAGCTAATTGGTTATCACCTTCAAACACTTTTAAAAATCTAAATTCCTAATCCACCTAAGATTTGAAGTACTTTAAGAAAAAGAATAAAGTTGAAAATTTTTGATAGAGTCTTCCCTAAAAACTAGACCTCTTGAGGCATTGTAAAATTTTTTACAAAGAACATTTATAATTTTATAACACATAAATGATCACATGCAACAACTTAAGGCCTTATGAAATCACTAACAACACTCCCAGCAATAATCAATATCAGTAACAACTAAATTTGAGGCAATTTAGGGGAAACAACAAAATTAAAAAATTTTCGATAGAGTTTTCTCTAAAAATTGGACCTCCAAAAATTTTACAAGCAAAAAAATCACAAGTTTATACCTAAACAATGTCAACAACAATAACAATTTGGTCAAATGCAACAACCTAAGGCATTAGACAGCCACTAATAACACTCCCCAATAAACAATTATATAATAACTAATTAAAAGTAATTAACTAAATTATTCTACAATAACTAAAGTAAATGACTAATTAAAATAATTAATCAAAAAATAAAAATTACCATCAAATTAAATTAAACATAAATTAAACTATTATATATATATATATATTAAAAAAAAAAAAAGAAAGAAAATCAAGAAATACCAAGAAAATTCTTGAAGAACCCACAGAGGGGGAGGGAGGGGAAATGGATTTTGGATTTTGTAAGGAGGACAACGGCGAGGAGGGAGGAGGAGGGAGAATGACAATAGCAAGAAGCAAGGAGAAGCGCAAGAAGAATGGCTTCAATAAAGAGGCCAAGACACAAGAAGGGAAGAGACATTTTGACGATCGTTTGTGAGGAGGAAGGTGGTTCGATGAAACGTTGTCAGAATTTTAAATCACTTTTTACATCAGATCCCTTTGCCACCCAATGTATGCAGAAAGTGATCATTTTTCCATTTTTTTAAAATTGAAAGCTCTTTTTACATTGGGTGTGAAGCACCCTATGTAAGATAAAGTACTTTCTGCATCGTTTGTGAAGAGATTTGATGTAGAAAGTCGAACAGTCAAGTGCAAATATTACAAAAGTTACTGCCTGGACTTTCTATATTGTTTGCCTTCCAATTGATGCAAAAAGTTCCATATAAAAACCTTAATTTGTACTAGTGATTAGCTTCTTCATTAATTCAATTCCAATTTGTGTGTGTGTGACTCAGATGATGAGATCAAGTGTGGGATATTCCTAAAGTTTCTTAAAGTCAATGACTTTGTGACTTAGTGGCATTAGGCTAATCACTCTTGCATGTGTAGTTTATGAGTTCAATCCCGCTAGCTTGTACAGAAAAAACTTCCTATATAAAGTCTGTGTGTACTTATGAGTGATCTCAAACGATCCTAACCATCGACAAGAGGCTGGTGGTGTAGACGGACATAGTTCAACACCCCGGGGCTTTCGTTGAATCCAAATGAAAGATCTCCCTACGAGTCCCATGATCTTGTCTACAATACACTTCCCCTCATAAAGCTCTTCATCTAACTCTCTCTTAGCTTCCTATTTCTTCATTGCATCATCTTCCGTTCCTTTTCCACCTTCAACAACTACGTACAACAACAATAAGAGCTAGCAAATCGGGTGGGTTGAACTTATTCGAATCAGGTTTAAGGCTGGACTTATTCGATCTAACCTAAATAAGCTCAAACTTATTAAAAAAAAACCAAAATATCCAAGTTCGGCCCTAATCACTTCTAGTTTTGGGCTAGCCCAAATACTTGAATTGTCAAATTTTTTAAAAGAATAAATTTTACTTTAAAATTAATTATTTTTATTTTATCAAAAAATATAAAATATATATACTTTTGAGGATAGTTAAAAAATGCACAACACTCATTTTAAAAACAAAATTGCAGGTCTTAAAGTTTACTCCTCGAGTTCTATTTATATGCTAGAGAATATTAAGTTTGGCCGGGTTTATAGGACTCTTAACTGTTTTTGTATATATCTTTAACTTTATGCCCTTATTAAATACTAAAAAAAATTATTAAAAACAGTTATTATTGTCGTTGTCAGAGGGCAGAAGTGGAACCTTTGTAAATTTTAAGATAGAATTAATGAAATTTAATTTAAGATTTTCTTTAATTCTGGTAAAACACGTTAGGAATGACTTATAAATAAAAATAAAGGTAGTAAAAATCAAAATTAAAATAAACTTTGAACATTATTTTGAGATATTTTATAAATTAAAGACAATAAATATATGACCGTGTGATGATCAACAACGTAATATTACAACTAAATCCAACCGTGTGATGATCAAATTCCACCAATATATATATATATATATATATATAAAATAATGATTCAGAAACCTTGTTCCTCAGATAGAGTAATTTGACATATCGTTGGCTAACAAGTGAGAATGATGAAGACGAATCAAAAGCATCACCAATATTAATGTTGTTGATTATGGTACGGTTATTGTTTTGTGGATCAGAAGAAACTGGCTACGGAATGATTGCTCAGATATTTGTTCCCGAATTGCATGACGTGAGATACACTTTGTTCATCGTAACCAAATAAGGTTCTCCGATGAATCTATATGAAAATTTATATGCATAATTAAGAGAAGCACACATATATCAGAGTCTTGTGCATGTTAATATAAAAGGGAAAAAAGAAAAGGTTGAAAAATATGAGTGTATATATACACACTCACATATATGTGACATGGTTTACAATCTGATGTTGTCATTCCAGAGACTCCTCGGTCTAATCATGTTTATCACTGCATATATATAGAATGAAATAAATGTAAGAGAAGTAATGAGAAGTTTTGTTTAGTTTCCATCCTTTGTAATTCTTCTTGCTTGTGAGTTTGTTGAGTTATTAGGGGGACAAAATAGACACAGCTGCCCCACATATGTCTAATTTGGTTCCACCAAACTATATATAATATAAATATATAAATATATAAATATATATATATATATATATTTAACTCACCATGGAGAGAGAGAAATAGAGGTCTCGATCACTTAACTTCTCAAAGAAGTAGGATCAACCTCTTTATCCCCCCCCCCCCAATACTTTACATAAAGTTCAGTTAAAAGGGATTCAAACAACTTATATACACTAATTTATTGGATTTTTACGGTGATTTTACCTAAAATAAAGAAGGAGATAGACACTTGGTGACGGCAAAAGCTATTAAAAATCAAACTGATCATTAAATCAATCAAGGTACTAATTAAAGGATTGATAGTCAAAATTATAATTGAACCGTAATTAAATTAATTATAAATAAAATATTTTGATTAAACCAGTTAAGATACCAGTTTAGTGGTTTATCGGTTTAATCAAGTAGGTTAACTCCAATTTTCAAACTATGATGTAGAACCAACATGTGTATCAAAAGTGGGATCCACTATTTATGTCTATTTTTGCTTTCAATGTGTGAACCTTCATGAAATATTTGGTATGCAAAAAAGTGTTTTCTAAGAAAGAAATATGAAATGCTAGTGGACCAAAAGAAAAGAAAGGAATATGAAATACTCCCATCTCATTTCCTTTCCAGACTCATGTCTCGTTTTTTTTCTTTTCCTAGAAAATACTTTTGCATCTACTAAATGTTGCCTTATACAAGGTATGGTACAGTGAAAATTTTTTTTCATGAGAAAACAAATGTGAAATGAAGAAAATGAAATAGGTCATTTCACATTTCTTTCTCGAAAAACACTTTTTCACTTACCAAAAGGTAATGTTTACTATATGTACAAAAAAGTGGTTTTTAAATTAAAATTGTAAAATTCACTTACAAATGCAAAAGTACAACTAAAATTTCGTCGCTAAACACTGTCACTAATTTATCTAATTAATAACAGAATTAGCGATGGAGTAGTATTGCAAATGTTTAGGCTCATCAAAATATCATTGCCACATCACTTCAATCTAATGGACTAGTGCCACTTAACTACCACCTCACCGCGTGCCACATCACCCATCACCACCTCACTACCATGTCATTCATTATTATCATGTTAAATATTATTACCTTCAATTGTCTCTTAATCAAGCTAAAACTCTCAACCTCACACCTTCTAGTACCTTAGCATTCAAACATTCCCATATGTAGGCATTGTTTAGTATGCAAAAAAAAGGGTTTCTGCAAAATATAAAATGCAGTTATCTCCTTTTTTTTAGGTTTATTTATCATTTCCTTTTTGAAAAATACTTTTTTGCATACCAAATGCTGCCTTAAGATGTCTATGTTGTTCCTATTTACATGTACAATCTGGTATCGATCATATTTGGTATGTAAGGAATCAACATTTAGATAGAATCATAAAATTAAGAGATAAATATATAAGTATACAAACCAATATAATCTTCCATCCAAGAAACACTGAAGAGGTCTCCCAAACAAGTGGCTTATTGGGTTGCAGCAGAAGGCTGAGAAGAGGGCAGTAAACAGCAAAACTATCCTCAGAAGCATATTGGAAGCAGAAAGGGGCAAAAACATTGAAGGCTTTGAAACATGCTTCCTGGTTCGCATGCCTCCTTGTATATATATCACCATCTCCTTCTACCCTTTGTTTTCATGCTTCTTTTTCAACACACCCATTAACTCGTCTGCATGTATTTCATCCCCCTCATTCGGCACGCCTGATTATATTATCCATATATAAATTAATTATAATTAATTAATTAATTAAAATTACATGGATATTATTGATCTCCCTTATTAGTGGCATATATGCATGGTCCCCAAAATTCAACTGTGAAAAAAAAAAAAAATCACAGCTCCAGCAAACTCTATGATTTTGGTGCTGATCACAGAAATGAACACTAATACTTGGTATCGTAATGAGATATATATGAATTGTTCAAAGTATATTTTGATATTATATTTAAAGTTATTAACATTTGATTTTTAAAAAATTAATAAATTCATTTTATTTTTTTAAAATGTGGTAGTAAGAAAATTTAATTTCATTTTAGATATTGTATAATTTATTATATAATTATTCAATCGCGACAAAAATAAAAATAGACTAAACCCTTCATGCGTATATCCAATCCATTTCTCAACTTCGTTCATATTTAATATGAAAATGAAATGAAGTGAAATGAAAATGATTTCTTTTGAATGCAAAATGTCTTTTATGTTCGGAAAAAATTATAATTTAATAACTTGTTACATATCTTAATTTGGGTGTAGGAATTTTTTACATAGATCTAACCAAAAGGGGTCTCATTTATTTGTTTTCTGGAAAATGAACTTTTTTTTCTTTTTTGCCCAAAGGAAAAATGAACTAATTAATCATCATCTGCAAGAAACTGATTACGTACGTACAAAACCAGGAGATCCATGATCTCCGTAGTAAATAAAAACCGAGTCTTAATGGCCACTGTCCACCACCTCACCGGAGCCACCGCTGAGGACAGTCCATCTGCCAAGAACAACGGCGAACAGGTTGTGGGCTAAGCCCATTAGAACTTGAACCTGAAAGCTTTGCTATATCCCTAAATCTAAGGTGAATTATCAAGGCTCAGGGCCCTAAAGCTTTTTTGTGTGTGTGTGTGTGTGACGTGTCTGTTATTTTTTTTTTTTTTTTGTGGGAAAAATACAGTTTAAATATTAAATATTCAAGACAAATCAAAATACAAATTTCATAAGTACAAATAAAAATTAAAAAACCATACAAATGTTCTGTAACATGATCTAGAAGTCTAATAAATCTCTAATTATCATCACTATCTACAAATAAAATATTTAAGTGTTTGATTAGTTTTTCAATGATTCAACACTTTAATGATTATGGTTTGGCTATTTGTAACTAAGACTGAATAGGAGAGTTCTTAGATGGCCAAAAAAACAAAGAGTAACATATTCTTAAATAAAAAAAATAAAAAAGGACTATTGGACTAGTCCTAAGTAAAGATGAGCAAATAACTCACGACCCGTAAAGCCCGCCCATATGCAATCTAAACAGGCAGGTCAAAATAATGGGCTAACCAGAGTTTGAATTAAACGGGCAGGATAGGTTATGAGTTGCCTCTTGAGCTACCTGTCCCAACCCATGTAGAGGTTTCTTTATAAATTAAAAAAAAAAGTAATAATTAACCACACGAGTAACTCGTATGGTTGCTTCCCGTGGAAAAGAAAACCCTCCCTCATGCTCATCTCCAATTCACACACTCGTGGCTGTTAGTGTTCTCAGGCGCCCTCGATCTCTTGTTCTCTCAAATCTCTCAACTCTCAAGTCTCATCTGCTCATCTCTCCTCGCATCGTTACTCGTCGCCGACGGATGTGGGACTGGAAGAATGAACTGCACACACGGGCTCCCTCGTCGTTAAGCTCACCTTCTTTGTTGAAACTATTATAATAGTTCTCTAAAACTTTCAGCCACTCGCACCGTCCATGCTCTTTTAGTCTCTTCTTCCCCTCGCTAGTCATCCGCGCTGTAGCCACGATGTGATTCCATTCCTGAGTCTTGACTTTAATCTTTAATCTATTTTTACTTTTTATTTCCTTTTTCAAAAAACAAAAAAAGTAAGCTGAAGTTTTGCTCCTTCGTTTATATTTATAAATGATCTGTTTCAAAACTAAGCGAGTGCAGATTTATGAGACTAATAAACCCTGCTATAAACTTAATTTTTGTGGTGGCAATCTAAGCTGAATGGCTGAAAGTTTTTTCCCCTATGTTGTTCCTCAATGTTGGGTGTTTGTACTTCTATGATGTATTCTCACCTGTTGTAAATTTGAATCATTAAATGAACCCTGGGTCTAAGTCTAAATGAATATTAACAATATATATATGTGCTGGTTTTCAGCATTTCAAAGAGATGAACAGTTTTATGAAAAAGATTGTAATTCAAACTCATCTCATTGATTGAATGCTCCTGCTGCCTACGTCTGTGGTTCCCTTAAAAAAATGATGATTTTTTTTTAAATATGGATTGTTTGCACAAGCCCGCCCAGACCCTTGACTAGCCCGTTTTCAGACGAGCTGAAACAGGCCACGTACGGTTACATCCTGCCCATTGGCCGTTGCTCAGCCCTAGTCCTAAGCCTGGCTTTTCTTTTTTGAAGGGTTTTTTAAAACTCAAGCTTGAAAATCTTGTCACTCACTTTTCTAACAACTTCGCAAACTCACCTATACAAAATATGGGGAAAATGACTCAATCCAAATTCACAGCTCTAGGTTCAACCCATCTATCTCGCTTACAAAGAATCATCATTGGTGCATAATACTTTTTTCTTTCCTTGTTGATATCCTATCCTTTGAGTCATCACAGATTTCACAGTTTTTGTATCTATTGATGAAAAGGCAATCATTCAATTAAGATTACATTTGTAAGATAATTAGTTGTTGAGGTCCTCAACTTGTGAATCAGATTTGGCAGAGCATTTTAGAACAGGGGAGTCATATTCTTATCTCGTTGAGGTTCTCATGTTATTCCCCATTTGGCAGGGCATTGAATCAGATTTGGTCTTCTCGATTCGTTGAAAGGTCATAGAAGAAAAGAACATGAGAACATTAAAATCTGACAAACAAACATAAGCTAATCATAGGGGTTAAAACGTATAGCTTCTTGTTTTTTGAAAGATCCTCTTACTAATTTATAATGTCAGATAAAAAGTATTCGCGCTCAGCTATCCAAATCAGCTCGTTATGATAATATTAGACGATCCAAACCATTTCTATTCACTCAAAAACTCATAGGCATGGTAACATTTAAGGTTTGGTTTGGATGTAAAAAAAGGGGCCAGAAAAATTATAAAAACGAAAAAACTAAAAAATTTCAAAAATAATAACTGCCTTTTACAATTTTTAAGAATTTTTTTTCTTAATCTTCTTTTTTCCTTGTTCAAATGAAAGGTTAGTTTCATTCCACGCGGTTGCTTTTACTCCTCCCCCCATTGATCTGTTCTATACTCCCAACCAATACATTATCAATATCAGCAATTATTTTGAACTAACCATGAGAGTCCTAGTATGTCCCCCAAATTAATTAATAAATTTTATAGGATTAAGATACAAATCTGCCCCGAATGTTTACACACAGGTACAATTGGTATCCTAATGTTTTTAAAGACACAACGTCACCCCCATATTTTTAAAAATCAAACAATGTCGCCCCACAATTACTTTAACAGCAAACGAAGTCATACATGTGAGCATCACAAACACATGGGTGCCAAGTTGGAAGGATGAAATTTTGACCATGTACACCTTAGAGGGATGTAGTTGCCGTCACGAACCTCATCTGCTCCTTTTCTTCCCTCTTCTCCGAGAAAAGTGACGACAAGTCGAATGCCTCTGGTAGGGATATCAAATGGAAAGCGTACATTATTGCTGGCTGATTCTACTTTGATTTCTCAAAATTATCATCGCACTCCGAATCAGACTCCTCTGTTTTCATCCTCATGCTCTTTGGGATTGATTTCTTGAAGAACGACGAGTCCATGATTTTTGACATTGTGATTCAAGTATTGGGGTTCGAGTCAAGGAGCTTCGTGATGAGTCTTCGAGCTTCGGATGAAAACCACGGTGGGCATTTAAAGTCTCCTTTATAAATTTTCTTGTACATTGAAACCAAATTGTCGTCCTGAAAGGGTAAGAACCCAACGAGGAGGACGCATAAGATGACAGCACAAGACCAGATATCCGCTTTTGCACCATCATAGCCTTTTTTACTAATTATCTTCGGAGAGACATACACTAGAGTACCACAGGTAGTGTGAAACAAACCATCTTGCCATAAGTGCTCGGAGAAAGCGCTAAGACCAAAATCTATGACTTTCAGGTTTCCATGCTCGTCCAGGAGCAAATTCTCCAGCTTGAGATCACGGTGTTAAATGCAACAGCTGTGGCAGAAATCAACGACGGAGATCAATTGCTGGAAATAGACTCTGGCCATGTCTTCTTTCAACTGACCTCAAGCGATTTTATTGAAGAGCTCGCCGCCTCGAACGAGATCCATGGCGACGTACATTAAATTGCATTTAATGACCTCGGCTGCATCCCTCCAGTGTGTATATGGTCAAAATTTCACCCTACCAACCTAGCACCTACATGTTCACAATGCTCCCATGTATGACTCCAGCTGCTGCTAAGGCAACGGTGGGGCAAAATTGTTTGATTTTCGCCTTTAAAAATGTTTTTAAATTGTGCCTCTGTGTAAACATTTGGGATAAATTTATACTTTAACCCAATTTTATACAATGCAATTGAAAATAAAAAATTAGATTCTAAAAAATCAAATCAATGACAGTTAGATTCTTGACAAAAAGAATTTTTAAAAATGAATTCTAAAAATTAATTCAGACACATGTATTCCAATTACAATCTAATAGTTATATATGAAACTGAAATATTATTTTTTCAGAAAATTTCGACCAGATCTTAACTATTATTTTCCCAAAATAAAAAAGGGGTTGAATTGCACTCAAATCATGGACAACACAAGTAAATAGTGCAAAATATTGTATTGTGTGGGATAAAAAGTAATTTTTCTGGGGGAAAAAACTAGCGGAAGATTTCCTTTTTTTTTTTTTTTTTGGGTTGGAGGACGATTAACTAGGGGCCAAAGAAGGAAGGAAAAAAAAAAAAAGGCGAATATGGATTCCTGGCACCACGTGTTATTAAATTTTGAAATACAGGTCCAACTTTTTTTCAACTGATTCTCTACCGTATTTGTGTTTGGGTCATGCTAGGTGAAATCAGAACTTATCCAACTCGGTTCAAATTCAAAACTCTGAATCTGGATGCTCTCTTAGCCAGAAAAAAAAAAAATTTTTTCTATTGGAAAAAATATATCCTTATCATAATTTTATTATACTAGATTAATCCATAAACTCGATATTTTAATATCTGAATTCTAGATGAAATACAATTTTCAAATTAGTTTCTACTTAAGAATTAACTGTGAATGGAATCTGAAATGAGATGCCAAATACACAGGCAGAGAGAGAGAGAGAGAGAGCTACCTTAGTGCATTATTGATGAATAGAGTAAACATGTCCGGCAGGATGGAGAATCAAGAAGAAGATCTAGTGGCAGAGGTAACAGAGTTCCAGATTTGAGCAAGACCTCCAAGAATTTGAGGCATTACAGCTCCGATTCCTTTAAGGGTGGCGCCGGAAGCGATTCCGATAGCGAAGGTCTCGGGATAGCCAGGCTTGGAATCGAGCTTCAGGTCGAGAATAGTGATGCGGCTGTTGAGGGAATCGATCTTTCTAGAAGAATCCGCCAAGAGTCTGTCCTTCTTGCCGCGGCCGGAGGATATGACTCCGAACAACGCCTTCTGTAGATCGTCGATGACCTTCACGGCGGCGGCGTTAGAGTCGAGGCCTTGCGATTCGTAGTGAGATATCAGCTCTTGCGGCGTCGGCGGCTTCCTCTTCGAAGGGGTTTTAGGTTTCGATGAGGTGACATTTTTGGTTCTCTGCGGCTCCTCCATTTTCGATTCGCTAAACCCTTATCGGAGTGGGAACTGTTGAACTGAGAATCGCTATCACATTCGTTTCTTGCGCTCTTACGTCTCTATTTTTCAGGTTGGAAATTTAAATCCAATAAAATTAAATTAAATCTCTTCGAATTTGGTGGTGACAAGGCAGTGATGATATTTATACCTCGACACATGAATTGGCAGAATAATCACAGGAATAATTCAAATTCCCCTCAATATAAACAAATATCACAAATTATATTTATAACGAAGCATAATAAAATGAAACTATTTTTGTATTGGGCCTAAACGTAATTTTAATTATATGATCTTTATTTGGAAAAATATAAATATTTATCCCTATAATGTTATCGTGTTTTATTATTAATTTTTATATTTTTTTAATATTTTAAATCTTAGTTTTTTTAGTCTACAATATTAATTTATCTATTTTTAAATATGTACAGAAAGACAATGATATAGTACTAATAACAATATTAAATTATGTGAAATTTAACTAACAATGTTAATGAGGCTGCTAACATATTTAAAATACAATTAGTTGACAACTTAAATTAGGAGAAGATAAAAAAAAAATGACAATTGCAAAAAGTGATTTCTAGTCATTATGGGTTACTCACTTTATTTCATATATCAAATGCCATAATTTAACATCAGTAATATCACATTATTGCCCCTCTAGATATATTTAAAAATAAAGAGATTATTGTAGTAGATAGAAAAAATTGTAAGGACATAGAACATTAAAAAAAAAATACATAGGCTAAATATAAAATAGGATAATTATAAGTATCCATAGTTATGGTTTTCCTTTTATTTTAAAACTTACAATAGCCTCGGTCTTTATAGATCATCACTAAAAAAAAACATAAAGATAGTTTATGATGATATATGATTAAATTTAAAATTGATGAAAAAAATGAATTATTTAATTTCTTTCAGTGAAATATAATGTTATTAGGAAAAAGAGAAATAGGGATAATAGAGCTTTCAATTTCTTAAGATTGTCTCTAAGTCTAATTTTTATTTTTTATACTGATTAGTCCTTACAGTTTCTTAGATTATTGTGTTAGTTTTTTTTTTTTTTTTTTTGAAAAGGCAAGAGCTAGTTCTTTAGATCTTTAAACACAAACTAACTCTCAAGTTAATTTAAGAGAAAACACAGTCATTAGTTTCTATAGTTTTATTATATTTCGCTTTTACTTATTATAATTTTTTTCAATGTTTTTAATCCTTATAAGAATTGAAACTATTGAAATGATAGAGATCTTAGTAATAAACATTATCCAATCTTATTAAAATTATAAGAAATAAAAACACTAAAAATACTAAAAAAACTAATGATTATGCTTTCCCTTAATTTAATATGAATAGTATATTTGTTAAAATTTATGAGTCTATTTATTTTCTTACCTAAATAATTACACTTTTTTTATTAGTATGCATAGCTGCATGTCATCAATGTTTCTTTATTCATGTTAATAAATTTTAATAATGTTACCTCCTCTTTAAATAAATAGCATGATCCCATGCATTGCAAGCTATAGTTTTATTAAATCAATAATTAATGCAAATTTTAAGAACCAAATTAACAAAAATAAAATTTAAGAAACTAAATCGATAACTAAAACAAATTTAAAAAGACTAAAAGTTTTATTATTCTAAAGAAATACAAACACAACATCTCTTTGCCACTTGTCTATTCTTAAGAGTAGTATGGAATGATTGTCTCTTGAATCAAATTTATTTGCAAATAATGGGAATTTAAATGGCCTGTTTTCCTTTTCTCACAACATCTTGTGGAAAGAATCTTAGAGGATGAACATATTCAATACATTCTAATCCTACATACTATATGGCAGTATTTTTAAAAATTAGACTGGTCGGTCGGTCTGATTTCCAATCTGATTTATATGAGAAAATCATTTTGGAGGTTAAGTCGGGTTGAGCCGTTTCGAACCAGCAGTCGGATCAAGAATCAAAATCAAGTCGGGAACCGGTTCTGATTTTCAAAAATTGAACTGTTAAAAAAATTTTTATTTTTTAAAAAATAATTAATTTTTTTAATCATTTGATATTATGTTTTATCATGTAGCTTGTTAAGTCATGATAAACTTAAAATATTTAATTTTTTTAAGTTAACTAGAAATTTCATATGTATTTTTTATATTTTGATTATTATATACATATATAATTTTTTTAATTTAATTATTATGTCATTGGTTTGACCATTGATTCAACCCGATTGAACCATGCGGACCGTGAACCGCTGACTTTTCCGCTTCAATATTCAGTCCGATTCTAAAAACATTGTTTGTATGGCAAAAAAAGGAATTTCACAATTCACAAAATAGCACAATGATTTGCCCGATGAAAATCAGCTTCACTTCCATCTAACGCGTATTTGTCATAAGAAATGTGAAGATACCAACTTACCTGGTGAAGTCTTACGATCATCTCAAATTTCCAAGTTTCATGAATAGATTCTTCACCTCCTTTGATGGTTTCTTGCATGCGGGAAAAATGAAGATCATATTTTTATAAGATTAGCTTAGTAATTTATTTAAATGGAGAAGAGTTGCAAAGTCGAACCTGTTAGGATAATAGTCACAGGGCCATCCTTTCTTTGCAAATGAATGTCTTCGCTCTATTCTCCATTCAATTTGTAGCTTCATATCAAGCGAGAGGATCATGCTTCGTTCCATTTTCGTTGCTTGCTTTAAATTAATATTCTTTCATTTACAAGACACCAATCAGGTCACTCTATCATCAACGTAGATCTTTGCTATTAGTTAGATAACTTCTCCTAGGCCAACTTAGAAGCTTTTCCGGATTGGATAATTCTTTTTTTTTTAATTTTTTTTGGTTTTTTCGTTTTCATGTATCTATAGTATCGTGTGCAATATAGTTTGATCCTTTGATCCAAAAAAAGATAAAGAAAACCATCTAATTATTTGACTTGGTTAATAAATTTTGAATTTTCTGAATTGATTAAGTTTAATGGAAATTTTCCACAACATTTTTCAATTGTATATTTTTCATTTCCTTTATAGAAAACATATACGTTTCTACCTAAAAAATATTGCATAAAATTATCATTTTAAAGAGACCTTTTTTGTTCCTTCTAATAACAATTATTAGATTTTTAACAAAGATTGAAAAATCTTCGCAGTTACACTTTTTTTTCAATTAAATTATGCTAAATTTCAATATTTTCATTTAGAATACAAGAGAATTTACTCCTATTGCTGGACCTGAATCACAATAATTCGATCCTTTTTGTAAATAACAATAACAACATTATGATCTTCTTGTTATGGGTCCTCATATCAAGCCCATCGTTACTTTATTTGTTTAATTATAATGGGCCTCATGGCCTTTAGGTGTGCATTTGATCCAATCTAAAAAAGGGTGTAACGACGTCGTCGTGGCCGTGACGTTAACAATCGAAGATGACGAATTGTTCACTGCGTTTTTGGGGGCATATGGATGAGGCTATAAGCCCAACAGCAGACAAATCAAACCCAAAAGAAGAAACAAAGCTACCTAAATTAAACAAAAGGTTCATAGAGTCACAAACAAAAATTGTTGGTAAAGATTTAAGGATTAAGAGTTCAAAATATCCTTAAAGTGCACATAAAGAGTCATAAATGATCTATGTTCCTTAACCTTTAAGATTTTCAAAATTTTCATCCTGCGCTTTTTACAATCAATTCCTCCATTAGCTAGGCTCACATTAAATTTTTTAATATTTATTTATTATCAAATATTGCATGATGGGGCCCACCAATTTTTTTATATTTTTTAATAATTTAAAAAATTTCTTTCCCTCTCTCCCATCTCTCCCCCTTCCTCTCTCTCTCTCTCTCTCCCTTTCCTCTTTATAGTCTCTCTCTCTTCCATCTTTGCCACAAGTCCGGCATCCTCTCTACATTTTCCACTTTTTTCTCCATTCCTTCTCTACATTCTTTATTTCCATGCATGCATGGCATCATGATAGTTGACCTCATCTCCCACAACCCCTCCCTTGCCAACCTCCTCAAATGCATCTTAAACCAATGCAATGTTGATGGCCTCGCATACTTCAGCTACAAGGCCATCCTCGATAGCCTAGGCTAGCCATGTCCTTCCAGTCACCTATGTTGTCTCCAATGGCGTCATGACCTTTTTTTGTCAAATTTACCAATGTTTGGGTTGTTCATGGTTCAAGATGAGGACTAGAGAGAGAGAGAGAGGGAAAGGAGGGAGGGAAAGAGAAAGCAAAGCTCAATGACAATGGTTTGGCCAATAGCTCACAAGTCTTTGGTGAACTTATCACTACTGGCTCAAGACCGCCACTTCATCCATCCAAAACTTTACCTCATCACTTCAACCCCTACATTTTTGAGCTTCTCGACAAAATTTGGGTTAGTAGATGCATTGCATAAGGAGTTGAGAAGAGTGAGGTCGGCGACAACATAAGGTCAATAAGCACTAAAGCAATGAAGGCAGCATCATTGATGTTACCAAAGCTGAAAGGGAAGGTGAATAGGAATGGCATTAGGGGAATTGACGCTAAACGTATCAATGCATGCCAGATATGGTGGTGAATGTGGAGAAAAAGGCGGTGATGGTAGAAGACATGAACTCCAAGATGGACTTGGATGCCAAGGCAAGTTGAAACAATTTAAAGACATCAAGCTTTGGTGCACATCAAAAATGGGATTTAGATTGGAGCTTTGCTACAAATTGATGAAGTGCTCTGTAAAGAAGTAAACGAGGGATGAGCTCTAGATAGAGGAGAAAGTGGAGGGGGGAGAGAGAGAAGTGAGATGAGATTAAAAAAATATAATAGAAAACATAAAATGGGTCCCACTGTTGTATTTTATTATTAAAAAATTATTTTAAAAATTCACATGGCTCTTACTTAATAGAAGAATAACGTTAGGGTATAAAAGATCAAATTTTTAAAGTTGAAAGACAATATTGACCCTAAGTTGAGTTTAGGATCTCTAATGATCTTTCACGTATATTTGAGGGACAAAATTGACCGTCAACCCAAGATTTAATCCATATTCAATAAAATTATGAGTTCAAATCTTACTTATGATGTGAGGGCCTAATTGATGGGAAGTGATGTGCAAGTATCCATGTAAGAACTTCTTGAATTTGGAAGCATGCCTTAACCCTAATGGGTTATTTGGATTCAGCTCACATAAAATTTTGTTTATAAGAAAAAAAAAAAGGTTCATAGGGTCAAATGAAAAAATATATTAAAAAAAATTAACTTGAGTAATCTGGGAATGATGATATGAGGTAGGAAACCAATAAAAATATTGGTACTTGTTAATATAAAATATTTTTCAGTTGGCCAAAAGATCATAAAATATTTTTAAATTAGGTTATTTATAAAAAAAATACGTTTGAATCTTTACTTTAAAACCATATCTAAAATGTTAAATTGAAAGGTGCAGAAATTATTCACTTTATTTTAAAAACCACATCTTATTAACATAATTTTCATTAATAAAATACAATGTTGAATGTTGATTACTCTTCTTGAATTTTGTAAAACACGAGATAATATAACATCAAAAAGAAAAAGTTGTGGTTTCGATTTTCAAAAAAAATTTATTTTTTTAAGAAACACAACTAAAAATAAATTTGAAGTAATTTTTTTCTGAAAATGGAAAATCAAACAAGCTAATAATTATATATATATATATATATATTGGGTAACAAGAAGCTACATTTTTCCTCCTATTTCCTGGTATGGTTTTCTCATCTTCTATCTTTTGGATTTTATTAAAACACAAAGGCTTAATCTAGAAGTAAGTGCTGCATGCAAATTGCAACATATTATATTCTATACTTATCCAATAGTTTCACTGAATCAAGCTTGCCCTCTTATCTCTGGCATAGGAAAATTTTTTCCCCCATCTGTATCTCCGCAGTACATTTTTCCTAATTAACTTGTGCACTTAGACATATAATTTCCTTAATATTCTTTTTCCTTATTATTTCTGGTTAAAGCGTGAAGTCTGTAAACAAGAATTGAACTACATAAAGACAGTTTGAATGTAAATCAATCAATTCACCGAAGTTTGTGACTTATTTGGTTTGATATGATGAGCAGGTTGGTTTGATTTGTATGAATTTGGACCAAGTTTATTGTTTTTGTGATATATTTTTCATAATCAATAAATATTCATGATCATTGATAATTTTTAACTATTAATTACTATTTTAATGAAACATAGCTCTTGAGGACAAAACGAATATTTTTTAACAAT
This sequence comes from Prosopis cineraria, assembly GCF_029017545.1. Classification (NCBI taxonomy): domain Eukaryota; kingdom Viridiplantae; phylum Streptophyta; class Magnoliopsida; order Fabales; family Fabaceae; genus Prosopis; species Prosopis cineraria. The sequence continues at coordinate 33,266,224 of NW_026555343.1, forward strand.
TAATTAACACCTTTATTTAACTTTTAAAAATTAATGTTATTTTTAAAATACTTAATTATAAAATTAAAAAATTATCATAAACAATCACATACAATATTTGCTAATTGAAAATACTCTTTTACCAATCGTTCACAAATAACTAAATTTGAAAATAAATATAACAAAGTTCGGTTCAAGTTCCAAGTGACAAATATCTAAATTGAACCAACTCAATTAATTTTGCTAAAAGAAAAAAAAAAATCAAATCAATTTATGTCAATCTGGTTGGTTTGGCGTAAATGGTTCAAAATTCCCTTAACACTAATCTTTCTATGACCCTATTTCAAGCTAGTTAATTTGAAAATTATATATATTATATATACTTGATCAATAACGAGAATATATCATATATTATGCCATAAGATAAAGGATTATTCAAGCTCTTTTAGCTTCCCTCTGAAATTCACCTTGTTTCTCTTAAAGTAAAACCAGGAAAAGGATCACTGGTCTCGTAATTATGAAGATTAAGAAGAAGACGACAGATCAAATAAGAGAGAGAGAAAGAGATCATCATCTACAAGTTTGAGCAGCATGATGAGTGGGAGTAACCTCACAATCTGATCCATAACAACTAAAACCGTCCTTATCTTCCCCGAAGAACATCGGTCTCTTATCTTCTACCACCTTCAATACCTTCTCGAACAAGGACACGTGGCATGGAATCTTGAGTACTCCCTCTTGATGGAATCCGAATTCCTCTTCAGCTTCTCTCAGTAGAACCTGAAATGCTGGGTGTGATAAGTACTCCGTCGGGATTGTGAATCTCTTGAGCTCTTCTCCGACGCAGATCGCCAGAAAACCTTTTGGCACAACGACGCTATTGCTGTCGGAGCATGCTGAAACGACGTCGGTGAATGACAGAGTTCTTTTGAAGAACTTCATGCCTTTGTTACTGCCGCTGGTGGCGGCTCCGGCGACAGCCGCGGCAGAAGAAGCAGTTGCGAGTTTCTTCCACTTCTTGAGGATTTGTTGAAGTTTAACGATTTCTCTGATTTTGTTAGACTTCTTTGAATCCATTATTCGATGCTTCATGCATGTGGGTGGGGTGGTGGGGGCTTGGATTTATGTACACTATTTGTGCTCAGATTTATGATATTTTATATTTGTAGACTGATTCTATGTCGATACACCAAATTAGTAAGAAACTGAATACAATTTCTTTTTTTATGGAAAAATGATCATTTATTCTATAAAGTTTAAACCATCTATTTTTGTCTTTAAGTTTGAATTGGTGTGATTCAAATTTTTAATTAAAAATAAAAAAATTATCGAGATTAACTGAATAATTATATTTTATTTAGAATATTACTTTTTGTTAAAAAGAAATTATTTACTTGCACACCCTCGCTAGCTAGCTCTATTGTTTCGTACTAGCTTTGCATCATATGAAGGGATTTAATTTCTCTTAAGTAAGGTTAATTAAAAGTTAAATTTTATATATAGATAAAAAATTATGCGTGAGCCACTCTCTAAAAAAAATGAGAATTTGATCTTGTGAAATGTGAAAAATACTTTTAATTAAATCTGCAGGGTCTAATTGTTATTAAAATTTTGATAAAATAATAAAAATACTCCTTAATTTAAGAAAGTGAAAAAAATTATGGTGAGAGAAAGTTATAAATGCCTAAACCACTTTCATCATTTACTAAATCAGGCTTGTAAATTTCAAAACTAAAATTGTGAATAAAAAAAATTTTTGCTAATTAAAGAAAAATTGTGAAGAAAGTTATGAATGCTTATACCGCTTTAGTCATTTACTAAAATTTGTGAACTACATAATTAAAGTTGTGAATGAAAAAAATTTTGTACACTTTATTATATTAAATGAAGAAAAATGAAGAGAAAGTTGTCCATGCTTAAACCACTTTAGTCATATACTAAACTAGACTTGTAAATTCTAGAACAAAAAAAACTTTGTTACACCTTTTCAATTAAGAGGTATATTTGTCATCTCATTAATAACTTTAATGATAATTAGGTCTCTTAAGACTTAGAAGCTATTATCACATTTCATAGGACCAACTTATCATTTTTCTATTTTGGATGTATTTTTTTGTCATTCTTCCAATGTATTTTTTTTTTTAATGAATCAAACTCGGTTTATCTAGAGGTCAAACAAATTGGTTTCCCGGGATAAGCTGGGAAATAATATTAATTTAATTTAGTCTGATCTTAAAACTTGAATTATCATTGTATATTTATTTATTGGACAAAATGAAGCGTTAGAAGATCGTGGAAGATGCTCATGGCACTTTAATTTCCGTGTAATTAGTAAATTTGCATTTTTTTAAAAAAAATCAACAGACAAATCCAACATGCAACATGCAGTGGCCGGACCTCTTGATTAATTACCTCACAAACAGGACGTGAAAGTCCTTTAATTTATTAAATTATATATATATATATATATATTTTATTTTATTTTTGGTTGACTTCTCGCTTGAATGATGAGTCATTATTTCGCTTTTATTTCATTTATTGGAAAATAATATAATTTAAAGTCGGCACTTGATCTGTTCACATCTTATCTTAATCTTAATATTTTTTTTGACCTTCAAATCTTAATCTTGATATTTAGAAGTAGCAAACGGAGAAATCCTTCTGTAACTTAATAATTTTTAATATTAAAAAATTCATGAGCAAACCAAATATATATCAAAATCTATTTATTCTGCAAAAAATAATTTTTTTAATTTTATTTTTACCCTCCATTGGATGCCTAAAAATATTAAACCTCAATTAGGGGTAATTTTTTTTTTGTAAGAGATATTTTTAAAACAATTTTTAATAATTATACCTAAAAATTATATTAAAACTTTTATTTAGGAATAAAAGGAGGAAGGTAAAAATTAGAACTTCTATATAGGGACGGAGAAAAAATAAGAGAAGAATTATGTTTTTTCTTTTCCATCAACAAAAAAAATTATATTAATTACAATGATTAAGGCAAGTTGCAAATAATTAGTACGGATATAGTGTACCTGAAGTAATAGTTATGATTTTGAATCCTAATTATTTGATCAAACACACGAGATCACATGCTCCTATATCCACCACTTTGATTAGAGTACATGCTTCTTCAGATCTGACCCTAATTAATATAATCATTTATTGGAACGATGTTTAAGCTTTTTCTCTGTTCTTTCTCTCTCTGTTTTTTTTAAAAAAACTTATATTCTTTTTTTCCTTAATTGTAAAATCATATATCAAATATTTATAATCAAGAAATTCTCAAAAATTTATAACAAACTCAATGTTTCTCGATCTATTCTGACTTTTTAGGATCAATAAAATGATCAAAATATCCTTCTTGAATTAAATTGAATAAGACATATGACAAACTTAACAAGTAATGATAGAGGACGACAATTATATTATTAAAAATTAACTTGACAATATCAATTATAAGTCAAACACTTCTTCTTCTTCTTTTTTCTCTCACATCATTCTTTTTTTTTTTTCCTCATTTGTAAAATCATATATCCAATATTAATAATCAAGAAATTCTCAAAAATTTATAACAAACTCGATGCTTCTCGGTTTATTATGGGCTGTTTCGGATCAGGCATATTGGTGGGGTTATTAAATCCATCCCAATTAATTTTTTTCGTACTTTTTACACAAAAATTGTTTTATAGTTCTTCTTTTTATATCTCATGTGTAGTAAATTGATTTTATAATTATTGTAAAGAACTTTTATGATTTCTAATTTTTAATTTAATTTAAAATTTCAAAGTAATTTTCATACTTAATGTTTTACCTACACGTATCTTTTTATTTTTGCAATCCTATTCGAAACACTTAATTGGCCTTTTTTTTTTTAATGGATTAGATAGGCATTTGATTTGGGTGCTAGTAAAATCTAGCTTTCGTATGGTGTAACACCTATGATCTTCTGCTTAATATGTTATCCCATAAATAACATTTTTATCAAAATGTTTTTTTCAAGAGTAAAATACATTGAACTCCTCGCTATTTTTCATTAATTACATATATCTTCCATCCATATTTAAAACCCATATGAGCCTTCTTTAATATCAATAGTTACTAGACGCAAACTTCCTTCCATTTTTAGGATTTTATTTTCATTCATCTAATTGCTTGTTGAGTTAAATCATATATATTAGAACCAGATATCTCTCATAAAACAAAAATGTTATCTAAAAGTCATTTAAGATTATCCAAAAAAATGTAATGATATCCTTTCTTTAACATTTTTATTCATATTATAATTTTTGTAGTTATGAAAATTTATTTACTTAGTGTTTTCTAAAAAAATAAAATAATTAAGTTGGCTAAAATAATATTTCAAACATATACGTATGTTAACTTAATGAAATAGAGATTTAATATAATTAAGAATAAATTAATCAATACAATTTATGTTTATTTTTCTTTAAATTTTATAATTTTAAACAATATTTTAAAATTATTTATTTAAATATTGTAATACTAAATTATTTAAAGATCCTTAAATTGGGGGGAGAGAGTGGACAATTAGATTATAAGGTAAATTAATAATTTAAATTTTTTCACATAATTAAATGAAAAATTAAATATTTTAGAATCTTTAACAGAATATTCTTAACATTGTTAAAAATTAGATTAAAGTGCAGGTTTTGTGAACAGAAAGAAGGTCTATATAATTTTAGTAAACTAGAATGGAGAGAACTGTATTTTGCTCTCTTTTGGTATTGATTTAATTTTTTTTTTCATGAAAATGAGGCTTTATATTCGTTTCAATAGTTTTTTTTTTTAAGTTCAAAGCAAATGCAAAATCATATCCTATGATTTTTCAACTAAATAATAAGGCGGCTTCATAATCTCATCATGGGCATTATTCTACATCATATCATGTGTCTAATATTTGTGTGAAAGCAACTGCCGCCAGACGCTTGATTCAACTAATAAGCGAATTTTATCAGCTTAACTAAAAAATACAAAGGATCTTAATCCAAATTAGTATAGGTCACGTTAAAGTCCTCTTAGCTCAACATGAAGCAGGCCTGCGATATACTGGGTACTTAAAAAAAAATATATGCGAGGGCTTTTTTTTTTTTTTACCAGATTAATGTGATGATTTTAAAGTTTAGGCCATTATATGATAAAATAATAAAATAAATAGTTTATGCTTATTGCTTACGTCAGACATGCGAAAAACATACACCGAATTCCCATAGTATAATGGACGGCATGAATTAACACAGCTCATTTGTTTGACAAATAGTAAGAAAAATTACATAAAAGTTCCATGAAGCAAGCTTATTTATTAATAAATTCCATGAAATTTGGTAACCACAGCCAGGCCTTCTATATGTAATTTAAAATTAAGCTACAAAGACAATAATATCCCTATTAAATATATATTACACCAATTAAATAATTAATTTATAACTACTTCATCAGTAATTTATAAATATAATTTCAACATTTTATAACTGTAACTTCATATATCAAATAGTTAAATAATCATGTGTTACTAACAAAATTTAACATTAATTTTTTACAACTACTTTATCAATAATTTACAATTATAAATTTAACTTTTTACAACCGTAACTTCATATATGTAATATAGTTAGACTGATTTGTTTAGTGGATTAAGGTGCATTTTTACTTTTAAAATTTTTCACTAGGAGCAATTTTATTTTGTATAATAAGTGGGGTAATTTTATACCCTTGAACTATTTTTTTCAAGGAGGCCAAGCACCCTGTAAAAGGGGTTTTTTGCTCTTCGAATGAATAGTTCAAGAGTAAAATTGACCCACTCATCAGCACAAAGGTAAAATTGCTTATCGAGAAAAAGTTTAAAGGTAAAATTACACCTTAACCCTAGTTTAATTATTAGATATGTTATAATTGTAAAAAATTAATTTATAGTTGTAAATGACTGATGAAATAGTTATAAATTATTTAACTAATATAATGTGTTTAATAGGGGTGTTATTGTTTTTTATCCCAATTTTAAATCACACTTAGGTTCCCATGGATTTAATTATGATTTTTGAATTTCATGGGATATATTTATAAATAAGTCTATCCACAAGATTTATATGTAATTTTTCTTAAATATAATATAACAGGTTAGGAAAAAATGGAAACTTTTATATGAAAACTATTTTTTCTAATCTTAAATATGGAAAAAAATATTTTTGGTCCAAAAAAAAATGTGGAAACATATGTAAAATATACTGTCTGACAATAATAATTACAATAATGAATAGCAAATGCTTTGAATTTTTTAGTAAAAAAAATGCCTTTTCATCTACATTAGCCAAAAAAAGGGAAAAATAGTATCCAAGGACCGCTAAGGAAAATTAATATCAATCAAGAATCAATTGACTTCAAATTTACATTGCAATTCCTTATTCCTTGAGTGGCAACATTTTATTTAAGAAATAATTAGTTTAGGTGGCCACAGGAGGGTTTGATCCCATAATCCCTGGCCACCTAAAAAATTTTTACAAATATCATTTGTTAATCTGATATGAACAATTACAAATTGAGAGCTTTAAAACTTCACGCATTTTAATTGTTAAACGTCGGAATGTATTGTTGTTAATCACGAATAGGTTGTTGTCAAAACTCAAACAGATACTTGTTAATGAATGACTAATACGTACAACTAAGCCCTTCCTATTAGTTTTTCTAACTTATTAAAATCAGAATATATTGTTATTAATTTTGAATAAACTGTTGTGAAAACCTCAATGTACACTTGTTGATGAAGGACTAACATATACATTTAAGCACATCTTATCTGTTTTCTAAACTTGTTAAAGTTCGAATGAACTATTGTTAATTTAAAATGAATTATTGTCAAAACTCGAATGGATACTTGTAGTTGATAATTAAAGGCACAAGTCTAATGGACTGCTCTTTTCTAACTTGTTAAAACCTAAATGGACTGTTGTTAATTTAAAATGAGTTATTGTCAAAACTTAAATAGATACTTGTTGATAAAAGACTGACTCATACAATTATGCCAATTCTACATGCTTTTCTAGCTTATTAAAGCCTGAATGGACTGTTGTTAATTTAAAATGAGTTGTTGTTAAAATTTGAATGGATATTAAATTAATAAATATCTATTCAGATTTTGACAACTCATTCTAAATTATGAGCAGGGATTTTTTTTATTTAGACTGCATTAGTCTTGGTTTTAGCGACATGGATTTTTTTTTTGGTCAATGCTTATTGTAGAAAATTTTGCTAAATTATTCGAAGGCATTTTCACACAAGTTTAGGGCTTAATAAATGGTATCAAAACAGTTTTTTTTTTCCAAAATATAAATGAATACAAAATTGGAAATATATAATTACACCTTATGCTTGCATCGCTTCCATTCATTAACAAATGGTATTAGAGACATTTTTTTAAAAAATTTTGGGCATATGTTAGAATTGACACTCTCCAATGAAGTTGAGCTTAGAAGAATTTGGCTTCAAATTAAAGCAAAGTATGATCGGAAAAAATAAATACATTCTTGAAAGAACTATACTATCTATTTCTATTTGGTCAGTGAAAAATTAACTATCATGCACTTAGCTTTTATTCTCATGTAGTTGTTTTAGTTATACTTAAATTTTCACTAACTTAAAAGGATTTGAATTCAATGAATGGCCTAAGTTTACTCATTCAATAAGTTTCTTATGTTACATGATGACAACCATTCGATTAATCAAACGACTATAAGAGATTTTATCATGTAATATTCAAAGGGTACCAATTTAAGATTTTTAGAGGGGACAATATATGTGAGAAGTACTTTAATTGCAAGGAATGTTTCAAATTTTTGGAGAGAAATGTATCTTAATAATAGTTAAGTATTGATAAGATTTAGTGATTGTAATTAAGACACTCATTGAAGGAATAGACTTAAGTCACTCATTGGATCCAAATTCAACTTTAAATAGTTTTTTTTTTTGACAAGCTTGCTAATGAGACTCATATGGAAAAATTGAAGCACTTGAGGATGAAGAGAAATAAGTAAATTAAATACTTTGAATGTTATCATTCTCTACTTTTCCTGTTCTTGGATGTAATTGACTAAAGTAGTAATCTTGTTTATTAAATTGCACACCGACATTTAATTCCAAACTAATAATGATTTTTCTTTTATTTATATTATGTGGTGTTTTCACACAAGTTACGGGCTCAACAAATGGTATTAGAATTACTAGAATTTGCCAGAAACTTACATATTGGTATTGGGTTTGCCTTAGTTTCATGGTATAGACTTGGTTTTTTCATGCATATGTCATCACCCATATCAAAAAATTGTGTTGGGTTATTGTATGGTATTTTAATGCAAATTTTCATACTAATTAGTGGTATCAAAGCTAAGTTTTGCCTGAGAATTCTGTGAAGATAAAATAAAGGCATATAATTAAACATAGGAGGAAAATTTAGGCCAAGCTCGAATAAGCACAACAAATCTTACAGAGCTTAGGAAATAAGGGGTTTCTTTAGGATTATATTCAAGTTTTGCGTGTATATACTTGGAGAAGTTCAGTCCAAACCCTATTCCCAAATACAAACATTTTTTTCCAAGAGTAACCCATAAGGAAATTGGTGTGAAAAGTGAAAATTGCCCCTGAAAAAAAAAAAAAAACTTGTTCATTGACTTCATTCTCTCTCTCTCTTCTCTTGCTCATGCAGTTGCTTTTGATTGAGGAATGATGATTTCAAATATATCTGTCAATACTAACAATGAAGCAAAAATAGCCTAAAATAATTGTTCTATTGAATGAGGGACTATGTGTGTATATTGATGAAAAATAAACAACTTAAAACAAACGGTTCAAAAATATAGAAACAAACATATTTTAGAAGAGTAAACTGAATTAATCAACGTATCCTTGAATAAACCACCCATGGACTAGAGTATATAATATTTAAAAAATACATAATATATCATGGAGTTACATGTTACAATGAAAACTAGTCAAGATATATTCATGTTTATTACACAGAATACAATATAATGAAAAATGTAATTTTGTATATGAAAAATGTCTTTGGTACCATTGAACAAAATAAAACAATATAATTAAAGAGAAAGGTATTGTTGAGTAAAGTTTTATTTTTTGGCCAGATTGAGTAAAGTTAACATAAGTATAATAGATACTGCATATATATTTTAATTGTGCAATGAAAATGGAATCCATGGCCATTCATTATATTACATTGGGATTCAACATTATCAATGAGAATGAAAACTTGTATTATTTTTGTATGACACAACAAAGGCACATTGAAAAAACCCTTGGAAAAGTGGAAATGAATTAAAACTAGCTAGCTTCTCAAAAGACTTGATCTCAATAACACAAGGTTTGAGGGATCATAAAGTTATTCTTTTGTGTCTTCACACAAGTCACATACCCAATAAATGGTATTAAAACTATGTTTTGTCAAGGTTCTGTTTATTCAAATTGGGCTAGCCTTGGTTTCAGTAGTAGGGATTGGGTTTATTTGCTCGTGTCAATGCCTAGCCTATATTAGAAAATTAATATAAATTGTTGTGGGACATTTTCACATATGTCTATGGCTCAATAAATGATAGCAAAACTAAATTTTGCTCGAGATTTTTATGAATATAAAATCAAAAATATATAATAACACTCTATTTTTGAACTATTTTCATTCTTTAACAAATGGTATCAAAGATATTTTTTGTCTTTTAGACATATTTGACTTAATACTCTAATAAAATATAGCTTAAAATAGAGTTGGGTGTTAAAATGAGGCAGCGCATGATTGAAGAAAATAAATATATTGATGGAAGAACTTTTTAGCTATTTTCATTTTAAGCAAACATGTTAGAAGCTTGTCAGTGAAAAATCAATTTTCATGCACTTAACTTTTTCATGACAAGCTTCGAATAGGTTTGGTGAGAATGGAGGTAGACAAGGACATTCTTCCATCAATATATTTGGTATCTCCTATCATCCTTAGTTTTATTTTAGAGTTTAACTCTTCCGAGCTCATCTTAAGAGAAGAGTCTAAAGCTTGACATGTCAAAAGAAAAAAAATAAGTTAGGTAAGCTAATATGTATAGAATGCATGTCTTGTGTAATTGAATGAATTCTAAAGATCATGGAAACTTAAAATGGTTGCCATCATGACCCATTCCCAAACTTCACGATGAGAAGGAACATGAGTTGAGCGTGAACAATCTTATTTACAGGAGGAATGGAATGAATTGATGTGAATGAAGGAAACAAACTCAGAAAATGATAGAATTACAATAAGACTACTGGCCAAATAAACTGCCATAAAAGTATAGTAGATAGAGGAGTGATTGAATATGCTTATTTATTCTACATGGGTCATAATTATCGCACCCTCACCTTTAGTATAGGTTTCACAATTGACTCAAAATACTTTCATGTAGAATTGACGAGCATCTCTAATCAAATCACCTAGTTCTTCAATGATTATGTCATACTTTTCTTCTCTTGACCCAAATTCAGCGCTACCATGCACATCAATAATCAATCATTATTATGATCTTTGCACAATCCTATCATTCACAAGAGATGGGATAGAGACCTCATATTGTTGATTAAGATCTCTACCATTGGATCAGTTAATGCTATCTTGCAGTGAATGTGTTTGTCAAATTATACTGTCACCTACATTTTCAGTTTAGACTAGGTAGGAAAAACTAATAAAAAATTAAAAAGAAAAGCAAAATTTAAAGGCTGTTACCTTATCGTTAACATAGACAATAACTTTCTCTATTTTCTAATATTTAAGCCACTCATTAATACTTGAGCCTTTCCAACTTCCCATAATAAAAATGATTTTGAGACTGAAAAGATGAAACACGTTAAGAAGACATTGCAGTTGTATGAACAATGATTACAAAACAAAACTACATATTATACTTCTTAAAGGAGAGTTGGTGAACGAGACGCTCATAATATACAAACTCAGAAGATGAGTCACTCAACAACACAATCCAATCTCCCAATGTATCCATCCACCTTCATAAGTGGATATCTATCTCCCACCTTAAAGATCTCAAATTGATGAGTAGGCAAACGAACCTCTTGACAATGTTGAATTAAAGAAAAAGATTATTTCCTTCATACCCCCTCCACTTGATAGGCCTGACATGGCAGGGATGATGTTAATAAAGCATTGATGAACTGGGAAGAATCAATAACACCCAAGAGAGAAAGCTTCAAAACATCATGTTCAATCTCAAATATGTTGACTTTGTAGAATTTGGTTTTGGCATACAACTTTGGGAAAATTATTGAGAAGTCCCATACAAGGATTTCAATTACCTTAAAATCCCATGAAATGTATAAATTACTGTCAAGTCTCAAATCCAATGTAATTACAATTTGGCAAAGTAAAATGACAACTTAACCAAAGAAAATGATAACTTAGATATGAGTTTAATATTAAGTTGTTATTTTTCTTTGCCAAGTTATTATTTTTCCTTGCAAAGTTATAATTGCATCGGATTTAAGATTTGAGAGTATTTTGTGCATTTCATGAGACCTCTTAGTAATTAAAATCTTTACAAGAAAACTTAATTAGAGTAATTTTCCTTTGAAATTTTTCGGGTACACACAGTTCATTTTGTATGCCACAATTGTATTGGCATTAATATTAAAACATTAATGTCTTACACTTGAAAATAATAAAATATTCTCAAAAACTTAAATATTAATGTTTTAACAAGCACAAGGGTGTGAAATAAGCAAGGTGGTGAAAAATGACAAGCGAGTGCATTGTTTTAATAAATATGAGTGTGAAAAATAACAAGTAACAATAACTGTTTAACAAATACAAAATTGATATAGGTGGTCAAAGGATCATGAGATCAAACCCAACCTACATTACCAATTATCCTTAAATAAAATTATTATTGACACTGGAGTTTCGATGATCGGCCATTGGCAACCTAACCAGTGGTAGGGGGTCCTATGACCTTGCAATCGATGGCCAATGCCGATAATAGTAGATGTAGTTTTTCTATTTTAAACCTTTGAAAACAATTCAATCATTTGACATAAAAAATTAATTTCATCTAAGGACTAATAAATTGCAATGAAAATTCAAAATCTATCAATCTTTGAATGTTATAAATCTCTTCTAGCGATTCTAGTTGATATTTTCCCAACTAAATGATCTATTTAGGCTGAGCATCTGGCCTCTATGTCCTAAACATAACTATCATTTTGCTCGTCATATTTAAAATTTTACTTATATACACATCAAATTTATACCAATAATAACCTAACAATTCATTTTAGTTTTTTTCCTTTAGTTTCTTCAAATTCTTTTGCTATTATACAATATGCTTCTAAGGTATACATTTTTACATGCTTCAATAGTTTTTTTTTCTTGTTATTCAAATTGGATAAGGCTTTTTTTGAGGGTTCACATAAGGGAAATAATATGAACGTGATGATTCTTATTTATTTCACACCAAATCAAAAAATAAATAAAAATGAAAAACGTCGGCTCATGCTAACGAGGTTATTTTTCAGTATGAAAAACGGGACTATTTTCGCATGAGAATATTTTTTGTAAATTCCAAGAAAATTGATTTCCAGAAATTGTTTTTTCATAAAAGAGAAATGCATTTATAAACCCATACAATGCCAAGGTCATATAAGTATCTTTTAAAAAATAACTAATTTTGACTTCCTCTTTAAAATCAATGAATATTGTCATACAAATCATAATAATAATAATAAACGCTCTTTTGCATTTTGGATCTCTGAACTCGATATACTAATTATAAATCTTATTTTATATTTCAAATTATTACGGCAAGAATCATGAGAGTTGGATGAATATCATATGTGAGAACCATATATGCAGGTCAAATGAAATTCTCTATGCACTGTTAGACCTTTACTTCAACAAGAAGATAATATTATAATTTTGCTGCATCATTGCATAGATAATTGAAGCCGTCAATGATTTGAATAATTGCTTGTTAATTCTCGTTCTCATTGAGTATTTTTAACTTCCCTGCTATATAATAGAAGTGACTAACCATTCTTGATTTGAGTGATGGATGCTTAGATAGGTATATTTTGCTTAAATAATTTTTTTCATACTGAATTCTATTGAGAGGGGAAAAAAAAAAACTAAACGATTAGTGTTTAACTTTTTTTAAAAAAAAAATCAACCCGTTTTTAGATTAGTCAAGACACGATGATATTGCTAAAACTTAACCTAACTAAAGAGTTGGGTCTACCAAAAGTTTGACTTACTATTTAATTTGAAATATTTCATTGCAATAACTTCAGACATTATTATGGAGTGGATGGGCGGGCAATGAACCCAACATATCCAAACGCTTTAAGATATTGGGTGTGAAAGCAAAAAAAAAAAAAAATTTCATGTTTCGTGACAATATCCTATGCTATAAATAGTGGTAGATGCTGGCTGAAAGGAAAACTCACCCCAAATTGAATACCTCTTTACTCAATATCTATTCTTCTCTCCCTCTCTTTCTCTCTACAAAGAAGATCCTATCTAACTGTAAGTAGTTGGGTAGACTCTACAACATCGGATTTGATAAGACTCTAACCTGACTTCTTTTTTGAATTATTATTTGGTTATAATATTCTTCAATAATCAAAATAAAAGATATAAGATTGACTAGATTATAATATCTATTTCCTAGGCCATTCAAATTTCATCCTCAACGTAAAAATTTAAAATTGATTAATATCATGATATCCAACTGTGTGTGAATGGATTTTGGTTGATTTGAAAAGTCTCATAAAAAAAATTACGTTAACATGTAATATATAATGAAATAGAATGATTCATAACTTAAGAATTAAAATTTTGAGTTAAAACATAGTTGATATAAAAAGTGACACATCGAGTAAGATAATTCAGTTTAATGATTGACCTAATTTCCTTATGAAATGCCTAGGCATCTCCTAGATGAAAGAATATTGATTGCCAAAGTCTCATTCTTCTAGGTATATGTAATGAAGAGGAAAAATTTTCTCGGTATCTCTTTGTGGTGCAAAAGAAAATGGTAAAGTCATTGCTTGTCTTTTGGGAATAATATATGTTATTTCTTAAAAACATATGGTGGTATAAATTTATGGGATTGTAAGTTATGGAACCAAACAACTACAGCAAAATTGTTATGGGCTATGAGGGAAAAAAAGAAGACACGTTATGGGTAAAATAGGTAAATAATGTGTATCTAAAAGGGAGAAACATGTGGACTTATATTTGTTCCTAGTGATATGAGTGGGTATTGGGAAAGCTAATGAATATAAGAAGCGAATTTGAGTAGGGATTCCAAAATCGTGGCTTGTGAAGCCCCTATGACACTTACATAGTTGTTGGGTACAAGTGGCTGCAAGGACATATCAAATTTGTGCAATCTCCCTTTTAGACAAATATAAATTACCAAAGCATTTCTTTTTTTATGATTGATCAAAAGAAAATGGGAGGATGATATTAAGGAATTAAAAGATTGAATTAAACTTAATGTGGATGAAAATATTTGGAAATAAAAAATGAGGACCAAAGATACTTTAGCGTGAATTGGTCTAAACGTTTGCTACTCTCATTTCATTATTTACAAACCATTTCTATTACAAAAATACCTTTTTGCACCTATATTTTACACCGGTTAGAAAAAAAACCAATGTAAAAGAAGAAGCGATGGAATTATCATAGATTTGATGGAAATTTAGAAGACTTTTCACGCCTGTTCCTTAAAGAACTAATGTGAAAAAAAAATTCAGACATTGTAAAAAGTGACAAAATTTATTTTTTGAAAAATATTTAAACTTTCTAAGCTGGTGGTCAAATTAATATATTTTTTCTTTAAAAAACAACAACTTTGCACACCGTGTATTTGAGTAATTCTAGTATGAAAAGCACTTTCGACACCGATTAAGTAAGTTAATCAGTGTTGAAAGACTTTTTAACATCATAATCCAAGCCATGAGTCGTCACACAATTGTGTTATCAAAACTAATTTTCTCATCACATCAAAACCTCTTGACACCCCCTCTTCCAAGTGTCTCTCTGCTCGTACTCGTGATCAATGGTGGACCTACATGAGTATGAGGGCATGCAAATATCCCCACTCACTTGAAAAAAAAAATTACATATTAACGTATGAAGAATTAAGTAAGTTATTCGGTGTAGAAAGATTTTTAACATCATAATCTAAGCCATGAGTCATCACACAATTGTGTTATCAAAACCAATTTTCTCATCCCATCAAAACATCTCGACACCCCCTCTTCCAAGTGTCTCTCTGCTCGTACTCGTGATCAATGGTGGACCTACATAAGTATGAGGGCATGCAAATATCCCCACTCACTTGAAAAAAAAAAATTACATATTAGCGTATGAAAATTTTGCACTTTGCCCCCACAAAATTTATGATCCCATTAAATTAAAATATTAATTAATCTTCCCTACTTGGAAAATATATTTCAATGGAGTATAAAATTTAAATATAGTTCTATATTTTGAATAGAGAAGTACAAATATAATTAGTTAATCAATTTTATCTAACTTAATCTTAAAGTTAAATATAT
Organism: Prosopis cineraria; assembly: GCF_029017545.1. Lineage (NCBI taxonomy): Eukaryota > Viridiplantae > Streptophyta > Magnoliopsida > Fabales > Fabaceae > Prosopis > Prosopis cineraria. The sequence continues at coordinate 33,281,824 of NW_026555343.1, forward strand.
TGTATTTAAATAATAAATTTTCAAATTTTTTTTAATAAAATTGCTTCCACTGACCAAAGATCCTCTGTGTGCCACTGCTTGTAAGACACTCTTATTGATATATTTTAGGGTTAAAATGCAAATTTATCTTTGAAATTTCTCACTATGTACAACAGGTATCTTTATTTTGCTCATTTACTTGAAACTAATTTCACATATATTACAACTTTGATGTAAACTGAAAATTTTAACATCAAATAATAATAATAATAATAATAATAATAATAATAATAATAATAGAATCGGTCCTTTGATCTAACAAAATAAATGATTCGAGCATGTGACAGTTGGTAAAGAACATTTTGGATTCATGTGGCCTTGAAGGAAATGATTGAAGTTGATAAAAGATGTGATTGGCTATAACATTTATAACAAACTATTTCTAAAAGATTTGGTGGCAGACATTGACAATCATAGGAAGGATGGACCGATGATTGTGTTGGTGAAGCTGAGAAAATAATTGACTCTTGTTTATTTCACATCTTTGATTCATTACAGCAACCTTCATACTTGGCCGGTGCAAGTGGAAAAAGTCAACTTAGAACATTTTTATTTCTTTTTGCATAGGATAAGAATTTGTTGAAAGTTAGTGATATTGGTCTGCTTGGTAGCTGCTTATAATGCAAGGTGTTTCAAAATGCAGAAGACCCAGTTAGTAACCACCTTAAATATAGTCAATCAAGTAATTAATTCTCTTGTAAGTTTTCTGATTCTATGTGAAGTTAAGAAACCTAGTAGATTATGAATCTACCTACTCTAAAAATAATTGGGATTATTATTTTTTTTTGTTATTGTGCATAGGTGTGTTTTATGAAAATAATTTCATTCAAGACACAATTATACACTAAATATAAATACATATTCTAAGATAAGTTTGAATTTTCATTTATCATATTATAAGGAATTAATCCCTGTTTTTAAACCTAATTTCCATTGTGGTAATTGGGATTACTGCTTGTTCGAGACGAATCTAGGGTTGGCGATACTTCTCACCCCCCCCCCTTGGATTTATATTTTCTATTGTAAAAAATGGTAAAATTAATTCTAGTCCCTCCATATTTTATATGTTTTGAAATTTTGCCCCCATATATGAAATTCTAGATTCCTCATTGATTACTTGAGTCTGTAATATTTCTACATTGGAAGATACTTAGTATTATAAGAGAATGGTATTAAAGTCCTCAAATAATAAATTAATGATAGTTAAGTTTACGATAAAAAAATTTCAAAAACTAAGCTGCAAACATTAATCAATATTTGCTATTTATTTTTCAGAAAGTTTTATCCAAAACCTAAGTATTATTAATTTCTTCTTTTAAGACTTAACTATCATTTTTTAGGATTATTGGTAATACTAACCGACACTAAATTTATTGTATAGTTTTTTCAACACACCATTACATGCTTTCCTAAGTGGTATGTCTTTTAGTTACTTAGAGGATAAAAAAAAGTGGAAAGAAAAAAATAAATGCCTTTAAGCACTAATAGAATGCTATATGTGATTAAAAGAGAATTTAGACATACCTATGGAAATGTTGTGTAGAGCTAGGGAAGTTATTGCTTGGAAAATTTTTCTTGTGATTATGGCGATGAGAGTTTTTGGCCTAGATCCAAGGTCATATATATATATATATATTGGCATTTAGGAACCACCAAAATTATGATTTTATTAGTTTCTAATGTTAAGGTTTAATTTTACCTCCACTCATTATCTTAAATTCCTTCTTGTAACAATATTATCCTTGACATTAAATGGACAAACATTAACTGTTAATTTTGTTGACTCAAAAAAAAAGGTGAGGCTCAAATTGTAACAATGATACCCTTAAAGTAATTAAATTGTATTATCCCTAACAATACATCTCAGTCAGCCAAATTAACATTCAATGTTCGCCCATTTAACATTAGGAACAAGATTGTTACATTTTAATTATTTTAAAGGCAACGTTGCTATAAGAAAGAGCTCCAAATATTGAGTGTTCCTACAGAAATAATTCAGCGACAAAATAAGGCATTAACCCTTGTTTTTAATGTAAAACCAATCATGCATTTCGTTGAATGGGACAAAGGATGGTGGTTGACCCCATAATCCTCAACTTTTTGATTGTTGGCTGGTAAAGGAGGGGGGGAAAAAACTCTTTGATTGTTCATCTCAAACTTTAGCCCCCTATTGATTGTTTTCTACAACATATATACGCGCGTTTGTGTGTATATGAATGCATAAATATACATTATCTAATTAAAATACTCGATCACCCCAAGAATAAAGTGAAATCATGCATGCAAGATTGCATTCAGATTTCATGTTAAACTATCCTCTTGCATGAGTGATGAGTCCCAACTCGAAAGATTGGATCGTAACATTACAAGTGTACTCACAATCATGCATGCATGCGCTGTGATATAATTCCATAAAAGATACGCCTGTGACCTCAATATTATGCAGCACATATCATCATTGATTATTTATATACATAAATGTCCAAATATAGATATCAAATAGAGTACACTTAAAATCAATTTTCTTCACGACATGTGTGTGTGTGTGTGTGTGTGTGTGTGTGCGCTGGCATCTCAGCATAGAATGCCATAGAAAGCTTCTAATTCCTTCTCTTCCCCTTGATTGCTCTAACAAGTTTAGTAGCCCATTGCCACTCAAGCCTTGCATGAGATACAATGTGAGACTGACAACTAAAGACCTCACAGGAAAATTAATATCAAATTAGGATCTTATCATAACTTGAGTTTCCAAATTCAGCATTCATTTTCCTATATCTTGACACTGAAAATCCTAAAAATTCTAATTTGGTATTAACTTTCTTGTGAGGTCCTTAGTTATCATTTTCCCGATATAGTTACCCAATCAAACTATCTGACTGAACAAATCTAAGCCTCGCTTGCTGCATATCATCAAACAGGAAAATACATCAGTTATTTTATGGAGAGTTAGACAGACATTTATATTGTGCAAATACATGAGTACACTGATACGATATGATAAATATATTGGATATGACAAATTTTAAAGTTTTAGCACATGGATATGACAAGAGAGGCATGCTACTTTATGTGTATTCAACAAATTAACACATGACAAATAAGTAACATGAAAAAGTTGAGTTTTAAACAACATATATAATTTAACAGTAAAATTAAATCTTTAATTTTTAATTCAAACAAAATGTCAATCTTCAGCTTTATTCATATAATTTAAGATTCACCATATGCTCCAGGGCTATTTTGGAGCATTCCAAACAAGGGAAGTTGAATAATACAAATGTTAGAATATGTTACACAAACATTGCAGTATGTGTATTGTATCAGCTATATATTCAATATAGTTATGTCCACTTTTTTGATGTAGCGGTGCAACATGTTCATGTTATCCGAAAATTATCTTTAAAAACAAAAAAACAAAAAAATTAAAGTCTGCGAGTAAGGAAAATAATACACCACCTACTCACCTGGACGAACAAGTTGTTCATAAAGAGCAACAATGTGTTTCCCATATGTGTATTTCTTCAAAGCATCTATATGATTTCTTATATGATTGAGAAGTATTTCCCGATGCCGGTCATTGCCTATATCAAGAAGTTTCTGGATCACGTAATTACCGAACTGGTCCTTCATCATTGTCTACATTATGCAACCCAGAAAATAAAGTCAATTAACAGAAAACAAGTCTGCTATCTTCTATTCAAGAATGTCCATTTCAAATAAATCAACCCAAAAATTTTACGCTACATTTGGATGTATAGAGACTTGGATTTGGATTTAAACCAAATCCACCATTTGGATCCATTAAATATATGGATTTGGATTTGATTCAAACTTAAATTCATATTTTAGTATAATTCCTTTGTGATTTCAAATCATTCTTACACCCTAGTTATTTGAAATACTAGCTATTCTAATCCTCTTATCTTTTGGCCAAAAAAACCCCTTATCTCTTACCATTTTCATTTCTCATCTCCCTTTATTTTTTATTGTCTTTGAATTTGAAAGTTTTTATATTATCCAAACAAATGATTTTAAAAACATGGGTTTTAGATGTGAGATGTTAAATCTAAAATCCAAATCCAATACATCAATCCAAACGCTATCTCAAAAATTTCCAACAATATAAGATATCTGAATGTGTTAATCAAGAATCTTGACATCAGGGAAAAGAGTAATGCCAGAATGAATACTAACCACCAACATGCAAAGAAAAATATGTGCAAGATCTATTATACAAAACAGAAATCTCAGCAACCTTACCGTGGACTAACATTTAACAAGTTAAAATCTAAAGAGTGACAATTTCAGCAACATGGTCATTTCTGTCTGAATTGATGGTTAATAAAAATTCCCACAATAAGCAGCAATAGACGAAAAAGAAACGGCACCGATTTACCCTTCCCCAAAGCTATTGACCAATAACTACAAATTATATACTACTTTAATAATCCGTCTGATGATCTGGCCATTGACCCAAATCAATGAGGAGATAACAACTCAGGCTCATACAAATTCATCAAGTCCAATGGCTAGAGTTACTTCATAGAATTAGCAAGCCAGGTGCAGAGTATATGTCAAAACTTAAATTCCCATTCAAAACCAAGAATAGTTTCTAACTTACATTATAGGCTGATGATCTACTTACCAATAAATTATGGTCTTCACCAGGCTGCCCAATAATTTCTGCAATCATGGCCTCTCGTTCAGTTGCATCACCATGCTCCAAACACTTCTCAATAACATTAGAAGCATACTTATGATGGCTCAATTGTACAATGCTGCCAGCTAATTTTCTTATAATTTGACCTCTTTCATTTTTCCCCCTTTTCAGTACGTGCTGTAGCAAATTCCATTCAAGCGTTAAATTTAGAGAGAATAAATAACTAGAGATAAACAAACAAAACAAAAGGAGAAAAGAAAAACAGAGATCTAGTGGATGATTAAATATTTCAGTAGTTATAGTATGACAATGACATTTCACTAGTCGATTTTTCATTACCATCTTACTCAGCCAATAAACTAATTCAACTGAGGAATATCACATTATCTGGATGTGCATCATGGCTTCAGTGATGAACTTCATCTTCCTTTGTCAATTTAATACAATAAGTGGACAGTAGCAGGTCAGATGAAAATCTTGAAAGCTAAAGATTTGCATCAATAGAAAAGAAATCTCATATATTTCAAAGTAAAACACGAGTAACTTATTCAAGGGAGAAAAGCATAACTGAAAATGCATAACTTCCAACCTGAGTCACGTAATTGCCGTACTGATCTTGAGAAAGGACACAAGCAGACTCCATAATTTCATCCACGATAAATTGAATACATTGCTCATCTGAACAATGCTCCAAAATTCTCTAACAAAGGCAGAAGAATACATAAATAATATTTGAAAGATTTCATACTGAGTAGAGCCTTCCACAGTAAAATGTGTACCATTACCTGAATAACACGACACCCATATGGGTGAACAGAAAGAGCCGGAACTTGCCCTTGAAATGCAGATATAATAAAGTGGATTTTGCCCACAGGAATGCATTCTATACATTTTTGTATGACATGATTGCCATTTTGATCGTGTACACATCTCATGACATGTCCATCAAGCTCTTGCACTAACAGTGTCTTCTGATCTAATTCAATAACTTCAAGGGCCTAAAACAAGGATCCCAAAATAGAACCAGAATCAACTGGAGATAAGCAAGAGGGGGAAAACATGCTCTAAAACATGCACCAACTAAACATATATAGAAGTGAATGACTGGTTAATCAGTGATATTGCTTTCAAGATATAAGAAATAGGTACATCATTAATTGTGAGGAAAGGTTGGTTAAAAACTGTTAAGTGTGCTAGATTTGCTTTAATTTTCTGTCTTTTATGCTAAGGGCAGGGCGGGCCTGGGCTAAAAGCTAAAAAATTGTGACAAAAAGAGGGAACGTGTGAAAGGAAAATTTACTGGAAACAATACATTTGAAACTACTAAAATTTAGGGTGAAAAGTTAGACCAGAAACATGATGAATGACAAGGCATGGACACAAACAAAACAAACTCATTAAGTCAATGGTGAGATAACTATAACATCACTATACAATAATAAACTTCAAGACTCCTAGTTAATATATTTAACACTCCCAACTCATTTACAAGACTTAAGCAAATCTCTCGCTCTCTCTCTCTCTCATGAACAAAATATCAAACTCCATTTGGGGAGAGATTTTGCCCTTTTTCTTTCACTTAATCATGAAGCACTTTCTATGCACTTTGACCTTTGTGCGAAGCCTTGGTGCCCTATAGAGATTGTTACTAACAAACAAAAATGAAAGAAACAAGAACGAAAACCCTTTTATTTGCACCAAAATCCTTCACCTTTATGAGCTCAACATACATCCAATATACAATTCATAAATAATAATAAAACAGATTTCTTAATTCATTTACGCAGTCACTTATGCTCTATACACATTAATCTCACTCTTCAATGATAAGAAAGTTTCTATTAGATTTACCAGATTGACAAGGCAATGGTTACAGTTAAGGGGAAAAAATTAAATTAACTTTCATATTATATACAGCTAGTTTGAAGGGCGTAAAGACAGATACGTAATGGATTCCAAATGCAATATGAGGAGAGGAAATTGATAATTATCATCATAAAGGTCCTAATATAACATAACGAAGATATCCATTGTCTTTATTTTGAGAGAAGAACTTGTTGATTGGGAAGCTTTAGAGTTTAGGGAGGAGGGAGGTAGAGGAAGAGAGGGAGAGTGTATATGCAACATAAAAGAGAGTTCACAAAATGGGCAAGTATAATGCAGGCCCCCATCATACAATAAAATAATGTTATCTTTAAGAACTATATTATGCGAGCAATTTTATCCAAAACTTCCTGAACCATTTGATCATGCATGCACATGTCTTAGTGATTCTCTTCGTCACATCCTATGGACCATGAGAAAGACAAATGTAAGATTAACTAAATCTCTTTGTATCCAAAGCATCCTATGGTATTGTCAAAATTTTCGCATCTAAGAAAAAGAATTATATCAGGAGTGGAGTAGTTCAGCAAGTAATGCAACATGGACGTGACAATTCCTGGACAAAAACTGGAAATTGTTAGTGAAAGCTAATATTCTTCAAGTTATACTCATAACTTGTCAGGGACACCAGTAGAGCACATCAGAGGGTAACAGGAAAATAATTCTTACAAGTACTTACTCAAGAAATCATCATACCTTCTGGATAACACGACAGCCATACATCTGCAAACTTAATGGTAAAATCTGTCCAGAAAGCTGATCTGCAAGGTTTTTTCGCTGATCAGGGCTTCCATGCTCAAAAAACTGCATTTAAGATAACTAAATTAGCACAATCATGTAAAGAATGTACACAAAGTGCATAAACAAATGTAAGACCAAATAGATGCAATAATTTAGGGGACACAGATTGTGGCAATATACCTTCTGAATTACATAATTGCCAAACACATCCGTCACTAATTTTGATGAATATGGAAGGATTTCTTCAAAAACAGATGCCTTCTCTTCAGCACTGCAGTTTTCAAGCTTCCGCTGGATAAATCGACTTCCATGTTGGTCAATACTAAACCAAGAAAACAATAAACAAATTATTTCCTCCTTGTAGAAGGGAAAATAGCACATACTGGAATTGACACACTAGAAAATACCTGAGTTCAACAACACGCCCAGCTAAATGAGAGAGTTTGAACTCCTTGTGATTGATGGATTTAAGTTCCTCTAGGAAAGACTGCTGCTTGGTTACACCAAAACCCTTAATTGCTCTCTGTCCAGGAGAAAATCCTGCATTTCTGACGGAAACATGAGGCATCTTCTTATCAATTTTTCCACCTAAAGGGTTAATTTTGCCAATTGATGATGATGGAGAAATTGAAACACCACAAGACAAAGGAGGACATTGCATCACAACACCCTTATTGGAGTTCCCATAATAACTACTACCAGAGATCCCCATATTTTTGTTACTTGGAATGGTCAAGCTACCATGTGCTGAAGATTGAAATTTATGACCATTTAAATAGGCAGGAACAGCTGCATCTTGATGGGAAGGTAGAGAACAAGCCAGTCCTCCAGTCAGTGATCTTGATGACAATTGACTCTGATGAAAAGCAGGGTACACATCACTGGAAGTGTGGGGAAAATATCGCATATTAATTGGATTAGCATATGAAGGCTGCATTGGTAACCCATATTGCCCACAAATCTTGCTGTGACTTTGAAAACCAGAAGCATGTGGAACACCGTCTCCTAATGGAGCATTGGTAGCTTGACCATTCAGGTCTTGGCTACCTGCAGCTTCAAATGGAAGAGGGTCTCCTTGTGAAGAATATCCAACCATATATGGGGCAACAGATGTAGAACCTAAAGCATACCCACCTAGACGATACTGTGGAGGGAGGAAACCTGAAGGCTGGATATCATGATAAAATGGGTTTCCTGAAGTCATAAATGCAGTTGGAGTTGCATAATAGGGACCAGTAAGTCCAGTAGAAGGCGATGACGATTGTATCCCAAGAGGTGAAAATTGTAAATTACTATACGCAAGCATTCCCAAGTAACTATGTGAATTGTTTATGCCTTGAGAAAATTGTGACCCCGTGACTTGAAGTTTATAAGCATAGTCAGACGTAAAAGATTGATTTAGCTTATTCCTACCATAAGATTGTTGTTGTTCTTGTCTTTCCCTTCTAACATCAGAGGCCCTCAATTTATGCTCCTCCAAATTTACAGCCCCATCTCTTGATACATAATCCTTCAGTAAAGCATCTTTGTTGTTTGTTGGACTTGGTTCCACTGACAGGTTTTGGGTTTCATCAGCATGCTGCAAACTTTGGAAGTTTAACAGAGAAACCTGATTGGATGTTAGCTCGCAAGCATCTGTGTTCAGAATGCCTGTCACCACAGCACCAGTAGAACATGTAGCTGAGTCTGGCTGGTTTGATAAATCTATTGAAGAAACACTTGAAGAAATTGCTTGCACATCAACATCAACTGAATCTTGAGTTGTAGCATGGCTTGATAAATGAGACTGGTTATATACAGGGGAAGGGGTACGGGGGAAGTCTTCCTAATAGACAACAAAAAGGTATGAAAGTCAGTGTGTAATAAGCAAAGAAAAATTTTAAAAAAACACTGTTCCACACCAAAGAAAATTTGTGAGAGACTCCAACAAGCTAGTAACATAATAAAAAATAATGAACATGAAAAAAAAAACCATTTTTAAAACATTCTAATGTTAAATTATAAAATATGAACTCAGGAACACTACAATGTGGAGTCTTGTGGACGGAAAACACAAGTGGAACCTTAAACCCAGACGAAAATAACAATAGACAAAAGGAAAAATTATAGGGAAAAAGGATTTATTTAATGTAGGTATATTTTACTAGTTTAATTTCAAAACTTTTGTCATTAGAAAGTAACATCCCTAAGAAGGCCTCAACAACTTTTGGCAACTGAATCATACCTGTATTAAATCCACCAAGCTTTTGTGAAGACTAGCTGATAGGACTGCATTATTCCCAGGGTTAGGCATGCTATTGGGATTGAACAGGCTTTCTGAAGCTAGCTTTGATGAACCTTTTATGTTGGCAGCCTCAATAGTATAAGGGTCAACCATGCCTCCATCATCTGAATCAGCAATGCCTTGATTTTTTTCATGATTGCTAAATTGATTAGGAAGCTTGGGATCCAAGTTGAGCTCCAACAAGCAACATGCAACATTAGAAGGATCAAATAGCTCTCCTTCAGACTTGTGATCCCCAAGAGCATTGCTCAATCTTCGTGAATTGGAAACCAGACTAGAATCCTTCACAGGTAACATATTGCCAACTGCTGCAACTGAGCCCTCCATACTAGGTGGAGCACTACCACTTCGATTAGGAGTGAAGTCTGCTTGGCATTGACTGAGCTTTTGTCCCTTCAAGAAAATGTCCAGTTCCTCTGTTGATTTATTTCTCCAGAAAGATCCAAATGCTGGAATATCCTTTGACGAAAGCCATTGACTAGTTTGGCTGCCTTCCACCATTCTCATGAGACTCTCAGTTGCCATCCTCTTTGTTAAAGTTCACCTTCCCAATTTCATCACAACCAGAGGTAGATCCTGTGAGATACAGCGAATAAAGGAAGTATTCAACAGACAATCCACAAATTTGGTCAAGCAAACATGAGGTTTTCAACTTGGCCTTGGCAAGACACTAAAAGATCAAAGTTGACAATCATATTGAAACAGCCTATAAGGAACAGAATGAATGTAGGAAGAGAGGCATTATTAACGGTTTCAAATTCCTCACAGTAAAAAGAATAAAAATAGAAAAATATATTGGGGGGTAAAAACCACTTCATATCACATCATGGAAGAGCAATAAAGCTATACTCAAATCTGAGCTGGGTGGATAACAGGCATATGATTTGCGGTACAAAGTCTACCCTGTTCTTGATAGATGGATTCTTGATTCGAGTATACTATAATGGAATGCGATTTCTATGTAAATTTTCTGTTTTTTGACTAAAGGGTCATATTGTAACAATAATAGAGAGGGGAAGCCATCTTTGATGTACTTTCAAAAAGCACAAGTTAAAGAAGTAAATAGCATAACTAGATGATGGGGACGCTGTTGATCAACCAATATTCAAGAAAGCAAACTATCTTAGGCACTCCCCCATAAAACAGATTTGAACATCAAACACTCCCATCAATCTCAAAATGAAACAAGGAAATGCTTCGTAGGGTGGAGAATATCAAAACGTAAGGCTATGGAGAACTTTAAAACACAATTCAGAAAGAATCAGCGTCATCACCAAACCGTTACAAGGAATAAGAATTTTGATCCACAGATGACGATTTCAGAGCATGAAATGAAAAGCTGATAAAATTGCTAAAAAAAAACCTCACCAGATGACAGTGTGAACCATGAAAATTGGAGGCAACCAATCAAAGACCTTCCAAGCCCTGCAAAGTTGCGGAAACAGCAGAGATAAAATATGATAAGAGTCTCAGAGAATTCCTTTTGGCAGAGAAACAAATGTCACACAGCAAAACTAAAACGGTAAAACACTTGAAACCCCACTGAAGTAGTGTTCCAAGGGTTTGGACTTGATAAAATTTCAGAATTACTTTTGCAGAACCAAATAAATACCCCAACGCTTGGTAAAGGGGAAGAGATTCTCTAACAAATTAACAATTGATAAAACTTTTATGGCAATAAATAGCTATTATGAAATTTACATGAACCTTTGAGACAAATTACATTATGCACCGCTTATGTTAATCGGCTTCTTACATTTCTCAATACTTACATTGATGTCAATTTTAATTTTGAAATCAAGAAAACTTTAAAATTCATTGAATATATCTATAAATTTTATAAATTTTTAACTTTATCTATATTAAATATATATATATATATATATAAATGATATATATATTTTCACTAACCTTTAATGAAGGGTAAAATGAAAAGTCTATAATAAAAATTAAATAATATAACTTATAAATATGAGAGAAAAATTTCATCCCTTTCCCTTATAAATAAAACTGAAGGAAGTAAAATTTGTAACATACTCCTCCAGGTCTATTTATAAATCATTTATATCAACCTTATTAATATTAATACAATAAAAATACAAGAAAAAAAAATTAATGAAATTCCAAACATAATTCACAAAACTAAATAAACTATATAATATTATTTTTTTATCTCTCTCTATCTTATTTTTTTAAAGGTAGTTTAGACATTTCATTTAAAATAAAACATCATTATCAATCTAATAACTTATAAACTGGACCAATTAACCCTTCTAGAAGGTAACTAATAAAATAGATTGAAGGGAGTATTCTTGTGTGTGTGTGTGTAATTTTTTTTCCTAATATATATATATATATATATATATAATTTACTCTTTAGACTTTTGCAAGTTGTATAAATTGAATTATCAAATCAAAGTATAAATTTTTAGAATTAACAATAGCATGCTATTTGTCATGAGTTTTATATTAAGGGACCTCACAAATGGTGTGGATTTTATAAATTTAAGAGACTCTCCTACCCAACAAACTTGCTCATTATATTGGTGTTTTCATTGAGAGGTCAATATCATGAAAAAGGCTACCTACAGAGAGCACTTCACTTAGCCTTCTACCGGTCAGAACCTCTTGTGAGTAGCTTTTTTCGTGACACCAACCTTTCAATGAAAGTATCAATGTGACAAACACAAGTCTAAAGGGAGAGCTCATCTCAAAATACTAGTCTGTTGGGTAAAAGAGTCTCTTTAATTTATAAACTCCACACAACTTGTGAGGCTCCCCGATATAAATCTCATGAAATTGCCACTATATTGAGAGCCTTTTACTAGCCAGAGTCTTCCGTGGATAGCTCTTTCCGTGATACCGACCTCTCAATGAAAGCTCCACTATAACGAGCACAAACCCAAAAGAAGAACCCATCCTAAAAAACTAACTTGTTAGGTAAGAGAATTCTTGAACTTATAAACACCACAATACTTGTGAGGCTCTCCAATGTGAAAGCTGTGACAATGTCACCCCATCGAGAGCCGACATCCCCAATAACTCTACTCCATGACAATTTCACTCAATTTTTTACTGGTCAAAACCCTCCATGGATAACCCTATTCGTGACACCGGCCTCTTAATGAAAGTATTAATGTCACAATTACAAGCCCTCCGATAAAACTTACGCCCAAAAGGCACCTTATAGGTGAAAAGTATCTAACTGATTTATAAACCACACTCCACCAATATGACTTCTCAATGTAAAACTCATAACACTATCCTTTTTAGATAACATACTTGTCTTTCTTTAAGAAATAATCATGTTTGAAACATAGTCAAATATTAAATATGAAAATCTCTTTTAGTGAATATTCTAAGGTTCGCCGTGCAATGAGGAGTTAACTCTTTCCATTATATCATATCTTGTTGATATTAGTTGGCTATGCTTAATCATGTATAATAGCACTATGACTAACATGACATTGATCAAATTTTATATATCTAAAGTAATCTATGTAGTCAATCTGCTATAGTTTTTACAATTTTCAAGATTCTTAGATTACTTTATCAAAACCATGTTTTGATTTAGATCAACAAATTTCTATATACAAACTATTACAATAAAACTTGTTATTGTCAAGTTTCAGCAATATATGTATCGGAGAAAGAGGAAACCCCTTTTTTTTTTTGACCGCCGGAGCAAGAGGGAACTTTATGAGGTTTTAATATTGCCTTGGGCTAAAGGAGGGGGAGAAAAAGGTTTTAACATTCTCAAATAATTAATTGGATTGAGCTTGTGAGCTTTTAATATTTGAAAAACAATAACTTTAAAAAAATGTGTGTATGGGGCAAGTGAATTAAATTTAAAAATTAAAATTAGTCTCTAGTCCTATTTATATGATAAATATAGTATATTTATGTTGTTCCTATTTATAAAATACCTCTATTATTTATGTTCATCTTTATTTTTTTACCCTTATTAAATGTTAAAAATTAAAAAGATTATTAAATGTTGAGATATTTTACTTTTAAAGTGTATATATTTAATAGGAATAAAGTTTGAAACTTGTTGACGATGAAATATGCTAAAAATAACTTATAAATAGAATCATAAAGAATATGTTAATATCACAACAAGAGAATGACTAATCAATGTTCTCAAATTACTCCATATCAAATTACTTACCAAACAAATAGGTCAAACGGTTAGCTCACAAAATCATATTTTGATTCAATCCAAAATATTTCTAGAACTGACCTAATTTAAGACAAATCAAATCAATGAAAAGAAATCAAAATTAAATTAAAGCCTATAAAAATTATTTGAGTCATTAAAAAATAATAAAATACAATGACTTCCCTTCTATTTTGTTAAAATTATAGAAATATCTTCTCTATTTTCACAACCTATACTCTAGTCTAATTTTTAACACTGTTAGGAATATTTTATTAAATATTCTAAAATACTTAATTTTTATTTGTAATTATGCTAAAAATGTTAAAATTATTAATTTGATCTCATGATCTAATTGTTTACTCTCTCTCAATTTGAAACAATTAAAATAATTTAGTATGTTAACATTTAAATAAATACTTTAAAGATTTTGTGTTAAAATTAATGAAACTTAAAGAAAAATAAACATAAATTTTATTGAATAATTTATTATATTAAATATTCATTTCAATAAATTTTTTTAACTCTGTTTGAATATTTCTTTTCCAATTTATATATTTAATTTTTAAAAAAATTACTAAATAAATACATTTACAAAAAAAAATTATAAATTAAAAATAAAAAATGTACACAGTAATCTTTTGAATAATTTTTAGATAACATTTATATTCAAAGAGAGGGTAGTTTAATTCAACATACATGATTTAACGATCAATTAACAATTGAGTAAATAAAAATAAAATTTTAAAAATAAAAAATATGCTTGTATTTTATAACTACTAATACTAGAAGAGGTTTGTATATGTTTCAAAAATAAAAGAGATGTATTTATAATTAAAAAAACAGAGAGGAAGTAAAGTAAGAATATTTTACACCAAAAAAAATTGATTTCTTGTCTTTTTTTATATTTTTTTACAATAATTTATAATATAAAAATTGAAATCATATTAATGTCACTATCAATTAGATTATTATTCAACTACCACCAAACCTATTACCTTTATATTGATAGTCAAGATTTAGAAACTTTACACGGTGACTCACAATTAAAAAAAATCGAAGGGCTTGTGGTTGGCCAACACACAGCAGGCATGCTTCGTGTATAAAGCATATAAGGCAAAGGCCATTTTTTGAAAGAGACATTTCCAATGCTTTTGGACTTAAAGCCACCCCACATATGTCCATCCTGACCGTTGCTCCAAGAAGCTCAGATTTCAGCTCAAACAAATCACAATGGCCATTTTTCTAACATGTAAAGGTAACGAAAAACCAGACCAAGAGAATCAATCAAGGCATTGATTCAAAAATTAATAATCTTAATCTTTATCAAACTTTAGTCAAACCCAATCATGAAAAAAAATTTTATTAAATCAATTAACACACTAGTTCAATAATTTACCGGTTCAATCAATTGGTTGACCAGTTTTTAAGAATATGATACCAAAAGATAAACACACAAGAATCTAGAAAGCTCATCACCCAACCAATTGAAAAATAACACATTGCAGATAGCATATATATTGCTTCAACTACGTATCTGATACAAAACAAGAACATTGTTATTAGCAGGGGAAGAGGATGGGACTTGTGTCTCTCTCTAACCTATTGTGTGTCACATTTAGTTTCTTCATTTTTTCTTCACACCAAAACAGTTGTTCTTTTGTTATCCTCGTCATTCTCATAACCCTTGATAGGATTTTGATGTCTATGAGACCCATTAATAGCTGGATATCCTCCTGTTTTCCAGGCCACGACCATTTCTTCCAACCTTTCTTCTTTCTCCGCAATTCCTTCAGCTTCATTGCTTTCTGCATCGACAAGAAGGAAAAAAAAAAGGGTTAAGATTGATGAATCATATGGAATGTAAGAAAACAAGAGGAGACTGATAATAGAGCTAGAAATATGAACCAACCTAGACCAGATGAGTTGGCTCATGTGAGTTGGAAAAAATATGGTTTGGGTTGGGTCCAACCCATTTTCATATGAGTTGGAAAAATTTCAACCCAAACCAACTCAATCCTTGTAACATGTTATTGGGCCAATCCATATAAATTGACCCATATTTACAACTCCACTGATAAGGTCAATTAGATTGTCAGTCAGCTTGCCCGGTTCATTAATCATGGTTATAATCTGAAAAGTTGGATTAAAAGTGCATATGAATTACCTTCTCAAGGCTAGACTGAACTTGTTGTAGATGAGTTGCAAGCTGGTTTTGATTTCCCAAAGGGTTAATAGCTCCGCTTGGCTTTTTCTTGTCCCTTTTCAGGAAAAGTTGGAATGTAAGGATTGAGTTTTCCATTATCCTGATAAGATCAGGAGCAAGAACTCTCATGTCTGAATCATCTTCTGTTGACCCTTGATCTGAACCTGAATAGAGATGTATGAAGCTGAGCACTTAGTCATACAGAAATGAACATTAAGAGACATGAACACTAGAACTACAATCAGCAACCAGTAAACAGTTTCTGGCAATCCGATTAAATGCAAGCGATTCAAGGATCGCTCACCTTTAACGTTAGGAACGTGAAGCAGTTTAGGCAGAGTGTTCCTCATACGGGCATAAATTTCAGCTCTAAGGCCCTTCTCAAAAGGTTCATTCTCAATAAACCTTTGCAGCAGAACCTGGAACTGTTGAAACTGCTGAGCACTGTGGTTGTAACAGATAGGATTTTCAGATTGCCATGACATCTTCTGGCACATTTGAGAGTATTGACACTGAAGTGCCTCCCAAGTCAAGCACACCTGACCAACATATGCTGTTTCAAGATCCTGGTAGGGATCATTTCGAAGCTGTTGAAGATGTTCGGTTTCGTCATCCATTTCTCCAAATTGTTTCGAGGAAAGACACCGGAGTGGGTATGCCAGCCTCTTCGATGCAGATCTAGGAGACTGATTTGAAGGGTACTGGGAGCCTAAGGCAGTGAGGATGCAACACATCACAAGACAAGAAATGTACAAATGATCAGCAAAAATAATTAGGAAGTAAAGTCTCTCAAAATATTCAATTCGACTAACTCTGCACTTTTTTTGGTGGGTGTTTATCAAAGAATAGTCATGTAAAGCTCAACCTTCCTTATGTTATATTATAAACCACGCATGTCAAACTGGGGGACTGATAGAGCTCATGATTTTACTAAGACCTATAAGAGGAAATCAATGAAGGCAATGAGCTTAGAAGAAAACATAATTGTTGGTTCAGATGTTTGCCCTCTGGATGCTGGTTATAAGGAAAAGTAATCGATGGTCTAGTGATGTGTTAGATCCCTAGTGATGTGTTAGTCTTCTAGGGGTAATGGTTGTGTTAGAGTCACTTTTTGGGTCTTTAAATCTTCCTCCTTGCCAAGAGAGAGGGGGTGGATTATTTTGAATATTGAGAGTGGTGAGGAGAGCTCTAGCCTCTCGAATGCCAGGTTGGAGGTGGAGGAAGTCATCTTTCTTCATCATTTTAGCTTCTGCTTAGTGTGTGTTTGTAAGTGAGTGACTTATATTTTGTAATTGTTGTTTGGTGGAGTGTATTTTGTGCTGTTTCTGTTTCAGTACGCTGTAATTTTCAGTTCCTTAATTCGCTGTAATCCAACTTTGCTATTCGGTAATAGTAATTTTCAGTCCCCATTTGTGGTGTAGTTTCTGGTTTATGCTCGTTTAAAGCTTATTAGAATAGAGGGTTCCATCAGGGACACAATTGTTCCACTAGTTTACAGCAGTTAGATCAATTCGAAAAAATAGAGGCTATGCTTCGCTTTGGGATATGCCTACAAGATATTTTCTTAGGGTTGATATGAACTTCCCTAAAAACATTAATAAGACTAAACATTCTCTCAGGCATTGCTCTAGTCATGAGGCACCCAAAGAAGGTAGTCTGCAATCTGCACCTAATTGAACCTGAAACTGAAGTAAACCTTCCTAATCATTGGTAGTATCAAGATATTAAGGATACAGATAGAGGAAAATAAACAAGCTAATACATTTTTCACACATCTGATGTATATACTATAATAGAGTCAGATTCAAACATTGTAGTATCTAGATATTAAGGATATAGATAAAGGAAACTAAGCAAATTTATGTCTCCGGCAATGAACAGAAAACAGAAACTAACATACCTTTGGCAACTTCATTAAGCTGTTGGGTGCTCAAACGATCAAAGAAGAGCATTCTTTCACAGTACTTTTCAAACACTGCATCAAAACCGCGCCACCATTGTTGGCCTTCTGCTTCCACATCCCTCCATTCATTAGAGCATGTCTCTCCCTCTCCTTCATCATCCTCCTCATATGACTCTTCTTCTTCAGGAATCAACACCATGAAACTGTTTCTTCTCAATTCTTTCAGCCTCCTCTTTACTTCATTGGTGATAAAATCATCGTCATCATCCTCAGCTTCTGCTGCAGCATCTGAATTTGCTGATTTACACTGATCATCACCACCATTCTCAGGCTGTGCTTCCTCTGGTTCTGGCAGAGGCTCCTCTGATATACACTTCTGTCCACCTGCCTTCTGAGGTATTCTCAACTTCACTTTGAAAAAATTCATGCTCAATCCTAATCACTTTCTCTTTGAAAGATAATGAGTCTCTTTTAAAGTAAAACCTACAGTTACGTCAAAAGTACAGAAAGTGAGTGACTACGCCGAAGAAGATTTAAACTGATTTTATTTTCAAACTCTGATTCTTCTGTAAAAAGATTTTAACAGAACGAATATTTTGCGGGGGCCGTTAAAATTTAAAAAGAAAACAGAAAGTGAGTGATTCGACAAGAAACCACGGGATCTATACCAAGTTCCCAAATTCTGAACTGTCCCCAATACAAAAAACTAGTGATCTGCCAGCCCGGGAAGCAAATATAAAGAAAGATCACTACTTTCTCTGGGGAAAAATTTTTCTCCGAATGCACAATGTACTCTCCAAAGCTTATAAAAAGAAAGACTATGAACAGAAAGTACTTTCAGGAGTATCGAAATATTGAATCTGATGCCTTTTGGAAAAATGTGCAGAGGATGGAAGGTTTATCTATGGCGTAACAGGAGCAGCATTTAATGAGATCAGAACCACCGTCAATGTTTGTAGGTTCTTGCTACCTTAAAGCGCTTAAAGTCACTTGCTTGGCAACATTGAACAAGAAACACCAAAAGGGAATCTTTCTGAACATAGAAGCAGCACCGACATTGAAGAAGAGTAATGAGATGACGACGACCAAAGACACTATTCGCCAACTGGTTTTTGTTTTGCTCCAACAGTTTCTGAGGAAATACGCAGATTCTGAATGAAATAGAAAGGAAAAAGAAAACAAAAAGCACATGCAATCCAGAAATGAGATACCCAACAAACCGATCGTAAATGAGGCAGTCGCTCCAGATGGTCAGTCCTGGTATCAACACCTGGCTAGTATATTGTTAAAACCTGCACCAACCTGTGGAACTCCCAAAGATAACAACTTAAAGTTCTGAGAAATGTGACATCTCAGAAAACCCAGAGCTGAAGAAAGCAAATTTTGCAAGAGAGATCCTCGAGTAGAGAGAGAGAGAGAGAGCGCGCCGTGAGTGCTGGGAAAAGTTAAGCAAAAAAATGCAATAAATGGCAGCACCGGGCAGGTGGCACGCTGATTGCTCCGTCCGATTATCCATTTTTTTATTTGAAGAAACAGTATATTTGGCGTTAAAATGGTTTTTCAGAAGAAAAAAATTGAATTTCTTCCAAGACGCAATCAGAGAAGTCAAGAGTGGGTAGAGGACAAGAGACTGTGTCATCGTACAGAGAATACGATCAGGAGCCAGAAAAAGAGTGTGGGAGGGTAACTTGGTCTGGATTGATGAAAAAATTTAAAAATATATATACAAAGAAAAAAATTCAAAAATGATAAAAGTTTTTTTTCCTTAATTTTCTTTTTTCATTCTTTTTGTTATCAACTCGTCAAGTTAAAGGACCAAAGCGATTAAAACAAATAAAAAAAATTAGTCTTTCATTTGAATTTATTTAAAAGAAATATTTATATTTAATATTCAAGCAAATCTCAAATAGAATAATAGAATATCTTAAGCTTTTTGACCCCAAAAAAAAAACTCATCAGGAAAAAGATTTAATTTTAATTTACAAAACCCGGGAAGCAAATCACGAAACGATAAAGCTCTTCCGTAACAGGAAACGCATGTAGTAACCACCGATTAGACTACGTTGGAAAAGTTGAACAAATATAATTCTCCATAATAAATTAATAATATCTCTTGAAGTTAATGTTAAACTCTCCTTCCCCAAAAAACACTCCTCGTCTTATTAAGAAGGAAAAAAAAAATTAATTTTAATTTTATTTGTAAGGTATTTCCAATTTTATATTTATTTTTATCTTTTTACTTTTATTAAATGTTAAAAAATCCTTTTTAGGGATATAGGTGAAAAGTTGTTAAATTTTAATATATGATTATGGGATTTAAGATTTTTTTTAATTTCAATAATATATATTAAAAGTGATTTAAAAATAGAATATAAAAATATAAAAGCATTTTAATTCGGTTAGAAAAAAAGAAATGGCTTTTTTATGAAATTGGAATAACATTCAAATTGAAATGAGAATTGGTATATACTTAAATTTATGAGAATGGAATTATAATTAAAAGACAAAGATAACCCTCAAAAGTTATTAAATTAAAATTAAAATAAAAATAAATTAAATAAGTTAAATGTGTTTTCCTTATCCATTTTGTATATAAATGAAATATTATAGATAATAGATGTTATACATAAGTAATATGTGCGTGTAAGTAAATTGGGAGAATAATAAAAAAAATACTCTCAAAAAATATAAATAACAATTAAGTCTCCCAAATATAATTATTATTATTTAGTCCTGAGGAATTTGGCTTGCATTTTGATTTTTAAGGAAATAATATATTTGTCTTCAGTGACTATTATGTGTGGGGAAATAACTAGTTTAATTAGGCTATTGACAAAAATAAAATAGAAAATGATCATTTTGTTTTTGAAAATATGTTTACAAGTCAAGTGCAAATACTAAAAACAAGTGAATATTATACGTTAGGAAATAATTATTTTGGTTAGGCTATTAACCAAAATGGAATAGAAAATGACTGCTCAATTCCTTTCAATAAATTTATGATTTATAAATAGATTATAATAATTACTTTCTAAAAATGAAGATTTTCTTTATGAAAATGATTACTTTAGTTGCATTTGATTGATAAATAAATTTGTACAAAAAAAAGTCATTTTCCATTACATTTTAGTCAATAACTCAATCAAAGTAATCATTCTCAATGCATAATATTCACTAGAGGCAAATATGTTATTTCATCAAAAATCAAAATGATAAATAAGTTTCTAATCTCGTTTGATTACTAAAAAAAAATAGAATAAAATAGATTAAAAAATAAGACAAAAATGAGCTAAATTACTTTTTTTCCATTGTAAGTATGATAAAATTTATTAATTTATATTATAAATGCGGATAGAATTGGGAACACAAGCCCAACCAGTTGGCCCGGCTTGTTTAAGCCCATTTAACAAGAGTGTTGGGCTTACAATTAGGACCCTTTAAATATAATTCAAGTTTAAATGGGTTGGCCCTAATGGGCTAAAAAATAAACGAGCTGGCCCTAAAAGATCGAGGGCCAGCTCGTTTAAACTTGTGTAACTTTTTTTTTATATTCAAATGATTAACTTTTAATAAACTCTTGGACTTGAAAAAAAAATTAAGCATGATTTATCTATACATGTTAGCCCATTTCTACAAGGAAGAAAAAACATTCAAAAAATAATAACTAACTCTAAATCCCTAACTTCACTCTTCAAACTACATTCCACCGATTTTGCTCCTCTACGATTTATTTCTTGTTCATATTAGTTGTGCTCGTCTCTTATCATTCCTCTTTATCAACAAAATCTCCCAAATCCCAACAGTGTTCCTCCGTTTGCAACCATGCTTCATTTTGCTCCTCCATCTGTGACAATGCTTTGCCAAGCTCAAAGACTCAAACAACATCTCTCAAGTCCTCCGCTTGCTTGAACTGAACCCTAGTCTGATTTGCTTTTCCTTATTCTTCCCTCATTTTTAATTTTGCTCTGAGTCAGACTTGTGTCTCATTTATGTCTATGGTTTATCTCATATGGGCATTCTGATGCTATCATTTCGTTTGAGCTTATGGTTTATTTAGTTGTTTTATTTTGATTGCTATCATTTCATTTATTAATATGGTTGTACTTTTGATCTATATACTAGTATGGGATTTTTGAATTGTGAAATAAAATGGAGTATTACTATTTAATTTGATAAAAAAATTTAATAGAAAAAATAAAAAATAGGTAACAAGGCTTAAAACCTGCAGGGCCGACCTTGAGCCCGTTATTTCAAGAGCCGAGCCCTACAATTTAGTATCTCAAAAGAAAAACAGGCTTTTTAAGCCCATCCCATCAAGGGCTGGCTCTCTAGAGCCGAGCTGGCCTTTTTCTCAGCTCTAAATGTGAGAATCATCATATCTTTTAAAAATTTTATGAATTATAATTTTTAATTTCATGAATTAAATTATCGTTTCTACTTATGAATGTATTTTTTTTATTCCTTTTAATCATCTTATTTTTATCTTTATTTTTTCAATACATTATATTCTAATAAGCAAACGAGACTTTTATGAACTAAATAATAACTATTACATTTCACGATACTTAATTATTATTTACATATTTCAACAATATTTTTTGTCACTTTCCCAAGTAACTTTGTCTTTGTAAATTTGTGATGAGGAAAAAATTGTCATGAAAAAACAAAGTAATTCTATAAAATTGTTGTTAATTTTGTACATATACGTGAAGAAGTCCATTCTGGCTTTTGTCCTAGAATCAAGGTCCTTGGGAGTTTTTACTCACATGTAAAGTATCATTTTATTTGGATTCTTACACTAATTTCAATTTCATGTTTAAAACTCCACTCCCTCCATTTCTATTTATAAAAAATCTTTTAAAATTTTTTTATTTCTAAATATAAAGGGTTGTTAGCATTTTTTTATGAATAGACCATTATACCCTTATTAAATTAAAAAGAAAAAAATAAGTACTCTCATTAATTTATTTTGAAAAAAGAAAATTATTTTTTATTTACAATAATTAAGGACAAAATTAAAATATTATTATGTTTTTAATTAAATAACTAATTTTTATTAATTTATGTGATTCGATTAAAAATATTTTATATAGAGCGATAAAGAGGGTGTTCTGTATATGACAAGTCTTGGTGCTTGTTGGGAGATGGTTTCCCTCTGCTCCCCCTCTTCTCTCAAAGTTGGTTTCCCCTCCCATCCCATCCCAATCCCTCCCTCCTCCTACCCCGTTTCTACATTCCCCACCTTTAAGATTTCAATTTTTTTTTCCTTAAGGTATTTCACAGCTATCAATCATGATATTAATTTTTCAATGAATTTAATGGCTATTTAAGTGATTGTCCTCTCTCAAAATATGCTTTACACACACACGCTATACATACAAGAGTCGAACTCTGTGGAATAACGTTCAAGGGATTCAGATAATTACCATCCATGCCACTACCACTTGGTTTTTAAATTACAATTTTAATGGTTGAGACCTGGGATACAATATATTATTATTATACTATTAAATTAAAATTTGATCTAAATAGTTTAAAAATGCTGTGGAAAAATTAGAAAAGCTTATTTTATAAAATATTTTTATTACAATTCTAAATTGTTAAAATCAAATTTTAACCACTTAAATTTATTTATTTATCATTTAATACAGTTTATAATTTTATAATATATTAAATTTCAACCATTGAAATATTGAAATCTAAGGGTGGGAAAGGATGGAGAAAAGATTAGCAGGAGGAGATAAGCTAACTCGTATTTTACTTTGGGTGTTTTATGGGCTATGGCAGTTATATGATTAAACTATATAACCTTTAGTCGCGTCAAGCTTGCTAAAATACTTAAAACCAACGTCATTCCGTTTTAGTAAGTTTTTAACTCTTCCATGATATGAGCTTATCGATAACCCATGATTGGGACCAGCCAATAAAGCAAAACTAATGACACTGTGTTAAGATGACCCGTTTGCTGGATGAAGAGATATGGAAACGTGGCACAGGAACTTTGGAGTGTTTTCGATTGATTAAGAGAATAGAATCAGCTTATCTTGAGATTTTTAAGTTCAAGTCATGAAATATGAAACTACATTAAATAAAAATATTAAAAACATTTTCGAGATATCCATTAAATCGTTATTGATAATAATAATTTCACATAGTGAGAGCCTAAATTAACTTAAACGAGAGTTAGTAATGCTTTAAAAATTCCCTAAATGCCAAATGATGGAATTTTATTTTAAAAAATAACATGGCACAAGCTGTGGTTGATGCAAGGCTATTGAGGCCATTGCCTTAGGACTCAGAAAGATGTTTTCATACAGTTGCAGAGCCAAGACCTTGAGTTAGGGAGTGCAAGACAATACAATTTAAAAATAAATAATTAAAAAAATAATATTTTAATTTTTTAAAAATTAATTACATTAGGCAAAAAATATATTAACATAAGTAAATTATACATATTTTTATTTAGACAAAATATATTAAATTTTTTTATCAAAAATATGTTAAGAAGGTTGATATGGAATTTAAATTTAGACTTTTAAATATTTTTTATTGAATCTGAAGATTCAAAAAGCTAAAAATATAGGGTGAAAGATTGTAAATTTCTCATTCTATATATACAATTTTCTTCACGTGGCTCTGCCACTGCTTGCATATACCATATATAAATTGTCATTAATTTTTCTATTAAGCATTAATGTTATCTATATATTTTAGTAAGAATTTGTTGCTTGCTTACACACTATATAAACAGTCACATCATTTTTTTTTCCATTAAGTATAAATGTTAATATACTGTTGGCCTATCACAATAAATAAGATCGGTGGAACCACTTTGTTGTAATCTAACAATTCTCATATCTCTCAATCGAATCATTTTCTGCCACTATTGTCATTTTCTTATGGGAAAATAAAATATTGCTATGTTGATCTTACCCAAGTCTATTGCACTGTCGCGTCGTTGATTTGCTTATTACCGCCATTTGCAGCTACCAAATCCTTTTATTTGCTTATTATGTTTTTTTAACTTAAATCTTACTTAAGATCAATCATATTACAAAATATACAAATTAAATGGATTAGTTATATTATTATTGAAATTGAAATGTTATATTTACTTGATTACAAAAATTTAATAAATGATATTAGAGCTCAAAAAATTAGAAAATTAATATAAAGATAAATAAATTATAATATATTAAGCCTCTTAAATGATTTCACCTTAAGCCTTAAAACTTCTTCATATCTGCTTGCACAAAAAAGAAAGAACACATATAGAAGTTTCAACACGACTTGCTAAGATTACAAAACTTTAACTAGATTTCAGTGCGAAATATAATATACATTAAGGTTACATTTGGATGGGTGGATTTAAGTTGAGAATTTAGATTTAAAATATCATATTTGAAATCTCACATTTGAAATTCATAAATTCTAAATTCTTTGTTTGGATAATATAAAAAATTTTAAATTATAATATTAAAATCTTTTATTTGGATCAAAAGTAAAATTTTAAATTTTAAATTCTATATTTGAATTTGAAAAAAACTTAGACGATGTTGGCAATATGTTCCTAGTCAAAATTGTAACATCTTAAATATTACTAGTTTCAAATTGAATTAGTAATTTAATGTAGGATTAGGGTTCTGAGTAGTGAAGTGTTCTTTTGATCCATTGAGATGTTAAATGAACAGATATGAGTGAAGAATAGAATTCTAAATCAGAATGTGTGAGTATAGTGAGGATTTCCCTTACTGTGCCATGCGCTGCGGCAGAGAGTAAATATGCTACGACACATGGTGCAAAACTTTGATTAATAGGGATGTGTCCAACTCTTGAAACAATAAACCTTTGATTAATAGTACTTTGTGATTAGTTTAGGTTGGAACAATAAACCTTTGAAGTCATAGGCAAGATTTACCCCAATCTAGAGAGAGAGCAGTGAGAGAAATTTGGCTAGAAAAGGTTAAAGCTTGTAATGAGGGGTAATCCATGGTAATGCCCGTAATTGAGTATGAATTGTGGAATTGATAGCAATTAGATGTTTAATTGCGATAATTAACACTTTTGTCAATAGTAAGATTGAATTTGATTTACCAATTTTGTGTAGATTTTAGTGTGTGACGAGTAAATAAGCGGAAAGATATTCAAGTAAGGAAAATTACATGGGTTAATCTTTCTATTGGATAGAAGGATTGAGGTAACCATATAGTTTATTATGTTTATTAACTATTATAACTATGTAAAAGTAATAATGAGAAATTGTTGTTTTATAAATTCTATGCATGATTTGTTATTAAAAATGGTTTTAGCATGAACATTAGTTTGTGAAATGAATCTAAAAAGTTACCGATTTCAATTGATATATCTATATATATGATATTATATACTGTGGAAATGTGAATTGAGTAATGGAAATTGTGAAAAGAGCATGATTATAGGGGGTGAGAGTTCACCCAATAGATGTGGGGATGTATGTGTGTGGAGAAATGAACATATTAAATGCATTCATCTATCCCTCATTTATTTATTAAGATTTAACTAATAATATTAGCTAAGTCTAATTTTTATTGGTATTAATTTTAATATTACTATTTGATATTAGACCTAAATATTTTAATTTTCTTTATTGTTGTGTTGTAAATTGACTTAAATTTATTTTCTTAAACTTAATTTTATGTATAATAACTTTTTTATGATTATAAATATATTTTTTATAATTTTAAATTAAAAAAATAATTTTAAAAAAATAGGGCCGACCCTTTAGCCCTGAGGGCTAGGGCCAGGCCTTATAAAAGGGAACCCTAATATATAATCGGGCTTATTAGGGCTAACTTGTTTAGGCCCTGGCCCTTTAAGGCCAGGCTGACCCTAATTAATAGCTTTAATTTCTACCATTGAAAGTGAGCTTGGGTCAACAAGTGGTTGATTTAACAGAGCCTATAGTTTTATGTCGGGGAGCTTTGAAAGATCAGTAAATAGGTAATCATGCTAAGATATAAAAGTGTTTGAAATGTGATTTATATGCAAAACTGATGATTTAGCTATGATACTACATATAAATGCTACATTATGATTTTTGTTACTTCGGTATGATTGTTTATGGTAATATGCATTTAATAAACTATATTAGTTATTGAGATTTTTATTTCACCCTTGGTTATTCATATTTTTCAGGTTCTGGCATTAGTGGGTCGAAGGGAAAGGACATAGGCTGAGTTGGCATCTTTCAACTAAGTCTTTGTAAGAATTGATGTAATGACTTTGTAAGTTGTTAGCTAAGAATGTGTATAAGTTACCATAGGATTCAGTACATGTGTATAAAGTCGTAATTGTGGTATGCTTGATGATTTTGAATTTCCTAACTATTGTATATGTGTAAATGGTGAAATGATAGAATGGGCTAGTGCATAAATGTGTATGTGTGTGAGTATGGGATGCTTGAAGTATATGTGTGATGATTTGGCCTTATATGAGATTGAAAAAATGAAAATGTAATTTTATATTGTGCATGTGTATGATCAATCAGGTGTGCATGGTCCATTTGGATGTGGTCAAGGCCTAAAAAGTAGTTAATGACATTTGGTTTTGAATTGAGATGTTCGAGTGGCAAATTTTGACTTAAAACGGTCAAAATGCACTCGGATATCTAATTTTTAATAGAAATATTGAATTGAAATGAAACCAATGTCATTAGTTAGATTTTGAAATAAGTTTAGTGTGGGTGCTTGAACTACCTTAATCGGACCTCGAATGTGAAAGTGGTGCACATCTAAAATTTGCATGAGAAATCTGCAATTTGATAGCAATTTTAGGGGGGGTGTGTGTATAACATCCTCAATTTTAAATCAAGATTAATTAAGTTCAAATAGACTAATTAAGTATATTTGTGATGTATATAGCCAAAAAGGCCTAACAGGCGTGTTTGGTCTCGATTTCAATTCTAAACACAGGTCTAAAAGAGAATCAAGTCACTCAAGAATGGAAGAGGAAGAATTTCTGAAGGAAGTAATTTTGTGCCACATGCCGTGGCTTATGGTTGGTTCATCATGGCGCATGCATGACAACATGCCTGGAGGAGGCCCTCTGTGCCATGCGCCGTAGCACACAGTTCACCCGCCGCGATGCATGGTCAAAATTTTATAGTATTAAGTCACGAACCTGAAGTAAAAGAGAAGAGAAAAACAAAAGAAACCAAGAGAGTGATGAAAGAATTGAGCTAGGGCTTGAAGAAACTGACTTATGGGAGTGTTTTGAAGCTCATAAGCACTAAAGGTAAGCTTCCTTACTTAAATCTTCCTCTCTTCTTTCATTTTTTTGGTGGTAGAGGTTAGGGTTTGATTGTTAATGGTGACTTTCGGTCCATAGAAGTTATGAGTCCGAATCTATTGACCTAAATAAATTTAATGGGAGTAGATTGAGCTAAGTGAACTTGGTGTTTATGATTTTATGATGATTGGTAGTTGGATGACATTAAATGTCTGAAAGTCTCATAAATTTGGTAGTTGGGAATAATGTAGTTTCATTAATGCCTATTTAAGAGCTCAATGTTATTAATGAGAGTTAAAGGAAGCTGAGAAGCCTTATGGGTACTTATATATGAGGCAAGAATAAATCTTGAGTATTAAGAAATGATGAAATGTTAATGGAAAATAGCTCAAACAATAGATATTGATATTTTGCATGGTAAATACTTGTAGTGTAACTATCATTAGCACCATTCAAGCTTCTTGGAAGCTTCTGGAGTGAGTAGTTGAGGGGTGAAACCTTTGACCTCTCAAAGGTTTGAGGTAACTAAGAAAATTCTATCTTATGCTTGTGTGTGTTTATTAGTTTATTAATTTATGATTTATCATTGAAATGTATAAAATAAAAAGAAATGCAAGTGTGGCTTAATTTGTTAGGAAATCCAGTAGATGAAATTTGTGAGTTTTATACCTTGTGATGCAAAATTTCCTTAAGAAAAATAGTGGTGGATTTTCATATTAATGTTTATTGGGAGTTCAATGTTTTTGCAAATTGAAAAGTAATATGAATCTTTGTTTAATAGAAGTTCAATGATTTCAAAATTGTGAAGTACAATAATTGTGAAGTTGGAATTCAACGACTTATTTGTTTTGAAGTTTCATGAAATGTGATTGAGAAGTTCAATGGTTGTGTAATGACAAAGTTTAATGAAAATTGATATATGAAGTTTTCTAAACTGCATATGTGTGAGTTATGGCATGAATGTGCATGGCATGATCTTGAGAGGTGGGAGTTCACCTAGGAAGTGGAGTAGATGATAACATTCATGTGGTATGGCCCATCCGTGTGATAGTTTTCTTGAATTGATTCTATCCATATTGTCCCACTTATTTAATGAAGGACTGTCCTACTAGTTTAATGAGAGACTCAAACTTAGCTTGCTATCCGCTAGTCTAATGAGGAGGTTAGTCTAGGGTGTATGACACCTCATGATGTGGGAAATAGGAGAAACTGTGATCCATAAATGAATTGGGTGTACCTTGACCAGGTAATCCACTCACAAGTGTTTAGGCTAGGGAAGTCAAGGAATATAGACTATCCCATTAAGTTATAGCCCACAATTTTGTGTCAGAAAAATAATGAGGATATAAGGAAGGTGTGATTATGCATATAGTGAGTAAAGGCACTTGTTGTCTATATTAAGTCTATAATGATGACATTTTGAGTTGAGTCTTAATTTCTACCATTATGTTTGTCAATGATTTGTGTTACCAACTCTATTTATAAAAAAGTGCTAAAAGCGTTGTTTCCCAAATAAATGATATTATGTAAGTTGAATTGTGAATATCTAATTTTAATTGTTTCATTTGGGTTAAAGTATTAATATTAATTGCCACTTGCATTTAAACTAATTGATATGCATTAGTATGGGATAGTTAGACCTTGGCTACTGAGTAGTTGTACTCATCCCATTATCTTCAATATTACAGGGAATAGCTCAAAAGGTATGGATAAAGGAAAATACCTAGAGACTTAGGATCGTGATCCCCTTGTAATAGGCCTTCTTATTTTGGGTAAACTTATGTGTATGACAATTTCAATTATCAACTAGGATTTCTCTTTTGTTATTTACTTGCATTATGTGAAATGTAAATTGTAATGATATTTTGAGCCCTAAAGAGGATGTTGATTAATATGTGTTATGGTGATAAGGCTAAAATACTAATGCAAGTGAGGGTCGAGAATATTATGTGATGATCTGGAAGAACTTGATAAAAATTATGGTAAACTTTGTAACATCCCAATTTAAATTTTAATAGTTAATTTAGGTTAATAGAAATTTTTTTTTTAAAAAAAAATAATATTTAGAGGTAAGAAAATTAGTAGAAAATGATTATTAAATCTAATTTAGGATATAATTCTAAATTTAAAAAAAAATTTAAAAAAAATAAATAAATTAATTAATTAAAAAAAATTAATTAAAATTTATCTGAATGTTATAGTGTGTGAGTTGAAGCCAATTATAAAATATTTTATATCGAAATTATTGATATAAAAATGTGTTGGGTGGCTGTAACCCAACTATGGTTGAGTTAAATTATTTAAAAAAAAAAATTTGGTGTGTTACAAATTTTGGTATCAGAGCTACATGTTTCAAATTCTTATAAATTATGAAATTGTTATACATTAACCTAGTTTATTGGCAATATACATTAGTAATCATAATACTTCTCCATTATTTTTCTTGTCTTGAGATTAGTGTTAATTTAATTATGTGACTTCCATCCTTTAGGAGGGGAGAGATGGTGTCCAAAACTAGGAGAGGTGGCGAAATTACCGGTGATTCTATAGAGCCAATAGGAAATGACATACCTTCACTGCCACAACCGGAGCCCACACAGCAACAAATTGGGCAGGGCGAGCCCATACAGTCACAACTAAGGCAGGATGAGCCAACTATGAGGCAAATGATGGATCTACTATATAATCTTAGTGACCGTATGAAGAGACAAGAAGAAGAGTTGGCCGCTTTAAGACAATATAAGGAGAATGATAACCGAGAGGGAAATGGCCAACAAGAAGGAAGCCATACCAAGGTATTCAATGCGAGCCAATCTGCTGATGAAGGCTTACCTCCCTATTCTCACCATGAGACTAGTCCAAAGAATGTGAGTCTCCACTCTGAGCAACAGACATCCACGATCACAAAGATCTGGAGTACTTTTCGTAAGTTTAATCCTCCTACTTTCGATGGAAATCTTAAGCCGGCGGTAGTTGAAGAATGGATAGATCAATTGGAGAGTATTTTTCGTATGGTTGTGTGCACTTCTAATCAAAAGGTGCAGCTGGCAATATTCCTACTACAGAAGAGTGCTAAGAAATGGTGGGAAACATCAGGACCGAAGGATGATTCCTCTCTTACTTGGGAAGATTTTAAAGCCATATTGTTCGAGAATTATTTTCCTACTGCACTGAGAGCAGAAAAGGAGGCTGAGTTTCATGCATTCCGCCAGGGTGATTTAGATGAGGATGAATTTATTGAACAATTCTCAGAATTATCTAAATACTCTACTTACCTTCAGAAACATGAAGACACAGAGTGGATGGCTGAACGATTACTAGAGAAGGCGAGGCCTGATCTAAGGGAACAGTTAGCCCCTTTTGAGATCAAGACATTCAGTGAGATGTGCAATAAGCTTCGAATAGTTTCTCGGAGGAAGAGAGAGGCTAGATTAGAAGCTGATAGAGAGAGGAGGAAAGAACCTCATGGGAAGCCCCCTATCCACACCCGACCCATTGGTGGAGTAGAGAAGAGGAGCAGTCAAATCTTTGGAGATTTTAGAAATCAGAAGAAGAAGGGCTACTATCATAAGGGCCAGAGCTACAGAGGGAATCAGAGTGGAAGTCAAGGGTCCTATAGGAGCCCAGCTACCTTTAATCCTACTCCTAGTGCTGCTAGTAATCAAGCATGCAGTAAGTGTGGGAAGTTTCATTCTGGTGATTGTTGGGTTTGTTACATCTGTCAGAAGCCTGGTCATATTGCTAGATTCTGCTATCAAAACCAAAATAGGGGTAATGATCAGAGACCTATAGTACCAGCACGAGTGTATGCCCTCTCTGGGCCAGAGGCTGCTAACAACCCTAATGCTATCCGAGGTATAGTCCGAATCCTTGATAATGATGTTTGTGCTTTGTTTGATTCGGTTGCTACACACTCTTTTGTGTCTGATGAATGTATGAAAAGATGTAAATTGCCTGTGTGTACCTTACCTTTTGATGTGAAGATTTCTACTCCTGCTGGTTTGACTGTAAGGACTGCTAAGGCATGTCTAAATGTAGAGGTTGAGTATGAGGGTCGAAAGACCACCATAGACCTCATTTGTTTGTCTTTGTCTGGGATTAATGTTATTGTGGGGATGG
This sequence comes from Prosopis cineraria, assembly GCF_029017545.1. Classification (NCBI taxonomy): domain Eukaryota; kingdom Viridiplantae; phylum Streptophyta; class Magnoliopsida; order Fabales; family Fabaceae; genus Prosopis; species Prosopis cineraria. The sequence goes on from NW_026555343.1 coordinate 33,314,085, forward strand.
ATTGGTTGTCTGCAAATGGAGCTGTACTTGATTGTCAGAAAAAGAGTGTGTCACTCTCAGCTCTTACTGTAACCCCTGTAGAGTCCCAAAGTCCTATGTTGTTGTCTGCAGCTCAAGTAGAACAGTGTATAAGAAAGGGCTGTCAAGCTTTTATGATTTTCTTCTCAATCAAGGCAGAGATTGAAGAAGGTGTAGATCAGATTCCAGTAGTAAGAGAATTCCCTGACGTCTTTCCTATTGAAGTAATCGGTTTGCCTCCAGAACGAGAGGTTGAGTTCTCGATTGAACTCGCACCTGGTACGGGGCCTATTTCTAAGGCACCCTATAGGATGTCTCCATCGGAGTTAGCTGAATTGAAAAGACAAATTGAAGAGTTGTTAGAGAAGGGGTTTATCAGACCGAGTGTATCACCATGGGGGTCACCGGTACTGTTTGTGAAAAAGAAAGATGGAAGCCTTAGATTGTGTATTGATTATAGACAATTGAATAAGGTAACCATCAAGAACAAGTACCCCTTACCTCGAATTGATGATTTGTTAGACCAATTAGTCAATTCAGCAGTATTTTCTAAGATTGATCTAAGATCAGGGTATCATCAATTGAGGGTTAGAGCAGAGGATATCCCTAAAACTGCTTTTAGGACTAGATATGGGCACTATGAGTTCCTAGTGATGCCGTTTGGGTTAACAAATGCCCCAGCTGTCTTCATGGATTATATGAATCGAATCTTCAGGCCTTATCTCGATGAATTTGTTGTAGTCTTTATTGATGACATACTTATTTATTCTCGAGATGAGGTGGACCATGCTAGACATCTTAAAATTGTTTTGGAGATATTAAGAGAGCACAAGCTTTATGCCAAGTTGAGCAAATGTGATTTTTGGCTTAAAGAAGTTAAATTCTTAGGCCATGTTGTTTCAGAAGAAGGGGTAGCAGTGGACCCTAGTAAGATAGATGCAGTGATGAAATGGGAGCAACCTCGAAGTGTGACAGAGATTAGGAGTTTCTTGGGTCTTGCAGGCTACTATCGTCGTTTCATTAAGGGTTTTTCACAAATTGCAATGCCCTTGACTAAGTTGACCAGGAAAGATGCTCCATTTATTTGGACGAACGAGTGTGAAGTTGCCTTCCAGGAGCTGAAAAAGAGGTTGACCACCACACCGGTGCTCACCTTACCTGTTCCAACTGCTCCTTATACCTTATATACTGATGCTTCTAAGAAAGGTTTAGGTTGTGTATTGATGCAGGAGGATCGAGTAGTGGCTTATGCCTCTCGACAGTTGAGACCTCATGAGGAAAATTACCCTACTCATGACTTGGAGCTTGCTGCTGTGGTATTTGCTTTGAAGATTTGGAGGCACTATCTTTATGGTTCTTCTTTTGAGGTCTTCAGTGATCATAAAAGTTTAAAATATTTGTTTGATCAAAAGGAGCTCAACATGAGACAGCGCAGATGGATTGAGTTTTTGAAGGATTATGACTTTGAGTTGAAGTATCATCCAGGGAAAGCTAACGTAGTCGCCGACGCTCTGAGCAGGAAGCTTGTACATACTGCTCACATGATGGTCAGAGAACATGAATTATGGAGTAGTTTTCATGCAGTAAATGTAGAAGTAGTCGAAAATCGTTTGGCTGCTCTACATATTACTGAATTTGAGAATAATTTTTGGGAAGAAATTAGAATTGCGCAACAGAAGGATGATTATTTGAATAAGATTAGGGTAGAGATTGGGGCTAGAAAGGCTAAACATTTTGATGTGACCGATGATGATGTCGTAAGATATAAAGGTAGAGTGTGTGTGCCTAATGATACTCGATTGAAAAATATCCTACTTTAGGAGGCTCATCAGAGTAAATATACCATTCACCCAGGAGCAACTAAGATGTATCATGACTTAAGACGTGGTTGGTGGTGGCCAAGGATGAAGAGAGATGTAACTGAACATGTAACTCGTTGTTTGACTTGTCAGAAAGTCAAAATTGAGCATCAGAAACCAGCCGGGATGCTACAGTCTCTTGATATTCCAGAGTGGAAATGGGACAGCATTTCTATGGACTTCATTACAGGATTGCCTAGAACATCTTCTGGTCATGACACTATATGGGTAATCGTAGATCGACTCACCAAATCAGCTCATTTTCTGGCTACTAATATCAAGTATTCTCTCAAAAAATTAACTGAAATCTACATAAGAGAAGTGGTGAGATTGCATGGAGTGCCGACAAATATTGTATCTGATCGTGATCCGAGATTCACATCAAACTTTTGGAAGTCATTATAGGAAGCCATTGGTACTCGTCTGAGTTTTAGCACAGCTTACCACCCCCAGACCGATGGGCAAACGGAACGAACCATACAAACTCTTGAAGACATGTTAAGAGCTTGTGCCATTGAGCTTAGAGGTAATTGGGATAGTCACTTGCCATTAGCTGAATTTGCCTACAATAATAGTTTTCATTCTAGCATTCAGATGGCACCTTATGAGGCATTGTATGGAAGAAAATGTAGATCGCCACTGTGTTGGACAGAATTAAGTGAGAGAACTGTTTTGGGGCCAGACATTGTTGATGAGACTACCCAAAAGATTGCTTTAATCAAGCAAAAATTACTCACAGCTCAAAGTAGACAAAAGAGTTATGCGGATAAGAGGAGAAGACCGCTTGAGTTTGAAGTAGGTGACCATATATTTTTAAAAATCTCTCCGGTAACTGGTGTTGGAAGAGCTATTAAGGCTAAGAAGTTAACACCAAGGTTTATGGGGCCTTTTGAGATCTTAAAACGAGTTGGACCAGTAGCGTACCAAGTAGCATTACCACCCCAAATTGCTGGAATACACAACGTATTCCATGTGTCACAACTGAAAAAGTATCAACCAGATCCTTCCCATATAATTGAACCCGAGGAAATTGAACTCAGGGAGAATTTAACATTCAAAGCTGAACCAGAAAGGATTGTGGATTATAAGGACAAGCAATTAAGAAACAAGACCATTAGATTGGTTAAAGTAATCTGGAAGAGCACAACTCCAGGTGATGCTACGTGGGAGACCGAGGACAGTATGCGACGTGATTATCCTCGTCTTTTTGATTAAGTGAGTAGTTAATAGTTATTAATTTTAAATTTGAGGACAAAATTTCTAAAAGGAGGGGAGAATTGTAACATCCCAATTTAAATTTTAATAGTTAATTTAGGTTAATAGAAATTTTTTTTTTAAAAAAATAATAATATTTAGAGGTAAGAAAATTAGTAGAAAATGATTATTAAATCTAATTTAGGATATAATTCTAAATTTAAAAAAAAATTAAAAAAATAAATAAATTAATTAATTAATTAAAAAAATTAATTAAAACTTATCTGAAATGTTATAGTGTGTGAGTTGAAGCCAATTATAAAATATTTTATATCGAAATTATTGATATAAAAATGTGTTGGGTGGCTGTAACCCAACTATGGTTGAGTTAAATTATTTAAAAAAAAAAATTTGGTGTGTTACAAACTTCCCCTTTCTATGTTTTTGAGTTTAAGGGGTTAAGTAGTGAAATTTGATTTGAAAATATTCCTTGCATTATAGTACATTGCATGACTTGATTTTGATAATTTGTATGTGGTCATATTGGTGCTGGCGGCTATTGGTCCTTAGTATTTGGTTTGGACACTTGAAATTATAAAATCTGTTGCAAAAGTGTAAGTTTTGAAAAAGGTGTTCAATTTTTGTTTTAAGAAGAATTTGCGTTTGAGACCAATGTCATTAGTTAGAGCCCGGAAAGAGCTTTTTGTAAACACCTAGCTCGCATCATTCAAAAGTCGAATGAAGATTTAGGGCGCATCAAAAGTTGGCCCTAATTCTGTTAACATTGACAGTATAATTTACTGTCAAAATTTGTACAATTGCGTCACGGCACGTGTTACAGAGGTGAACACGCCATGATCATGATACATGTCCAACAAGCCATGGCGCACGCCTCAAAATTTTTCAGAATTTCTCTGTTTCAAATTCCTAAACAAATACACTTACTTATGTAATGATCCCTTGCTTTCGCATAATTGTGAACTTTGATTTTTCTGATTTCAAGACTTGAAAATGATTTTTTTTTAAATTTTATAAACTTAGGGTCCCCATTTATAACCAATAAAAATTTTGTATTTTGATGATTATTATAATCCCTTTTCTAAATTATTTCAGACTTGAATTTAATTATGGGATTAGAAAGAGGAGGATATTATAGTGTGTGCTATGGCGTATGTATCCGCATACCACGATGCACAACACAAAGAAGACGGCTATGGTCTCCGTGCCACATGCCGCGGCATATGTGGCACGAGCCGCGATGTACAATGCCAAATTTAACTTCATTTTGTTAAAATGCACATGTTTTCCATGTGGATTTAGAGATGCTTTCGCTTTGCAATAATTTACAACTTGAATATATCACTATATAATTTTGGAAACATTTTATTTTGGGATCCTAAAGTTTTCAAATTTAATGATTTTGAATTGATTAGGATTCATTATGGTGGAGCATATGATAATGTCAGTAAAATGGCATTACAAAAATCAATAGTCCGAATGGCTAACTTTTACTAAGACTAAACTATTAAAGCTGATTGGGATTGTAGTATGGGCGACAACCAGGACTAGACAGCAGACTTCTACTAGGACCAAACCAATGGCGATGACCAAGACTGGACTGACAACAATGACTACGATCGGACGGCTGACTTCAACTGAAAGGTGACTAGGATCATATCACTGTTGTTGACTGGTAGGTAAGTAGTCTAGATTGTCGTCTGTACTTCGGTGCCTATTGGCACAGGCAATTCAATCCTAATGAAAGTTAGCCATCTAGTCTCGATTAGCACTGGCGGTGCAGTCCCAGTCGGTAGTGGTGATATAGTCTCGATCAACTGTGGCAACTTAATTTTGTCAGCTTTGGTGCTTAGTCAAATTAATATTGGTGGGTTGATCAAGCTTTTGTGGACTTGGGTCAAATTACAAAAAAGATTGACCTAGGATTTGAAATAATAGGAATTTAGAAAAGATTTTAAATTACAAAGAGATTGAAGTAGAACTTTGGATTTGGCCTTCCAAATCCATATATTTTAATTACCTAAACAATATATTTAGCTCAAATCTAAATCCAAACCTATATGCATCCAAACATAACATAATGTTTATTCGAAATCCAACTGATACAATTTGCATTTTTAATTTAGGTTGATGTAGTGATCCCTAACGTGTTTGTTCAAAAGCAATAATTTGTTCTCATAATTAATGTGACATAATGACAAAGATTTTGGCACTTGACAAAGCATGCTCATTGCAAATTTATAATAGCCTCCAAAATTAATAACAGAATTAACTTTATTCGTATTTGGATCAATGAATTTAGGTTAGAAATTTGGATTTAAAATTTTATATTTGAAATCTTACATTAGAAATTTATAAATTCTAAATTTATTATTTATATGATATAAAAAATTTCAAGTTATAATATTAAAATTCTTTTTTTAGATCTTAAGTAAAATTTTAAATTCTATATTTGAATTTAAAAACAACTTAGACAACATTGATCACTTAGTCCTAGTTAAAGACAGCGGTCCAGATGGTTGACATGCACTAGGACTAATCGCTAATGCCTACCAGGATCGAATAACAAACTTCCACTAGGACCGTATTATAGGCGATGACTAAGACTAGAGTGGACCATCAATATCAACTAAGATCAAACAACAAACTTCTATTGAGATTAGACCATCAACACTGACTAGGGCCTGATAGCTAATGCCGACCAGGACTAGAGCACTAACTCCCACAATGACCAGACCACCAACACCTACTAAGACTAGAGTGCAGGAGTTGACCAAGATTGGACAACACCTATGATTGAGATTAAAGGGCCAGACTCCTTATGACTAGGTTCAACAACTTTGACTGGGACTGGCTCAGACTAGTGACCTTGACCAGGATTGGACCGTTGGCACCGACTGAGACAAGACCTTCGATGTAAATTGAGACTAAATCATTAGCAATCTGTTCTCAATTAAGGTTTTCAATCTAGTCCCAATCACGGTGGGAGTTAGCCATTAGATCTTGATTGCAAGTGGCTGTCCTAGTCAGCATGGTGGTCTTGTCCTGGTTGGTGGCGGTAGTTTGGTCTCAGTGGGAATCAATTGTCCAATCCTTGTCATCGCTTGTAGCACTAGTGGTCTTGTCCTAGTCAATGTCAAAGGTTTGATCTTGATGAAAGCTGACAGTTTGATCCCAGTTGTTACTTGCACTTTAGTCTTGTTAGTTAATAGATGTCCAATCTTAGTGAAAGTTGGTCGTCTAGTCCCAATTGGTATTGACAGTTCGGTCTTAATGGATGTTGACCATTTGGTCTTGGTTAGTACTGGTTATCTAGTCCTAGTCAATGGCAATGACCCAATCTTGATCGATAGTGGCAATAATCCTATTCAGTACCGCCAACAGGCCAATCAAATTATAAAGAGATTGAAGTAGGATTTAAAATAATTAAAGTTTAGAAAAAATTTTAAATTATAAAGAGATTAAGGTAAAACTTGAATTTGAATTTAGGTCAAATTCAAATCCATATAATTTTAATTACCCAAACAATAAATTTGGCTTAAATTTCAATCCAAATTCAAATTCGTATACATCAAAACATAGCATTAAATTAATCAGAACTTGAACCTTGAGAAACTGGACTTAAGAACAACAGCCTATAAACACCATTGTGTCCCTTACAATACATCTCATCATATTTGGCCAAGAAGATCGTCCCATGACTTCTTCTACATAGTTTTGCCAAAGCAAACACGATCTCAAGGAACTTTAATAATCGAGAAGGATTTTTTTAATTTCTCATAAGTATTTTCTTAGTAAAGGTAATCATGTTTGAAGTATGATCAAGTTCTAAATGTTGACTACTTTTAACCAGAATTTAAATATTGATTTATCATATTATATATTCAAGAAAATTTTTTATCATGGTCAAATATGCACTAAAGGCTTTTTTCTGCATTATATATTGACCTAACTTTGAAAATGCATATCTCAAGTTATGGAACTCAAATTTTTATGATTCTCAAGCCTACGAGTACCATAAACTCTCTATCAAATGTGCATGCCAATTGGACTACAAATCTCATGATGCTATCAAAAATAGGGAGAATTAATTATATTGAAGTCCCATAAAAAAAATTAATTATTGTAAGATCCATTAACAATTAAAGTAAAGCCATGTACAATTGAATCTTGTAATAATTAATTTTTTTTGCGTGAGACCTGGATGTAATTCTTCCAAAATAACCATACCCATTTTAGGCTCCCAACATTCTTCCATCTTATTTCAATAACCTTACATTTCTCATTTATCAAGTCAAATACCACAAATGTATTTTACAACCATTATTAATTTATATTTTACAGCCAAAAAAATTCTCATGCAACCATTAATTAATACTCAATAGTTTTTACAAGCATTATTATTTCCTCACATCTGAAAATATATATTTTATGCAATATAAATTATTTTGGGTCTCATTAGCCATGAATATTTAGAGCACAAAAGACAAATTAATTTTTTTAGTGAATACAAAGATGTTCTATATTTTTCCGATACATATATGAAAGGAAACAAATATTTAACATTGACGTTGACATATGATACTCTTAGACTTAATCCGCATCTACGTAAGTAATCATGTTTTACTTATGATATTATGCTTTTTGGTACATGTTTATAAAGTTGCCCTTTACTTTTAGCTTTTAGCTTTTGGTGCTAGTCTGAAGTGATGGCTTTTTCCTAATTGCTACGGATCTGAAAAGTTACTTGTTGCCTTTGGGTCAATAAAAGCTTTTTGCTTATGCCTTTTGACTTAAATTCTTAATCACTAGATGCTGCTAAGGGCCATCATTTATCTTTTTAATGTTTTTTTTAATGCCTTGTTTGCGTCATTTTCTTATCCGTTAGATTGATCGTATGATATTTCATCAGGATTAAAAAATAACGTAGAGGAGTGTACCAAAAAAAAAAAAAAAACACGTAGAGAAGGATCCGATTTGGCTGGATACTACTTATAATTTTATGTATAATGATGATTTTTGTTTAGGTTGGTAGACATGTTTAGCATTAAATTCATAATTTTGATTTTTGAGAAAATGAAAGTTGTAATTACTTAAGTTTACTTTAATTATCAATTTGACCCCTAAAATTTATTTATTTTTATCAATCTACTCATGTTAATCCTTTGGGTTCTAAAACAACTTTGGCCTTCAACTTAAGCTAATTTATAAAGTGTGTTGATAATTTGGTTTGTATATGTGACTAAACGAGAATAAATTGATCTCCAAATTATTTTTTTTTAACAAAAGACCTTCAAATTAGTTTAATTTTTATCAATTTACCCTTTTATGTTGAGTTTTTTTTTAATTTTTTGAATCTATTTTTATTATCTAAATAATTCAATGTTTTTCATATATATATATATATATATATGACTGTCAACTCAATATTACATTATCTAATCATAGTGAATTGAAATGGTGTTATCTCCTTTTGCAAATAATAAGGCTGAAATCATAATTGAAACAAATTTAAGAAACCAAATTGATAAAAATTAAATTTGATGAATTAAATTGATAATTAAAATAAATTTAAAAGAGTAAAAGTTTAATCATTCCTTGATTTTTAATAGATATGTTCATTTAGATTTATTTAGAAACTTATGAGTAGGGCTTTGTAGGTGGCGTAAAAGACCAGCTTGAACCCCTTGTTGAAGCCGGACACCTGACAAGGTTCAAACCTTAACCTGCTCGACCAACTTGAGCATATGTCGTTTTCTTTTTAAAAATATAATTTATCAAAAATAATTATTGTATAATATTATTTTTCTTGAAATTTACCATGTACTGTATTATTTTTATGATTGACATTCCTTATTATTTTAGTTTTTTAATCTCTTTCAAAATATCAAATAATTGATAATTGCTAAGAATATATAATTTTAAAAATAAGGAGTTTCGATCATAATACTAGTTTTATAAACAATACTTTTTAAATGATAGTAGTTATACTTTTTGCTGTAGATAAAATTATTTTTTTATTTTTTATAAAATTACATTTTTCTGGGTCAAGCGAAACCTAGCCCAAACATTCAAGCACTAGATTTGTATGAACAACATATCAGGTCGAGTGTCAAGCAGAAGCGATGCACGGCTTGACTCAACGTGCACCCTATTCACAAGCACCTTTTTTTTTTTTTTTTAAGGCCCCAAGTATGTATTGGCTTGATATATATAATATATTCAATTGGATCAGTTACCTATTATACTTTGCTGGATTATTTTAATTTTTGATACTTTTCCAATTGATGAATTGATACTTGCTCCTTTTTACGTGTATATATTGGTTTGATATATAATATATATTTCTGTTTATGCATATATATTAATTTCCAACATTACTAATCACTAGAAACAAACACAATATTTCACCTTGAATGTAAGCTTTGACTAGGGTCCTAGACTCCTATTTAATATATATTTCATCTTGATCTTAACATGGCCCCAACTATACGAAGAAGGGATATGCGATTTGCTCGTCTGATCTCTCTTTTATTGCTATGCTACATCAATACTTCATTTGGAAGCAAAAGTGAAAAATGAAATTAAAAAAAATTAAAATAGTGTGTTTTATAGCCACTTGAGGCTAGCTAACTCAAATATTTTGTTCTTATATTGTATTACCTCTGTTTTAATTTTAAATTATAGGACATTTTTAAAAGAGTTTTTTCATTTCAAAATATAAGACACGTTGAATATATTAAGGTTTTATTAAATATTTTATTTTCAATACTACCTTTCTCTCTTTATAATTAATTTTCATCTCTTCTCTTTTTGATATATTAAATGATGGATATTTTTAAAAAATTATATTTTTATTTTAAAAAAATAAAATTATTAAATATATTTAATAAAATTTATTAATATATAAAATTTTATTTAAAAATGTTTTATAATTTAAAATGAGTATCACATATGCCTCATTTGGAATGGTTTAAAGGGTGTCTGCTATGTCATGTCTGCTGCCTCCCTTAATGCGCTTAATTTCAACCTTCCATTTGATCTATTGGCTAGAAAAAATTTACTAATCAAAGAGACATCGTTCCACTCAGTAAATCGTGACCCCTCATTTACGCTTTAATTCAAACCGTCGGTCTCTTTTAATTCCTAAATCTTGCATCCTCTCAAGCAAAACCGACCTATTCCTTTTTAGGTTCCTTACGGCCATTGGGTTCTTTCTCTCGGCGACCCAAATCCCGAGCTGTTGGCGTCAACGTCCACCACCGCCAAGGATGTCTGGGCTTTGAAAGAAGCTGGTGTTGCTGATTCCGTCAGAATCTTCAAGAAACTCTCTCGTCCTTTGATAGTTGTCGGAGAGGGACGCCGGCAACCCTTCAGTAGGCACGTTTGATTTCATTTGTTTTTTTTTTTTTGGGTAGCAGTAGTAGCCTGGAATAGTCAACTTGAATTTAACTATTAATTTTTTTTTTCATCGCCTTCTCATTATCTTACCATCTTTTTACCATCAGTAAACACACATTATTTTTTTTAAATATTTTTTATTATAAAATATTTAACTTGAGGTGCCAACTGATCCTTCCGTTAAAGTTTAAAGAAAAAATAACTCTTAATCTATTAAAAAAATATAAAAAATTGTGGAACCTAAAACAAATATTAGATTTTTCTAGCGTCAGGGTGACAAAAAAAAATGTTCAATATTAAAAAATAGAATTAATTCATAATTGAGTTTAAAATATCTAACAATCTTTTGGTTAAAGTGGAGAAGCAAAACTAACACTTAATCCCTCCAATCTTTGTTCTTTTTTTTTTTCTTTGGACGTTCAACTCGTTCGAAAGTTTTTTGTTCTTTGACTAGAGCCTTCTTCTACCTCATTATTCTTCTTTGTCTTTGATGCTGATCTTTTTCCCCCTTTTTTGATGTCTTTTTTGTCTTGTGCTACTCCAAACACAATAGAAAAGGATCTTACGAACCCAATACCAATATGAATAGATACACTCCAAGAAAGTTAAACAAAAGTTTAGTCATCTATTCAAACACTTGAGCACTAACAAACAAGCAACTAGGACTGGAAGTATTAGAAGACATTGCAAGGTATCGATGACCAACATTGGCATTGAACGTACCCCATAATCCCAATTTGGAGACGCCTTACTACAAAGAACGCTTATAATGTTATATTTTTCTAAAAAAACATTCTCTTGTTACTTACCTACCATAAGCAGGAAGAAAAAAATAACAAACAATTTATGTGATGTACGATCCGATCCATTCTTATTACCAATGCTCTTATCCAAATTGCTTACCTAGATTTACTACTTTATTTATCTCAGTACTCAGTTCTTGACATTGAGAAACATATATGACGAGGCTCATGCAAGTCCAAACTTTTGTGTTGTTGTTAGAAATGCAGAGTAGCCACCTGGGAACAAGGGGAGGAGAGACAAACAAGAGTAGCTAAAGGACATCACATCTTAATTTAAAGTCTCAAGGTTTAAATTTATGAGTTCTTCCTCTTTATTTTATCTTAATTATTAAGCTTAACTTTATTATATGTAAGATTTCTCACATTGTCTTACATTTACTCACACTTAGACAACCTAACAATTTTCCTCAAATATGAGTTTGATAGCTTCCCATATTAAAGCACCCAAACACTAAGTCCCTACACTAGTAATCAAGGCTAGCCCAGCTTTGCGGGCTTCAAACAGTGTAACGCATACAAGTCCCTATTATAGTCAAGGCCAATCCCATTTTGAGACTTAAATGTGTGTGCAATAATGAGCTTTTAGGTTCTAAGAGAAACCAAGCTTTGATAATACTTGTTAGAAATGGGAAGCGATCCCCTAAGAATGAAGGAGAGGAGAGATGGGCAAGAGCAATGGAAGAATGCCACATTTTAACTCAAAATCTCAAGGCTCAAGTTATTGATCATTTCTCTTTATAATATAATCATTCATTAAGCCCAAATTTATCCAATGTGGGACTTCTCATATCATCTTACTTTCACTCATATTTGAACAACCTAACAATCTTCCCCTCAAGTGTGAGTCTATAAGTTTTCTGTTACAAAATGCCCTAAATACTAAGTCCCTGTACTAGCAATCAAGATTAGCTCAGCTTTTTGAGTTTCAAATGATGTGGTGCACGTAAATTTTTAAGTTTCAAATGATATGGCACATACAAATCCCAATTGCATTAAGGGCAAGTCCCATTTTGGGACTCAAATATGTGTGCAATCTTCTGCATTTTAGGATCCAAATTTTCTTCAAATTCTTCTTGGGCTATCACTATATTCCTCATGTAATTAGCGTGCTCCTCCAGAGAGTTCTTGGCCTCCAACTTCTTCTTCACGTCCTCATCCTATGCCTTGTACTTCTCTTCCTCCTGGATCATCCTTTCAATCTCTTCTTTACTCAATTGTCCTTTCTTATTCGACTATGATCATGTTCTTCATCACCCCTGTTGTCATTTATCCTTTATTGACACATTCAATATGCCATTTCTCCACATGTATGGAACCTTCTTGTTTTCTTCATTATTATTTAGAATTGTAGTTGCCACAATGGCCTATAAGGAATAGTTTCAATTAGATTTAAGCAATTACACAATTCTTTGCCATTGAAGAAGTCCTTGAGAAGTTGTTGAACTTTGGAATCCTTGTAGATCTACTAACAAGAACAATCTCATCAACTTTACTCTTATGAATCTAGGAGTTCCTGAAGACGTTTCTTTACATGTTCCATGTATTTTCTAAGCAAGTCAATGTTCAGTTCTCAAATTTTGCTATGGTAACTAACGTAGTTTTTGGTTGGAAGGAAGGGGAGGAAAAAATTTCTCCTCCCCTTCACCTTGCCAAACAAAACAAGGGGAGCTAAAATTTTCCTTCCCCTCCCCTCTAAAGCTTCCCCCCAAATTGGGGGGATCTCTCCTCCCCCTCCTCTCCTCCTCATTCTCCCCCTCCACTTTCCTCTAACCAATTAAAATCTAAAGATATATGAGTATTACAATTTTAGTAGAGGCTATTAATTTGAATTGTTGTCTGAACTGTTGAAAACAAAGTCCTCTTTGCTCTATCACATGTAGATTTCAATCTTCTTAGAGCTCTTGTGTTGTTGCTTATATCCGCCCTTCTGTACCTCTTGATCTTTTCCACCAAGTGATTCACAAGCTTGTTGTCAAATCTTTATCTCTTAGGTAAGTATCACCAGAAATGGACTTTACTACAAAGATTCCATCATCAATTATGATTAGTGAATCATGTTAGGCTATTAAAGCATACATAAACATAAGATGATGTGGGAAGTTTCATATCGGATAAAGTTAGACATAATAATTAATATATAATAAAGAAGAAGGACCTATATACTAAAGCCTTGAGGTTTTAAGTTAAGATGTGTTGTCTTTCCACTGCTTTAACCCATCTCTCCTCTCCCCTATTCTTAGGCAGTCACTTTCCATTCTTAATAAGTGATATCAGAGTCTAGTTTAGCCCGAAACATAAAAGCTTAGTATTGTGCATATGTTTGAAGCCCAAAATAAGAATAGTCTTAACTACTATAAGGACTTGTGTGATGGGTCTTTCCTTTTTATTTTATATTAGTTTGTGTGGAATGTAGGAAGTTTGTAGACTCACATTTAAAGGGAAAGTTGTTAGGCTATCCAAGCGTGAGTAAATTTATATGAGAAAGTTGTTAGAAATAGTCATAAGATGATGTGGAAAGTCTCACATTAAATAAAGTTTGGCTCTTTTATGCATGTAGAGATTCTTCATAGGACATTGTATGCTTTGACCAACACCCTTACAAAATTTATAATTGCTTGCGATTTACAAAAACAACCTTAAAAACCTCAGATTTTAGATAAGCTTCCTGCTATAAGAGCTAATATTATTAGAAGCTCATGATGACATTCTTCGACTTTAGGTAGTTATTTTTCATTAAGAAATTTACTCCCTTTGGTTCAAAATATAAATAGTTTGTATAGAAAATCTGCATATCAATTAAGTCCTTATTCCTATAAAAAAATATTATTTTTCCTTTGTACTACTCCTAGTCCCAATTATTAATGCACTCTATAATGAGTTAGGGATATATTTATACGAAGATCTAGGTTAAAAAATGCAAGGGATAAAATGGAAAAAAAAAATCTTTTATATGCACTAGATTACTTATATTTTGAACTAAAATTAAATGGAAAGAATTGTTTACATTTTGAACTAGAGAAATTATTGCATATTTACATATTTTACAACTTAAGCTTTACATACAATAGTATGGGCTATGAGATTGTGGCAAATTAAAGGAGTATGCTAATCTACCCAAAATTGTAGAAAGTCAAGTTTTCAAGTTTGTCATGAGTAATGAACCAGATAGATGTTAAAAACCTAGGAAGTTTTATGTTATTTGTTGGCTATTAGAAGAGTTTTGTTGGTGTCATGACCATCATTTAAAATGTTACTCACTCAAAAAGTGTTTCACATACACGAAAACAATGTTCAATAACAACTGTTACAGATTTTATCATATAACAATTAGAAGGCACCAAATTTTAAATTTTTGGAGAAGATAATATACATGAGGAATGTTTTAATCATGAGAGTTATTTTGAATTTTTGAAGGAAAATATATCTAAATAATTTTTAAATATTGATAAAATTTAATAGTTGTAATTAGGGAAATTATAAAGTGTGTGGATTTAGGTCATTTACTAGATCAAGGGCGGAACTAGCTATAGATATGTGGGGGCCAATTTTTTAATATATATATATATATATATATATATATCAAAAATAATGTTATAACTTATAAAATAGAATTAAATAAAAATATTTTCCTTTATATAAATATTTTAAAATTCGTATCTTTTTAATTTATAATTTAAAAATATTTTTCAATACAGCTTTCCATTTTTAAAGAAAATTTTTAAGGATTAAATATCATTCATGGGCAATACAAAAATAATTATAACAAAAAACTAAAAAATTGAAATGACCTTGGCATGTTGTCCTTGCAAGTAAATATGATCAAATTAAATATCAATATAAGAAACATCACGTCCTTGAGTAAGCTTTTTTCTTTTCTTTTTTTTTTGAACAGGGCCCTTGGGTAAGCTTTTAACTGGACAATACCATAAACTATTTCCCTCTTCCACAGTCCCACTAGGCGCTATCTTGCTGAGAAGTGAGAACAACGGTCTTCAACAACACTATTTTTGTTGAATAAACTACACTTTTTACGTTCATTGATTCCTCCGATCTTATGCTTCTCTCCTTCTCTAAATCAATTTTGGCTGTCCTTCTTTTATTATGAATTTCTTGAATGTTCATTTTTTTCTCTCCTGTCTCAATTTCTGGAAATTCATCGCTTCCTTTCTTTCTCTCTCTCACACACACACACGCGAGGATGACCCCTCAACAATAACATGAATCTGCTAATCTGCTACCGCATCGAATCTAAATCCGTGTCATCACATGCTCCTCCTCATATTTCTAAAGAATTGATTAAAGAGAATTGCATCAATTTTGATTGTGTGTTTCATGTGTTAAAGGTATAGATAGAGTCGGTAATAAGAATCGAGTCTGAAGAGCCGTCTGTTTAAGCCTATTTTTATAAGGGTTTGAGGTTTAAAAAATGACATTTTTTTTAAAAAAAAATCAAGCTTTTAAACCCCACCTTGATAGGCCCTAAGAAAACTGACTCGAGCAGCTCTTTTAGGCCCAATTTTTCCTCAAAAAATAAAGTATTTTTAATTTTTAAATTGAATTTAAACTTTAAAATATATGTTTATGCTTTAAAATTAAAATTTTTATTATTTATTTTTAATTTTTAAACATTATAATTTATATTTTTTAAAAATATATGAAACATTAAAATTAAAAATTTTAATTTTTAAAAATTTTAAAAAATAAAAAATAATAATAAAAGCTTACATGCCTAGTCTTGAGCTCTTTATATAAGGGTCAAAATTTAAAAAATAAAATATCTTAAAAAAATTAAGTTTAAAGACTTAAGCCCATAAACGTCAGGTCTTTAAAAGTGAAGTTCACTCATTTTTTAACTCTAGACATAGATAAATGGAAAGGCATGACAAATGGCGGGAAGATATTGTGGGACTGAAAGGGATTGATTATATTATTATGCATTTGAAAGATCAGGTTTCATTGATCATGCCGAATCTTTGATAGCTCTAATATATGAACATTATTGTTTTTTATTATTAAAGGTCTTGTTTTTTATTATATATGTCACACATTATTAAAGATCTTGTCTCATATATGAACACTATTGTTTTTTATTTAAATAACAAAGTAAATTAATTTTTAAATTATAATTTATGAGCTTTTGAGACTTAAACTTATTTTTTTAAAAATATTAAACTTATTTTTTTAAAAAATAATTTTCTTCAGTTTTTAAAAATAATATAATTTGACCCCCTTATGGTGATATTAAAATTAATTTTAATAATTAATTGATAAAAAAATAACATAACAAAACTTTAAAAATTATAAAAAATTAATAAAATTAACATAAAATATCCAAAAAATTACAAAGATGGATCAATTTTATATCTTTTATAATTTTTCAAAAATAAAAATATTTAATTATAATATTTTTATTTAAATAATTATAAAAAATACAAAACATCACCTCTAAATATCTTTTATTTTATATAAAAAAATAATAATTAAAAATTAAAATAAAATAAAATTGAGAAGTCAAGAACTTATTTATATATATATATATATATATATATCAAAGAAAGACAAGTTATAAATCATTACATGGCCTCCATTATTTTCAGTGCCAACAAGTGTAATTTTAGACATACTTGATTCTAACTTTCAGTTAAAGTTCTACCATGAAATTCTTCGTTTAATATTTTTTTTTTTATAATATATGAATAAATTGTACAAAAAGAAAAAAGAAAATTCTGCTCACTCACCTCCTTTCTTTTTCCAATCAAGTTCTTCGAAAACTCCTACAGGGCACAAAAGCTAACCGGAAAACTAATACTTAACGAACTAGAGATCAAACCGTCGGCGGTTTGCCGCCTTCCTCAGCAGGGCTTCACGGCCAGGAAATGGGCTGTTGATGCGCTCAATCTCTCCCTGAGACCGATACAATACGCCTTCGCCGTCGCCGTCGCCGTCACCGTCAATTCTATTCACAAAGCTAGCCCTCTTCTCTTCCTTCATTCCGGCCTTACTTCTCTCAGTTTCCCCCCACACAGTGCGAATTCGACCACCCTCTTCCCTTGTCGTCGTCTTCTTCTTCTGCCTCTCTCTTCTCTCCTTCCGCCTCCCTGCAACTGCCGATTCAACCTCCAACATCTGTTTCATTATCTTCTCATCGTCTTCTCCCTCTTCCGTTCTCACCAGTCTCGGAATTCTACCACCCCTGGACGTGCCAAGAAGCTCGAAGTTGATTTTGCCCCAACCGGCCTTGTCATTGTTGTCCCAACCGAACCTGTCGCTTATCTCCAACAGCTCCGAAACTGCACTGATGTCACCTGCTCTCGGAGAAGATACCGCCCTAGATCGATTACCGTTCAGTACATTCTCTGCGAATTCCCACTCGATTCGGTCCTTGTAAATTGGGTCTTCCAGTACTTGGTCTGCTAACTTTGCCCACTCCTCGAAGTCGCGTGCGCGCAGATTCTTCGAGACCCATTTGAGGTAGCTTGAAGGGAGGCTTCCAAGCATCTTGCCCTTGTATTTTCCAAAATCTATTACTCTGTCTCTGGCTGGGATTATTTGCGGCGAGATCAATTGCTTGGGAGGTGTTTGGCGTCGGAAATAGCATATCACCGGCAAGAATAATCGATTCTGGTGATGGACGGGATTTATTAGGGAGATAGATGTTCGAATATGAGGGAGATTCATGGAGGAACAGAGTACTGAATTTGAAAGCTCAAAATTTTGGATAAGGGTTTCAGAACTTGGAAGCTGCAGAGCTGAGAGCCTGAGTACAAAGAAAGTTGCGAAGAACAAAAACGACGATAGATATTTTACTCAAAAAAGAAAAACGACGATAGATGACAGCACAATCGAGGAGGGAATTCCTGAATCAGGCTACATCTCCGTGAAAAAAAAAAAAAAAAGTTTAGAAAAGAAGGGCAATAATATCTCACAAAAATCTTACAATAATAAAATTTATTATTTTAAAATTTTATTTTTTAATAATAAAATGATATTTTATAAATTATAATTTTTTATTTAATTTTTATAATTTACAAAATAAAAATTATTATTATTTAAATAAAAATTATGATTAAGGTTTGCATTTTAGTATCAAAAATTATATCTTACAACTTATAATTTTTTATTTAATTTTTATAATTTATAAAATAAAATTGTAATTTCTTAAATAAAAATTATAATTAAGTCTTAATATTTTTAATAAGAGTAAACTGATTTTTTTTCAAAAAAAATTATTGATAAAAAGGTTTATAGAGATTTTATCAATGTTATAATATTTTAAAAAATTAAATTATTATTCATATAATTTAAAATTTTTTATTATCATTCTTTTAAAAAGTTATGACATGTATATATTTATTAATTAATATTTATTAATATATATATATATATATATACCAAAAAAGGTATAATTATCAGTTCATAATTTTATCTAATTTTATTTTTAATTGTTATAATTTTTTTAATATTTTAATCAAAATTAAATGATATTTTTTAAAAAATTTTTATATTTTAATAGTTTTAATTTTTATAAAAATTAAAAGAATTAAAAAATTATAAGGTATTAAAAGTAAAATTTAATAAAATTATAAAAATTAATAGTTATGTTTTAGGGAAAATGACAATAAAATTCATTTAAATTATGTAAATGATAAATTGGTCCCACTAAATGACATAATTTCTCTGGTGTCCTAAGAGATGTTTCTGTTATTAGAGAATTATAAAAAAGAACACTTTTACCTTTTATTGAAATTAAAAAAATTTGCTACTTTTCATTCACAAATTTTGTCCATATATTAATAAGTTTCATTTCTAAATTTACAACAATTTAATAACTATTTGCAAGTCCTAATCTACAAGTTTTAATATGTATTAGGTGTTAAAAATTTATAATTTCTTTATTCACAATTTTTGTTCTCATATTAACAACTTTTATTTTTAAATTCACAACAATTCAATAGTCATTCATAACTCTATATTTACAGGTTCTAATATATATCAGATATTGAAAATTCGTAACTTTCTGTTCACAACTTTTGTTCATATATTAACAATTTTTGTTTTTAAATTCATAACAATTTAATTGTCATTCACAACTTTAAATATAAAGGTTATGATATACATTAGATTTTGAAAATTCGCAACTTTTTATTCACAACTTTTATTTTTAAATTAATAACTTTTGTTCCTAAATTCGCAACAATTCAACAAAGAATTGTAATTTATTAGTATCCTCTATAAATTGACTAAATCAACAAAAATAAATTACCACTCTAATTCAAGAAATAACAAATGAATAACTTTCATTCATTTAAATGATAAGAAAACCTTAAAAAGTAACAACCATCTAAAATTTTGTTATCAGTTACATGATCTACAACTTGTATCAAAATACCCTACAATCTTTTTAACAAAAATATATGAAGGGTTGAATCTTCTAGTGTCATTCCAACATGTTAACCATTCTCATGCCAACCTGAAACAATAAAATAATCATTCATCAATATATTTATTTTTCAAATATTATAATCATATATCTGTTATGTTTGATTTAACAACAACTATTCTACTTATATTCACAACTTTGTATTAGTCATTTACAACTTTGATTTATGCATTTATAACATAACTGAAAATAATATATTATTTATCATTTATTATTTATCCATGAATAAGTATCTATCTCACGTACATAAGAGAAAATTAAAAAATGAAGATCTTAATTATGAAGAGAAAATAAAAATCTCGATCATTTATACATATTAACTCACGTCAATTTCAACTATCACATATGAGAGGAGAAATTTTTAAAGAGAAGAAACTTACTCACATATACACATAATGTACAGTTAAAGGAACTCATATATAAAAACTCCAAAAAAAAAAAAAGTAGACGAGAAGGACAAGGGGAAGAAAGAGAAGAAGGAGAAGGAGGAGATGGAATTGGAGAAGGAGAAGGAGAAGGAGACGAACTAAAAGAAGAGAAGAGGAGGAGAATAAAAAGATGAAGTAGATGGAAAAAACGCATAAGAATGACTCTAGCTTGATATTTTTGTTTTATTTGAGAGTAATTTAATCATTTTTTTAATTTTTTAATGATAAAAAAATTGCATGGAATTTTAAGAAAATTATATTATTTTATATCATTCCCCCATCGTTTTATCCGCAAAAATATATTTTATGTGTTTATTTTTTGTCAAACTATCTTTTTATGTGGTCCGTGCTAATAAGTAGTATGTACTTTTTTGAAAACCTCGTGGCGCAAACTAGCCCACGAATCACGATCTGAGAAGTGAGAACGGGTAAATTTCTGGGAGAAGAACTTGCATATACTGCATTTATATATTTTTAATTAAATTCTTTACGTCTCTGCATCTAGCCTGGAGATTTACAATTATTTGTCTCTTTCGAAGTGCAGTAAATTCCAAATAACTGACTTTCTTGCCTTTTTTTTTTTCCCCTTCACGGACTATGAAATATGCATGGAAGAAAATAATTTAAAAAGCCAGCCATGTGGATTTTCCTAATTTTGACGACCGCCCAAAATCATCGTCTTGATCGGTGGAAAACAATATGTGAGAAGGAGGCATTACCTGTGGAAATTTCAATTTTGCTTATCCAATTGTACGTTGTACGTCACGTTAATTTGGGGATAGCAGGGCGGGGAGGCATCTGGTTCAGCTTATTTCCAGTTTCAGCACCATTCTTCTCCTCCTTCTTCTCAGGTTCAAGTTTTTCAGAACATGTCAACATGTTGGCAAGGTCTCACGAGTACTGTGGGGAACGCTCTTTCGATACCGCAATCACAGGCATTGTTTCACTCACCTGTTACTACTTCTATGAGCATCTCCAGGGTTCCTTCTTGTTCAGCCACTGGCCTCAGGGACATGTCCATACTTCCCTTAGAACCCAAAAGCGCCTATACTCAACAGGTGATACAGGTCAAGCAGAGCCAGAAAGGCAAACCCAAAAAACAAAATGATGAGGAGGAGGCTGATGAGGACGACGACGAGGAAGTGGGGATCTCTAAATTACAAGTGCCCAGACAGAAATACATACCTGTTTCCAAGTCAGAGCTTTTAGATGCTATCATTTCTATGAAGTTTAAATCTGACGACCAAGATGGTATCCATCACTTTCGCCTTCTTGCCTCGTAAGATCACCTCTTCCTATTTGGATCATTCTTTTATTTCTCTTCTTTTTCACTAACCCCCTCCCTTTCCCCCAAATAATCATCACACACACACACACACAAATGAAGTATGTTATGTACATGCTGGTCACTTCGAGTTGCTTTTAGATATGGGCTAGTGGGCTATTCAGTTTGTCATGTCCATCATAGAACGCTAATCAAACAAATAGCATTTGTAGTATATCTATGCAATTATAAGTTATTAACTATGCTTTTAAACGGAATGAAGGGTGAATCTCACTGTTTATAGCTTATAAATTGACATTTGTATCTTAAAGAAAATCGTTAATTCAAAAGTTAGTTAAGATAGTTGTACGTGTACTAGTATTGTCGTTAGTTAACAGAATATCACAGTTAGTACTCAGTGATTCAATGTTGATTCTATTACTTACATTTTCCTCTATTCTTCTTTCCCTTTCTCTTTATGGGTCATGAATAATATGTCTTCTAATAAATTTTATAGTCATGTTTTTTCCTCTACCCATATGAATTCTCTGGTAGAGTGAGACAAGGAACTGAACTCTATGTAATCAAGCATCTTTTTTTGCTAATATATTTGTGGTTGTCTCCGTCCCCAATATCTCATCACATGCCTCTTTGGCGTAATTGCAGGTGCTTAGACTCTATACTTCATGCTGAGCACAAAAGGATCTTAGAAGAGATGCGTTCTGATTATCAGGCTACCAATTCAGTGGAAACTGAGGACTTCAGTCCACCCTATTCAGCTGATTCAGAAATGGTACATATGGAGAATGGGTATGAGTCTGACGGAATTAGCAATGGTAGCATCCTTGGAGTTGGGGACAGTGAGGCCTATCAAGATATGGTAGATGAAGCTGAATGGCAAATGCCTTTTTTCTGCAATGGTTTAGACCTGAGAAGTATTTTACGTTCCCTGGAGAAAAATAGCAAGAAAGATTCTAATACAGGGTCCAGGTACTCCTCTAAGAGAGTGATGAAATCACATATCATCATTTATTTTTCTGTTCAATAACTTCATTGGAAATAGGTCAGTTGGAAAAAAAAAATATATTAGGACTTCAGTGGTGTGACATTGAACTTTCTCAAAAACTTGGAAGGACTAACTGTCTTTTGATCTACAGTTCTTCTGATTACCCAAAATGCCATTCCCATCTCTCAATTTTAAATTTTAAATTGGGTACTTCTAGTTTTCAGTCAGGAAAGCAACTACATTGCATAGGAAAACCAAATTAACAAAATCATTGTCAAAAGAAAGATAATGAACTTGTTAGAAATATACGTAGATCTTGTGTTTTAAAAGGAATCAATGGAACGATATAGCACTAAGTCCTGGGTTACTGTTGCAGCATAACTTGTGATATCAGTTTGTTTTTTTATGTTTAAAAAGAGGGGGCAATCATTTGAGTTCTATGCTTTTCTTCCATTTGGTTTTTATTTGCAGTTTTGTTTTCTTTGTTTGCAGAGTTACTGTTGCTTCTCGATTCCAACGTGCTTTCATGCAACTTCTTTCAAATGCTCAATTTGAAGAACTGTCAGCTACGGATCTGATGTTAACATCTGCTTTGAACACAGACTATCTTCTGAATTTGCCAATATACATTGATTGGAAGAGAGCGTATGAGTCCAATGCCATAATATTTAGGTAATTCCATGATTATGAAGATGTTTCTATTTTCATATTGAATTTTAAAATGTCGAGAAGTTGATCTTGAATCCACAATACCATGTAAAAACAGAAAAATCAATTTTGCTTTAAATCTTTTTTCGAGGTGGAAAAGGGTTAAATCAATTTTTAATATACATGCTCAAGTAAAATAAAGCTTCTGGATTCAAGTAATAAAACAACAACAACAACAAGCCTTTATCCCACTAGGTGGGGTCGGCTACATGGATTGCAAGACGCCATTGTGCTCTATCACTTCTGGATTCAAGTAATGTTTGAGATAAAAATAAATTACAAATTTTTTCATTTCTTCCGTTTGTGCAAGAATAACATATCATCATTTTCTACTGTAGGCGGGGATATGCAACTGAGAAGCAGAAGGGGCTATTAATTGTTGAAAAACTGGATTATCTTCAGTCTAAACTTCTGCGAAGAATCTTCTTTATTATATCAAAGCCCTTGGGGAGATTAGGCACTTGGATAAGTGAGGTCATTATTTGTGGCAATTCCGTCATTTAGCTTTTCCACCAATAACATAAGCAGATATTCATTCATATATCATATGTCAAGCATGGCAATTGGAAATATTCAATAATTTTTTGTTGACAAATATATTCTGTTTTTTTCCCCTTTTGGCCAACTAAAAGTATATTCATCTGGTCTGGCTTGTCAAATATAGACAATAATAAATTCCTATTGACTCTTTAAAGTTTTGTCAAGTTTTATTTCTTTAACTATAACATGTTTTGTACTCTTCTTATGCAGCTTTACAAAAATGCAAGTCAGAAAGAAGAAATACAAAAGTGGTCAAACGGATTGAAGCTTTGGCTAAATGAAGTGTCAATATTTCAGAAATCATTACTTTATAATGGCAATGCTTCAGATGAGCAACAATGGTTAAATGAGTTAAATGATGGAGAACTCCCTATTGGGCTGGCAGCTCAGAAAGCAGTAGCTCGATATGAAGGGATTTTGTCAGCAGTTGGTCCCCGTGAAAAGCTCTTGAGGAGGTTGCTTTCTTGGATTGGACTGATCCCCCCAACACCTGAAACAACTCTCGAGGATGACAATGATACTAATTCTCTTGAACCTTACTTGAGGTTTGTTTGTTCTTCATAATTTTTTTTTTTTAAAACTTATTTAGATCTGCTGATGCTTCTCTTATTCACACATTTTAGAAGTCCTTTTATTTCTCCATTTCTACTAGATGCTGTGATAATTTTAGGCTATGAAGCATACACACAAGATAGATGAAGCACAGACACCATGACATATCAGGATTGGATGCAGCATGGACATTTATATTAAAAATATACAACTATGTAAGTATTGATATGTTAGTATGAAAACACTTAAGAAGTATATGAAAATATGCCTAGTATTTAACAAACATCAAATATTTAAATTTGATAGTTTTTGTTCATAAAAGTATCATTCAGTACTGTTGGTGCATTGACATGAGTGCCAAGAGTCTGATCTGTGTCAAACATAGACAGCTTCTTTGATGACACGATATTTACCTCAGCTTCTAGGTAAACATAAACTATTTTAATGGTAATGCTTTCAGCCTCGATTAACATCGGAGGCTGATTTAAGATGTTTACGCTCAAATCCCCACTAGCACAGAACAGGATAGCTAGATCGTACAGATTTGAATAAAATTTTAAAAGAATCAAATGGGTTTATTCTTTATCCTATTTTTTTGTTTTACTTTGGCAATTAGGGATAATAATTGGTGTGAACTGCATATAAAACTGAGGCCATGTAATAGATCTGAAGTCACTGGAAAGATAATATATCTGTGAAATAATATATACCTGTCTTGATGTCATATAAAGTTTTTAACGGCAAGGTAGGTTACGTGCTCAGTAAATTTTTTAATTTGCAAGTTTAGGTGTAATTTAGTTGAAACGTCATCTTGTGAGATGACTGAGAAATAAAATTATCCATCCAGGCCTACGTCCTTGTCAAGGATATCGCTAAGTGATATATGGAGGCCCGCAACAAGGAAATACTGTGGAAATAATCCCTGGAAGATGTTGAAAACTTCAATTTCCATACTTTTCTCACAGTCAATTATCCAGGTATTTGTCATCTATATGCACATAGTTTTGTAATTGTTTAATGCTGTATAAATATGTATTAAGTAAATTACAGTTTCCTCTTTATTGAGAAGTTGAAGTTACACAACTTCCCCCGTGCTTTGAAAATCTATACTTCTTTCTCTTGTGAAATCAAAAGATGCACTTCATTCACTTCCTTATATAAAAGATAAACCACAATTACATCTATTTTGATTAGAATGCCGTTATACGTACATACACACATACATATATACAAATCATGTTTTAGCATATCAAGTATTGAATATGTTTTGAGAGAGTTGGTGGACATTTATTATGGACCAACATAAAAGAATTAATTTTATAAATTTATAATTTGAAAAAATTGAATTCAGAACTTTTAACACAAAATAAAAAGGTTAAAAAAATTCAGTGCTATATATCTTTACAAAAAAAAAAAAGAAAAGAAAAAAACCTAAGTGGTTTGTATATTGTAAGATAAAGGATGATTTTGTAATTTTAGTGACTCTAAAGGGTGAGGAATGTAATTCATTCACACACACACACACACAATAATATTTCAGGGAACTGATCCAACATTACTTTTGTTCATGACTTACTGAGATTCCTCATATTTATGACGTAAATGTTTAAGCAAGTTTTCTGTCCTTCTTCTGCATTGTTTGGGCAGGCAGCGTCATCTTTTTCCTGATTAATATCATACTTCTTTGCTTTTATTTTGGGACTGATTTTAAGTGTAACTTCTTAATTCTTAATTTTTTTTTTTTTTGGATGCCAACATGTAATTTCTGACGAATTGGGTAGAGCATGGTGCAGTGTTGGTATTCGATCATCCAACTTCCTTTCAGCAACATGAATTATGCCATGTTGCCCCTTTTTCCTTTTTGCAGATTTCTTTCTGTCAGCTATTAAGTTTACACTGTTTCCATTAAGAAAAACTGATAAAATCAGGTTCCCTAGTTGTGACTTGTGATAGTAAATAAGAAATAGAGTTCTTTAGTGGAAGTGCTATTCTGTTGTGTAGTTATATGACTATCTAAATAATTTATTCATTGATTTACTTTCATAATAGGAGCCAGCATTTGAAGAGTTAATTTTACTTTATACTAAGGAGGTCAGTGAAAGAGATGCCAAAGATAAACCCACGGTTCCAGAGTTGCAGCTAAAGATCTATGAAAGAATTCCTATTCCAGATTTACCGGTAAAACTTCTGCAACTGCAGGGACTGTCATTGTCTCATGTGTCAGTAGTCATAAATCTCTGGTTATAAAGCTCCTCAAAACGTTCATTCTGATTTGAAGTTTTCCTTTATGAATATAATTATTGTTTAACTCCTCAGATGTTGTTAAATGTTGTTTGCAGGTAATTTTCCCCGACAAAAAGCTATCATTCCGCGTCATAGACACGGTATGAACAAGTCAGCTAAAGTCCTGACTACCAGCTTAAATTTTTCTGATGTTATTGAAAAGTTCAGTTTATCTTTCATTAGCAAGGTAGCCTGTATTCACTGATGTCACTTTTTGTTTAGACTAGTCTAACTGTATTGATAGACCCGTTATGCTTTCCATTTTTTGTGAATTTAATTAGAATTTCGTCATATAATACTGTTTGTTTATAGTGAAGGTGATACGTGGGAATTGGGAAATAGTAATGGTAATTGGGGGGAATTAGGGATAAAAGGTTTAGTTTGGGTATTTAGTTATATTCTTTGTAAATAGGGTCTCAAGGTTGTAATAGGGTATTGTGAATGAAATTACTATTTCTCTCTCTATTTTTCTTCTACCTCAATCAAAGGTATCAGAGCCTCTTCTCTGGCCATGGAGGATTTGTCGGAGATTCAATCCTCCAATCATATTAGTGAATCGGAGCATCACCTTGAGCTTTAGCAAGCCATGCTTAAATCTATTAGCACTTGTCTGGCCTAACACTCTCATGTTATCGAGGAACTCAAGCAAGCAGTTTCTCGTCTTGCAAAGTCTATGCATGCTATTGATGCTACTTTGTGATCAATGGTCACCGGAAAATCAATCCTCGCAGCAGTTATTGAGTTAGCACAACAAGCAAGAGACTACAGTGGAGGAGTACCAGCGGAAGTTTGAAACACTCTTGCCATACATGAAGTTACTGGAGTACACTGCCATCAATGTCTTCATTAATGGACTCCAACTAGAGATCTAATGAATCGTTCAGTTCATCAATCCAAGAACCGTTGCTAATGTGATGTATTTTGCTGATCTTCAAGGAAGATACAGATGGAAGAAGAAAAATGATGGTTAAGAGGATGAACACGTCGTGGAAGAGTTCAAGATTCTAATGCAAGAAGAACAAGGAAGTATAGACATAGAATTTGATAGGATCCAAGATAGGCAGAGAGAAATAAGAAAGATAAATATCTATTAACATATAAAATCAGAATCTAATTTCATAATATTAATAAGAGAACATAGAACTGATGGAAGAAAATAGAATGAATAAATCTATTAAGATGATATAAAACAAGAATCTCTTTTATACTTCTCTTAATAGCCACGCTTGGGAGAATTTCTGAGAGGCCAAAAGTCTCAAAAGTTTGTTTTATTTATGATATGACTGCTTCTGAGTTGCTAAGTGTATTTATAATGCTAAATACAGTCTAAAATAATGAATAAAATTTAGATAATTAGATAATTAAATAAAAATGAACAAAATCTTCTACAATCTATATCTATATAAGATACTGAATAAAATCTAAATAAAATATAAAAAACTGAATATCTACATAAAATTTTAAATAACTAGACATTTGGATAAATATCTAGATATCTAAATAAATATCTAAATATCTATATAAAATCTAGATAACTAAATACCTAAATAAAATGTAAATAATATTATTAGACAGAAAATATCTAAAATAAATGGGTAAGGGTACATTTTTGCTCCTAAAGTATTTTCCAAGGAGCACCCAGTATTCTAATGTTTTTGTTAGAGTAATTTTGCCCTTAAACTTATTAAAACAGAAATTTTTGCCCTTTGTGTCAAATTTCCGATGTTGACCTAAACGTTGACAGCTAGAAAATTGATGAAAAGGGCAAAAATGTTCCGTTTTAATAACTTTAAAGGAAAAATTGCTCCAAGAAAAACATTAGGGTGCTGGTTGCTCCTTGATAAATACTTTAGAAGTAAAAATGCACCTTTACCCAAAATAAATTTAAAATAATATTTATTCCTAATATCTCTCTTCCCAAATCCCCCATGATCTCGGTACTCTATCAGAATTCAAGATTCATAAACAAGTAGTAGATGAAAAAGATGAAGACACGAGCGAGCGAGTTATCTAGGACTTTGTTGTGGATTCAAAACTCATCCTTGTTGACGAAGAGATGAAGGATGAACTTGCTGAGACAGGGAATGTTGATACCTTGAAATTGGACAATGTCATTGCAAGCATTGTGGAAGACCAAAAGAAGCAAGATATTGAAGAGATGGAGAAACAGAGCTGCCAAAAAGGAATTGGGAATGGTAAGGGTAATTAGGGATAAAAGGGTAGTTTGGGTATTTAGTTATGTTTTTTTATAAATAGTGTCTCAAGGTTGTAATGGGATATTGTGAATGAAATTACTATTTCTCTCTCCATTTCTCTTCTAACTTTATCAGAAGGTTTCTTTATCCTGTATTGTTTAGCCTGATGGCCTTAACTTCGCCCTGACAGGTGCGCTTGGATGCTGCTTCAATATTGGGACTTTTGGCATTCATCATAAACTACAAATTTGAGGACGTCTTATCTTCACCGTATGTATATCTTAGTTCTCATATTAATTATTCTGAAAAATGTTGCAGCAATCCTTTTATAAATGTTTGGACTTAATTGTAATTTGGATTTTCTGATTCTCAGTAAACCATGCCTTGACAGTCTGGAATATGTTATTCACAAAGCAGATTGATTCCCGAATCTTGTGTATTTTTTGCTTCTGTACATGAACTATATTTGTAGAAGATAATTGTCAAGCTTGTCAGTGTACCTCTACAAGCTATATGCGCATGCTGGGTTTTTTCTTTTTTTTTGGGATAAAATATGCACATATTGTTGAACTGAACATATTATGAATTGTCATTCTTCTACATATTGTTAATTTTTGAATTTATCTATCCACTGTTTTGAATTTTTGTTATTCCATTTTGCCCTGGCAATGTCTCATGCGTAGGAAGTTTTACTTTTGAGGAAATGTTGAGCGCCTGTAAGAATACTTTAATTGTTATGACAGGTCAGCTATATTTCTTGATGCGGTTGCTGTAAGTGCTCTGATAATATATGTGAGCCGTGTAGTCCTAGGTTACAAGCAGACATGGGATCGGTATCAGGTAAGTTAAAACCATATTTCTTATGTACCACCTGAAATTGTCATGCTAGAGATAACAATGAAAATATTAGTGATTTATGCCACAATTAGCATAAATGCAAATTGATGAACTGTGTGAAATGTTTTATTTTATTGCAGCTATTAGTCAACAAGACTCTTTATGAGAAAACAATAGCGAGTGGTTTTGGCTCAGTGCATTTTCTTCTAGATGCTTCTGAGCAGCAGCAAGTGAGAAACTCTTCTCCCTGTTTTTGTTACAATCATATTTTCAACTTACAGAAGTTAAATTGTTCAACAGAATGAAAACTGAAACTTACTGCATAGGTCATGTGAAATACACACCTATTGATATATGTAGCGATATGCAATTAATGTGGCTGATCTCATCTAGTGAGATAAGACTTAGCAATGTAAGTTTTGGTTGTCTTCATAAAAGTACTCCAAGTAGTAATAACAGAAATTTTAGCCTGTCAAGTACACTGTACTCCATTGTCCATTGCTATAATTTGGTTACCATTATTTCATAGTGTAGACGGGCAATATAAAATTTTTCCCTTTTTAGATAAGTGCAGCAGCACTTCCCTAATTTTTCATTTGAAGTTTTTGTCTCACCAGTTTATGTGATTTACCCAAGAATAGAACA
This sequence comes from Prosopis cineraria, assembly GCF_029017545.1. Classification (NCBI taxonomy): domain Eukaryota; kingdom Viridiplantae; phylum Streptophyta; class Magnoliopsida; order Fabales; family Fabaceae; genus Prosopis; species Prosopis cineraria. The sequence continues at coordinate 33,344,276 of NW_026555343.1, forward strand.
ATATAAATGTTTCCCAAGGTGAAGGGAACTTGGAAAGGCATGATTTGGAAGTCCTTTTGGAAATATATTATCAGCTGGTGTTCAATTCAATTTGATCATGATCAGATACACTTAGACAAGTAATTTAATTTTGGTAATTATTGACAATTATGGACTGATTACATGTGGTTTTATTTTAATGTTATGAAATTGAATGTCTTAACAGAAGCTATTTTAGATGATGCGAAAGTGAGGGGGGACATGAAAATTTGTGTCCCTTTTAACTTTCCAGCCTCAAAATTTGGATGCATACTGATCTTTACCTATCAAGAAACTTAAGAGTTTACAATGCTTACAATTGCAGTACAAGGAAGCTATTTTGGCTTATGCCATTCTACTCAAAGCAGAGAAGGGTCAGGTTTGTTCCTCCTTTTTCTTATTCTTATGGCAATGATATCATTGCCAAACTTCTAGCACGGTTTGTTTCCCATGATTTCAGAGTAGAATAACCTGGATAGGTCAACTGACGTAAAACAGCCCTAAAGACTAGATAATGAATTTAGATCCTCTTTAGTGGACGAATGAAGGGAGTGAGAGAGTGGCAGGACCATACTTTTATGGTTTTTACATGGTTTATTTAGGAGAAAGATAAAGAGAGCGATGGGCCTCATATTCACTCTATCTCTCTTAATTAAAATACTGGGGACTTGGTTTCTTTCCACTATGTCTTCATTACAAATTTGAACCGTTCACATCAAATTTCAACGGTACATATTAATGTGGACTTTTAAAAACTATCAAATCTAAATCATCAAATCCAATCTGATAATCTAGATTTGCAGTTCCACTGCAACGGAGAGCAGTGGAGAGAAGCTCCCTCCAAATACTAGACGCATGATAAGCAGTGTCCATCTTTCTTTTCTTCTTTCTCTTTGTAGAATCTCCAAACACTAGAGGAGATGCACACCATTATACATAACCAAATTCCTGCATGTAGGTCACTTGTCGACAGAGTGTTAAAGACAAATGTGAGAGATTTATGTACGAAGCGTTCAAAGTAAAGGTAAAACTTGAATCATTCTCTTTTTACTACTCATATGGTGATGATGGAGAGTTGACAATGGTGACTATATATTAAGTATTAATTAACTTGAAAAATGGCAGGTTGAAATGTCAATTGACAAAGCTGTCAATACGCTGTCAAGGCTGAGCCTAGCCACTGAAACTGTCATTGATGGAAGACTCCAGTTAGTGGCGACCCCATGTTCAATGGCACATGAGGCCCTTCAGCAACGATGGAACAGTTTGCTCTCATAACCCCATACATGTGTTTTTCTCCACTCTTCAAGTATATCCTTGTCAAAGAGAGATATATATGAAAGACTTGTGGGCCAACCTGGAATGTGGCCCCACATGACATTGCCCACATGCCTTGTGCCTAGCTCTCTCTTTGAAGCACCTATTAGAGAGACCAATTCCACTTTATATGAACTTTGGTCTTTTACCGTTACACAAGTGAGTTTTACCATTCTAGGTGTGTCATCCTGAACTTGGTTTTGAGTGCCAAAACTAGGTTTGAAGTGGCACAATGTCGCCCCCAAACATGCACCATATTTCTGTTCAATCGAAGTCAGTGAAGCGTTTGAGAGGAATTGTAAATGAACTTTGCAGGGCCATGTCTGTAATTGCTTATACTGTACATGCGGATCTGGTCCTCCCTTTCAGGACGTTCGGTAATAGGACTGTAAATGGATGAGACTATAGGCTTTTGTTTGGAGCTTGGAATGCTCAATAGTATACTTTGAATAATAGTCAATTATAGACAAAATATTGTAAAAAGTACACCCTCCCATTTTATAGGACATTTTTAGAGGTGATTTGGTGTAATAAAATATAAGATGTTTTCAAAAAATGTTTTATTAATGATAATTGTTTTAATATTATCATTCATTATTTCACTCTTTAAATAAATTTTCTCTCCATCCCTCTCGCTCATTTCATTAGTGAAGGTATTTTTAGAAATTTATAAAAATTTACTATAAACTGTATTTAATGAATTTCATTTGCATATTAATTTTATTTAAAAAATGTTTTATAAATTAGGATGGAGGAAGTAATATTCAATTTCTCTCCTTTATCTATCTATTATCATGATCCAGAAAGTGAAAGGTGAAGCTTTTGGTTTATCAAAAAGAAAAGGAAAGTGACTTTTCTCTTTATGCGCAAGGAAATCATGGGCTTCAAATAAAATCATTAAATTAAAATTTCAAACAAACAAATTAGCCACACGGTAGCCCTGCAGTTTTAATTTTAAATACAAAAATATAGATCATAGATCGTTGATGGGGAATATTTGAATTCTATATTCTGGAAAATCTCGTCATTCGAAGGCCAAATACTTAGATATGAAAGTAGTCCAAAAGAGAGAGATTAAAATAAGAGAACACGCATCTTGCGGGTCAGACTAAAAGACTAAAAAATAAATAGTGATATAAATAAATTTATGCAAACTGATACACGCATTGAGGGAGTCTTTTTAACTTTTTTTTTTAATCTTAAAATTATCTAATATATGTACATATATTTATATGATATTGTGGTATTGAATTTGAGCACTATTAAGCTTAACTAATGGCAGAACATGGAATTTTTTTCGTTCACACTATCCAAACTCTGGCTTTTAAAAGGACAAATTCTTTCACTCACCTCAACCATGCTCTTCCGTATTTAAAAATATAAGATATTTTTAATCAAATTTTATACTTAATAAAATAGTTGTTTATCTTCAAATTAACTTTATTGGTTTATATTTATCCCTATTTAATAAGATATTTTATTCTAAAATAAATATAAAGTGATTTATTTAATAGAGATTTTTTTAAAAAAAGGTAATTGTTACATTTACTAAAAATGCATTATGTTTTTGAACATCTAATTTCTTTAAAAATGCCTTACATTTTTTAACTGAGGGAGTAATTAGTATTCTTTTTGTTAAAAAGTGTAAAGCATTTTTAACTAAATCATCAATCTTCTAATAAAATAGTTATTTGCTTTCAAATTAATTTTATCTTTTCATATTTACTCCTATTTAATATAGTATTTTACCTTGAAATAAATATAAAGTGATTTATTCAATAGGAAAACTTAAAAAAAAGGTAATAATTACACCTTAAAAAAATAAAAATATCTTTCATTTTGAAACATTCAATGTCTCAAAAAATGTCTTATATTTTTCATCAGAGGAAGTATCTAATTTCTCTTATAGCTAGCATAATAATTAATTCTCACATAAAATTAGTTTCATTGAACCTTTCTGCCCAAACTCTTGCTACTTTTTTTATAAATATAATTATCAATTATTTAATATTATTGAGTCAAATTTAAAAGTAGCTCTTTTAGCATAATTTTTTTTATTCATAATGTTCAAGCCTTTAATCTTTTTTTTTTTTGTTTTTAAACAATCAAATTCCTTCCAGTTAACAACAACTATTGGGGCTTGGCAGTGAAAAACCTTTTCATTCTGGACAATAATTCAATTAAGCAAAGCTAGTACTCAGTTCCTTAAAAAATATAAGGTTTTTTGAAGGGTTAGTTGTTAAAAATATAAAATATTTTTAAGGCTTTGAGGTATTGTTAACGTGTTTTTTTACAAAAATGTCTATAATAAGTAAATTATTTTATATTTATTTAAAAATAAAATATCCTATTAAATATGGGTCAATATAAAAAAATAATGTTAGTTTGTATGCAATTAATTATTTTTATTAAAGATGAGATTCAGTTAAAAATGTCTTAATTTTTTAATAGAAGGAATATCTCATTTTGCTGGCATAATTATTAATTCTCACAAAAAAAATTATTGTAAATTCTCACAAAAGTCAGTCTTATTGATTTCAAACTTTTTCCCAACCTCTTGGAAGTTATTAATTAATTATTAAATCGAATTCTTTTTCAGTTTTAGTGTTGCATGGCTAGAAGTTTTGTTACTTAGTGACATGCAAATTATTCAGTGAGAGGTCACAATTCCCGCTTGTAACCAAATATTATTAGTACCTGTCATTCTAAATGTTAAAAAGCGTGCCATTATGGTTGTAACTTGTGAGGCATGTAGCGTGGTCAATCAGGTTACTTGTGCCTCGTATGAGTTATTAAAGATATTTACATACATTAATATTTAATTTTTTTTGTGAAGGATAATATATAGTTTTACTTAAAAAATTATTGCAAGTGCTTTCAATATTTTTTTTTTGGGTGAAAAGTGCTTTCAATATTTAATTATATGTATGTCACACTTTTTTTTAAATGAAAAATTGAATACACGCAAATATAGATATACAATGTATCAATAAGTACAAGACTTATGTTCTTAATTTTATATAATTAATTAATATATATTTATTCAATCAAATTAAGACATGTAGATTTTAATATATTAATAATATTAATAATAATTTATTATAGAATAAATAATTTATAAAAGATATATATATCTTATTTTCATTGAAAATAAGAATATTAAACATATAAAATTAAGTGTGTATATATATATATATATATATATTTTAACTTTTATATATGACAATTGTTGATAAGGCAAGCGTTAGATGCTTAGTTGTATATATTCAATATATTTTTATTCATTTAAATTAAAAAGTTAGATTTTGATATGTTAATAATATTAACAATAAAAGTTTGTTATAGACTAAATAATATAAAAAATTTATGATTTAATTGAAAGCAAGTTTTTTGAATATATAAGATTAAGTATATACACTTTCCCTTAAAATAATATCAATAATTTGTATTTAGTTTTAGAGTTGGCTTCTTTCCTCTGCACCTTTCAGTAGAGGTGTGGAATCTTGATGGTCTAAATTTAATATATTAAGCATATACTGTTTAGAATATATTTAAAATGTTAATTTATAAAAAAAAATTGATATTAAATGTGAACTATTTATATTAAATTTAAACTGTCCAAAAAGGTAAGCAGATTTATTAAATTTTTTTATAATTTATCTATTTTTTATTTTAAAAAATGTAAAATAAAAAATAAAAAAATAAAATCTAGACCTTTCAAATTAGAGTATGCACCACCCAAGCTGACTACATTTAATCTTCCCAACATAAAATCCCAATGATCCATTCTCATCGCATGGGGTTGGCGCTACATTACGAAAAGGACCCACATGACTCGAATCTTTAAAGAAAAATTTATATATTCATAGAGTCATATGATTGATAACTTGATCAATAAGTTCAAAACAGCACAAAACAAACTCTATCAAGAAAAAAAGTTCGAAACAAATAAATTAAAACTTTTTTAAATTTTTATAACATCTTTTTATTAAAATATTTTCTTTTCATATTTTTCTATATAAATATATATTTTAAAGCTATTTTAATTTAAGAAATTATTAACAATATAGCATTTTCCCCCACAAATAACCCAACCAAGAATATGTCAATTGAATTTGAGGTTTTTCTTTTATAATTACCTGTCTATTGTTGAATTAGATTTGACTATGGTCCTGCTTAATTGAAGTACTCCTTCAAAAACTTCTTTTGCATTTTTTTTACACCAATAAGTAAAATTTATATTTATTTTCTTAATATTTTTATTAAACAATACTCACTTGGCTCAAAATCATAAATAAGGCACTTTTTGAGAAGGATCACATTTAAAACTATAAAACATTTTGATATTTTGTAAGAGTTACCAATGATGTTTTTCAAAAATACCTTTATTAAATATTTTAAATTAATGAAAATTATATATTTAATATTTATAATTAATTTATTTTATTAAATAAAGATAGACATGAAAAAATTATATAGTTTTTAGTGATATTAACTATTTTTTAAAAATAAAAGTTAGTTAAAAATATGTTATAATTCTTTTTTAATTTCAGTTAACTATTTTTTAAATACAATTTAATTTAAAATACGTTATAATTATCTTTATTTACAAATACGTCATAATTCTATACTAAGTATTATATTTATTTATCATAAGTAATTACTAATTTCAACTTTATGATACAAAAATAGCTGAACATAATAATTCTGAAGGGGGACCCGACCCGTGAGTTGTGAAGCGGTTAATTAATAAGATGGCGACCAGGGGGCAAAAGGAAATTAATAAGATGACGACAAAGGCGCATTTGCCGTACGCCTTTACGTACCCGATCACGCTCTCACTAACTGACCATATCACGGCTTCACGTTCTTCTTCCTGCTCCATGGCTCGTGTTTCTCTGTCTCACTCAAACTTCTTCTCTTGCTTTCTCTCTCGTTGAGTGATCGATCCAGACCCCAGGGTGTTGGATTTTCGTCTGCTCTTTTCTGTGCAACACCACAGATCTTCTGACTCAAGCCCGGATTCAACGCTTTCTTTTTCTTGATTTTTACTTGTCCGATCTGATATCTGCTTCAGAATGCCGGCTGTTTACGGAGCTCGCTTGACAACCTTCGAAGACTCCGAGAAGGAGAGTGAATACGGTTACGTTCGTAAAGTATGCCCTGCTTCTCGATCAGTTCTTTTCATTCCGATTTAATTGGTGTGCTCGGATAGAATTGGTTTGACTCGTCTGGATTTAGTTTCACTCGTGTTTTTATGTTTTGAATATTGTTTTTAAGTGTAATATATGCATTCAGTTTTGATCATGGGGTCAAATTGTGCGGTTTGGTTACTGGTGTCCAGCTTGTCGAAGGCGGGATTAATGCTCTTATTCATCCTCTGCTTTGTGACTTTGTCGTCATTTTTCATTAGCTGGAGTTTACAAATTGAGGCCTTTGACCGTTGATATGAGAAGTTTAGTATGAAAGCATCCGAATTTATTTTGAACTTGAACGTCTCTATTTCGGAGTCTGTTCACTGTTTGCTTTTTTATGCGACAAAAGGGAACACCATTGGGTGTTTGTATGGTGTTGTGAACTTATGATATGTTGACACAAGTTTATTTTGCTTCATTGAGGATCGGAGGGCATGTCAGGTTGCTCTTATCCTGTTGCAGATATATCCCTTGCGTCAATGGTCCACTTGATGTTAAATTTTCATTAAACTATTTGGTTGGAAACTTTGACGTAATTTCCAGGGATGCTGAAATTGTATCATTGTGCCTTTCCTAACTTCCACAGGTATCGGGACCAGTCGTGGTTGCAGATGGCATGGCTGGGGCTGCTATGGATGAACTAGTGCGTGTTGGTCGGGATAACCTCATTGGTGAAATTATTCGCTTGGAAGGGGATTCTGCTACTATCCAAGGTCTTAATTCTTTTTGCCTTTCATAACAATTCTGTTATCAAAAGGGTTTCTTTTAGCTATCCTTTATTGTGCCTACCAACTATTTTGCATGATTATCTTACCCTATAACAAGGGTCGTTTTACCAGCTGTGATATACCCTTGTTGAGGATACAAGACTTTCCTATCTTTACTGAAGTTTTTGATGCGTAAATACTTGTTTCTTTACAATTCTAGTTTATGAGGAAACAGCTGGCTTAACGGTGAACGATCCTGTCCTCCGGACACACAAGGTGAGATCTGGTATATCCGTTTTCTTCATTGTTTGAATACATTGTTGCTTGCTTCTGTTGACAAGTTGTACATTATATAACAGCCTTTATCAGTGGAGTTGGGGCCTGGAATATTGGAAAATATTTTTGATGGTATTCAGGTTTGCTTTTCTTTTATCTGGAATATATTTTCTTTCATAGTGGCAAACTCATTCAGTATTTTAAGATTCTTTTTCTCCAGTGAATTGCAATGTTGGATTAATCTGTTCTTCCCAACTTATAATTTTTTGAATTTTGATTTAAACAGAGGCCTTTGAAAACTATTGCTAAAAGATCTGGTGATGTTTATATTCCTCGTGGTGTCTCTGTTCCAGCGCTTGATAAAGATACACTTTGGGAGTTTCAGCCTAAAAAAATTGGTAACCATAAAAGCATAATTCTTAATCTACTGTCAAGTTCTAACTAGAAAGAATATCATTTTTTATTGTAACCACCTCTTTCCCGCCTCCCCATTTTCCCCCTTTTTCTGAGATTCAACTTTTAATGTGGCAGGTGAATGGGACCTTTTGACTGGTGGAGATTTATACGCTGTATGTTTTAAACTGAATTAGATTTGTTGGTAAATGACTCCATTTTAATCTCCTAAAGCATTGTGGGAATCAATTCTTATTGCAGACGGTTTTTGAGAACAGTTTAATGCAACACCACGTTGCACTTCCTCCTGATGCAATGGGAAAAATAACATACATTGCCCCACCTGGTCAATATTCCCTGAAGGTTTGTCATTTTGTTTATTTTCGTTTGAATCTCAAGCATACTTTCTGTTCCAAGGTCATTCTTTGTTCAGTTATTACTACTTCAAGTTTTCAAGTTGTTTTAACAGTTATTTTTGTAGCTTTTCTCCAGTTTATAATATAGTTCTTTTAATACAAATGTACCCTTTAGTTTATTCAGGAACTACTCTATGTTGCAGTATGTGATTTTAGAATTTCAAATGTTTTTGCAGGATACTGTGTTGGAGCTTGAGTTTCAAGGTGTCAAAAAACAGTTCACAATGCTTCAGGTTTCATAGTTTTTTTTTTCGGTTACTTTGTTGAAGCGACTTTGTTTTCTTTTGTTTATCCTTTGTTACAAAAGATTTTCTTAATTTCCATGTACTTTTTCCCCATTTGCAGACATGGCCTGTGCGAACTCCGAGGCCTGTTGCATCAAAACTAGCAGCTGACACTCCTCTGCTTACGGGTCAGGTAAAACTTAATTGTTATCAGTTGTCTTCTCCTTGAACTAATTCTGATAGCTTTCTTTTGTTACATCTTTTTATCAGCGTGTTCTTGATGCCCTTTTCCCTTCTGTTCTTGGCGGGACTTGTGCAATACCTGGAGCTTTTGGTTGTGGTAAAACTGTCATTAGTCAGGCTCTTTCAAAGGTGAACCTCAGTCAACTTTTCATGGCATAATTTTGCAATAATGGAATGTTTTCCTTATTTTATTGAGATTTTATAATTTTCTGCAGTATTCCAACTCTGATGCTGTTGTTTATGTTGGTTGTGGGGAACGTGGAAATGAAATGGCAGAGGTATCTCTTCTTCTTAGTTCTTATTTACATTTACTGAAAGTAAAAAACCTGTGTTAATTTGTTTTGCAGTTGGTCAAGCTAAGTATCTTCTGATTTTTCATTAAAACATAGTAAAAAATAATTAATGATTGTTCAGGTCTTGATGGACTTTCCACAACTTACAATGACATTACCTGATGGCCGAGAAGAATCTGTTATGAAGCGAACAACGCTGGTGGCTAACACTTCAAACATGCCTGTGGCTGCTCGTGAGGCTTCAATTTATACAGGTTTCTTCTAGCCTCTAATTGTAGCATATCATTGTGTTTTTGAGCTTTCTCCCCTTGCAAAATCTTCGTTGTTGTAGTTATAACAATTGCACTTACAGTGTCAAAAGTGAGGAAGATCCTTTATCTCCAAAATAAATGGGAGTGATGTATTCTGCATATTTATTTTCTATGCTGTCTTACTCCTATATCAACAACCTGAACTAAAGCATCAATTTTATATATTGCATGTTAATCGCTACTCTGTCCTATCTGCAAGCATTTTTGGTAGTCAATTTTCTATGCTTAAAAGTGGTAATGGGATATAACCAGTTATACTGATGAGAAAGATTGCACCCTTTGGATGGTAACCGAGATGGGAAAAAATTACTTAAAATTTTCAATACGTATTGAATGTCTCTGTAAATACTGTTATTTAGAATAGGTTAACTGGGTGAAGCTGTTTATTGGAAGAGAGAACGAACTAATGGGAGGTCTATTTTGACTTTGCTATGTTTTGGAATCCCAGGAATCACTCTAGCTGAGTACTTTAGAGATATGGGCTACAATGTCAGCATGATGGCAGATTCAACATCTAGATGGGCAGAAGCATTGCGTGAAATCTCTGGACGGCTGGTGAGCATTTTAAGTTCTAGAATGACTATTTTCACAAATTTCTCGCAGAATAGGCCTTTCTTCCCCTTCTTTTCTAAAAAACTTTTGTATTTTTTGCTAATTAACTCATATTGTCTCTCGTAATAATTTCATTATAGCATACAAGTATAATTTGGCATGACACATATGGAAACCATTGACATTGATTAGTATTTTGTACAAGATTCATCTGTCTTCAACTTTCTTAGCTAACTCTAGTTGTTTTTGTCTTACACAGGCAGAAATGCCTGCAGATAGTGGATATCCTGCTTACCTTGCTGCACGTTTAGCTTCTTTCTATGAACGTGCTGGCAAAGTAAAATGCCTTGGAGGTCCCGAACGTACTGGTAGCATCACAATTGTTGGTGCTGTTTCTCCACCTGGAGGAGATTTCTCTGATCCTGTGACATCTGCAACCCTTAGCATAGTTCAGGTAAAACAAATACTTTCAATTGTGCTTATAAAAATGGAGTAGCTACTTGGGAAGCAAGATTGCCTCAGAGTATCTACCAATTCCCATTAATTCAACTCAATTTGGGCAATTAGTGACTATTTTTGCAGATTTTTCCTCTTTCTAGTCCTGCTTAACCTATTCAGTCATTATGAGTTGATTTTTGCTACTTTTCAGGTTTTCTGGGGTTTGGACAAAAAGCTTGCCCAAAGGAAGCATTTTCCTTCTGTGAACTGGCTTATTTCCTATTCAAAGTACTCGGGTGTATGTACTTGATCTGTTGCCTAATGTTTTGTTCGCTTTATTCAGGGAGTAGCCTTAGTCATTTGCAACTGCTGTTGATTGTATACCTGCTTTTATGAACTTTTGTATTTGTTCCTTCAGGCATTGGAATCCTTCTATGAGCAATTTGATCCAGATTTCATAAACATTAGGACAAAGGCTCGTGAAGTGCTGCAGAGAGAAGATGACCTCAATGAAATTGTCCAAGTATGTCCTCTTATTAGTTCTATCTCTTGAATTTAAGTTGATAAAGTATTAAACGACTCTACCATCTAATAGGAGGGATGGCATTAAAAACTGTTCAACTTATCTTGAGGAAACAGGAGGTATCATAATATGAGAACCGACTGGTTTGAAGTTCAGTCTGTTAAACCTAATTAACCTTTAACAATAGTATGATGATGAATGGAACTTGAAATCACTATACTGCATCATGGCCACCTGTTGTTTTGGCCACACATGTCTGGAAACCTTTCATTTACAACTAATATTTGGCCTGATGTCAAAAACACTGCAGCTTGTAGGCAAGGACGCTTTAGCTGAAGGAGATAAGATCACATTAGAAACTGCAAAGCTTTTGAGAGAGGATTATCTTGCTCAGAATGCTTTTACTCCGTAAGTGCTCCTGTTTCTTGTTTCTTAATTTTCAGCATTAAACTTGTTAAGTGCTTAGATTCCTACAATTGGTTTTAACTGTACTTATGCACCTTTAATGTGACCTTGACAGATATGACAAATTCTGTCCCTTCTATAAATCTGTTTGGATGATGCGCAACATTATCCATTTCTACAACTTGGCAAATCAGGTAATTTTTCAAACTACGGTGTAATCAATTAGGAAGTGGCCTGATGTTTGTCACTGATTACAAAATTGGAAGGAAAAGTAAGTTTCATATTTTCAGTCTGCCAGTCACTCCATTGTGGGGTGACCAATTTTCCATGTATATTTGTGGGCATTCAGATTCTTTGATGCTTTGTGTTTTTTCCCCCTTTGCCCTTCCCCGGATTATTGAGACAATGGACTGATGATTTCTTTATGCATTGCATTGTGAAAAAGGCATTTGAATTAAGTCGGCTAAATTGCATTAAAATGGCTAGTCCTTGACATGTGGAGTGGCTGAATGAATGTGCAGGCAGTGGAGAGGGGAGCTGGTACAGATGGTCAGAAGATCACATACACCCTCATTAAGCATCGTTTGGGAGATCTCTTCTACCGTTTAGTGTAAGTAACTTATTTGCAAAAATAAAAGCAACAATTACAATAATCCTTATCTCGCAGTCGCCAGGTGGGGCTAGCTACATGAATTGCACGATTGTGCTCTATCAACATCTAAATCTCTCAAAATATTATTAACGAGAAGATCCATTTCAATAATTTTATTTGGTCACAGGACTCAGAATTGTCTATTCTATCCTCCTCACGCCATTTTTAACCATTTTTTCTACATTAGATGCCACACTAACTCTTTCTTGTATGAAAAGAGTTGAGGATCTGTTTACCTGCCTGACGTTTTATAGAAAGTGGGCCCTAATCTGTTTACCTGCCTGACACTGCAGGTCGCAGAAATTTGAAGATCCAGCAGAAGGTGAAGCAGCTCTGGTTGGCAAATTTAAGAAGCTTCATGAGGACCTGACTAACGGTTTCCGCAATCTTGAGGATGAAACCCGATAGATTGTATAATTTATTAATTTTAGATTGCAAAATGTGTTGATGGTTTCATTCAAAGCGGCGGTCAAGGAATCCTGTGGTTGGGGTGATTGTTTTGTTCGAGTTGTGCAGGAATCCAACCTTGTCAGGTCGTTCAGATCACATCATTTTCCTGCTACAGGTTTTGGCTATCTATATATTTGCTTTGTGGAGCGATTTTCTCATATTCTTCTCCACATGTATTTATGCAAATAAGTGTTTGTTAGAAATTGAAATGCTCCCAGACAGCTGTGATTCAAGTTTATTTTGGGCACTCATTCAGTATCGAAAACTTATGCTGTCATGTATCCAATATATATATATATATATATTATTGGGAAAGTTTCAGGGTCTAATTTTAAAGGGAAATTGACAATTATGAACTCCATACAAATATTAATGATAATTACAAAAATTAAATTATTAAAATTTTAATGATAAATTATGATCCTTACTTGCAATTAAAAAATGTGAATAATCAATTGAAAAATCTATTAAATACACTTAAAATTATTTGTAATGTTAATTAAGAATTTATTAAAGTTAGTTATGAATCTCGATTTTTTTCTATCAACGTATAAATAAACCTCTTGAGAAATTAAGTAAATATATTTGGAATTAATTGTAACGTTGTTTGAAAATTTATGAGAGTTAGTTGTGAATCAAAAGTTAGTCACTTATATTTTTTTATTGTTAATATAAAGATAAATTGCTTGAAAAATCTATTAAATATACTTAGAATTATTTATAATGTTAGTTGAAAATTTATAAGAGTTAATTGTGAATCATAAGTTAATTATTTATATTTTTTGCTATCACTTGAAAAATTAACAAAAGATAGTTGAAAATCTTGGCAATATTAGTTAGGAATTTACTTAAGGCTATTGTGAATCTTAAATCAATCAACAAAAAATAATTTATTACAAATAAAAACAATGGTTTGTTATTAACATTTTAATAATTCAGGATTTGTGTTGTTATTAATGTTATTTAATTTCATTTTCCCAATTATAAATCACATGCATAACTTACTTAATAAAACCTACAATTTATTATCAATGAGCACTCGGTAAAGTTGGCAAGGATTATTATCGACATTTCTCAAGATGAAGATTTGAACCTTGAGAAGCGACAAATGCGATGATTAACAAAGAGATCGTTCTATTGATACCTCGCTATCATTGTAAGATCTCCTTGCAGTGAGTCTGGATTAGTCTAGGGCGAACAATAAATCCAATTGTAAGATCTCCTTGCAATAAGTCTAGATTAATTTAGGGCGAACAATGAATCCAAAATATTTTAGGATATTGAATGATTTATACCAAAAAAAAAAAATAAAATCATCCAAAAGAAAGCAAACACAAACAAGAAAACACCAAACAACACTTTTTACTACATTTTCATTCTCTGCAAGCAACACTTCGAAAAATTTACAAACAAAATAGAAAAAGATTAACTTTTTGTGATGCCTGTGAAAAGATTGTAAAAATGTGATGAGGAAAAGTGGTATTAGATAATTAAAATCCTCAAAACCATGAATTTGGTGGAATCAATTATTACAAGCTTTTACCAAACTCATGGTTTCGATAACTATCAACCTTAAAAAAACAAAAAAACGGCTTGAATGCCTAAATTATTTGTTGAGCGCAAGGTGGTATAGGAAAATGAAAATATAGAAATAAAAAATCAAGTTCCAACCAAGGACTTTCTAAACCAAATTTAACATCAGAATTACAAAACATTCCAAGATAGAAATATATTTTAAGCGTGGCGTCAACAGCTATTGTGCACAGCATAGAAAATACACACGTCATAGAGACAAATGAAAGGTGGAACTCATATTTGTACACTAGGCTCAATCATCCAGGGCCTACTTTGGGGATATCGTAGTGCTCGCTCATGTTTGCCAAATACTGATTGAAATCCTGAATTCTGTCCCGGTGAGATTTGTTGGCAGTCTTAGCCAATCTATGAACATCAAGCTGTTCTCTTTGTTCGATGTATCGTCTCTCTGCCGGTGTAAGATGATCATCATAATGAGGAGCCTTCCCTTCCCCAATTGATTTGTTCACATGATCAATGTCTTGATCATTAGGATCCTTAGCTTGTTCAGCACTTCCACCTGCATTATCCGAATTCTATGAGACACTTTATGGTATGATAATAATAGAAAGATTAAGGAATGGCGGAACAGATAGAACTAATGAACAGTTAAATTTATCGCTAATTTATGGATGAACACTTTGTGGCCAAGACACAGATAAACAAAAGTAACTGATATTCTGATTGCACAGCAGCTTTTGCTTGCAGAGAGCCTGCAAAGTTAACTGACACGTAACATTAAAATGGAAAAATGCCACCATTTTTTGGCTTCAAGTTATTGCCCTCCATTATACCTTCCAATCAGTGAGAGAAATCATGATCTATTTTGATTCAAACAAAAAATATCTCGCTTCCAGTTAAGCAAAAATGCGAGCCACATGAGCAGGCAATAAGTGACCCAGATACATGATATTCAGAGACACCAGAAAAATGACTAACGACAAATTCATTTAATCAGCATCCATTAGGCACCAACGAAAAGAAGCCTCACCCATTACCAGGAGAAATCATGGGATCAATCACTATTTTGTTGAGCTACACGTTCAACAGAGTAATTAAAATGTTAACTTTTTATCCCTGACCTCCGTTAACCGTGACCATGAGTGCCACAAATCCAGTGGTCCTGTTATTCCAAAATTCCAGGCGTATCCTCAATGTGATCTTTCTTGAATATAGACAAATCAGTTAACCTACCATATAAATAAAGCAGCAGGTCCTAGCTACAATAGCCGATATAGTTGATAATCTCACATCACCCCAATTCCAAGAGCTTTTTCTCAGCGATATCTTGAGCCATTTACTACCATATATGAAACATCACCAATTGGGATAAACCTTTTACATGACCTCAGCTCAACAATCACTTACTCAAATAATTAATTGACTGATAATTTATAGTCTCAACACTTAACCTTGAATGACAACAACCACTTCGTAATTTGATTTAAGACCTGAGTTAATTACATAAGCTATAACGAATCAATGCTGCAATAAAAAAAAAACCAACCTTCCAAAAACTCATTTTCAGTGGATTCTAAGATTTGATCTTGATTCTTATTCTTCTTCTTCTTCTTCTTCACTCCACCAGCCTTCACATCCAGGGCCTTTCCCTTAAGCTTCAATTTCCCACCAACAACATTGTCATAAGACGACATCTCTGTCAAGCAATCAACAAAGTCAGTGATTTTGTTCTACCCATAGGCGGACCTATAATACCCTTTTAATTTTTGCTCCAGATACTTCGACACAACTCGAGCCAAGTCATTTACAAGATCATACATCACAAATGCCAATACACAACAAATCCAACATTGCAAAACAACATAATCCAAATCATACAAGTCGCTAGCCAATTACACACCCTTCAAGCAAACACTAGTACCCGAAAGAAAACAAAAAACCTGAATATGTAAATATTCCGTAATTCAAAAGCGCCAATATTCAACGATTAAACAACCAGATTCAAAGCCAAATTAAATAAAAAATTTAAAACAAAGCAAGAACAGCTACGCAGGGAACAGGTGATGCGGGGAACTAATTCAAATCTAGTTTTAAAGCCCGATTGAACAAATCAATTTCACCGAATTTTCGGGAGTAGAAAAAGTCCTAGAGTTCAAACCTTCTTCACTGCTTGCCCGAGAAGGACCACGCAGGGCTGACAACGGCGGACAGCGTCCGACGGAGTGTGGAATGCTTGTTCGTCGACGAAGAGAAACTGGATCCGGTACTCACGATAATGTGTTTTATCGAGGTTATAATTAATTTTAGGAAGAATTTGGTTATTAATTTATATTTTTTTATCATATTCTATTAACTTATATTATGAATTTATATTCAACTCTTATATATCAAATAATATTCAAACAAGATAAGATTTTTTTTTTTTTTGAAATTTTTGGATATATCAATTATACTTTTATTTTTTATTTTTTTCATTCTTATTTTTTGCTATTTTCTCATGCCCATTTCTTCGCAATTTTTCTCAGATATAATTAAAAAGAATCTCAACTTTTTACCATGTTAAGTTAGATGAGAGAGGTGAAGTTGTTTTACAAAAAAAAAAAAAAAACAGTAGAACAGATAAAAATATAGTATGATGACGCATAATTTTATATTAACAAAATCTTGCTCTTTCTGATCTTATTTATAGGATAGGAAGAAAATTTTTTTTTTACTCTATTTATAAGTTATTTTATTAAATTTTTTTTCATTTGACTTTTATTAAATGCTGGAAAGAGTAAATAAGTTATTAATATATATATATATATATATTTAATTGTTAAGAAAGAATATATTTAATAAGAATAAAATTAATAAATTATTAGATTTCTAAATATAATTAATAAATTTTAATTTTTTTAATTTCAGTAAATCATGTTAAAACTTAAAAGTATAATGAGAATTAGGATCAGGAGTATATTTTTCTTACTATTACAGTCCATCATGAACACGCCTTGCGTGCAAGCCGGAAGGAAGCTGTTCCAGTGTTAAATTGCTCACTTTTTTGGCTTGGTTATATGAGTATCAGGAGATACATTGATTTAACCCAATCTAATTGTGAATAATATTCTAGTGTTTATTCACAATTAACAATGATATTTAAATATTTTATTTTGGATATAATAATGTTAATTACTATTAAACTGTTAATGAATGAAAATGTTGTAACTTGAAGTTAGAACTAAATAATTTATCAGAATTTAATGATTATAGTGTAGAAAACTCATTACCAAATTCAAATGGTTTCCTTTTGGCTGGAAACTAAATTCAAGAGTTTGATAGCAAAAAAATTCGGTCGTATACAAAATTAAGCATGGTATTGAAAACCGGACCGGACCGGCCGGGTCAACCCGGAAACCGGTGAACCGGTCCCCTGTCCGGTCTGGGTTTGCACTTAACCCGGTGAGAGAGTGAACCGGTGTAACCCGGTCAACCCGGGTTCAACCCGGTATAACCCGGATAACCCGGTGGGTTGACTGGGTTAACCGGGTTAATATTTTTTCAGACTTTTACCCCAAAACGACGTCGTTTTTGATTTTTTTTTTCATTTTTAATTTTTCAGAGCTCTGAGTTCGGAAAAAAATAACAAAAAAAAGTAAAATTGAAGTCAAAAAATAAAAAATTAGAGATAGAGCATGCTAAGTCCAAAAATATAGTATTTTATTATTGTTAGACTTTTGAGTGGTTGGATTTGGTTGAATGTTTTTATAATTAATGTCTTTTTATTTAAATTGTATTATTTTAATCATGACCGGTTTGCCACCGGTTCAACCCCCGGTTCAACCCTGATTGAACCACTAACCCGTGACCCAATGCCATGACCGGTTTAATGACCGGTCCGGTTTTACGTACCTTGGTTAAAAGTATAATGAGAATTAGGATCAGGAGTATATTTTTCTTACTATTACAGTCCATCATGAACACGCCTTGCGTGCAAGCCGGAAGGAAGCTGTTCCAGTGTTAAATTGCTCACTTTTTTTGGCTTGGTTATATGAGTATCAGGAGATACATTGATTTAACCCAATCTAATTGTGAATAATATTCTAGTGTTTATTCACAATTAACAATGATATTTAAATATTTTATTTTGGATATAATAATGTTAATTACTATTAAACTGTTAATGAATGAAAATGTTGTAACTTGAAGTTAGAACTAAATAATTTATCAGAATTTAATGATTATAGTGTAGAAAACTCATTACCAAATTCAAATGGTTTCCTTTTGGCTGGAAACTAAATTCAAGAGTTTGATAGCAAAAAAATTCGGTCGTATACAAAATTAAGCATGGTATTGAAAACCGGACCGGACCGGCCGGGTCAACCCGGAAACCGGTGAACCGGTCCCCTGTCCGGTCTGGGTTTGCACTTAACCCGGTGAGAGAGTGAACCGGTGTAACCCGGTCAACCCGGGTTCAACCCGGTATAACCCGGATAACCCGGTGGGTTGACTGGGTTAACCGGGTTAATATTTTTTCAGACTTTTACCCCAAAACGACGTCGTTTTTGATTTTTTTTTTCATTTTTAATTTTTCAGAGCTCTGAGTTCGGAAAAAAATAACAAAAAAAAGTAAAATTGAAGTCAAAAAATAAAAAATTAGAGATAGAGCATGCTAAGTCCAAAAATATAGTATTTTATTATTGTTAGACTTTTGAGTGGTTGGATTTGGTTGAATGTTTTTATAATTAATGTCTTTTTATTTAAATTGTATTATTTTAATCATGACCGGTTTGCCACCGGTTCAACCCCCGGTTCAACCCTGATTGAACCACTAACCCGTGACCCAATGCCATGACCGGTTTAATGACCGGTCCGGTTTTACGTACCTTGGTTAAAAGTATAATGAGAATTAGGATCAGGAGTATATTTTTCTTACTATTACAGTCCATCATGAACACGCCTTGCGTGCAAGCCGGAAGGAAGCTGTTCCAGTGTTAAATTGCTCACTTTTTTTGGCTTGGTTATATGAGTATCAGGAGATACATTGATTTAACCCAATCTAATTGTGAATAATATTCTAGTGTTTATTCACAATTAACAATGATATTTAAATATTTTATTTTGGATATAATAATGTTAATTACTATTAAACTGTTAATGAATGAAAATGTTGTAACTTGAAGTTAGAACTAAATAATTTATCAGAATTTAATGATTATAGTGTAGAAAACTCATTACCAAATTCAAATGGTTTCCTTTTGGCTGGAAACTAAATTCAAGAGTTTGATAGCAAAAAAATTCGGTTGTATACAAAATTAAGCATGGTATTGAAAACCGGACCGGACCGGCCGGGTCAACCCGGAAACCGGTGAACCGGTCCCCTGTCCGGTCTGGGTTTGCACTTAACCCGGTGAGAGAGTGAACCGGTGTAACCCGGTCAACCCGGGTTCAACCCGGTATAACCCGGATAACCCGGTGGGTTGACTGGGTTAACCGGGTTAATATTTTTTCAGACTTTTACCCCAAAACGACGTCGTTTTTGATTTTTTTTTTCATTTTTAATTTTTCAGAGCTCTGAGTTCGGAAAAAAATAACAAAAAAAAGTAAAATTGAAGTCAAAAAATAAAAAATTAGAGATAGAGCATGCTAAGTCCAAAAATATAGTATTTTATTATTGTTAGACTTTTGAGTGGTTGGATTTGGTTGAATGTTTTTATAATTAATGTCTTTTTATTTAAATTGTATTATTTTAATCATGACCGGTTTGCCACCGGTTCAACCCCCGGTTCAACCCTGATTGAACCACTAACCCGTGACCCAATGCCATGACCGGTTTAATGACCGGTCCGGTTTTACGTACCTTGGTTAAAAGTATAATGAGAATTAGGATCAGGAGTATATTTTTCTTACTATTACAGTCCATCATGAACACGCCTTGCGTGCAAGCCGGAAGGAAGCTGTTCCAGTGTTAAATTGCTCACTTTTTTTGGCTTGGTTATATGAGTATCAGGAGATACATTGATTTAACCCAATCTAATTGTGAATAATATTCTAGTGTTTATTCACAATTAACAATGATATTTAAATATTTTATTTTGGATATAATAATGTTAATTACTATTAAACTGTTAATGAATGAAAATGTTGTAACTTGAAGTTAGAACTAAATAATTTATCAGAATTTAATGATTATAGTGTAGAAAACTCATTACCAAATTCAAATGGTTTCCTTTTGGCTGGAAACTAAATTCAAGAGTTTGATAGCAAAAAAATTCGGTCGTATACAAAATTAAGTGTATAATGAGGGGGGCAAAATAGAGAGAAAGAAAAAAGAATCGCACGCGCACACATATATATAAGCTTGATCGGCCAACTAAACCAATCAAGTTTTTTTTTTTTTGGTGAAGACTGACTTGATGAATACGTCATGAGAACATATATTAAAAAATTTGAATCTTATTAAATTTAAAAATGCCTTTTAAATTGCGTGGCTTATACACGGGCACACCCCAACTCCTCCACTTTAACAATTTTCATGGGGATTGAAAGACAAAGGATTGGATTCAATATGGGCATAGCGGAACTTTATGTTGTGAAGGTCAGAATTCTTTGTTGGTAAAAAAAAAAAGTCATTTAAGAATATTCTAAAAAAATGTCAACTAAAGCACCAGGCCGGATGGTTTTATTGCTCTACATATCGGCTTGGAGGGAAGTGAAGGAGGAAGTAATTAAAATGGTAAAGCAGTTTTTTGAGGGTCATTCTGATTTGCATAAGATTAATGGAATATGTATTGTGTTGATTCTAAAAATGAAAGACCTGACTTCGTCAATCACTTTCATCCTATTAAGCTATGCAATGTATCTTACAAGATAATTGCAAAAACTCTGACTATTAGGTTGAGGGGTTTGATGAATAAGTTGATTACTCTTCAATAGAGGAATTTTATTGCGGGAAGATAAATTTAGGAAAATTTTCTTATCACTCATTAGGCTCTTCACTATCTAAGAAGAAGAAAGGAGGGGGTTAGAGCTGAAATGGCTTTAAAGATTGATTTAAATAAAGCATATGATTGGGTTAGTTGGGGTTTCTTATGAAAGTGATGTTTTAAAATGGAGTTTTGTGATAAATGGGCAAAATGGATAACGGAGTGTGTATCTTCTATTATTCTTTATTTCCAAGTCTCTAATATAGGACAGTGGCAAGAATTGTTCCAGGGAGGGGGGTGAGACAAGTAGACCCTTTATCTCCACATGTGTTTGTTATTGCCGTAGATGTTTTGTTGCTTATGATTCATGTAGATAGGAATGATTTGTTGGGTATTAGATTATCCAGGGGTGGCCCTATTTTTTCCCATTGCTTCATTGCTGATGACGCTTTGTTCTTTGTGAGAGTTCAGAGTGAGAATTACTTGGTTGTGAAGAAGATTTTGAGTATGTTTTGTTCATCTTTTGGGCAAGAGATTAATTTGGACAAATCTTGCATATTTTTCTCTCCAAATGCTGATTCTAAAGGAGAAGAAGTGGAAGAAGTTTTGGGTATTCGGGCTACAAATGACCCAGGTAATTATTTGGGTTTTGCCAATTTTATGGGGAAGGTCTGAATGCTTTGCCTTGACTTTTATGAAACATTAGATTTGTATGAAGCTATAAGGATGGCGTCAAAGATTATTGACCATTAAAGGTCTTTATTTTCCTAAGTTAGACTTTTTGCAGGCTCTAAAGGGTGGAAAGAGGCATCTTGGGGATGGATTAGTTTGCTGGAAGGTAGAAATTTACTCAAAAAAGGTTTAAGGTGGAAGCTAGGGAGTAGTAGTTTGATCAATGTTTGGAGAGATAAGTGGGTAATTGGCTTGAATGGCATGATCCAATCTAATATTCAATTGTCTGAGGAAGATAAGGCGATGAAGGTGCAAGATTTGATTTCAAATGGGGCTTGAAATTTGTCTAGGTTGGAGGGGAAAGTTGGCAGTGACATTATTGAGATGATTAGAAGAATGCATGTCCCCAGACATCTTGGAGGGGATAAGTTGATATGGAATTATACCAAGGATGATGTATAGAGTGTGAAGTCAGGGTATTATGTTGAAAAAAGGGGAGCTATGGTTTCTACAAATAATAGGCCAAGTACTTCATATCAAGTTCCTGGAGCAATGTGGAGTTGCATATGGGGTTTGAATGTTCCACCCAAGGCTAAGCAATTCTTATGGAGATTATTGAAGGGTGCTTTGGCTTCAAAGTATGCTTTATTCAAAAGAAAATGTGTGAAGGATCCATCATGTCCTATATGTGGAGAAGAGGTTGAAACATTTGAACATCTTTTACTCTTATGTAATTAGGTCAAGTGTTGCTGGTTTAGGTGCCATCTGTCCATTATTATCGATAGAGATGATGTCTCCAGTATTGAAGCATAGCTAGAGGATTGGTTTTTGAGAAAAAATGATTTGGAAGTTGGTGGGAAATCATTCATTGCTATGCTTTGTTGGAGAATTTGAAAGGCCAGGTGTGATTGAGTTTTCAGTCAAATTAAGGTTGAGCCATATAAGGTGATTGCTATTGCAGTTAGACTGGTAGCGGAATGTCGGGGTGTGTTCGAGCTAATGATAATTTGTGTGGAAATAATGTATCATTTGTTTCTAGACTTAAGACTTGGCTTCTGCTTATGAGTGGGGTTGTGAAAATTAATTTGGATGGTTCTTTAAAGAAGAATGAGCTTGCTAGTGTGGGTGTGATTTGTAGGGATAGCAATGGACGATTTTGTGGTGGTTTGGGGAAATAAGCAAAGGTTGTTAATAGCTTTATGGCTGAATGTCTTGCAGCTACTGAGGCCTTGTAGATTTGTGATATATTTGTGATAGATTTGCTGGATAGGTTTGTAGGTAAACTAATTGTGAATTGCTTTTTAAATTTCTCAATGCAAGTTCTAGTTTGAGTTGTGACTAGTGCTGTGAGGCTCTATTGTTGAAGTTGCTTTTGCTTACAGGTGCTAAGCCAAATGTTTCCCTTTCTTTGGTTTCACGCCAAGAAAATTATTTTGTTGATATATTAATAGATTTTTATGCAAAGGAGTTAATACCTAATGGGTGGCTTTCAATAACAACACCTTCTTTTTATGATGTTTTGTTGGCTGATTTGTTGGGCAAAAGTAAGCAACATGAGAAGGTTTATAGAGTTTTTGATTCTAGTTTGATTAGGACTGGTATAGAATAATTGTTTTGGTGCTTGTTTTTTGTTTATTTGGTATTTGTTAGATTTTTTTTTTTTTGGTTTGGTTTTCTTTTCACATTTAGGCCCTGTTTGGTATGCAGCATTGGAGGGTTGGGATTGGGTTTGGGTTTGAGTAATCCCACATTTAACATGTTTGGTATGAGTCACTCACTAATCCTTGGGATTGTTTAGTCCCACTTAGGTGGGAATACTCAAACCCACCATCCCCCTGGTATTGCAAAATTAATCCTGGGATTGAAATTATCATTGACCAAAATACCCTCCTCAAATATGCCCAGATCTGACCCCTCTCGTTCTCCACAAAATTTTTCGCTCAGACATGTTCACCGTGGATGATTCCGGCGACGACTTTCTCTCACCGTCGACAACTTCCTCTTGCTGTAGACGGCTTCCTCCTTCGCCGGCATCGCAAAGCAAAGAACAGAAGCACGAACAAAAGCAACGACCATGGGCAAGCAAGATTCATTTTCAGATCTGATGATGGGCGAGCAAGAACAAAAGCAACGGCGATGAAAGGTTGCGACGGGATCGTCTTCTTCCTCCCTTGACTGTGCAAATGTATACATTTTTAGATTTGATTTGGTGTTAGACTTGCATTCTAGATTGTCTTCTTAATCCCTTCTCACTCGCCGCCTTCTCCTCGAGCTCCCCCGCATCCACCGCCGGGAAGCTCTAGGTCTGAAGTGCAGAGCTCCAGATCCGCCGTATCTTCCCCTGAGCTATGCACCGTTGATGATTGTATTTTTTTTATTAATAATAAGGGGCATTATGGTATTTTGTTCATTTATG
The DNA here is from genome assembly GCF_029017545.1 of Prosopis cineraria. NCBI lineage: Eukaryota > Viridiplantae > Streptophyta > Magnoliopsida > Fabales > Fabaceae > Prosopis > Prosopis cineraria. Next base: position 33,368,218 of record NW_026555343.1, read on the forward strand.
ATGAATTAAAAAAAAATTAATGTTAGTATTCCCTCCAAATATTACTTCATTCCAAACATATTTTTAAAGTCCTAATCCCAACCCCAACCCCAATCCCAACCCCAACCCCAATTCCAATCCCAATCCCTCAAAATTTATATCTTTGTACCAAACAGGGCCTAAGGTTGTATTTAGGTTTTACTGCTTTTTTTTTTTTTTACTGCTTTCTGATATTAGTGAGTGTATTTCTTTTTTATAATCAATAAAATTGGCTTGTTTTTTGTTTAAAAAAAGGAATATTCTAACAACATTAATTATAAATAAGAATTTTAAAATTTTGAAAAAGACCAAAAAAAATTTGTTGGAATTAAAATTTTTATAATTCTTTTCATATAGAAACCACACCACAATCATAGCACAATTCCTCATGAGTCACAAACAGAATGAGTCCCAGGCCAACCTCAAGTGCTTGACTTATGTTTGATTTGAGGGAGGAAACTAATAATAAGTTGATGATTTTATTCTCATCAATTTTAAGTTCATTTTTATTTTTTTTGCTTTAATCTATTAATAAAAATAGTTATATTATATTTTAACAATGTTTTAAGAATATGAACTTATATTCATAACATTTTTTGAAAGAATACATACATCAATATTATATTTTATCAAAGCATCCAATGAAAATATATTACAATTTTAGACCACAAAATTATAGATTAATTTTTGTAAATTGATAAAATTTATTTAATTATAAGAGAGAGGGATTTAGTAGCATAAATAGTTTAAAATTTTTAAAATAATAAATAAATAATTTAGTCATAATCCCTCTCCTCTCTCCTCCAAAAAAAACTCCAAATCAGAGGGAAAGGCTAGGAGCTCCCTTCCCCTTCAATTTTTAAACCAAACAAGGTACTCCATTCCCCACTTTTTATGAAATACCAACCAAAATAAGGGGAGGAGAGCAACTCCCCGCCCTTCTAAAAACCTTCAGTCAAACATATTTTTAAATTTTGTGTTGCTCTCAATCTAAAGAGTTTTGAAAAAGCATTTCAAATTTGAGCAAAGTGCCATAAAGATTGATTGGTGCAGATAAAAAGGGCTGATTGCAATGGCTAATCTAGATTGAGGTGAAATTGGGCAAATGCCTCCACTTAATGAAATTTACATGTATGTATTGTAACTTTTAAAAATATGCATCCACTACCCCCAATAATTTGGACCCCAGTAGCCTCAAAATAAAACATTTGAGTTCTAACAAATTTTAAACATTTGATATTTCACTCAAGTCTAACCTTTTTTTAAACTCTTAACTTATTAAATTTAAATTTATATTATTATTTTTTGGGGATAAAGATTCATATTATCTTTTATAGTATTTTGATTTTGATTTTTATTATTTTATATTTTATTCTCCCATTGATCCGATGTCTTACGTCCACCATTGGCTGATGGCTCTCTTGGTGGCGTTAGATAATTTTGCCCTCAATAGATAGCAAAAGTGTTCTTTGTAGGGTTGGGTTTGTATCTTTTTTGTGGATAATTTGGCTTTGCTGTGCGTGTCGTTGGTTCAATCATATAATATTCTTTATTGACCTGAAAGTTATTTTTGACTCTCAATGTTGTTCTTTCCCTCTTGTCTTGAGAGTGTTTGATGATACTATTAAGGATGTTTATAGGCTCGATTTGGTTTGGTTTTGGCCAAAAATCAAACCGAACCAAACCATGCGGTTTACTCATAACTAAAACTTAATCAGTTTTTATGAAGTTTGGTTTGGTTCGGTTTAATTTTTGGTTTGATTCAGTTTGGTTAAGGTCTGGATCAGGCTTCAATGCACTTATTTAATTTTTTTCCTTTTTTTCCATCTTCATAATGACGTTATATATTAAAATTAAATCTAATTCTTTTTGGCTCCTTTTTTCATAAGTAGAGGTATAAAAATATAATAAAATTTTAATGTGATAACGATAATTAATTATAAAAATTGATATGAGTTTCTAACATTAAAATTATTTAAAATTATGCATTTTCATTCAAGTCATTTGAAAATGTTTATCTATGTATCTATATTTTAATAAATAATAAAAAACTTATTATACAAAATTCAAAACAAAATGCTTCTTATAGATAAATTGAATACTGAGGTTTTCAAGTTGTAAATAATTAAATGATGGTCATAACATGATTATTATAATTATTTAATATTATGCTTTTCATTCAAGTCCTTTAAAAATGTTTATCTATTACTACAAAAAATTCAAAACAAAATGCTTCTTATAGATAAATGATCATATATTTTATAAATAAATAAATAATATTTTTTAATCAGGTTTGGCTTAGTTTGGTTCGGTTTCTAGTACTCAAAACCGAACTTGAACCAAACTAATTGATTCTCATATCATAAAAACCGAAGCAAATTTGATTATTGTTCGGTTTTAATCGGTTTCTTTTGATTTGGGTTGGTTCGAGTCGGTCCTTTCAATTTGGATAGGTTTTGAACACCCTTAGATACTATTATGAATGCAGCTTTGGCGCATAAGGCTGTGGGCTCAGTGTTTGAGCAAGTCTTTGAACTATCACTCCTTTTAACCGTTTCCATGGCACATAGGACAATCTACTATGTCTTGACTAGCTCCTTGATTTGCAGAAGAACTAGTCTTTACATTATTGTGTCTTTCAATTAATTTTTGTTCTGGCAAAAAAAAATTATTTTTGTTAAAGTATTTTGAACTTCTGTTTGTTTCATGCGGTTTTAGTTTATTAGAGCTTGTATTTGTGATTTCTTAATGAATTGATTTACCTCTGGCCAAAAGGACCCAAAAAAAAAAAAAAACAACTCAATTCATAGTTTTAGTCACCTACCATCTGAATTTTCTGTACTTAATTTTATGTTTTCAGAACTCAATTTTAAATTTTTTTCAATACTCATCTCCCACGTCCTAGCATTTATCTTTGATTCTTTTCAGCAGTAAAAGATGGAAGATAAATTTTAAAAACATCTAAGATTATTGGAAAAAAGGTTAAAAATTGAATACTAAAATGTTAAAGATGAAAACTGGTAAAAGATGAGTATTAAATACATTAACTCAAAATTTTGATTCCATCCAAAGACCATGACCCTTTTCTGAAATTTTAAAACCTTAATTGTAATTGATGTTCTTGAAAGATCCTTAAACGTCATTTTTCCTAGTGCAAACATTTGACTAGTTGAGGTGACTCATCTAACTTGATGAATAATGATGAGAGAAAAAGCGTCAGCCCTAAGAATTTATTTGAAATGTCTGAAAATTTATAGAATAAATTTTTCAAAAATAAACATTAAATTAACCTAAAGTAGAAAAAAAAATTAAATGGAACTTCCAAATTAAACTAAACAAAAAAAAAAAAGACTTCGGATGTTTGTTTTGATCAGGTTGATTGTTTTAGCAAACATGTGAATCATAATGTATCTATCAAGACCGCTAAAAAATTGACAGAAAATGAATTCATAAGAAAACCTCTGCAACTCTCAGACCAAAGAAATTAAAGAAAGAAGAAAAGAACACTGCAATTCAATTTGACCTGGGGAAAAAAAAAAAAAAAAGACTACAACTAATCATTGAAAGTTAGAACACATGCTTAAAACTAGGCTTGATGACCGTCTTAGAGATGAAATCCCCCATGCATTTAAATTAAGTATGGGAAACAAGGGCATCAAGACAAAATAGGTACACATGGCAAAAAAGCCACGAAGTTAAGGTCCAAGTAAAAACCCTTATGTAATGTTTGGTATGAAGAAAAATATTTTATAAGAAGGAAATAAAAAATGCACCTATCTCATTTTCTTTCCAGGTACATTTCCTATTTCTTTTCTAGAAAACACTTCAGGTACCAAACATTGCAATAATCAGCATCCTTCTTCAGTAGATTCCCGGAATGATTTTGCTAGGCACCTTGTTGCAATATAATTTCCAGTACTTACCATACCTGCATGCAGTGGAAATTGAAAATGTTGACGAGACACAGGAAAAAAAAAGAACAAGAACTTGATATTGGAGCATTTAAAAGTATTTGAGCGGAAATATGAGAATAAAAAAACCAAATCTTTTTAATTAATTAGACTTTACGCTAGTACTACACTGTTTCTAATACAATTTTATTTAACATACAATGAGAAATTGGCAATTCCAAATATAAATTGCTTTGGACTAAGTATATGCTTCAGAAAACAGTCCAATTGGTTAGTAGCAAGCATTTATTTCATGCTATTAGAAAAGAAAGTAAAATGACAATGCATTAGAACTGACACAAGTTATAGAGGGGACTATTTGCAATTACCAAAAAAAAAAAAAAAAAAACGATGCCACATCTCTGAGGGGAAGAAAAAATTACCAATATCAATATTATCAATATAGAATATAAATCAATAAAACATATGAAATTTGTAATAATCACGCTGTTTAGAAATTATGAACAACATGACCCATTCCTCAGATTTCATATAACAACAGCAGATACTATCTGTATACTTACTTGGATTTACACCGATCATCATCCCTTTTCGCTCGATCAAAGAGAAGGATGGTAAGAAATATCACATAGAAGTAGGGCAAAAACTGCATGAAAAAAGTATCAGATTCAAGAGGTAAGACGAAGTTACAATTTATAACTCATACAGATTAGAGAATAAACAGTTAAATACACTCTTACGTGATTGAATAGAGCAGGAACTGTCCAAAAGAAAGCAGAAAGTATTTCTGGGACATAATGGAAATGACGAGATAAACCCCACCTGCAGGGATCAGAGAAGGAACTGGCCATCAAAAACGGAAGATGTCTAATCTAAGAAAATAATATCATGTTGAAAGGCAAGGACTGTGGAAAGATTTAAGCCCGAATGGTATGCATTTATTATTAACGACAAATATAAGAGAATAATAATATTTATAATATACATATAATCAATTATCACCAAGAAACAGATGGTATCTTAAACTCCTGCCTGGGAGGGAGGTATTTTGAGCAACGTTTAAATATCACCATTTCACTTTTACAGTATTTCAAGCAAAAACTTACCATCCGGATGTTAAAAGAAGGCTGGTTTTTGTTTCACCAGTAGTGGTGGTATAGGAGGCCTCTATCTGCAAGGGCATCATCACATCAAATCCAAGTCCAACAGAAAATACATCCCAAATGACCCTAATGTAAATGCCATGACTTCACACCTTTAATGGAGGTTTTCCCCAGACTAAGCATTTCCCATTTGTCCGACGAAATTCTTGTCTTTGCCTATCACAATCATAGTTGATGTATATGCAGAGAATGCCAGCCACAAGAATAAAGATTGCAAGCTGGAAGACAAGGATAGACATTTTCACACAGAGAGAGAGGAGGAAGCCATATAAAAGTTAATACGAGTGTGTGTCTGCTGGCAACATCAAGATAAATAAAAAACAATGTAAAAGGGAGGAGGAAATACCTGAGTGCCAAGATTTACAGGATGGTTGACAAGGTACATTCCAGGAGATGTATAAACAGATGGAACCCACACCAAGCAGCCCCAGCAAATATAAAAACCCGCTGCCATATTGGGTGTTATAAAATCCAGTGAGACAATATAGAACTTCAAATACAATGTGCACAACAAAATTAATGATGATATGTGGCAAGAGGATTGCATAGAATAACAAAACTCAAAAACTAATCAAGTCATTGTCATATAATTCCCCAAGAAAGTAGTCATGGTACCATCAAAAGCACCGTTGTTCTTTGTCATAATCATTACAAGGAAATAATTAGCATGCAAAACATATATAAGAATAAAGCATATATGAACCTCGGTCATGAGCAATATCCATTGTGTTCCAATATCCAGCTTCCCACCAGAAAAACTTGCTAACATACACCAGCATTAATGCAGTATTTACAAGCATTGAGTCAGCGACTTTCCCAGTTTCCTCATACTATTATGACAAAACACAATGATTAGAGAAAAGTTGAGAGAGGAAATATCATAGAGCTAAAATTTCAGAAAATTCAAAACATTCTTGATTCTTATAGGACTGGACAGATCGTACAAATCCAAGGTGACACAGGAAGCTCAGCACAATAAAGATAAGAATGATAACACTAAAGACTGAAGTAGAAACCACAAAAAGGAACTGATAGGGCCTGTTATTTTTCTAAGACATATCAGAGGAAGTCAAAGGGAAAGAATAACTCTAGTGGAAATACTTGAACTAGTCTAGAAGTTTACCCTTCGGTCCACAGCCGTAAGGAACAGTATTTTGTGATCTTTTGTAATGAGTGGGATCTTTTGGGTAGTATTGGCTATGTGTCAGCCACTGAAGGTATTAGTAATCTTTTGCTTAGGAAGGGAGGGCCAAGAAGAATGAGAGTGGAATAGTAAGGGGAGATTGGCCTCTCGAATGCCAGTGGGAGTGAGACTCTTGTATTGAAGCTTTTAATCTGTGTTGCTAGAATGTTTTATCATCTTTTAGAGGAAATAGGGTTTTGGGCCAGAATTAGAGTCCCCTTGTACATCTGATTCGGTTATTCATCTCATTAATATCAAAACCTAAGTATTTTCCTCTCATATTTATTGCTGTTGCTGTCTTATTTATCACTCTTGTTGTGATTCTGGCTTGGGACGCATTATTTGGTATCAGAGCGATACAATCTCTGGGTGTGGTGTGTAAAGAGATATGACGGAAAGGGTCCAGTATGCTGATTTGGAAGTACAAGAACTGAAGGTGACGGTTGGGGTATTGACCCGAGATGTAAACAGTATTAAAGAAACATTGAAGACTATTAATGATGCCCTGGTGCAAATAGAGAAGAAGATAACCGGGCCACGTGCAAACGAATAGGAAGGTCATGAGGAGGTTTCGATGAGCAACCCAGGCAGTGATACAGACGGAAGCAAATATAGAAAGTTAGAATTACCTGTTTTTTCAGGCGAGGACCCGTTGGGATGGCTTTTTTGGGTGGAGAGATATTTCCATGTTAACTCCATTGCAGAACGAGATAAGCTTGAGGCTGTGGTGGTATGTCTAGAGGGTAAGGCATTAAACTGGTACCAATGGCTGGAGACCAGGATACCCCTAAGTCACTGGACAGAGTTCAAGAGTAAGCTGCTACACAGGTTTCACTCCTCTCAGCCAGGGGGGGAATACGAGCGACTGTTCACATCCAAACAGGATAGGACGGTGCTGGAATTTGTTGAAGAATTCGAGCTCTTGTCTACGCCGCTGTAGGAGGCCTCTGAAGAATGCTTGATCGGCGCATTCCGTTCTGGGTTAAAACTAGAGATCAGAGCCGAGTTGAAGCTAACGAAAACTCCAACACTACGAGAGCTTATGGAGATGGCGATGTATAGAGGAGAGGAATCGGATACTTGGAGATTGCAGAGAAACCAGGATCACCCGAGCCCAACGTCCTCAGTTTGGGCCCAAACCCGAAACGCTGCAACCCATTTATTCCACACGAGTTGCGCACGTGACTGAAGGGAATCGCAACATGCATACTACAACGTCTTTAGCTGCTGAAAATTCGAAGAAAATAGATACGAAAACAGAGCACTCTAAAGCTGCGAGCATTTCAAATTGGGGATTGTCGACGAAGAGGATGGGAAACTCGCGACGACTCTCTGACGTTGAGATTGCAAGGCGACGTGAGTTAGGACTGTGTTTCAAGCGTGGAGATAAATATAGCCCGACCCACCAGTGCAAGAACAAGAACCTTCAGGTACTAATAATGGAGATGGGGGCGGAAAAAGAGAGAGAGGAAGATGACGCAGAGGCTGAACTTGAAGGAGGGGAATTCGAAAATGCTGATGAAAGGGCACAAATGGAATTATCTCTCAATTCCATGGGTGGATTCGGCGATAATCACACTATGAAGGTTAAAGGGAGGATTGGAGGCACTGAAGTGATTATTCTGATTGACAGTAGCGCTACCCATAACTTCATCGCTGAAAATCTGCAGAGTAAATTAAAATTACCCTTTAATGAGATTTTTGAATATACGGTTACAGTGAGTGATGGGTTTGTTGTGAAAGGGAGGAAAAGGTGTAAGGACCTCTGTTTGAGTGTCCAAGGGTACCAAATCATTCAAACCTTCTATCCTTTCACGTTGAAAGGGGTTGATGCAGTCTTGGGAATGGAGTGGCTAAAATCCCTGTGGGATGTGAAGGTCAATTGGAGCGAGTTAACAATGAAGATTGGCAAGAAAGAAAAGAGAATGTGCTTACAGGGTGATCCATCTCTCACTCGGGCTTAGGCTACTTTCAGGTCACTAATTCGCTCTGTAGGAAAGAAAGGAGAGGGGTTTCTAATTGAATATAGTGGACTCACGGGCAGCAATGAAAGTACTTTCATTTTTTCTCCTAAAATTCAGGAGTTATTAGAGAAATATCCTACTGTCTCCCAAGTTCTTGAAGGACTACCTCTAACCCGTTCACAAGATCATGCTATTCTTATTAAACCTGGAGACCAGCCACCGAACATAAGGCCCTATCGATACTCCCATATGCAGAAAAATGAAATAGAAGGTTTGGTGAAGGACATGTTACAGGCTAGAATTATTCAGCCAAGCAACAGCCCCTACTCAAGTCCAGTGTTGTTGGTCGGGAAGAAAGACGGAAGTTGGAGGTTTTGTGTTGATTATAGAGCCTTAAACAAAATTACAATCCCGGATAAATTTCCTATTCCAACCACAGATGAACTATTGGATGAATTGAAGGGAGCCAAAATTTTCTCCAAGCTGGATTTGAAGTCTGGGTACTACCAAATTCGGATTAAGGCTGGGCATGAACACAAAACAGCATTCAGAACAAAATGAAGGACATTATGAGTTCAAGGTGATGCCCTTTGGATTAACCAATGCTCCCTCAACCTTCCAATCCTTGATGAATGAGGTATTCAGGGAGTATTTACGCAAGTTTGTATTGGTATTTTTTGATGACATTCTCATATATAGTGATGACTTAACCACTCATTTAAAGTATTTGGAGACTGTATTTGCTATCCTAAAGGAAAATCAGCTTGTGATTAATTTGAAGAAATGTAGTTTCGTACAACCCAAGATTGAATACTTGGGGCATCTTATATCAAGAGAAGGAGTTCAAGCTGATCCCGCTAAGATAGAAAGCATGGTGAAGTGGCCAAAGCCTAAGAATGTGAAGTCTTTGAGGGGTTTCCTTGGGCTGACCGGGTACTATTGTCGATTTGTCAAGAACTATGGGAAGATTGCTAGCCCCCTTACTGATTTACTTAAAAACGATTCTTTCAAGTGGTTAGTGGAAGCGGAAAAGGCATTTGAACAGCTCAAAACTGCCAGTGCTCGCAATGTCCGATTTTACCATTCCTTTTGAGCTTGAGACTGATGCGTCCGGTACCGAAATAGGGGCAGTTTTGATGCAACAGGGCAGACCGGTGGCATATTTTAGCCAAAAGCTCTCACATAGAGCCCAACAATGCTCTATTTATGAAAGAGAGCTCATGGCTATTGTTATGGCAGTTAAAAAATGGCGCCATTACCTTGGGGGGCATAAATTTATCATCCTACAGATCAAAAAGCACTGAAATACTTGCTGGAGCAGAGAGTGGTTGATGAAAACCAGCGGCAATAGGTGTCAAAATTAATGGGCTTCAAGTTTGAGATTATTTACAAGCCCGGAAAAGAGAATAGGGCTGCTGATGCCTTATCCAAAAGAGAAGAATCACTGGAACTAATGGATTTTTCATTATGGCAATATAATGATGTGGAAGAATGGGAGAAGGAGGTGCAAGCAGACCCAAATTGAGCAAAATTCTACAGCAACTCTTAACTGATAAAACTGGGGTGGAAGGGTACAGCTTAGTTCATGGCTGCCTACACTATAAAGAGAGGTTAGTCTTACCAAAAAATTCCACCAGAATTCCCTTGTTATTGAAGGAATATCATGATTCTCCAATAGGGGGCATTCGGGCTACTTACGCACCCACAAGAGGCTGTCCAATGTGGTGTATTGGGAGGGAATTAAAAGGGATGTTCAGCAATATGTAGCAAGTTGTGAGATCTGTCAAAAGAATAAATCAAGCTCTAACTCTTGCTGGTCTGTTACAGCCGTTGACCATCCCTCAAAACATTTGGGAAGACATTAGCATGGATTTCATTACCGGGCTTCCTAAATCAAAAAGGTACGACACCATTCTAGTAGTAGTGGATAGGCTCACCAAATATGCTCATTTTTTCACTCTTGCCTACCCTTTTTCTGCAAAGGATGTTGCTGAAAAGTTTGTGAATGAGGTTGTGAAGTTGCATGGTTTCCCTAAAACCATAGTTTCAACCGAGACAGAATTTTCATTAGCCAATTTTGGCAAGAATTGTTCAAGCAAGCGGAACCCAACTTTGCCTTAGCTTATCATATCATCCGGAAACGGATGGACAAACGGAAGTGTTAAATAGGAGTTTGGAGACTTACTTGCACTGTTTTGCTAATGAAAAACCAACTCAATGGGCTAAATGGTTGTTTTGGGCTGAATATTGGTACAATACTTCATTCCACAGTGCGGCTAGCATGACACCTTTCAAGGCGGTATATGGCCGGGATCCACCTACATTTCTAAAATTTAGTGGTGAACCTTCAGTTGTGGAAGATGTGAATGAACAGATTCAAGATCGAAATCAGATCATTGAACAATTACGGGACAATTTAGCTAAGGCTCAAAGTAAAATGAAGGCGCAAGCTGATAAGCATCGCCGGGACGTGCAATTTGAGATTGGGGACTTTGTTTATGTGAAGCTTCGCCCTTATCGATTAAAAACCTTGGCCAAGAGGAGCAATGAGAAGCTCAGCCCACGTTTTTATGGACCTTTCAAGGTTCTTGAGAAGATCGGAACAGTGGGCTACAAGCTGGAACTTCCAACCACCGCCTACATTCACCCCGTATTTCATGTTTCTCAGCTCAAACAAACGGTTTCAGCTGCTATGGCACAGCCTACCATCCCTCCGATGCTTTCTAATGAGTTTGAATTACAAGTGCAGCCTCAAATATTAGGAAGGTGCGCCGGCTTATGAATGGACAGCGAGAAGTGTTGGTTAAATGGCAAGGCTTACCTGAATTTGAGAACTCTTGGGAATGTGCAGAAACAATTTGCAAACAGTTTCCAACTTTTTCCCTTGAGGACAAGGTGGAGCTTTTAGGGAAGGGTGATGATAGGGCCCGTTATTTTCCTAAGACATATCAGAGGAAGTCAAAAGGAAAGAATAACTCTAGTGGAAATACTTGAACTAGTCTAGAAGTTTACCCTTGGGTCCATAGCCGTAAGGAACAGTATTTTGTGATATTTTGTAATGATTGGGATCTTTTGGGTAGTATTGGCTATGTGTCAGCCACTGAAGGTATTAGTAATCTTTTGCTTAGGAAGGGAGGGCCAAGAAGAATGAGAGTGGAATAGTAAGGAGGGATTGGCCTCTCGAATGCCAGTGGGAGTGAGACTCTTGTATTGAAGCTTGTAATCTGTGTTGCTAGTGTTTTATCATCTTTTAGAGGAAATAGGGTTTTGGGCCAGAATCAGAGTCCCCTTGTACATCTGATTCGGTTATTCATCTCATTAATATCAAAACCTAAGTATTTTCCTCTCATATTTATTGCTGTTGCTGTCTTATTTATTACTCTTGCTGTGATTCTGGCTTGGGACACATTAGGAACTAAATAAAAATCTTGGCAGCAAAATTTGAGCTAAACAGTCTCTTCAGTCTAATTCAGTGGTTGATAGAGGATATGCATTGACATAAATTTTACAACATAAAAGAGTTTTACATTCTCTGGCCCACTGCCCTAAGTACGCTAAGAAGTTCACAACACTTGATTTATGAATAAACAAATCAGTGATTAATTTGGTACAAAAGATTTGGGGAGGGGGACTCTGGTAACTGATTATAAATGTTGAGTTGTGCTAAGGCATTTCCTAATCGACATCTACTTCTCTCCTTTGTCCAGAAAGTCCATAGATTAAAAGACAATCTTCAGGCTTCAAGTATAAACCTTTGACTGCCTCATTCCATTTCCCTTGTCTTCTCCAACCACTCTCGACAAGTTAAAAACATAACATTAAATCAAACAGCATTAAAGCCACAAGTATTATGAGTCTCTCTAAGGTCCCATAAGATACATCTCAGAAGTGAAAACATTAATTTAAGTAATGTCTTCAAGATATTAACTTTCTTTGGGTAGAAAAGAACTATGGTATTTAAGATCAATATTTATACTAAAACTAGATCAAGAAACAGCAACCAATGCTCCAAATAATCTTAAACATTAATAGTAAATAATTAATAATATTAAAAAGTCTGGAATTCTCTCTAGTATTGAACAAAGCGAAGCATGTAGCTATTCATACATAAGGAAGGCTACTTTAGAAGACAAATTTACAATAACAGCCATTAGGGACTATTGAGATAACTAATATACACATTTGCCTAAATTCTAAAAATAATTATATTTTAAGGAATTTTAACGTGAATCATATAAATATTCCTCCAAAAATTATGATTACATGATGGCAATTATCCACAATTAGAGGTGGCATTAAGCTCCTATAGAGTTTGCTTAGTCACTTAGCCTCCCAAGCCCTAATCCTAAGGTGTTTCCAGTGGAAAATATCAATGATCACCACTGAGTTCTTGCAACAGATTGGTCAGCTTCTACTCCCTCCAGTCTCAAATATAAGCAAAAACAGAGGGAGGATCCTTGGTCTCAATTATATGCAAAAGAGACCATATATTCACTTAATTTAATGTCTTTACCCATTCTACCCTTATTTAAAGAGACTAAGTAGTTGGAATTTTTTTATGTAATTAATGACAAGAAGGGTATTTGAGGAAAACCAACTTGATTTAAAAAAAAAAAATCAAGGATAATAACTACTTTTAACTAACACTCTTAATATGTGTGAATTAGTTATTTTTTGCTTATATATGAAGGGAGTACATTAGACCAACTAAGCACTGGACCCAACAAACATCAATCTTGCTGTTAATGTAAGATAAGTGCTATTTTAGCTCTTAAAACTACCTGCTTTATGCAGTAGGTCAGTGCAAGAACAGCCCAAGACATCATTCCAAATCTGCAATTTGTAAAAACTTTTATGTCAAAATTTTTCCCAATTCGTGGATAGAGCTCCATACCCTGCAGGAATGACAAGACATTTACGATTCTATAATTCAAATGAAAATATGTATTGATGTGACATGGGAACAGACGGGAAATCTATCATATGACTTCTTTACATTTTTTTCTAATTCAGTTTCTCTATCCACAATCCTTACAGGTTTTCAATACAAATGATTAGATAGATAATCAAAAAGTGATATCATTGAAACTATTCTCATAGAAAAAATATACAATAAATTAGAAAAACAATTACCCAGTAAAAATCGATGATCATGTTCCCAGATGAGCCAGAATCAGTAGACGATGGTGCAAAATGACCCTAGGGAATATAACGCTTGAGTCAGAAATTTTAACGCAAGTAGCATAGAACAAATAACAAGTGGCTTCTGCAATGTTAAAGTCGCACTTTCAAGTACAAGAAAATACAGAAGACAAAGCTTCCAAAAATGAGTGCTGAATATATCTCCCCCAAGTGATCGTACACAATTGTTGGGTTGAATATTCCAAACCTGCAGATGCATGCAAATTTATTATGTATTTTAATTGTTGGAAGAAAAATAGTTTAACAAGACAAAACATCTTGTTTCCTAGAAGAAGATTGTAAGAAGGAAAGTTTAATCCAGTTGCTCCGTAACATAGAAACCAACCATTCATCAAAGCTTGGAAATTAATAGAATAATCAATGCAGGGCTGGCAACTATTTTTCTCGTTTCACCAACTACATCCATCAGATATAGTAACTTGCAGATTTCTTGCGAACCTTGTAGTTTATTTACTAGTTAAACCCAAGATGGAATATTATTTTAAGTAATGGCGGAACCCTTTATTGATTAAGTCTCCCCTCTCATAAGATGACCAGAAAAACAAAAGATATCAGTTCAATACCAAGAAAACCTTGGTGGCTAAGAGTGGGGAAAGGGGAAAGGCTGAAAGAAACACTAAAAAGTACCAGAAAGTTAATAATTCATCAAACTCCTGCTTAAAATCTGCATTAGTCATAAAAGGCACAGTAGGAAAACTATAATAAAGAATAGTAACATTGTGTCAATAGTATGATGTGCTCTTAGCTGTGGATAGTGCCTACTTGATGGGGACAATGAGTATTGTAAGGAACAGAACATTAAATAGTTAAAGCAATGTTGGACAAATATATATACATATATATATAAACTCACCACCAGAGGCCAATATAAGTAATCAATGTCACCAAATATGCTGCCACTCCATTTGCCTGCACAATGCAAGCAAAAAATGTTTCAGGCCAAAGGCACGTGGGGAATCTCAATAAATAGTATATGAGCCCAATAAAAGTAAAAAAGAAACATAGCAGAAAGCCAGAAATTTTTAAAAATATATATATATTGTATGCCTTAGCAGCAGCTATACATAAAGGCTAAAACAGAAACCCAACTACTGGTGATAATCAGAGTATGAACAACCTTGTACACAGGTCGGTTGCCAGTAGGAGATATGGGGCCCTCGACCCTTTTACCAGGTAGAAGAAGTTGAAGTGCTGCTTCAAATGCAGCATACACACCGATTATTTTCCAAGCCGTAGCAGTGGGTCTGGGCCATATGTTCAGAAATCCTTGCAGCCCATTCTGTTTCAAATAATCCCAAGTCTGTAAAACAGACCCGTCAGCTTGTGTCATTGTATACCATCTGCATTAAGTAGAAAATCTAAATTACAAATCCATCCATCAAAATCAGTGTAGACTGAATTTCGATCTGCATGATCTGGCCCCACACAAGCCAGCGAATTAAGCATACCTATTAAATGTTATGATATAAATAAGACTATTTATAACATCGTAATAGAAAACAGCTGAGGCTAGTCCATGCAAGAAATCGATGAAGCTTTTCGCTCTATTTACCGTACCAACTCAGTTGAAAAGAATGATAAATTTTCAAAAACAAGTTCCTAGCCTCTGGTACGGGACTATCTGGTGAAGTAGATGAGAATCAAAGGAAAAGATTCGAAATCGGCGTGCTTCAACAACCTCGGATTCACTAATTTCTTGTCTTACTTAGGCTTAGTGCATTTGCTCGTCGATCGAATTAAAAAAATCTGAAAATCATGGAGTTTCAATCAACCTATTTAATGTTTTGAAAAATAAAGATGAAACGGAAGAAATTAAGCTCGTTTGGAAGATTATGGATCCAAGTGTTAACTCTACATGAGTTCAGATTTAAGAACAAAGAAAAGAAATCATCAGATACCATGAAAATTGTCGTATAAGACTCATTTCTAACACACATCAAATCCAGAGGAGCATAAACATAAAAGAATATGAAAAAAGAAGCAATAAAGAAGCAACAAAAAGTAGTTGCAAAGAAATAGAAAAGGCGAAAATGGAAAGGAAGCTCACAAGAGGATGACGAATGGAGGGCAAAGTGAGAGAAGAGATATCATGGAAAAGTAGGTCAGGACAGGTGAGTGTACAGTCTTGGGCTCCGCCATTGTAATGGCTCTGCGAATGCACACTCTCAGCTCCCTTCCAAAATCTGATTTGATTTCTTTCAGGGACGACTTGGGAAGACCATATAATGATATACTATTATCGAAGTTCAAATTTTCCACTGAGCCCCTCCTGTTTTCAAATAATTACCATCGGAGCCTACCGTTTCTCCATTCTTTACATACTTTGACCGTAACACCATGTAACCAAGTAACTTAACTATATGTAACTATATGGGAGAATTTTAATAAAGATTTTTCGATCAAGCTTATTTAAATTTATGATATTATATTGTAGTTTAGATGTAGTAATTTGATATTAATTTTTTAATACAAATGACAAAATTGCTCCTCATTTTACTTAATATCAGAACTTTCATACTTTACTTATTTGCTGTCCTACTTCACTTATTAATACATTAACAAATTATTATTAATTTTTATACTTAACTTATTTTTATTTTAGGTGTTTAAATTATCTTAAAATAACTAGTTAATTCTTATGTTATATATTGTTTATTTACTTAAGAAACATTGTTCATTGATGTACTTCACTTATTCACTATCAGACTTTTACATAATTTTATTAAAGAGAAATAAACAAATAAATTAGGATAATTAATAAAATTTGAAAGTAAATGAACTAGTAAAATAAAAAAATTAACAAGTGAAATAGAGTAGTTCTGATATTAATTTAAATAAAATGCAATTTTATCATTTTTTTTATAAATTTAATATTAGATCAATACCTTTGGACTACGATAAAATTTTAAAAATTTAGGAGTTTTAAATTTAAATAAGTATGGTGAAGGGGTCTTTATTAAAATTCTCCTTAACTATATTCATATATGAAGTTAAAATTAAATTTCAATGTTAAATAAGTTTTTTTTTTTTTTAATTTAGGTCTAACCTCATTTCTCAATCAAATACTCCTCTAATCCTATTTATATAATAGAAAGAATAAAAATTTAATTTTATTATAGGACACTTAGCAATTTTGAATGCTCTTCTTTGCATTTTTGCACTTATTAAATGTTTTAAATAAAAATATCAATAATGATATTTCTGAATATTTATTAAGAATAAAGGTGAAAACTTGTTAAATTTTAAAATAAACTTAATGAGGTTAAGGCTTTTCTTGATTCTTGTGAACATATTAAAAGTGACTTATAAATAAAATCAAAAAAGTAAAATTTAAAAAAGGTTAAAATATATCTTTAATTCTATAACTTTATATTTTTTCCGTTAAAAAATGTAACGTATTTTTTGAGGAGTTTGACAAGTTTAATTTTTTAAAAATAATAATAATTAACCTGATAAATATTCATTTAAAATTAACGATATTAGGATTAAAGGAATAAAAAGATACTTTATAAAATTAAAATATCAAATTGAAACTGTATATAAAATTAAAAAAAATTAAAAGTATATTTTATCCTTTAAAAAAATACGTACATATATGGATCATACAATAAATTTGGAAAATTAAACCATTTCCAAATTAAAATGTTTGATAAGGATAAAAAAATCATTGCTAAAATTCTTCAAAATGGTTATGATTTATGAAGGTTCCGGAAAAGGACCTATTAAATTAAATCAATATAAATCAAGTGCTATAATTCATGTATTTAGTAGATAAGGATCGATGTAATTAAGGATAATGTAATTCATCCCTAGCTTTAGGATATAAATGTTTTATTGTGATTCCTAAATTAGATATTCAATTAAATGATAAGTTTAAGGCATCATATAGTTTTAACAATTATAACTTAATTTATAAACTTCATTTCAATATAATTGATTTCTATAATTTTTAGTTTTGATATAACTTAGTCCTTAAATTTTAATTCATTATAATTCAATTCTTATAATTTTTTTTGACAAACTCAATTCTTATAATTTTAATAATTTAAATACTAGTTCATGAAATTCAAATAAATTTAATCTTAATAATTTTATTTTTAAAATATACAGTCAAATATTTAAAAACGTTTAAAATTATAAAAAATTAAGTTACACTAAGTCAAAATTAAGGATCACAACTAAGTTAAAATTATAAAATATAGGCTGCAAAAAATCAAAATTCAAGAATTAAATTAGAATTCAATTAAAACTACAAAGGTAAATAATTAATTTTCTCTCCTTAATTACATTAATTTTTTCATGACAAAAAATTATCCATTTCAAATCAATTAAATTGAAAATATGTTAAGTTTATAGATTTTTTAAATTTTAATTCATTTATCTAAGTCTAAATTTGCATCATACTCCAATCAAATCTTTTCAAACATTGAAAAGGAAAAATCAACATCAATATATATATATATATATATAATAAAATATTGCATATCACTTGATGGATGATTTAAATTGAAAATTATTTGAATAAAATAAAAAGCAGTTGAAGTTTGTTGCTTTTGTAAGCAAAACTGAAATGCATTATTCAAAAGACATAGTAGAACTCATCTTTTTTTTTTTAGATTAGTAAGAAGAAATGTATCCAATTCTTCTTGTTATTTATTCTAACTAGTATGTGACCCGTGTGATGCACGGGATGTAAAAATTTTGAAAATAATTTAAATAAATAATGATATTTACTTAAAATCTAGAGTTGCCTTAAATAAAAATGATTAACTCATAAATTACATTTAGATATTATACAAAAATCAAAATTTATAATATCACAATGTAAATGATAAAAGTCATAGAACACAACTTAATGTCTTATTTAACAATGAGTATAACTCATCTTTTATTTCAAGAACTCATTCTCTATCGGTATTATCAACCACAAAAATAAGAACCTATGTATTCTAAAAGTAATGCCTCCACAATCCATAATGGACAAATTCATATATTTAAAGTAAATAATGAAATTATAAAATGCATCTATAAGGATTTTATTTTTCAATATGCTAAGAATTTTAACATATATTTCACTTATACCAATATGATTATGAGTAAGCCTCAAAATCGCAATTACTTAATTCAATCTTACTTCTCATTAATTAATCCTCTCTTATGCTTATCTTTTTTTCAACTTGCTTCCTAATTTGAAGCCTATCCAAAAGAGTTAAAATCAATTAAGGCAATAATGATCTTTATCAAATAAATTGGTTTCACTTTTGATAGAAAAAACATGATGAGATAGAACATTTTCTCTTAAAGCATCTTAAATTGAGTTGGCATCTAGTGTAATGAGGGAGAAAACTTGGTATGTTTGTTGAAAAACTTGATACATGAGTGTCAAAGAATTTGCCTTTTTGTTGAAGTACAGATTTCAAGTATTTCATTCTCATTCTAGAAGTTTATCTCTTTGTAATTTTTTCCCAACAATTCCTTCTATAATAGCCTTATTGTACTGTAACCTTAAAACTTATTAACAAACAAATTGAATAGCAATTAAAAACATACGATTCTTATAATTAAGTACATGTTGGGGAAATTTACTTATAAATATAGCATAGAATGAATAGGGCAATGAATGAATATTTCGTTGAGAAAGATAACCTTATTTACATCATGCTTTGTCAAAATAATCATGTCGCTAAGAAATTAAGAACATCATAAGAAGACTTGAATATCCCTTCTCCAAAACTTCCCAACATCCCAACAATGTCAACAACTTGTCCACCTTTTCTGCATATTGAAACATGCTTTGATTTTATAACCCTCTACCCTACAAAATTACAACTGGTGTGATGACTTTACTTGTACTATGTTTCTGATTGTTAGTAGTAGAAAAATGTTCTAGAGTATAAATTTGTTGATGATCTTTGAATTTGTGGCTTATGGATCAAATTCTAAACTAAATCTGAAAATATATATTGATTTATTGATGTTAGATGATTATTTAGGATGAGAAATAAATTATTATGGCTATATGATTATGATTCTAAGCTAAAGACTCAATTTTTAATTTTTGGGTATTTTAGGTGCGAATTTATAAAATAAAAAGAAAATTTTGATAATAGAAATTAGTTTAGAAGTTAATTTTTAGATTATTAATATTTATTGATGAGTAAAAGAGGAGTTTAAAAATTTTACCTTAATAGTATTGACTCTAT
Organism: Prosopis cineraria; assembly: GCF_029017545.1. NCBI lineage: Eukaryota > Viridiplantae > Streptophyta > Magnoliopsida > Fabales > Fabaceae > Prosopis > Prosopis cineraria. Next base: position 33,387,862 of record NW_026555343.1, read on the forward strand.
TTTGTATTAGATTGAGATTAGGAATTATGTTATATTTTTAATTCTATTATTAGAATTATTTTATTAGTTTCAAAAAATTGAAACTAATATTTATAAATATATGTTATTTGTAGCTTGTATTATTGGTGAAAATTGTGGTGGGAGAGAATTATAAGGAATAATTTATTGAAAAAGCCACGAGGTAACCATGCTTTACTTTGTGATTAGTGTTACTTCTTGTTAATTGGGTGATTATGAGAAAATTATGAATTTTGTAATATTGTATAATTGTGCAATATTATTATAAATTTGTTTGATTATTGTGGGAGGTGTTGGGAGACTTGCTATTATTGTTGTATTTATTGTGCCACGTGTACGCCCCTATTGAAGTTCAATAGGTGGATTGTAAGGACTCGGGCTAATCTACCTTTGGCCGGGTAATTAGCACGAGTGAGGGCTACGGCTTGAGGTTAATGGAGGGATATAAGGATGGTTATTTGTGTATATTGTAATATTTTTTATATTTGTTGGAATTATATTATTTTTGCACACTTAACTGTTTGTATACACTATCATAAATTGGCTTTGGTTACTGGGACTTTTGAGTCTCATTATGTGGTTAACAATTTTCAGAAGAAGAGCCACGAGTGACATGTGGAGGAGTCCCAGAGGCTTAGTAGTATAGATCCACTGTCTCTTTTGGGTATTTGATTTATAATTTATAATGTGTTATATTGTCAATATTATGGCTTTTTATTTATTGACAATTATATAAATACATAAATGTAATCATGCCTTTCAAACTATTTCTATTTTTGATACACTTTGGATGACTGTAATTTTAATATTTGATTTACTTTGGATTGGTTAAAATGACATGATTATGAGGCCAAACAACTGGCTTGTTTTGAAAATTGACTAAATTAGTTATTTTACTTGTTGGGAGTATAAGGATGGACAAATGTGATGTGGGAGGTAAAAATTTAGCTGAAATGTTGTATTGTGCGAGTTGAAGCCAATTATAAAATATTTTTATATTGAAATTATTGATATAAAATGTGTTGGGTGGCTGTAACCCAACTATGGTTGAGTTAAATTATTTAAAAAAAAATTGGTGTGTTACAGTAAAATCAATATTAAGGCAATAATGATTTTTATCAAATAAATTGGTTTCACTTTTGATAGAAAAAACATGATGAGATAGAACATTTTCTCTTAAAGAATCTTAAATTGAGTTGGCATCCAGTGTAATGAGGGAGACAACTTGGTATGTTGTTGAAAAACTTGATACATGAGTGTCAAAAGAATTTGCTTTTTTGTTGAAGTACAGATTTCAAGTATTCCATTTTCATTCTAGAAGTCTATCTCTTTGTAATTTTTTCCCAACAATTCCTCCTATAATAGCCTTAACTTATTGTAAAAACAAATGAATAGCAATTAAAAAACATTGATTCTTATAATTAAGTCATGTTGGGGAAATTACTTATGAATATGGCATAGAATGAATAGGGCAATGAATGAATTTTCGTTGAGAAAGCTAACCTTATTTACATCATGCTTTGTCAAAACAATATTTGAGTCTCCATATGCTTAATCACGTCGCTAAAAATTAAGAACATCATGAGAAGAACTTGAATATCCCTTCTCCAAAACTTCCCAACATCCCGAACAATGTCAACAACTTGTCCACCTTTTCTGCATATTGAAACATGCTTTGTAGCTTTTTCACTAACCTCTCACCCTCTTCACACAAAAACCATTACAACCTAGTGTGCTTCATGACTTTCATCTTGTCACTCATGTTCCTTTAGATCCTGCAATTATGCTAAGTAGAGAGAGTAAACATAAGAATGATGATACAAGCAAATTACCTTTTGGTTTTGTTGTCTTTTATAAAAAAAATGAGCTAGCATTTTAAAAACTAAATGTAAGAGTAAGTGGTATGTGATGGTTGCATTGAATTAAAAGTGAAGTTTAGAAGATATGATAGTGGGGAAGTTTTTGGTGAAGATAGTAGCCATGATAGCCGCGAAAATTTTAGGGTATTAGGAAAGTTATAATGTTTGATTATTTTATTTTTGTAAATTTAAATATATTAAGAAAATTATGATTAAAGTAGATATATTGTAAAATCTGAAAAATCAGGAGAAATATCCCAAAAATTTAAAACATATAAATTAGATTATTTTATAAAAAGATAAGTAAAATCAGATGTAGGGAAAGTTATAATATATGATTTTTTTTAAAAAAAAAATTCTTCAGCTGGAGACTTTTTTTTATATTTTAAAAATCTTAAATTTAAATAACATACAATTAAAATTAGAAAAAAATAAGGAACTTTAAGTGTATAAATTAATTTTATATAAAAATTAAAATCGAGTGTAGGGAGAGTTATAATGTTTGATTATTTCTCATTTTTTAATTTTTTTCATGGTAGATATTTTTTTATATATTTGAAAATATTAAATTTAAATAAAATTTAGAAAATATGATTATTTATTTATTTAGGAAACTAGGAAGTTATGATTAAAATAGATAGATTGTGAGAATTGAAAATTTGAAAAAATATAAGGAAATTTAAAATATATAATTAATTGTTTTATATAACATATTAAAGTTTAACGTGGCTATTTAAATCATAATATTTTGTAAATTAACATGTGTCAAACTTAAGAGGTAAATTTATATATTTTATATTAGAGTGATAAAGTGAATAACAAGTATATCTCTATAAATGACAAGTGTCATTTTTTTTCAAATACTACAATTTTAAAAAGCACGTAAATTTTATTTACAAAATTATTTTTATTTATGAATATAATTTATTTTTATTCCTTCTTTCATTACTTCTTACCCCCCTAATCTAACAATTTCATAATCCCACAATTCCTCTTTTATATATAATTAGTTATTCAATATTCCATCATTTTAATAACTTTCTTACTTTACAATTTAATTTTTTATTTTTTAATTCATGCATTTAAAAGCAGTTGAAGTATGTTGCTTTTGTAAGCAAAACTGAAATGCATTATTCAAAAGACATAGTAGAACTCATCCTTTTCATAGATTTGTAAGGAGAAATGTATCAATTCTTCTTGTTATTTATTCTAATTAATTCACAAAATAAAGAATATAAATTTAGGAGGGATGTTGCTGCTTAAATTGAATAACTTCCTCACAAACGGAATATATTTAGAAGATGTTCCATTTTTGCTCCAACGCCTCACAGATCAGTCCTATGCAGCATTTGGCAGATAGTGGATATCCAGAAACTGCAACCGCAACAAAACATATTAGCACAGCTTATGTGAAGTATATCATGATAAAACAGTGTAAAAAGATTATCAGTAATATAACTATTTTTATTAAAGAATTGGTAATACTAATTCCAAGATGACTTGACGAATCCCTTAAAAATTTACCTAAACTTTGGGAGGGGTAGTTAGATACTGGGAAACATTGAAAACGAAAATTATAGAGCTTGCTAAGACATTAATAAGAATTGAAGATCTCCAAATATTGAAATGTCAGGAAAAAAAACTGATTTTTGTTTGCAATTAAAATGCTTCTAATTATTGAAATTAATCAATAGAAGGTCATTTATGAATTATAAAAAAAATTGGCTGTGAATTTAATGAAGCTCACTTGTGCATATATACAAAATTAATTGTGAATGAGTAGATAGTTTTGAGAATATACACATTATCACATGTAAATTAAAGGATAACCGCTTGTAAATTTTTGAAAAATACTTGTGAATTTTATGAAAAGTCAAAAACATGGGAAGGTCCTGAATCATTGATTTACAATTAATATATTCATATCCATTCACAATTGACACTTTTCAAATTTACAATTGACCGTCCTAAATCACAAGTGATGTGTAAATTCATGATACTATCATTTATTCACAATTGAATTTCATATTTATTAATGACCTTAAAATTTAAGTGACTATCCTTAAATTTATAAGTGATGATAAATAATTTATAAAATTATATATCCCTTCACAACTAACTTTCTATTAATTCACAAGTAACATTACTTGAATTTATAACTAACTTCAGTTAAATTCATGAGTCACATTCCATTCATTATTTTAACAACTATTTATTTTTTAATTACAATAATAATCATGGTCCTTGACATTTTAGTAATTCAGTATCTTTAATTGTTATTAATGTCACAAGTTCTATAATTATCATCCTCCCTTATTATTTACATATACCTGTATTATTTCGCATCATAACAGCAGATAACTAATAAATCTATGTCACGAAAGAAAACTAATGGATCTATGACCTAATAGCTCCCTTAAGTACTGTTCTTGAGTTTGATCATGAACTATTTACATATTTTATAACTTTGAGTTACTATTAATTAAATTTTGACTGCATCTAATATGTAATTAACAAGCCAAAAGACAACCTTTTCACTGTTATACCGTATATCAACTTGACAACTACGTCTAGAAAACAAGCATTAAGAATCACAAACACTGGGAGGGAATGACAGTTCAAATATTTGAATCATTTCAATGGGATATTTTTATTCAGACTAGGCATGATTGGAAACAAAACCACTAAGGTAATTTATCCCAGAATCTAATGAAAATAATTGAAATTCTATCTAGATAGGTGGAATTTGAACATTTTTGGAAGGTACAGTTACTTTTACCACTTTGAAAAGCCTTTACCTGAAATATAATCATGCATATAGTCCTTCTTTACACTCCCATTCACCATTGCACCGACCTGAAAATATAAAGGAATCTATCACAATGATTTAAACAATATCACACATGAACTTAGAAGTCATTTGGTTACTGGAAATGGTGGAATGAAATGGATTAAAGATAAGAACAAAAATGAATTAAATCACCCCCTTACCTCATGATAAGAATGATAAAATTCCATAGCACATACTAGAAATGAAAAAATTACCCCCTTCACATGATCCCAATCTCATAAATTAAATTATCCTTCTCCCTTCATAAACACAATTCACTTATCTCTCTCACACGTCTTAATCATTTTATTTTTATCTTCAATCAATTCATTCTTTCTTTCTAGAAACCAAACAGCCTCATAGAGTTTTCTGCCACGTTAAGCCATTAATAGAATTGGAACATACCACATACACGGGACTAACAGCATCACTCACGACTGATACATAATCTCTATGTCAACTAGCTTCTCCGAACTATAAGAGAGACCTGCATCATGTCCTCAAAACAACATGCTTACATCCAAATCACCAGCTGGCCAAAGTAGAAAGAAAACAGAAAACCTAAAATCACCAAACAGTGAAGATAACTCACTACTATGTGAGAATTGACTGGTAAATGGCGTGTCACAGGTTCTTCAAGAACACGAAGGAGTACTTCATTTGTACCTTTGGCACGCACACGGATTTTTGAAGCAATTCCACTGAAGTATGTATAAGACCAAGATAGAATTCAGGAAAAAAGAGTTCCATTATTCATAAAAAAACATAAAAAAAAAAAAACATCAATCTCCCAACGAAAGAAAACAGAATGAAGGAAGAAGGAAGGAAAGTCATATATATGAAGGAATACTTACAAATGACACCACAAAATCGCTTACATGTTCGTGGAAGACGAACATGTGGTTTGACTTCAAAAAGAACTCCTTTATCAATTTGACATATATAGCTGCTACCATGCCAGCTTTATTAAGCGGGCTGTCTAAAATGGCGGAGAGCCTGTAAATTCCAAAGTTTGACATGTGTAGTGGTAGAAAGAGAAGGAAAGAGAAGAGAAATAGAGAGGAAGAGGAAGAAGAATAGAGAACTACAGAGAACAAGAGAAAGTTTTACCAAACGGTACTCTCAATATTTCACTAAAAACATAAGATTTTCAGGTCTACACATCCTCATATATATACATATATATAAAAGAGCGGAGCCTGTAAAATTCCAAGTTTTTTCTAAAATGTGACCAACCAAGAGTGGAATGTGTGAGCCGACACAAAACCCATAAAAGTAACCCATAATCATATGTTCATCAATGGTGTACACATTGTTTTGTGAGTTGTGACAAAAGCTTTTGCATAAACAGCATCACTCTTCATCCATTCACGTTCATTTTAGTTAAAGAAGTTTGATTAATTTATCTTAAAGATGTTGGAAGATTTGGTCCCGGAAATAAGTACCACCTCATGAACTATGTCAGGTCGATAATCATTAAGATTCTTCTTTTGATTCAACAAAAGCTCGGCATCGTCATCTGAACTCAGAATTTTCCACTTCTGACCAAACATAAGAGAACCAAAAATAAATAAGGTGTATTGTAACCAAGATAAACAAATTTTAACAAATCCCTCGTAACTAGAAAATGAGCAAAGTTAACCAACAACCAACCAACCCCATAAACAAGGTCCACATATTAATGTTTATTAATTGACATATGAGTACCTTTCTAACAAGACCCTTTTGCAGAGAAGCGTTGTCAAGGATGAATATGGTTTGAGACCTCACGTTCTGCGGACAATGGACCAAAGGGTATTTGGTTCACTTTCCAATGGTGCAGCAGTTGATGTTTGGTTCACTTGTGCTTCTCCTTTTAAGGTCACGTTATTAGTCTGTTTTTCCACCCTCTACGCTTTTGCCTAAAATTTCTGCAAGGATTAAGCATGACTGTTGATTCCACTGAAACTGATATCACTCCTTTGAGTAATGATTTTGAGTTTGACAATTGATTTTACTTCACTATGAGAAGATAAAACAGAAAAAATACTAAACTTGTTATAGCACAATATCAATGTTGTCAAAAAGAATAGAAACCTTGATACCACAAAGAATCAAAATAATCATAGTGTTGTAACATACAGAAAGGAAAATGCACCAGCATATTCAACATAAATGATTGAACGTTGAATTATAGTGAAATTAATTAGTACAGTCCACCAAAAAAAAATGCATCATGTCAATGCATACAGCAAATTTAAATGGAAAAATGTACATAAACCAAAAAAAGGAAACAATACATCTTACTTCCCTGAATTCAAGACTAATAAAGTTTACAACTTTAAAATGTATGGAAGAACTTCTATTTTAGAAATATATATTAACTCTAAATCTCGTGTAAAGAAGGGGTGTTTTGTGTTCTGTTCAGAGAAACGTTGACAGAAGTCATCATCAGATTTTAGTTGAGATGTAAAATGTATTTTCAACATACAATTTAAACCAATGAACACGGATGGAGTGAGGTATACAGATGATAGAGAAGTGAAACTACAACACCCATTTAAATCCCCACCATGAAAGTGACACTGAAAGAAATTATACTTGATGACGTAGCATTTCAGTAAATCATAGCACAAGGCAGCTGACAATCAAAAAAAAAAAATGGTTTAATTTAGATTCACTAATCAACTGAGGTTGATCTGTGAGTGTAGGGGGTGTTGATTGAACGAAACAGGACCGGGAGTCAAGAACAGTCCTATCTCATGCCCCATCCTGAAAAATGAACATGAAGGTAGTCCAAGGAGGGGACATTATCAGGATGTCCCAATGAAGTAAACAAAATGTGAAAGAGAGACTTGAATATCAATATTTATTAATTACATAACTTCTTAAATCTAAAATCAAAACTACATGAGCACATAAATTCAATTATTAAATTACAACAACTATAATTTAAAGTGAAATAATACAATCACAACTTAAAGTCAAGTACATGGTAATCACAAATGACCTTGCAAGTAACATAACAACATAGAATCATTGAGTTACATAACTTAAATAAGAATATGGTTATAAAAAAATGAACATAAAATAAATGAACAAAAAATATATATTTTGACTCTCATTGAATAAATAAAGTACTAAATATTAATAAAAAAACAAAATATATAATAATATATTCAGGACCATCCTCACATATTTTTGCCCACTTCTGCGGAGTCTTGTCTTTTTTTATTTTTTCAGTCGAGACAAAGCCATCCTGACATGATTGGGACAAAATTGGACAGACAGGGATCCAATAAGATGGCGGAAAACAAAGAACTTTGTTAGAACTCTGATAATTTTTCTATAACATCAAGAATAAAAACCTAGAGGAATCTAACAATGCTTCCAATACAGAAATCTGAACATAATTACTTCATTCAATATAAATAATAGAATAAAACAGTACAATGTTCATAATAATACACAACAAATAGAAATAAGGCAACGACAGAAAGAAGAAATCTCAGAACTATATACTCGTCAACACGTAGAGGACAACGGAGGGACTATGCAGCAATGAAGGTGGGCAGCTAGAGGGAATGACAGAGGACAGAGGATAGCCGCAAGCGAAGGCTTCTCCTATTCATCGACGGTGAATGCCGCAAGATGACTTGAGTTTGGTTGCGAAGAATGCTTGCGATTTTCGAATTAGGTCCTCGGATCAGATTACCCTTATAATATATTATTACAAGGGTAATCTGATCTGATTTGAAATATGATTATAAGACTGATTTGATGACCTAATTCAAAATCGCAAGCTCCTCGTGTTCTCTTACAACACACACAGCTTGAGAATTATATAATTCTATATGTCATCGTTGATCCAGTATATCCCCTTAATAAACATCAGATTCAATTATTTGCATTATTAATCAAATGCAAATCAACACCAATCTTTATAGCTAACTAAGAGCATAAATATTTGTGAAAGAATGCCGATCATTTGCCGCACAGCACATCATGGATGGCGATGATTATTTAGGTACCAGAGAAAACATCCTGGTATGTACGAATACGGAAAGATACCAGAAGGATCTGTCGTCCATGTCATTTAAAAAATAATGACGTGGCTTTCAACTACATGAAGGAAAAATTCTCAGAAAGATTCAGTGTGATCTTGTCCATGTTCCAATTCCACTCCCGGAGAAAGAAAATAAAACGGTGTGATTTCCTAAAAATCCCAATAGGAATCGCAGGAATATAATATAAAAAGGTATATAATACATGGCAAGACAACCTGATGAATTTGTTTTTGTAGGTACGAGAATCTGGCGGCTGGCCGAAGTCAGTGAAGGAGGAACGAATTATTCTGCAACTTGAATTCACACCATGAAGTTTAAGAATATTTAAATTTGTGTAATCACCAGTACCTCGGAGCCAGATTATGGATTGTTTACGATGGGGCTGATACAGGGGTTATCACGAAAAGTCCACAGCGGATCAAAAAGGGCCTATTGGATGAATGAATAGTATAAGATCATTAGGTGTATGATAGTCAAGGAAGGAGCCCATCACACGTAAAAGGCCATCCACATTGATATGTGAAAAACCCATATTAGTTTTTGACCAAAAACGCCAGATTAGATATACTTCTCTCTGTTTCTTTTCAATGGATAGGAGTAGGACGGCTGTGAGGAGAAATCAAACATTCACACCTTTTTTTTTTTTTTTAAATTGACTCAAATAAGGTGCATTTTTTGAGAGTAAGGAAAGAGTGCTGTGGGGAATACAGTCGAACGAGGAAAAGGTATGGTATGGCCGTATGCGCATCATCATCTCTTTCATATTTTAAAAAAATTACAGTTCTGCATTTAGATTTTATAACTCAATGATTCTATTATTATTATATTACTTGTAAGGTCATTTGTAATTGCCATGTACTTGATTTTAAGTTGTGATTGTATTATTTTACTTTAAATTATAATTGTTATAATTTAATAATTGAATTTATGTCGTGTCTAGATTGTGATCTTCCAAGAAAAGGAAATCAATAAATGTAAGAATTGCCACCAAAATTTTAAAAAGATAATTTTAAAAACTTTTTAAAAAATAAAATGGTTTATAATAATTAAATAGGATTCGAGAGTCGATTGTGTGTTGGAAAGGTGTTAGGCACGTCACATCACCCATTCGTGAGAACGGTTACCCTAGTTGACTAAACAAAATTAATATGGCCTGAAATGAAATTTAATTACCCTTAATTAATAAAAAAGGAAAAAAGAATAAAATTATAATTAAAAAATTATTTATTTACAATTTGGACTTGATCTAAGATAAAAACCTAAGGCTTACGTTCCCTTTAGAGGTATTAAAATTCACGTAGTTGAGAGTAAAAATGTGTGTCAGTTTGCTAATATTTTTAGAAAAGGAATTTTTATTTTTCAAAAAAAAATTTAAATTGGGTTGGTATCTCTTAATTAGAAAAAAAATCTTATTCTCTTATTGAGAAAGGATTTTGTTAAAATAAATAAATTAAAATTCCTGTAGAGATTTACAAAATCTCACACAAAAATTAATTTATCTCATAACTGCAAAAATTTTAAAATCTCACACGATATAGAAATTATTTTTTAACCTTTTTATATTTATAGAAAAAAAGACTCCTTAAAAAAAATGGTTAAAACAAATCAATTAAGTATCATAACTAGCGTGCCTGTGATAGCTCATTGTCACACAAAACATACCAATAAATTAATTACCTATAAAAACTCTAAAAATCTCACATAGTATAATTAAAAACAAATCACACAAAAGTTTCAAATCATATGGTGCAGTGTGTGCTAGAGAAAGGGTATAATAATATAAATAGCTTGTTAAAAAAACTAAAAAATCAAACCTTCGGAGGCTTTATCACTTAATGCAACTTAAATAATTATTTCAATCATTACCATCTTATAATAAAAGAAATAACTGACCAGCATATATATTTGAATATATGTATGCTTGTTAAAATAAAATCACACAAACACACATGCGCGCATGCACACGCACAAAACTAATATTGATGGTTAAAATGATCAACAGGCGAAAGAAAAAAGAAAACAAAGAAAAGGAAACAAGAAAGGATGATAAATAAATAAATGAAAAAATAAATTTGAAGAAGACAATATTAAATTAAATCAAAAGGAGAGAGAAATGGAAAGCATACACAAATATATATATATATATATATATAAATAAATAAGGGAGACATGCACGTCCAGCACTATAAAATGAAAGGGAAAAAACATCTACCTTGGAAAATCAGATTCAAACTTGGTGGAGAAAGAAAGAAAACAAAGAAAAGGAAACAAGAGTGCGAGATAAACTCAGAAAGTAAAGACTTAAGGCCGGCGAAAATGAAGTCGGAAGAATGGATCAGTTTAGTGTGAGAAGAAGTGAATATTGAAGAATGAAGACTCGAAGAGTGAAAATTGACCTGGACTTCTAGTTTTGGAGATGGCTGACGCAATGACGGCGACACTGGCTAAACGAGTCGGTCGAAGGCTTTAGGGTTTCACTTTTAATGTTGATCAGTGGTGAAAGAGAATGACTCAGCTGTGCAAGACAGACACAAGAGACAAGACAAGACACAGCCACGCAGACACAGGGCAGGGGCAGCCGTCTATTTTTTTTTAAATTAAAAAAATATAGATAAACTGGTATAAGGTATTAGGCTTATTTGAGTTATCTAAATAGACTTGAAATATCAGTTTTTACAAAATGTTAAAGCTAACTCAAACTTTTTTTAAGCTTATTTTTTTAGACTGGTTGGGCCCGAAATATCGACTCTAATCACAGCTTTACTTTTTTTATTTGTAATAATATAATAACAAATCATAACTTCACATGTTAAATTCTTAATATTGTTACAAAGATAATTTAGTCATTTATATAAATTTATTAATGATAGAAAAGTTTTTAAGAACTTCAATGAAATTATGATATTTTAAAAGACTTAATTATCATTTATATAATTTAAAAAGATTTTATTGTCATTTTTCAAAATTAATCTACCATAATTTTTGACTTAATTCAATACCTAAATTTTAACTAGTTACATTCAGTTCCTATAATTTTAATAATTTAAAATATTAGTTTCTAAAATGTAAAATAACTTTAATATTTACAATTTCATTCTAAATAATATAAAAACTAATATTTAAAATGTTTAAAATTATAGAGCTTGAAATGCATCAAATTAAAATTCAGAAATTAAATTACAATTAAGTCAAAACTTAAAACTATAAGGATAGAATTATAAAGAGATAAAATTTAAAAACTAAATTATAATTAAGTTAAAATTACACGCATATAAATTTGCCATTGAAATTTTTGGGAGAATTTCAATGCACCTTGAACCAATATATTTTCATTACAGGACTAATAGAATATGAAATAATTTTACAGGCCCAAAAGATCTTTCTTGCAATTATGTTGTCGGATAAAAGATGAAATTGTCCCTTTGTGAAATAAGTGGATCTTTTTAGAAAATAAATGAGCTTTGATTATTATTTACAGATATTATTTGTTAATTTATCTGAACAACATTTAAGTTTTCTCTCCTTTAGCAAATGCAAACCAAGTAAAGTATGTGAAATAAATGAATGTTTTGTTATAATCTATTACAAATTTCATTTTGGTACTTTGTAAATTTTCTCTCAACAGTATAAACCGCTTGGATTATGTGAAATAAAAGAACACCTTATTGTTAATAAATGGACTTTCAATATTATTTGTGGAGTTTACAATTTGTAAATTTCCTAAACCATGTGGATTGTGTGAAATAAACAAACATTTTGTTGTTAATAAATAAAATTTAAATATTATTTATGGATGTTTTGTTGTGTATTCAACAAAGGGACAATTTCATCTTTTCACCAAAAAAACTTAATGGCAATAAAGGCCTTTGGATCTAGATAATTATTTCTGATTCTATTAGACTTTTAATGCAAATAAGTTGGTTCCAAGAATTTGAAGTACAATTCTCCCAAGTTTTGTTAATACTAATGATTTATTATAAGCTATATTAAATTTGACTAATTTAGATTAGGTTAGATTAGACCACATAAATGTAAACTCTTTTAATAATAATTTTCATTGTAAAACCATTGACAAGCAGCACCACTTGGCTAACGACCCATTTCAATACATACAACTATTGCAAAAGTTAATTACTAAAAAGTTGCAAAAGTTAATTACTAAAAAGCCAAAGGTTATCTAAGTCATCAGGGTAGGTGGTTGCAAAAAGCTTGGGAGGCAGCATCTATAGGCTTTAAAACATGAAAGAGTGGGCTGAATGCAAATGAAGCACTGCACACAAAATTCCTCAAATACAAACATGGCCTAGAAGGGGAATCTTGCTGCCCGAGAGGATGTTCAGAAGAAGTGAGTATACTACATCTTTTTAGAGATTGCAAGGAAGCTGAAATCAAGTGGACAATGCTGATCAAGGTTGACGAGTGGGATGACTTCAAGAGGGGTGTAACTCTGGAGTGGCTTGAATGGAATTTGAAAGCTGATGTAGGAAATTCATGGGTAAAACCACTTCCTTGGTGCCAACTGTTTGCATACACGTGCTGGGTTTTATAGCTTGATTGATGCTAATGGGTCTTGAACAGTGTAGAAAATCAAGGAATTTTATTGCTAGTAAAGAGTATTTCTAAAGCTAAACAAAACAATCACATGCTCAACATGCTAAATGGAAAATTTTTTGTTAGGGTATGTAGAACTAACCCTCACATGCATGTCTAAAAGAATGCTCGCCTCATAATCAAGGGGGGGAACCTAACAAAACGGTATGCTTGGGAGTGTTGGAATTATTAGGAGTCATGACAAGCAGCGGTTATATGGTTTTAATGCCATAAATGTGTTTTTACCCCTATGACATTGCTGTAATCAATGACATTAGATTGGGTTTACAAGCCTGTAGGAACACAGGAGTTCAAGGTGTGAAAGTTTGTATTCAAAATGTCTAATGCTACAATCTCCTTGTTCGAGATAATCAAACTGGCCACCCTTTCTTTGATATTGTATATGAAACCAAATTTTGATCACACAGTTTGGGAATGCTGCCTCCTCTATTTACAATGCTAATGATAATCATCACTTATGTAATCTTATTAATATAGGACTTACAAATAGTATATTTTGGACCTCTGATCATCAACTCCCTCCTAACATAGAGGTAGTCAATGATGAGAGGAATTGATCTTCGTATTCTTTGTATATAGTTTTTTTCCTAGTGAAATATAGTTACACTTTTCATCCAAAAAAAAAAAAACATGAAAGAGCCAACTCCTGGACAAAATATCTTGACTCTTTAGATAAAGATCTTACACCTAAAAGAGCTAAGTCTTAAGGAGTTAGGTCCATGCAAGTTAAGTCTTAAGGAGTTTGAGCCAAATCTTGAAGAGACACCGATATTAACCATTTGAGCTTTTCATAAAAAAAAGTCATTGTTCTTAGCCAAGGATCTCCTAAAAGAAAGAGCTAGATCCCCAAATGGAACATCCAACAACAACCATGATAGAAAGAGTTATCCCCAAGACTTCATGTTCCTTACTTGAGAAAGGCATGGAAGCAGAATCAATATAAATATTTGCACAAAATTGACCTATGAAAACTCTAGCCATTTTTTTTTTTGTAACAATTCCAGTCAAATTTGTATGCATGGGTGTATTGTTTGCACAACAATTTTAAATTTTTAAAGCCCAAATCCAACTTAAAAGGCTTAAATCTATAGATTTTTTTTTGTGAATGTTCTTTTGTCAAAGCTATTTGGTTTTGCTCAGTGGGAATTTGTTCAAAAGAAATTTCTCAGCAAGGTTTAATTTACTAGCTTCTAAAGCCCTATTTGATATGCAAACCTCAATTTAGAGGGATTATAATTGGAATTAGGATTAAGATTGGTGGTGGAAATGAGACTTTAAGATTATGTTTGATATAAGGTAATATTTGTAAGAAATTCTTACCTTTATTTTATTTTACAATTAAACATAAATTATGAAAAGATTATAATACAACTTAAAATTAAAAAAATTGTAACCCTAACTTTGATCACTCTCCTTCACTTTCTCCCAAAGAGTGAGCACAACAGCATAGAGACGCCATTGCCTTTGCTCTCTACCAGGCTCCACACATGAAGGCTTCAGCAGACAATATGCCTAGTTCAATCCATAGCTTCAATCCATGGTAAGCTATCCATTCTCTCACTCTTCATGTTGCCTCTACCAGATTGAATTGGCTTCATTGCCTCTACTCTTTGACCACTACCTCTGCCAAAATAGAAATCCCAAGCAACACAATGGACCGTGAAGAAGTTTCCATTGACACTAGAACTTCAACGATAAAGAAATAGTGGTAGAGGAAAGGAAGTGAGACGCAACAAGAATGACTTGCGATGGAGACAGCGGCAGGTAACGACTTGTGACAAAGAAGAAGAAGTGGAGGAAGAGAGATAGCTTGCTAGCACATCGGGAGGGAGATGAAGGAGGGGAGAGATTAGAAGGGCATTTTCATCTTAAAAAATCAATCCCAAAATTAATTTTGGTGGAATCAAGTAATATCACGGGTGGTGGTTTTAGTATTCCCACCTAAGTAGCACTAACCAATCCCAAGTATTGGTGAATCATTCATGCTAAACACGTGAAAGGTGGGATTACTCCATCCCAATCCCAATCTTCTAATACTGCGTACTAAATGAGCCTTAAGAGTTTCAAATAAATTATATAGAACCAATTATCTTTCTGTGATTGAGGAAATTTTTACTCTTCTACACTTTAGTTGGATGATAAGGAATCAAGCCTTACACAAGAGGAAAATTTTAATCTCATATCAAGAAATTAAGGATTTTTTAGGAACAAATCAAATTTCTTATATTTTCTTGTACTTGGAATTCTTCCACAGATTTAACTAAGCACAAGAAAAATAATAAGTTGGAAATTTCTTCCTCAAGAAAAGTCATCAATGTTTGCTATTCATCAATTGCTATATATTCTACAAATGATTCTTATAGGTTGACTATCAAAATTCAAGAGAAGTAACCTTATCTTTTATGCAACAATGCTCTATTTGGAGGAAACAACTGCAATGGCTTTATATTACAAAATCTTTCGTTTCTTTTTCGTGCCACTTTTTTGCAGGCTTGTTTTTGCAATATTTTACGGTGGATGATAGATACTAGCAACCAATCTATTACAGGAGGATACCAATCTATTACAGGAGGATTGAGGTTGGGAGGTTTGAATATTATCTTGCATAATAGAAATTTCTTGCTTTCACAATCTCACCAGGAAGAGAGTGTTAGTGTACAAGACATTGGACATATGCTCTGTTCTTTTAGTTTAAGGTCAATTAAACAAATTAATTGACATTGTACTCATGGGCAGCACTACATCGAAGCCAAAGGGGCAAATGCACCTCTTGGTTTTGGAAAAAATTACAAGAAAGGTTCATGTATTTTAATATTTGCACCCTTTAGTCTAAATATTTTGCACCTCTTTGTCTAAATTTAAAGATTTTGGATTCAAATTTTTTAGTTATTTTTAAATTATTAATTTAAAAAATGTTGCACCTCATAGCCTAGGATCCTAGTACCACCATTGATTGTACTCCTTTGTTTCCTTCTTCTTTCTTTTCTTTACCTTCACTAACTTATGAGTTGTAACTTTTATTAGCTTTAATTTATCATTTGACCCTCTTATCAAAAAAAGAAAGAAAAAAAGAAAGAAAGAAAGAAAGAAAGAAAGAAAGAAAGTGGGATGAAATCTTGGGTATCAAGTCAATGTCACTCACTACATGCTCCACCCATGTCATTCAAAATGTGACAGGAGATAAAGTACTTCCTCCAATCTCTATTATAGAATACTTTTAAAAATATTTTTTTATCTTTAATATAAAACATTTAATAGGGCATTAATTACATTCTTTTTAATATCACCCTTATTTGAACTTATTAACTATAAGAGAGAATATCACACAAATTTTAAAAATTTTCATTTAAATGGAGGTAAATTTAAAAGTGTATTATATTTTCAGACAAAGTTAATAACTTCACAACTTTTCTTTAATAGACACTGAAAGATTGAATCCATAAAATTAATTGACCTATGAAAACTCTAGCCTTTTTTTTTTAAAAAAAAAACAACTCCAGCCAATTTGTATGCATGGATGTGTTGTTTGCACAATAATGTTTAATTTTTAAAGCCCAAATCCAACTTAAAAGGCTCAAATCTATAGAATTTTTTTTTGTGAATGTTCTTTTGTCAATGCTATTTGGTTTTGCTCAGTGAGAATTTGTTCAAAAGAAATTTCTTAGCAAGGTTTAATTTACTGGCCTATTTGATATGCAAGCTTCAATTTAGAGAGATTATGATTGAAATTAGGATTAAGATTGGTGGTGGAAATGAGACTTTAAAATTATGTTTGGTATAAGATCATACTTGTAAGAAATTCTTACCTTTATTTTATTTTACAATTAAACATAAATTATGAAAAGACTATAATACCTCTTAAAATTAAAAAAAAATTGTAACCCTAACTTTGATCACTCTCCTTCACTTTCTCCCAAAGAGTAAGCACGACAGTTTAAGAGGCCATTGCCTTTGCTCTCTACCAGCCTCCACACATGAAGGCTTCAGCGGACAATATGCCTAGTTCAATCCACAGCTTCAATCCATGGTAAGCTATCCATTCTCTCACTCTTCATGTTGCCTCTGCTAGATTGAATTGGCTTCATTGCCTCTACTCTTTGACCACTACCTCTGCCAAAATAGAAATCCCAAGCAACATAATGGACAGTGAAGAAGTTTCCATTGACACTAGAACTTCAATGACGATGAAATAGTGGCAAAGGAAAGGAAGTGAGACGCAACAAGAATGACTTACAATGGAGACAACGGCAGGTAACAACTTTTGATGGAGAAGAAGTGGAGGAAGAGAGATGGATTGCTAGCACATCGGGAGGGAGATGAAGGAGGGGAGAGATTAGAAGGGCATTTTCATCTTAAAAAATCAATCCCAAAATTAATTTTGGGGGGATTGAGTAATATCACGGGTGGTGGGTTTTAGTATTCCCACCTAAGTAGTGATGGACCCCATGGCACGGGTGACATAGCATTAATGGCAACGAAGCTTGAGGATGGTAATCATGAGCATGGTGACATAGAAGGAGCCCAATACTTCCAATCCAATGTACCTAAAGACCCATTATAACATATTGGAGGTCTAATGACAAGAGCGCGATCTAAAGCCATGAAGCAAGCCTTGTTCAGTCTTGTGCAAGAAGTTCAAGAGCTTGAAGAGCATTGGGACACTCCTCTCAAGCCCAAAGGAGAGCATCTATACGTGTATAATGTATTTAAGATCCAAACTCATGAAGAGTCAAGCCCAAGAGATGCAGACCTTAGCCCAATGCAAGGAAGACCACAAGTTGAGCCTCTTGCAAGCAAGGAGGCATGAAACCCTAGTAAAGAGGTTAAGGGTGGTGTGATTTTAAATACTTTATGATCCCTTGATTGTCTCCTAAATTATTTCCTATTTTAATGGTCCTTTGATTTGATTTTCTATTTTGAGTCTAGTCAAAGGTTAGAATTAATTATAGTATTAATTTCTAAATTTTGTAATCTCATAATTTTAGGATCACATCTCCTAAATTATGGGGCTGAATATTTTATCATTATTTTATATTATTTCTCCTTTTAGTATTAGGAAATTAGGGTTTTAATTTTAGGAAATATTTTTTCTATGAGCCTATATAAATTAGGCATGCTCCCTATTGTAAAAACACAGAAGTTGAATGAAATTATTCATTTTAGAGTTTATAACTCTTGTGAGCCTTAGTGCTTTGTGGTGGTATCCCGTGTGAGAAACCGACGTGATCAAGAGCGTGATCAACTCTTGTGGTGTCTTCGAAGGTTGAGGTTCCTAGAGGCAGGTGCTCTAGAGGATCTTCTCCTTGATCATTATCCTATTGTTTACTTCATACCTTTCTTTATTTCCGTCATAAATTTCGTCCCTTTCTTTTTGTTCTTGTGTTTTTGTTGTTTCAGGGTTCTGTCCCTAAACTAGCACGATTTTGCTTCCGCGTCCCTATCAAGTAGGACTAACCGATCCCAAGTATTGGTGAATCATTCATGCTAAACACGTGAAAGGTGGGATTACTCCATCCCAATCCCAGTCCTTATCTTCCAATATTGCGTACCAAATGAGCCCTAAGAGTTTCAAATAAATTATATAGAACCAATTATCTTTCTGTGAGTAAGGAAATTTTGTTCTTCTACACTTTATTTGGATGATAAGAATCAAGCCTTACACAAGAGGAAAATTTTAATCTCATATCACACAATAAGGATTTTTCAAGAACAAATCAAATTTCTTATATTTTCTTGTACTTGAAATTCTTCCACAGATTTGTCTAAGCACAAGAAAAATAATAAGTTGGAAATTTCTTCTTCAAGAAAAGTCATCAATGTTTGCTATTCATCAGTTGCTATAGATTCTACAAATGATTCTTATAGGTGGACTATCAAAATTCAAGAGAAGGAACCTTATCTTTTACGCAGCAGTGCTCTATCTTGGAGAAAACAGCTGCAATGGCTTCGTATTACAAAATCTTCCGTTTCTTTTTTGTGCCATTTTTTTGCGGTCTTGTTTTTGCAATATTTTGCAGTGGATGATAGATACTAGCAACCAATCTATTACAGGAGGATACCAATCTATTACAGGAGGATTGAGGTTGGGAGGTTTGAATATTATCTTGCATAATAGAAATTTCTTGCTTTCACAATCTCACCAGGAAGAGAGTGTTAGTGTACAAGACATTGGACATATGCTCTGTTCTTTTAGTTTAAGGTCAATTGAACAAATTAATTGACATTGTACTCATGGGCAGCGCTACATCGAAGCCAAAGGGGCAAATGCACCTCTTGGTTTTGGAAAAATTACAAGAAAGGTTCATGTATTTTAATATTTTGCACCCTTTGGTCTAAATATTTTGCACCTCTTTGTCTAAATTTAAAGATTTTGGATTCAATTTTTTTAGTTATTTTTAAATTATTAATTTAAAAAATGTTGCACCTCATAGCCTAGGGTCCTAGTGCCACTATTGATTGTACTCCTTTGTTTCCTTCTTCTTTCTTTTCTTTACCTTTACTAACTTATGAGTTGTAAGTTTTATTAGCTTTAATTTATCATTTGACCCTTTTATCAATAAAAAAGAAAGAAAGAAAGTGGGATGAAGTCTTGGGATCAAGTCAATGTCACTAACTACATGCTCTACCCATGTCATTCAAAATGTAACAGCAGATAAAGTACTCCTTCCAATTTCTATTATAGAATACTTTTTAGAAATATTTTTTTTATCTTTAATATAAAATACTTAATGGGACATTAATTACATTCTTTTTAATATCACCCTTATTTAAACTTATTAACTATGAGAGAGAATATAATATAAATTAAAAAAAATTCATTTAAATGGAGGTAAATTTAAAAGTGTATTATATTTTCAGACACTGTTAATAACTTAACAACTTCTTTTTAATTCGATAAGATAATTAGAAGTGCTTTCTAATAAAGATACAATAAAATAGCTCAAGTGAAAAAGTAGCTTCCTAAAATAATGGGAAGTGAGCATCATGGAGAAAGAAGAGATCATCCAAGCTTGTTTATAAATAAATGAACAAACTTTTATCAAGAAGGCACTAATACCACTCAACTCATCATCATCAACACACCCAACAATGATTTCCAGCAAATCAAGTCATGTACATGTTGTCATATCATAGCCTTGGCACTAAGGCTATATTTGACATATGTGAACTGATTTCAAGGAAATGGAAATGAGTTTTAAAAACAAGTTTAATATGTCAATAAAATACTAATATAATGCAAAAAGTATCAAACTGTATTATTTATAAGTTATAAAGAGCGTCACTTACCTCAAATTTTGCACAATATTTGAAAAACATGTCTCACATCTCCTAGGAAAAAAATAACATTGAAAAGTCCTAAAATTTAAAAAAAAATTTATAAAATATATATACATTCATTGGGAAAAAAGAATGGCATAGACTTCCACCATTTTTTTAATTACATAGATTTTTTGATTGCTTAATTACATTGAATTACATTTTTATATCAATTATCAGACATTGATAGACCTGCTACCATGCTCCCGTTGGATCATCGTACTGGAAGAAAGCGGCCATAAGAGTAAGTCAATATCAGACACAACACAAATTCAACAACCTCAATTACAACCCAGACATTAATGTTTTAAACATAACTCTCACTTTATAATCATAATTGAGATTTCTACTTATAATTGTTTAAATAGATATTTGAAAATTATTTTTCTTAATTTTTTCCTGAAATCTAACTATTATTTTAAGATCTAACTGCATTTCTTCCTGTTGCTTTTTTTTTTTTAATTCCCCTCAAGAGTACTGACAGATCTGCTTACTGTTCCCGTTCCATTGGATCATCGTCCTTGAAGAAAGCGACCATACGAGTGAGTCAATATGGTTTGGCTACCAACAAGTCAACGAGTCAATATCAGAACAGCGAGTCTCGCTTTTTGATTCACTGAACTCTCATACTCACCATTCAAACACCATAGAGAAAAACAAGACCCTTCTTAAACGAATCCATGGTGCTAGCTTGCTGGCTGCGAGATGAACATAGGTGGTTCTACAATGTTATAGGAAATTATGAGCTGAAAATCTAGCCAAAGAGCTGAAGATAAGTTGAAACCTGAGAACTCTTCATAATTAGGGTTAAGATAAATTCCACGACTCACATTCATAAATTACTTGCGAGATATTCTGATAACGATAATGGAATTTCAAGTTCAAGATTTGAACACGAACACATACCCCTTTAACCAAACCATCCTATTCCCTCAATTTCTCTGTCAAGTTATGAATTCGTCAAGCTGAGTTTCATCTGATATGAAGTTTAATGCTTCATAGAATCAATACCAAGAAGTTGGTTCAGAGGGTATTGTGATGAAGAGAATCAAAGGTTGAAGAAACTGAAAGGTATACCTCAAGTCAAAGTGACAAGAAAGGAATGAAGAGTAGCTGAGGGATGGAGGAAGAGAAGAGGCAAGACTGGTAGGTTATACCAAAAGCTCAAGATTTAAAAAAAAATAAAAAAGAGGGAAAATTTTGGCATAAGGGTGAGAAAATTTGAAGCAGAACAAGTTAATGGCTTATCTTTGTACGGGAAGGAGAAGGAAGGTGAGATTGAAAGAGAGAGTTCAATGCTATTGCTTAATACTAATACTATGAACCCTAACTATGACTCTCCAACATCATCACCTCCAACTCCATCCTCACCCCTTCCTGTTAGTTTCGGACCGGGCAACCGCCAGTACTCCATCTCGGCATCATCAACTCCTTCACCACCCTTCTCGCCGGCACCTTCCAGCCAGGCTTCTCTTGAGCAGGAGAAGATTCCCCTTCTGCAAGAAGATCCACCAACTACTGCTAATTTGCCTTCAGTCTTTTCATTGGACCTCCGGAAATCTCAAGAATTGGAACCTAAGAGTACATGCCTGCAAGAATTGTAAGCTCTTTCTCTTCTGTAATTAGTTTGCCATTATAGGTCACTTTTCATTAATCAGAAGTTAACAGAGACTGCCAAAAAAAAAAAAAATTGTTTTGGTTTGGCATCAGGAACTTCCCATGAACATTTTCTTTGGCATGAAGCATATACCAATTAGATTTTACAGAACAGATTAATGTTTCATCAGTTGCAGAGCGTGAATAATCAGACCAATTAGATTTTTTTTTTATTCCTTGTTTACAAGACAAGTGCCAGAAAACCCTTTAAATGCCATTTTGTTTTGAAGTTACTTGACTGGTAGGTTTAGTTTCTTTAATTCAAAAACCAGACATTCCTATTTAAAATATCAAAGCATACACCAACCAGTCAAACGCTGAGGATTCACAAAAACACACACACAGGCATATATTATCATATAGGACTCATTGGTTTTAAATTTTTGGAGTAATGAAACAGGTTAGAATGGTTTGTGCAAAGATGCTGCAGCTGTTGTATCAGATTCTTTGAATCCTCCAACCGCGACATCAATTCTCAATGATACAGAGCAGAAGACAAAACATGTTTTCATATTTTAGCCTTACTTTGACCAGAATGTTCTCTCAATCTTTTCTAATTTCAGATTCATTTCAAGATTCAGACTAACATTCGTTCAGTTGCTAACACAGCTTTCTCATTCCTGGACTCTTTTCGTTATCATTAACTAGTATGTATCTGAAAAGAAACTCACAAATCACAGAACAATATGCATGCAATACTTGAATCTATACGCGTTTTCATACACTTGCATCGACTGACTAGCTCATCAAATTCACAAAATATATATTAAGTTTACTTTCATCAAACGTGCATTCAAATGCATTATTATGAACTATCAAACACAAACAAATCCTAAAGGCGGACATCTTATGTAAGAATTTATCTACCTTTTTCATTTCAGTTTGCAGTGTGAAGCACTGCTCTTTAATATGCAGATATATGAATATCTGTACATTCTATGTGATATTCCTATTTTACCAACATTTTAAGGGTAAGGTATTTTCTAAATACTCCACCATAATTACTATCACCTATTTATTCCTCGAAAAGTATTAAATGCCAAACAACACTTTATTGGGGATGCTTCAGCAACGCCATGAATTTTTGTGACGTGGTAGAATTGATGATCTGGTAAATATTGACCTCGTTCTACAATGCAGTTTATAGTACTTCTTAAATCACAGTATCAAATTAAGAAAAGGAAGAGAAGGGACCCCCAAGAAAAAAAAAATCACAAATACCAGTCAGATTGAGTGACAACAAAATTCAATCAACAGAAATATTGAATCATAACTTTTCCCATAAAAATATAATATTTATAACTGAAACGGGCAGCCGTTTATATGTTCATAGCAACTGGTTTCTAGATTCTAATATATGTTAACAATATTTGTAAAGCATCTACATAATCACATTGCATCACTGTGGATTTTGCTGTCTCTGTTGAGAGAAATTAGGATGAGTCTGTGACGTGTTCGGAAGTGCCACCATACCAGGTTGTAGATTCTGAGTATTTGTTGCCATGTTACCAAATGCGCCTTGTGAACCATGATGCTGCTGCTGCTGCTGCTGGGCCTGCTGCTGCTGTAAGGGCATCATGCCACCCGGATTACCGCCTCCCATATTAAACACTGCAATGAGGTTCACCAGGAATAACTCAAACTCAGCATATACATTCACAGCATAGAATAAATGGCATTCTTGGTTGCATCACAAGCCACAATCTAAATGATGGCACATCCTCATTACAAGTAGTTGTGTTCATGTGGCCCACAATGAACAAAAAGAAAATTAATTGGCAGGATCTTATAGTTTTCCTCAATTTTGAATTAGGTTCTTGTAGTTTTTTTTTTTTTATTTGAATTGAGACCTTATAGTTCGATTTATTAGATATGCTAATCTTTAAAGGTTAAAATTATTCATGAATTGTTAAATTTTTTAAAATAAAAACACTTTTGAAGTTTATAGAAAATTCGATTTAATACTTTTGGCTGAAAAAGAAAAAAGAAAATTTAATTTAATACAACGTTCACCTTTTTATTAGGTTTTTAATGAAAATTCTATATCTATAAAAATTATTCAGAAGACATATCCTAATTATATAAATTTTGAATTATAAAAATTATGAAATTAATTAATTCTAAAGTTATACAAGCATTAAATAAAAATATAAAAGTTCTTAATTTCATAGTTTTTAAAAGAAAATTCAAGGATTTTAACCAAAGGAATTAACAAATCCAACAGATCATTTTATAAGACTCAATTCAAACAAAATAAACTACAAAAACCTAATTCAAAATTGAGAAAAATTATAAAGACCTGCTCATTAATTTTCCTATTACCGAATAGATATCAATTAAGGAAGTCAAAGGTATGCAGTTCGTACTTTGATCACTCAACATTTGGGAAGGATGACTCCGCTGAGGGTTGTTTCCAGATAATCCGAACTGGGGAGGCAACAAAGTATAGCAGGGGAGAATGTGATGATTTCATACGTCTTAACAAGAAGCAAGCCAAGACAAAGATACAGTACACACAGATAATGGACAAACAAAATAAGTGCATTAACAAAATTATAATTACCCAAAATAGGGTGACCCAAAGTGAGTGGCAAGAAAGACTAGCCTACCCATATAATGAGACAAATAATATTAAAAATGATTTATCATATGAATTTGACACTAAATGACAACATAACTTGCCAAAAAATTCACACAAACGAAATCAGGAAGCCCTTGAAATAATTTATTAGATTTGGCAATATGCTGATAACTTGAACCAACAGGAAATTAAACATTCTAAGAGTGAGTTAAACTAACATTGGCAAAAATAACGACTATAAATGATCAAATCAAGTAGTTTGCCAAAAACAAAAAAGAAATCACTCAAATATGTATTTCAATAAAATGAATGGGACATAATGAGAATACCGATAGGCAGAGAATGAGAGACAAACCTGCACCCGCGGTATAAGAGACTGTGAAGCCATTGCCCCAGAAATGTTTGGAATCTGCCAAATAAAGAAGCAAAAGTCATTGTAGAAGTGATCATTGAAGGTAAATAGAACATACAATTATGACAAACCATCACAAACGAGAAGAACAAGACCGCCATCAAAGGATGAAGTTGAACTTTTAACACAATCACATCAACTCAGCACAAATAAAGGAAGGTGAGAAAATAAGACAAGAAACTGCATCCCAAAAGAGAAGCAAAAAATGCAGAAGCTGATCTATTTCAAGAACTGCATCTACACAGATATGGGGGGGAAAATCGTTATCCATTCAGGTAAAGGATATTCTTCACCCCATAAATTTTGAATACATTTTTCATCTTTAGGTTCAGGATAACCAAACCTGGTAACTCCGATATATACTAAAATTAGAGTCCCCAACACTGTTAGACTGTACAGATTGGGTTTTGAGCTTCTTTATACTTTTTTCTTCTTCAACTTTGATGTTTTCCTTATCATTCAAAAAATTAAAAAATTGTCACTCCCTTGCGAATGCAAAGGGGAAATATTCTAGTTTTAAGTAGAAAGATCACTTGGTCCTTGCTGAAAAATCCATCAAATACCTCAGATTAAGTGTCGACCTAGCCAAATATGCACATTTGGTTTTACGTTAAAAACCACCAAAACTATGATTTTATGGTTTTGGTGGTTTCCAATGTAAAATCAAAGATGCTATATGACAGTGGAGGTCCGTACAGTACTATTTTACTAAAGAACGCAACACACTTTAACTGTTTTCCATAATTTGTGCACTAATGCCATGTTTGGTAGGTAGAAAAGTGTTTTTTAGAAAAGAAATAAGAAATGTACCTACCCAATTTCTTTTTAGGTACATTTCTCATTTCCTTTCTAGAAAATATTTTTCCGTTTACCAAACATGCAGCAAATATATGACTCAAGCTCCCATTAAGTCAAACTATGAAAATAGAAGGGATACAGTAAACTTCATTGTAAAATATACATCCTACAGAGCTGTCAGCAGATTTCATCAATTCTTTAACACATATATGGACATCTAAAAACTAAAATTAGAAAACTCACAATATTCATAAGTACACACCCTCTTAAAAAAAAAAAATGCTGCCAGCATGAAAGAAAAAACCAAAAAATATTTAAGAAAAGAAACTAATAATTAACAAACAGAATGGAGGGGAAAAGGTGATATTTGATCATTATTATAAAAGAGAAAACTAATAATTAACAAACGGAATGGAGGGGAAAAGGTGATACTTGATCATTATTATAAAAGAGAAAGTTAGGAGAAGAATATGACTAAATTATTGAGTTTACTAAATTGCTGCAGGTGATATGGATTTACAATCACTGTTCCTTTCTTCCTTATTGTAACTACGGACCTCCCTTCAGATAAGTCAATTCCTCAAGAGAACCAATAATCACAGCTATATACCAAATTAGTTGCTCTTTCCTGATATCAAACACAACTTTGTGATTGACAAAAGGAATTGCCATTAAATTTTGTTACATGACTATCATACCATTTGGGTATTGGGTGTTGCCTGAGCAGCACTGAATAATGCACTATTAGCAGGACCTGAGAACTGGCTCAAGCGATTCATCTGATTTCCTTGGTTGAGTTGGCTTTGACCAATGCCATGCTGAACATGAGCTGAAGACAGTTGCCTACCCTGAAATTGCTGGTGCCCAAGTGATTGAGAAAACTGCATCTGATGCTGTCCATGCATCTGAGAGGATCATAACTTGTTATCATTAAACAAGCATAAAAATAAGACTATTTTAACTGCCAGCTTGTAATATAGATGCATTTTATCATTGTCATGTAAACATTCATTTTTTTGCCTATGAAAAATAGATAGGCGTGCGTTTGTGTGTGCACTCAAGATATTTACAGGTGTCCTTCTGAAGCAACTCCATACTAAAGCTCTAACAATTCTAAGGAAGCAGAAATACACTAAGAAAAGGGGCACATGGTTATGTTAATATTTAACACAATGCTTGTATTACATTCCAACATTTATATCCAGCTTTTTTTCTTGTTCAGAACATTCCAAAACATTTTGAAACACACTGACATATTTCAAAACATGCCAAAACAACTCAAGAGCATATAGGGAATCTTAATAATTTGAATGCAAATGGAGATTGATATTAAATTTGCACTGGAAAATTTAGTTTAAAGCTAGCTGTTTTATACTTTTATATGTATTTTTCTATGAACACTTTACATTTGAAACCCTTAAAACTAAATTTTCTTTTATGTTGTTTACCTTTTCATTTGTTATTTATTTATTTATCTATCTGTGCATGAGCATGAGCGTGAGTATTACATACCAGCATCCAAAAATTTTAAAAAATATTATGTCTTGTGTATTGTATCATGATATGAGTACCCATGGGTACTTCTTCAAAAGTCACAAACTGATACAAGTTGGGAAATTTAAAAAATAAAAAATAAAAAAAAGTCCAACTACCAGGTCAATAGTCAATACATGGTAGAAGCATCAAAACTGAAATAGCCAAATATTGATACATTTCCTACTGATTTCATGTGCTTCTTCCACAATTTATACCAATAGAGGTGTACACATAATTCCGTAAATGCCCCTCTCTCTACCTCCCAAATTTCCCATAACCTAATCCTCTAATTACTCTTAACCTTTAATTCCTAGATACGAGTACCCATAGAGGTATTTCTCAGAAAGTGACAAACTGACATAAATATAGAAATAAAAAATCAAAACTACAGGGTAGAATCACAAAATGATGCATATCTGAATTGATCAAATCAAGAAGCAAATAAAATGTACTGCAACCCAATTTCTTAAACCTGCTGAAAGATTACCTGCCCTGTATAAAATAGAAAATCAATACATGACTTGCAAGCTTTACCTGCCCCATTCCTTGCATTGCAGATTGCCTAAACTGTTGCTGAGCAAGGAATTGCTGCTGTTGATGTTGAGGTAATGACATCTGTTTCTGCCGCTGTTGCTGCTGAGTCTGTGGTTGCTGCTGCTGCTGCTGAGGGGTTTGTTGCTGAGGAGATGGTGTGTTCATAATATTTGTAGAAGACCTAGGTGAATTGGCATATGGCATTGGTGATGCTGTTGTGTTGTCAAAAGAAGGGGTGCTAGTTGCAGCAGATGGAGAAGCGGCTGGTCTTCCCATAAGTTGTGCTCCTGGGCCCTACATTAACAACGTTAGGTGAGAGAATAAAATGATTATACCACAAGAATCAAATCAAAATATAATTCAAACAATCAAAATAAGGACACCAATTGCTTATTAAAAAAAAAGGACACTAATCCTCCTCCCATAGGTATAACAGATCAACAAGAAGATTGCATGAAAACTAAAAATCATAAGACCAAGAGGTATCAGACCTAACATGACACTAATTGAAGCAGAGAAATCACAAGCCATAACAATGGATTTACACTTTTGGAAAAAGCAACCAAAATCCATAGTAACAAGTCCTCCCATATTTAGAGTAAGGGGAAAGCAAAAGAGAAAAGAGAATAAATAAGCTATCATATATTCAGATGTCAGAAATGACACTTCAATGGCAATGTCAATTCCAAACCTGTAACAAGGAATTCTGGCCAACCATATTGTTTGATGAGAGCGGGGTATTCTTCATATACATACCTGAAAGTAACATGAACAAATGCCACATCTCAACAGGCTAAAATCCACAACATTTCAATATAGACAGGTAAGAGTTCTCATCTTTTACCGGATGCATCAGCCAAAGGTTGTGGAGCCTCTTGGACAGCAAGGACGTCTGCCAAATGCATTGGAAGTGCAGGAGTAATATGCCTCTGATCTCCAGATAAACGCAATCCTGCAGGTTTAATCCAAATTATCTTCGCACAAAGAATACATATTATAAGGGTGTTTGCAATTGTTATCTACTGAGTTTCACAGAATAAAGCATATTTTAATATATTTATGTAGTCAAGTCTATTTATTCAAGGCTAGACCCTACGTATACACTATATAGTGTAAATATAGCAAACTTGTCTTCATGAAAAAGAAAATTTGAATCTAAACCACTATTTTGACAAATGACCTGTCTGCCTGACACAACTAAGATTCTACAGCTCCAAATTTCATTTGTATGTTACCTTAGAAGATGTTGTATAAACTTCAGATACCCATTAATAATTTAAGTCCACAAAATTATCAACCAAATAAGGAATAAAATGAAGATGTTTCCAAAGTGAAGAATTATGCTTGAACACTTTTCATGCCATATCCATGACAATCACAACACCTCTTCCATACCGCAGTATGCTATTCAATTTCCCATCAAGTGCTAACATCTGTAATCTGATCTTAGTTTATTTCTTCTCATAACAAAACTATATATACTCTCTCCAAACAACAATATAGAGCATCTTCTAAAAGCCTTACTTTGTCCAAAATATAGAGAATTGGATAACTTTTATAATTGTTTTTCCAACTATATCCCTACTTCATTTATTATTCTTCTTGAAAAAAAAATGATGCATTGGAATTGAAAAGATGTAAGTTTTTTTTTTTTTAAAAAAAAAAAATTAAGGTTTCAACTAACATTTTTCATAAATTGTAAATTAGTTACCAATATCCTATATTTTGATTAGGAGGGAGTACCTTAATAGTATATGATTCTGAGCTATCCACCACAGATCATGGGCCTGGGCCTCAGCCCAATATTGTAACAGCCACAACACAATGGCAGGCACTAAAACCACAGAAACCACACAACTTCTTATCCCATACATGTACACTATCACATACTGGGGGTGCTTGTATTTTAATTCGACAAGTTTTTTATTTTATATATGAAAATATAATTTCCTCCAATCCTTTCATAGCCATTTCTTTCTCATTACTTCCTGCAGCATCATCTCAGATCTCTTGGCCTCCCATATCTTCCCCTACTGAAATTCCCTCAGCCTTCAGCAATGAAGCATGATATTGATTTCATGTTTAAAAAAAACGCAGACTAAAGGATAAAAGAAGAGCACACACCATATTCATCCATTTTGTATAAAGCAGCAGGTGAAAATTACCTTCACCAGCATTTACAGCAGCTCGAAGTAGATTTTCTTGTTCTTGAATTTTTGCAGCCTGTCCCTTGTCCAAAGTTGGGGCAATAGCAGGGCCTTGACGAGTTCCAAAACAATAGGCTTTACGAGTATCAGCCAAAACTTTTTCAGCACCTTCACAGGCTGCTGCTATCATATCAATTCTTGCCTGCAAAATAAGTATATTAGTGACCAAAACATAGCTGAAAATATAATGTGAAGAATCCACGAGCTCCAAATCACCTTCAATCTCTCAATTTGAGTTGTTACTGGCAGGTTTTGCATCCCCTGAAGCAATTGCTCTCTTTTGGAGTTGTCATCAATCTCCATTTCAGGCAGAAGTTTAGAGGAAAGCATAACAGGCAGTACTGAAGGAGGAAAAAAATCCCATATAAATTCTGAGATTTTAAAAATGTCAAGCACAACAGTCTATATTGAGGAGAAATTTCAAAGCAATTTATCAAACATGATCCTCATCACTTTCCCTCCCCCAAGCAGGAAACATGGGTCGAGAACTCCAAAATCTGTGCCTATGAGAATAGTCAAAACATAATTTCAACACTAGCCATATACAATAATGCAATCGACATTTGATCTCAAAAATAATGGAGATCTGCCTATCTCTTAATGAACAACACAAGTATAAAGGCATCAATAATTTCAAGGGAAAGACACCATACTTGTAGCATTTTCAGCTTTAACATTCTTCGGATGTACAACAAATGCCTTAGATACCTTCTTCATTTCATCAACGATATTGAAAAGCTCAAGGTTCACCATGGAATATTGCCCCAAAATATCTTGCCTGGAGAACAAAAGGTCACCAACATAGTAATAAGAAAGCAAACTTCTTCATAAAATATAGATGTCTGCAACTAAGAAAATCTTCAGAAAATCAACCAGCTACAATAGATATAACAATTTCCTCTCTCGCTGTTCCACTCCTCCAATTCAACAACAAATGGGAGAGCGAGTTATTCCAGGCCCAATACGCACAATTAATTTACAATACAAAATTATAATTTGCCAAAGCAAAACACAATGTTCGAACAAGAAAACAAGATCAAAAAAGAAAAAGGAGTGGAAAAAGAAGACCATTTGGGGTTCGTATTGGTGCGAGCGTAGGCATCGAAATCTTCAAGAATCCGAGAGATTGCTTTGAAGAGGCTGATGGCGCGGGTCTTAACTTGTTCCAGATTGAGCTGCTGCTGCACCGCCTGGTTTAGCCTCTCCGCTGCGGGCTGAGGCTGCTGTAGCTGTTGCGGCTGCTGAACTTGGTTCTGCATCATTCCTTCCATTGCTCCCCCTGTACTTTGCAGATCAATGTGAGATAGGACGAAGATTGGTCCTTTTGTATGCGTGTTCCCCCCTCCCCCACACCCCCCCCCCCAAAATATATATATATATATATATAAAGGGAGTGAACCCTCCAAAATCCCTGATTTCGACTTTTGGCCCCTCGTCCAGTCGTCCTGAAGACAAAATTACAACCTCAGCCCCACTATGTCTTCAATCTTTCATCTTTGACCCCAAAATGAAGATAATCTTGTCAAAAGCTTGGGTTCCTACATGCAAGTTCAGAAGTCACCAGTTTGATGGACGCCAATAGGACGAAGACGAAGTATCCAATCTCCTCTGATTTTGTACGTTATCGTTCTTCATAGTCTGAGTTAAAGCTGAAGGCAGCCACTTTCAGCAATTTCACGAGTTAAATTTGCAATACCATTGCTACAGCTTGCCCTTTTGCAACTCAACTCAGAAACTGTGTATAAGCGTTTTCTTGACATAAATGTTTCCCATATGATCTGAGAAGTTCTGTGAGATATTTTGCCCATAGCTATCAACAGGGTTAAGTGTGGCATAATTTTACTCGTCAACTTTAAAAATGGTGCAAAAAGCCACACATCACATCGGTTAACTTGTAATTATAGGTCATGTCATGCCTAAATAGGTTAGAAGTAAAAATAATTATAGAATATTATATTGTAGTACAATTTTACCCATTAATCCTGCAAAAATCTTAAACTGATGACAAAAAACAAAAGCATGTTGATCACTTTATAAGAAAAAAAAAAAAAAACATGTTGATCAATGTTGACGATGAACATTGGAAATATTAATATTTTATTTGATAGGGAGTACAACCGTGAAAATACATGTGTTTCAATTTTGTCCTAGCCAACAAAAATTAATCTTATATACTCCTTTCGTTTAAAAATATAAGATATTTTTAATCAAATCTCATCCCTAATAAAATAATTATTTTCCTTCAAACTAAACATATTTATCCTTATTTAATAGTGTAACATCCTAAATTCATGATTCTTGAATTAAGTGTTAATAGGAGTGACTTAATAAATTAATATGTGATTGGGGTTTTAGATGGCGGAATGTTATTTTGACTTTTTGGAATGTTACATGGAAAGATTAGAGAGGAAGAATGCCGTTGCAAAGCGAAACATGTGAGCATGGTAAGGAGTTTTCTCACTATGCTACACACAATGGCTTGTGTTGAATGCACCACGGCTCATGGTGCAAAAATCCGATAGATAAGGATGCGGAAAACTCGTGGAGAAAGGAAAGAAACAGAGGAAAAGAGCACGCAGGAGAGGAAAAAAGAAGGGTCTCTGCTAGGGCAAGACATTTTAAGAGTTCGAGAAGAATTTTTGACCTGTTACTTACCGCATAAGTCTTGTACCGCCTTAATCTTCAATTCTACACTAATTTCTCTTAGTTTAAATTAGTGAAAAACTGAATCTAAAAGTTTTAAGGGGGTAAATTTCTTACCTTGCAGTAACAAATAAGTTCTTTAGAGTTAAATTAGGACTTTGCACTTGGTTTGAGCCTAAACAATAAAGCTTTGAAGTTGTATATTCAAATTAGTCAAGTTCAAAAAGAGAAAATAGGTGGAATTTGGAAATAAGTGTGTTGATACTTGCAATGAGTGGTAATTGAATGTAGAAAGTGGAGATGAATGTAAATAGGGGAAATGAAAGGTTTAGGTGCTTAATTGTTATAATTGGTACTGTTAGTTAATGTGACAATTGATATAAGTGCCAATTTTTGTGTAGATTTTCATGTTTTACGTGTTGGAATAGCGAAAAAAGTTGTGTGAACAATGTAACCTTTCTTGAGAATAGAAGGGTTGGAGTAACCATACAGTTTGATGTATTTATTAACTATTATAACTCTATAAAAGTAAATGTGTGAATTATGATTTTCATGCTTGTGAGATTTATGAATGTGGCATTTTACAACATGTAATGGCTTTAGCATTAAAAGTTTTTCTTTGAAATGTTTATTGATTATTAAAGCTTTTGAATGGAATATATATATATACACAATGTAAAATGTGAAAAAGTGGTGATTTATGCATGTGAAAGGCATAATCATAGGGGGTGAAAGTTCACCCTAGGTATATGTGGATATGTGTGTATGGAAATGTGAGTAAATAAATCGATATGGTGGGGCGGCACCATGGGATATCCGGTGCAGCACTATATTGGGACTATTATCATAGGACATCCAGACAGTCTGGTAACTCCCTTGTACCTGAAAGGGCGTGGTTAGAAGTCAACGACACCTCTAACACAAGTATGTGTGAAGGGAAAACCATAGTCCAAAAGTAGATAAAATACCTTTAGCCAAGTGTTTTTACTACTGAAGGAGTGCCTAAGTCAATATGTAATTAATCCATTAGAGTCTATGGTTTCAAGTCGAAAAGTTTGGAGGATTGGTGGATAGATGATCATGCTAGTGGCTGTGATTGTGTGAAGTATTCAAAAAAAGGAAACTTATGCTTACATTTGATACACATACTAACTATTACTTTAGTTTTGCTTACTTATATGTCATTATTTATGTTAACGAGCATTTAATAAACTATTTTGGTTACTGAGATTATTATCTCACCCTTGATTATTTATATTTTATAGGTTCTAATATTAGTGGTGCTAAAGGGAAAGACATGGGTAGGAAATAGAGGATATATCTCTATAACTACCTATTGTAAGAAGTTGGTGTAATGAACTTGTGCTATATAAGTTGTGTATTTGTATATAAGTTTTCATAGGAGTATATAATTGTGCATAAGCATTTTGATTGTGAATGAGTACATGATTTTATATCTAGAGCTATATGATGTATATAAGTATATTGAAGTGACTATGAAAATTTGGGCTAGGGCTTGAGTATATGTGCTAGTGAATATATCTGACATGTGATAAAAGTGAAAATTTGGCCATTAATGTGAATGTGAAGGGAAACATGTGATTTTGCCCAAAGTGTTTGTGATGGGTAGTTGGTCAACCAAATGTGTGTATATGTGTGATATTGTGAATATAAATGGTTAGTCAGATATAATTTGTTCCATTAGACATGATTAAGGCCCTAGAAGTGACCAATGACTTATGGTGTCAAATAGTGATACTCAAATGGAAGATTTTGACAAAAATTGATCAAAATGCACTTAGAGTTTTCAACTTTTAAACAGAATATTGAATTTAAATGAAAAATGTCATTGGTTAGATTTTAAAATTAGCTTTGTATGGGCGCTTGAATCACTCCAATCAGACATCAGATGTGAAAATGGTGCACGTTTAAAGTTCACATCAAAAGTACTATTTTGACAGTAGAATCTGATGTGTATGCCATAGTGCATGTGCTAACATGCCACGGCATAAAGCCAACGCCAATGCCTCTATGCCACATGTTATGGCGCATGACCCATGTTTTGACCAAAATATGTTGTTTGGAATTAATTTCTTTTGAGATTCTCATACACATTATTTGAGTGCTTCAACTGTGTACTAATTTTCAACTTGAGTATTTTTTTGAAATGGTTTTCAAATGCTTTAAGTTGGGATCCCAACCCTTTAAAAAGATTTAAAACTTTTTTGTTAGATTGTATGGAAGATTGAATGGTAATGACGAAAAAGGCATTACAAATTGTTGGTATCAATTTCCTAAGTTTCGAGATCTGGTTTCCCTACTTATTTGTTGCATTCATCCTAGCACATGGCAACTTATATCTCTTTTCATTATAGCACTCTTTTCCTTTTATTTAACTTTCTTTTATTTCCATCCTTCGAAGAGGAGAAAATGAGGAGAGGTACTCGAGCATTAAGACGTCCTGTAACATCCTAAAATTTAAATCCAATTAATTAAGTTTAATGAGGGTCATTAAGTGAGCTAATGTGGTGTGTGGCCAAAGATGTCTAATTTATGTAATTATTTATGATTTTAGCCTTAGATGCGAGTTTAAAGTGAAGTAAGGCTACCCGGGCATCAAAAGTGGAGGAGAAAGTCAGAAAGGTTCTCTGTGCCACATGCCATGGCGTGAGGAACATCTGCCATGACGGACAAACGGCAACAATCTAAATTGAGCCTCTCTGTGCCAGGCATCGTGGCACATAGCCAAAATCTGCTTAAACCAATTCATATCTATGCAAAAAATCAAAGGAGGGGAAAGGAGAAAATGAAAGGCAAGAAGGTTGCTTTACTAGGACACAAATTTAGAACCTATTTGAGATATTTTAAAGCCTCCTAACTCACAAGGTAAGTACATTATATCTTCTCTTCCCTTTCCTTCCATTTTATGCAAAGTTAAGTTAGGGTTTAAGTTAAAAGAGTGATTTTTGATTCATATGAGCCATGAGTATAACCTTATTAACTAAAATGCATATAATGTGAGTTGTTTAGAGTATTTAAATCCTATATTTATGATTTTGTGAGTTGTTAGTGGTTGGGGACTATTAATACCATAAAATAGCAGTGAATAAGATTGTTGGGAGTGTTTGATGCCATTAATAGTGGTTTAATGGCTCATTAATGACAATATGGGCCATTGGAACATAGTAAATCTATTGGGTATGATGGGTAGTGAGTTTATGATGTTGATGGAATGACAATGTGGAGTTAAATATTGGGAAGATTACTCAAAGAGGGATATTGATGAATGTCCTTGTAATTGATTCGAGATTGTCTAATTCTAGCACCATTCAAGCTAATTTGAAAGCTTTGGAAGCTTGTGTTTTGAGGTGTAAACTTTTGACCTCTTAAAGGTTTGAGGTAACAAAGGAAAATCTTATTTGTACAATTGTATGTTAATTAATTATTTATTGAATGAGATTATTTAGAACTTAATAGGTGTTCGAAAAACTCTTTGATACAATTTTTGGGAATGTGATGTTGTGTATGTGACTTATGTTGAGTTGTCCAGGATAATGGTATACATGTTATTCATATGATCCATGATGATAATTTGCAAGTATATTATTATGAAAATGTGCTATATGTAATATTTAAGATGTGGAGTTTGTTTGAGTGAGAAAATGGTGGTGTGAATAAGATATGAGGTTGTGAATTTTGTTACAATGACATAATATGTGTAATATGTGCATGACATAATCATTGGTGGGAGTTCTCCTAGGGAGAGGAGTAAGTTGGTAAATCCACATGATACTGGCGATTTATCGTTGGAATCGGAAGCTTGCCTTAGCACTAACTGTTAAAATCAGGAGGTAGCCATTGTCTCATAGTTGATTCAGGACTGTCTCACTTGTCCTTTGAAGGACTCAAACATAACTAGTCTCTACTGATTTATAAGGAGGCTATATTAGGGATATGACACCTCATGGTTGTTAGTATTGGGGGAGACTGTGTTACACAAGTGAGTGAGTTAACCCTAACCTAGTAGCTCCTCACAAGTAGAAGGCTAGGTTGGTCCAAGTTATGAATGTCACCATTTAATAACCACCGGTTTCATGTCAAAAGTAACAAGAGGGTATAAGGATAGCATTAATTATGCATTTAGTTCCAACCACATGTTGTTATTATTGTAGTCCAATCTATTTTAGGAGCGCATGGTTGTTATTTTTACCACCTCATATTATGCATAATTGATATATATATATATGATGATATGTGTTGAATGCTCGGTCACATGGTTGTTATTATTGTGGTTGAGGTTATAATTGCCATATGTGCATGAGATATAAGTTTATTACCATTTACATCCATTTTTAATTGATATACAATAATATAGACTAGGTTGACCTTGGTTATTGAGTGTTGTACTCATCCCTTATTCTTTAATATTTTCAGGGCCTAGCTCATCAGACCAAGATTGAGGAAAACATTCTGAGGCTTAGAATTTTGGTGTAAATCCTACTTGTAGGCCTCCTTGTTTTATTTATGTGTACTTAAATGTTGTTAATTTTTCAACTAGGACTATATAATTGGTTTGATCTACTTGCATTGTCATTGTGAAAATCGCATGTATTTTGTGCCCTAAGCTAGTGGTCATGTGTTAGTAAAGCTTATATAGTGCCAAAATACTTGTGTAAGTAAATAAAGTGTATTTTGAGATGTTTTGGATAACATTGATGATTTATGCAAATTTCCCCCTTGTGTTTTTGTGAATTGAGGGGTTAGGGGTTAAATTTATAATATGTGTGTATTTGAATGGGTGTGATGTGTTGCACAAGTCCAAAATGGTTCATTAAGTGTGATTTAAAGGTTAGTTTAGGCCTTAGCACATGTGTGAGAGTTTGGACACCCTAGTTATGAGTTTTTGTGAAAAAGGAGTGAAATTAGTATTGAGTGTTCAACTTTTGATAGCAAATAAATTTGATCCTGAAACTTATGCCATTAGCTAGAGCTAAAAAAGAACTTTCTATAGAACCAAGATCACCTCTATTGGCCATTGGATGGAGAATTGAGATGCATCAAAAGTTCATCCCCAGTGTTGTCAATTTGATAGCAAAATGCTCTCAAACTCATACAACGCACTGCAGCACATAGCACAGAGGCAACACGCTGTTGCGCACCTATAATAAACACAGTGCACATGCTATTTTCTGCACTGTTTCACTATTTTAATGTTTAATGCAAATGTTTTGACTCTCTTGATTTCCATCCTTCCACAAGTGTTTTAACTCTGATTTGAGATTATTAAAAGTATATGGGATCATTTTAATTGTGAAAACTTAGTAATCTTTATTGGGTTTAGACCCTTGATTACATTGGTTATGGAGTTAATTGTGTTTACGTAAGGGCAACCTTACACATCTGGTTGAGGATGAGTCTGTATTAGAAGTTCAATTGGATGAGCATCAACAAGGAGATAAAAGAGAAGGTTTATTGTAGGGGTTGAGGGATATCATGATCGATATAAGGAGGATGGTGCAAGATCATGATGTACTGTTAACAAAGCATAGGCAAATGGAATGGAAGGTCAGGACAAATCGATTTTAAAAGAAGCTCACAGTAGACCTAATCCATCTCAAGCTTCGGGTAGTAGGCAGGCTATTAGTACTAGTACAGATCTATCTATAGACCAAGCCTGGAAGACTTTTATACAATTTAGTCCACCGACATTTGATGGGAGCATAAAGGAGGGTAAGGTTGAATAGTGGATTGAGTGCCTTGTGTAACACACCAAAATTTTTTTTTTAAATAATTTAACTCAACCATAGTTGGGTTACAGCACCCAACACATTTATATCAATAATTTCAATATAAAATATTTTAATTGGCTTCAAATCACACACTATAGCATTTCAGATAAATTTTTACCTCCCACATGCCATTAGACTAAATCACATTTGTCCATCCTTATACTCCCAACAAGTAAACTAAATTACATTTGTCCATCCTTATACTCCCAATAAGTAAAATAAGTAATTTAGACAATTTTAAACACAGCCATTTATTTGGCCTTATAATCATGCCATTTTAAACCAATCCAAAGTAACCAAATATTAAAATTACAGTCATCCAAATTGTACCAAAATAGAAATAGTTGAAAGGCATGATTACATTTATATATTCATATAATTGACAAATAAACAAAAGCCCTAATATTGGCAATATAACACATTATAAATCATAAATTAAATACCCAAAAGAGACAGTGGATCTATACCACTAAGCCTCTGGGACTCCTCCACGTGTCACTCGTGGCTCTTCTCCTGAAAATTGTTAACACATAATGAGACTCAAAGTCCCAGTAACCAAAGCCAATTTATGATAGTGTATACAAACAGTTAAGTGTGTGCTTACTAAGTGAGAATTAAAAATAATATAATTCCAATAAATATATGAAATATTACAATACACACAAACACCCATCCTTATATCCCTCCATTAACCTCGAGCCGTAGCCCTCACTAGGTGCTAAATTACCCGCCAAAGGTAGATTAGCCCGAGCCCTTACAAACCACCTATTGAGCTCCAAAGGGGCATACCCGTGGCACATAAATACAACAACAATAACAAGTCTCCCAACACCTCCCACAATAATCAAATAAATTTATAATAATATTGCACAATTATATAATATTACAAAATTTATAATTTTCTCAATAATCACCCAATTAACATGAAGTAACACTAATCATAATTAAAAGCATGGTTCCCTTGTGGCTTTTTCAATAAATTATTCCTTAAAATTTCTCTCTCACCACAATCTTCACCAGTAATACAATCTACGAATAACATATTATTTATAAATATTAGTTTCAATTTTTGAAACTAATAAATAATTTAATAATAGAGTTAAAAATATAACATAATTCCTAATCTCAATCTTAATACAAATCTATAGTTAATACTATTAAGTAAAATTTTTAACTCCTCTTTTAATTATCAATAAACATTAATAATTTAAAAATCAAATTTTTAAACTAATTTCTATTATCAAAATTTCTTTTTATTTCATAAATTCGTACCTAAAATACCCAAAAATTAAAAATTGAGTCTATAGTTTAGAATCATAATCTATAAACCATAATAATTCATTTCTCATCCCAAATAATCATCTAAACCTCAATAAATCAACATATATTTTCAGATCTAGTTTAGAATTTGATCCATAAGCCACAAATTCAAAGATCACCAATAAATTTATACTCTAGAATATTTATTATACTACTAACAACCTCAAAAACCATATTTATTCAACATAAATTCATCCCTCTTCCAGATCTTAAATTTTCTACCACTACAAAATCAGAAACTAAAGAAGAAGGATGACTAAGAAAAAAATTTTAGAACACTTACTTAGTCTTAAAAAGCTTCAAATCACACCCTAAATATCCTATTAAAAACTCTTACCTTAAAACCCAGCACCGGTGAATTTGGCTCACAGATGCTCTCTCTCTGCCTCAGCTCACGCACGAAAGAAGGAATGAAGAAATGAAGGAACAAGTGAGTTTTTATAAAAATTCAGTGGGTCCCACACATTTTTTTTATTCTTTTCTCTCTCTTCTTTCTTCTTCTTCTTCTTTTTTATTATTATTTTACTATTGTTACTATTGGGCGGCGGACGAAGCAAACTTCTCTTTTCTTCTTCTCTCTCTCTATTTTTTTTTGCATACCTTTTTTTATAATAATAATTTAATAATTTTTTTAATTAATAATAATAATTTTTTTTAATTAATTTTTTTTAAAAAATTTAATTTAGAATTATATCCTAAGTTAGATTTAATGATCATTTTCTACTAATTTATTTACCTCTAAATATTTTTTTAAATTTCTATTAACCCAAATTAACTATTAAAATTTAAATTGGGATGTTACACCTTGAGATTATATTCGAGGTGGTGACTTACACTTCAGAGAAAAAGTAACCCTAGCTACAATACAGTTGGTCAGAGGAGCCAAAAGATGGTAGGATTCTGTAAGACTGTCTGAGGGTGTGAGGTTATATTGGGAAGACTTCAACAAGACGTTCTTTGACTACTACCTCCTAATTTCCTTTTGTACTGAGAAGGAAGAAGAATTTCACTCATTCAAGCAAGGGGATCTAGATAAAAAGAATTCATTAAGAGGTTTAATGATCTGTTAGCCTATTTCACGTATTTACAGTATAGTTGTAACATCCCAATTTTAAATTTTAATAGTTAATTTGGGTTAATAAAAAATTTGGAGAATATTTAGAGGTAAATAAATTAGTAGGAGATGATTATTAGATCTAACTTAGGATATAATTCTAAGTTAATATTTTTAAAAATTATTATTATTATTAATATTATTAGGAAAGAAGAAAAAAGAGATTTATATATAGGAATTTAAAAAAAATATAAAAAAAATGGGGAGGTGGAACGCACAGGTAATGTACAAATATATATATATATATATATTAAAAAAAAGAAAAAGAGGTGGAGCAGTCCGTGTGTTGTGATTACGTACATATATATATATATATATATATTATAAAAAAAGAAATGAAGGAAAACAAAAAGGTTGTGGGACCCATACCTTTTTAAATATCCCCAACCTCTTTCCTTTTCCTTTCCTTTCTTGTGCGTGAGAACAGAGACGAGAACAACGCGAGTCTGCCGGCGAGAAGAAATCTAATTTTTAAAGGTTTGGGTTCCTAATAGGATATTTAAGGTGTGATTTTAAGCTTTTTAAGACTATTTAAGTGTTTTAAAATTTTTTTCTTAACCATCCTTTTTCTTGGTTTCTGATTTTGCTGGTGGTAGAAATCTAGGGTTTGAAAGAGGGATGAATTTTTGTTGAATAAATGTGGTTGTTGAAGTTGTTAGTAGTATAATAAATATTCTAAAGTATAAATTTGTTGATGAACTTAGAATTTGAAGCTTACAAATCAAACCCTAGGCTTAGACTTTTATTAAATCTAGAATATATGTTGATTTATTGAGGTCTAAATGATTATTTGGGATGAGAAATGAATTATTATGGCTTAGGATGATGATTCTAAGCTTGAGACTCAATTTTTAATTTTTAGATATTTTAGGTGCGAATTTAAAATAAAAAGGAAAATTTTGATAATAGAAATTGATTTAGAGGTTGATTTTAGCTTAATAATATTTATTGATGACTAAAAGAGGAGTTAGAAATTTTACTTAATAGTACTACTCTAATTTTGTAGTAAGATTGAGATTAAAAATTATGTTATATTCTTTAATCTTATTATTAGAGTTATTTTATTAGTTTCAATAATGAAACTGAAACTAATATTTATAAGTAATATGTTATTTGTAGATTGTGTTGTTGGTGAAGATTGTGGTGGAAGAGAAATTGTAAGGAATACTTGATTGAAAAAGCCATAAGATAACCATGCTTTTAATTTGTTCTTAGTGTTGCTTCATGTTAATTGGGTGATTATTGAGAAAATTATGAATTGTTGTTAATAAATTACCTTATTATGTTTATGGAAAAAAATTGTGAAATTGTGAATTTGCATTTTGAAGTATTTTTACCAAGTGGGATGTCATATTGTAATATTGTTAAAAATGAGAAAATTATGA
Organism: Prosopis cineraria; assembly: GCF_029017545.1. NCBI lineage: Eukaryota > Viridiplantae > Streptophyta > Magnoliopsida > Fabales > Fabaceae > Prosopis > Prosopis cineraria. Next base: position 33,430,518 of record NW_026555343.1, read on the forward strand.
AGATTGTAATATTGTATAATTGTACAATATTATTATGAATTTATTTGATTAGTATGGGAGGTGTTAGGAGACTTGTTTTTGTTATTGTATTTATGTGTCACGTGGTACGCCCCTATTGGAGCCCAATAGGTGGCTTGTAAGGGCTCAGGCTAATCTACCTTTGGCCGGGTAATTTAGTACCGAGTGAGAGCTACGGCTCGAGGTTAATGGAGGGAGATAAGGATGGTTGTTTGTTATGTATTGTAATATTTCTTGAAGAATTATATGACTGTTACTTCCCCACTTAGCAAGCACACATTTAACTATTTGTATACACTATCATAAATTGGCATTGGTTGCTGGACTTTTGAGTCTCATTATGTGGTTAGCAATTTTCAAGAGAAGAGCCGCGAGTGGCGCATGGAGGAGTCCCTGAGACTTAGTGGCGTAGATCCACTGTCTCTTTTGGGTATTTGATTTATGATTTTTAATGTGTTATATTGCCAATACTAGGGCTTTTGTTTATTGACAATTATATGAATGTAATGATGTAATCATGCCCTTCAAACTATTTCTACTTTTAGTACACTTTGGATGACGGTAACTTTGATTTTTGATTTATTTTGGATGGTTTGAAATGGCATGATTATGAGGCCAAATAATTGGCTTGTTTTGGGAATTGATTAAGTTGTTAGATATTGGTTTATGGTTTGCATTTGTTAGGAGTATAAGGATGGAAAATGTGGTTTTAGCCTAATGATATGTGGGAAGTAAAAATTTATCTGAGATGTTGTATTGTGCAAGTTTAAACTAATTATAAAATGTTTTATATTGAATTTATTGATATAAAATGTGTTGGGTGGCTGTAACCCAACTATGGTTGTAAATGTATATTAGTTGTATAAAATTTTTTTGTATTATTTAAAAAGGGGTTTAATCTTTTCTATCATAGTAGTGTTTTAAATTATGGAATTATTTCAAAAAAAATAGGATAAGTTAACTTTTGTTTACCATGGTAGACACTTTTCTACCATGGTTGAGTTAAATTGTTTTTGAAAAAAAAATTAGGGTGTTACAATAGTAATGACACCAAATAGAAGGCAAAAAGGTTGTTAGAAAAGATGTGTCTAGAGTACCGGCAGCAAATTGCTTTATTGGAGATGACTACCTATAAAGAGATGTGTTGTAAATTAAGAATAGCTGCCAAGAGAGGTATGGAAGCTAAGGTTGAGATAAAGACAGACTATATGAAAAGGTTTATATCTTTTCTCAGTCTTACGAGCAGTGTTTTGAATAAGCTCATTTACAGCTCAAGTAGTTTTAGAGCTTTAGGAAAGAGGAGTTTCATTAGAGGTTGTCAAACCCGATCAGTCTATAGAGGTTCCACGCAATGTAGTATTGGGGTCAAATTTAAGCCTTTGTAACCTTCGAGACAAGCCTTTAATGTACTAGCTCCTACTCTAAATATAACTAGATCACTCAGTGCTACATATGTGATAGATTCCATGATGGCAAATGATAATCTTGTTTCAAGTGTGGTAAGCTAAGCCATATTGCCAGACATTATCCAGAGGGTGGAGTAAAAGTGACAGAGCAGTGATCAACCATTATGGGACAAGTCTTTGATGTGACACAAGAAAAGGCTAGAGCATCTCTAAACCTAATAAGAGGTATAATCTCTATATGTGGTAGAAGATAGAAGCATTGTTTGACTCTAGGCCTACACATTCTTTCATTTCTTTTGATATTCTCATGCACATGATTTGAGTGCTTCCGCTATGTACTGTTTTTCAACCTGAGTATTTTTGAAATAGTTTTCAAATGCTTTAAGTTAGGTTCTCAACCCTTTAAAAAGATTTAAAATTTGTTTGTTAGATTGTGTAGATGTAACATCTCAAATTTTAATCCCCTGATTAATTAAGCTTAATTGGGATAATTAAGTAAGTTAAGGTGGTGAGTGATCAGGGAGGTCTAATAATCATATTCGATTTTATTTCAGCCTTAATTATGGGTTCAATATTAAGTTGGGCCACTCGGGTATTGGAAGGAGAAGAAAATAAAGGGTTAATGTTACTTTATCACATGTCACGGCATGAATCACATCCATCGCAATACACAGACACTACAGATGTAAGAAAGAGACCTCTATGTGCTATGCACGGGTACATTATGTGTCCGCCGTGGCGCATTGCCATTTTCTGTAGAAATAAGTCATGATACTAAGGCAAAAAATAGAGAGAAAGAAGGAGAGAACGAGAACCGGTGACCAAGCTCTGCTAGGGTTTATATTAGGATAGTACTTGAGGCATTTTAGAAGCTATAAACACCCAAGGTAAGTATCATGCCTCTTAATCTCCTATTTTTTTTCCACATTATGAGTTTATAGTTAGGGTTTGATAGTGAAAGATAATTTTCAGTCCATATAAGTTATGGGTTTGAATCTATTAGCTCAAATGGAGTTAATATGAGTAAATTAGAGTATTTAAACCTAGACATAATGAATTTTGGTATCTTTAATTGTTGGGCTTCATAAATATATGAAATAACATTAATGATGGTTGTTGGAAGAGTATAATTTTAATAATAGAAGTTTAATGGCTCATTAATGTTATTGAGGACTAAAGAGAGTTAATAAACCCAATAGGTAAGCCCAAATTTATATAAAGGGGGCATTGAGTAATCTAAAAAGGGAAGATTAGAGTTGAAATGTGTGAGTTTGACAATGTTAATGAGAGTTAACTTAGTAAATTATAGATTAAGCTCTTGGCTACCAATTTAGATTGGGAATTCAAGCTTGAAAGCTATAATATTAAAGGATAAACCTTTGACCTTTTAAAGATTTGAGGTAACTAGGGAAACCTTACTTTGGATGGTTATATGTTAATTACTACATGATGTAAATTGTGTGTTTAGTTTGTGAATTATAGCTTGTGATTAGTGTAACATATAATGAAAATTGTGTTTACATGATCACTTGATGTGTTTTAAGTCTGCAAAAGTGATTGCAAAATGAGTTTTACAATGGTAAATGTGATGTTCAAAATGAAAGTCATTTCATATTGTGTTTTGAATGAGTGGTTGGCGATGAACATGAGAAAGAAAAGTATAAGAGGTTAAAAATGATGTGTTTATGTGATATAAGTGGAAATAAAACGTGATGCTCACTTGAGTAGCGCATGATTGTGAGCCTAATGTGTGATTATGATAATCAATAAATGAAAAATGTGAAAATGAGTTAGCATTGTATATGGCATGATCAATGGGCGGGAGTTCGTCTAGAAATTAGGAGTAAAGAAAAATTCATATGGTATTTAAATTGCCCTCCGGCACACGAGAGTACAGCCTTATCCCATAGTTTGTCGAGGAATTGTCTTATAGTTTTTCAAGGAACTAGAACCTAGCTTTCTCCACTAATTTATTAAGGAGAATAACTTAGGGAGTACAACACTCTAGAAATTCAAGAGTAGGGGAAGCCGTGGTCCAGGAGTGAGTCATGTGATCTTTAGCCAGGTCATACCTTATAATTGGTGAGCTTGGGTAGTTCAATCACACAGACAAAGCCCTATTCAGTATTATAGCCCATGATTTCAATTAAAAAAAAATAAGGAAGGTATAAGGTTGATTGATCATTACCTATATAAATTCATAACGTCTCATATGATTGTAATGTGACAAGTCATGTAGATACCGGGTCATAGTCACATGTCTGTTTGTTTTGTGATAATGTGCCCTATAATGAGATGAAAATGAATTAAAGAAACAATGATAAGTCATGTTGTATGTGTATGGCATATTTGAGAACTTGGTTTCATATGCATTTGTCTTATTGTAATTAATATATAACTGCATAGAGTAGTTTTTATTTTGGTTACTGAGTGATTAGACTCACCCCTTTCATTTCACACTTTATAGGCTTTAGCTCAGTGTAGAGAGGGAGAAGACTCAAGAGGCTATGAATTAGTTCATTTCTACTGTATTCCTTTAGAATTATGTTTGATTTTATGTAATAGAATATTTTGCCAATTTTAGGTTGCATACTGTTGCACTTGCACTATTTTATTGTAGTAATTATCTAAATGTATTTTGAGCCCTGAGTAATTGTGTATGATGAGAAATAAATGTTGATAGGGCCAAAATATTAGTGCAAGTGTAGAAATGATGTTTTAAACATGTTATGATTTATTTATGAGTAAATGCAATCAAATTTCCCCCCTTTCTATTTTTGGTGAAAAAGGGGTTGAGAAGTGATTTTGTATTATACGGATATTTAAGTGCATGTGACGTGTTGTATTAATAATCTTAGATCCAATGGATATGGTCTAAGTGTTAAGAATAGCTTTTGGCACTTGTTATAGGTTTTGGACACCCTTTTTGTGTGAAAGTTGTAAAAAGTGGTAAAAATATGTTTGAGTGTCCAACTTCCTAGTGTGACTTGTTTTGGAAGTAAAACTCATGTCATTAACTAGTTCATAAGAAGAGATTTTTGTAAACCCCTAAGTCATGTCATTTGAATGTTGGATGGAGAATCGGAATACGTCAAAAATTCCATGATTTTACTGTCATTTACGTGCAACACGCTGTGGCACATTGATGCCTGAGCCGTGGTGCATGGCACAGAGAACAACACGCAGTGACGAAGCGTGCACAAGCCGTGGTGCATTACCCTATTCTGCAGTAAATGAGTTGTTTTTCAATTGTTTTCATTCTTTTTCACTCCTCTAAGGTATCTCATGCTTCCGCAACTTGTTCTTACTCTAATATAAGAGTTTATGATTGATTTAAACTCATTTTGATTATGAAAACTTAGAATCCCTTGACTTGAAAACTAAAACTTGGTAATCACCTAAATGGGTTAATCCTTTTATTACTATGAGTTTTATTGATTAATTATATTTAGTAGTGAGAGATTTTACAGTGGAAGATTGAATGGTAATGTCGAAAAGGGCATTACAAATAGGATATTTCACCTTAAAATAAATATAAAGTAATTTATTCAATATAGGTTTTTTTTAAAAAAAAAGACAATGATTACATATCGAAAAACTAAAAAATGCCTTACATTTTTTACTGAAAGGAGTATACTATTTTATTTTGTTGCATATCACAATTACATAAGGTTGGAGTTGGCATAACTTCTATATAAATTCTAAATCAAAATGTGTTTATGTATCTATGAAGTGTGCTTAAGATTTTTATATTTGTTAGGGAAAATTTGACCACATATATTTTTTCATTTACATTTCAATCAAATGAAGTTAAAAAATGTTCTAGTATTCACAATGAATATTTTCTAACATCTTCCTTTGTTTTAGATAGGGAATTTTTGCCCTTTTTTAATATTGATGGGTGAAATTACACTATAGTATACTCTCTTTATTAAAAAATATAATGCATTTTTAACTGAATCTCATCCTCAATAAAATAGCTGCTTATCTTTAAACTAACCCTTTCTTTTCATTTTTATCCCTATTTAATAGGACATTTCACCCTAAAATAAATGTAGTGATTTATTCAATAGGGACACTTTTGAAAAAAAAAGAGGTGATAATTGCATCTTAAAAGATTAAAAATGCTTTACATTTTTAAACATGTAATCCCTCAAAAAATGTCTTACATTTTTTAACGGAGGAAGTAGTAGTTTATAAATATTTTTGAGAAAATATAATGTTGGGTCCCTATACTTTGCTCGTGTTTTGTTATTAGTTCCTAAACTTTTTTTTTAGTGTTTTAGGTCCTTTATACTTTTTTTTTAAATTTTACACTTTTGTTTTTCAATGTTTTAAAAAATAAAAGTGTAAGGACCTAAAATACAAAAAAAAGTGTAGGAATCAATAACAAAATATGAGCAAAGTGTAAGGACATAAAATTACATTTTCTCAATATTTTTACTCCCAACCCATTAATTTGCAAAATGTAGGACCCACAATCTTAGTTAATGGACACCTATTGCCTTTGTCATGAATTGAGAATTTTGGCATTGTTTTTTTAGGTGTAATGAGTAAAATTGTACCATACTTTAGTTATTAATGCTAATAATTCCCCATAAAATATTTTAATGGTACGTATGGATTAGGGGGAATGGCATTAAGGGCCCTAAAAACAGAGTTTATTTCACTTAGGGCCTAAATGAATTTGAAATTCCTTTACAGGCCTTGAGGCCTCAAGTGCAATTTTTTTTAGAGCGAAAATACTTTTCTGCCCCTTATCTGATTTGAGTTAAAAAATATGCGCGAACCCCTGTTCTCATTGCTCCCTATTTTCCTTCGTTCTCTTTGCTCTGGCAGAGGAAAAAACTGACGGCAGTTCTCGGTTCTCATTTCACCACCGTTCGAAAAGCTTCTGATTTCCTTGTCTATTGTCTGTTTCTGGTTGCTCAAGCGGTGCTCGTCTTTTCGCGTGCCGTCGTGCTCTCTTCATTGTTGCTTGCGGTCAGCCTGATCCATTCGTCAGTGGTGTCATTCATCACCAACGCTCCTGCAACTTCACCCTAAGATTCTATCGGAGTCTCGTTCTAGTCGTCGGAAGCTCTTATTGTGACACGGTCAAATCCAATCTCCCGCTGTCGCTGTGCATCTGAACCCTTTGGTGTCTGTGGCTTTGGTAATTTCTTCTATTGTTTGCCTGAAACTTGTAATTTCTTTGCTCTGCATTTGGTAGTTTGGTAGTTTGCACTTTGCCTTTCCATGGTTTGTTCCATTAGCGGTGAAACAACCCTTCACCTAAACGCAATATTACAAGTGATAAAATGAGCAATGAATGAGGACTGAATCTGTCTTTATATTTTTAGTTGTGCATCTATGGACATGGTCTTGTGCATAGTGGGTGTTCTATCGTACATGGTCTGCGTAGCCATTTTAGCCAATATAGTAACCGAATTAGTCAACATTCATGGATTTTTGATTGTGCATGCATGGACATAGTCTTGTGCATAGTGGGTCTTCTGCCGTGCATGGTCTGCATAACCTGTCATTTTCTCCAGGCTAGTGAATTTCTAGAAAATCATGGATTTTTGGTTGTGCATGCATGGACATGGTCTTGTGCATAGTGGGTCTTTTGCCGTGCATGGTTTGCATAACCTATCATTTTCTCCAAGCTAGTGAATTTCTAGAAAATCATGGATTTTTAGTTGTGCATCCATGGACATGGTCTTGTGCATAGTGGGCCTTTTGCCATGCATGGTCTGCATAACCTATCATTTTCTCCAGGATAGTGAATTACTAGAAAATCATGGATTTTTAGTTGTGCATGCATGGACATAGTCTGGTGCATAGCCGGCCTTTTGCCATGCATGGTCTGCATAATCTGTCATTTTCTCCACGGTAGTGAATTACTGAAAAATCATGGATTTTTAGTTGTGCATGCATGGACATGGTCTTGTACATAGTGGGTCTTCTGCCGTACATGGTCTGCATAACTTGCCATTTTCTCCAGGCTAGTGAATTTCTGGAAAATCATGAATTTTTAGTTGTGCATCCATGGACATGGTCTTGTGCATAGTGGGTCTTCTGTCATGCATGGTCTGCACAACCTATCATTTTTTCCAGGATAGTGAATTACTGAAAAATCATGGATTTTTAGTTGTGCATCCATAGACATGGTCTTGTGCATAGTGGGTCTTCTGCCGTGCATGGTCTGCACAACCTATCATTTTTTCCAGGATAGTGAATTACTGAAAAATCATGGATTTTTAGTTGTGCATCCATAGACATGGTCTTGTGCATAGTGGGTCTTCTGCCGTGCATGGTCTGCACAACCTATCATTTTCTCCAGGATAGTAAATTACTGAAAAATCATGGATTTTTAGTTGTGCATCTATGGACATGGTCTTGTGCATAGTGGATCTTCTGTCGTGCATGGTCTGCATAGCCATTTCAACCAATATGGTAACTAAATTACTCAACATTTATGGATTTGTAGTTGTGCATGAATGAGGACTGAATCTATCTTTATATTTTTCTTGTTTCATTTTGGTTTTAAAATTATGTCACTATTAGGTCACTATTAGTAAATCCACTTTTCTTGATTTGTTTTGCTATCCTCGATTATTTTCTCTTCTGCTACTCATAGTTAATTTGTGCAGTTGCTAAGCATAAAATGGCTTCCAACAAACCACAAAAAGCGATATCAACTACGGGATGGCGTGATTTTAGAAGAGAATTTTTGGAGATCAATAAAGGCAAGTACAAAAAGGTAGGCGATTCAAATGAGACTGCAGTTGAGATATGGAAAGAAATGAGCATAGAGGAGAGGGAGCCGTATAGAATGAAGGTGACTGAAAATAGAGAGGTAAAAATGCAGAAAAAATATGACATTCCTTTCCACACTCGATGCTCTCCAGCAAAATTTAAAGAAATTGCTGAGTTCGTAAAAGAGAATGGCCATTTAAAAAAGAAAGTTGAGGCAATTGGGTTTTCTAAGTTGTTGGATATCGAAGGCTTGAAAATCCCAAGAGAGTTGTGCCATGAGATCATGCGATCTTATGATCCCCGACTCAGAAAATGACAATAAGGGGGAAAACAATATTAGTGAGAGCAGGGGACCTACAGGCTATTATGGGGCTACCTAATGCTATAAGGGTAGTAGAGTTGAATGTTAACAAGGAGTTGGTAGCAGAATTGAAGAGTGATTATATATCAATGTCATTAAATGACTTGAAGAACAAGATCACTTCAAATGATGAGAATGACAAGTTCGAGTTCCATTTTTTGTTGTTGACACTTAGAACTCTTTTGTGTCCTGGTGGAAGTCCCCGACTTACTGATAAGGCGTTGAAGGTGTTGGCATGTACGAATGATGCATGGTCTGATTTTGATTGGGCTACTTTTGTGTTGGAGGAGTTGAATCAAGAGATTCAGCTCTACAATGAGCATGTCAAGAAGGGAAAGTCAAAGGGAACCAACTATTTTAGAGGATGCCTCTACTTCTTATTAGTAAGCTAAGTTATTTTTGCTATTCTCATGAACCTTAGTTGTTACAGCTATCCTTACATTGAATTGATGTTTCAGATTTTCTATCTCCAAAATTTTTCTCTGAACAAAGCTGTACCCCGAGCTAGTGAAGCAATAGGTATTGGACTGAAGAAATGGTTAATGAAATGGTGAAGGTTGAGCGGCAGAGCTGCCATGGCCTGTTGTACACTAAAGCACCAGCCCACCGTGATGCCAACCTTAATGCCTCGATGCAACTGGCTCCAATTACTGCCTTTCATGATGAGGTGTGTATACTTTTAACCCAATAGTATTTTTAGATCCCTTAGTTATGAGTAAGTGAACCCTAAGTTCAAAACAAGTGAACCTTTTAATGTGCACGACACGAAGGATATGTTCGTAAGAGTGAAGGCTTACATGGAGAAGGTCTGTTTTACCAATGTTAATTTGTGAACATTTCATTGTGAAACAAGAACATATTATTGTGAATAAGTGCCCATTTCATGTTTTGTAGGAAATGAAGGAAGTACAAGAGAGAGTCATGTCTTACATGGCTAATGAGCTGCTAGAGTTGCAATCAAAGAGGGATGTCATATAAGAGGAAGAGGAAGAGGATGAAGATGAGGTAGGTGAGAATGACAAGGACGATGAGGAGGGTGAGAAGGGGGAACATGATAAGGATGAGGATGATGCAGACATAGAGACAGAAGAACAAGTAGAGGTAGAGGATCTAAAAAACGGAAGTTGAAAAACAAGAAGGTGGGGAGGATAAAGAGAAAGATAGAGATCAAGTGGTAAAAGAAGCAGAGAAATCAGACATGGATGCATCTGAACACAAAGTAGCTACCGAAGAGAAAGGGAAACTTCTAGTGAAGAGATCTAAGAGGAAGAAGAAGGTTGTTGTTAAATCTCTGTGGACGCCACTTGTTACCCAGAAGAAGAGAAAAGTTAGTAATAAGCAACGACTATACGGATTGTGCACAGATTGGTGTACAATAGAGGATGGTGGAGAGTAAGTGAAAAATTACTGTCATAAGAAATTGAAAAAAAATGTTCCTTACTACAAATCATCGTAACTATTTGTTTTGGTTGGATGTCGCAGGATATTTGTCCAAATGTACGACTACTATCTTACACGGAGTGAGCTACATTCTCTTAAACCAACACAATAGATAAGCAATCGGGTAAAAAAATTTCAAACCTGTATTTAACAATGGAAGTCCATATATGTACAACTGCATGTTCGTAAATGAGTAACTAAATGTCCATATATGTCCATGTAGGTAATTACTATAGTCAACAGGACTCTTGTAGGTGATCAGAAGGAGCAGTCATCTCATGTCACGCGTCATATTTTTGATGCTGAATTCATGGCTAGGATGACAAAGAATCCATCACGGTGGAATATAAATGAGAATGCAAAGCATATTATCCCCGAGCATTTGGGATATAACTTAGGTGACTGTGATTTCATATTTGGGCCTGCGTTTGTTAGAAACCATTGGTTCTGCTTTGTCCTGGAGGTAAAGACAATGAAATTTTATATTCTTGATTCTATGGTTGATCATGAGCAATTAGAGGCTGAGGAGGAAGATATGAGAAAAGCAGGAAGAAAAAGGAAAGGGAAGTTAGCAAAAAAACGCCTGAAAGATCCAGTGTACAAGGGCCAAATAATGATGGGTGCAAATATTATACGCTTTAAATTATGAACACTTGCTTTTAAATTTATCATCCTTTTAGTGTTTGTTGGTTGACCATTTACCTTTGCAGAGGGAGCATTTCAGATCAATTTTGCTCAAGGTGAAGCCAGAATTATCTCAGGTCGAGTACAGTACTGACATACTCTATCCGCGGGTCTTCAAGCAAGAGAACAAGTAAGTTATGTTGGTATAACGTTATAATTTTTTCACTATTGCCTTCATTCATATCTCACTCTATTGCCTTTGTTGTGCAGTGATGATTGTGGAATTCATCTCATTATGTGGCTCAAATTCTGGAACAATACTATTAATGTTGATCATCCTCCGTTTACCATGCCTAAATACACAACACAAGAACTATCGGCCATGAGGTGTGACATATTATGCTGGCTAATGGAGCATCCCAATAATGTCATCCGTGAACGTCCACTTTTACTTGTAGAAACAGGCACATGAAAAGACAAATGTAGGATTGTAGAATTAAGTTCTCTGACAAGGATTGTGTACATATTTGAAGATTTTTTTTGTAATTTGAAAATAGTTTTTGTTTGTAATTAGAATTATGTATATATTTGCACGAAAAGAAAATGAAAGCTATAGTCTCAACCTTTCTATTATGTACAGGACAACACCCCATATGCACAAGACGGTGTCCATGCATGCACAACTATAAATCCATGAATGTTGAGTAATTCAGTTACCATATTGGCTAAAATGGCTATGCAGACCATGCACGGCAGAACACCCACTTTGCACAACCCTATGTCCATGCATGCACAACTACAAATCCATGATTTTCCAGTAATTCATTAGCCTGAAGAAAATGACAGGTTATGCAGACTATGCACGACAAAAGGCCTACTATGCACAAGACCATGTCCATGTATGCACAACTAAAAATCCATGATTTTTCAATAACTCACTACCCTGGAGACAGGTTATGTAAAACCATGCACGACAGAACACCCACTATGAACTATACAATGGCCATGTATGCATAATGAAAAGTCCATGCATTTTGAGAAATTCTGTTGCTGAAATGGCTACGCAGACCATACACGGAAGACTACCCAATATACACAAGATGCTGTCCATGGATGGACAATGAAAAGTTCATGTACTTTCAATATTAATAAGGACAAGTACATCAGGTAAGAATTTCATGTTGGTACTAGCCACATGAAATTTGACATCATATTTCAAGTTTGACATACATAAAAAGTTACCCACTGTATGCAAAACATTTAACAATTGCTTCTTTATATACAGATAAAAAATATGTGTCATTATTAATTGGGAATTCTTCCATATACATAATTATAGCTACCTATGCACACTAAAGAAGTATAATGTAACTACTTGTCATGATGGGTTAGGATTCTTGCATGTCTTGCAACTGTGTCCGACCTCCCCATATCTTGAACAATGATAAATCTTTTTCTCTTAGAATTGAGACTCTATCCTCCTTGTTCTTGGCCTCCCAGGAGGATGGCTGGTTAAAGGCGGCTGCAAGAAAGTTTATGATAAGTTATCTGTTAATGTTGTTGTATCAGGCTTTGGAATGTCAAAAGTCTCAATCGGGATCATGTTACTACCGTATATTTTTTCTTGACAACTTAAATGATACCATTCCTCAACATATTGATATATATTGCCATGTGAAAGCTTTATGGCAGCACATGCATGAGGACATGGTAGTCCAGACATCTGCCATGCCAGGCAAGAGCATTCACATAATTCAAGATTTACTCGCACATCTCCATTTAATGTTTTCACCCTAACAGTGTTCAATGCATAAAAATCAGCTTACAATGTATCACCGCTTAACACATTTTCCTTTAGCTTGGTCTCCACATTTGATCCAACACTATTTGTCCATTTTTTCAGTGCCACTTTGCTGTTGTGTAGCTTCTTCGTTAATTTCTCCCTATGCTAGTACATAAAAATAGCAATACTATATTTTCTTTCCTTGACAACCCAAGAATTAAAGGACTCAGCAATGTTAGTCGTTATGTTATCCCACCTCCTATGGGGAAACTTGCTAAGTGCCCATCTATCTATGTCACCGTGTGTTTCAAGCCATTGCAATAAATCCGGACAAAAATTCATCATATTTGACATTGCAACATTAAACTCACTAGGGAGTCTTGCATAAGCTATTGCGTCTAAGAGCTTGAATGCTACATCCTTTGTCACTCCATTCTTTTTCTTACCTCTTGTGACTTTTAAAAACTCTGACCCAAAGTTTTCTTTCACATGACGGTAACAGAAAGCTTGCCTGTCACAACTATATATTGCTTGTACAGCCCTAATGATTGAATTATGTCTGTCAGACACTAGTGCTATCTCTCGTGATTCTATTATGTTCTTAATATTTTGAAGAAACCATGACTACTCCTCAACTGTCTTACCACCTATTATGGCATATGTCACAGGAAACATCTCATTATCTGCATCATATGCACATGTTGATAGTAGAGTTCCCTTATATGGTCCACTCAAGAAAGACTCATCTATATATAGTATGGGTCGAGCACCTTCCATGAAACCTTTTATGCTACATCCATATGCAACGAACAAATATTGAAATCTATTGCACGGCCCAGCTATCCATTTTGCAACTGTGGTCGGATCACTTTCAATTAGCCTTTGACACATCCAGGGAATTAACATATATGATTCGTCTGGTTGACCATGTATTTCAGCCAAAGCTTTCTCCTTGCCTCTATATGCTTGATAATAACTAAGTTTCAAACCATACTCCCTATAGATGTCTCGTCTAATATTATTAGGAGACTTGCCTATGGAAGCCCTCAACTCATCAATTATTATGGATGACGTTAGTGTTGATCTACTTTTATAGGCAACATCAAGATTGTCTTGTGCAAAATGAAGATGTTGATCCTTGAAAGTTCTTATACTTAAGAAACTATTATCTTTTCCACCTAACTTATATGCTCCAATATACCATGACATCCTTCAGCTGCACACTTCACAATAACTTGACCTGGTTTGTTCTTCAGAAATTTGTATCTGAACTTGTGCGCCAGGCTATACTTGTATAATGCCTTCCAAATGCCACAGCACAAGCAAAAGTTTATCCTACTCCAACAAGCAAATCCTTCCACTTGCTAGCATTCATCTCTAGAATAAGGGTAGGAATGCATTGGATAGCTAAATTATCTTCTCCACTTTCTGTTGGAATGCCTCCTCTAGTGTTGCATAAGCTAAAGCCTTCCAAATCAATATCCCAATACTGAGGAGATCGCGAACTTCCACCTAAAAATGGTAAAAACTAGTTTATCCTGCATTTACAAAAGTTACCACATTATTAGTGCTTTGTATTAGTAACTTATATTTTAAACGACTAACTATTCAATATAAACAAGTAAATATTCATGTTTGCACTTTATATAATCCAGTGTTCCTAACAATGCATTTTTTGACCTAAATGACATGAATGTCAGTACTTACTCTTTAGGATCATCTTCAACTGCAGCCCATTTAGCAACATACACATGAGCAGTTCTTCCATTGTATTCAAACAATTGTTCAACTCCAACATCATCAAGCAGATCTATGAATGTGCTTGAATCAATCTCAACAGTGAACTTTATGTCATTTCCATTATCACCATGGCAAACTTCTGAAGATATAAATGATCTTAGCTCTGCATATTTCATTCCTTTTGTTATGGTTCTTGTAATTAAATTTCCACCCTCATACTTCATACCACTATCAGCACTCCTCACAAATTCACCTCCACAGTGGAAGAAACAAAACAATTTTTCTCTAGAATTACTTTCCATCTCTTATATTAACCTGCAATGAAGAAATTAATCTATGTAAATGTTCACATACAGAAGCCCAATTTTACACAACACAAAGTTCAACATAAACAACTCAAAGTTCATTTTCACACAACATATACTCCAACGTCTTTGACAGCAAATTTTCTTCACATTGGGAGTCATATTGTATTCAATTCACATGTCAAAATTCAATATTAACAGGTCAACCATAGATATTGTACATATATTCTTACCTAAAAGTCCATGTTATTCAAGTTTATCATTAAGCTAAGCTTTAATGGAATGCTCAAGTTAGGCAAATATGGCACAACATAATATCCACTATGCATAATACAGAGTTCATATATTCTCACCTGAACCAACTTAATGGTTCAGTAACCTTTAGCTTATATCAGTAGCTTAGGCTTCCTCAATAAATTGCACAAGTAGGCAAATCATGTATAACACAATATCTACTGTGCACAATATAAGGTTCATTTATTCTCACCTGAAAGATCATGTTATTCCAATTTATCATTAGGCTAGGCTTAACAAAAGGAATGATCAAGGTAGAAAAATAAGGCATAACATAATATCCACTATGTACAACATGAAGTTCATATATTCTCACCTGAACGTCATGTGATTCCAATTTATTATTAGACTACGCTTAACATAATGCACATCTCAAAGTCCAAAAAAAAAAACAGCTCAAAGTTCATTTTTGCACAACAAATACTCCAACATTTTTGGAGAAAAATTTTCTTCATATTGGATCATATTTCATTTAGTTTACGTGTAAAACTCCAATATAAATAAGCCAACCATCATCATTGTGCAACAAAAAGTCCATCTATGACGGCCAAAATGGTTAGGCAACCTTTACCTCATATCAGCAGTAGAATCACAAATAAAATTCTAATTTCAACAATATCATATTTAACTTTGTACAACAAAAAGTCCATCTCATATGCACCTTACTATCTCATGTAAAACCCTCCTCAAATGCTTCCATTAAATGAACCACTACATATTAAATGAGTGAAGATCATCTCTGTCGCCACTTCACCAGTAACTCACATGCAGTAATGGAAAATCTTAAATTATTTCTACCTTTAAATGATTTATGTAGCAACAATGGATGCCTCTCATTTCTACAGCAAGAATAGTAAAAATCTCAGCTCATTTTTGCTGCAACACCGTCAGAAACCAGTAAACCTCCACCTTAGACCATGAAATCATCAAAACACTGCTTAAGATGAAAAGATTTCAAAATCTACACACTTTGAAAGTTACTCCTTTCCATTAGAGATCAGAAACCTTCCCATTCTCCAGCTGAATACCCATCCCCGTGTCTGTCATTCTTTCTCTGCGTTGGATTTCATTTCTGTCTATTAAGGGCAAAAAAGTATTTTCGCTCTAAAAAAAATTGCACTTGAGGCCTCAAGGCCTGCAAAGCAATTTCAGATTCATTTAGGCCCTAAGTGAAATAAACTCTGTTTTTAGAGCTCTTAATGCCATTCCCTTTATGGATTAATAAAAATTTAAATTTGAATCAAATCCTTGATTTAGATAAATAAAAATTTATGAAATTCATTTCTTATTATAATTCATTTATAATTTAAATTTCCTTTACATCTTAATCATTTAAAATTTTAATCATTTTAAATTTTTTGTTTTCTTCATTTTTTTTTATTAATGCTTCTAGAACTCTCATATCTTTTTTCATATCCCACTCTTGTATCTCATTGATAAAAAAAATAAAAATAAAGTCACTACTTTTAATTTTTCTTTTCGGTTTTTTCTCTCCCTCTCTAGGGTTTTCTCTCAAGGGGTGAGGGAGTGCATCTCATCTGTGCGAGTGAAGGTTGACGACATCTCCTTTTCTGGCTTCTACCGGAGGCGAAGACATTTGTGCTTTGTATTTGTCGTGGTCTCGTTTTTGTTTTCGTTTGTTTTTGCTTGGTTTTGCCGATGAAGGGGTAGTTCATTGGCTCAACAATAACCAAATCTAAGGAGCATTCCTTGCAATGTTGCTTGCTTGGTGGTGTTTTTGCTCGTGGTTGGATTGATTTGGAGCTAGTTACTCAGGTTTGTGTTTTTGGGAATGAGACAGTGACGGCCATTTTTATGGTGGTTCTTACTGGATCTCGGAGGTGGTGGCATTTCTACGGTGCTAGTGAAAGATATCTCTTAAACCATCGAGTAATGTACGGGCTCGCTGTCTATTTATCTTCTTCCATCTACTGTGTGTGTTTCTCTGATGTTCGTGGTTATTTGCTCTACTTTGGGTTTCACTCATGGTGGCTATTTTTCAACCTGTTTGGTTGCTTCCTTAAAAGGGGTGGGACTTTTGGATGGTTCTTTGAACCCCCACCTCTTATGGTCTGATTTTTTATTGGTGTTTTTTCTTTTCTATGGATTTCGGTGCGGTGATGGCGGACATTTCTAGTGGCAATGGTGGTGGCTGCGGCTGCTTTAAGCCCCCCTTGTTCTATTGCTTGGGGTTAGGGTTTTTGTGGGCTTTGTCTCTTTAGATTCTGAGCCTTTTTGTTTTTGGACTATTTCTTTTGTATTTGTGGGTTTTGTCCTTTGTTCTGTTTGTTTCTAATATTTCTTTTTTTCATCTTGTCCAAAAAAAAAAATCCGTTTTGGTTTCAAAAATCAACCCATTTCTCTTTTTAATTTAAATTTTTTTAAACTACCCGAATAAAAATTTTTAAATATGAAATTTAAAATTTAAAATTTAAATTTAAATTTATCAATTCAAACACAAGCCTAGAATTATTTTTGCTTCTTAATTTTTGTTTATTCACCACTAACCCAGTCCCTTCTCCATAGGCGAAAAAGACAAGAAAATTGTCTTTTTAACCGTCGATAATAGCGTCCAGAACAGTGGGTGCACAGACAATTTCCCATCTTGAATTTTTTGTCTTCCTGGATGTGAATGAAGCGGTTAACAATTGGATGAGACAATAATACTAGATTTTTTTTTTTTTTGGGGAAAAAAATGCTTATTCACAGATGTGATAGAAAACATCCATTTCAACGTCAAAGAATGTTTGAATATAGTTGTAAAAAACATAAATGTAAACTATACAAAGTTAAATAGTCTCTGTTATCAAACCCTCTATCATATCAAATTCCTTTCATAACCAGTGCTTACATGGCGCAGCCGCATGCATGCTTGATGCTCCCAGTAAAAAGAGAGGTATGTCTTTGTCATTTTATATTTCTATTTATAAATTACTTTTATCATCTTTATCAATTAAAAAAAACTTTATATCATCTTAATTTTATTTAAAAATTCAATAAATTTTTAACCTTACCCCCTATTAAATATGCTTACCTTAAAATGAAATACTCTAATATTTAATAAGTTTCTATAAAGATAAACAAAATAATTATTAAAATACTTTAAAAATAGAACCAAAACAAACACATTTTTTACCCCATAAATAAGACTAGAGGAGTGATTCAAGGTTTCAGCCTTGAAACATTTCTGCCTTACTTGAGTTAACCCATCGAGCTTGGAAGCAAATTGCCAGTCCTAATCAATAGTCATTTTCTAGATCCGAATGACCGAACCCTACTCCTTGGCGTGATCAATTCCACATTTGCACGTAGACAAAAACGAATTAGCTAGATAACAAAATAGGAATGAACATGAGAGATGATACGGAACAAGAAAGATGACATTATGATATACTTTGCCAACTAGCATTTCAAGCTAACTTCTCTATAGACATCATTTACATAAATGGAATCGTATCGGCGAATTCCCTTGACCCTTAGCAACCAAACACTAAAACATCTCAAGGACGCATCTGTACAGCTCCTGTTGAGAGAAATGTGATACTGTCAGGGAATCATAAAGAACTTCCATGCCTGAATGAGCCTGCAAAAGACGGTGGGCAATCTATATCATATGGATGCTTCAAATTTGTATATAACATAAAAACTAAACTTGACCTATTGAAGCTCCAAGTAACACAACCCAGAACAAGATTCTCGCCAGATGTACCACCTGGAGAGAATCCGAATCCAACTAGACCTACATAGTTGCTTATAATAACACATCATCATCAGCACAGTCCATCTACTCCTAATCAAGAGGATGCTAAAATTCTAAAACTGTATGATGATGCAAATACCAAGACATGTCTGACATTGAAATAACAAATTTGTTTTCCGTTCACTTCATATATTTTACAGTAAGGTGCTAATTTCTTTTCTCATGGAGAAACCACAAACATGCGGCTTCGTAGACAAATGGAATCTACTTTTGTTCTGATACACAGCAACAGAGCTGCGATGCAACATAAAGTATGACAATCTACGAATATAGATCTAGCAACTTGATACCCCAGTAATGCCATAAACAAGAGTAACCCAGAAAATTAGTTATGACAACGTAAATATGGACAGAGGGAAAATTCTGGGAATTAGATGCCAGTTTTTTTCATAAAAAAATATTGGGAATTAGATGCCAGTTTTTTTCATAAAAAAATATTGGAACATTCAATCACTTAAAGTGATTTCCTTTGTTTTTTTTCTTTTTTTTTAATAAACCTTCACATGACATTTTAAAGGCCTTGTACGGTTGTACCTAACCTAAAGTTATACTTCGCGTTTAACACAGTTTTCTACTAGTTCAGTTATTGACATGAGAAATGAAAATCGCACGCATATCTCACCTCAGATGCAACTGGTATACGAGTTTAACATCTTCATCCTTCCTCATCCTCAGATTGAGAATTACAATTAGATGTTGCCTCAATCTCCGTTGGGTGTGGAGCAGCACCTAAACCATAATAAAGGAAAGGTAAGAGACAGAGCACTAATCCAATTAATCCAATAATTACCATCTTCAACACATGTATAGCATCAGCAACTAAACCGACGTTATCAAGAAAGAGTAAAATCCAAGAACACGAAGAAGACCTCTACAGTTTTGAGCACCAACATCTTTCGAAATTTGAATTACAGACTCTCTTGAATCATGGTAAAAATCAGGAGAAAAAGAAAACATACCCTGGATGAAATATGAAGGAGAAGGCCAAGCTCCAGGGGAAGCGAGGGACGAAGAATCGTGGTGAGCGAGGGGATCGGTGAGGTTATGGAGCAAATAAGCGAGACCATTGGAAGGCGTGGAAGGAGGAGGGACCCAATAAGAAGCGCCGGGGTAGAAGGGGAGCCAATCGGGAGCAGATCGGCGAACCATGATGCAGTGGATGGCGTCCTCGAGCTTACGAATGTGAGGATCGGTGTTGGAAGAAGAAGAGGCGGAGTCGGCGTCGGCGAGATCCGAGGGTTGGTGGGATTGGTATCGGCAAGGAAGGAGACGAGAGTAAGGAGACATGGATTTGGTAGATAGGGTTAGGCTTCGAGCAATGGACCTTGCCATTCAACAGTGTAGGTGTGAACTGAAGTTGGTGAAGGCTAGAAGACTCACGAGTTTGGATAATACGTGGGAATGAAGAAATCAAGAATGTACGATGCCGGATAAGAAGGCTTTTATATATATATATATATATATAGTTTAGAGTGGCGTTAGACATGTGCGGAGTCTGCGGGCCGGGCCGTGGTTTTGTAGAAACAAAAGAAAGCAATGAGAAACCAAACAACACTAGCCGGTCACAGGTCAAGGCGTTTACTTCAAAAATTAATAATTAAGATTTCGTTTACCTAGTAAAAAAAATGAATTGAAATAAATTAAAAAATAAAAATAAAAATAAAATTATTGAAGAAGATTGGTGAGCATATGAGGGAGAGATAATTTAATTTATAAATTTAAAAATTATAATTTATAAAATTTTTAAAAGGTGCAATAATTATTATATTTATAATATATATTAACAAATTTTATCATACTTATCATTATCATTAAATGAAGAGTAATTTAATTTATTTTTTTAATTTTTTAATAAATTTTATTTCTTTTTAATGATCAAAGGAGACCTAAAGTTATAGTTGATATGTGATTAAATCTCTTATAAATAAATTTGTTAATATGCTAATTTAATAATTTATCAGTTTAGCTAGATTCGAATTTCCATGTTATAAAATTAGTACAAAATAACATATATTTCTAAGTAAAATTTATTTTGATCCTTTAATTTTATTGATTCATTTATCTAATTTTAATATTACTAATTTTATTTATAAAATATGTTGACATATTACTTTTTTTAAAAAAATTAATAATAATTGGGAGAATTATCATAATTACTGGTCAACAAATAAATTTTTTTATAAAATTAAAAGAATAAATTAAATTATATAAAATTAGATGATTAAATATATTTTTGTTGTCATGAATGAAAAAAGGTTCATTTTTTTATTCACCATGAAAAAAAAATTTCCTTGTCCGGATGAATCAAAAGGCTTCTCTTTCCCATCCCACACTTATTTATGGTTTTCCTTTTAACAACGCGCTTATTTATGTTTGGTATACTGTAATAAATTATAAAGGAAAGGGAATGAAAATGATATTACTTTAAGTATAAATATGACAAGAATGGACCGAATTACCTCTAAGAATAAAAATTTAAAAAAAAACATAACTTTAAGTTCTTATACTTTACTCATATTTTGTTATTAGTTTCTGTACTTTTTTTTTATATTTTTTATCCTTATACTTTTATTTTTTATTATTTTAGGTCCTTTCATGAACTAGTGACATTAGAGGGACCTAAAATAACAAAAAATAAAAATATAGAAACTAAAAATATCAAAAAAAGTACAGAAACTAATAACAAAATACAATTAAAGTATACGGACGTAAAGTTATGTTTTTTCAAAATTTAATCATATACATAAGGGCAAATGTCACAGGGCTGCACAACAATCAAACAAACCGGTTTTGTGGCTAACCCGTAGTTTGATATGATTTTATGTCGGGCTAAATATTGTTGTCCATGGTTTGGTCCAACCTAGCATTAACTCAGTACTAGACTGGACCAGACTTAGTCTCCCTGACCATCGAACTGGTCTAAATGTGACTTTGCATGCTTATTCCTAATCTTTACTATTTTATTCCATCAACTTTCTCCTATATTTAGCACAAGTCAAATTTAACCAACTTCATATTTATTAAAAAATTATGGTTATAACCTTAAAACTATTTAACAAAACACAATGACTTTCTAATTTTGTCCTTATTTGCAATTAATAATCATAATAAATTGTTTTATAAATATTCAAATCATAATGAGTAAATGAGTAAAATTGGAAAAAATCAATTACTCTAACTTTACCTTATATTAAAGATTTAAAAAGTTTTCAAAACTAATTAGATTACGATATAAGGTATACTCCCAAAGATGTACTCACAAGTTACCAGTTGAATTGATTTGGGTCAAAGATCTAAGATACTGGAATAAAAGCAATAAAAAAAATTACCTTATATTAAGGACTGGATAGAACATTTAACAATGAAATGGTCAAACTTGATTCAAATTTGAATACAATACATTTAAAGCAAATGCAGATCATGATCTTTGCATACATTTTTTTTTTCCTTTTTACTTATTCCTTAATACTCATTCAAATAAACCAAACATAATATTAAAGACTAATCCTTTTTAAAGTATGGAAATCATAGAAGTGGGCTTAACCACATTCAACCATCTCTTTTTCATAAGCATAACAAGCAGAGATTGAACTCCTGACAATAACATGCTTCATATATTCATGAAAATGTAATTTTTTATCTTTATAACAATTAGGCCTGTGCAGGATGCCCATAAGCCCGAGATGCCCAACCCGACCCAAGCAAAATATGTCCAACTCGAGTCCTAAAAATATTGCCCGATATTGTTTGGGCATGGTCAGGTTGAGCCCAATCTTCGGGTTGGCCAGGGTTTAGGGCTGGGGTATCCAACCAATTGACCCTGCCTGACCCGAGATATAATATATTTTTTATAAAAATAATAATATAGGATGTAATTTGTTAATTTGATGGGGACATAAATGGTGTTTAATTGTTTATCTTCACTTCACTCCTCACTCGTTCCTTTTTTTTAAGTGCCTTGATGATCAAGTTTGTAAACCTTAGGTTAAATATTTCCATATTCCTTAGAATTTGAAACTGGACAGCACTTGTGACTTGCATGAAAAATTCCTTCCATATTTTCTTTGCCATTAAGTTTTTTGATGACACCATAATATTTTTGCTAGTGATATTTAACAATCTGTTACCTTTAAAATAAGAGCTTGAAGTGATTTATTGATGGAAATAATTAATCTGCTATAGTGTATATCAGATTTGTATGGATGGTTCTGATTCTTTGTTTCGGCAGGACAAGGCTGGAGACCATGCCCAAGGTGCCTGATCCCTGCCCGACCCTGCCCGGCCCCTCTAAAGTCAGGCATCTTTCGGGTAGGGTCGAGCTTTAGGCATAGTTTTTTTATTCGAAGACATTTAGGGCAGGGCATCATGTTAATGGGCTGCCCTACCTGACACTGCCCATGTACAGCCCTAATAACAATGGTTGGTTTAGATTATAATGTTGAGTTAAAGGTCATTTTTCCTTTAAAGTATTTGTTCAGGATCTGCAAGTGTTTTGAACTCGATTTTAGGTCAAAATTCTCCTAAGTGTTTAAAAACACATTTGTCTACCTATAATCAATTTGCCCATTAACCAACTTTTTTGACTAAAAATATATAGGTGGCATCTAAGTAGATTTGATCAAAAATTACTAAGGTCACTTTTTCTAATTTAATTTATGAATGTGATATGAAAGACATATATATATATATATATATATTTATTTATTTATTTATTTATTTAAATTTAAATTTTTGATTGATCATCCACTTGGATGCCACATATATGTGTGTGGAATCTACTAATTTAAATTAACGTCCATTTGTGATGTGTTAATGGCAGGACAAGTGTTAGTTTTTTTAATGTTTATGCTCTGTTTGGTTTGAAAGAAAATATAAGAGGAAAGAAAATATGGGAAGAAAATAGGAGAAAAACATTTTTTTCCTATTTGGATAGGAAAGAAAAAATGAGAGAAAAGAAAATGTGAGAAGAAAATAGGATGTAAGACCCATTATATTTTCCTTCCAACTTTTCTCTCTAAAAGTGAAGAGATTTTGGGAGTAATTTTTTTTTCCAGCATCTACCCTCCCTCTTCCTCTCATCTGTTTCGGGCTCAGACTCCTATCTATTTCCTTTCGCGTGTCTCAGCTTAAGAGGCTCTCATATTTGACTGACCCAGCTAAAGCATAATTTTCATCAATGGCTTCTTCTTCTTCTTCGGCATGCTCTCGCTGCAACTCCTGGACTCATCAAGGTTAGTTCTTCCTCTTCTTCAACATCGTCTTCATCCCTGTCTAGTTTGATAAATTCTCGTATCTGTAGTGTATTTCTTACCATCATTTTCATTCTTGTTTCTTTAACATTTAACGCATCTATTCTACCCATGTTTGTGAAATTTTGATTTAATGAACAAGGGAACAAATAGCAAGATAGAAATTCTGCAGATTATCAGTTTGAGTTCCACCTCATAATTTTTTCCGTTCCATTTTAAACCATTCAGCAATATTTACAAGAGGGAGTGCTCAATTCTTTTTACTTCTCAATCCTTTTGTCTTCTTAGGATAATATAGAAGTAATGAATGATTTTGCTACATTAGTTTCATGATATTGGATTATGTGTTGTTCTGTTCTTCATACCTGACTAGTATGAAGTTTTTTCATAGATCTATAAATTCTATATTAGAATTATTTTAATCTAATATAAGATGTTGTTCTATATTAAATCGTAGTTGATTGATACAAGTTGGGAAAGATTCTGAAAACCAAAGGGAAACCACTTAGATTGGGATATTTTGCTTCTTAACTACATCAATAAATAACTAGTTTCCATAATCATTCATATCATTTGGCCTTTTTTTATTTTTATTATGCCTAATGTGGAGATATTATATTTATATAAATCTATCAAGAGTACCTCTTGTTCATGCTTTATTTAATTAGAATGGAATGAGTGATTGAGTACAAGACACCTCTTGTTCATGATTTATTTATATAAATCTGATAAGAGTACCTTTTGTTTATGGTCACAAACCCCATTAAAATTATTGCTTAGATAAATTGATATAAACCAGCCCTATCTTACCAAGACAAATAAAAATACCTCAACCTTTTTTTCACCTTACCTTCAAAAGAAAAAGAGGAGGGTGGTAAAGCATATGCCCCTTGGCATTCATTTAAGAGGCTATGTCCGTACGATAGAAAGTATGAAGTGGCTCAACCAAAAAGCATCATTTAGTTAACTTAGAATTTTTATTGAAAAAAAATTACTTCATAAATACATCTTCGATGACTTGAAAGAAGAAAAAAAACATCAATGGCAAATTAAACAAAAATTCATTTTGAGAAAATCATCATCCATAGTTGTTGGTACTTGAAAGTGCAATGAGATGCACAACACATGAAATTGCAATTGTCATTTTGTGCAATGCTACACATGCAAAAGTGCAATATCTAAGTTTTGAGGTTTTCTTAATCTTTGCACACTCCAGCCCTTTAATGGCTCACTCATTTCTTTTATCCTTTCTCAAAGCCTTCTTGGATAAGGCTTTAGTTCTTCTTACTATTTCTTCTTCAATTCTTTCCTATCCTCTCTCCCTCTTCGTTCCTTCATCTCTACCTTCTATAATTTCATGCTTTATATAATTCTTGGTTCTTTATTTATTGTATCTTTGGAACAAATAACTTGAACAATATTACAATGTCCTATTCAAAGTGCAAGCACCAGACTGAAAAAGAAAAGCATAAATTACTTAGTTATGAAAGCTCATATCATAGCAACTAATTAGTTCATGGCCACCATATTCTAAGTTACTTTTTACATACTCATTGCAACTTTGTATCAATGTATGGCTGTGTGGTTTTGAATTGTTATATAAATGAAACCATAATAGTGAAGGAATGATCAAGGATATTGAGAGAGAAATTATGAATTTTGAGTTTGAAGTTAAAAGGTTGATTGATTTTGAAGTGGCTAATGGAGGTTCTATAGACTTGAGCCTTACGTTACAAATTGGGAACGTCATAGGCGTATGTGTATTGTACAAATTGTTTGTATGATTGTACATATGATTTATTTGTTCGAAAAGATTTTAAGACTATTTAATAAGCCTATAAGTGATGGTCATGTTCAAAAGGAGAGCATGAGGAGAATATTCATGCAAAAATTACAAGATACAGAACAATGTCATGATGTTCTTCACATAGGACCACAAGTATTTTTGCAGTTATGTGAGAAACATCAAAATACTGGCATAATTAAGGATTCTTAAAATGTTACAGTTGAAGAGCAAGTGGCAAAATTTCTTCACATATTAAGACATAATGTCAAAATAGAACAATGGCTTTTTTCTTTAGCCGATTTGAGGAGACTATTAGTGGTCATTTTCATAATGTATTACGAGCTATTATTTCTATTAAGGCTAAATATCTTGTGTAACCCTCTAGGTCAATAGTTCCTCCTGAAATTCTAACTAATGAAAGATTTTACCCGTATTTTAAGGTATGTTTTTATATTTGTGCATACTGTTAAAAATTTGTTATTGTGCATATATAAATAACACCATTTACATTGGAGCTATAAATGGAACTCATGTTCGAGAAAAAGTACCTAGAGAAGAAGCTAGTCAATTTTGAGGACGTAAAGATTACCCCAATCAAAATGTATTTGCTTCATATTCATTTGATATGAAATTTATTTATGTATTGGCCGAGTGGGAAGGACCAGCCACAGATTCAAGAATATTAAAAAATGCTTTATTAAGAGAGGGTAAACTTATAATTTCCCTATGTGTATAAGTAGCTATTATATATTATAAAATATTATTTTTTTTATTGACTAAAAATTCTTATGGATTAATTTATGTTGTTTAGGAAAATTTTATCTTAGGGATGCTGGCTTCCCACTCAAACATGGTCTAATGACACCTTACAAAGGAGTCTAATATCATTTGAAGGAATATTCAACAAGATTACCACAAACTGTAAGAGAAATTTTCAACCATAAACATGCATCATTGAGAAATATTATTGAAAGAACATTTGGTGTTTGGAAAAAATGATTTCCCACAATCAGTAGTGGCACCGAGCCACGTTATACTTTTGAGACTATGGTTGACATTGTGATAGCTTGTTGCATAATACACAATTACTTGATGGGTGTTGACCATGATGAGAATCTATTAGCTCAAGTTGATCATAAATTATCATGCAATCATGACATGGATGATCAAGTTGCATCCAATTAAGAGGACGACTATAGACAAGGATCAAATTTAAAAGATAACATAGCAGCTCATATGTGGCATGACTATTTAACCTATATGAATCATAGATTGTGATTTGAACTATTTGCTTAAGATGTTGCCTTATATTACTTGAAAGTAGATGTTCAATGTATTAGTTTGAAGTATGTGTTGGCCTTGTATTAGTTGGAGTATGATGATATTTATTTTATAAATTAAGCATTTGAACAATTGCTTACTACTTGATTATAATAATTGTTTGCTTCTTAAATCATGTGTGCATAATTTTTATATAGATTGAACAATGGCACCAAAAAGGAAGGAATCAATAAAGGACAATTTGTGTTGGACTTCTGAAATGGATGAAAAATTCATTAATGCCTTATTGGAAGAGACAATGAAAGGAAATAGTCCTGACGGCACATTTTCAACATTTGCATATGATAATATGGTGGAAACTCTTAATAATTTCTTTGGGTCTCACATTACAAAATAACATTTGAAGAATAGAAAGAAGACATTATCACAACAATTTTTAGATCTTTATAATTTATTTAATAGATTGAGCGGATTCTCATGGAGTCCTATCACAAAATTGTTTGAAGTAGATAATTAAATTTGGAATGATTTGATCGAGGTGAATAATCTATTTATGTTAATGGAATGAATATTTAGATGATTTGATTAAGATGAGTAGTCTATTTATGAAGCTATATCTCCTTTTGTGTTTGTGGAAAAAGCCAAATCCAAGAAAGTAGAAGAATACACCTGTATTACATTACCACAAATTATTTGAGCTATTCAGTGTAGATAGGGCAACGAGAAAATATATTAAAAGTGTTAAGGAAAGGGTTGCCCAATGGGAGCAAGAGAGCAATCAATTAAATGACTCTATTACAGATGCAACTAATTATAATTATTAACATGAATCACTAAATTCACCAATTAATTTGAAGTATAGCCCAACATGTAGGGCATTAGTAGGAACTATATCAGGCAAAGGATAGAAATGTAAGGCTTCAATGGTTGAAGCTATTGAAGAAAAGTGTGAAAAAATGACAATAGGAATAATGAAACTAATTGATGTCATGTGAGATGGAAATAATGTTGCTGAGGTAGGCTTCAAGCTTCTGAGAGGTAGGCTTGAGCTGCTGAGAAGCAAGCTCAAGTTGCTAAGAAGGGCTTTTTAATACTTGAAAAGAGTAGGCCTCATCATCATAGTAAAGAGGAAGTGTGGGCTGCAATTAAGGAGATTGGAGTACTTGAAGAGAATAAAGAAAAATGTTACTTCTTCTTATGTGATGATGGGAAATGTAAGAGAACTTTCTTTGGGATTCCACAACACAGGCGATTACAGACATTACTCAATATGATGACCAAAGCTGGAGTTCAATGAAGGAAGTGTAGACATGGGGTTAGACTTTTTTAATTTATAGATAGTAGTATTTTTAATTTGTGGTGACATGTTGGCCTTTTTTTCTTAGAGAACATATATATTATTTCATGCTTTTTGGACATGTTGGTGTTTTTTGTTTAGTGAACATATATATTGTGTCATGATGTTTATGATGTATTAATAACTTGACCATAGTGTTTATAATATTTCATTATCAATGCATTAGAGATTTTGTTTCTATAAGTACCATGTTTTATTTTATCAATACCCACTTTTGATTTTAAAATGTGAAAATAACATATTTTTACTAAATTATTTGATTTTAAAGTATAATATAAAAATACATTTTTAACAAATAATTTGATTATAAATCAATTTTATTATGTTAATTTTAACATAATTTCAGCTTTCAATTTATTTTTACAAATATAATTACATAAAATATGATATATTTTAATATAAGGACATTATAGTCATTGTGATATCTGTTCATTTTCTTTCTTCCTATTTTCTTCTATCCATCCAAATAGAAGAAGTAATAATATTTTCTTTTCAGTTTTCTCTTCCTTTCATTTTCTTTCCTTTTAGCTTTTCTTCCCATCCAAATGGAGGGTTAAGGAGGGAACTAACTTAGAATTGAGTTTAAGACACAAAATATTCCTAAACAATTATTTTAAAGGCACAAGTAACCTTTAATTGACTGGGCATGGTAGAAATGGATGGATATTTAAATGTTTATGAAGGAAAATCATCCAAAATAGAGTTCAAGACATTCACTAAGTAAATATTTTGAGAATAAAAATGACCTTTAACTTTCAAATCTTCATAGTTTTTATTTAAAAAAAATTAATTATTGGGTTTTGATAAGCTTCAATTCAATTTCTTACTATTAATAGTTATACACTTCATTATCACATTAAATGATATACTTTCTTTAAGATTATAACCAAAGTTCACCTTAATTTTTAAATATTATTTTTCTCATGTTAGTTGACTCTTGTAATTTATTTATTTTTATTAAAAAATGATAATGAAATCCTTTCAAATTATATAAGTGACATTTGGTCCTTTGAAATGTCATAATTTTCTTGAAGTTCTTAAAAAAATTTCTATAATTAAGAAATTAATATAAATAACTAAATTGTCCTTAATTTAAATTTATAAATTGCTGTTGAATTCCTATGATTTTTTTTTAAAAAAAAGTTATGAATCTTAGAATAAAACTTGTGAATAGCAATTGATATTTACAACACTTGAAGAATATCATGATTTTAAATGCAAACTTATAAATTACTATTAATTTCTTGTGATTTTGAGAAGAAAATTTGTAAATCTTAAAATAAAACTTGTGAATAATAATTGATATTTGAATTAAGGATAATTTAGTCATTTATATTAATTTCTTAATAACAGAAAAGTCTTTTAAAACTTTAGAAAAATTACGACATTTCAAGGGACTAAAATATCATTTACATAATTCAAAAAAATTTTATTATTATTTTTTTCTTATTTTCATTGCTAACTCTTGTAATTTCCTATTGTGAATGAGATTAACTTTCCGAGAAGAAAACGACTTGTATTTTTAACAAAGAAAAAATTGCCTAGTTAAATAAATATAAGGTTGTCTAATTTCTTTAATATGTTGAATCTTAATTTTGATTATAACAAATTAAAAAATATTTGGTTTAATAGGTATATATATGATTATAGAAAGGGAAGTTAAGGTGTAAACGAGTTTTTTTGGCTTTAATCACTGATTTCAATTTTCTCCAAGTATGACTACCGATATTGTGTTGATGCTGCTAGTACAGATGCGAGTCTCTCTACCTATAAACCTTTGATTCATTCTAATTCACTATAATAAAATTAATCTTTTAATGTCGGTTATACAAAAAACCACAACAAAAAAAAAAGCGGTAGCTTATTTATAATTAAGTGAAAAAATTTTTAAGTTAATTTTGAGTTTAACCAATATTAAAAAGAGTTTTCACATTGATTATGACACTAACCAACGTAGAATGTTAATTTTTAAAACAGTAAAAATGCTTTTGTTTTAATGTCAGTTATTTTAGACTACTTACCACATCAGTTATCCTAATAACCAGCATGGCAAATCTTCTAAGAACATATTTAAATTTAATAACTGTATTTATTATAAATATTGAATGCATGTAGTATTTAAATCATTGAAATTTAAATTAATCATTCTGAATCCATGTCCCACTTAAGTGTAATAAATAAGTGACTTGATTACTTTGAATGATTAATTTGAATTTTAATAATTTAAATGTTACAATAAATATCTATATTAAATACAATTACTGAATTAAAATTCCGTGAGAACCTGATCCAAATGTCAATTCCCCTCCCATTCATCAGTTTCTCTCTCTTGCTCTCACCCGATTCCATTGCCTTCGAAGACCATTTGTCAGCCATTGCCGTCCGTTCAAGCTGCTGTCGCCGTCTATAAGTGCTGCATCGCTGGCCGTCACTTTCGCCGTCACCATTGCTCGGAATTTTCGTCGCTGCCGTACCACCATTCGTCTTCTTCCAAGGTACTGTGGGTTTCTCTGATTTTTGTTGTGGCTCTCCCTTTCTTCTTCTCCATTTGTCTTTTCTCCATTTATTCTTCTCTATTTATGGTTTTTTCTTTTTCCATGTCTTCTTCTCTTCAATTGCTTCTCTAGAATTTGGTTCTTCTTCTTCCATTGTTTGGTGGGTGTTGCTCTAAATGGCTGGTTCTGCGTGGTTGCATTTTCTTCATACTTTGATTTTAGGTAAGTCAAGCATATTGTTGTTTTTCTATTTTTTTTTCTTTGATTTCAGAAACTGTACGTAACAATTTTAGATATCAACAAATAAAAAAATACACAACGGTAATAAAAATTTCAAAGCTAAAATTCTACAGACTTGGACTTCATTAGAGGATCAAATCCTCGCATGGAATGCATGTTATGACGTGGCAGATAATTAATAGTCATAACTCATCTAAGCTTTTCAACTATATAAATGATAGGTAATTACCATTAATAAATAGATTTGAAATTTGAAATGTGTTTTAATGATTTAGAAGGAGTTTTATTATTGTTTGGATAATTAATTTTAAGGAAAAAAATTTGATTTCATGTAAAGTTTAAAAAACATACAAAATAGCAGATTTACAGTTCTAAAACAATAGGAATTTTTTTAAAAGAAAAGTTTATTGTCCCACCAATTCATTTTAGCAAGCCCCGGTTGAAAAAAGACCAGCTTGTCAAGAAACAGGCCTTTGCAACCTACCCTGGCCAACTCGTTACTAGTAACAGGCCAACCTGCAACCCATAGTAGGTTGGCCTGTTTATCAATAATATACTTAATACTCAATTGTATTTTAAAGAAGATTAACTTTAATATGAAATATGTGTAACTAACAAAAACAAAGTACAATAACATTTATCTGGCATGGATTTTATTTCTGTTCCTTAATTTTATAGAACATTTTATCAGTCTTTGGCTTTAATTATCATTAATTTTATTAACAAAAATGTTAATACTAAACTTTTAAATGTTGATAAGATATTTTCAACTATTGACACATTAAATTTAGTTTTTAAAATAATAATGACTGATATAAAAAATCATCATAACAAACTGTTATGATTATGATTAAAAAAAACATTTTACAAAATTAAAGACTCAAATTAAATTTATATAAAATTAGAGGATCAAATGTGCTTTTTTTGCCATTGTATAAATGAAAAATGCTCCTTTTTGCCTTAGTGTTCCATTTTGAAATGGAAAAAATGCTTCTTCTATTTCATTTTATAAGATCTTTTTAGATATAATTTAGCATTCTAAAATATAAAACATTTAAAATAAATATTATCAACGATTAGTATTTCAATATTATCTTTCATGATTTCACTCCGTAGATAAATTTCCTTCCCCCCTTTCTTTTTAAAGAAGGGTATTTTTTAAAATTTATAAAAATTTAAGGTTTAAACTGTGTTTAATTAAATTCATTGGTATGTACATACACACTTGGTATATGATAATATACATTTCATTATCACATTAATGACACATTTTCTTCAAGATCTTAACCAAAGTTCACCATAATTTTCAAATATCAATTTTGTCACGTTGGTAGACTCTTGCAATCTCTTTCTTTTTTTTCTTTTTTTAACCATTGACTCTTGTGATTTCCTTTTGTGATTGACATTTACTTCCCAGTTTTAAGTATTTATAACAAGAATTAGTAATGAATGTAAAAATCCATTTTGGATGCCAAGTGTACACGTGTGGAACCATTAACTCAAATTAACGTCTATTTGTGGCGCATTAACGGCAAGATGCACATGGTTTTTTTTAATGGTGAAAGAGAGAAATGCCTTAGAATTGAGATTAGGATACCAAATGTTCTTATACAAATATTTCAAAGTCAAAAGTGACATTTAACTGTCTAGGCGTGACAGAACGGATGGGTTTTTAAACGTTTAGAGAGTAAAAATGACCCAAGATAAAATTTAAAATGCCCACTAAGCAAAGACTTCAAGAATAAAAATGATTCTTAATTCTAATTTTTTTATAGTTTTTTATTAAAAAATTAATTATTAGGTTGTGATAAGCTTTGATTTAATTTCTTACTATTATTAGATAAACACTTCATTATTGCATTAATGACACATTTTTTTAAGATCACAACCAAAGTTCACCATAATTTTCAAATATCAACTTTGTCATGTTGGTTGACTCTTATAATTTATTTATTTTTATTCCTCACACTTGTATTGTGAATGAGATTTACTTTTCGGGTGGAAAAAGACTTGTTTTTTTGAAAAAGAAAAATTTGCCTAGTTGAATAAATATAAGGTCGTATAATTTCTCTTACAATAAAAAGTGTTGAGTACTTTATTTTAAAAACTCACATTAGTATTAAAAAATAAAAGTAAAATAGTAAAAGAGATTATGGTTACTAAAGTACAAGGCATAAAGTTTAAGTATGTGTAGATATAAAAAATGAGTTTAGGAAAATTATTCTTAATTGAACCGACAATACTTGAACTCAAATTTAGCTCAGTCAGATAATTATAAAAAAAATTGAAATGGATATTGGTTAATAAAAAGGAATTAAGATACGAAATACTGAATCAAATACAAGGCCATTAATCATTGCCGCCCCTCTTGATTTATTTTACTCATGTCACACACACTGGATTGTTGGGTTAAAGGTAAAAAATATTATTAAAATATATAAAAAATCACAAATAATTTTAAATTTAATTATAAGTTATTTGCATCTCTCGATTTTAAAAATTTTTTACTTTGTTACCCTGACGTTAATTTGCCTAATAATTTGATTAAGTGAGTCTCACATATGAATTTTTTAAATTTTTTATTATAAAATATTTTTTATGGGCCCCACGTTTTTCTTTTTAAATTCTCCTCTCTCTGCACATCGTCCCCTCCCTCTCAACCTTCTCGTCTCTCACTCCCGCTCTTCCTCTCTTTCCTCTCTCTATCCTCCTTCTCTCTCCTCAGTCCCTCTCTCTACACATCGTCCCCTCCCTCTCAACCTTCTCGTCTCTCACTCTCGCTCTCGCTCTTCCTCTCTCTCTCTCCTCCATTCAATCTCAGTCTTCCCTCTCTCTCCTTCACTTTCTCTCTCCCCCCCCCGTCTCGTCCTCTCTCCCTCCCCTCTTTGGTACTCATCCTCACCAACACCATGACAACTCCGGCGACTGCCGTGGATGGGCTGGACAGGATGAGCATGGATGCCTCCTTGGTCGGGTTGAACCCACGCACGCTTGCTTACACTGCCACTAGCCTCCTTGGTCAGGTTGAACACACATGCATGCACTGCGTTTCTCACACTCTTCATCTCTCTCCCCCTCTTCTCCCTCTCTCTCTCCCTCATGGCCTCATTCACATTCCCAAACCTCCTGTACCTCGCCACCAGCATCTCCATTGCCACCCCATGTGGCGTCACGTTCGCCTCGTGCATAGAGTGTGTGTGCACAAACAGGGAGTCTGTACCGTGAACAGGGAGTGTGACTGTGAACGAGAGAGAGAACTCGTTCAGTGAGGAGTGGAGGAGAGAGGAAGTGTGTGCCATCCCCCTCATCCTCGTCGGACCTGATATAGGTTTCTCCATTCCCTCTCTCTCCTTCATTTCCTCTTTCTCTTCCCATTCACGTACATGAGAGTGCAAGCACAGATCGACAACCTTGAGTCTTAAGCACAAACTTATCATGGTGGAAATGAGAGTGCGAGTAGAGATGATGATGCACTGTGGACATGCATGATGATGAAGCTGGGCAAAAGTGAGTGAAGGAAGGAAGGGGTCCAGAAATCAGAGAAGGAGAGGGCGGGTGAGAGAGGGAGAGAGTAGGGGAGGAGAGAGAGCGAGGAAGGAAAAAATGAAAGTATTTAAAAATTGAATCGTGGCCCGCTAACGGAAAAACTAAACGGATAAAACTGCAAGTAATGGAACAAAAAAATTTTAAAATTAAAAATTATAAATAATTTATAATTAAGTTTAGAATTATTGGTGGCCTTGTACATACTTTGAGAATATTTTTTAACCTTTAACTCTTTAATTATTTATCCTTTCGTTTTCCATGCCTCGTTTGACTCACGTGACATGTCCATTCATTATCACAATATCACTCATTGTTTGATGCTCTGATGATTTAAAAAAAAAATTCAAATTATAATATGAAAATCTTCACGGCTGGAATTTAATATTTATATAAAAAATGATTAAATTGAATGGTAACAAATTGAATAATACACTCACCTTTCTTCTATTTTGTTAAAATTATAAAATCCTTTTTTCTATTTTTGAAACCTACACGTTAATTTAATTTTTAACATCATTAAGAATATCCTGTTAAATATTTTAAAATACTTAATGTTTAGTTTGTAATTGTGTTAAAAAATTTAAAATTATTAAGTTACCCCAATTTAATGAGATTTAAATAATTAAATGTTACAATATTTTAATAAATATTCTAAAATATTGCATTAAAATATATAATTTATAGAAAAATAAGCATAAATTATATTGATAATTTATCTCCTATTATATTAAATCCCTATTTCATTAAGTTTTTTTACATACAGTTTGAAGGAAATATTATTTTAGTCAACTTATTTTTAAAATTTTTTAAATTTACTTTTTCCCAACAAATAAACATAAGAATAAAAAATAGGGAGAATGATAAATAAATTCCTCTTAAGATAGCTAGGAAAATGATAATTTAATCCCGTAAAATGTGATAATACCTTCTAAATCCCAAGGGATTTATTTGTCATTAAAATTTTTAATGAAATGATAAAAATACCCCTTAATTTAAAAAAATGAAGAAAAATTATGAGAGAAAATTACAAATGTCTAAACCACTTTAGTTATTTACTAAATCAAACTTTGAATTATAAAACTAAAGTTGTGAACGAAAAAAACTTTGTTATACTTTAATTATATATTGAACCAAAGTTGTGAATTTTAGAACCAAAGTTGTGAATGAAAAAACTTTGTTGTACTTTATTGATTGAAGAAAAATGGTTAGAGAAAGTTGTAAATGACTAAACTACTTTATTTTTTTTTTACTAAATTAGACTTGTAAATTCTAGAACCAAGGTTGTAAATGAAAAAAAAAAAACCTTTGTTGCACTTTGTTGATTAAAAAAAGATGATAAAGAAAGTTATGAATGCCTAAATCAATTTAATCATTTATTGAATCGGAGTTTGTAAATTTCATAACTAAAGTTGTGAATGTAAAAAACTTTATTACACCTTTGCTTATTGAAGAAAAATTGAGAGAAAATTGTAAATACCTAAACTACTTTAATCATTTGCTAAACTAGAGTTATAAATTTCATAACTAAAGTCGTGAACAAAAAAAAAACTTTGTTGCACTTTTTAAATTAAGGAGTATTTTTGTTATTTCATCAAAAAATTTAATGACAATTAGGTCCTTACAAACTTAAAAGGCATTATCACATTTCATAGGATCATATTATCATTCTCCTATTTCAGAGGGATTTATTTGTCATTCTTCCTAAAAATATATTAAATAAATAAGATTGCATAACCAACCAAATTTAAATAAGAATAAAAAAGTAAAAAATATATCCATTAATTTTTAAAAAAACTTAAAATAATTTTTAAATAACATTTATAAAAATAAGGGCATTTCAATCTCATATATGTAACTTAACGGACAACTAAGGGTTGCATGGATAGAAATTAAGTTTTAAAAGTAGAAGGGAGGGGAAATTCATGTAAGTTTTAAAAATAGAGAGGGTATATGTAATTAAAATAAAATATAAAGGAGGTCAATGTATTTTACTCTAAGAAACTTGTTAGGAAAATTTTTCCAAGTTAACTCAATTTATCATTTTTTTTATTCTAAAAGTATTAAATTAGTCCATGCAAATAAACCTTTTGATTTAAGTTGTTAAAATTCAAAGATTTTTTTTGAATTAAAGCTTGTTTAACTTTTTTTTCTCGAATTTATCATAGTTGGCCATAACATTTTTAAAGATTAAGGGAAAATTGTTTATCATAAAACTAATTATTTGCATTAAATCTAAGAAATTATTATTATATTTTGTCCAAGAATCTAAAAATTTTATTATTTTTCTAGAATCATAATTACTATTCATAAAAATCGTTTGATTTACCAAGTTAATTAAATAAAATAAAAGGTATGTATTAACATAAATGAATGAGTTCTCTCCATTGGAATGGGGAGAATATTGCAAATCTAAATCATTGAATTTGATAATTCAAACTTGATAGTTTTTAAAGCATAGATTAGTCTGTATTATTAAAATCTGATCTGACTTGTTCAAATAAAAGAACCCGAGCCTTGGATAAATACACAAAGGGAAAACTTAATTATTTAAAATTATATACTTCATGTGCTTTTCTTTTCTCAAATTAGAGCAAGTATATTGTAATTTTAAAAATAAGTTAGAAGTATTTAGCACGAGATTTAGTTATGAATATGAGTATAAAAGGGAAAATTTCAATAAATTAAATTTTAATAAGAATTTAATTTTAAATCAGGACAAATAGAATCTAAAAATACACTACAAAATTAAGACACTAAATTGAAAATATGTTTTGATAGAAAATGACTAAAATCCTATTTATTTTTTAAAATATGAAGTGAACTTGTTAAAAAATCTTAAATTAAGTTGTCATTGCATAAATGTGTCTGGTTAACAACTTAGTACAATATAAAATGGACTTGGTGAAGACATGCTTCCATTGGTATCGTTTGCCGTGATGATACTGGGCATTTTGTCTGGGCTTTTATTGACAGAGTTAAATCATTATCTGCCTTTATAAGTGAAACATTGGCTTTAAAACATGCCCTGATGCTGGCTCATGATTTGAGCAGTGATAAAGTCATTTTTGAATCATATGTTCCTCTTTACAAGTATCTTAAAAGGTCAATCAAATCTATTTGATTGGAGGAATCGAGGTATTATTGAGGACATTTTAGCTTTGATGGCTATTAGAAGATAAATCGTATATATAGATATATAAGTTTAAGAAGTATTTAACCAAAATGGCTTAAGCTATTTTGGTAAGGTATACTATCCTTAATCATACTTAATTTGAGAAATCTAATAATAGCAACCAACACTGAGGTTTACTGCAGTCTTTGCAACACATGAAGGTAATTGTGCAACTGATTTTGTTACAGCTTTTGTCCTGAAGGAGATGAGTCCGATAAGATGGGTTTTGTTACCACCACTTCTTTTGTTTGATCTCCTAACCAAGGATGTCATCAGTAGCGTGAAGTCTTCAAATGTACTTCGGATGATGGTGGATGATTTGTTTGCTACTGTTGCTTTCGCTTTAGATGTTTCTGCTTTTTGTTTCCCTGTTGATGTTTCGTTGTTTCTTACTTTCTGTTTGTTCTGGTTTTGTAAAGTTCCCCTTCTTGGTTTTTTTTTTTTTTAATGAAGTATTTAAATTGGGAGAAAAAAGAAAAGTAAAGTAAACTTGTTAAGACATTAATTTAACTAATCATTTTACTAATGCGTATTTATTCATTTACTTGCAGTGCAGAATTTGTTAACAATATCTTTTATATAACTTGTTACTATGTGAGATAAACTTGTTAACACCCCTAATATAACTTTGTCATTTGCGCAATGTATACTTGTAAATCTATGAGGGAAACTTCTTAACAATACATTGTACAATTCAGTCTTGTTAAAATATGAAATGCACTTCTAAAACCCTCATTTCTTATTAAAATATATTTTAAAGAGAAAACACAATCATTAATTTATATCATTTTATCAAGTTTTGTTTTTAATTCCTATAATTTTTCTAGTCGTTATAGTTGATATAATTTAACATCTTTAGAGATTTTAAAAACACATATCATCCAATCTTACTAAAATTATTAAGATTAAAAACACTGAAAAAATCTACGACGACTAAAAACAAAAACTAATAAAATTATAAAGATTAATAATTATGTTTTTCTTATTGTAAATTTAATTTCTTTGTTCTGTAATGTATTTTTAGATTCTATTAATCTTGATTTGAAATTACCTATACCAAAATCCTCCCAAAATAAAAAATCCATTTATGTTGATTTGACACAAAAAGAAAAAAGAAAATTATGTCAAATAGAATATAGCCCATCAATATTTAATATTTTAATAGTCATAGCATTCACAAGCAGCCAAGAACATGTCTAACATGCTGTTAAAATTAAAAAAGAATGCACCAAAGATTCCCTTCACAATTGGGGGAAAACAAAAAGCACCAAGTTCCTCTGAAGACAACTTGTCATTATATGAACCAACAACATCCATAAAAAATGCAAAATCCTCAAGGGGAAAAAATACAATAACTAAAAGAATAAGAACTTACATTAGCTATACAACAAACTACGAGTTGAGTGTGAAAACCAAAAAAAAAAGGCCCCAAACCATCGACGTCATCTATAGAGTCATCATCACACTTACAAACAACAACATCAACCACCATCACCATCAACTTCTGGTATCGGAACAAAATGTTTCTCTCTTTTGTTTCGCAAGAGGGAGAAGAATACCTAACAGTTGTCTGGTGCACTTTTTAACATATAACTACACTGGAATGACATCAATCTTTGATGTATCCTCACATCTCAAAACAATACCTTCAAGATTTGAAGGAAATATACATTTAGCCCATTGGCATCCAGTGTTCAAAGGCTCAGAAGGAGGAACAATCATAAGCACATTCTCATTTCTCTGAACCACCCCCATTACACTTACTGTGCTTCCTTCTTTGATATACCTACACAAGTAATAGTAATGGCAGTCTCATCAGAACTTCTTGTTCATCCAGGGATAGATATTCATATTTTGGCACATAGAACACAACAGGTTTTAACTACCACCAATGGATGTTACTGATGAGGTGTCAAATATCAATCTACTGTAGCAGTTTGCCTTTGTATTGATGAATAACGAGACAAATTTCAACTTTTTTAGCAGGAGGAAGTACTATACCCTTCTTTTATTCGCATTACACGATCGTCACTTGAAAGGTTTCTCTCTCCCAACCATCGGAGGAACTCCGGGGACATGTCTTTATTGGATGGATTAATGTCGATTGCGACAGACTCATCAACATAAGGAGTCACCCTTGCACCGTAACCTGTTTTGACTAATGCTCTTAATCCGGACTGGAAATCAGAGATGTAAAAATCCACCACATGCCTCTGCATTAAAATAAAAATACAAGGTAAATTTTTTTTTCAAGGAACACTATCATTTGTTGTTTTTAGACTATAAATCCTCTACATCCTGAAAAAAAGATGTCTGGCCTGCATGCGAAATGATAATATGATATAAATTGGAGTTGACTAGAATTAAACCCAAAACTTCCAAATCACACACACTTTGACAACAGCAGCAGAATGCTCTCAGCCTCTCACAACAGCTGCTCCAATCAAGGACGACATAAACCATCAAAAACTAGAAATAACATGAACTCAAATGCGCCAACTAATACTCATATACAAGTGAGATGTGCATCCATCATATGGAGGGAACACTAATAAGAAAGAGCCCTTTTAACACTAATTAGTAACACTTGCTAATACAGGAGTAAGAATCAAGGATAACATAGTGTACCTTCTTTTTCTCTCAATGGCTAATAGCCAAGGAGATAGGTCACAGAAGAAGCCCCTAAAACCAAAATTTAGCACTATAAAAGTAAACCACAGGCTTCCTTCCCCTTGGAGCACAATCAGAGAGAAGTCGAGTAGCGCACTATCCGTTGAACAATATTCAACTACTATTAAATATACATATCCCAAGAAGACTTACACCATTGTGTAATCATAGAGGACTCGGAAGAGGAGAGAGGCTCTACTATTAGGCAAACACCCAAAAGAAAATCGAACTTCAAACCCAGGAGAGACTAGTGCCACACACACGATAGAAAAGCCAGGAAATGACAAAGTCATTTGCGGCCATCTTGAAACACCTTTTATGAAGATACAAATCAAAGGGCGCCTAGTAAACATACTTTGAGGGTTTAAAGGGTAAACATAAACAAAACAGAAAACAAAAAAAAAAAACAAAAAACATGTTTAAGGTGACAGGAGAGATTGACAACAACAGGGAGAAGGTGAGAAAATATTAACAAAATAAAAAAGCATTAATCAGAAAGGTAGACATCTAATCATTTCCATGAACAAAGTCATCATTACACTTTATATGCCCAAAGAAGAAAAAGAAAAATTGTTTGAGAAGCTCATCATATGCTTTTTTTTTAAAAAAAAAGTCAACAGATTACTGCAATTACCTCAGCTGATCTTAGTCCCCAAGTAAATCGGTGATGATTTGGGTTGGCAGGTTTCGAACCCCATCCTCGATATTCATGCAAGCTTGTAGATG
Organism: Prosopis cineraria; assembly: GCF_029017545.1. NCBI lineage: Eukaryota > Viridiplantae > Streptophyta > Magnoliopsida > Fabales > Fabaceae > Prosopis > Prosopis cineraria. The sequence continues at coordinate 33,471,512 of NW_026555343.1, forward strand.
TATAAACACATCTAGGGACTTTCCGAAAGGAGGACTCAAGAGGGACATTACCACAGGTAACCACCTTCAAAAGGCACAACAAATCATTGTGAATTTCTCTCTTTTGAACACCAGAATATAAACAACTGCCAGAATGATAGAGTCCTACAAAAGAGACTCCAGCCGACCACTCATGTATGATTATCAGTGGATAATCAGTTACATAAAAATCACTTATCCACCATTGAACAAGAAAGCAAACAAGGGGATAGGTGGTTTAGGTTACGTCTTCATGGTCGTGTACATTTTCCATGTCTATTTTCTAACTAAATCATTCAATATAAACATATGTCCATGTTAATTAAGTTACATACCCCAGAAACCTTCACAAATTGCCCATTCTTAGCGGTTCGAAGCTCAGCATCAGGATAACGAGAAATGAAACTGACAATGCCTCCCCTCCCATAACAACTATTCCATGTAAATAATGCAACAACAGCAGCAAACAGAATTACTACTACAATGAGAAGAATGGCATTGCGGACAGCTCCAAGAATAAAGCCTCCGGCAATGAATCCCATAACAAAGATCAGAATCACAGACCACAAAATTGGCTTCGGGAAATTCCTCCTGAAGGAATATTCATCATCTAGGCTAAGAGTGGTCACAGCTGGATTATGAGCAACGGAGAAACTGTGAGATTTCATTGATCCTGTGGACTCTAATGGACCCGATACTTTCCTTGGAGCTCCAGATGAGTTTAGTGGACCAGATGTTATGAGACCAGTGGTTGGAAGAACTGGAGGAATTGAGCCAGAGTTCTGGCGTGTGACCCCACCAGATTGAGGTCCAGATAACTTCTTCACCGGTTCCCCATGTTTATTCAATGGACCAGAGTTGGTTTTCTTCATTGAGGCTGAAGTAGACATGCCTCCAGCCACATTACCTGATGTAGTATACCCAGCACGAGCTGCCGCATTGATAGGTCCAGAATGTGAAGCAGTGCCTGCGAATGATCCAGTCCTTGAGGGAGCACTGCCTAGCTGACCAGATTTTCTAGATTTTGAACCATCCATGGGGATATCAAACATTTTCCCAAGTTCTCCTGACTTCTTGATGTCACCACCAGTATATGGCATGGCAACAGAGCTCATTGTTGGTGCCTTTTCTTTCGGCTGTTCAGGCCGGCCTGACACATATAGGCCATTGCTGAGCTTATGAGATGGGAATCTTGAACCCATCAGCCTTCTTGATGTTGCCACAAAGAGGTAACAAAGCAAAACTGCAAGTGGAGAGATGAATGAGATAATTGAAACATAAAGTAACCATAATTCCATACTTCGATGAGCAGACGCACCTAAATTCACTTAGAAAGAAAACCAAGGTAACTGATTCTTCAACAAAAACTGGAAAATAACCCTCTAAGTTTCAACATTCAACATTAAGAAAATAAACCCTTCCATTGGAAGTGAGAAATTCATGAACACCAACTAAACTAGTTGCTTAAAAGCAAAAGAATATACAAAATGTTCACCTAGCATCAAAGCAGCACATTTTGTTAAGTTGCACCAATTCTCCAATTTAATTCATCCTCTTTATTTACTTTCTTTTACACCTCTTTGCCGCGTGTTGAAAGTTCAGCCAAGTCAATTAGCAAACTTGAAACCACACAGGATCGTTTGCCACTGGATTAAAGTTGGGGTGGAGAGGGAGGATTTCCCCTTTTAAATATAACTGAATGGATCGATAGATTTTGAAGAAAAGAAGCGGTTTACCCTTTTGAATATACCCATGAATTAGCCCAAAATTTGAAAAAGAATGTTATTTAAAATTAATTAAAAGCCATCATGATTAAGATGGAGAAAGTGGCACTAATTTTTATTTTCTAACAATAAATACCACCCAAAAAAATATAGCACCACCGAATATTTGGCAAGAATGAGAAGAATAATAAAGGAGATATGACAATAAGAAATTACCTTCTTTATCTATGGCAAACAATTGCACATAAAGTAAGCCAGTAGGAAATTCTACAGTCACCTATACTAATGAGTGCACCTCTTTCCTTCTTTAGCAAAATCTCATGAAAGTTCCAACAAAATTATGTGATTAAGAGGCTATTTATTTGCTATATTGAATTGTATTTGAGGATAGCAGCTCAAATGTACATTATCTTTGAATATAAAAAAGGGAACCGTGGAAGAGTTACTCAATTAGTTAGAAGTTTATAGACCTTTAGACTCAAATTACTGAATTGTGAGAAGTTTGTACTCTGCTAGGAATGTAAATATGACACTAATTTGGCCATTGAATACACTTTTTGTCCTTCCACGATCACTTCAAACTAAGCAAGTATGCCAAATGATACCTGCAAGTGGATCTGACGTAAAAATGAAATTAGGACCCATGGCCCAATTAGATCTCTGAACATTCCGAGTCAAGTAAGGGAAACCTCAAAATTCAAGTATTTTTCCGAGATCCAAGTAAGGCAATGAGAAAAATAGAAACAAACCCCATTATTCAAAAGTATAATTGTTTCCAGAAGCTAATATCCCCGCCCCCCTCGCACCCAGTGAGCATCAAAATACACCACCAGAAAACTTTGAAGAAGATATAGATAACCCATATCGGAAACTTAACATCCGATGGTGATCCTCAGGAACCAAAAAAAAAAAAAAGACTACAACAATTTCACAGGCGACAGGAAATCAAGGCAAACCCAAAAGCGCATTTGAATAGTAACAACGCAATGCTTCTACCAACACGAAATGTAGATACTGAGATGCTAATGAAGAAGAATAGAGTGGAAAAAGGAGTAAGAAGTAAGGAGTAAGAAGTAAGGTAAGAAGAGTACCTGAAGTAGAAAAAGGCTTGGAAAGAGGGGAGAGAGAGAGAGACGACGATGCAGAGAAGAAGAAGAAGAAGAATAGAGAGTAGATGTGGGAAGTAGGAGAGAATGATTGTGGTGGAAAGTCTAAGTCTGAGAGTGAGATCCCATCTTCAAAGCACCAGTCGCCATCTCTATCAAAAAGAAAAATGCCGCTACTGCGTGCTTCTCTCTCTCTCTCTCTCTCTCTCTCTCTTAAAAAGTCTTTCTCTCTCTTCAAACAGCCGCAACAACTGGTAGCAGGTTGTCTCGTCCGGCAGAAACCACCAAACAAAGGAAAAGAATATTTTTTTTAATCATATATTTATTAATTATTTAATATTTAATTTAATTATTAGTACCTCAAAAACACACCTTCCACAAACACCGCCTTATTCTCATTGTCCCTTGCCAATTGCTACAAACCTTAGTTCTACATTTAAAAAAAAAAATGATTATTAAATAATGTTCATTAAAAATAGTTTTTAATTATTATCGACATAAAAACTGAAAACACTTTTCCTTAATCCTGGTCTCGGATCTCGAAATTCATGTGAATGTGAATGCAGATAGAAAAAGACGGGCATGAAACACACGTTAGTTCGAATTCGAATGTAAATGGCATAAACATGACTCCAATAAGTTACATGAAGTTAAAAAAAATGAAAATTGAATTTTTCTAATCAAGAAGTATAAGGAATATGATGAATTTATGTTTTATTTAATGTTCCTTACAACTATTTGATGTCCAATAATATTATGTCACATTAGAACATTGTCGTGCTTATTATGGTAACCTTCAATTGCTGAATTTTTTCTTATATAAGATTTGAAATTGAAACTATGATAATAACTATCCTCTAACTAAATGAAAGTAAAACCAACAAAAAATATTAAGAAAAAAAGTAATCATTTAATCTCTATAATTTTAATTCAATTGCAACTCAATCTTTATAATTTTAACTTAATTTCTACTCAATCTCTAAACTTTAATTCATTACAACTCAATCTCAATAGTTTTTTATAATTTTAAACACTAGTTTATAAGTTTTAAAAAATAACTTTGATTTTTATAATTTTATTTTCTAAAATATAATATCAATATTTTAAATTGTTAAAATTATATAGATTTAATTACCTCGAGGAGTTCAAGAATTGAGTTGCATTTGAGTTAAAATTATAAAGATATTATAAACTGAGGGACGCTTGATTCAACTGGTTAAGAGAGTTGAACTAACTTATCCTAAGACCTCAAATTCAAATCTTAAAATATGTAATTGCATTAAATAAATTTGTTAAAGGCATTCCTAATATGCTTATAGGCCTGCCATTGATGATAACGGTTTCACACAATGGGAAGTTCAAATAAGTCTATGTGAAAGTTGATGGTACGTTCAAATTTTTCAAAATACCAAGCAATGGAATCAAAAAAAAAAAGAAAAAAAACTAAGTTATGATAAATTAAAGTTCACAAATTAACTTACAATTAAGTTAAAATTACGAGGTCAATGATTAATTTTTCGATTGTTAATGAACGAGACAAGCGGCACTTTGATATGGTTTGAGATGCTTGATCTTTTATGCAAGTCGTCCAATTTGAATGTTGGGAATACAGAAATAGGAGAGTTTTTCCAAGGCAATTCAAATTTGACTTAATATTTAAACCCAAAAGAACCCGAACCTAAATGATTTTTCTCATCCGACCCGAGACTTCCAAGAAAATATACAATTTTGTGTTTTTATGTTATTCTGTGATTCCAGTCAATGGCAGACTCTCTCTGCATCCAGCAAACAAAATAAGCAAATACAGTCAGACATATATTGAATTGAAAAAAAAAAATCAATTTAAAAAGCAATGTTTTTAGATCCTGATCACCTAAACAATGAGACCGATCAAACCGTCACCCAGAGAAGAGAGTAGTTTGGTTTAACTATTTGGCTCGTTTTGGTAATAGATCTAGTTTGACTTGGATGACTTGAAGATTCAGATAAAAACTCAAGATTCAAAATAGTTGTACCGTTTTGACTCCCTTTTTATTTAAATATTATTTTTATTTAATTATTATGTTATCGATTCAGCTACCACTTTAAGGGGTTAAAACATGAAAATCGTGACTCGTTAATATTTCAGATTCATTGTCCAGTCTAATTTTTAAAATCTTGTTAAAAAGAATGAAAGTAACTTGTGATTAATTAAACAATAATTAAAATATGCTGCATCACCTGTCCCATAATTTACCGTAACGTGAGAATCTTGAATATGAATTTTCTCTCCTTTTTAACCAATAAAAGTAGGAATCTTTCACTCTCTTGAAAGGTTGTTTATTGAATTATATTATATTTACATTATAGTGCTTTGAATGAATACAGAAAAATAATAATATTGCTGCCAGCTGGAAATACCATTTTCAACAGTCAAACCGTATGATCTGTATGGCAATACGCATTGCTCCCTTTGACTTCACTCACAATCACAACTCCTCCATGCATCTCAATTGCTTCTAGAATTGCATATATTAATTTTTATATCACTATTAATTTAATTCTATATAAAATTTAATTTTCCATGTTTCAGAGACTCGTGTTTCTTAAGCAAATGGTTAGAAGTTTCATTCTCAACCAACGTGTTTTCTATTCCTTTTAATAAAAGAGAAGGCCTGTAAGCATGTTAATCGAATCATGCTACATATCTTAATACTTTGTTGATAGTTATGATATAACATTCATTTGTATATCTATATCATGGAGGTGACATGCGAAGTCAACAGTTATTGACTTCTCTGAACATATGATCTATGTAATCTCCCAATCACATATAAGAAGTCGTCTAATATTTTTGCACAAGGAGGGTATCTATGGCCTTCAATGCTAATGAGGAAATTAACCTCTTTTGCTACCCTTTAAAGAAGAAGATATCCAATTAGCCGTAGATTCCTGTACTTTCATTATGTTTTGTTTTGTTTTTAGCTTATATTTTTATTGTATTATACTCAAATAATCCCTATAATTATAAAAAATTCATATAATAACCATAAACTAGCACTGACGGAGTTAATTTCAATGTAACTCTATTAACCCTTTTACTGATATTGTAAAAACATATTGACATGAAAATAAATTGACCAAATCTAATTAAAAACAAAAGGTAAGAGGAAAACTTTCTTTTATATATGACTTAATTAAATAGAACATAGTAGACAAATGCTAGATTAAGTATACACCAACAAAGAAATTAAAAGAGTTAAAGTACATGTCAAAAAAATTAACTCCGCCAATGCGCCTCATGATACTTATATGTATTTTTAGAATTATAAAAACTAATGTTACAAACCAATCAAACTAAAGAAATTGAAAACAACAATGTAAAATTATAGAAACTAAAAGGAAAGCATAATCAAAATACAAAAGGCTACTAGCTACTTTTGTATTTTCTCACAATAATATAATACACCCAAAATAAAAAAGTGCACTTTCTAATACTTTATAGATGCTTTTGAGGGAAGGCGTGACACCAGTAAATTGTTATCTAGGTTTTATATGATTAATGAGTTGGTGAGTGGCATCATTTTGATAGGAGCGCTTTGGGGTAACTTTTGAAGAGTGCCTGAATACAAAACGGTAATGTGATGTGCCCACTTGTTGCTAGTTGCTACAGCACATACTGCAATTATAAACAATACAATACTGACAACATAACATCATCAACATGTATGCATGTAGGACAGCAAGTTCGCGTATCTACAAAGGCAGGTCTCACAATGCATCTTTGAAAACATTGAACCAATTTAAAATCATTAAACAAAGATCCAAGTTGCCATAGGAAACAGAAACACTGTTTCTTGTATTAACATTCATCAACACATGTCAAGTAAAGTCTCCAGATATTCAACTTAAGCTGTCAGCGTCCTAGGATAGATTCTATGGGCTCAAATGCCCATGAAAATCATTTGAAATGCTGTTCTCAAGTTGCATTGCACCTTCTATCAAGAGTGCTGCACTAGGATGAGTGAAACCTAGCCGCCTTTTCATAGCTTGCAGACACTGTTATGCTATCCATCTACATATATAATATAAAAATTCCAACAATTCATCATTTCTCATATTTCACAAAACACACAATTATATGTATAAAAAGCTCTAAGCTGGCATGGATCACTATTAAAATGCTTCAGAATCCTAATTTTTATATATATTAGTAAAATGGGAAATTTCATTACTCAAAAGTGAACTGCACAGGAGGAAGGGACAAAATGAGCCAAAAAAGAACTAACAAAAAGAGAAAGAGAAAAGCCAAAAATTAAATCAATTTTCTAAGGTTACAAAAGGATCTGAACGCATTATCAGTGAGAATAGCATCTTCAGTGAAAGAATCAGCATTAAAGAGTCTGCAATTTCTGACTTGCCATAATTTCGAGCGCATTATACTGATTCCAACCTTCCAGGAAATGTCCAGCTCAGACATTTGAAGATATTGAACCAGCCAAGAGTTAATATCCTTTGCCATAGAAGTCAGTGCACATATCAGTAGCTAAGACTCTTTTCCAAACATTTGCAGCCAGGGGACGATCTTTGAGAATATATAATTTATATTTTCAATTGTTGCATTACAAAGTGAACATTGCTGATCCTGTGTCATCTTTCTCCGATATCGTTCAGAGTTAGTGAGCAATCTACTTTTCATCATAAGCCAGAAAAAGGGTTTGACCAGTTGAGCCACGGGAAGCTTCCACGTCTTTGCCCAAATACCATCAGCATCATTCCAAGTCAACGATTGGGGGGTAACATAGGCAGATTTGACCGTGAATTTCCCATTTGCATCAGGATCCTAAATCATATTAACCATTAAAAAGCATGCTATGCTCAGTTGAAGGTTGCTAGCAGCCTTATATACACACGACCCTTGGGCCAATTTGTATATGTGCGTATTAGATGCATATATGTATATGCACAAATACTCACACATAACACAGTTATAAATTGTTCATCAAGCGATACTTACATGCATAAATACATGTATATACACATATACTCTAGCAGGAAATTGCTCATCCTCACTAAGGGAGATGCTATATTGCATTATACTGTGAGATGTTATGGACAGGATACGAAGTTTACATCTTACAGAGACCAAATTTCTTCAGGAAACAGTAGCCTAGACTAGCCCCGACAAGATAAAACAATAATGCATTTTGGATGGGAGACAGCAAAAGATGCTCTCTTCCTCTTGTTTGATTCAAACAATTCGAGGGGGAAGGGAGACAAAAGTTTAACAAACCTTCCCTCCCCCACCTCTAAAATTGGGGTTTTTAAGGGGAAGGATGAAGCCTTTTTGAATTACACATGAAAATGTAAGTGTGGATTTGATTCACTTCCTCTCTTCGTCCATCTCCATTTGCTTCACTTTTTATCAATTTCTCACGTTCTTAGTTTCTTACAAGTGTAATATATTTACAAGAGAGAGTTTGGACTCACAGTAATGACCCACAACCTCAAACTGCAGGGTTATAATACTCTCGTAATCACATTGAAGTTGATAGAACTCAATCCTAGAATGGGAGAATTCAGAAAAACTGAAGAGATGCGAAAAATAAAGAAATTCTGAATTAAGAATGAAACAGAATACTAAAATCTAGAGATAGGAAACCAGCCTAACCGACAGATTAAAAAGGAAAAAAAAAAAAAACAGAGCAAGCAAAATTAGCCCCAAGCCCTTTGGAGGCTGCTAGATAATCCGAACTAATCTCCCTTCTCCCCTTCCCCGCACCTCTTATTGAGGCTCAATAACAGCCTTCACACTAGCTTTTTCTTGAATACCAAATTTGATTCTTGTAATTCTTGTATTAATGCATTTGGGGATAGAATGACTCGAGAATGTGGTTATGTATCGGATCCATATCTCATAATTACACTCATCCACACTCTTCTATCTTTTCTCTCTATCTCTCCCTGTATGCACCCTCTTCTTGTGAACGTAGATCATCCAAACTGCTAAATGCCCAAGTCAGCTTCCATAAGTCTCATTCTTTGTCTGCACTCTGCCTTAGACAAAAAGTTACCTCTTTCTACTCCCACCCTTCCTCACATGCATCTTAAACTAATAGCACAACGAGTAGGAGCACTCAGTCCAGTGAGCAAAATACATCTGGAGACACATGAAAGATTGGCTAAAATTATAAAATATGGCTAGTATGTCAACTTTTTAAAGCTTATCCTTTACCATCTTAAGCGCTACAAAAAATGGCTACAAAGAAGAAGTTCTAAAACAGATAGTGAAGCAAAAACAGATCAACTCGCCCATGTGGCCCCATGTGGCACAGAATTCTATCTCCTTTCTTTCTTCTCTATGGTTGCAAGGGTACAGCATATCTCTTACAAAGATACCAACTCTTAAACAATAAGGCATATATGTGAGAGAGAGAGAGAGAGAGAGAGAGAGAAACGCTCAGCGGCCACTTAACACTTTGTTCACATGGTATATAAGGCATGAATGTTCTTTCCAACAATAACGACAACAAGCCTTATCCCACTAGGTGAAGTCAACTACATGGACTGCATTATGCTATTGTGCTCTATCATTAACCAAACTTTTTAAAATATTATTAACTAATAGGTCTTGTTCAATATCCTCCATAAGTGTTATCTTTGATCTTCTTCTACCCCTCTTTACAAAGTTTAAGATTATCCGTTTCCACTCTCCTCAAAGTGCTTCCCACAACTTTCTCTGTATATGTTCAAATCATCTCAAATGATTTTCTATCATTTTTCTCTCAATAGATGCCACGCCCACCTTTTCTCGTATGCACTCATTTTAGACTTCATCTTTTCATAAATGCCCACACATCCATCTCAACATTCTCATCTCTGTTACTCCAACTTTATGCTCTTACTATCCTTTTAAAGCCTAACATTCACTACTATATAACATAGCTGGACTAATAAACAAAGAAAAGGTTCAAATGCATCTCAATTTCCACATCAATAGAACCCGTTTCATTTCTCTCGATACTCAAATAAAGTTGTTGTCGTGATATCTGACAACATAAAATTCCATCTACGAATAGGCAGTAAAAATGAACAGACCAAGCAACATTAAAGGATTTGAACTTCACTTTTTAATGTAAAACAAGAAATTAATCAAGAAAGAAGATCCAAGTGAGGATGATTTGGAATCCTCCAAGAAAGTGAAATTACAGAACAGTAACACACAAAAAAGGGGGAGAAAAAGGACAAGCATGCAGCAATTCTACCTAGTCTCTCTGCATATCCAAAAGAAACCCCTTCAAAGAATCTGTCAAAATCCTTGAAATAAGTAGAGCGTTAACATAGAAGGGATACAAATAACTTCACTGTAAATCCGTACAGGACTATTTTACTAAAGAATGCAACACATTTTAACTGTTTTTCATAATTTGCACACTAAATATATATCTCAAGCTTCCATTCAGTCAAACTATGACAATAGAAGGGATACAATTAACTTCATTGTTCATTGTAAAATGTACATCCTACAAAGGTGTCAGCAGATTTCATCAATTCTTTAACACATATAAAGGTTGGAATACAATACAAGCATTGTATCAAATATGAACATACCCAAGTGCCCCTTTTCTTAGTGTATTACTGCTTCCTTCGATTGTCACAGATATTTAGCATGGAGTTGCTTCAGAAGGACACCAGTAAATATCTTGAGTGCACACACACACACACACACACACCTATATATTTTTCATAGGAGAAAAATGAATAACAAAATAACAATGATAACATGGTTTGGAAATTATGGGATCAAATACACTGTAAATTTAGTATCGAAAGGCCAAGCCTCTAACCATCGTCCTCATACTATCCAGTTACACGACCACAGCTACATTTTTTAGCAGAGCTAAGCCACAAACCATCCTCCTCAAAATTTTTTGTGGAACAAAAAACCAAGTAGACACCAATATGTTTTTTCTACTTAGATGCACCAAGATTTGAATAATTCAAGGACACAATATTCCACAGAAATCTCAGTTATATTCGAAAGAAACACATCAATGAAGAGACATAGGGCATACATCATATAGAACAATGGCAGAAAGCCATGGTACCTGACAGCCAACTAATTCAGTAACTCAGGGAAACATCAAGACCTTCAGTTATGTAATCATAAATGCACACACGTTGGGTTAACATTTGATACACTTCATGCTTGATGGACAGGTAAGAGTCATAAAAATCCAACGTCCAAGCAGATTCTAAGGTGAATATTGATATATTCTAAAATAAATAAATAAAAACTTCAAACGACTGAAGCATCACAATCGGAAGAAATTGGAGAAATATTCAAGTATCTGTTATTCAGAGTACATATAACAGAATACAATCTAATACAATCTGAAATCAACTAATCAAGTAAAATAATGCCAAAAACTATCAAAATTTATATATTGAAACCTGACGAAATTATTGTGGTAAGTGTATCCCTACAATAATGAAATACAAAATATCGAAGATGAAGCTAACATTGAAGATAAACTCTGCATACAGCATTTCACCACTCGATGAATAGCTGAAACTTTATAAACAATCAGCCGCTGCTGCCATGGAGAATTGAGCCAAGAGTGCCCAGAACAGCGAAAGCTAGAAGCGGACTAACATCAAGCGTATCAAATACGGGAGGAATAATATTTCGAAACAAGTTCAAATAAGGATCACAAAGGTCCCGAATAGCTGAGAGAGGCTGACGCTCCCACGGAATGTTGGGGAACCAACTAAGCAAAACCCTAACCATCAAAACCCCACTATAGATGTCGAGCCACTTGGCGAGTCCAGCGGCCACAACAGTGAGCGGAGTGTTCAAATAACCACTGGGACGGTCCCGCAACGACGCAAAGAAGAGAGGACCGGCGGCACAGATAGCATTTCTCTGAAGGTTCAGAATTGCAGCAAGCTGCTCCGGCCCAGGAACGAGTGGGATTTTCTGAATTAGATTGATGCACAAGCGAGATATAGATAAACCTAGGGCAAATATGGTAGCAAGAGTACGGGTTGAGCCTGAGAGAATTTCCGGCGGTGAGGTTGGGGAAGCTTGAAGGGGCAGTTCCGGCGAAAGAGCAGAGGAAGGAGAGACCAAAGCACCACGAACAAGTGGAAAATGACGGATGGATTGAGGATTGGAGTGGAAAGTAATGGTGGGTTTAGGAGGGAGAAACGAGGGAAAAGCGAGAGGATTGTACTTGAGCCTGAGGTTCGGAAGACGAGGAAAGGAAGTGTGAAGGAATTGAGTGGAAGAAGCCATAGCCGGCGAAGCCATCTTCCTCGATTGCTCTGACTATACGCAAACAAACACCAAATGGTTAGGGATAAAATGGCCTAAAAATACAAATTAGACTTTCGGTGTCAGGAGCTCTGGTTTCCGGTGAGATCACCGATGTAAATAATAAATCTTAATTATTAACTTTTTTTTACCCTCGTGTCATAAATGTTGAATAATGATATTAAGTGTACTCCTTTCGTTTGAAAATAAAAAATATTTATAATCAAATCTCAACCTTTAATAAAATAGTTATTTATTTTTTAATTAATTTTAATTTTTTATATTTATTCTTATTAAAAGCCCTACAATAAGTATAAAATCATTATCAATAGAGACACTTTTAAAAAAAGTATTAATTACATCTCAAAAGATTAAAAATACATTATATTTTTAAACATTTAACTCCTTAAAAAATGCATTATATTTTTGAATGGAGAGAATATGTACTAATGTATAATTTTTAAATGGGAAAAATGATATTTCAGGAAATTCAAAAAATACTAATTACAGATAAGAATACTTTATTTAAAAAAAATTAAGAAGAATCAAGTTTGTTAATTAAAATTAAGTTTTCAAGTATTCAACTTTAATTTTTTTCCAACATATTGTAAGAATTAGACATATTTTCTCATGTATTGTGAAATATCTCAAAAATTCAAGATTAATTATGACTAATTAAAGGTAAATTACTAATTTGAGTAGGCCAAAATGAGATTAATGAATGGTTATTGAGTCTAATAAAACCTAAGATAGGTTTAGGATTTGACTCAAGGAAGTAATAGGCCACATCAAGCCCAAAGTAGTGGCTTAGCTCATAGGCTTTGCCTACTTTACTATTTAACATTTATCGAAGTGGACAAGCACCACGGAAGATGTTGTGTGATTTAATGTTATTAAAATTGAATCGAACATTGAACTAATCAAGGCACTGGTTCATGGTTCAAAGGTCGGACTGGGGTCGAATCGTTTGTAATTAAATTAATATATTTTAAATATTATACATTAAAAATTATAGGAAATATGATAAATTAAAAATAACTAACTACTAATAAAGTGATGATCTCATCATATTTCAAAGTTTAAAGGCGTACAAATCCAAGTACACATTAATAGTAGGAAAGTAAGTAATATCCATGTTCAGAATTCAAACTTCAAACTTTAAAGTCATTCATGGCCATGCACAACACAACACCACAATCTAACATTCTTATACAATCTAATGGTCCAAATTCAATCCAAAAACTACAACATTCAATTGCCATACAGATCTTTTAAATTAAACTTTCCAAAATCATGCTGAAGATCACAAACATCTCCTTCAACTCTTATAGCATTCGGTGAATCCAAAATAGGAGACTACGGAACATTCACATCTTCAACAGCACCTAGACATATATTTGAAAAAAAAAATAGTTAGCATTGACATATAAATAATGAATGAATAAACTATAAATCAAACAAAGTTTTAATGTAAAAAGAAGAGGAGCAAACTTCATTTTTCCTTAATTCAAGACCGGATCCAAAGGGACATGCATTGCCACTAAGAAAATCTTCATTTTGAATTTCCTCAACAGTGAAGTCAGGATGTGGAGTTGGAACTTCTTTAGCTATCCAATATTCAAGCTTATCAATTGATTCATAATCAACAGGATCATAACTCACCTTCTTCAATTTTGAATTATATAAAAAAATCACAATCAAATCCCTAATCATTCAATTATTGAAGCCAAAGAAAATTATTTCAGATTTGAGTAATAATTAATGATCACCTATTTAGCAAACGCAAGTTGTAATTAACAAACACAAGATCATTCAATCTTTCATGTTCTAGCCTATTTCTTTTTTTGGTTTGAATTCTTTTAAATAAACTCCAATTTCTTTCACATCATGAAGAAGAAGAAGTTTGTCCTAGAATGCGAATTGCAAACTTTTGTAATATTGGAGCACTACCCCCCAAACATTGCCACTAGACATCTACATCAAATTCAAACAAATTAATATTAGTTAATATTTAAAATTATAATAAAAGAAAAAAAGAATAAGAAGCTAACCAAGTTGTATTTCATTTGCTACTTTATGAGCTTCTTCTCGGCCAAAAGAGCCTTAGCGCTTGCAATTCATTTGCAACTCAAAAATCATGTTAGAATATTCATGGGTAGACTTGTATATTGAAAAATAGTCCAACATTGATTTTGTCACTCTACTCTTCTCAATAAATCCTTAGTCATACAAGAATGCAGGATTTAAAAAGTAGGCTGCTACATGCAAATCACACTTCAAATGCTTATCCCACCATGCTTGAATTATGCTTGTGCAAGGCTTGTATTGTTCCTTCTTTCTATGAAAGAAATTTTTGATTGAATTCTTTGCTCTCTACATAGCCTCATAAACATAACCCAAATATGGTTTTTCATCAACATCTACAATTCTTAGTAGCTTGATAAGAGGACCCACAAGACATACAATTTGATAGTAATCATCCCAAAACTTCTTGTCCAACACAATGTCACCAACTAGTTGCCTAACTTTAGTCCTTAATAGTTTATTATTATGAAAGTACTTATCTAAGACCAAGGCTTGCAAATCATGCTTGTGCTCATGCAAACTTTTCAATGTAATGAAAGTAGTAGCAAACCTGGTCACTCCTGGGTGCATAGTTTCTATCCAGCCATCTCTTCTCCTAAGCCATGAAAGAAAAGCCATATGATTGTACACAAAAACAGTAATTTTTGATGCCTTTGTTGCAAGGTCAGCTACATGGGGCATGCTTGCAATGTCCTTCAAAATAAGATTCAAATAGTAAGCAGCACAGGTGACCAATAGATATGATTATATTTTTCATAAACCAACCTGCCAGCAGCTACATAATTGGCATTATCAATCACAACATGCATTATATTTTTAAGACCAACCCACTCAATAACTTCACAAAACAAAACAAAAACAAATTCTTGACATCCTTGACTGTATGTGAAGCATCAACAGACTTTACAAAAATGAAGCTAACAGGAGAATAAATTAGAAAATTTATTAATGTTCGTTGCCTTTTGTCAGTTCAACCATCAGCTATGAGTGTGCAGCCACTTTCTATCCAAGTGGCTCGATGGCTTTCAATAAGCAATTGACACTCTTTTCTATAATCAATCAACAAGTTAATCCTTAACTCCTTAAATGAAGGACCTTTAAAACATTGGCCAATTTACAGCAATTGCATCCAAAGCAAGCAAAAAATGTGGACAATTTACAGCATTAAATGGAATACAATTCATATATAACCACTTAGCAATGGCTAATTTAGCTTTATATTGAGCTTCTTTAGATGACCATACACTCTTTAGCCTTGGTTGGGAGCCAGAAGTTGCCCTTGGGGCAATATAATTATTAACTCCATTAGTTTTTCGTTTTTTTTTTCACAACAATAACATTGCTAGAACCTACCTTCTTAGCTTGCTTACTTGGCTCTGGATTTGGAGTAATTACTTCACCTTCTGGGTTATCAATAAACTCTTCAGACATGTCTGAATCATCAAGCTTCCTCTTATTCACCAATGACACTTCTTTCAAAGATTGAACCATCCTATGGCGAACATCATGTGGAACTTTCTTGCAAGAAATTATATTTCCTGAAACACCTACAAGATGCTGCTTCATCCTATTAATCCTACCTCTTCTAAATGATAAGGAGCAATGAAGGCAAGTATATTTTTTAAAAGCAAAATTCTCCCATGTAAGATCACTTTTCCCTCGAAGAGATGGTGTAGGTGATACTTGAGGCACAAAGGCATCATTACTATTCGAACCAACAGCAGTTTGTAGGGTACTATTATTATTTGAAGTTGAGCCAGAGGTAGTGCCAAGATCAGGATTATCGGTGGCAAGAGTTGGAGGTTCCAAATCCATAAAAAACAACTAAGTTTAATCAAAATATAATCAAAATTGCTAAATTAGCAATCATCAATCAGCACCCAGATGTCCAGAATCACAAAACCAATTATTTATTAAACTATAAATCATTTGATTGAGCTTCAATAGTAAGAGCTCTAACCTTTTAATGAAGATTGAAGATGGCAGACGAGGCTGGAAGCAGACCTGACCGAACTGAAAGATGCTAAAGATGAGAGGTCAGTTGAGAATCGAGAATGAAGATGCCAATGTCCAACACATATGCGACGAACAGAGGAGAGGCAAGACGACGGTCAGGTTGAGAAAGAGAGGCAAGGAACATGAACAGGATTGAACAGTTGAGAGCTCGTGAGGTTTGCCGGACTGGTTCTGCAGAAGCTCGTCGGACTAGTTCTGTAACAGCTCGCATGATCTGGTTCTGCGGAAGCTTGCTGGACAGATTCTTCAACAGCTCGCTTGATAGGGTTCCGCAGTAGCTTGCATTAGAGCTTTGAAATCGAGATAGATTAGAGGAAAGTGGAGCACTTCTGTGACTCGATCTGGACTCTAGAGTATTCTGTTCTATGTGTGTGAGGGGCCGAGAGAATCACGATTCACTAACCTAAAATTAGGTTATGCCAGAACAAGCAAAATGGCGTTGTTTGAACAAAGTGGGGTGGATAGGTTATTGACAATGTGAGTATCTAATGGTATTATCTAGACCAATAAGAGTATAAATAAGCTAGTAAAAGGTAGAAATTGGTAAAGTTGTGGTAGATTGCTACAATAAAAATTTTGGGGTTAAGCTTTGATTAGAGAAAATTGATGATAATTAATTATTGATATGTAGATTGATGGAATTTTTTTGGGTAAAAGATTGGTGGTATTGAAACATAGATTGACCTCTTATGGTGAATTTGAGTATGGAGGAGGCTCAATTGTGTATTGACATAAGTAACTTGGTTTGTAAATCAAGAGTTAAAGTAATTAGGAACTCAAATTCCTATATATGCTTGTTATGTTTTTGAGGTTGTGAAATGCATGATGAGTACTTTGAATGAAAATAATGTGTGTATGTTTAAAAAAAAACAATGTAAACTAGATTAATACGCTATAGTATGTTATAAAATGTTAATGACTATAATTGTGAATTCCAAGCATGTATTTGTAAATTTCAAATATATCATTATAAATGAAATCTTATTTTTATTAAATTATCTTATATTTTGAGATAATGAAATATCTTCAAAATTATTTTATAATTTCAAATGGAGATGATACTATTTTAATTATGATTGGGTAATTTAAGCTCCACTATCACCATACTACTAACCTTTAATTTTAAGGACTTCATTTAAGAATTATTCGCCAAAAAAAAGTGAACAATAAATCATTATTAAAGAAAAAATAAGTCGTTGTTATTATTTCAATGACAAATAATTATGTATTAATTATTGAGTGTGAAAAATTTTTCTGGAAGGTCCTGTGGTTTCCCTTCAATTCAATTACCTGTATAGATTTGAATAAATGATGTCAAGTCCTTCCCCAGCCTCTATGTCCTGTAACTGGTCAACTAAACTTGGCGTACGGGAGGGATGCTCTGGAGTCTAGACCTTGCCCGTTATTCCACCTACCTAGCATTAGGCTTATTACTAGGATACAGGTCAATTCAGTTATACGAGCTCCATAAAGTCCACATTGTTCATGGTACAATTTTCTTAAACTTTTTCTTTTTCATTTTTTAGACAGATTCAAATTTTAAATTTCTATACTTTATAATTTATTTTTTCTAAGGTAGAAGAAAACTTCATTGAAACAAGGGAGAATATTGATGATGACCGTTAAAATAATTTAATATTTCACAAAGATTTAGAAAAATTGAATATTCATTAAAATATGAACTTCAATTATTAAAAATCTTTATATGATATTAAATTATTTTAGAAGTCACCCATCGTATTCTCACTTGAAACAAAATAAAATGATTATGGCACAAAGGCTCCAGTAAATAACAATGCTATTCTTTTAGACCATACTAAAGGATAAATACAAAGACAAAACAGGGCATGATTTTGACCTGAAATTCGGCTTAAACGTGGTCAGACGCACCAGACCATCAGGCTGTTTGCACAATCCTATATTCACTTATTTGAGAGAACGCATTAATAGAATCAGGAATAAAAGATATCCCACCATTAAAAAAAATATTACTCTTCCCCTCATAGCATGGACCCAAAAACAAAAAAAAAAAAGAAAATTCTAGAATTACTCTTAGAATAGGGATCCCCAGAAGGAGTGATTAGTTATTTTTTAACATAATGACAGGTGAGGCAATAATAATAAAAAAGAGTGAGAATGAAAATCAATAGAAATTAAATTAGTAAAAAGATTAAGAGAAAATAATAATAAAATCTCTCTAAAATATATAAATAATAATTTAGTTCTTCAAAATATCATAATTTTTTTGAAGTCCTTACTAATTTTTTTATCATTAATGAACTCATATAAATGACTAATTGCCTTTATTAAAAATAAATAATTTATAAATGTTATTTAAATATTTACAACAATACAACAACAAATTATAACTTTATATGCTGTATTGTTGTGAATATAAGAAAAAAAATTATAAATATTTAAATAAAACTTATAAATAATTTATTTTTAATTAGGATAATTTAATTATTTATATAAATTTATGAATGATAGGAAATTTTTTAAGAATTTCAAAAAAATTATAATATTTTAAGAGATAAAATTATTATTTATATATTTTAAAATAATTTTATTATATTTTTTTAAAAAATTAATCTTTTACAATATTGATGAGTCAAGATTTACATATTTACTATTTGACTGTTCTTGGAATATGATTGCATAGCGTGAAGAATAAAAAAAGCAAGAAAGAAAGAAAGAGTGAGAAAGAGAAGAAGATCCCATCGCAGACAAATTGGATACAAGCGGAGAGAACTGATGCGGATTGATGCTCCTCCTTGTTCCATCAAATCTAAGATATGCTTAGATTTTGCTTTCACCGCCTTTTCCCTTCTTATCCAATTTCTTAACTTCAACTTCGATCTTCAATTTCAATTTTACATTTTTTTAATTTTAAAAAAATTAATAATAATGTTTTATTTCATTTGGCGGGTGATAACAAAAGAACTTTACTTTTCATGTCATACTTATCTGGAAAAGAAAACAGTATTGTTAAAACAGAACTGAATAGTTTGATTGTTACTTGCTGAATAAAACAACTTGATTCAATCAATTGAATCAATTTAGTATTTGATTCAAATTGATCTAAATTGAATCAATTAGTTTTAAGAAAATTGGTTTTGATTTGAAAATTAATGTCAGGTCAACTCGATTCAAAGCCCAAAAAAATTTAAAAAAATTAGACTTAGTTATTTAAATTCGTAATTTCTCTTCTCTAATCATTAATTCTTTCTTCTCTTCTCTAATATCTAATCTCTAATCTCTCTTTTATAATCCAAGCTTAATCTTTAACTTCTCCTCCAACCTCTCCCTCCAACTCTAGAGATCTAACCTTTGGCATTAAGGTCTGGAAGCTTGTGAGTCATGACATGACAGCGTGTCTCTAGCTCTAGCATTTTCTTTCGAGATCACAAGCTTGTACTAACATACCTCGACCTTTAACTCTAACGATCCAAGCATCTAGCTTTTGAAGTCGAGATTTTAAGAATCATTGATAAATTAATATTTTATTTATATAATTGTACATATAAATATTATTTTTTATTTAATTTTTATATTACTGATTTAACTGCTCCTCTAATCAGTTAAACCAACAAAATCATAACTCGTTGTTGTTTTTGGTTTCATATCCGGTTTAGATTTCAAAATACTGAAAGAAAATATAAAAAAAAAAACGAGATAAAAAGCCACTTCCTAAATTCATGTAAAAACTAAAAATATCGGCCGCAGAAACTGCAACCAATGCCAGACGCAAGTTCTAACGTCCGTGACAGGACGAAAAGAAAAGAAAAAATCACAAGAAAGGACCCAATTCGACACCTTGGCGACGTTTCTAATTATATCACCATCCATATCTTTTAGTTAGTGACTTACTCTTCCATGTAATCTGAGACCCTTGGAAACAATAATTTTTTAAGAAAACTTAGAAATAAAAAATTATCAAATTATTATCAATATATAATGTTCCCTCACCCTCATTTTATAAAATACTTTTTAAGATGATTTTGTGATGTAAATTATAAGATATTTAAAAAATATTTTATTAATGATGATTATTCTAATATTACTTCTTATTATTTCACTTTTTAAATAAATTTTCTTCCCCCCTCATACTCTCTCTTATTAATGAGATGTATGAATTTATTTGAAAATATTTTTGTTCTATTATTTTAAGAATCAGTGTTTTATATAAAATGTTTTGAGGATAAAAAAAAAAGACAAAACATGCATGTTTTGTATTCTTTCTCATTTTTCAAAACAATAATCTCATAAAATCTAAAGGTGTTTTTATTTTTTTATTCTTCAGAATAATATTTAGTTTTCTTATTTTCTAAAACACTTTTTAAAATTACATTAAAAGTGAATTTTTTTTATTCTAAAAAATAAAAAACTGCTCCTTGAATATGTTGCTAAACAAGCCTTATATTTTGAAAGTTTATAGAAAAATTAATATTGTCAACTGTGTTTAAGGAATGAGGCAAAAAAAAAAAACTGTATTTAAGAAAGATGTATAATTTTGTCAAAAAATGCCTTATATCTTACATTATACCTCCTCTATTAAAAATATAAAACATTTTAATATTTCAAGGTATAATTAATATGCTTTTTTTAAAGTGTCCATGATAAATAAATGCATTTTATATTTATTTTAAAATAAAATATTTTATTAAATAAGAGTAAATATGAAAAGGTTATGTTACTTTGAAGACAATTAATTAATTTATTAAGAGATGAGATTCAATTATGAATTTCTTATATTTTTAAACAAATAAAGTATATAACATCTGCTTTGATATAATAGTGTCAAAATGTGATCATATAATAAATATATGATAATCATGATACATATTACAACAAATTTAGTTATAATATGACATGATTATGATGATTTTTTTTAAAAAAATATAATTTTAAATTCCTGCATTTTGCTTACATTTTATTATTGATTTTTACACTTTTTTAATATTTTAAGTCTCTATACTTTTATTTTTTCGTGTTCTAAATTTTTTCAAGATTCTTACATTTTGTTTATGGAGGAAATTATTAGTTAAGAGTCAAAATGTTAGATTTAATATTGTGCATTGGAAGGAAAACAATATTGCTAATTACCTTGCCAAGTTAGCTTTCAACCTCACCAATGATTTTAACTTTTTTATCAATAATCTTTTATTTGATTATGGTGATATAGTTTTTTGGTTGTTTGGTTTCTATTGTAACGGTTGTTTTGTTCTCAATGAGTGAGTTATCAAGTTTTATTAATAAAAGATAATTTTTCTAAAATATTTTACCATTAAAACTCATAATAATATCAAGATATTTTAAAAATACAATGTGTAAATATCATAGCTAGAGTCCTGCAAGTATCAATTCAAGAAATGTTTTTTAAATACAATATATGTATATTATTATAAGTTTTAGACATGTTACCATATGAACACTTCTTCAAGCTTTAAGGAAGTTATTATAAGTTTTATATTCATGATCAAATTACGACAATCTTATCATGAATACATCTCATCTAAAATTTATTACTACCTCATTAGAAAGTTTAAAAAATTTCATTGATTTTTAAAAATGACATTGAGATGAGATTTTGAAGGACATTATTAGTAAGATGAAATTTAATTATTTTCCCTGGAATCAATACTTACCTCATATTAAATTCCCATGGATAACATAAAAAATGATAATTTTTTGAGTAATTGTAAAAAAAAAAATTATTTCAAAGGAATGTTTCACAATTAACATTAAAATAGGGGTACTTTCTTGCAATTCTCCCAAGACAGAAGACAATAGAGAAGGGGACAGGAAGTCCTCCTCAGAGTTGGGGGTATTTTGGTGATTCCATAATTAACAGCGCGCTCGCCCCTTGTTGGCCAACCACAGTAAGCGAGTGAGAGAGAGAGAGAGAGAGAGAGAGCGAGAGAGATACAGAGAGAGAGGATGTTGCCGGTATATAAATATAATTTAACAAAAATTTCCTCGTTTAAATTAAATTTTCTTCGCGTTGGAGTTGCCCAAGCAGACAACCCACACATTTTGTTGGGGCTCTCTAACCTGGGACTCACAGAATATCATCAGTTACACAACTCAAATTTCCTCTATGCTCACTCAGATTGCTTTTGTTTTCTGTTTGATTCACCTATAATGCGTCCAAATCTCCTGATTTCAACTCTCACTCTCTTTTTAATGCCTTTCTTCTCTTCAGGTATGCTAAATCCATATGCTTCTCATACTCTCTGCTTTTTCTTGCTGCCTACTTCTCCAGCTCTTTGTAAGTTCGGGAATTTCTATTTTTGTGTTTCCCCCTTAGATCCTTTCCATTTTCTTAATTTTTGTACACACTGGGTCTTCTTTGCTCTTCTTTTTTCGTTTTTTATCATGATTTTTGGTACCTGATTGTTCGGTGCTCGCGCTGTTTACTGAAATCTTTCTAAATATAGAAGGCTCTTATCTCCTTATATTTTGGAACTGGATTTTGGTTCTTTCTCTGTGGTTTTTTTGGTTCTTATTTCTGCTTCTTGAGAAAATGTTGGAGGAAGTAAATGTTAAGTTGGGACATTGGATAGATTACACTAAATATATATGGGCCCCCTGTTGATTAAGTTCAATCGTACTGTAATTGGACCGTTGAGCGTTGAGATCACTAACTTTTTTCTGAGATCTTTTGCCTTAATTTTTTTTTCCCCCAATGATGATGGAGGACTGGATTTTCTCTCTCTGTTTGGGCTGTAAATTTTTACTTTTACAGGGCATTGTGTCTGGCACCAGTGCTGTTCATGAGGATTTCCCCACTAAAACAGAAGTTTTGATAATAATTCACTCTTTCTTTTGTAATTTGATTAGATGTTTGTCTTTTAATTTTTACATAGTTTTAAACGAAAGCTTGTCATTTTCTGAATATGATAGTTCAAGATGGGCAACATAGAGGCTTTTGTTTTGTTTCCCTTATAAACATAGAAGCTTATCATGTTAACTGCGGCGCTGTTGCTATCATTTTAATCTCCTTGGCTTCCTTTTCAATCTTTTTTCTTCATTCAGGACGACTTTGACACTGAGATCAGCCACTGCAGGTGGTTCTGTAGCATAAGTTCTCAAGGGTTCTTCCGTAGAAGGTATATGGATTTCGGATTCCTATCGCATTAGCTTAGCTATGCTTTTAGGTGCCAAGATAGCCTTCAAGCATATTGCAATAACACTTAACTCCTTGGTTGTTTCCCCAAACTTTCAGGAAGACCTTTTGAATTGCGGTACTGTTGTGTGAATTCTCAAGAGTCTTCTAAAGATGGGTTCCAGATTCCCATCTCATCAGCTTAGCAATGGCCTATATGTATCAGGACGGCCAGAGCAGCCCAAAGAGAGGACACCAACAATGACCTCGACAGCAATGCCATACACTGGCGGAGACATCAAAAAGTCTGGAGAACTGGGGAAAATGTTTGACATTCCTGTTGATGGTTCGAAATCTAGGAAATCTGGACCAATAACAGGATCTACTTCGAGGACAGGGTCTTTTGGAGGAGCTGGTTCTCATTCAGGACCAATTCAACCTAATAATGCTACTCGGGTTGTCTATACTTCCGGTCCTATGACCTCTGGAGGCATGCCTGGGTCAGCTTCCATGAAGAAATCAAATTCTGGACCTCTGAATAAGCATGGGGAACCTATAAAGAAGTCTTCTGGTCCTCAGTCTGGTGGAGTAACACCAACTGGGCGTCAAAACTCTGGACCTCTTCCTCCTGTTCTTCCTGCAACAGGTCTCATTACATCTGGCCCCATATCATCTGGCCCGCTAAATTCTTCAGGGGCACCTCGGAAATTGTCTGGTCCTTTGGAAGCCACAGGTTCAATGAAGTTGCAAGGGTCTGCTGCTGTTCATAATCATGCTATAACTGTCCTCAGTCAAGATGATGATTATTCCTTCAAAAGGAACTTTCCCAAGGCAATGTTATGGTCATTAATTCTGCTTTTTGTGATGGGGTTCATTGCTGGTGGTTTTATTCTAGGAGCAGTGCACAATCCCATTCTCCTTATTGTTGTTGTGGTGCTTTTTGGCTTAGTTGCTGCATCGTTCACTTGGAATACTTATTGTGGAAGAAGAGCTATTATGGGTTTTATTGGTCATTATCCAGACTCAGAGCTTAGAACAGCAAAAAATGGGCAATTCGTGAAGGTCTCTGGAGTAAGTTCTTGTTACTGGCTAATCCCTCAAGTTCATCTTGTTTTCATGTTTGTATATTGCCACATAATTTTCTATTCTTGTGTTTTTTCTTATTCTTCTGCTGTCTTTGCACCAGTGTGATTTTGTTTAATTGTAATTATTTTTCACTAGCTTTAGGTGTATTTTGTTCATGCCCCATAATTTACATGTGCTTTTAGATGTTTAATTTTATATCAAAATGACAGAAAATGGATACTCACGGCATTGTATAATTTTGAACCCAGATATTTTGGACAATTGTTAGAAATTGTGTTTACTAGGAAACAAGTCATTCCCAGGATGGGGAAATTATGTGTTTTCTACTTTTATTTTTCATGTTTTAATTGTGATTGGAACTATTATGTCATTTTGTGTTGATGTATTTTTCCTCATAGTTTATAAGTTGACAATCAACAATATCATTATATATTGTGGCTATTTCTCAATTAAAATGTTGCCGGACCAAAACTTTTCTGTCAAATATTTTCCAATTTATGTGCCTATGTGGAAGAAAATTGTGCACTTGATTTTTTTTCCCTGCATCTTTTCTATAACTCTTTTAGTGACATTAATCACAGAAGTTATGTTTGATTCTTGATATATGAAGGTTGTTACCTGCGGTAATGTTCCTCTTGAGTCATCTTTCAATAAAGTCCCTAGATGTGTATATACATCAACGAGTTTATATGAGTACCGAGGATGGGATTCAAAAGCGGCCAACCCTACACACCGCCGATTTACTTGGGGCCTTAGATCACTGGAAGTGAGTTACTAAAATGTCTTCTGGTTTAATTTTTCTAAGTTTTATATCATATCTTTTTGTACTTTAATCTGTAATCTCATATATTATCATTTACTTTTGTAGTTTTCACTTCTGATCAGGAAATAGAAAGATATTTCCTGTAGCGATAAAATATGACAAGTTATTTTTGTGGGGTGCAATAATATTTGTTAGGAGGGAACACAATTTCGTTTTCTGACTAGTATGTGATTGTTCCCTCATTTTAGTTGAAAAGCTTAGGACTTGAAATGGACAAAATTTTGTTTGCATGGCTAAAGGTGAAATGATTGATCATAATTTTATTTGCTGATTACACAAATTTGACTGGAATATTGTATGGCATGTGACAGAGGCGCGTGGTTGACTTTTACATCTCAGATTTTCAGTCTGGTTTGAGAGCATTGGTTAAGACTGGGTATGGAGCAAGGGTAAACCCTTATGTTGATAACTCAATCGTTATCAATGTGAATCCAGTGCAAGAAGAGCTGTCTATGGAGTTCCTCAGGTGGCTGGGTGAAAGAAATCTTTCAAGGGACGATCGCATCATGCGGTTGGAGGAAGGGTAAAGCCCTCTCTTTTACCCCCTTTAATAAAAAAAGCAGTTTTACGGTCTTTTTGAACCATGCTTCTCTGATTTTTTGTTTATGGAGATGGGATCCAGGAGATTTCATCAAACATCTTTTTCAATCTGCAACCTCGTGATGCAGAGAGTCAGCATTGACTCTTGACAATTTTGAAAGTTGATTTAATACTTGTGCTTGAGTTTGGATATTTAAACCTCTTGATCCTATCAAATGACCCATTTTAGTACGAGCTTTTGGGTTAAATTCATGTCTGAAGCAGATTACTTTTAGGAGATTTCGGCTCACTCTGTTCTTGATACTGCCTATAATTGTTATCAACTTAAATAAGCTAGAGTTATAACCTGGTGAAACCTGATCTGTGGTGATATGTAGGTATATTAAAGAAGGAAGCACGGTAAGTGTGATGGGGGTTGTTCAGAGGAACGAGAATGTACTCATGATTGTTCCTCCATCTGAGCCAATCACCACAGGATGCCAATGGAGCAAATGTATTTTTCCTGCAAGCCTTGAGGGTATTGTTCTCAGATGTGAGGACACGTCGAAGAATGACGTGATCCCCGTCTAAGCAAGCAATACTCGCAATGTGTGTGACTGATGAGAAGAATGTTTGCATCATCTAATGGGTCCTTCTCACTTCAAAGAAGTATAATTATCCCCTCTAGTATTAGTGGTGGTGGGATATCTTATTATTATTATTATTATTATTATTATTATTATTATATTCAAGCTTTAAGGTGGTGGCAAGGTTGTGTTCTTTTTTCTACGTGCTAGATTGTTGTATAGTTAGCTTGTTCAGGGTTGGTTTGGTATTATTATTCTTCGTTTAGGGAATTGTAAGCTTGGCTAACGCTAATATGTTTGATGTTGTGAGAAAAAAAAGATCACGTGTTTGGTGATATTGCAGTATGAAAAGTTAGTTGCTCATTGATTCTAATAGCATTGTGTGACTGTATTGTTAATTTGACATACTGGGATAAGGTGCTGGTGCTGGTGGTTGTCATTATCATTGTTGTGGTCGTTGTCTTTGTTTACATAAGTAGTTGTGTTATTACCTTTCAGAGTTGTCTAATTTTTAACTAATCTCAGTGGTTGGTTTATTTTTGAAAGTGAAGTTTTTGAATCAGAAATTGGATGTCCTGTGTTTATGTATTTATATGTTTGAGGAAAAAGTGATAAAAATAGGTGATTGTGTGTGGGGTTATTTATATATCCCCTTTTCATCTTCTTTCTTTTTTATTTTTGTACTTTTCCAATTGCATTTAATTTTGTTGACTTAGGCAAATTCAGATTTCAAAATTTAAAATGTGAAATATATTTGTAACATGTATGCATTTGTGGGCATGTGTCCTTGCGCGCTCTGTTTTTTTTTCCCCTTTAATGTGAAAAATTGTCGTGTGTGTGTATTATCCAAAACAAATTGTTGTGTCAACAATTTTTATAAGATATGAGAAGTAGTAGAAACAATAGTTTTACTTGCGATAATTTTCTAATCTTATTTGAGCAATATATTTATCAATTTGTTGGTATGTTGGGTCAACAAATATATTAAAATTTTTCTTTATTCTAAGTGTATAAATTATGAGTTTACGTCAAAGTGGAAATACATGCACGTATGCGCACACGTGTGCATTAACAATTATTCATGTATGTATGAATGCATTTTGGTTAATTTTTTAGAAAATGAGGGTAAATTTTTTCTGAAATATGCAAATGTCGGTAAGGTTTTGAAAAATGTAATAATTTTTCTGAAGCTTCATAGGACCTTCTTGACATTAATTTTTGTTATGAAATGATTATAATATTCCTGATTTAAAATAAAAAAGAAATGGAATAATGATTAAAAAAATTTCAGAACGAAATTTGATGTTTGCTATCTCATTTTAGTTATTATTAGAAACAAGTAGTTATTATTTAAATTAAAATAATCATTAATATTTTAAACAAAGGTTATTATAGTTAGTTCATAAAGAATATTAATATAAAAAGGTCCCAAGGTACTTAAAATTTTTTTTACATTTGGCAGGATTTCATTGTCATTTGCATATTTTAGCATATTTTAAGGAGATTTTTTTTAATCATTTTTCCTAAACTTTTTATTTTTATTACAAGTGTCCATGAGTTTGATAGTTTCAATATTTTCTCTTATCTAAAATATAAGCATTTTTTTAAATTGCATATAAAAAAAGTCTTCATTCTTATAAAAATATATATTGTTTTCTCTTTTTATTTTAGTTTCAATTATCAATGTATTTTATTATGAGTAAAAGATAAACTAATACAATGATATATGTTAATAAATATGAGGGGCAAAATAATTTTTCTCTTACATAAACTAGATTGTTTATATTTTGAATTAAAATTAATTAAATAAAATATTTATATTTTAAATTGGAGGGAGCAACTTTTTTCCCCTATGAGCAATGGCTGAAGGAGAGTTTTAGGTCATGGTAGATTCGTGGTTTTAATTTTATTTTTTTAAATAAGAAAATTAAAAACCTTGCTTAGCGGACATGATTTTATTTTCTAGAAAAAAAGCCAACAAAACTAAAACTAGTAGCTTGGTGGGCGCTTTTGGTTTTACTGGCGCATTTTTTTAATCTTTTCTTTTCTTTTATCTTTTTTTATAGTTAACTACCAACTGTTATTAATAGAGATCGTTATGGGTTTAAGGAGTCAAATAGGCTAACTTAAACAAGTTGTGGGTTATGCGTGGTAGTTCATGTAATTTAGGCAATTTGACTGCAATACACCAAAAAAAAAAAAGAATATTTACCCATATGCAACATTTTTAAAAATATTGCTCCATATACTATAAATTTAGAAGTCAGTTTTATGCAAACTGAGTTTCAATTTTTTTAAAAAAAAAATTTAAAAATTTAGCCGAGTTCCATACTTTATTTAAAAAAATTGATGTGATGAGCCGATAAGCTACTCTCTTTTCTCCCTTCTCCCTCATTCCTCGTTTGTGTGAATAATTATCTATTTTTTTTGTTTTTTTATTCTATTACTTGATATCTTACAAAATCTGAAGGTATTATTACATCCTACTCAAACTAATGCAAACTCT
Organism: Prosopis cineraria; assembly: GCF_029017545.1. Taxonomy (NCBI): domain Eukaryota; kingdom Viridiplantae; phylum Streptophyta; class Magnoliopsida; order Fabales; family Fabaceae; genus Prosopis; species Prosopis cineraria. The sequence continues at coordinate 33,500,385 of NW_026555343.1, forward strand.
TGTTATGTATTATCTATGCGAATTTAGATATGAATTTTATATTTAAAATATTTCATTTTAAATCTGACATTTAAAATTTTTTATTTGGGTAGTTTAAAAAATTTCAAATACAAAAGAGAGATAGGTTGATATTTGAAACAAAAATAAAAATTAAAATTGATGTGTTGACCTCTATTTTTTAATTTGATAAGAAACAAAACAATAGATAAGAAAACATAGAAACATTAATAATAAAAAATACGGTAATGAAATGTTTAAAATGATTAAAATTTTAATTGACTATGGTATAAAGAAATTTAAAATTATAAAAGAAATATAATAAAAAATGGATAAATTTGGATTTGGAACTTAAATTTTTGTGTATCCAAATAAAATATTTAATTCAATCTAAAATCTCATTAATTCAAACACACTCAATATAATTTCATTAATTTAAATTTCTTGTGTTTTTATTATTAATATTTCTATTTCTTCCTATCTCTTGTTCTTGTTTCTTATCAATTAAAAAATAAAAGTCAACACATCACCTCCAATTTTTTATTTTTTTTCAAATATTAACTCATCTCTCTTTTTCACTTACAATTTTTTAAACTACACAAACAAAAATTTTAAATACATAAATTTGAAATGCAATATTTTAAATATAAAATTCATATCTCAATCCATATAGATAACAATCATAAATGACAGGACTTTACATTAGTTTAAACAAGAAGTGATAATAAAACTTTTTAAGATACCGAGCAATGGAATAAAAAAAAAGAATAATTATCCACACTAATGAAGAAGGAGGGAGAAGGAAGAGAAGAGGGGTGGCTTGTCAACTTATTGCATCAATTTTTTTTTTTTAAATAAAGTATGAAACTCAGCTTGATTGAAACCAAAATTTATACTTTTAAATGAAAATTGGAACTTAGTTTGTATCAAATCAATTTCAAAATTTATAGTATGTAGGAAAATATTTTTGAAACGTAGCATATGGGTAAATAATTTTTGTGTGTGTAGTATTGCAGTCAAATTGCCTTTAATTTACTATTATTTTAATGGATTGAATAATCAAAACCTCTCATTGGGCAGGTTAAATGGAAAAATAATCCAACCCGCTAGAAAATATTTTTAAAAACATAAACAAATAACATATATTTTAGCAGTTTACTTTTAAATGTCTTAAATTCAAAAAGTATATATGGATCTTGCCATGTAAATATAGTGTCACCTTAAACGTCAATATTTCCTCCAGCTCTACCATGAAAATCAAGGATGAGCAACATTCACGGAATTGATATTAGTGAGGGTTTAATATTTTATTTAATTATAATTGATTTGTTTTAATATCACAGTGTGTTAAATGGGTCAATTTGCCTAATTTATGTTTGATTCATTTTTAACTCACTGTACTTAATTTGTCAGGAATGAATCTCATGTAGTAGATTCGGTGCATCGGCTGGGAATTGAAAACAGGTTTATTAAAATTTATATATATTTTTTTAAAAATTTATTTTAATAAATAAAAATTAACAATGACAACTTTATAAAGTATATAAAATGCTTCGGTGCACAAAGTTTTTTTTTTTTCATAAAAAAATTCATATGCATAATCTTATATATATATATATGTGTGTGTGTATATATTTTGCCAAAACTTGATCTTACGCCCTTAAGGTACTTATTTCTAGTTAAATTAAAACATATTGAATTTTTATAAATTGTTTATTCCACAACAAAATATTATTATTAATATTAATATATTAAAATAGATTAAATAAAAATATATTAAGTATATAATGCTATGGTGACTATCACTACTACCATTTCACCATACATCATCATGGTTTGGTAGTAGAAAAATGGAGGGAAGTGATGTAAGGAAGGAAGATTCTAATTAATTTGATTTTTCTAAAAATAGTTAAGCAATGTTAAAATGTTTTAATGAATTTTCCAACTCTTTGAATTGGCATCTTCCTTTTTTAAAATTTTATAACCCTGCTTATATATATATATATATATATTTAAAAAAAATTAAATCTATTATAGCCTTGCCTGCTTGCCATTATCTACACTATTGTACACAACTTGTTCACATAACTAGAGTCAAACCCAGTGTAAAAACAATTGAGAAAAGCTATTGTGGAAAAAAAAAGGGGGGGGGGGGGGACATGAACTTAGACATGTATCTCATGCAAGAATTTTGATCTTATACATAATGATATTAATGTTTTTTACAAATACTTCCTCCGTTTTTTTTATAAAAAAAACTGTATCACACAGTTTAAAAAATTAGTTGATTATATTAATTGTATCTAAAAATAAAAGACTTGAACTAAAATACCCTTCATTAATTGTGTTAATCAAGTCTTCATTAATTGTTTTTTAAGACTGTGAATGATAAAATTATGAGGGATAAATTAAAAAATTTGTAATAAAAGTTTATTGAAAATTATGATTTTACTTATATAAAAAAACAAACTGAAAGTGATAATTTCTCCTATAAATAAATACGGAGGGAGTATGTGGTCATTACTTATATTTATTGCTTCTAAGCATGCATATATGTGTTTAAATTTTTGTATCATAGTTCAAGAAATTTAGAGAATTAATTAGATTGTTTAAAAATGAATTATTTTCCATTTGTTTTTTTAATGAGATATAAATTTTAATAAACCGAAGTGAATACAATTATATTTTTTCAATAGTTATTATCTGATTGGGGAAAAGTCCCCTATAATATGTCAAACGTTTGCACAACTTTTTTTTTTCTTTTTCAACATTTACTTTAAAACAAACTGTAGTGTAATGGCAATCAATGCTTGTTAAAAAAAATGTCAAAAATGAACTCATTGGAAACCATTGATGACTAATAAATTGCTTGAAGTTTTACAATACATTTATTAAATTTCTTAAAAATGCTTCCTTTCATTATTTCGTGCGAAGGAGGGGAAAAAACTAAAAGCAGAAAAAAAATCAGAATTCAATGAAGAGCAAAGAAGGGACATGAAAGGTAAAATGTTTCAGTTTTGAATAATAAAGTGATGCCTTGAAATTGAAGACTAACCACCATCAATTCCATCCTCGCAAATCCAATGACAAAAACCAAATCCTCCTTATCAGGATGATTATTATAACCATGGAAAGCTCGCCAAGAAGGACCATCATGAAATTCACAATTGATGTAGCTTTCCCTGTGAAAATAAAGAGGAGGCTTTAAAACTAATGACATATTAAAAAGATGATGAATATCAAAATGGAAAGGACAATACTAGCCATCTTGTATGATGAACACAATTTTCCAATGAACGAAACCTTTAACAACAATCTTTTTCAAAGGGCCAACATCAGGCATAGAATTAGGAACATTTACAACAAAGATGAACTTAGAGACCAAGCCAGTATAAGGTGTTTTTTTATTAAAAAAAACAAAATCACATTTGTAAAATAGAGAACTCACGAAATAGTTGCTTTTGAATCATCCTCCTCTTAGCTAAAAGAGCCAGTGAAGAGTGTTTGATGGAAAGGATGAAAATAGGTGTAGGGATGAACTATTATCATATACTTGGTAGTGATAAGGTTCAAAGATCAAACCATTTCGAAACGACCAATGTTATAAGTAATGCCTTCTAGCAAAATAGGCCAAATTTGATGAATCAAAGAAAGTTGATTGATTTTCAACATGATACGAGATCCCTAATATGGATAATCTAAAAACAAGTTTTGCATATAGGAAGAAAAATATATACAAGAGAAGATCAAAACACTTGAAAGTCAAAAAGAATTAGTGCAAGTGCATAGAAGAATATAAAAAAAATTGAGAAAGAAGAGACATCAAACAACACTTGAGAGTCATAAGAGATAGCATTGAGAGAGTTAACTACATCACTGAAAACCATGTCATTCTCCTAGAACAAATGCATGAGACAAACACGTATCTCATAATGGACGACACCTTCTTCAAGTAGCCTTAACAAAGTAAAATGATTATATTCTATATGTATGAGTGAAGAGAACGTCAACAAAAATAGAATGTAAAAAGGAAAAGGATGATCAAAACAACTATTTATATATGAAGGATAAAGAATTACATACATTTGCAAAAGGGATACTCGAACACAGAGAGACAGAGAGTAGATGGATGGCAACACAGACAAAAAATGGGACACCTTAGATGAAGAAAATGAAGAGTTACAAGTTGGAAGAATTTGAAAAGGATGAAAGCCGATTGGAAGGGCAGCAATTTCAAGACTATTATTAATAAAAGTAGCTAAAAAAAGTGCATCAATTGAACCAAAAGGCACGAGATAGACCATAGTCTAAATGAATCCAACTAATAAGAGGATTGTAAAATTCCAGTGTGTCCAATCAGATTCCACCAATAGCTAAACAATGGAATGTATTTTACAACTTTTATATAGTAACTAGAGTCAAACCATGTGCATTGCACGGATGTGGGTAAACTCAAATGAACTTACAAGATTTTTGATATTAGGAAAAAAAATTTCAACATGAACTTACACATTTTTGCCATGCAAGATTTTTGATAATATTTATACTGATATTGTTTAAGATTTTTTTTAAATATGTGGTAATTAATGATATTTAATTTTTTCAAGCATGCATATATGTGTTTAAATATTTGCATCACAGTGTTGACCATAAAAGAAAAAAAATCTTTGTATCATGGTACAAGAAATTTAGATAATTAATTAATAATTAATAAGTTAATTAATAATTATGTATGTTGTTTTGAAGTGAATTATTTTCTATTTTCTAAAATGAGTATAAATTTTAATGAATTAAAGTGAATATAAAACTATTTTTAAAACATTTATTATCTGATTGGCTAGCAAAAGTGAATATAATATGTGAAACGTTTTTTGGAAAAAAAAAATTTCAACATTTTTCTATAAACACAAATTGTCACAAATATTGATGAAATTTAATAAGCCATTAATTCCAGTAAAAAAATGTAAAAAAAGGAACAACAGAAGTGAATTCCTTGAAGTTATATAGTATATTTATTAAAATTCTTTAAAAAAAATGCCTCCTTTCATCATTTCGCATAGAGGAGGAAGACGAAAGATTTTCAAACTATTGCTCATTCAGCAACGATTGTGAAGCTTTTTCAAGAATAGTGAAAGACAACTTTTTCCTATTTGTGAGCCTAATTTTTTTTTATGAATGATTCTCACAGTAGCTTTTTTACTACGGAACTACTGTTTTTGTTTTTGTTTTTGGATTTTCAGGGACATTATTCGAGTTATGAGGATGGTTAAGCTTATTGATAAGAGTCTTGCTAAATTGCAATGGCCATGCCACAATGTTCAGATATTAGTTTATGTGGTCCATGTATTCAAATATAGGCAAGTAGTAGACCCATTGAAGATCACTAGACTTAACTACATTCTCATGGATTTTGAGGTACCAAGCAAATGTATTCTTATTATTTCATTTTAAGATTCATTTGAATTTATTATTTATTATCAAATCATATTCCTTACATCTCCCCTTGCCTATGAATGTTTTAAATTTTAAGTTATGAAAATACAAGCTACTTTAAGTGATGAAGAGCAATCTCAAAGGTTTGAAATGATTGTTGAAGAAGGAAGGAGATATATGTTCAGGGATTTTTCAGTAATAGAAAATGATGATGATTACATGCCCTGCCAACACCCTTATGTCATTGTATTTAAAAAGAGTATTGAGATATTCCATGATTGAGGGTAATGACATTTCTTACAATCATTATGAAAGCATCCCTCTGTATAGATTTCTCAAGACAATCGTGGATCATAGAAAACTCAAATGTTACTTATGATTAATTCAAGTTTATTTGATTTCATTTCACTTAAAAGTATGCTAATAAAATCTTATCTCATGGATTTGTTTAATAGATGTTATTGAAATTTTTGATAAATTCAAGAGATACAAACTGTATGATATTTGTGATGGATTCAGATCTGTGTTAAAGTTTTACTTAAGAGATAATAGGTTATGTGTTTCTTTCCAGCAACTAATTTGGAAATAAGATTTAGTTGTTTCTTTTTGTAACTAAATTTTCAAGATCAAAATGTGTTTCCAAGGGAATGTCATTAAATGTTTTTTGATTGATGAGGTAGCTGATACAACTTATCAAAGATTGAGGAATTATGGTGACAAAGTCAAGGTTATGTTATTGCAATTTTGTTAAGTACTCTCTATTAAAGGTTTATTACGTGAATGATCTTCTGCAAATTGTGCTGAATGTGTGAATTTTAAAGTATGTTGATATTTGGATGAACTTATCTTGTATTTTGTAGGTAAGAAGGAAGTTAGAGTTTCTACAACATATCTAAGGTTAATTTGACCTTATAAGTAGAGGTGACAAAGAGTTTAGATACCTCTTTGGAAGAGAATCAGATGAAGATCATACAAATGGTTCTACAAGTTGAGGTCCCAGATTAGTTAACTTTTTGGTTTGACAAAGCATTGTATTTTGAAGATGTTTAGTCATTTATTTTGATTAGTTGTTACCATGATATTAATTATCTTATGTAGGTGGTTTTAGCTGTCAGGATGTTTCTTTATGTAATGAAATATCATGAACATTGATGTAAATGGCTGTAATTATCATTTTATCAATGATATCTGATGTGAATTACTTTTCATTATTATCTCAAAGATGTCAAACTATATCTTTTTTTTTTCAAGTTCTTATTAATGATCATATTTAAAAATATGTTTAGAATATCATATTACATTCCTTGATAGCTCTTCAATGTCAACTTTCTTTTACATGTAATTCTAGTGAATAATATGTCAGACTTTCCTTGACCAAATTAAACCTTTTGATTGTTGGCAACATCAAAAGTTAAATCCACACCATATGATTTTAAGAAGAGAGAAGTCTGGCAATTCTTACTAGCATTTATTACATTCTTGAATATATTATTTAGCTAACAACAGTAATGTATAATTGCAAAAGTTATTTTAGAAATGTCTAATGTATATAAATGAAATATAAATAACTCTAATATAAATGCAAAAAATTTCACACAAACTTGAATATAATTGGACATAAAAAAGATATTATATTTATTTTACAAGTAAACAATATTCAAAATACAATTATTTGTAAGGGTTATTACAACTCAATATTATGAAAAATCTCCCTATAAATTGCCTTGGTTGTACTACTTTGGGGTTTTTGTTTTGCATTATGGATGAGTAATTTTAGACCTTCCTTCCTCTTAACTCTTGACAATGCAACATACAATTGTCCATGAGTAAAAATAGGCTTAGGAAGATAGACTCTAACTCTTGACAGTATTTGATCTTGACTTTTATTGACAGTCACTACAAAAGAAACTATTAATAGGAATTTCCTTCAACGTATTTGGAAAGGAAGCTTTATTTTTGAAAGGTTCATGTCCAACCTATGAATTAAAACTTCATCTCCTTGATTTGAGCCATTCAATGTTACCCCTTTGACAAAATGCTACCCAAGTTGAGTAAGTTTAAGTCTAGTACCATTATAAAGTCCAACTGATTGATCTAGGTTGCGCAACAACATTACTGGCACACTAACTTTAAGTGAAATCATGTGAGGTGGCACACCTAAGCAATTGATTAAATTGAGAAATTCTATGCTATACATATTTTCAAATGAATTTGAATCTTTATTTGCTGTTTCAACAGAATTAGAGTGAAAGTAATCAATTTGATCTCTAAGAAGTAAAACACACATATGATTATTTATTTGTTCAACTATATCTAGTATTGGAGCCAATATTGCTATCTCACAGAAATATTTTAGTTCATTGAACCTGCCGAGCAACATAGGATAAGTACATTGAATTATTACTTTAATTGGATCATCATAATTCATGATTAATAATTTAGGAAGGATTTCAATTTCTATGATTCCTTGGTGTGGAAGACCTAAGAATCCATCACCTACACTCAGCAACCATTTTGAGAAGATTTCAATTTCTTCCTTCTCTATTTCAGTTGTAGAGTTATTGAGTCTCATATTTTTTATAAGTTTGAAAAGCTTACAAGTATACCAAATATAAGAATAATTAATTTTTAAATTAACAACTTCTACATGGCTTTCCTTTAGTATTATAGGTAAAATTTGTCTAAAATCTCTACTCATTATAGAACCTTACCTCCAAATATTTTAATGGATCTCATTATATCCTTCATACTCCTGTCGAATGCTTCTACACAATGTCTTTTCATCATAGTTGCTTCATCCCATATTATTAAATTTGGATTCCTCAGAAGGTTTGCCAGTGGACAGTTATGAAAGATATTGCACGTTGAATCTTCATTTACATTAATGGGAATAGCAAACCTTGAATAAGTAGTTGTCCTTGTAGGTAAGAGAGTTGCTGCAATTCCACTTGTTGTGACATTGAGAACAATCTTTTATTTATTTTTAATGTGTTCTGTCATCATATTCCACAAGAAGGTCTTTCTGTAACACTAGCCTTGAGTGTTATCCAAAAATCACATAATTCAAACAAACTAAGTGTGGTTAAGGAGTTGATCCTCTAACCAACTTAAGAAATAAATCATTTAAAACCTTAAAAATAATTATAGGTTCTACCTATAGCGCACGGAAGCAAGTTAGACGAAAATGGAATAAAAAGATGCTGTCATGACAGTAATTTATTGCTGTCATGACAGCCCTCCTGGGCCAACTTCCAGGAGGCGGTGTTCCGTCATTTGACCTCCGATTGAAGTGATTTTAAAGCTCACACGTCACATTCAAAGGGTACTATAAGTTTACCAAATTTCAAAAAGATCCAACGGTCGGATTAAAAATTAGACATGTTAAAAGATTGACTATTTTTGCTGTCATGACAGCTTTTTAGCTGTCATGACAGCACTTCCGGACCAACTTCCGGAGTGCACCATTTCATCATCTGACCTCCGATCGGAGTGATTCCAAAGCCCACATATCACTTTTAAAGAATACTATTAGCATACTAAATTTTGAAAAGATCCAACGGACGGATTGAATTTTGTGCAGGTTACAAAATCAACACTGTAGCTGTCATGACAGCAATTTAATGCTGTCATGACAGCACCTCCAGACCAAATTCCGGAGTGCGTCGTTTCTCCGTCCGATATCCGATCGACATGATTCCAAAGCCCACACGAAGCTTATAAAAGGTTTTACTTGTGACCCAAATTTTAGAGAAATCCAACGGTCGGATTAAGATTTGGACACCCGGATGCAAAAGTGCAGCTTTTTGGTAAAAACCATTTTCAAAATTGTCCAAATCCCATCCTAATGGTCACAAACCTGTGGAAACACTTTGGACACGTCAAATAAGATTAAAAACACTTGATAGAACATTCAAATGATGGAAAACCCCCATACATCAAAATTTGACCACCCGGGTGCCATTTCCTAAAATGGACCCTAAACCCCCAAAATGTACAAATCATACAAGAGTGGTCACAAATCAATCCAAATACCATGTATTTATATAAATACATATGCTAAACATTTTCACTTGGCTCAGAGCTCCTTGTGGGGCCCACGCACCCACTCTCTCTATCCAAGCTGTATGTTTTCCCATAGCACACCATTTGCAATGCAACCACTTTGCATTTGCTTATAAAATCACATATATATCAAAATAAAGATCTGCTTGTAATAGAAACTTGGTCTACTAAGTAAATCCATCAAAACCACACACCATAACCAAGTTTCCTAGCCACAAGTCTGCAAACAGACAAAAAATTCATACACAAGCACACAATCCACACATATTCACACACACACACACAATCATATCCTACTGGCACCCTAATCTTAAATACATTACAATATATTTGCTCAAAAGAAAGGGGTTGCAGTTCTTTACAAATCACAAGCAAACCCCTAGCTTTGCTCTTTTCCCTGTCCACCACTGGATCCTTCGCCTGGACCTAGAATATTGAAAAGAAAGGGGTGAGACAACCACAGTCTCAGTAACAGTGAAATCTATATTGATTATTACAAAGTAAGCCATAATCAAATAAATGAATAATAAATTCAACATAGTATATAATTTAGCCATTTAAAATGCATGAATGCATGACCTAGGCCGGTATGGCCTTTCATGACCAACAGAATGCCCCCTAGCACTCTTTAACTCGCAGGTAAACCTTATACCTACTTGTACCTCCACAGGCACAAAACATAATCTAAGGCATGATCTAATCTACCGAACCGCCTATGCCCCTTCGACGTGAATCCTGAGCAGTCAAAGCTAACTCCCTCCCAGAGCCAGCCCGACTTACTCTCCATGTGAGGGCTACCTTGGCCTAGGCACTCAACCTCACACTTCATATGTCGGATTCCCTCCCCCACTGAGAGGTGTCGAACACTCAATACACTAACCACTTTAGTGCACTGAGCCCACAATACGTAAGACAACACTGAGTACTGACAGTGTGCCATAGAATATCAAAAATCCACACCTTCTCATTGGTGAACTCCCACCGAGATCATACCTTTTACTCTTGTCTACCTTTCCTGAGTATTGACCATTCAACACTCTAAAGTAGTATAATATTTATAAATCTCATTTCCATAAAAACATTGTTATTAAACAATTAGAAAACATATTTGCACTATAATCAAAGTAGTACCCCATAACCCCTTATAAAGCACATTTAATCTTTTAAAACATGTAATGCATGATAACTAGTAATATTTATTCAAAAATAGCTAAAACAAAGTAATAAGAAATATAAATTCCCCTGTTACCTCAACCCTTTGGTACTAAAAGGGTTCCCCTTGTACAAAATAGGGCTCGGCTTGTTCCTTACTTCTCAATAAGTTCCACCAACAATTTTCTACAACATATAAGTGATCCACATCACTTATCATGACAAATAGTATTAATGAAGACTATAACTTATACCACACAACTTAGGTCAATGAGTCATAATCCACCCTAATGGTCCATATATTAAACCAACCATTCACATAGTATCACTTAACCACCAAAACCATTTATTAGCCATTACTAGGCTAATTTTCAATTTATATAATTTTTTATCAATTAAAAACCTTCACTTAGTGTCACCAACTTTCACCATTAGCCCTTATAATGAAAACCAAACCTTAATTTAAATCTTATTGGGTTCAAATAGCAAAATTATAACTAAATCAATAAGCTTAAACCATTGAAGAGCAAAAACCCAATTTCTCAGGATTTATTTTGTGTCCAAAACACCTCTTTTCATCTAATTATCCACTCAAAATATTAGATCACTATATAGAAACTCAAAACATGCTCCCTAGGATCCAAAGAAACAAAAGCTTACAAGAATAAAGCCTTTGGAATCAAAATCCAAAAATCTCCTCTTCTAAAAATTGAAGAAAATCAAGAGAAAGAGAAGAGGATTGAAGTAGGGAGTTTACCTATCGTGTAGCCGAGCTCGCAACGGTCACAAAGACTCCTAGATCCGAGCCTAACTCCCTCTCTTTCTCCTTTCTTCTTCCTCTCTCTCTCTCTCTCACGTGTTTCCTTTCTTTCCTTGTTTTCTTTTCTGCGTTCTGGTCTGGTTTTTCATCTTATAAAAGCTGATTTAAAAGTTTGGGGAAAATTACAAGAAATGGCCCAACATTTTTTATTATTGCACAAAAGCCCGGGTCAACTTTGGTAATTTTTCCCATAGTTAAAAATCAAATAAAACTAAACTTTTGCTTAGTAAAATTCAAACTCTGGACCTCTATCAAATTATTCTAAATTTTAATTTAATTATAGATATTTTATTTTATTTTTATTTATTTTTTTAAATAAATTTGAGTCTTAAAATTTTTAGGATGTTACACTTTCCAATACATCTAAAGTCATAAATGAAGAAGAACCCTCCTTCATTCCTTGTTACTGCTATAATAATTTTATTGTAGATTATTTTCTATTCATCAATCAGCATTTTCCTATATTTATCATACTTAGTATTGTAATATTAAACATCATAATTGAGTTCTTGAATGATCAATTGATTCTAAGAATTAAGGTGGCAATTCCTTGAAAGTGGAGGCATTGTTGGGAAGTCATTAAGAGATTTTTCATTGGTTATAAAGAACTTCTCTATTTTCAATAGTGCTTCATTTTCTTTATCTTCATGTGAAATTTTTACACCTAAAAAAGCATATTTAAAGTATTGATTAGGTACTATATTGTATACAATTTTTATTTGGAATTTTTGAATGTATGTTTTTTAGTCATTACAAAGCTTTAATTAATAAGTCCTATGCATTTATTTGCAAAATGACAAATTATATAATTTTAAAAGAAGACAAAAGATGTCTATCACTATAATTTTGATCACCATAAGGGATGTAGAAAAGATCTTCATACAGAAGGTTAGATGTCTCCTTCTAAACTGAGTTAGGTTGACTAAGGCAATGGCTAAGCAACATGCTTACCAAGAATTTTCTTAGATATTTACCAGATGCCTAAATTGAGGCTTCCTTTATAACATCTATGTATTCTTGGTCATCTTTGAGGAGACCTAATGCATATCATGCTGATCTAAAAGTCAGATGAATAACATTATTAACTATCCTAATTTCTTCAAATGATTTAGGACCTCTAACCTTAGTTAACAATACTTATAGGTAGTATGATTCTCCTTGGGATGGAGAAGCATGTGCTACTCTTCCTATTGCAAACCCTATTTGCCCTTCTTTCTAAATTCTTAACTTCCTGTTAAAAACACAGTGATGAGGGAACTTTGCGTAGGTTAGAGTTCTTGCAAACCCATCATCACTATTTCTTTGCATTCATAAGTAAACATTGAATCTTTGATTGTTTGGTTATCCACAATACTTTGAACTTTTTAACTTGCTTTGTAAACAACATATTGATAGTTAGGCAAATGATAAGTGATAGTTAGGCAAATGATAAGCTAATCTTTCTACAAGAGGGTATCTCTCATGTATATCATATGAAAATATTCTCTAAGAGCCTTCACACATAGAGATATACCTATAATTAAGGTAGTAAGTAATTTCATCAAACCTTTATTGAGTATCATAATCATTACTGTTATTGCATATGCTAGCAATGACACGGTCATTTCCCTTACTAATATACTTGAAAAGATACTTCATGAAAGTAGATTGATTTGTCTTCTCAACATTCACATGAGCTTAGAAAAGTTCAAGTAACCTTGCATTATAAAGTACAACAAATCTATTATCAAGAGTTATACCATTCTTTATTATTGTTTTGCCATCATTTCTCCTTCTACAAGTTGGATAACCATCATCATTGACAATTGTGTGGTAACAAATTTTTTAGAAAATTACTTGCTACATTTGCCTTCCTTTGCACATGTTGAATTTGAATTTGCATATCCACATGGTTCATGAATCAGAAAGTTTTTCACTAACTCATAAAGAATAGGATTTTGATCCTTGTCTAGAATCTCAACTAAAATAATCTTGTCAACATCATTAGAATCTTTTAATTTGTAACCTTCTTCAAGAAAGAGGATTATATAAGCATGGCACCTCTTTTCTAGAATTCTATTATGTATATATCTGCAAACTCAATGATTATTATATAAGCACATTGTAAGGAATTTGTGATCAAGAAAGAACATATTAATTATAAATTTTTTAATTTTTTAAAGACATACTTGCTTTTATAGCTCCAAATTTTTTTTTCTTTCTCTATTTTCCATTAATTTAATTAGCTTCATATGAAAAATTCTACGCAAGATGTTTGGACAATCACAAGGAAGTACATTCTCTTGTTGACAAAACCTTGTAACCTCTAGCCAAGCAGGATTGCACGTGAAAGCTATGAAAATATCAGGATACCTTGCCCATCTACATATGACCGTCATACCTTAATAGTTATTAATCATATATCTTACACTACTAGTGAATGAAGATGGAAGAATGATTCTTTTTCTAGTAGTTGCAGCTTTTATTTCACCTTTGAAAATTGCATATGATAATCTCTTATATAGATTAACTTGAAGCTCATGTTGCTGAGATTTAATAAAATCCAACCTTTGACTTTCCATCATTGCATAACCATCAATGATGAATTGATAGAGAAGTTTCTTTCCATAGAGAATTTGAGAAAATTCATTTGTCCTGATCACTAATTTGTAACAAAGATTCTTTGATTGATAGTTGCTTTTTCTTTTTAGAAATTTCAACAGATTCCTCCTCATGTTTTGTTTCAGGATCATATCCATTGTTCCTATAAAAGAAAAAAAGTGGGTATTGTAGAGGAAGGCATGCCTTGTGTATTTCATCAATTCTTTTCAATGCTTTACTTCTCTTTTCAACTATCATGTCCCTCTTGGAATTTCTTTCATCAAAGTCTCCTATAGCTAATGCAGCAATTTTTGAAGCTATTAGTAGTGAGTAATTTATATTATCTCTATCATTCTGTCTAATCAAATAGATTCTAACATCAGCATCTACATCTTCTTAGAGAATTTGAGAAGCCATTCTATATTTCTTGACTAATTCATTGTGGTTATCCAGCACATCCTTTATATATGATACTATATGAGGATCTAAATGAGATCCTTACCTATTCCCTTTATAGAAGTGATTTAAAATAGGAAATGAAGTTAGTCTAGATTATCCATACTGAAAATACAAGTTGTTTTGCAATTAATCAGCTATAAAATGATTAATCTGAGATGGCAGTGAAAAATTTACTTGACAACATTCATTCTATTTTTAATCTCATTTTTAGTATCATATATATACAAGTGAGAGTATACAAGTTGACATCCATTAGGAGGTAGAAGGCTTCCTTTTCTATGATAGTTCTGACGTGATAAAATAAATGTATATGGACCACCTCTATTGTTTAAGGAGTTATCAATTTCACCTCCCATTGAAGTAAAAGAGAACGTACTATTGTATGATTTAATATTTGAAAGAAAATTCTTTAAGGCTTAGGATGACTTATTAAAGAATAAATCATATAAAAAATTTGGACATCTCTCAATGTTTGGGACTAAAACTTTCCCATAACAACAGCATATTGTAAAAGAATGCTCATGAGGTCCATTTGATCGTTTTAGTTTTTCTGTCTCCCACATTTTTGCATAAAAAAAAACTAAATATAGGATCTCCTTCATCCAAGTAGTTTGCATTTTGTTCACAAATATATTAACATGAATGATAAATGTATTTAAAGAAATTAAGGGAGACAAAATAAATTTTATTTTGATTAAGTTGAGCACCTAGTGATAACCTTATAGTTGTGTCTGGGTTAAAGAAAGGATCTTCCAGGATAGATGTCTCAAACACAGCTCCATCTTGGCATTCATTTATCATGCTTTCTGTATGATTAATAAAATAAATTCCAACTTAAATATAGTTAACATTTTACATATGATAAACATGCAAAATTTTACCATGAAATCTGTGAAGGTTTCCTTTGAGGTGAGAAATATTTTCTAGCCCTAGTTTTTTCTTGAAATTCTTAAAATACTCTGCTCCACCAATAATTAAAAATGAATCAGGTATGGTGTTCTGGTTATTTGAAGCTTCCATTGTAGGAGTTACATTACTGTTGAGAAATTTTAATATTTGGCAAATTGACCATTTTGTGGAAAGAGGTATCAAACTTAACCATATGAGATATCCTTAAGTGCCTTTCTTTTGTTTTTTGCAGCTTTAAATGAACCATTTGAGTTTTGATAAAATTCCATAGATTAGGTAGAATAGCCAATGCTTTTCCCAACAATTGAAACAAAAAGTAGACTTAATTATGAACTATATTTTAAAGCATACTTTGTGGCTATATGTATCAAATATATAACCATTTGAGACATCATTAGATGCATTTCTTTTGACTTTTGCAAGTTTAAATGAAGCACTTGAAATTTAATGAAGTTCCGTGAGTTGATTTCTTTTATTAGCAGAATAGGCAATACTGTTACCAATACATAAAAAAATTACTACTAATTATGAACTAAATTTAAAAGTACGTTTTCATATGTTAAATAGCTATACCGTTAGAGCTTTCTCCATCTTTTTCTACTAAGTTGATCTTTTTTTTTGACTTGATCTTTTTTTAAGACCACTTGAGTTTTGTTCAAATTGGATAGAAACAAGTGTAAAACTGTTCTACATATAGAAAAACAATAAGAGTTATTAGGACATATGATAAGTACACAAAAAATATTATATGAAATAATTATATACCATTTGTGATGTCACTTAATGGATTTATTGGTATGCATGTATCCTTTTGACCACAAACGGATGGAGTTTCATTTGTCTGGTAATGTACTGCCCTTTTAAAAGAATGTGTTCCTGACATGATCGATCTTGCAGCTTTTTTAATGTTAAGCAATGACTTGATTGAAGTTATACTAATATAACAATTTCAAATCGATGAAGGAAATCTTCAGTTCCTTATCTATATTGTTTTGATGAAAGGGTTTAGGAAAAAGATTGTACTATTGTTAGTATCATTAACCAAATTTCTTATGATGCATGACTGTTGCTGTATAGAAATTGACTAAATCACTTGATACTGGCTATCTCTCTTGAATTGACTTTTGTTTGCTTCTTTTAATGTCATCTTTTCTTTAAATGTAACATATTGTGGTTGTTTAATTCTTTGTTTAATCTTGCAACTTTCTTTATATTAATGAGAGATTCAATTGGATGGGGACCTACAGAGTACAAAATTAGAGAGACAAGTATTGTGAAGAATGTTTTCAAAATATAGAAAAAGTAAAATGTAAAGTGTACCTTTGAAATCCTTCATATCTCCCTGAAGCTTAACCTTAATTGAATGAGGATACTAAAATTCTCACTTTTTCACAGATGTTATTGATGTTGAGCTAAGAAGTATTCAATCTCGACTGAAATACATAAACATTACAAGTCTTAGCTTTGTGAATCAAATTAAACATAGTGAAAGAATGACAAAAGGGATTCAGAAATTGCTGGAACCAGAGCTAAAGATTCAACTATTTAGAAAGGGTTGATTATTGATTACACGTTGGAAACATGTTGAGGCTTTAATTCAATTTTTTGAAAGAGAAGATTTAAAAATAGTATTAATGGTTTTCAATTTCTATGTGTTCCTGACAAGTTGTGTTTATTATGTTTATGTCATATCATCTTGTAAACTTTTCCCTTACATGACATATAGAGTTATTAGCTTATTTTACTATAATCATTACTACATAATATTTTTAAGCACTGCTTTACTTAAGTAAGAGGATGCTAATTTCTATTTGGCATAATATGACAGATTTGTAGCAATATGACAGATAATACTTGGAATTAAATTCATACTAACCATATCAGAATAAGCATTTTTAAGCATAGCTTGACTGATACTTCAAGACGAGAATTTGGATTTGACAGGGATGTCTTAAAGTGTAGGAAGATGAGAGTTAAGAGATAGTTTTCAATTTACAAAAGGCTATCATAAAAAAGAGCATGGCTTTTTTCTATTCAGTGATGAGTTAACTTGATGCTATTACCACTCAATGATTCTTAATGCTGGAATATGCATCCACTCAATTTATTAGTCTTTCTTAATATTACATTGTTAAAAATCCATGCTGGTAAGCTCTATTGTCTTGATGTTTATATGAAGGCTGTGTACGAAGTTGTCTCATTTTTATAGTTACCAATTTAATTCTTCCTTAGGCAAGACATTAAAACACATAACACATAAAACCAAAAGATGAAGTACTTTAATCGATAACTTGATAAGAAAAAATTACGCTACACCTTGAGACAATAATCTGCGGATGATCACTGTAGATATAGAACTTAATTGATAAACCAAAAGTGGCAAAATGGAATTCAAAAGAAGAAAAGACATAGTTCAAGTTAATTCTAATTCAAACTTAATGCAAGTTAATCCTAAAAAAGCATGGCAATCTCCCTTTACTTCTCCTTCTTGATTATTCTTGAATTCTTAGATGTATTGAATGTTGGGGTACACATATCTCCTAAGCCAACCATAGTTTTTTCATAATCACTTATAATGATGTTTGTTCTTTTTTTGCTATCAATGTTAGTAGCTAATAAAGCCTCAGGCGTAGCAAGTTTGACATTATCCACAACCTTGGAGTGTTTCATGTCGCATTTCGATCCAGAAGACTCACTGGGAGTTGAGAAATTGATTTCACTCTCAGAGAATGTAGAAGGAGTTCCCTACATGACAGAACATATAAGATTTTAAAAAATAATAGAGTAATAGAATCTTTGAATGATGACATGTGACATTTGAAAATAAAAATGAGGAAAGAAAAACTAAAATGGTTATTTACAAATCTAATAATGTATAAGTATTTTAGATATAGCAATACTAGCCATAAGGGGAGATTATATAATAGCAAAGAATGACAGACATGGAAGAAAAAATAAACAATTATTAAAAAATGTATAGATGAGTAATCACATAATTAATTAACCAATTAGATAACTGAATTTTTGTAAGATCCATCTACTTGTCCATGGGAGTATGTAAATTTTTTTAATATCTCAAGGTCTTGACTGTATTGGGATACACTTAAAGAAGAGTTTCTTTGACAGATATTGTACTCAGAAACCTTGATTCTCAATACCATTTCTCTCCCAACAAGGCTACTCAATTTCCTTAGGAATGATCCAACCCTTGTATTCTACAAACATGATTTTAGTAATTATATAGTTTGGTTAATAAATGTGCAAAAGATATAATAGATGCATAGAAACATGCACACTTGATTAATCATGCTTTGAGCTGCCTCTTTTAAAAGTTCTACTACAGTTCTATTGAAGAAAACAACAAAAGTACGGCTATAATGATCCGTAAAAGTGTAGTAAATTGTATACATTTGGGAAGGGGATACCCGAACACAGAGAGAGAGAGAGAGATGGATGGCAATGCAGATGAAAAATGGGACACCTCAGACGAATAAAATGAAGAGTTACAAGTTGAAAAAATTTGAAAAGGATGAAAGCCAATTAGAAGGGCAACAATTTCAAGATTGTCATTAATAAGAGTAGTTGGAAAAAGGTGCATTGGTTGAGCCATAAGGCACAAGATATACTATAGTCTAAATGAATCCAAGCAATAAGAGGATTGTAAAATTCAAGCGTATCTAATCAAATTCCATCAATAGCTGAACAATTGAATGCATTTTACAACTTTTGTATAGTAATTTTGATGTTGATTCTTTCCCATCATTCTTTTTTGGTTCTTAAATGTGATTTTCAAAGCAACTCACTCAACCAAGTTTTTATTCCTTGTTTTTTTCTAAATTTATTCTAAAAATAATTTTGCAAAGAAAATAAAAGTACAAAAATTAAATTAAATAAATTACTTTTCTTCAATAATTATCAATATCAATAATAATAATAAATGTAGATTCCTAATTGCTGTTATATCACTGTACACATCAATTTTTTATTTTCTGCGTGTGTGTTTATGTACATACTTCCTTCATTAAAAAATATAAAGTATTTTTTATAGGATTGGATGTTAAAAAATATAAAATATTTTTAATCTTTTAAGATATAATCATTATCTTTTTTCAAAAGTGTCCTTTTTTGAATAAATCACTTTATATTTATTTAGGATGTAAATAGAGGTAAGTATGAAAAGATAATGTTAGTTTGAACATAAGTAATTATTTTATTAGGATGTGAGATTTAATTAAAATATCTTATATTTTTAAACAGGAAGAGTATATATTCTTATATACTCTCTCCATTTTTATTTATAAAAAAAAATTGTATTGTACAATTTTAAAAAATTAATTAACTATATTAATTGTATTTGAAAATAAAGAAATTTGACTGCAGTATTTTTTCTTAATTGTGTTAATTAATTTTTTATTAATTATTTTTTATGATTATAAATAATAAAATTACGAGAGATAATTTAAAAAATTTACTATATAAATAAAAGATCTATATCGGTGAAGGTGAAGTCTCGCTTTAGCTCAGATCTTTGGAGCAGGCGAGCTTCGATTCAAATTCTGTTCAAAGAGCAATTTTAGGATTTGCAATCTCAGTGAGGGCTTTATCTTCCATATGAAATGGTCAGGCCATCGGCGAAGCTTGGTTCGGCCAAGTTGGTTGTGATATGCATCTGCCTTTTAGGATTCGCTCTTGTCGCTGACTTTCTCTGGGCTTCTTCCTCTACATTGGCGTCTAATTGGACCTCTCAAGATTCTTCCTCCCCCAAAATAGTTGTGTCCCACGACGCCATTAATAAACAAAAACAGAACGAGTTGGTATGATATTTTTTTTTTCTCTGTCTTCAAATCTCTTTTAAGATTTCTGGTTGATGCTGGCGAATTCACCGATTTCTAGTTCTAATCGGATTTCTTTTCCAGGAAATATGAATGGATAAACTCGTATCAGGAATCTCCATTGCTTTTGAACGATTGTGATGAATTAGAATTGCTCTGTTTCTTGCGTAAAGAGAATGAAAGAACGCTAATAATATGAGCATAGGCATTAGCAATATCCTTGTCTGGCCCATTCTTGAGATGTCTGAAAAGCTACAATCTTCGGCAGGTTGATGCAACTAGCATTTATGGATCATTTTAAACTAACTGAAACCAATCAGCATATCTTTGCACACTGCTGTGTTCAGCTTATTGCTATTGAATTTAGTTTATCGTTCATGAGAAAATAACCTAATGTTTGTTTTGTATTGAAGAATTGGCCTAGAATTTCTGGTTAAGTAGACAACAGTTGTAAATTTCTTTTGTGTATTGGTTAACTCGACTAAACCTGAAGTTATGGATGGTTTAAGTGAAGAAAATTTACTAGCTATCTTATTAAAATTTATAAGTTATTGATATCATGGTGTTTTTTACAGGGAAAACATGTTAAAGTTGAGAAGGATGCTGCCTCTGGAAGAGTTCTAGCAGCAGCTTATGCTGATTTGCCTGCTCCAGAATTAAAATGGGAAAAAAGGGCAACTGCACCTGTGCCACGTCTTGATGGAGCAGCAATACAAATTAAAAATCTTCTTTATGTTTTTGCTGGGTATGGCACGATTGACTATGTAAGAACCATTTTCAGACCTTTTGAGTCTGAATTCTTTTTATTCATCTTGAGAGTTTAGACCTTAGTGCCATCCAAACTAATGGAATCATACAAACCTTCCACTAAAGCCTTCATGTGTTTCAATTTGAGACGACTAGATAACCACTTATTAGACTTCTTATAGTTGGTATAACCTAATTATGTTGTTTAGTTCATTGACATAGACATCTGAACGTTTCCATTTGGCATATTTTAAGGTACATTCACATGTTGATATATATAATTTTACTGATAATACTTGGGGAGGAAGATTTGACATGCCTAAAGAGATGGCACATTCACATTTAGGAATGGTAACTGATGGAAGATACATTTATATAGTAACTGGTCAGTATGGCCCACAGTGCCGGGGGCCTACCGCTCATACATTTGTGCTTGACACTGAAACAAAGCAATGGCAGGATCTGCCCCCTCTACCAGTCCCTAGGTATGCATTATCTGGTACATATGCATCTGATATGCTGCAATAATTTTTTTTGATCTTCCATGGAAATTTAAATGCTTTGAATTTGTCCCCTAAAATATAATATCTCTGAACTAAGTGTACGCTTTTATAGTTTTATTATGCTTTTTAATGTCTCTGCTGTTCTGTCACAAAAGGTTTGGTGTTATGTTTCCCCAGGGGGTGGTTTAGGTTCTCTGACAAGCACTCCATTGGTTAACCCTTAGGGGAGAAGAAAGGATTCCAAATCTTGATATCTTAAAATCATACACATATTAGAATTTTTATTAGTAATAAACTGGATCCTTGGGTATAGATAGTTTATGAGTTTAAATAGAGAAACCTATTAAAAGGTTATCACTACATTAGCCGTGGTTCAGTGGTCTAACTTTTTCAGTTCGTAGCAAATCATGTATGTAATTTGTAGAAATATCAGTCAGCAGGCTCTGATTTCATGCATTAACCGAAAATTGAACAAGAGTTAGGATAGAAAAATAGCAATACAAGGCAATAACATGGGATTAAACCCCAACAACAAGAAGTTGACTTTAATCCTAAGAGATCATGAATTAAGTTCTTGAAGATTTGGGTGAGATATGGGAAGATTTCCCAACATACCTTTTACTTCCTTGTGTCATTTGTTGGATGGAAGTTTTAACTATGCAATGTTCAGATATGCACCAGCAACTCAACTTTGGAGGGGCAGACTACATGTCATGGGTGGCAGCAAGGAGAATCGACATACACCTGGATTAGAGCACTGGAGTCTTGCTGTAAAGGATGGCAAACCACTGGAGAAGGAGTGGAGAACTGAGATACCCATTCCCCGCGGTGGACCTCACAGGTTCATGAATTGTCTCTTAAAAATTTGATGGAAATATGATTTGTTCAGCAGATTGTATAAACATAAGATATTAATAGTATTCTTTTTTATTATAGTTGATATAAAATGTATAAATTGAAACTTATAAATTACAACGTTTGTTTCTCAAACTGATAAGTAGCACTAGTATTTTACTTTTTTCTTTATGATTTTTCCTGATCACACATTATTTATTATAATCTTGTAGAACTGCTACATCTTAATGATTTTGGATCATCTTGGCCTCTGAGGCAGCCTTGGAGATCATGAATCAACCTTACAATTAGCAGAACTTCATTGCTATACTTGCCTGTGATTTTTAAATTATCCAACAAATTCTGTACTCCCAATTTTACTTGTATTGTCATTTTATATCCTTTTACTCATAATGTTAAATGGTTCATCTGACTTGTATACCCTAAGGTGCAGTCAAATGTATATAGCATTAAGGAGTCAAAATTTTTATATTCTTTCAAGAGATAGGTGGGGTATAAAATTTGGAATTTTGAAACAGCAGACATTTCTTGAGTCTATTTTTTTTTTTTTTTGGGCCAACTTTCTTTTTAGTCGAACTAGTTGTCTAGGTTTGTTGACATAATAATATGCCAATGCAATATGCATATATCATCTACAAGTTTTTAGTACCTTGCTCTCCTCTTCTTTTAGGGCTTGTGTCGTGGTTGATGATCGTCTTTATGTTATTGGTGGTCAAGAAGGTGATTTTATGGCCAAACCTGGCTCACCTATTTTCAAGTGTTCACGCAGGCCGGAGGTAAGGTGTGGGTAAATTCTTGTTTCCCCCCTAATTGGTCTTACGGTGATAATTCGGTAAACCCAATGCATGCATTGGTTTGTTTTTTCCTCTTCTCAAAATGGAATCAATACTATACATGATTGACCTCGTAATTTTCAGTTATTATAAATTGCAATTAACCCTGTTGCCACCATTCCTATGGTTTGGCACTTTGATTCATTTTCTATTGGTGTCTTAGGTGGTTTACACTGATGTTTACATGCTGGATGATGAGATGAAGTGGAAAGTGCTGCCTCCCATGCCAAAACCAAACTCACATATTGAATTTGCTTGGGTGGTTGTAAACAATTCTATAGTTATTGTTGGAGGCACGACAGAGAAGCATCCTATAACCAAAAAGATGGTTTTAAATGGAGAAGTAATGCAGTTTAATTTGAATACTCTGGTATTGACTTAACTCTTATAAAGCACATTGGAAATCTATTTAGTGTCTGCATGTATATTCATATTTTATTATCAATGCATATATTCCTTCATCTGCGCACTTGCCCATTTTAGTAATTTTTGGTAGAGCCTGACTATTGGGACCAGCCAAGAAAACTCTTTCTGCTTTCTTTTTGTGCCATGATTTTTTTCCTTGAAGACTACAGTGGGTGTGGTCAGTATTTTTAGGTGTTTTGAGGGGATTAAATACATTAATTGTGGAGAGAAAAATTGTAACTGTGAGGATGAAAGTCTTAACCGAAAAAAAATTACACTGTAAAGATTTTAACTGTATACAGTTAAACTTTTAGGAGTGTAATTTTCTTTTTGTACAATTATTTTTTTCATTCCCCTAAAAATACCCTTAGAAGCACAGATTGCATTCCCTGCTGGTGTCCATACCACATTAGAGGATTCCGATTGTTAGAACAATGATGAGTCCACACAATAAATGAAAATTTTGGATGTTTTACCTCCTAAAAAAATAGTCTGCCAGCTGGAAGCCTATATTTTTCTTTGCGTGAAGTTGTTTCCCAAATTAACTGTTATCTGCCAGTTTATGTTATTATACTGGGGTGCACTTATTACAGCAGTTTGTTTTAATTTTAGGATACCTGTGCTTGTCCTAGGTTTGTATTCTGCAGATAGAGACAAGAAGTTTAGAATCTTATTGCAAGTGGGAGACCATCATACTCTGTTGTCAGCTTTTGTTTAATTATATTGGGGTGTACTTAAATACAGCACCTATTTTGTTTTAATATAATTTCAGGATACCGTGTACTCGTCCTAGGTTTGTATTCTGCAGATCGAGACAACCACCTTAGAATCTAATTGCAAGTGGGAAAACATCATTCTATGTTGTTAGTTTTTGTTTAATTGCATTGTTTTATCTGTTTTGCAGAAGTGGTCAGTGATTGGGAAATTACCTTACCGTGTGAAAACCACTTTAGTTGGATTTTGGAATGGATGGTTATACTTCACTTCAGGACAGCGAGACAAGGGCCCTGATGATCCCTCTCCTAAAAAGGTCATTGGAGAAATGTGGAGAACAAAATTGAAATTCAGCTCTTGATCATATCTGATTGATCATGGAATATTTTTTCACTTTGACACGCCATCATCATCATTCCTTGTCGTTTTATGTTTCTAGCTCTTTAGCATTATGCTCTCTCCTAACAAAAGGAAGTGAAGCACTTATTCTTTAGCCTTATAATGTTTATTTATTCTTGTATTCTCCGTTCATTACAATTCATTACTAGTATATCCACCGAATCGTTTTGAAAAGGGTCATTGTACTTTTTCCTTATATTTTAGTTTAATGATGTTTATCCCAAGGAAATATCAATGTTAATATAAGAATTTTTTGAATCTGGACTCTTTCTTGTGTCCATTTGAATTGGTGGGTAGCAGATATATATTCGGGTTAGGTATGCATGATTGTTATGTAATGATTAAATTATTGAAAAGTGAATTCGTTGTTAGCTTATCTAAACGATCGAATTTTTATATGATCGAAGTTTGACATGACAGGTTCAAAAGAGTTTCAATTTACTCTTCGATGTAAATCTGGTCAACAAAAGCTGAAAATGTGGTTTATTTTGAAGGGAAAATTACTTTAGGTTTCACACAAGCAATTTAAATACAAAAAAGTTTTGTGAAATTACAATTACTTTGAAGTTCCATGTTGCTTTACTAAAATTGTCAATTATTATTAAATATTTGTTAATTATTATTACTCAGTTTCTAATAGAATAACTTCATTAACAACTATTCAACAAGACTTCAATAAAGACACGAGATTTCAATTTTCAAAATAATTTTATGATTTTATGAGACTTTCTGAGTTTATAGATGTTTTGTGTGGGGTGGTTTAAAAGTGATATTCTTTGTTTTAGAATTACCATTTTTTTAACATAAAAAAATTTAGGTGAATTAGGTTTTAAAAAATCATTAAAGGCAGGGCATATTTTCATATTTAAGTATTTACAGTATTATTTATATATTGCTCATCAATAAAATTTTCACATTAATGGTGAGATTTGAACCTACGATCTTGTAACTTATGAGTTAAATTTTTACCAAATTAATATTTGTTAGTAAACTACTTCTATTTTTACCAACGATTTACATTCTGAATGAAACTTTGGATGCTAACTTTAATTTCATGATATAATGAAATCATACATACTTTGTGCAGTTTAAAATCTTGCTATGTATCTAATACAAATATGCAGCATGAACATTATTCCTTTTTCCCCCCTCCCTTTTTTTGATACCTGTTTAGCTTTGATGTCTTGTAAATACCGATATACTATCCAAATAGAATTGAACAATATGATTGGTCAATAATAGCCTTGTTTAGTATATAAAAGGTTTGCCAGAAGGGGCATGCCAACTCAAAAATTAAGTGTTTTGGTCAGCTGTGTAGAAAGGATAAGGATTATCAATATCAATATGATATGAAACAACTTGGAAAAATAAAAAACTGTGTAGTATTCATAAATCACAAACTGCACGATTTATTTCTTAGACTTCACATAATACAGGAGTGAAAGTGGAAGAACCTATAAAGTAAAAGAAATAAGCAGGACTATAACTTTTTAGAAGAATGATGGTTACGTCCTTGATAAACTTTTTTTAAAAAATGAAATGTAAATATTTATTCAAATAGTTATGAATAAAAATTTTTCTTATAATTTAAGAATTATATTTGATATTTAAATACTTATTTGTAATTGAAACTCTTAAATTTATAATTTTTTTATCAATATTTTTAAGTTATTTTTTTTAAAATTTTTATTAAGAATGTTTTAATTTAATATTTTAGGACCTAACTGTTATTTTCTTAATTTTTATGCTGGTGTTGGTATAGAAGGTGTCATCCAAAGTTCTTAATGAGTTTCATTTAATTATAATGCTTTTTTTTGGTCAATAAATGTAATTATGATGCTTGCTGTGTGATGAAATGCATTAGATCTTCATACTTCTGTTCACTGATCTCCTTGCAACCCTGCGTCCCTTTCGAATTATATTATGAAAATAGAATAGAGCTACTTCAAATTAGACCCAACAATGTTTAAATCTAACTCAATCAGATAGTTATATAAAAAAAAAAAAACATAAAATGACAATGACACCTTATCTTATTTTAAAAAAACCAAACTCTAGCTTGTAAGTGGAGAGATACCGAAAATTTTAGAAAAAAACCAGAAACTTGGACTTCTACTATAAATATGACAAAGTGAAGGGCTTGATTTGCAACCATATGAAACTTTAAAGAGCGTCAGACATTTTTTCTTTACGGAAATTGTATACAGACCCAAGTGGCCCAAAAGGTTCACATTAAATGAATTTGACCATTGAGACTCCCTCCCTTTTTTTTTTTTTTAATTGATTGTTAGTTTTAACCTTTTGCTCCCCAATGAATGAATCCATGCTTCTTGTTCTCAAAAAGAAAGAAGAAAAAAGAAAAAGCTCTGACACTTTTTGGTAGCTTGAAGTTCAAGTTTTCAAACGTTTGGTACAAGTTTCCACATCCCCAAGCCTCTCATTCTCTCTCTCTCAATCTAAACCTTCTTCACACTGATTTTTCACCTTACTTGTCTTCAATCCCTTAAACTTGAATCATTCATCCACAACTCATAATCTCTACTTCTGAATCTTTCAACCTTACTTGAAATCCCCAGAAAGAAGGGGGAAAAAAATCCCACTTCAATGAGAACAATCAAATTCCCATGCAGGGGATTGAATTACACTTTCTGTCTTCTCAGTATTGCTGTGAGTATTCTTCTGATCACAACAGTTTCAAGATTCAATATCCCAAAAGCTTCTTCTGTCACAGTCAACAAATTGAAGCACTACAATTCAAAGAGATCGATGCTGGTATCAAAAGGAAAAGGGTATCCACCAGTTCTTGCATATTGGATTTGTGGGACTAAAGGAGAGGGAAAGAAGATGATGAGGCTTTTGAAGGCAATATATCATCCAAGAAACCACTACTTGCTTCAGCTTGATGATGCTTCTTCTGATTCTGAGAGATTGGATTTGGCTCAAATGGTTCAATCCTTGAATGTGTTTGAGGCATTTGGGAATGTTGATGTGATTGGCAAGAGTTATGCCATTAATAGGATGGGATCTTCAGGTCTTTCTGCTGTTCTTCATGCTGCTGCTTTGCTTCTGAAACTCAATGCAGATTGGGACTGGTTCATCACTTTAACTGCTTCAGATTATCCTCTCATGACTCAGGATGGTAAGTATGATTAATATTCTTGAGATTATGAATTGCACTTTTTATTTTTTTGTTCAAATGTTTGGTTTATTTACAAGTTCATAAGAAATTGATTGTTAGGAACATTAGTAGATTGGTTTCTTTCTAGTTTGGGAAGTTATATTGAGATCTGAGAGTTCCTTTTGGCACATGGAATGGAAGGAATGACAAGAGAAACAGAACTGAAAAAAGAGTTATTTTGTAGGTATAAAATGATTTTTTTTTTGTCCTAGATAAAAAAATGTAATAAGAAGAGAATTACCGGTAAAGGGGTATACTAAAGGAAATAACGAGAAACAGAACTGGAAAAAAAGTGATTTTGTAGGTATAAAATGATTTTTTTTGTCTTAGATAAAAAAAAAATGTAATAAGAAGAGACAATTACTGGCAAAGGGGTATAATAATTTACTTATGTCAATTTATTTATTTATCATGGAAAAAGAAAAAAGACATGCTTCACCTAAGGGGATACTCCCTCCATTTTGAAATAATAGTCACTTTAGAGTTATACATATGGGTTAAGAAAGTGATAAATAACATGTACTCTCTCTGTTAAAAAAATATAAAGTATTTTTAGTATTTTAAAGTGTAATCATTACATTTTTTTTAAAGGTACCCTTATTGAATAAATTATTTTTTATTTATTTTAGAGTGAAACACATTATTAAATATGGGTAAATATGAAAAATAAAGTTAGTTTAAAGATAAGTAACTATTTTATTGAAAAGAAATTTCATTAAAAATGCCTTACATTTTTTAATGAAGAGGGTATTGTAAATAAAATGTGATTGTAGTTTACAAGTTATCCTTATTTATTATTTCTAGAAGATACTTTTCATTAATTATTATTGTCATTATTGAAGGGAAAAATGTTCAAGAAATAATGAATATTGTATTGAAGTTCTAACATGATAATTGTTTCAACAGTAAGAATTATATTGATTATTGAAGGTTTTTTTTTAAATCCTTTTTATAAGGTATTATAATGTTTATTTATTACAATTTTTTTCATTTACCTCTGTCCAATGTTAATGTAGGAAAGTAATAATTTTTTTTGAGGATGTTATTTGAAATTGGCAAGATAGGGAATTTTTTTTTAAAAAATAGACATAATTAATGAATTTTAAGTTTTTCTTGAATCTGATAAAAATATTAAAAGTAATCTATAAATAATATAGAGGAATTATTCTAATCATATTGTAGCACAAGGCACAAGATATATAATATTTATTATATTTTTGCTATCATTGCTATTGCTATTTTTATTATTTTTTAATTTAAGGACACAAAATATTTCCCATCCACAAAAAATCACCTTTTTCATGCCGGCCGTAATTGTTGATATTCCTCCTCACTTATGTAAATTAAGATCTATATATGAACCTTGGAGCACAAGTTCTCTAATTCTATTGAGTTAATGAACTTTGATTGTGACCCTATCAATTAAACTAAAATATGCTTTAATTAATTTTATTATTATATTATGCAGATCTGTTGCATGCTTTTACTTTCTTACCAGAAGATCTGAACTTCATTCATTTCACAAACAAGACAATCCGGAAAGAGTAAGTAATTATTAAATTAAGGTCAGGTTTCTTCCCATAATCATGTGCTTAAGTTATTGATGTTTCACTTAAAACATATCATTATCAATTATTTATAGTGGTTGAGATTGCCAATCGATTTAGTCTTTTCACCCTTTCAGTAGATGGCCTCACTTTACCTATTTGCCAACTCATAAATGCTTTTAATTATAATCTATGAACAATGTGGTTGATGACATACTCCATCTTGTCTTAATTAATACTTTTTCTTTTTAAATTATAAAATATTTTTAAAAAATATTCGACATCTTAAAATATAAAAAAATCTCAGATAATTAAAGTTCAATTAATGAGCTTATTTTGATATTACTCTTTTTCTTTGCATTTAATTTCGCTCTCTCTCTTTTTAATATATTAAATGATGACTGTTTTTAAAAATTTATATGTTATTTTTTTAAAAATAAAATTGTTAAATATATTTAATAAAATTTATTGGCATGTGAGATTTTGTTTAAAAATGTCTTACAATTTGGGACAAAAAGAGTATAAGGCAAATTTTGGAAGTTTTTTCCTTCTTAATACTCCCTTTGTTAAAACAAAAATACGTCCCTTATTTTAAATTATAAAATACTTTTAAGTAGGATTCATATCAAAATATAAGATACTTTGATAAAATAATGTTTCATTAATAATGCTTTTTGAATATTACCCTTCTCATAATATTCTTGATCTTTAATGTTCTTTAACAAGTGAAGTATTAAATGAAGGATATTTTTAAAATTTTATATTTTTATTTAAAAATAATGTTGTAAAGTATTTTTAATGAAATTTATTGATATATATATATATATATATATATAATTTTGTATAAAAGTGTTCTTTGTTTTAGGAGGGGGAGTATAAAACAATTTTAATTGAATTATACCCCAAAAAGTTAGTTAATTATTTTTAAATTACTATCCATTTTTCATGTTTGTCCTTATTTAACAGGGTGCCTCATTTAAAAGAGAATAATTGAATGATTTATTTATTAGGATATTTTTGAAAAAAAAATTAATTATACATTGAAAAATTTCAAATGTGTTGTATTTTTTAACATCTAAAATAAAAAAAATATCTTATATTTTTTAACAAAGAGAGTATAAAGCAAGGTTAGAGTAATTACTTTTATTTTTTAATTTTGTCCCTTGTTTATTTATTATGATTTGAATTTTAAGATCACAATTTATTATGATTATTAATTGTAAAGAATGATAAAATTGAAAAGACTTAATTTTTTTTCTTTCACAATTTTAAAGATGTAACTAACTTTTCTTAATGAACATGTAGGTGCTTCACTTTATTTTATATTAAGAACAGGAATATGGTTTTAAAAAATTTGATCGACCAATCTATTTGAGAAAATTAAATTAACAATTGAGCAAACCGGGCAACCGGCCAATGAAGCATTAGGATTAAGTGTAAAAAAATTTAGGGGGAATAAAAATTATATCAGGAAAGCTATACCCATTTGAGAGTTGGGACTCAGTAATACTCAAATTTGGATTAGAGTACATAATACCATAAGTTTGTTCGAAAACATTAATAAGACTAATGTCCGAAATATGATTAGATAAAGCTAATATTAAATTATAAACATGCACATACAACATTTTTTTTAATGTGCTTTTGTATCGTAGTCACATGTTTGATGTTTCTTTATTAGGTTGGTGTGTTAAACAAGTTATATAAAAGTTCACCAGATATCTGAATTTAATTTAGAGAAAAAAATAGATTATTTAAACTAATTAACATATAATATTTGAAGAAAAGAAGAAAAATTAAATCTCATACAAAATCTTATTCTATGTGGTTATCGCTTCATTTAAAGTACTTCACATACATCTTCATTTCAGAATATTCAAGTTATTTTTTTGAAAAATAATATTAATTTCTAAGGGTTCAACATAATCCTCAATGAAAAAAAAAATGCATGACAAGTTAAAATTATTGCCCACAACTCATCACATATGATTAGATGTTTCAAAATTTGTGTTCACATGTCATGTGTTGATGGAAATAAAAACCTAATAATCTTTGCAAAAAAAAAACCTAATAATCTTACTTGATTGTTATTTTTCTTATTTATTATTTTATTGCAATTAATCCTAATTATTTCTTAAATCAAAAATGTCTTCTTGCTTTATTTTTAGGATAAATTACATATAACTCCCCTAAACTTTGGACCATGTACGAATAATCTCCCCGAACTTGTAAAATTTAATAAAAAAATTCTTTGAACTCTCAAGTTTATGTAAATAATTCCTAATTATTAATTATATACTCCTTTAAACTTTATTTTGTGTGCATTTAAATCTCCAAACTTTGATTAATATATGGATAATTCTCTAAACTTTAAGTCATGTATAAATAATTAATGTATATAAAAGTAATTATATAGAATTATTTGCATAAATATAAAAGTTAAGGAAGCTTAATTGTAAAGTTTCAAAGGTTAAGGAGGTTGTATGTATATGATTCGAAGTTTAGGAGAGTAATGTATAATTTAAATTTATTTTTATTTATGGTTTTTACTCCATAAATTATTTAGTTTCTAATGTAATATATACTTGGCTGTTAATTTAATCTTTTAGAAAAAAATTTCTTCTCAATTTAATTCATAAAATATCAAAAAAAAAAAATACTTTCTTTCTTTCGATTTGGTTTTTTGCCATCCTTTCAATTTGATATTTCAAAGATATTCTGTCAATTTAGTCCATAAATATTTTCCTCCAATCAAAATAGCCCATCTATTTCATTGATGTAATAAGTGCCTTCAACTCCCAAACTGTGTGTTTGTTTACCTGTGGACTTAAAGGCAATTGACATTGACACAACAACGATATCAAAATCAATATCAAATATCAAATCTTCTTATAAAATAAATAAATGTTACAATAAGATGCATAATTAGCTGGACCCTACAGGATTTATGTAGTGTTTCTCTCATGAAATGCTATTAAAAGGAGGTCTTTTATTTATTTATTTATTTTGGTAAAAGAAGTTGGCCTTTTATTTAATTAATGCAAGTTGATACAAGTCATGGTAAAAAAATTAAATAAGACTTATATATCTTATTTATATTATATGGGTTCAAATCCTTCTTTGACCACTCATGTTTTATACTAATGATAGCATCTTTGTGCATAAAGATTTCTTATTGATAAAAATAATAATAATAAGTCATTGACTGTGTTTTAAGATTGACCTTACCTTGTGCATAAGTGTCAAGGCCTTTAATGGCCATCTATGTCACATTTAATATACAATGATTTTTTTATTTTTACAAATTAAAACTAAAGTTTTTGAGTAACTTAGAATTGACTCATGCCTATTACATAGATGTCAATGCTTTTTTTTTTTGGAACAAAAGATGTCAATGCTTTTATTAATGGTCTATGTCATGAGGAAGTGGATTCTAGATGCTCACCACAAATAGGAAGTTAAGTTTTTTACAATTTAATTAATCCAATCATGATTGATTAAAGAGGTGATTTTTTTTAATAACAAATCAAAAGAAAAATTTGTTTTCCAAGAATAATTATTTTGTGGGTTCATTATTATCATTAACTTGAGCATTACTTTCTTTTTTGTTTGTTATCATTCACATATTCACTTAATTCATATGATATTATCTTAATTATAAATCCTTCTCTACAAACTTTGCTTGTAATCTTTTTTGGTTCAAATCTTTCTATGAGTACTCAAATTTTATGTTGTTAACTATATCTCTTTGTATGAAAATTCCTCTTCGCTCAAAAACTAACAAGTCTTTGAGTGACTTGAAATTAACCTATGCCTAATACATAAGTCTCAAGGTCTTTGATAGCGGTCTATGTTTATGTCTATGTCATGAGGACGTGGATCATTGATCCTCACTACAAATAAGTGATTATAGGTTAAGTCTCTTGCAATTTAATCCAATGATTTTTTAGTAACAAATTGAAATAAAAAATGTTTCTCAAGAATATTTATTACTTATGGTTTGTTATCATTAAAATAAACACTACTTTCTTTTTTGCTTGTAATCATTCACATATTCATTCAAGTTTTATATTGGCGACATCTTTTTTTCTACTAAAAAACTAAGGAGTAATTTGGGATTAACTTGTGCTTTGTGCATAAATAGGTGTCAAGGCCTTTAATAATAGTTTATATTAGGAGGTTGTGGATTTCTGGTCCTCAAATTAAGTTATTTATAATATAACTCAATTATTACTGATCAAAAAGGTGAATTTTTAGTAACAAATCAAAAGAAAAATTGTTTTTTTTCAAGGATAATTATTATTTTTGATTCTTTATCATTAAAATAAACACTATTTTCTTTTTGCTTGTAATCATTCACATATTCACTCAAATCATGTATATGATATCATCTTGATCATAAAATGCTCAACTAAGTGACTAACCCATCAAGTTGGCAGGGGAAAAAAATAAGTGAAGAGGCATTAGATTTATTCTGAAGTATATTATAGAATTTAATTGGCTATATATAAAATAACGAAAAGATATGCTGTGATGATGCAGGCAAACTGATCTGAATCAAATAGTTGTGGACCCCAGTTTATATTATGAAACCAGCACTGATCTTTTCTTTGCGGTCGAGTCTCGAGATCCTCCTGATGCCTTCAATATATCTGGAGGTCAGTTATTTATTTGTTTCACACCGCAAATAAAAAAAATAATCATTCTCTTAAATTTTGGATTCAGCATCTCTATAAATAATTTTTATGATTTTTAAAATTTAAGAAAAATGATAAATAAATCTCTTCAGAATAGGCAAATGACAAAAGAGTACTACAAAATGAGAAAATTATTCTAAAGTTTCTAAGGACTTCTTATCCTAAATTTTTTTGTGAAATTACATTCCCAATCCTCTACAAAATAATAAAAAGCATAGCTGTTAAAATCTAAATTGAAGTTGTAAATAATAAAGATAAAGTTGTTAATATATAAAACGTAGGTATTATTGCATAACAAAAATGAAGATATGGACAGCCGTATTATTAATACCTTAACTAAAGTTATTAATCATTAACTGAATTTATTAAGATAAGTAGCAAACTTGTTATTGCATAATTAAACTAATAACTACATTTTTTATATTAACAATTTTATCTTCGCTATTAACAAGTTCATTTTAGGTTTTAATAACTATGTTTTTAATTATTTTGCTGAGGGTTAAAAACATTATTTTACAAAAAAAATTATGTCAGATAAATCCTTAGAAACTTAAAAAAATTGCTCTTTTATCATTTTCCTATTTCAATAGGATTTATTTGTCATTTTTTTGAAAAAAAAAGGTAACAATAAACCTTTTTAATTATACTTTTAAATTTATGTAAATAATTTATTGATCATTAATGATTTTGCAATTTTATTAATATGGTGGAAAACTTCGAGGAATTTATCTATAGAAGACAAAATTTCAGGAAAATTATTTGTACATAATCAAAAATTTAAGGGGTCGTACAAAAATAAATTGTAAAATTATAGTGTCACCAATTTATATATATCATGGTTTGTTAGTGAAATAATAGAATCATGCATAACAAAGGGATTATTTTAACAAAAATTAAAATTAAGAATAACTTATAATTAAGTTTTGAAGATTGACATGATTATCTATGTACGACTCAAAAATTAAGGAATCCATATATCAGTATAAATTTATAGTAAGGCGTATTATTTATAATTACATACTAAATAATGTGACTCATTTTTTACATTTCAATTAATGAATAAAGTATACAGTTAATTAAATACATTATTCATACATGGTATGAATCTGAAATAAGTTGCACAAATAATAACTTATGACTTATGAGTAACTCTATATTCAATATATAGTGATATTGATTAGGGGAAATGACACTTAGGTCCTAAAATTTAATTTAGTAATTAGATCCTAAAATTTTTTTGCTAGAATATGAATGGTAAACAACTAAACATTGACTTAAACACTTGAAAATATAATAATCTCAATTACAAATCATTGCAAGTGATTACCTATAAAACTTAAATGCTTGATTTGTAACTCGCGGAACCTGGTGTTTGCAACAATTTGAATCAATTTTTGCAATTTATCTTTTTAGAATTATTTTAAAAATATTTATTATTATTATTATTGCTTGAATATGGATTGTAAACATTCATGATTCAAACACTTGCAAGTATGAGAACTTTAATTCTAAATAATCAAAAGTGACTTATAAACTTTAAATTCTTGATTTTTCAACTGACATAATATATTCTTATATTTACAACCATCTGAATCGATTTTTATAATTTATCTTTTAACAAATTCTTTAAAATGCATTTACTTTTTATTTATTGAATTGAAGTCTCGTTTCTCCTATATTGGTTAATATATCAATATGTGATGTAACATGAAATGTAATGATGATATAGGATCACCATGGATGATATTTACAAGAGCTTTCATGGATTATTGTGTGAGTGGATGGGACAACTTACCTAGGAAGTTGTTGATGTTCTTCACCAACATGGTCTACCCTGTAGAGTCCTA
This sequence comes from Prosopis cineraria, assembly GCF_029017545.1. Classification (NCBI taxonomy): domain Eukaryota; kingdom Viridiplantae; phylum Streptophyta; class Magnoliopsida; order Fabales; family Fabaceae; genus Prosopis; species Prosopis cineraria. Next base: position 33,536,354 of record NW_026555343.1, read on the forward strand.
CTTCCACACATTGTTATGTAACTCCATAGATTTCCAAAACACATCCATAGACAATTTCCTCATGTTCTCTCTCTGGGACATAGACCCTTCTGAGTCTCAGTTCCTTGATCTCTCTCACTATGATTCTCTATTGGAAAGTGGCGCTGCCTTTGCTCGTCCCTTTGCTGAGAATGACTTGATTCTTGAGAAGGTTGATGATATGATCCTTAACATGTGTTCTAATGGTCTTGTTTTTGGACAATGGTGCTCAAAACCAGCCACCAATCGTAATAATCACACCATGGATTCTTCTTCTTCTTCGAAAGATGATGATGATGATGATCAAGAATTGTTGTTGTCTTTTGCTAATATTGATTCTGTAAAGCCTGGGCTATATGGGATCAAGCTTAGAACTTTACTTTCTGATGTTGTTAAGAGGAGGGAATATAGTACTAATCAGTGTAAAAAAACTTTGAATCCAAGTGAAATTAAAGTTAATTAGTTTGATTTGATTCACAAGTTTAATTAAACAATGAGAGGTTATCTTGTGAAGTTTTCTTTTTCCTCTGAAGTGAAGTGAGAATGCTAATATTTGTAGGTGGATTTGGCTTCCCTCTCCTCTTTTCTCTTCTCATTTTTTAGTTCAATTACTAATTATAGGAATTTAAGTTTAAAGGAAAATATTATTGTGCATGTTTCTTGTTTACATCTCTTTATGTGCAATATTATTATTTTTTGTTTCCTTTTGCCTTCAAGTATTTCAACTTTTTTAGTTTTTGGCAAATCAAACATGTTAGCTTTACTCTCTAATTAAGATTATCATCAATGAAAAAAAAAAATAGCACCCATTAAGGATTAAGGCCAATCAAAGTGAAATTATATCTATCAAATAATCTTTGCCCTCGATGGTAAGAAGGAACAATAGAGATTAGAAAGTATTCACACAAGTTTGATTCACTTCTCTTTCTGTTTTTTTCCGCCCTCTTTTTTTACACTTATTGTTTTGACATGAATCTCTTGAAATAATTTTAAATGAAATCAGAAGAGAGATAAATAATAATGAATCATGGGTTTTACCTCTGACATTTATTGGGATCATACGAAAAAAAATCCACTATTTTGTATTTATGTGGTGTAAAACGGGGAGAGGAGAGAAAATAAATATAAAGATAATAAAGAAGAGGAAATGAAAGAGAAAAGAGAAACTCAAAAGAAGAAAACAATTCAATGTTCAATTCCATTCATGTAAAACTAACTTTAATATAATTGAGAAACTCTAAAATTATTTTTAAAGTCCTAGAAATATTAAAATAATTAAATCTTAAAAGATAACAAAGATAATATATATTTATCTAGATTTTATTTTATTAAAATAAATAAAATAAAAAATAATTCGTAAGAAAGATACTAATAAAAAATATAATTAAATCTTAAATAATCTAATAAATATTCTAAATATTTTTATTTAAATGATCATAATAAAATAATCTTAAATATTTAAAATAAACTAATTATATCCCATACATATCCATCATTATGTCTATCCTAACTGGAACTAATGCAATATGAGGGAATTTATATTTTAAGATTGAACAATATATATACATATATATGCCATTTCTTTATTAATTTTTTTCCTGTGCAGCATTAATTATTATTCCCTTCTTTATTACATTTGACACACAAATGAAATGATTAACAAGTGTAAAATGAGGAGATTTTGTTTGTTTTGATATGTGGCTGGAAAAACTCCCAAGTATTCCACACGCAATTTAAAAGAGAATAATAATTATTTAAGCTTTGTGACTCATCTATTTCCATTTATATTAACAGTTAAGAGTTTACTTGTTGGCCAGCGAGTCTGTAACCACAAGTCTAGGATACAAATTAAGAACCCAAACATATGGTTAAGAATGAAGCAGGACAGCTAAGCCATCAATTAATTCAGGTGAAATATGTGGTTTAAATAACCCCATAGGACACAAAAGAATCTCCTTAATTATTATTATTTCTTTTATTATTATTTTTTATTTTTCAAACATACACATATTGGAATTGGATACTTTCGGAAAAGCCTTAGCTGCAGCCATAATGAAGATTTGCCCTTTTCTATTATTATTTATTCAGCCACCCCTTTTCAAGCACCTCATTTACACCGCACATCCACTTCTATTCATTTTACCACTCTTAATTTACCCCCATATGTATATATGGAGAGAGACAGAGAGCAATAATTAGCCGTAGGATTTCAGAAATGATTGGTCCCCAATAACCCAAAAAAAAAAAAATCATAGTATTAAAATCCAATCCTTAGTTCAACTTGTGAACCAGTGGATTAGTATTTGATCGATTCAATTAAGACATTTGAACACGCCAATTAGGTTGGATTTTTCTTTTCTCCCCTTTGTGAACTTGAAATGACATTGTTTTGTTTTGAGTTAAAAATAACAAATACTTCTCTAATGCTATTTATATGATAGAGAGAGAATATTAATTTTTGTTAAAAATAACAAATACTTCTCTAATGCTATATAATGGTAGAGAGAGAAGATTAATTTGATCATATTTATAGGATATTTATTTATTTTTATTTTCTCATCTTTATTAAGTGTTAAAAAAATATTAAAAATAGTTTTTTTTGTCTTTGTTAAATGTAGGGGTGAAAATTTATTAAATTTTAAAACAGTGTTAATGAAATTTAAAATTTTTTTTTGATTTCAATAAACTATATTAAAAATAATTTATAAATATCATTAGAGAAAAAACATCATGTCAAATGTGTGTTTGTTTGCCTGTAGAATTAAAGTCAATTGACATTGACACAACAATATCAAAATCAATATAAAATGTCAAATCTTATTATTAAAAAAAATAAATTTTACAATAAGATGCATAATTAGATGGATCATACAGGATATATGTAGTGTTTCTCTCATGAAATGCTATTTGGTTATTTATTTATTTATTTTGGTTAAAAAAAGTTGGCCTTTTATTTAACTAATGCACGTTGATACAAGTCATGGTAAAAAAAATAAATTAGATGAGACTTATATCTCTAATTTTTGTTGTATGGGTTCAAATCCTTATTTGACTACTCAAGTTTTATAATAGTGACAACATCTTAGTGCACAAAGATTTTTTATTGATAAAAATAATAATGATAAGTCATTCAATCTATTTTAGGATTGACCATGCCTTGTGCATAGGTGTCAATGCCTTTAGTGGCTGTTTATATCATATCATATCTAGTATACAATGATTTTTTTTTTTTTACTTTTACAAATTAAAACTAACAAGTTTTTGAGTAATTTAGAATTGACTCATATGTCAATGCTTTTATTAATGGTTTATGTCATGAGGAAGTGGCTCCTAGATCCTCACTACAAATAGGAAATTAAGTTTTTTACAATTTAATTAATCCAATCATTATTGATTAAAAAGGTGATTTTTTTAATAACAAATCTAAATAAATTTTTTTTTCAAGAATAATTATTTTGTGGGTTCGCTGTCATTAACTTGAGCATTATTTTCTTTTTTTTCTTGTTATCATTCGCATATTCACTCAATTCATATGATAGTATCTTGATTATAAATCTTTCTATACAAACTTTGCTTGTAATCTTTTTTGGCTCAAATCTTTCTATAACTACTCAAATTTTGTATTGTTGACTACATCTCTATTCATAGAGATTCCCCTTCGCTCAAAAACTAACAAGTTTTTGAATGGCTTGAAATTGACCTATGCCTAATGTATAAGTTTGAGGGTTCTTAGTGACAGTCTATGTCTATGTCATGAGGACTTGGATCATTAATCCTCATTACAAATAGGTGATTATAGGTTAAGTCTCTTACAATTTAATCCAATGAATTTTTAGTAACAAATCAAAAGAAACAATGTTTTTCAAGAATATTTATTACTTATGGTTTGTTATCATTAAAATAAACACTACTTTCTTTTTTACTTGTAATCATTCACATGTTCATTTTAGTTTTATATTGGCAACATCTTTTTATATGGAGATTTTTTTCCGCTCAAAAACTATCGAGTAACTTAAAATTAACCTGTGCTTTGTGCATGAATAGGTGTTAAAGCTTTTAATAATAGTTTATATTAGGGGGTTATGGACCCCTGATCTTCATATTAAGTTATTTATAATTTAACCCAATCATTACTTATTAAAAAGATGATTTTTTTAGTAACAAATTAAAAGAAAAATTGTTTTTCAAGGATAATTATTATTTTTGATTCATTATCATTAAAATAAACACTACTTTCTTTTTGCTTGTAATCATTCACATATTCACTCAAATCATGTATATGATATCATCTTGATCATAAAATGCTCAACTAAGTCACTAACCCATCAAGTTCGCAGGGGAAAAAAAATAAGTGAAGAGGCATTAGATTTATTCAAGAATTATATTATAGAATTTAATTGATTATACGTAAAATAATGAAAAGATATGCTTTGATGATGCAGGCAAAGAGATCTGAATCAAATAGTTGTGGACCCCAGTTTATATTATGAAACTAGCAGTGATCTTTTCTTTGCGATGGAGTCTCGATATCCTCCTGATGCCTTCGATATATTTGAAGGTCGGTTATTTATTTCACACCCCACACAAAATATAATCATCCTCTTAAAGTTTGGATTCAACTTCTCTATAAATAATTTTTATGATTTTTAAAATTTAGGGAAAATGATAAATAAATTTTTTTTAAAATAGACAAATAATAACAAAGAGTACTACGAAATGAGAAAATTATTCTACAGTTTCTAAGGACTTCTCTAATATTGTGAAATTACATTTTTGATAATACAAAGCGTAGTCATTAAAATTTAAATTGAAGTTGTTAATAACAAAGGTAAAGATATTAATATATAAAACATACTCCTTCCATTAAAAAATGTGAGGCATTTTTAATCGAATCTCATCCCTTAATAAAATAGTTACTTACTTTCAAACTAACCATATCTTTTCATATTTACCTTTATTAAATACCCTACAATAAATATAAAGTCATTCATCAATAGGGGTACTTTAAAAAAAAAACAATGATTACACTTTGAAAGACTAAAAATGCTTTACATTTATGAACACCTAACTTTTCAAAAAATACTTTACATTTTTGAACGGATGGAGTAGGTGTTATTGCATAACTAAAATGAAAGTATGGCCAGTTATATTGTTAACACATAAACTGAAGTTATCAATTATTATGCTAAAGTTGTTAAGGCAAGCATCATACTTGTTATTGCATTATTAAACTAACAAGTAACAACTACATTTTTTATATTAACAGTTTTGCTTTTGCTATTAACAAGTTTAGTTTAGGTTTTAATAACTATACTTTTTATTATTTTGTTGCAGGTTAAAAATATAATTTTGCAAAAAAAAAAATTACGTTAGATAAGTGCAATATCCTCCTTCTCAAATCATGATTACCTCCAATTCTCAATTAATTAAGAGTTGGATTAAGGTAAAAATAAATTTACCAAGTTCTCAAATAAGTCGTAAAGGTAGGATCTCAAGTTTTCAAACTTAAAGCCATTTCAAAAGACTTTACAACTAATAAATCAGAGTTATTAACTATGTGAAAGTATGAGATCACTTTAAGGATCAGTGCATTTGCTAGGGAATCATAAAATAATTTTGTGGTTTTCAGGGGCATGCGCCACAGCTTATTGAACAAGCGTTTGTGGCTTGTTTACCTTTGTCCCATGCATTGTGGTGCATTGCACAGTTCATGACAGCAAACTTCTACTGTTAATTGGACAATTTTCAGGGAAACTTCTTACGTGTTCCATTCCTCCGTCCGACATTTAATTGATGTGAACTAGGTGTCTATAGAAAGCTCATTTCAAACTTTAATTAATGGCTTAGGTTACATACTCAAATTATTACTTATTCAAAACTTGGACATTTTTTTTAAAACTTACACTTTTACAAAATTTTCCACCAAAACAAAGTGTCCAAAACTCATTCCACAAGCCAAAAGCCATAAACACCTTTCTAACCACATATAATTGACCAAAACTAACCTATGCAGTGCGCCACATCATACTAAATACTTATAAATTATATTTTTAATGCTCAATGTAACAGCCCTCCTGGGTCACCACTGCCTCTCCAGGGTCTTTTCCCAGGCGCTGGACAACACACATGTCACCACATGATTGCCGGCTTTCCCACTGGTGGTACAGTGGTTATTCCTCACCCCACCCTCACGGGGGTCTTTTGGAACCTCCCCAGACTCGAACCTCCAACCTCTACCACCTTAACGAAGTTGAGGCGAAGTCTGGTACCATTGAGTCAAGTGGACTCAGTGGTACCAGACTTCGCCTCAACTTCGTTAAGGTGGTAGAGGTTGGAGGTTCGAGTCTGGGGAGGTTCCAAAAGACCCCCGTGAGGGTGGGGTGAGGAATAACCACTGTACCACCAGTGGGAAAGCCGGCAATCATGTGGTGACATGTGTGTTGTCCAGCGCCTGGGAAAAGACCCTGGAGAGGCAGTGGTGACCCAGGAGGGCTGTTACATAAAAGGCGCCTTTTATGTAACAGCCCTCCTGGGTCACCACTGCCTCTCCAGGGTCTTTTCCCAGGCGCTGGACAACACACATGTCACCACATGATTGCCGGCTTTCCCACTGGTGGTACAGTGGTTATTCCTCACCCCACCCTCACGGGGGTCTTTTGGAACCTCCCCAGACTCGAACCTCCAACCTCTACCACCTTAACGAAGTTGAGGCGAAGTCTGGTACCATTGAGTCAGTTGACTCAATGGTACCAGACTTCGCCTCAACTTCGTTAAGGTGGTAGAGGTTGGAGGTTCGAGTCTGGGGAGGTTCCAAAAGACCCCCGTGAGGGTGGGGTGAGGAATAACCACTGTACCACCAGTGGGAAAGCCGGCAATCATGTGGTGACATGTGTGTTGTCCAGCGCCTGGGAAAAGACCCTGGAGAGGCAGTGGTGACCCAGGAGGGCTGTTACATAAAAGGCGCCTTTTATGTAACAGCCCTCCTGGGTCACCTCTGCCTTTCCAGGGTCTTTTCCCAGGCGCTGGACAACACACATGTCACCACATGATTGCCGGCTTTCCCACTGGTGGTACAGTGGTTATTCCTCACCCCACCCTCACGGGGGTCTTTTGGAACCTCCCCAGACTCGAACCTCCAACCTCTACCACCTTAACGAAGTTGAGGCGAAGTCTGGTACCATTGAGTCAAGTGACTCAATGGTACCAGACTTCGCCTCAACTTCGTTAAGGTGGTAGAGGTTGGAGGTTCGAGTCTGGGGAGGTTCCAAAAGACCCCCGTGAGGGTGGGGTGAGGAATAACCACTGTACCACCAGTGGGAAAGCCGGCAATCATGTGGTGACATGTGTGTTGTCCAGCGCCTGGGAAAAGACCCTGGAAAGGCAGAGGTGACCCAGGAGGGCTGTTACACTCAACCCCTTAATTTAAATAAAAAGGGGAGCTCTAAATCTCGTTAATCAACAATTTATCCACATGAAACACATTTCTAACACAACTCTTATTTGCACTAGTATTTTGGCCCTGTTATAGATATCTCAAGCCATATGCATACATCCTAAGACCTAAAATACGCTTTACAACTCACAAAACATATAATGCAAGTAAACTTCATTATGGATTAGTCCTAGTTAACAATATTAATTATCATATACGCATGAATACTCAAAGGATAAAAGACACCTACTAATAGGATGACAATCTTATGCCTCTAGTTGTTTTCCTCTGTCTCGTCCTCTTGAGCTATTCTCTGTAATATTAAACCACTCAGTGATCAAGGTCCAACTAACTCATACTAATACATGTCAATTAATTTAGATGCAAGTGACAAGTTATTAAGCAATTTCAAAACATGGATATATTTAGAGCATAACTTAACTATTTAGTTCTCATCAATACATACATATGAAATAGTGATTGACAACAAATCATAAACATGTTTCAAGAGCTTACAACCTCATTCTCATTTACAATGGTACATACTCTTGAGATGTTAATCAAATAAATAATACTTCATAAAGAACAGGCTTTCACACATTTTATTTCACTAGGGTCAAAATATAGCAATCATGTGCCCTTTCTCACTACATGCATGATTACACCTTCCTTATATCCTTCTTATTCATTTGACATGAAATTGTGGGCTATTACACATTAGGTTCATTTATACACTAAGACTATCCTAGCAAAAATACTTATGAGTGGTTACCTAGCTAAGGTTTCCCTTCTCACTTGTAGGTCACAGTTTTCCTCATTTCTCAGACTTTGGAGTGTCATTCTCTCTAGACTAGCTTCCTTATTGAACAAGTAGATAATTAGTTAGGATCGAGTCTTTCATTGAACTAATGGGATAATCCCTCATTGAACAAGTGAAACAATATATATACAACAATCTAGGTATGCCATCAATTCAGATGGGAGCCTTATCATGTAGATTTAAATCTCTACCCCTCTAATTAGGTGAACTCTCGTCTCTCAAGATCATGCAATGCATAGATATGCACAATTCAAAGCATGCATGTACTCAATTATCAAGCATGCATCATCTAATTGTTGCATCCAATCATATATATGATAATCACAATAATATAGACAATCAAATTGTTGAACTCTGCGTTACCAATCTCATTGAATTCTGCAATTTTACAAATCATTGAACTCCTAATAAACACATATCATTGAACTCCCAATAAATCACAATATGAGAATCCATTAGTATTGTTTCAAGAATTTCATATAACAAATCAATGAACTTGCAAAAATCAACATAGTAGATCCTCAAACAATTCATACCACAAATGCATTTCATTTTATTTCACATATTTCAATGATCAATTATCAATCAATAAACTAATTAACATAAAAAGGTATAAGATGGAATTCTCTCGATTATCTCAAACCTTTGAGAGATCATATGTTTCACCCCTCAATTATTCATTTCCAAAGCTTCCAAGGAGCTTGAATGGTGTTATAAGGTTACTTTACAAGCATTTACAATATGATTCATCAAAATCCACATTTAGGCTAATTTTCACTAATAACTCAACATTTCTCCACTCTCAAGATTCATTCTTTATCTTATGAAAATACTCGTAGGGTTTCTTAGCTTGCTCTAACCCTCATTAACATCATTGAACTCTTTAATGGCCATTAATGGAAGCATGTTGTTCCCAACCATCATATTTATGGTGAAATTTGCATATTCAATGCTCTCCAACCACCAATCCTCATACAACCATAAATACTAAATTTCATTAACTTAATCTACTCTCGTTAACTCTATTTAAGTCAATGGGTTTGGATCCATAACATATAAGAACGAAAAAATCATCATCCTTATCCAAACTCTAACTTTCCATATCAAGAAAATAGATGAGAAAGATAGATTTAGGTATGGAAAGCTCATCTTTAATGTTTATGAGCTCCAAAATATTCTCAATATTTGGATTCCTCAAGCCTTAGCAGAGCATTTTTGTCTCTCCTTCATTTCTCTTTTTTTTCTCTCCTCTTCTGCACAATTTCATGATTTTATTTTGCAAAAAAAGTGTCTATGTGTTGTGGCACATGGCACAAAGAGTATCTCTCCATGTGTGTTAGCATACATGTGTTGCAATGACCTAATCCATGAGCTATGGCGTGTGGCATAGAGCCTTCTCTTTCAGATTTTCTTCCTCTTTTCATTCTTGAGTGACTTGACTTCCTTTGGATTCGTGTTTAGAGCTAAAAATGTAAAAACATGCCCGTTAAACCTTTCTAGCTACACACCTTAGTAGTAAACTTACATTACTCTAATTCAAGTTTCATTAATCCGATTTAAAATTTGAGGATGTTACAATAAGTCCCTAAAAACTTTAAAGAAATTATCTCATTTTATAGTACTCTTTTGTCATTTGCCTATTTCAATTGGATTAGTTTGTCATTTTTTGAAAAAAAAATTTAACAATAAACCTTCTTGATTGTACTTTTAAATGTATGTAAATAATTTATTGATTATTAATTATTTTGTAATTTTATTAACATGGTGGGACACTTTAAGGGATTTCTCTACAAAAGACAAAATTTCAAGAAAATTATTTGTACATAATCAGAAATTTAAGGGGTTGTACAAAAATAAAGTGAAATTATAGTGTCACCAATTTATATATTTCATTGTTTGTTAGTGAAATGGTAGAATCATACATAATAAAGGGATTATTTGAACAAGATTAAAAATTAGGAATAATTTATAACTAAGTTTTGAAGATTGACATGATTATCTATATAAAACTCAAAAATTAAGGAATCCATATATCAATATAAATTTATAGTAAGGCTTATTATTTATAATTACATAATAAACAATATGACTTATTTTTTGCATTTGAAGTAGGGTTAATGAGTAAATAGGACTTTGAACTCTTGCTCAAAACTCTTCTTGGACCCTAAACTCTTAAAATATGTAAAATAAACCCTAAACTTTTAAATTCATAGCAAAATAAACCTTGACTGTTAACTTTCTAATGCCATTATTGTCCATGTGGGTATTATAACAGTCAAAGTCAAATTTGAAAGAAAATAAACCCTGAACAATACCTGCATGGACAGTAAAGGTATTAAAAAGTTAATGGTCAGAGTTTATTTTGTTATGAATTTAAAAATTTAGGGTTTATTTTGAATATTTTAAGAATTCAAGGTCTAAGGTGATTTTTGAGCAAGAGTTCAGGATCTTATTTACTCATTAACCCTTTCAATTAATACATAAATTATGTAGTTAATTAGATACATTCTTCATATATGGTATGGAATCTGAAATAAGTTGCACAAGTAATAACTTATGAGTAACCCTAGATTTAATATGTAGTGATGTTGATTAGGGGAAACGACATTTAGGTCCCAAAATTTAATTTAGTAATAAGTTCCTAAATTTTTTTGCTAGAATATAAATTGTAAACATTGACTCAACAGTTGAAAATATAAGAATCTTAACTACAAATCATTGCAATTGATGACTTATAAAACTTAAATGCTTGATTTGTAACCACCGGAGTCCAATGTTTGCAACAATTTGAATCAATTTTTGCAATTTATCTTTTAAATTTTTCTAAAAATATTTATTATTATTATTGATAGAATATGGATTGTAAACTTCGATGATTCAAATCTTGCAAGTATGATAACTTTATTTCTAAATAATCAAAAGTGACTTATAAAAATTAAATGCTTGATTTTTCAACTGACATAATATATTTTTATATTTACAACTATTTGAATTGATATTTATAATTTATTTTTTAGCAAATTCTTTAAAATGCATTTACTTTTTATATGTTGAATTGAAGTGTCGTTTCTCCTATAGTGGTTAATATATCTAATATGTGATGTGACATGAAATAAAATGATAATATAGGATCACCATGGATGATATTTACAAGAGCTTTCATGGATTACTGTGTGAGTGGATGGGACAACTTACCTAGGAAGTTGCTGATGTTCTTCACCAACATGGTCTACCCTGTGGAGTCCTACTTCCACACATTGTTATGCAACTCCATGGATTTCCACAACACATCCATAGACAACTTCCTCATGTTCTCTCTCTGGAACACAGACCCTTTCGAGTTTGAATTCCTTGATCTCTCTCACTATGATTCTCTATTGGAAAGTGGCGCTGCTTTTGCTTGTCCCTTTGCTGAGAATGACTTGATTCTTGACAAGGTTGATGATACGATCCTTAACACGTGTTCTAATGGTCTTGTTTTTGGATAATGGTGCTCAAAACCAGCCACCAATCGTAATAATCACACCATAGAGTTTTCTTCTTCTTCTTTAAAAGATGATGATGATGATGATCAAGAATTGTTGTTGTCTTCTGCTAATATTGATTCTATAAAGCCTAGGTTACATGGGATCAAGCTTAAGACTTTATTGTCTCATGTTGTTAAGAGGAGGGAATATAGTACTAATCAATGCCAAAAAACTTTGAATCCAAGTGAAATTAAAGTTAATTAGTTTGACTTGGATTCACAAGTTTAATTAAACATTGAGAGGTGGTGAATTTTTTTTTCCCCCTCTGAAGTGAAGTGAGAATGGTAATATTTGTAGCTGGATTTGACTTCCCTCTCATCTTCTTCTCTTCTCATTTTTTTTGTTCAATTACTAATTAGAGGAATTTAGGTTTAAAGGAAAATATTATTGTGCATGTTTCTTATTTACATCTCCTTATAGACCCTATTATTATATTTTGTTTCCTTTTGCCTTCAAGTATTTCAACTTTTTTAGTTTTTGGCAAATCAAACATGTCAACTTTACTCTCTAATTAAGATTATCATCAATAAAAAAAATAGCACCCATTAAGGATTAAGGCCAAATCAAAGTGAAATTATATCTATCAAATAATCTCTTCCCTCAATGATAAGAAGGAACAATAGAGATTAGAAAGTATTCTCACAAGTTTGATTCACTTCTCTTTCCATTTTTCCCCCCTCTTTTTTTACACTTACTGTTTTGACATGAATCTCTTGAAATAATTTTAAATGAAATCAGAAGAGAGATAAATAATAATGAATCATGGGTTTTACTTCTGACATTTATTGGGATCATGCAAAAAAATCCACTATTTTGTATTTATGTGGTGTAAAAGGAGGAGAGGAGAGAAAATAAACATAAAGATAATAAAGAAGAGGAAATGAAAGAGAAAAGAGAAACTCAAAAGAAGAAAACAATTCAATGTTCAATTCCATTCATGTAAAACTAACTTCAATACAATTGAGAAACTCTAAGATTATTTTTAAAGTCCTAGAAATATTATAATAATTAAATCTTAAAAGATAACAAAGATAATATATATTTATCTAGATATTTTATTTTATTAAAAATAAATGAAATAAAAAATAATTCTTAAGAAAGATAATAATAAAAAATATAATTAAATCTTAAATAATCTAATAGATATTCTAAATATTTTTATTTAAATGATCATAATAAAATAATCTTAAATATTTAAAATAAACTAATTATATCCCATATATATCCATCATTATGTCTATCCTCACTGGAACTAATGCAATATATGAGGGAATTTATATTTTAAGATTAAACAATATATATATATATATATGCCATTTCTTTATTATTTTTTTCCTGTGCAGCATTAATTATTTTGCCCTTCTTTATTACATTTGACACAAAAATTAAATGATTAACAAGTGTAAAATGAGGAGATTTTGTTCGTTTTGATATGTGGCTGGAAAAACTCCCAAGTATTCCACACGCAATTTAAAAGAGAATAATAATTATTTAAGCTTTGTGACTCATCTATTTCCATTTATATTAACAGTTAAGAGTTTACTTGTTGGCTAACAAGTCCATAACCACAAGTCTAGGATACATATTAAGAAGCCAAACATAAGGTTAAGAATGAAGCAGGACAGCTAAGCCATCAATTAATTGAGGTGAAATATGTGGTTTAAATAACCCCATAGGACACAAAAGAATCTCCTTAATTATTATTATTTGTTTTATTATTATTTTTTATTTTTCAAATGTCCACATATTGGAATTGGATACTTTCGGAAAAGCTTTAAACTGCAACCACAATGAAGATTTGCCTTTTTCTATTATTATTCATTCACCCACCCCTTTCAAGCACCTCATTTACACCGCGCATCTACTTCTATTCATTTTACCACTCCTAGTTTACCCATATATATATATATATATATATAGCAATAATTAGCCGTAGAATTTCAGAAATGATTGGTCCCAAATAACCCAAAAAAAAAAAATCATGGCATTAAAATCCAACCTTTAGTTAAACCAGTGAACCGGTGGATTAGTCCCTGATCGGTTCAATTAAGAAATTTAGACATGCCAATTAGGTTGGATTTTTCTTTTCTTCTCTTCATGGACTGGAAATGACATTGTTTTGAGTTAAAAATAACAAATACTTCTTTAATCATATTTATATGGTAGAGAGAGAATATTAATTTTAGTCATATTTATAGAATACTTCAATATTTTTTATGTTCATGTTCATTTTCTTATCCTTATTAGATTTTAAAAAAATTATTAAAAATAGTTTTTTTTGTTTTTATTAAATGGTAAGGGTGAAAACTTATTAAACTTTAAAACAATGTTAATGAGATTTACAGTTTTTCTTGATTTCAATGAACTATGTTGAAAGTGATTTATAAATATGACTAGTGGAAGAGCATCATGTCAAATTTGTACTTTAATAACTATGCTTATTTAATTACATATGGTTTATACATGAATGCTTTAATTTCTAGTTGATTATTGCCTTTTTATTTATATACTTCCTCCATTTTTATATATAAAAAAATTGTATTACATAATTTTAAAAAATTGATTAATTATAATAATTAGGTTTAAAAATTAAAAAATTAGACTAAAATACTCTATATTAATTAACATAAGCATGCATTAATTGTTTGTCATTAATGTAAATTACGAGGGGTAATTTAAAAAATTTGTAATCAATGCTTATTGAGATATTCCTTCTGTTCAAAAATATAACGCATTTTTTGAGGAGTTAGATATTAAAAAATGTAAGGTATTTTTAATCTTTTGAGGTGTAATTATTATTTTTTTTCAAAAGTGCCCCTATTGATAATGACTTTATATTTATTGTATGGTATTTAATAAGGGTAAATATAAAAAATATGATTAATTTGAAAGTAGATAATAATTTTATTGAAGGATGAGATTCTATTAAAAATGCTTTATATTTTAAACGGAGGAAGTATGTGATTTTGCTTATAACAAATAAATAAAAATTAATAGTTTCTCTAACAAAGAAAAACGGAAGGAGTACTGTTCATTTTCAAAGTTATATGTAAATTTTTTTATATTTTAATTAAATTACATTATTTTAATTATGACTAGATTGACCTTTGTTGAATCACATGGGTCACTAACCTTTGAATCACTTCTTCAATTAGTTTAATGATCAACTTAGTTTTGAGTACCTTGAAAAAATTCTCTTATAGCAAAAAATGTTAATTTAATTAATAAAAATTTAATTCATAACCTATAAAATTGTTGGTTTATATGAGGACATTGTTATTGACAATAAATGACTATAAGTGCCTTTATAAGTATTCTGTGAGCCCAACTCATCCTCACTTTTTTTTTTTGTGGATGAAAACTCATCCAAACTTTTTATTTCACACACACACATGTAAACTCTTTAAACATACTTGACTCCAACAAATCAACCATTGTACATCTGATCACTCTATTTATACATTAATTGATGCCAATTACCTCTCATCTAACTAGATATCAATCAAGTATAAGAAAAAATAAGGGTTAAAATTTATTTGTATAAGTATTTTTATTATATATTGAGCGTTTTGTACTATGTATAAATAAGACGCTAGCTAATGTTGATAGTAAGTATTTTTCTGATCTTATTTATAAGTCATTTTTAATATATTTTATTGATATTAAAAAAATCTTAGGCCTCATTAACTTTGCTTAAAAATTTACTAAGTTCATAATTTTGCCCCTATTAAATATATATATATACTTTAAAAATATATTTTTTTTTTAATATCCAATGGAGGATAAAAATTAAAATTTTTAGTAAAAATTTAATGATATGACTTATAAATAAAATAAGAAAAAATTCTTCTCTCTTTAGTCTCTCTCGCTCTCTCTCTCTCTATATATATATATATATGTATATATGTATGCATGGGATCCAAAGAAGTAGGTGATAAGTTAACATAGAAACTTAGTGTAGTGGCTTAGAAACGTGCAGGCATAATCATAAACTGTTGGGATGTCTTTATTGAACCAAAAAAAATGAGAAGACGAAATAGAGACGAATGTCATTTGATGATGACATTTCATTCATCCTCTACTTTGTAAATTGAATTCAACACTAATTTTTCTTTTTTTAAATGTCTCTTTGTCTTTGTCTTCAACCAAATACCTTCCTCGTTTCCCCTTCGTTTTTTGTTTGGTTCCATTGCCCCAAACAGATCGATTTGTCCATTTTCCCCCAAAAAGCTTGCATCTTCGATGATCAACCTCGTCTTCTCGGATAAAGAATATACATGTCTTTATGTTTCGATTGCATTTTGTTTTTAGTTTTGATATAATTTTATTCCACTATTTTCAATCAACTTAATTTGATTTTTCTACAATGTTTGTTTGTTTTTTTACAATGTTTAAAGAGTACATAAGAACCATGACCCATTTTTATGACCATAGTTAATTTCATTGACTCTGCTAACCCTTTTGCTATCATGAAAAAAACGTTAATATGTAAATTAAAAAAAAAGTTGGTGAACAAAGCTTTGGGTAGAGTTGTGGAGAACATTTTTGTCCAAAGTCCTAATTACTCGAAGACGAAAAGGTTAAAAACCTGTCAACGAAATTAACTCCATTAAATATGTCAAGTTCTTATGCGTATTTTTAAAAATACACTAACGTTGTAAATGAATCAAACTAAAAAAACCAAAAACAATTACAAAAAGAAATTATAAGAATTAAAGACAAACCGCAATTAAAATATAGAGACTTATTATGATGTTTTATTCAAAAAATTATTTATCACCATACATTTGAAAATTCAACTATCCGATTCAATTTGTAGTAGTATTAATTATAATTTAGTTGTATCTTATAGAAGCAAGATATAGTATGAATTTTAATTTTAATTTGTTGATGTAATAGATTGAAATTAGAGTCCATACGTGTTAGCCAGAGTTTAATGTCTTTTGGGATTAGATTTGACATAACATGAATTTAATTTGTTTGACGGATTTGAGCTGGTGAAGTATCTCTCAAACTAAGTAGATTGATTATAGAACAAAACACAACAAAATTAATGTACTTTTTTTTTTTAGATCAACAACAATGGGAAAAGAAAAAAGAGATCAAGACTTGACAATAGGGAACCGTTTTCCAAATCTCTTTTTATGCTATGAGTAATTAAAAAAAAAATACAGAGAGAATATTATATTGATAATCTGATTCGAAGGGTTAACACTCGGCCCAGCCTTCCTCGAAGTCACGCCTCGCTCTTTTAGGTCTCAGGACACGTGTCAGTTTCTCCTCGGCCGCCATGATCACCTTGCCTGGCACTTTCGACATTTCCTCCAACTTCCTCAGGTTCTGAACCGTACGTAACCGCCCGTCACCGCAATATCTCAGACCAAACCAAAACGACGTCGCCGCCGCTACTCTAAACGGAACCACCGTCATTAGTTTTCCCACCGCTTGCGACGCCAGCGACGCCACACAATTACTATTCACCCCAAACTTTCTGCTCCAATTCACGAAAACCTCCTCCGCCGCGCACCGTCCCGGATCCTTCTTCCCTTCCGCTGTGCACTTCTCGTTCGTGACGGAACTCGACGACACCGCCGTCTCCTCCATCCGACGCTGAATCTTCTTCTGACCTGTAGAACAGGACTCGGTACTGGAAACACAGGCCGAAATCGACGATGAGGATAAACAATCATTGTCCTCATCATCATCGGAGTGATTCTCGGGCGAGCAAGACGGACAGGTTGAGATTTCAAACGGAGGCACACTACCGGAGACCTGTCTTCCAGCGAAACACTTACAATTGCAGCAGAGAACCTCCCGGAAATGTCGAGCAACTAGAAAATTAGCATCGTGAACCTTGGCATCACATTTCCAGCAGAGAAACGCAGAATCAGAGTCACAATACAGGTATGCCTCTTGGTTACACAACTCACAAATCCTCGGCTTCATTTCCACGGATCGAACCAAATCAATAACGAAACACACTATCACAATAGAATTCTTCAAAAAACCAGAGAGAAAATCTGGAATAGAAACGTGTGAAAGTTGAGAAGAGATGTGAAGCTGTTTGGTTGGAAAGAAAAAATGTGAGGGGAGAGAAAGAGAGATCAAAGGGATACCCTAAGATTCTGTGGTTTCAATGGAGGGTCAATAGAACGAGAGAAAAAGATTTTAGGGAAAAATTTAACACTGAGAAGGGAGAGACTTGTGGAGAGAGAGAGAGAGAGAAAGATATATATATATATATATATATATAAAGAGAGAGACACAGAGGCGGTGTCGACACACAGCTTAGGTGTTATTCACTGAGTGAAGGATATGGATTTATGGCTCACACTCATGTATGAAATTTATTTAAATACTATACAATTTGTTCACACTAAGAGAATTTCAAGGAGCATATACAAACCAAGTCTTGTGGCGGGTGCTTTCTATTTATTTTCTTAAAAAAAAAATATATTATTTTCACACGCATACATTTCTAAGAAAAATACAAGAAATATCAGCCACAAGCACTAAAAGATCCAAATATTAGCGCATAAGTCCCAAATGTAGAAATAAAACTTTCAGGGACCATGGTCTCAGAATAACAATATATTTTTAGGAAAAAATAAAATAAAACATCCTTTCTTTTTCTGTACCAATATGTTATAATCATCCACAAATTTTTGATAATACATATTCTGACGAGTATAGAAAAATACTATTTCTTTTGATATTTTTGCTGAAAAAAATATTATGTCTCAATGATAGGTTTTGGTTCTAAATTTGAAATTTATATCTAAATACTTAAGCATTTTGGTCCTTATGGAAAATTTTTTAAAAAATATATGGTGCAGTATGTTGTACGGAATTCAAAAACTATGTTGTACTATTTTGACTTATAAATAATAATTTTGCTATGGGTTTTTATCCTATGTATTGAATAAATAATGTTAATATTGATTAAAAATTATGTGATCTTTCCTTCCTAGTCAGAAAATTTTAAGGCAAAAAAAGAGTTGGAAAACTTGGTAAAACTAGCTTATCAAACGCGAAGAATAAGGCGGCTTACCATAGTTGACTCAGTAGAAGAAGAATTGTACGGAATTTTGAAAAAAAAAGAGTTGTGCTATTTATTATTATTATTATTATTGTTATTCTTGGATAAGCATGCATTTGTGATAAATCTTATAATCTATATTGATATTAATGTTGATTAAAATTACGTCATCTTTTTTCTTGCCAAAATTTACGTCATGTTTTAAAGCCAAAAATTTCAGGTTTCGAAAAGTTAGAAAATTGAGCATTTTCTTGTTTATTTTTATATCGAAATTATGTTTTTTATGTATTTTTTTTACCAGAAATTATTTTTTTTTATATTGAGTGAATGAAACCGTATAAATACAACAGAATGCGAAGAACAAGTCAGCTTGAGATAATTTCGTTTGCATAAAAAATGTTTGTAATGTAAATTAATTACGTAAATCATTATTTTCACAATTAACATTGCTATAAAAATTATATGGTCAGTGTTATAAAAAAAAATTACATGGTCCGTTCAAGGTACTTAATCCCAAAAAAAAAAAAGAGCTACACCATTTTTGACCCTGCAATAAATTTTCAAGCCAATAAAAATATAAAAACTTTGATAGCTCTATAATATTATATATAGTTAAAGTGAAAATTTTTCCCAAAACTGTCTTTCAAAGCCCAAATCAATATCCTTAATTTTTTAATATTGCTATATCATATACATTTTTAAAAACAATGAAATTTCGCCCTGCACTAACGGATTCTTCTAATGTTTGATTATTAGTTGACCTAATTATACTTACATGTACGCCGCATGACATTCATCTCTTTTTTTTTTTTTTTGTGGCCTCTCTATCCTTCGAAGGAGAAAAGAACTACGTGGAGGCAGAGCAATAGCGGTAGGAGAAGTTGAACCTCTAGAATCGTAGATGAAGGAATCATCATAGTTGAGCCCTCTAAGCTAATATGAGAAAGAAATGTCTTAGAATGGAGATGAAATGATGGATCTCTTGGAAGGAGTAGAAGTGAGCCAATTCCACGTGGACATGCCATACAAGTATTGCTAGTCAAAATAAACAGTCAACGTCTTCCTTTCATCAGCATAGGACGATATTACATTATTTTAAAAACATTAGAATGACATTACACCATTGAATATTTAAACCCTAAACCGTTTTAAATATCTAATTAACTTTATTCTACCTCGAGTTAGTGAAACTAGGTAAAGCTAAACACAACAAAGCCCGAAGAATAAGTTGGCTTAGAAACAATTATGCTGGCATAAAAATGTATGTACGGAATTGGAGATACAAGCTCTACTATTTTTATCCCCAAATAGTAGTTTTTTTGAGTTTATAATATATATTGATGTTACTAACATTTATATTGATTAAAATTATGTGTTCTTTCAAAATTAAAAAATTCCCAAGCTAAGAAAAGGTAAATTTTTTTTTTAACATTTTTATAAATTAATATATCTAAATAATGTTTTCTATTGAGTGAATTATGTTAAATCAAGAATATGTTTGGTTTATATCCAAACCTCAGTTTGGAGCTCAAAAATGAGATTACAAATGTTCATCTTGTTTAGAAAGATTTGATGGGAAATGACTTTTAGGTCAAATGTGAGGTTAGATAACAAGTTGAATTTTTGGATTCTGTGTTATTAATAGAAATATAAATAATATTAAGAAAAAAGTTTCTAAACATGAATTACATTAAAGTAAATTTTATGAAAAAAACATCCAAATATAAAATCACATTACTAAAATTTGAAGTGATGACAATGGTTCCAATGATGAGGCACCAACACACATGTCTATTGCAAACTAAACGCCGGGGGATATACGTTGCAAGGGAGGGGGGCCTCCCCACCAAAAGCCTCAACTTGCAACTAGGAATGTCCATTCATTTAGAAGAGGACACCAACTCCAAAACCCTAATCTCTTTACACTTAACGTCAACAAAGAGTCTCAAGAGATTTAAAAGTTGTGGCTTTTGCCACATCCCAACCCAGCACCCCATCATCCCCTTTGTCAATATTTGGAGATGTTTCATTGGCAACAAGGTTGGTATTGATTGAGAAGACAAACCAGTATGAGAAAGAAAGGTTTTAGAATGGAGATGAAATGGTGGATCTCTTGAAGGAGTGGAAGTGACCAATTTCACGTCGACATCCCATATAAGCATTTCTAGTCAAAATAAATGGTCAACGTCTTCCTTTCACCAGCATAGGATGATATTGCATTATTTTTAATACTTAAGAATATCAATTGTCTCGTTGAATATTTCTAAGGCAAATTTGCAATTTAAACCTTATATATGTAAATATAATTTAATGCTTCTCGAGTTAGTGATACCAGCTAAAGCTGAAGACAACAAAACATGAAGATCAAGTAGGCTTAGAAATAATTATGCTGGCATAAAAAATTTTGTACAGAATCTAAAAAGTGAGCTCTACTATTTGTATGCCTAAACCTCAATTAGAGGGTCTAAATTGAGTTTGTCTCAAACCTGAGATTAGATCATTTCCATCTTGTTTGGAGGAAATTAATGGAAAATGGCTTCTAAGTTAAAAGTGGGATGAGGTAAATTGCTGATTTTCTTGGATTTTGTGCCTATTTTATAAAAATATAAATGTAAATCATATTAAGAAAAAAAGTGTCCAAATAAGAATTACATTAGGGGAAAATCACAGAGGGGTCCCACATAGGAATTATCATTAACAAAAAGTCCTACAAAACATAACTCTAAAGTTGCATGAGCTGTAATTGTAAATAAGTTTTAACATGCATTACCAAAATACCCTTATTCCTAATACTCGTCCATCAACCCCTTCCCTGGTGTTTAATTTGTCAGTGACATTGTGGAGTTGGATTCCACGATGATAATGGAAAAATAGAGTTTAGGGTTCATAGTGAAACTGTGAGCTTTTTTAACTATGGTGTGAGCCACACTCGAATATCGCCAGAGTTTTTGTGGGGTTAATTTCGACAGCAATGCCAACAATGGTAGAGACAAGGAGTAGAGTAGTGAGAAGTGAAGAAGAAGAGTTTCTTGTTCTTCTTGGACATGATAATATAGTTGCCGGAATAGAGTATTCTGACAGAGACTTGTTTCGTTTTGCTCACACCATGATTCATACCTATATTTGTAAATAGTATAGAGAGATATCAACAATAAACCTAGAGTCGGAATAAGAGTCGGGCTTGACGGGCCGCCTGTTTAAGCCCGTTTTAATAAGGGTTCAGGCTTAAAAATTTGGCATTTTTTATGGTAATCAAGCTTCGAAGCCCGGCCCTTTTAAGCTCTAGAAAAACGGAGTCGGGCCCGGGCAGCCCGTGAAGCCCGTTTTACTATTCACAAAGTATTGTTTTCACTTCTTTTCAGATAATGTATAAACATGAATTTGTATTTTGTACCAGCAATTGGTTGAATTGTTTTGTGCCATTTTATAGTAATTTTTATATTTTATCTTGTGATATATGTATAGATATATATTTGATAATAAAACAATTTAATTAATAATTATTATAGGTGAAGAAGCTGCAGAAATAATTAATATTGAGCCTCCGCCTTCATCTTTTACAAGTGGACCTACATCTAAGGGTTTTAATATTTTATTTATGGATGATAATGAGGGAGATTTTGATTAAGATTAATGATGATGTTTGCCTTCATCTTATTTGGACTTTTAAATTTTTTGTTCATTTTTTAGATTATGTGAGAATTTGGTTTGATATATGTTAAATTTTAAAATATTCTAAATAAATTTTAATGTTTAATTTAATTTAATTTTATTTTATTTTTATCCGAGCTTACGGACCCGGCCCTAAGCCCTATGAATAAGGGGAAGGCTTCAATTTTAATATAAAATTGGGGTGATTGGGCTTTAGGGCCTAGGCCCATAAGGGCCGAGCCCATATGGGCTAGGCCCGCCCGTTTACTAACTTTAAATAAACCTTAATCAAACTCCAATAATGCAAACGAAATAAAATTCAAAAAAATCCTAGCAAATCTAAATCCCACTTACACTAACTTATTTGTAATTAAAACTCACGAGACTTTAGAATTAATTTTGGATTTTATGGGATTTTTGTGATTAAAATTTTCATATGAGGCCCCTATATGGTCTTCCCTTACGTTAAAGTAAGTTTTAAAAGGAAAAAAAATCCAAATATAAATTACATACAAATATGTGCCTTCAGAGTAAATGAATCTGTGGATCGAGGTAGATGCAGATATACTTTCATTTTCTATGTGTCTTTCTCTTTCTCTCTCTCTCTGGATCTGTTTTTGTTTTTTATGCCCAGAACTTTCTCTTTCTTACTTCCAGCACCTTTTATTATCACTTTTCATTCTAGAGAATTCGTAAACCTCGTTCATCTCGAGCCTATATATTCTAAATAAACCTTAACCAATTTTTTTTATCCACGTGCCCCTTTCAGCTATATTTATAATCATATCAGAATATTTTTATAAAAAAGTTGGGTGGAATCAATTCTTTTCGTGGACATGTAGCCCACTACGTGTATGTAATAAAATAATCACATTTAGATATTTCATATTCATCTATTGTATGAAAAAGAAAATGTTATAAAGAATGTTTTATATTCATACAATCCGACCCACACGAATTAGTGTCAACATATGTATTTTTCAAAGAATCACAAAATTGAAAAGTTAAATATTTTTTAACAATTTTAATGATGTAGTGTAACATAGGTCCAGACAGCTCAATATAAAATCCAAAACTGAATTAATTAATCAAATCAAATTGTTAAAATTCAGTTTGATTTGGTCTAAATTTTAAATGTTGTTTGATCGATTGATTTTGTACATTTTGATATGAACCGAATAAAATCAATTGACACTCACTTTTAATTATTATGAGTATAAATTTAAAGAGAGAGTTATTCAAGATCAGATTATTAAGAGGATGAGAACATTGAACTTGTAACAACCAAATGCATTTGTTCTTTGAGAGTTGATATAGGATTCATAAATCATAACAATAGATAATTCAATCCAATTAGATTATGAATGGTTGAATTTTAATATAACTTTTTAGAAATTGGTTGATTATATATATATATATATAAAAGGAAATTGAATTTGAAATTTAAATGATAGAGGAAGGAGTGAATCAAAATATCAAAATATTAATTAGACAAGTTGAGATGTTAGTGGACATGATCAATTTAAGAGTGCATAGTTGACAAAAGGCGTTGAATAATGAATAAGAAATAGAACAGTGTACACGAAGGAAAGAAGAGTATGCATGTACATGGAACAAAAATATGTGGTGGGGAGCTCTGAAAATATCTGGCTTTCTCTGCCTAACGGTCCCCCACGTCATCATCATAATTGACCAACACGTCAAAAAATTAAAAAAAACAATACAAAAAAAGAAATTGAAAGAGGCACTAGAAGAAATTAACAGGTGTAATGCAATGCTCCCTCCTAGTTTGATATATTAGGTGTCTTGTCAAAAAAAAAAAGATAAAATAAGAATAAAAAAAAACTTACCTCAAGTATGTAAATGACACCGAAATCACGTGAAATATTATAATTGTTTAATTATAATAGAAGAAAAGTAGGTACAGTTTAAACTAAATTACTCACGTATGTAATACTTAAATTTTATTAAATCAAAATTTTATATAAAAAAAGTTGTAATTACTCAACTCATTTTAGTTATTGTTAAAAAATAATAATTATAATTTAAATTAAAGTAGTAATTAATATTTATTTTTGAAAAGCAATATTTTTTATTTTAATTTAAGAAAATTTTAGTTATTTTACCAAAAATTATTAATGTTAAAAATGTCTCCAAGGACTTAAAAAAAATTATGACATTCTACAAAATTTTATTGTCATTTTCATATTTTAGAAAATTTTTTTATTTTTACAAAGTAAAATTGGTTAAATTTATAAGGTGTTATTTTTCAGTTATAAAATATTAAATAAACAAGGTATTTTAAATCTTTTAAAATAAAATTAATGAGACTTTTTAAAAATACTCTTAATTAGGGAGTGTAGTTAATAAAGTTTTTTAATAGAGACCCCTATTAAATAAAAATAAAGATGAAAGTAGTGTATAATTTTAAAAACAATTAACTAGCTTATTTAAAATATACTTTAATTAAAAATATCTTATAATATTGGAGGGATTGGAGGGAGTTATATATTTAATAGAAATAAAGTTAAAAATTTAAAAATTTATATATATATATATATACATATAAATATATATAGTTATTTATAAATAGAATTGAAAGAAATGTTTGAAAATGTTCAAAAAAATCTTGTAAGAAGCACAAGAAGGAAAGATTTTTATGGATGAAGATGGAGCACAATTTGAAATTCAAAGGTGGCGTCGTGGGATAAAATAACGGCAAGAGCGTAACAAAGAAGTAAAGAAGTCGGAGCCACATAAGGCGAAGGAGCGTCTGATTACCACAAAATAATTTTTTAAAAAAGTTAAAACAAAAAGTGGGGAGCCCACGTGTCAGGGGGCAGCTTGAGCGGTGGATGATCATCAGGAGATACTTGTGAATCGGAATGAATGATTAGGCGTGGGGCCCATCCGGCGGCGTAGATTTTGATTATTCAATATGGGCCTTTGCTTTCCTTGGACAAGAACAATTCTTGAAATCTATGGTCCAGATTTAACTTGTTCACTGTTGGCACGTCAGATCCGATTTATAAATTTCGAACACGCCGTTCCGTGTCTCTCTCCTTTCCAACCACATGCACATATTTTTTTTGTCATCCGAGAATGAAATCAACGGCCTTATTAATGCTCACAAGGTTATTATTGGTAGTGACAAGCGTAATTGGATTCCGAGCTTCATCCAAAAGCTTTGCTGCACATTCCACCTACTCATGCTGAGGGTATGGGAATTCTTAAAGGATTAATTCTTAGCAAAAATCAAGGGCACAATTATTTCAATTATTAATGTCCTTTGCCCTCTTAGCGGTCTTAGCATTTCTTCTTACCCTGATGTTATTGTCCTCCATCTTGCAGTAAATACGTGGTATAATATTGACAATGAGTGACCACAGGGCAAGGAGAAATGACAATAGGGCAAAGTACATGTAATTGACATTAATTTATATATATATATATATATATATATTTTGCATATATATTGTTGGCTCAATTTTATATATATATATATATATATATATATATTTTGCATATATATTGTTGGCTCAATTTTTGGAGAATGAATTGGAGTGTTGTACCCCTTGAAGGTGTGCCAAGTATACCAGAGGAGCGTGTCCTCAAATGTGTCAATTAGATCAGATGATCGAGCAAATTTTTAAGGTTCTTTACTACAATTTCCTTGAAAAATTAAGTGAATGTAAGAAGTTACAAGTGTGCCAAGTGATGTATAAGACTTGATTGTATTATTGTTTCATTAATACAATAGGTGCTTTGTGGAGACCGAGAGAAAAAGAGAAATACAAAATAACTTAGGAAGTCATATAAGGTTGCCCTTACTAATATAACACTTACACTTTTTATTAAGGTAATCATGGGATTAACATAAAAAAATTACCCAAGTTATTTAAAGAGACAAAGTCCAAATTGTAAAATTAAACAAATGAGATTTCAAGTTTTCAAACTTTCAAAATACTCTAATATACTTTTATAAATAAAAAAATCAGAGTATATTATGTATATAGAAGCATGAGATACCTATTTGTATCAACGCATTTGCATTTAAGTTAAAAGACAGTAAGTCAACACAACAAAGCAAAGGTGTGCCACAGCATTCCTCCCATGTGCACAGCACTTTCCTCTCTGTGCTAGTATTGGGCAAACGGGTTACGGGCCAACCTGCGGGCTAGCCCACATGGATTGGTATTTTTACGGGTCGGGTTGGGTTAACCCGTCAGATAAAACAAACTGAAAAATTCAACCCAACCCATTTTTGGGTAGGCTGGCGAGCCCGTGGGCTAGCCTGCAAAAATTTACCAGCATTTTTTTATAATTTAAAATTTATATAATATATATATATATATATTTATTTCATATTTTAAAGAAAATTAGCAATTAAGGAACTTATAAGAAATAAAATGAACATAGAATTCAACCAAGTAAATTCATTTTGCTAGATTTTTATTATTAATCATCTTCTCGCCTAGGTGTGTTATCTTTCTCACTGAGAAAGAAAATTTGAATATATACTCATATTATTTTTTCAATAAATTTTTATTTATGATTTCAATCAATAGATCTTATGAGATTAATAAATAATATATATTTAAAATATTTTTATAAAAATTAATAAATTATCGATTTACAAACTATAATAAAAATTTACAAACAAATTGTAAAAGAGATTTATATTATATTTTAAATGTAAAGAACATATTTGAAAGTCATAAATTATATATTTAAAAAATATTATCATTATTGTAGATTTATAAAAAGATATAATGTGATTAAAAAATAAAAAATTATTTTTTAAAAAATTGTGCTAGCTCTTAGGCCAACCCATTTAGCTAGCGGGCAAGCTAGTTTTAGCCTGCTAGTTTTGTAGGTTAGACTAGCCCAACCCATTTTTTAATTTATTCAACTTAACCCATTAATTTTTGCGGGTTAAATGGGCTAGCCTGCGAGCTCAACTCATTTTTTCAACTCTACTTTATGCTATGCACCACAACGTATTGTACAGAGTTGACAACAATCTTGTTGTCATTTAAAAACAATTGGGGTGAGCTTTTGATCCACCCTAAATCTTCATCTAATATCCGATTGAGGTGATTTAGGTGTCTGTAGAAAATTCTTTTAAAGCTCTAGCTAATAGAACTAGTTTCACTCACAAATTATTTCTCATTAAAAAGTTAGATACCCATTAGCAAACTCACTCTTTTCAACCTTTAAAATACAACTTGGATGTTCAATTTCATCCCTAAGCGCCAAAAGCTCCCAAATACCCCTAAATCACACTCAATAAAGTAGAAAGGACTTGTAACACATCACAACATTCTAATAATACAAATACCATATTTTTCACTCTCAACCCCTTAATCACAAAAATAGAAGGGAGAGGCAAATTCTCATAAAATCAACTCATAAACCATCACATCCAAACATACATAGTTTCTTATTTGCACTAGTATTTTGACTCTATTTAGACTTTACAAGCATGTCATATACAAAGTAAGGCCTAAAATATAAATTTAAATCAAATTAACTAATAGTGCAAGTAAGTCAAAATAATATGATAACTTATTGGAAAATTATCAAACCAAAATACACATAATTAAATTTGTGAGTAGCCTACAATTAGGATATAATAGATCCTAAACCTCTAGTGCTTTCCCTCGACCTTGACTTGAGCTAGCTCCTGAAAATAGTGAAGAGAGAGGGATGAATACAATCATTCATTAATCAAGGTTAATCTAGCCAATAAAAGTGCATGTCAATCAATCATAATGAGGCAAGTGACATTTATACATCTTTCACAAGCTTATACTTTTCTTTTTGAATTACCATCCACAACTACAATACTATCAACCATATGAGCACAACTTATAACATGTTATACATTGAGATCAAATATCAATTAATATAAGGGAATACAATAACAATAACCATGTGCCTTAAATAATAATAATGTGTAAGACTATAACAATAACAAATATGTGGTCATATTTTGATATACATGATCAATGTCATCCTTATACCATTTTGATATCTTTGACATGAAATAATTGGCTATTTAGTGGGATTCGTCCACATATTTGGACTCCCCCAAGCCTTTCATTTTAAGGAGCTGCCTAACTAATGCTACTATACTTACTTAGAAATTACGGTTTCTCCCAATATCGGTAATCATGGGCTATCATACACTTCAGCTAACCTTCTTATGAATCAATAAGGACTAGTTAGGTTTAAGTCCCTCAATGAATAAGTAGGATAGTCTCTTGAAGAATAAGTTAGATGATAAAGAAATAGAGGCAAACTATTAAGCTCCAAATGGCTGCCAGACCATGTGGATTTTCAATATCTACTCTTGTCCTTATAAGCAAACTGCTACCTCAAATGATCATGCAATGAAACTTATGTCTAACCATAAAGAATGCACCTTTTCAAACATGTTACTTACATGTGAAATTACAATAGCATATACATGACACACAATTGCTTAACTACCATGCTCAGTACATCACACACTCCACTATAGCAAAGTAAGCTGTTTAAACCCACATATCTAAATCGGTTAATGCACTAATGGTTTAGAAATGGGCAATAGTGGCATTCTCATTAATAAAAAGGAAGGTGGGATGGTTTCTAAACTAGTTGGAAGAGGAATAAGTTTAAAAATTGATATCTAAACTGGTCATAACTTATAACCAATTTAGATATATATTTATATTTTTTTATTTTTTTTATTTTGAAGAGATATCTAAACTAGTTATTAAGAGTAACTAGTTTAGATATTGATTTATAATTTTTAAAATAAATTTTGATTTAAGATATCTAAACCAGTTATGCTTTGTAACCAGTTTATATATTCTCTTGTATTTTCAAATTAATCTATCAGTTCGTCTCATTCTCATTGTCAAAGGTGCAAAACCCAGAATCAATTCTCCCCTCCTGATCAAATCAACCTAGAATCTTCCCCAAGCACCTTGAATCAATCATTGCCACCCAAAATTTGTTCTTCTCCTTGTTCTTTTCTCATGCCTGAACCCAAAATCAGTTTTCATCATCGTGTTTTTCATCTTCTTCTTCCGTTCTTTATTTTTGAGATTGCTTGAAATGAGAAGCTTGAAACCTAGAATCCTTAAGCTTTAAACCATGAATCCCTTGCTCGTGGCCTAAAATTGAAGCTTTAAATCCTTGGACATGTGTGGTTTGTGTGCTCTAGCTTGCCCAGGTTTTTTTTAATTTTTAATTTTTAATTTTTAAATTATGCATAAATGTGTTGTGTGGGTTTGATATGATCATTATGTAAATTTGAATTACTAAATATATTGGGGAAGAGAGCACTTCCTCTTCCTTGTTCTCAATATAATTATTAGCTTATGTTTGTGATTTTGGGTCACAGATGATACAAAAAAAGGTCTTTGTTTTTTCTTAATCAGATGTCATTATTTATGTCTCTTGATTACTTATAGGATATGATAATGCAAGTTGTCAATTTTCTTTATATAACTTAAGCTACTGGATGTATGTGGGATGGGTTTTCATTCTACACTAAACTCATTCTATTCTTGTATTGTAATGGAATAATGGTTGTACATATGAATTTTTGTATTGTTAATAATTAAGAAACTTGGAGTCTTGCATTGAATTGATCACTTTGTTCTATTACTAGGTTAAAATATTAATTAGGGAGAATTTCTAAAGATCATGAGTTCTTGAAAACCTATTGTGATTTTATTTACTTAAGGTAATCTCTAAAGACTTATTCTTATTTTTATATTGTGGTGTTGTATGATGTGTAAATATTTCTTATGATGTGGCAAATCCAAATTTTAGAATATGCCTTATTAATTTTATAGTTTTGAAATTAATTCGGTTTAGCATTCTTGCTTCCTACTTTTTTAATATTAAATTATTGTGAATTAAATTGTTTTGACTGCATGACTGGCTTATTTTATGTATGCTAGTGGAGTGTTGGTAAAGGAGACCTAATGCCACTAGGCATTGTATGTGATTTTGTTTTGCTTAAATAGTATTATTTTCTCCTTATACTGTTATTGGACTTGAAAGTTCAAATTTTAGGGAAGACTTTGTCAAATTTTTTTTTAAACTTACTATTTAGCCCAAAGTTTGTGTTTGAATTGTTAGCTTAAGATAAAGATTTTTGTTGGCTAGGATGTGATTTATTAAATTTTATTATTGTATTTTCAATTGTAAAATCCGAGCACTAAAAGGAGTAACATCATTCTACTTCCTTCAGAGGATGACTCTACTCTTGACCTTGAACTATGCTTCTTATATGTGGAGGATTCAAAGAAACACTTAGTAGTACAAACACTTAGTAGTACGCAGTCGTATCTGTGAGATGTCAAAATGCCACTTCTAGGAAGTCCAAGAAAATGTTGTCAAGGTCATCATTTGTCGCACCTAAATAGTTCCTTTCTCAGAGAAAGAAGGTCAATAAATGTAAGAAATAGGAATCGCCACCAAAGTTTTTAGGAAACCTTAGAAAACTATATAATGAAAAAGGATGGTCTGCAAAAAGGATTCGAGAATTGATTGTATGTGGGGAAAGTGTTAGGCACCTTACGACACCCCTTCATAAAAAGGGTTACCCTAAGTTCATTGCATAAATTAATTGACCTTTTAATAATATCTTAATTGCTTTTTAATCACATGCAAAAATGAAAAAAAAAATAAAAACATTTATTTATTTATATGGGCGGACTTGACTTAGAATCAAAGCCTAGGGCCTATGTACTTTATGATGAGGATCAAAGTCCACATAGTTTGAAATATTGTTATTTATGTTTTCTTTTAATTGTTTATTAATTTATTTTATGAAGAGAATGTTATTTCATGTTTTTAAATAAAAATTTGTCATCAGGAAGTACCTTTGAGTAAAAGAAAAATAATCAATATTGGAACTTATGGTGATTTAGTATCACTCACAATCTATTGGTTGATACTTTAAGTACACACGATGATTTAGTATCACTTATGGCAAACCTTAAAGAAATTTTCAAAGTAAATTTTCTATAAAATAATTTAATTATGAAATTTTCATACAATATTTGATACATGCAATGACTTAGTGTCATTCACAGTATCTCATTTGAAATTTTTAGGAATCTATGGTAACTTAATATTACTCATGGCATGTCTTAAAAATTGCTTACCTGTGATGACTTAGCGTCATTCACAGTATCCTGTTTAATATTTTAAAGGATCCACAGTGATTTAGTATCACTTATGGCATATCCTAAAAATGTTAAAATTTTGTTATTTTAATTATTTTTAATAATGCACAAGAGAGGAAAATTTAACCAGTATTGAAACTTGTGGTGATTTAATATCACCCACAGTTTACTAGTTGATGCTTTAAGTGCACATGGTGATTTAGTCTTACTCGCTGCAAATCCTAAAAGAATTTTCAAAGTAAATAGTTTAATTATTTTAATGCAAAATTTGATACCTGTAATGACTTAGTGTCACTTGCAATATCTCATTTGAGACTTTTAAGTATTCATGGTGACTTAGTATTACTCATGAAAAATCTAAAATGTGCCAATAAATTTTACTATTTTCTTGAAATATTATAAAAAGAGAAAAAAATTTATTTAATATATCACTTATAGTATATCAATCCATTGAAATTCAAAGTCAACAGGAAGTGTGAAAACCCAAAATCTCATGGCTAAGTGACATTAACCATGTTGATGGAGATTATCCATGCATCACATACTTTTTATGACAAACATCAACATATTACACATAAAGAACATCAATAATGTAAATGCACTGAAACAACAAAAATAAAAAAAAATGAGGGTGTGCATGAGGAAGCATCATTTTGGGTTGATATCCATAATATAATAATACAACTATTTTAAGGATGATTTGTGAAGATAGGATTACAAATTCTCGGTTGTATTACACAAGACCGAGGAAAAAAAACAAGAAAGAGGATTACAAGAGGTTGATCACATACCAATGATCGAAATCCCCCTCCTAATTGGTTATCTCTTAATCAAACTTAAGCATTGTGAGAGTAAAATAAAGAATGGCAAAAAATTTTTCTACCTATGCCCTGTCAAAATATTTTCTCGTCTGACTTTCTATCCTCTCAAATTTTTCTATCACTTTCACCTCCTCTCTAAATTTTCCTTTATCAATTTTTCCTCCATCTCCTCTTGCAGCCTCCAATCCACCTTCCTTCTCTTATGCCCTCTTCTCTCCCTTTTATAGGCACCAACTAGGGTTTTCCTCTTAATGATAGAATCAATTCTATTTTGACTTTTTTTTTTCATTTTTTCAAATTTCAAATTATATTAAAGGAATTTAATTTGATAGAAACAAAATTAAGGGGATTTGGGAGTCAATAAAAAAAGAAAAAAAATCTTTTAAAGTCAAGAAGATATTATTTATTTTTTAATTGTTTTTATAAAATCCTATTTTTCCTTATTTATTTTGTTTATTTATTGTCCTTAATTTTATTAGGCTTTTTATTTATTTTTAATCTATATCTAGAAGCTTGGACAAAATGCGATGTTCACACCATTGAAGAGGTCAAAATTGACTATGCTCTTGTTTCATTTCCCATTGATGAGATCAAGACGATGAAAGATGCAGAGGGGGCACTTTTACCTTATAGCCAAAGAGACTTGTTAGGATGCCTTAAGATCTAGTAACAAACTTAGTTCTTGTAATGCATTCCTTAAATTTAAGAATGGTTTACTAATTTTTTTTTTAAATTTAACAAGAGACCTCATTGTTTGATAAAGTAGGTTGAAAAATGCAATTGCACGAGTTGAGTCTGTAGAACCAATTTGTTCTATTGGCATATGGTGGATCATTTTCTTGTAGAGTTTTTAAAGTGGTTTCTAATCTTGTTGGCATAAAAACGTATCAAATCTTTGCTAAGAGTGAGGATCTAGTCAAATTCTCATTGATTGTGATCAAACCATGATGAACATTCAAATTGAGATTAATAAGTATCTTATTCTAAGTGTAAAATTAAATGAAATTAAACAATCAAGCTCTTGAAACTAACTTGTTTTCATTATCGTAGGTTTTTACATCAAATGTTGGTTTCCTCCAGTAAAGACAAATAATACAGATATCTTTGCTTGCATTACATTAGTGATAAGAAGACCACCATAGAGGTAAAGGATGAATACATGAATCAAAGGCTCAGTTAAGGCGGTAAGGAGTATTACTTTTTTCTTTATTTCTCAATCTGTAAGTAAATGTATTTGAATTTATTTGTAATGATATTGAATATTTGCTTAAGTCATGTTATTATTATTATTATTATTTTGCAATACACACTATCAATTGTTTGTTTTTTTATGAAGAGCAATTATATCATCTTTTTATGATCATAAACTCAATCTGGTAATGAAGAAGTCTTGTAAGTAGTAAGTCTGTTTTTGTAATACATTATTTTCTGTGATTAAGTTACTAACCATGTGATGTTGACGATAGCCCTATGAGGATTAGCTAGCAAGTCTGGTTGGGCAAGGCGTCATATGATGTCAAGGATCCTACATGGATAACACCAAAGGTAATTAATACATATATGTTTTTATTCTATGTAATTTTAGTGATATAGTTTTCTTTGAATTTAATTTTAAAAATGTTGTGTTATTCTAAACAGCCTCTGTCAAGCCTTACTAACTTGCTCGGCTTTTATGTGTTAAGATGTGTATAACATCATCATGGTTAGCTTGATAGAGTTTACTGAAGAGGTAAATTTAATTTTAGAGGTCTAATCTATTTTTTTCCTTTACTTGGAATTGCTAAGTTAAATTCCTTGTCCTTGATCTTTTTATATGTTCAATGATTCGTCTTTATTTTCACAATTAGATCTACAAGAAATTAGAAGACATTGAGGATTGTTTATGCTTGATCTTCACAACAATAATCCATTGAATGAGTGAGTTTAGGATATGTTTAGCTAAATTAAGAAAAATATTGAACTTATTTGGATATTGAATATTAAATGAAATTGTATATATTTTCCATTAATTTGATTGAATTGGACTGTATTTTGATTGGCTGGATGTATATATTGCTTTTAATTTGTTAGTTTGTAACCTATTATGGCTGGGTTAAGTGAAAAAGCAAATGAATTTTATTAAAAAAAACCATAGTTTGTAAACCAGTTATGACGTAATAACTAATTTAGAAGTGTATTTTTTAAAGTTAAAAATTTTAAAATATTTTTCTTGAACCTTTATCTAAACTAATTTAGAATATTCTCATTCTAAACTGGTTATATGGCCGATTTAGATATGCTTTACATATCTAAATTGGTCTTATCAAAACCAATTTAGATGACTAATTCTAACCGGTTTAGATAAGGTCTTTTACGTTAGTAACTATTTCACACATCAAAATATCTCATATCTACACATATGATGAACCCTTAGTCGCCTTAGACCAGCAAATAAAACTTAAATGTAGTTATAAGCATTCAAGGCCATCTCCTTAGAGAGCAATACATATAAATCTTTGGTTCAAATGCCAACAAGTTAAAGGAATGAAGGAAATGGTTTCAGCTATGTTTAAATGCAAGAATTAAATGTTTGTAATTTCTGAATTTAATGAGATGAAATAAATGAGTGAAATGGAGAGACCAAGTAAGAATCCCTTGCAATTATCCTTGAATTCCATATTTGAATCCACACAAGTAATCTCAATTAGCCTAATGTAGAGCACTTTAAAACTTTTAAAGTATTGTGAAACATTGAATCTAATGATCACTAAAAAATTTAAGCTAAGTGAATCAAAATTAATAATGTGTTCAGCCTTGTTCATAGCTACATAATCTAAACCAAAATAGGTGGTGGAAAAAGCTCTTAAACTAAATTCATACAAACTAATATGGATTTTGCTCAAGCTGAAATGAAAATCTGAACAAGAACACCAAGAACACTCAAAGTAGTTCATGAATTATAGAACTGAAACACACTTAATAATCCCAATTTAACATCCACAACTTCAATCTAAACATGAAAATGAAATCAAAATCATAATCCAACCAGAACAATAATTTCAAAATCTTAGAAGAAGAAGAAGAAATTGTAGAATTAAAAATACAAATGAAGAATACAAATCTGGAGCTCTCAAATTGCTAAGTCATCTTCCTTGAAGCTCAACATATGATCAACCACTCTTGCTCCTCTCCATCACTTGGTTGAGTTCTTGAGCTTGAGAAGTTTCCATAGATGAATGTAGATGAATATATAAAAGCTAGAATTGCAATCTGGAAAATGCTTGAAGTGTTAGACGAATTGGTGCTGGAGAAGAAGAGAGAATGAATGAAAATCTGACTGTATGAAGAAGAGAATGGCTGGAACGTCATGAATGAAGAAGCAAGATGATGAATCAAATCTGGAAAGTATGAAGAACAATGCTGGATGTAAATCAGAATGAAGAAGATGAAGGAATGGATCTAGAAAAATAAAAGAAGAAAATGGACAAAATTGAGAGAAAATAAAGGGGGAAAATCTAAAGAGAGAGAGTGGAATGTGAAGAATGAATCTGAAATTGAAAAATAAAGGCTCATGTAGGTTTGGAAAATGTGAAGGTGATAACATCAAAGTGGATAGTGATAATACCAAAGTAAATCCAGATTTGGAATGGGTAATTTCTGGCTGGTAAATGAGATTAATTTGGCTGAATAATAAGCCTGGAAATTAAATCAAATTGGCACTTATGAGAGCTGAATCATGAGGCATAGGAAATGTGATTGAAGTGTAGAAAATGTGATCCTCTTTGACTCGTCTTCAGCTACCACCTCATGTTCACAAATTCAGCACTTATGTCACACAACACATGCTCCATTTAAGCTTTAAGATGATGTCATCCTATGCTTTCCATTGAATCAGACTTCATTCACGGACCATGTGCTCTTCTTTGCCTAATGATGATGTCATCCAATGCATTCCATTTTCTTTGGTTTGTATTTAATTAATTCTCCACTTAATTTTTGAAATTAACAAATCAATTTAGCATTAATTAAATTTGAAAATGACAGCATTCAGCCCTTTAATGTTCTTAACTTCTTCCAAGAATGTTGACTTAGTCTTCTTGCTTATTGATCCAATTTTGCTCTTACAAAAATCTAAAAATAAAAGACACAAAACTAAATAAATTCTAAAAATAGAATTAAAAAGGAAAAAAAAAAGAGAATTAAAGCCCAAAAATCTAATTTAGCATTTTCAAGTGTCAAAGCAACCATCAAATAGCATTATTAGGGTCCATGAAATCTATGTAAAACACAACTAAAAATAAAAAAATAAACCCTAATATGCACTATTTGATACTAAAAACCAAGTATATAATATGTAAAATATCAGATAGATCAACAAGTCTTTCACTCACTCATACAAGCATAAAACACTATATATTTTCTTTTCACAATATTAACATTTTTAATGTTATCTCACATGTCCCATGAAATTACTTACTATCACAAATATCATAGAGTC
This sequence comes from Prosopis cineraria, assembly GCF_029017545.1. Lineage (NCBI taxonomy): Eukaryota > Viridiplantae > Streptophyta > Magnoliopsida > Fabales > Fabaceae > Prosopis > Prosopis cineraria. The sequence continues at coordinate 33,573,330 of NW_026555343.1, forward strand.
TTTCTCAAATTGCCACAATTATGTTCAAAACAAGCTTATATGCATTGTGCGATTTTCAAATAAATTCTTAAACATGTGTCATCAATTGAACAAACAATTGCATAAATTAAATTTTCTTCAGTAACCTCAAGCATTTAAAAGTTCAAATATTTACCTCTCAATAATAAATACTTCCAAAGCTTTACTAGCTTGGATGGTGCCAAGAGGATTAAATCTATAATTTAACAATACCAAAAATTATTAATGTCTCAATAACTAAAATCTCAACACCTTAACTCAATACCTTATAATCCTCAAAGCTCCAATTTCTCACATATAGGTATTCCCATTGAATTCATTAGCTTCGTTTAGCTCATATTAGCTTCATGAAGCTTTCACATCACTATTAATGGCATTTACTAATCTCAACCACCTCATTAAGTGCTTATAGAGCCGTCAATTAGGACTAGCCTGGCTAAGTTCGAAAAAATCTAAGATCAGGCCTCTTCTTTGAGCTATAAAATGGTAAATTATGCTCAAAAGGGCCATCCCTTTTAAACCCAAAAATAAAAGAGCCAACCCTTTTAAGCCCTTTTATATATGTTAAAATTTAATATAAAAAATAAATACTTTAAAACTAAATGTTACGTGTAATAATTGATGAGGCTCCATAAGGAGAATGATCAAATTATATTTATGTTGATGACAATGAAAATCATCAAGATAGAACTGATGATGTAAGTAAAGTTTAATTATTATTAGTGTCGATTTTATAATGTTGCTACTTTTGATTAGACTTAAATTTATTATTATGTATATTGTTTTAAATTTATTATGCTAGACTTAATGTTATGTGTAATAACTTTTTTAGGATTTTAAATATGTTTTTTAGAATTTTAAATTGAAAAATGAAAAAAAAAATATAAGGTCGAGGCCCTGAGGGCTTGCCAAAATGGAACCCTAAAGTGAAATCAAGCTTTATAGGGCCAGCCTATTTAGGCCTTGCCTAATTGACATCTCTAAATGCTTATTTTTAGACATTTATCATACTCATACTCCAGAAATGTGTAAAGCCATAACTGCTATGTTTAAATACCTTAAACAACTTCTATTAATTCTATTTAAATTAATGGGTTTGAACCAATAGCTTATATGGATTGAAAATCACCTTACTCAAGTAAACCTTAACTCAAAATCTTGAGAAAAATGGAAGAGAAGGGAAGGAGGAAGCTTGGTACACTTATATTGGGTGTTATCCAGCTCTAATTTGCTTCCAATCCTTTAAAGATATAAGCCCTAGCAGAGGTCTGCATGCCTTCTTCATTTTCCCCTTTGTTTCTTTTTTTTTTTCAAATTAATCCATGCTCTTATTTCCACTAGAAATTGATCATGGGCAATGGCACATGCCACACGGGTTACAGAATATGATACAAAGAGTTAGGCTTTGTGTACTGTGGAACATGATGCGTGCACTATGGCATGTAACGTAGAGACATTTCTCCTTATTTTTCTCCTATTTTGAAGTCCAGTTGTCTCAACTTTGCTTTAAACTCAATCTTAGGGTAGCAACCACAACCCGAAGTATTCATTAGTTTTTTATAACCATACATAACATTAATTTATCTAATTAACCTCATTTAACTAATCTTAAACAAGGTTAATTTTTTTAGGATGTTATAAGCCAAGCTTGCATAGATGAATCAATTTGCATTAAGTGAAGTTTGTTAATACAGGGTCAAAGTTGGTGTTTTGTGTTGTGCAAGTTTGGTAAAGTGTCAAGAGTCCTTTTGTCATTTGCTTATCGCCCTATTTACAGAAAAATGGTAACAGTATGCTCCTTTTGAATTTCAATTTGACACCATAAAGAGTTGAAAGCTATTCACCCTATTAGGTAAGGGTGCACCTCGTTGTGTGAAGTAGGGAGAGCAAGTGCACAGTGATACTTGGATAGTTGAGAGAATGGGTAAGACCACATCACTGGCTTCTTAAATGCGATGTTCCACTTATACTCATGGGGTTGGTTCACTATTGGATGTAATATCCTCCTCCTTCTAATCCCATAATTAACTCCAAATCTCGAGTACTATTGAATTGGATTAAGTAGTTAATATAATACTAAGTTTCAAATAGTTAGGCAAATTAGGATCCAAAGTTCACAACACTAAAACCATTTTCAAAATCCTTTCAATTGATAAATTAGAGTTCAAAAATATGCAAAAGTATAGAATCATTACACATGAGAGTGCATTTACTTATGAATTTGAAAACAAGAAAAATTTGAAAAATTTTGGGACATGCATCACAGCTCGTCGAACATGCGCCGTGGCATGTTCACCTCTGTGACATGTACCATGGCTTATGGCACCATGTGTCGTGGCACAATTGCATAAATTTTGATGGTAAATTCTGCTATTAATTTGTTAGCTTTTAGGGCAACTTCTAAAGCGCCCCATTCTCTGTCCGACGTCCGATTGATATGAATTAGGTGTCTATAGAAAGCTCTTTCTAAGCTTTAGCTAATGGCTTTAGTTTTCATAATCAAATTATTACTAAATCAAAATGTGGATACTCTTTTCAAAATTTACACTTTTTTAATACTTTTCATAAAACAAAGTGTTCAATTCAATTTTCAAAAGCCACTAGCTATTGACATCAATTTGACCACATGTAAATTATCAAAACTAACTCATGTAATGCACCATAACACATTAAACACTTTTAGATCACATTTTCACTACTCAACTCTTGAATTTGAGACATTTTCATCAAGAATTCTATGGTCACCACATAACATACTCTACTTTTACTTTCATTAGTATTTTGACCTTATCACAAATATCACATAACATCAACTCACTTCCTAAGGCCTAAAATACAATTTCAACTAAAAAACATATAATGCAAGTAAGAACCAAAAATGGTTAAAACATAATTGGCAATTTCAATTGTCAAATACACATATAAGTTCGAAACAAAAAGGCCTACTAAATTAGGATTGTAGTCCTAAGCCTCTAGTTGCTTTCCCTTTTCCAATCCTCTTGAGCTATTCTCTATAATATTAAAGATAGTGAGATAAATACAACCACTCAGTAATCAAGGTCTAACTAATCCATACTAATGCATGTAAATTAGTTTAAATGCAAGTGGCAATTAATGTCAATTCTTTAAAACCATGTAAACCATTTAAGAGTATAAATTCACCCTTCTAAGGATAATAGCACACACTTGGGAAATAAGACTTTTTAGCAATTTTCATATCAAAGGAGTTTTATTACACAATTCAATAACATATTGGTAGTGTTAAACTCAACTCATGAACATTCTCATTAAGGCCACAATACAGACAATCATGTGCCCTTACTCACTATATGCATGATCAAACCTCCTTTATATCCTCCTTATTCCTCTAACATAAAACTGTGGGTTATAACACAATGGGATAGTCTATAATCCATGACTTCCTTAGCCTAAATGCTTGTGAGGAAATCACTTGGCCAAGGTGCACCCAACTCACTTATGAAATACGATTTCCCCTATTTCTCACACTATGGGGTGTCATATACCCTAACTAGCTTTCTCATTGAACCAGTTAATAGCTAGTCAGGTTTGAGTCCCTTATTAAACTAGTTGGACAATCTCTCATTGAACAAGTAGGATAATATGGATATAACTAATTCAGGCAAGCTATCACTTGGATGAGAGCCCTACTACGTGGATTTAATAGCATACTCCCCTTCCTAGGCGAATTCTCGCTCTGAAGATCATGTAATGCATACTCATGCAAATTTTACACTTAACTTAATTTATAGCACTCCACATAGCCAATTTTATTAAACTCCACCATTTTATAAGTCATTGAACTTCTTAAACACATTTTTATTGAACTACAAAATCACACAAGTCATTGAACTCCAATTCAAACCCATCATTGAACTCCAAATTTAAAAATCATTATACCTTACATTCACAATCATTGAACTCCATACATTTCAAAATCATTGAACTTCTATCAATCAATCATTGAACTTCTATTTTCATAATCATGATATCCCATACTTTAACAATCATTGAACTTTACAATTTCAAAGTCATTAAACTTCTATTTTCATAATCATGATACCCAACACTTTGACAATCATTAAACTTCACAATTCAAAATCATTGAATTTCTTCAAGTTACTACTTCATAGTGGGCTTTTTAAAGCAAGGCAAGCCACAACTACATTTCAATCAATTTCATAAAATTCCATCATTCTTTATCAACAATAACTAATAAACACATAAAAGTTTGAGTTAGAATTCCCCCGGTTACCTCAAATTTTTGAAAGGTCAAAGGTTTCACCTCTCAATCAATCACTCCCAAAGCTTCCAAGTAGTTAAAATAGTGCCAATGATAGTCACTCTACAAGCATTTACAATGCAAATTATTAATATTCAAATTTGTGTTAATTCTCACTAATACTTCGTCATTTTTTATTACTCAAGATTTATTAAAAGTACATATAGGGTTTCTTAGCTTCCTTTAACCCTCATTAATATCAATGAGTCCTTTAACTGGACCACATTATTCCCAACCACCACATTTATAGGGATTTTCTGACATTTAATGTCCTTCAACCTCCAATCAACATATAATCATAAATACTAAATTTACTTAGCTCAATCTACTCTTATTAACTTTATTTAAATCAATGGGTTCAGACCCATAGCCTCTATGGACTAAAAAACACCATTATCAATCAAATCTTAACCTCTTCCATCAAGAAAATGAAAAAGAGAGGAAGATTTAAGTAAGGAAGCTTACCTTAAATGTTTAAGAGTTCTAAAATATTTCCAATACCTAGTTTTCCTAAGCCCTAGTACTGCTCTCTCACTACTCTTTCGTTTCTTCATTTCTTTTCTTCTCTGATGCATCAAATTTGTGACTTATTTCAGTAGAAAAATGACCATATGCTGCTGCGCAGACGCATAATGCAACGCAATGTATGGCACAAAGTACATCTCCAGGCATGTTGCCACACATATGCCGCGGTAGCTCATCCACTAGCCACGACGTGTGGCACAAAATTACTTTCTTCATAAATTCTTCCTCTTCCATTCCTAGGTGAGCTAATTCTCCTTTAGACCTACATTTAAGGCTAAAATTGAGACTAAACACGCCCGTTAGGCCTCTCTGGCCACATACCTTACTAATACATAGTTAATTAATTTGATTGGGCTTAGATAATTTAGTTTAAAATTAAGGATGTTACATTGGACTCATCTCATAGGGTTGGTTCATTATTAGGCTATGTCTCTCTTTAAACAGGATTAGGCTTTGGCTAATTACCCCTTAAGCTCGGTATGCTATTTTTAGTCCTAGCAACATTTCAGTGCCACGGGAAAGAAATGGTTGCTTACGCTTTATCTTTTTTTTTTTAACTTGTAAGCCACATGTCAAGCTCAAATATGGGTAACAATTACCCCATGCATTTACCAGAGTATACCATCATTTCCTTAAGTACTCTACTTGCCTAAGGTTATAAAACTCCTTTTAAATTTAGCTTTCCTTTTTTGTATTTTACCCTTATCTCTAGCTTTTCTTACTTGGTTAGGTCAGGTCGAGCTCCACGTTAGGCTAATGCTTGACCTTATGTACATGTTTAAGCATAAAAATTAAGTAAAATAACATTATAAAATAATTAATTTTTAAAAAATTTAGAAAAATAAAAGATATAAATATTTTATGTTGGGATTGATGCTAGCCCGGTGTTTAGCTGGAAGCTCTACTAGGGGTAGCCTAAATGGCTCAGGCAAGACTAGGCCCCTCCACAATCATTGTTTAACCCCTGGTAATGATATTTACCTTTAATTTATGTAATAAAATGTGGGATATTACAATTTGCGTATTTAATTATATTTTAGTAATTAAACTAATATAGGGTTGATAAGCAATACACCCCTAAATCATTGTGTGAATAGTATCCTGGACCTAAAACTCATAAAATATGTAAAAACTTACCTGAACTTTTAAAATTGTAGCATTTAACCCCTCAAATTTTAAGATAAGAAATGATCATTACTTCTTAAATGGCAGGGTCCACTTACATGAGATGTGGCATCCACTTCTCCAAGTTCTCTCTCATGGCTTTTATGATCTCCTTTAGGTGATCCTTTGCCTTACCACCATTTTCATGTTTCGGTAGCTAGCTAATGACCTTACATCATCAGACATCTCAGTCTTGCTTGAGGTCCTAGGCATCTTCACAGAAGCTGATACTGATGGTCATTGCTCCAGTGATAAATTTCACCCATATTGACCCAAAATGGAATACGTCTCAATCTCAACCTTAAATTTACATCCCTTTCCTCCTCATTAAAAGAGCTTTTTGTGTCATAGTGTTCACCCCACTTACTACATTAAACCTCTTCACACTCTATTTCAGTTTACTCCTGATTGCAACGCTAAGGATGTTGGCGAAGCTTTTGGGTTTCAACAACTTCACCTTACTATCACTTATGCCAATCGCAGCAATCTTAAGGCAAAGGTTGCACTAAATTCTTTCCCTACCCATTTTTAAGGTCATCCTTACTAATTAAATACCCAATCAACAACACTACTGGCAATCATTAGATTTTCCTAAGAGGATTACCCAACATGGTTAACCATCTTAAAGAATTTCAAAAGTTTAATTGTACTTTTTGTCAAAAATTAAGATCCTAAGTTTAAACTTTATAAAAGAGTTCAAATATAACTTGATTAAGTCTAAAATAAAGTAAAAATAAGCACCAAAGCATAAGATATCATTGTGGTAGTTAAAAAGCCTAAAAAACAATTGAAAAAATATTGAGGGGAGAAAATAACAAAAGGACGCGCTGCGGCATGTCCACTTACACCGTAGCTTGTCCTTTTTATGTTGTGCAGTGTAATATAGGAGCAATGTGCTATCATTTGATAGCACCTCAGGATAACTTCTAACATCTTCCATTTCTCTGTCTAATGTCCTATTGAAGTGGTTTAGGTGTCTACAAGAAGTTTTTTTTATAAACTAGCTAATGGTATAGGTTTAACTCCTCAATATTTTCACATAAAGGAGTTGGTATCCAAACACTATTTTCACACTTTCACAAAATTTCACATAATAAAGTATCCAAAACCCATACAAGTGCCAAAAGTCATAACCAACACTTAGACCATACTCAATGGACTTAGGGAATACCTGTACAATGCATCAAAGTCATCAAAAATTACATATCTCATTTTCAACTCTCAACCCCTTAATATAAAAAATTTCACATAATAAAGTTATCCAAAACCCTTACAAGTGCCAAAAGTCATAAACAACACCTTAGACCATACTCAATTGGACTTAGGAATACCTGTACAATGCATCAAAGTCATCAAAAAATACATATTTCTCATTTTCAACTCTCAACCCCTTAATATAAAAAACATAAGCATGAGGTTCATGTAATATCCTAGAGATTTAAACCTAATTAGCTAAGCCTAATTAAAGATTAATGAATTAAATTTATATGGTGTGTGACTAGATAGGTTTTAATCAGTATGTTTGGTTGTGTGTTCTTCCCTAAATTCAAGTTTGAAGTGAAGTCAGATCATCTAAGCATCAAAAAGTAAGAACAAAATTATGAGGCTCTGTGCCCCATGCCACGATATACACAACCTCCCTTGCAGTGCATGTATGCTATTTACGAGCCTGGGCCTCTGTGTGCATGGTAAAAATACTGCATAACTGGCTTTGTGTTTGTTCAAAAAATTAAAAGAAAAAGGAAGGAGAAACAAAGAGTACACCATTTGCTCTGCTAGGGCATGAGTTTGGGAACCATTAGAGATGTTTGGATATTCCTAAAATTTAATGTATGTGAACACCCATTTTGTCTAGCCCCCACAAAAATAAAGGGATAGAATAAAAAATTGAAGAGCCTTTTTTATAAAATAAATAAAAAATGAAATTAATGAGTAAGAATTAAATAAAAATCTCCAAATTTGTGCCTTAATATGAGTTTTCAATTAGAAAAAGTCAAATGAAAATTCAATCCCCGAAATTATGCTTGATTTAAAATGGTAAAATTCAAATAAAATTAATTACAAATTATGATTTGATAGGATTCAACCATTAAATTAGGATGCCTTAATTTTCATCTATAAAAGGGTGGTGATCAAGGCAAAAAGGGAAGGAATAAAAAGAGGAGGCAACAAATAAAGGAGCTTGAGAGAGTTTGTTGAAAAGATAGAGAATATTTGTTCTCTTGCATCATCTCCACTCATTATAATATAATGTTAGGATTGTATAGGGATGCTCTAGATAAGACAATACTAGTTGCTCATTATTCTAATACCCTAAGGAAAGCCAATCCTTTCATTTGAGATCACATGTATAATCTTTAAAAATTTTTAAAGGCTGAAGGGTATAGGATTATGTATTGATTTAGATCATCCTTTTAATTTCCACTTCTCCCCTCTCGAAAATTCTTGTGTTGCTGTATATACGTGCTTTTATAGACGCCATGTGTCTTATGGCTTCCTTTCTCCCATACTTATTTTTTTTTCTATTTCGTTTTGTTCTTCCCCATCTCAATTTGAATGTGATTTCACAAGAATATAATTTTTTTTCATTTTATGCTCTTGTGTGTGCATGCTTCTTTCCGTAGATGTATGTAGACTTGTATGTTGTCCATTCCTCTCTCCTTTTAATTTTAAGTCAACATGGCTTTCTTTAATTTCATTTCCTTTATTCATTTTTTTCCTCTTGTTTCATTTCTTTTTCTCTCTCTTCTTTCACCTCTCAATTGCTTGAACCACCATTATCTTTTTTATCCTTACTTTGGCTTTTCATTTGTGTAGGTAAAATATATATTATATATATATCTATGTATTTGTGATTTTGTTCTAACAAGCATACATGAGCACATACACTCAAGCATGTATGTCGGTTGGTTATTTTTTTTTAGAAGATGGAGATGATTGGAATAATTATCTAAGTTGCAACAAGTGGTAAAGCCCCAAAAGTTTGATCTCTTGGTTATTTTTTTTTACAAGGCATTTATATTATTATACCCTTTTCTAGCACACAATACACCATATGATTTGAGACTTTTATATTTGTATTGTATTTTTTTATTTATACTGTGTGAGATTTGTAAAGTCCCCATAAGTAACTAGTCTATTAGTGTGCATATGTGGCAATGGGCCATCGCAGACACACTAATCATGATTCTTCATTAATTTTTTTTTCTTTCTTTTAAAAAAAATAGCCTTTCTTTTTTCATAAATATAGATAGGTCAAAAAATAATGTCTATGCTGTGTGAGATTTTAGAATCTCTACAAGCATAAAATAAATTAATTTCTATGTGAGATTTTTACGAATCTCTGCAAAAATTTTAATCTATTTTCTTTTAAAAAAATCCTTATCAAATAAGGGAATAAGTTTTTTTCTTTAATTAAAAGATACCAATCTAATTTAAAATATTTTTTAAAAAAATGAAAAATTATTTTCTAAAAAAATACTAACAAACCGACTCGTATTTTTACCCTTGAACTATGTAGACTTTGATCCCTCTCAAAAGTACATATGCTATAGGGTTTTTATCTTAAGTCAAGTCTAACTTGTAAATAAATAATTTTTTTCAATAATTATTTTTTTTTTCCTTTTTTATTATTTAAGGGTAATTAAATTTTTTATTTACAAGCTATATTAATTGTGTTTAGTTAAGGATAACTATTCTCACGAACGAGTGATGTGAGGTGCCTAACACCTTTCTCACACACAACCGACTCTCAAACTCTATTTTGATTATTATAGACCATTTTATTTTTTTTTAAGTTTTCTAAAATTCTCCTTTTGAAACTTTGGTGGTGGCTCCTATATTTATTGATTTTCTTTTTTTAAGAGATCATTGATCTAGGCGTGACAATGTAAGTCTCTTATGCCCTCTACTTCTATCCTCCTTTTCTTTAGTTTTGAGTTAGGGTTTGAATGGGAAAAATCATGTTCTGTCCATATGGGCTATGAGTCCGATTCCATTTGCTAAAAATAGAGTTAATATGAGTTGTTTAAGTTATTTAAACATATAACATTAATGGTTTTATGAGTTGTTGGTTGATAAATGTCATTAATGTCTAAAAAATTGGTTATAATGATAGTAGTTGGGAGTGTTAAAGGTCATTAATATGGTTTCATGGTTCATTAATAATAATGTGAGTTAAAAAAACCTATTAAACCTAATGGGCATGTTTGAATAATGGGAGACTCTATATTTTTATATGTTAGAAAGGATGAGATAGAGTGTTAGAAAATATTCAAATAAGGATATTAATGGATATCCTTGTGGTTTAACTGTAGACTAATCCATTTAGTATCATTTAAGCTTAAGGAGAGCTTTGGATGTTTGTATATTTGAGAAGTAAACCTTTGACTTCTTAAAGTTTTAAGGCGATTGGGGGAAAATTTAGTTTATGCTTTTACTTGTTAATTGATTATATGTTGAAAGAAAGTTTGGAAGCCAAATGATTGTAAAATTTAAATGGATGCAAATTGTGGCAATAGTAGTAAATATGTGATGTATTGAGATTTGTAATATCCTCTATGATTAGCTCTAAATCTCTATAATTAAGAAATTGGCTCAAGGTAAAAGATATAATTACCAGTTTATAAATAAGTTGTAAAGATGAGATTCCAATTTTCAAAAATACAGCCATTTCAAAAGGTTTTGTGATTGCAAATCAGAGATAATAACTATACGAAAGCATGGGATTATGTAAAAGATTAGTGCATTTGCTTAGGAGTCAAAAATCAATACAATTCTATAGTTTTTAGGGGTGCATGTTGTGACCTGTTGAACTACACTTACGGCTTGTTCGCCTCTCCACGATACGCCACTACTCATTACATAATGTGCCGTGACACATTGCACGTTCTGTGATAGCATAGTGCTGCTGTCAAATTGACATCTTTTGGGGTAAATTTTGACGTGCCCCATTCCTCCATTCGACATCTGATTGATGTGAATTTGGTATCCACATAAAGCTCTTTTTAAGCTCTAAATAATAGCTTTGGTTTTAGTTTTAAATTATTGCTCATTCAAGAATTGGACAATCATTTCAAAACTTGCACTCTTTCATTAATTTTTCACAAAACTAAGTGTCCAATCACATTACCAAGAGCCATAAACCATATAAACCACCCAAACCACATGCAAAGTTTAAAATGAATTCGTGCAATGCACCACCTCATACATAACACTTATAAATCACATTTTTAACGCTCAACCCTTTAATCTCAAAAACTAAAAGGGGAGCCCAAAACTCACATTTCAATAAATAATCTATAAAAGTCACAAGTTAAACTCCATTCTTACTTGGACTAGTATTTCAGCCTTGCTATAAACATCATTAAACACATACATGTATACTAGGGCTCAAAATACACTACCCAACTCAGTACACATAATGAAAGTAAGATCTAAAGTGGATTAATCCTAGCTGACAATATCAATTATCATATATACATGCATACCAAAAAGTAAAAGTAGCCTACTACTAGGATGTCAGATCTTAAGCCTTTGGCCGTTTTCCTCTGTTTGATCCTCTTGAGCTATTTTTTGTAATATTAAAGATAATGGGGTAGTGCAACCATTTTAAAAATAAAATTCTACTAACTCATACTAATGCATGTTAATTAATTTAAATGTAAGTGGCCAACTATTAAACTATTTCAAACATGGACATATTTAAGGGCATAACTGAATCTTTTCATTATCAACAAGACATACACATAAGCATATTAAAAGGATAGGCAGTAGGTAGGCAGTCGTGGCTATGGGGAGGCGGGAGGCAACACAAACATATATGATAATTAAAATAAAATTATATTTATACACACATCACTAACATAATATAAATATTTTAACATATATATTGATATTCAATTGAAATATATAACAACAATAAGCATTTTTTTAAGTTTTGCTCATCAATTTTTATGGCATAAGATTATTAATTATCATGTCTATAATAAAAAATTTTAGCAATTCCTTCTTGATAAAATCATTAAATTAGTAATGATTCATCTTTTTTATGAGCAGTGAATGATTTAGGCATTCTTAGGATCTAACTTTTGTCCAATCTAAAAACTCTATTACTTTTTTTATTTAATTTATTATTTAATTAGTTTAATTGAAAATTATGGTAAATAAATATATCAACATGGTAATGATGCTCATTGCTACAAATTCTTTATGTAATGAGATCTAAGTATATTATAATAAAAACTATTTATATAATAAATTTCAATAGCTTGGTTATTACAGAAAAGAATAATTTTTCCTAAAAAAACATATATCAAACTTAACCTCTTAACTTTTGAATAAGTAATTTTATGATAGATATCGAGCCATAAAGCATTCACATCTTGAAATTTTGTTACGTGCTTGACAAAGTTTGTTAGGTAATTAATATAATTTTCTTTCATTAAATATAAAATGAAACCAAAATCAAATGACACCAATGTTTTAAGAGAAAGTGTAACATTATCTTGTTAAAAAATAAATAAATCTTATAACAACTATACCTTCAAGCTTTTAAATTGTTGGACTATATATGCTTAAAAGATTACATATAAAATTGAAATGAAATGTCATCTAGTGTCTTAAAGTTTATATAATGTGCCAATTTAAGGGGGATAAGAATATATAACCCTTGCACTTTATTAAGAAAAATTAAAAAGTTAGGGGGCTTGTGGCTCTTAGTGGTCCCCTTATCTTTGCCCTTGCTCACATGACTACTTTGATTTGACAATCATCTACATAAATGTTAATGAAATGAAAAGTCTTATTGTACCTTTTAGAGATCAAACTTATAAAAAACATGAACAAATTAGAAAGCTTTATTCCAATTAGGTAATTCATTATAGACACTAAAGTAGACATTTCTTCATTCAATAACAATAATGAATTAGGTGGTGAAGGTGTGGAAAGATAGGGATTTGAACCCAGAGACAAGCATAACATAAGCATTACGTTGTCTTATAGTTTCTAGATATTGGTTCAGTAATCAAGTTTACTCTTTTGTGATAGAGGAAGCTTTAAAAGATATGACATGCATGCATAGGTTTAAGGTATGGGATTGGTCATTTATATGGAAGATGATGAAATCAACAAGGAAACCATAATCATACTATGAGCTTCCAGCTAGTACAAATCTTTAGGACTTGTGACATTAACAATTGAACTAAGAAAAATAACATGTTGTGTTATCAATGGCCTTACTTTAGTTGTTAATGGACATTGTAGTAATTAATTCTATTATATGTAACCTATATGTAATTCTCCTTAAAATTTTTGGTTACATGCCACACAAGGATTCCAACAAGACAATATCAAAAATTTCATAATAGCTTGTAATGATGTTTAGAAATGAGTGGGCAGCTTCATCAATATGTATCAAACTTTATTTTTTAGTCAAAAATCATTTGTATCTAACAAAATTATAATGCACAAAAGATACACAAGTTTTATGATTCTAATCACTACAGTGGTCAAGATCAAATAATCGTCCATAGAAAAAACATAATAAATGACATCCTTAAAAAGTTACTACCCCATCAAATTGCAAAATGATGACAATTAACAGAATCAATAAATATAGCAACTAGTGTTAAGTTTAACAATAGAAAATTGCCTCTAATGTTCTTTGTCTCTTCAAGAAGGGATGCTAGACCAATCCTAAAACTGAGTCTTTATCTACTTCATCAAGATATGACTGCAAAGATGCAACTACATCATGAATGGCCAGTCCCTTTAATAGTCATCTTCAAGAAAGGTTGGAAATAACTACAAAAGTTAATTAAATACTATATGATAATCACATTGAACAAAAGCCTTGTCCCACTAAATAGGACAAAATAGTAGGTACATTGTCGTTTGTATTTACATAATCTTTATAGCATGGGATCAACTCTACTATAAGCAATAGACACGGTAACTAAATTTCTTAAACAATTTCTTGATGTTCTAGCATGTATTTGAACATGAAATGTTTTTTTTCCTGAGAATGATGGAAAGTTTATTATTTACCCTATCAAAAAAAATATTAATCTCAACAAGAAGAATTTTTTGTGTTAAGATGCTACCATGACTTGGAATGCAATCATCTAATTAGCAGCGCTTAGCTGGCACATGGCATACTGTTGCAGTATAAACATAAAACCACAACTGAGTAAGTAAAAATTTTTAGCAATTCAAATCTTCCTGGTAGAAGTTTCTCTTGATAAAAGACAAAATTTATCTTCTTATTTTATTTTTTATTTTCATGCATATAATGGGCAAAAGAAACCAGTTGCTTGCTCATTTCTAGAAATCATATCTCTTTTCATAGAATTATGGAAAATTTACTCATATCTCTTTTCATTCTTAAGTTCAACTAAAGCCTCACATCAACATATGCTTCAACCAATTTTTCAAGTTAATTCCTCAACTTTTTTTCAACTTCATTTCTGCTTCAATCACCCAAAAAATGGTTTTGTTTTGACAAAATTCATAAGTTGATAGCGGACAAGATGACTAGATAGAGAGATGGAGAAAGAATGGGGGAATAGCATTAACATTTCCAACAAAAAACTTAAATGAGCACCTTTTATTCAAATTCCATCTTAAGTTTCTTAAAGTGATTTGATAGCAAGGGGCTGCTTTAGATCTTTCTCATTTAGCTCTTAAAAAGTATTAAAACACAAGGAAATAGATTGAAACTTGTAAGCAAACATAAAGCAGCACATACAAGAGAAACACCAAGTATATCAATGGACAAGATGTGTTCACATTTTAAAAAATACACCTTTAATAGGCTTAATGATTAATTCTATTTTGGTAATCTATGTTCACCTCATTAAGTCAAACTAATAGAATGGTATTGATTTATTTTCACTAAATTATTAAGTTTAGTAAAAGAATAGCAATAATAGTTGAGTTAAATTTAGGATTTCAAATGAAGCAAACAGCAAATCATTACACAAGGTTATCTTTGTTTGAGGGATTGAATAAGTTAGTCAATCCATTGCCTTTCTCTTGCTATGCCATTCCCCTTCATGTCTTGACAAAAAAACCAACTAGTGAAAATTGGGTATGAAAATAAAAAATTTCCTAACCTTATCTTTCCTAACCTTATCCAATATTGCAACCTTTTTCAACATGCATCAATTCTCTAGCAGATGCATCTCTTCAACCTTTTTCATACTTTTCTTACCATGAACAAAGATATTAGTACAAAATAAGACAACAAAGCTCATCAAATTATAAGTAAAAATACTAAGCAAAGTTGAATATAGTGTTAAAGAAGTTATATAGGTTATTGAAGCTATAGTTACATGCCAAACCTTCAATAATTTCTTCTCTTTATTAAAAATAGTTTGCCTTTTCTCAGCAGTATGGATTGCTTGTAAGAAATCAAAAACCATTTTCCATCCTTAAAATGTATCCATCTTTCAACCCCTCAATTATACTACTAAGCACCTAATATTTTAAAGAAATGAGTTAGTTTTCAATTTTGCCTATTGCTTGTGAATCAAAATGAATGATGAGCCATGAGGGCCCAGTCGGCAACATAGATTTTGATTAATCTATTCAAAATAGCCAGCCTATGCCATACAAAAGTCTGGCACCATTCAAAGTTAGAGATTGCTTTATGTCAAAGAAGTCAATGGCAACCCTCTACTCTTGCCATTACCACAATTCAAATCTCTACTGCTCCTTAATTCACTCTCTTTTGTTCTCTTTCTTATGATTCAAAACCTAGTAAGCTTCCTCATCCTTCAGGAAAACATTTATGGACATTGGCATTAGAAGTGTAGCAGATTCACTCCCGGCATTGACCCTCAGAAGCCGATGCGCTGCAACTAAATTGAATATTATGCCACTATTAAAGAACCTTTATGTGAGCTTCAATATGCCAAGTTGGTCTTGGTTACTGCGACCATGTATAAGGACCTAGGGACCAAGCCTTTCTTGGCGAGCTTATTATCAAAACGCACTTCAATTAATCTTCATTTTTTATTGCTTTCAATTGCATGATTCTCTCTCTTCATTTTTAGATAACCATTATAAGCATTAAACATGAAATGTGAGAGGTATGAACTTTGGCAAAATTTTGATGTATAAGTAGTTCCTTATGATTTTTATGTGGCATTACTCAAAGCATGCAAGTATTTAATCAACTGTATTAGTAGGCATTAGAAATCTCAATTGTCAAGTGGTACTAATGATCTAAAGGTTCACTACATTGCAAGATTTGATGATGAGAGTGTTTCATAGCAGTTACAGATATGCTAGGCTCTCACCATATGCATAGATGTTGGTAAGATAACATGTTTTGCACTTTTTGCTCCATCACTTAGCCTCATCTAGAATATGAACTATTTACTTAGACTTTTAAAGAGGGATAACGAAAGTACTCTCTATTGTTTGTTAGATATATTTGTATTTAAGTCTAGGTTATCATAGGATTAGATCATAGAATTTGGGGGGGTGAAAGAGTACCTCCAATGTAATAAGTATGAAATAAACTTGTCATCCTATCTGTTGCATTTTAGTTCCTTAAAGACATGTTAATCTATCACTTTTTTTTCTTATATAAGGGAAAACTCCATCACTTAGCCTCATCTAGAATATGAACTATTTACTTAGACTTTTAAAGAGGGATAACGAAAGTACTCTCTATTGTTTGTTAGATATTTGTATTTAAGTCTAGGTTATCATAGGATTAGATCATAGAATTTTGGGGGGGGTGAAAGAGTACCTCCAATGTACATAAGTATGAAAAAAAAATTGTCATCCTATATGTTGCATTTTAGTTCCTTTAAAGACATGTTAATCTATCACTTTTTTTCTTTATATAAGGGAAACACAAAATAAGGATTCCTCATATTTAGCATATAGCCTAAAACCAGCAAGATGCTTTTTAGGTTGTTTATAATCACTTGCCAACTGTAATTGCTGGACTATAGTATCCAATTAAAGCCTTGTTTAGGTTTTCCTTAAAAGTCTATTTAAATTACACTTAGGATATATTTTTACCAAATCCAACAAATGATTGCTTCTCTCGAATAGACTTTTAAGGGATGTAAACTTAAAAGTAAACATGCACTAAGGCCCCGTTTGGTATGATTGAATAGTTTTGATGGAATTGAAATAACATTTTATATATGTTGAGCGAAATATCATACGCTCCTTTATAACCCTTTTTCTTTTTTTGCTAGCATATATTATTGAAAAAAATATGATATAAATGAGTTGTGAATCTATATGTTTACTTTGCTTCATACTTGCACAATACAAGGTTTTTAATAGTATTAGAGATAATTTTTAAATCACAAAATACAAACTTAAAAAAGGACTAAATCTAACAAACAGAGACCACCTCTTCATGTAGCTAAAGGTGAACTTAACTATTTATCTTTAGGTAGCATCTGTACAAAATGTTTGACTCAACTTTTTTCTATATCTTCCGATGCACATTTTACCTACCATGGCAAAAATAAAAATAATCTAAACAAGTAAATTTGAATGCTTTACAATGCAAACTTTCTATATATAAGGCAACCACAACTGCTTAATAAAAAAGGCTACCAACCATGCAAGAACCAAAAAAATATATCCATAATGGTTTACAATGTAGACTTAACTAGACTATAATACACAAAAAGAAGCAACATATATGACCTACACATAATACACTTATGCACAAAGTATTTTGCGAACCACAGCTGCCTTAGCCTTATCTAGTAGGTTAGGAAATCCAATAAGAATTTTATCATCACCTATCATTTTAAGATATGTATCAATGTGCTTATTGTCAGTAAGATCTTCAACCTTCAACAACTCATCATATAGAGCCTCTCTCCATGCATCTAACATTGCTTCTCAAGTCAAATTGTCTAAACGATCTCCTAATTAGGTAGAGGAATCCTTAATGTCTTAGAAAGAAAGTACTAACATCTCTTTAAGTGTATTAGTCATAAGTTCATCATGATCTTGACTAGTTATTTTCCTTTTCTTAGACTTAAAAGTGCCAACATTTGTGTTTTCTAATGGATAGTCAGAGAATGCAATTGATGGATCCATCTCTAGTCCAATATCCACATATCTTGATCAACATTAGTAGCTGTTGTATCAAACTTTGTATCAGCTTCAACCTCATGCACATCATAGCTTGAAAGTAACCCCTTTCCTATTGCTTTATCTTTTTCAAATATATGGCATAGTGCATCAAAGAAAGGAAAGGGTTTGTTCTTGAAATGAGCAACTTTTTTATGGCTCTACAAACATAAAAATCACACAAAAATATCAAAAGAAAATAAGCTTAAAAATTCAAGTCTACATCAATATTTATTATCAAAATATAAGCTAAAATAAAAAATATTTTTTCAGTAAAGTTTTATCTTAATATACTCATCCCATACTTTCTTGTCTACAGTACACATTATTTGTTAGGGTCCCAACCAAATCTAGATGTGTTTGAACCACATAATATATCATATATGACCTGCCAACTAGTTTTCAATGTCTTCAAATGAGATTGAATGTGAGGTACAGCTGGTATCCCACATCCAAGTGACTTCTTCTCTATCATTTTTTGCAACTTCTTTAAACCTCTAGACTTAAACCTATTATCTGCAACCAAGGTCTCGTAATCATAAAGCTAAAGCAAGGACTACATAAGAAGGAAGTCTTCCTTAGATGTCCAAACATGATGTGTTGACTTTGTAGAATTGCCACCTATTATGATCTTACTTAAACAACAAAAATCTTCATTAGTTTTAACATATCTAACACAATCAATGTAGTGAAGATAATATATCATACACTACAATGTTGCAAAGCAGGCAAATATCACCTAATAAAACCATTAATAGTGTTGTCATTACACAAAACATACATATTTAAGTTTTCAACTAGAATATAAGTCACATTTAAATTTAGGTGTCTCTTATAATGCTCACATACTACCCCAATGACTCATAAGTTCAACAAACATTTTGCTTGCCAAGTTATCACGAACGTTAGTCCATGCTTTTGATGTCTCACATGTTTGAATGGAAGGTATCTCTATATCATTAGTATTTGTCTTTAATGCTTCTATCTCAATATCCAATGGATCAACTCCTTGTTGACAAATCAAATTATGAAGGAGATAACATGCCATGATAACCCGATAATGAACTTGAGCAAACTAGAATGAAGGACTCTTAAAAATTACCTATTGTAGTTTCAGTATTCTAAAACAACATTAAATAACATTACCCGTGTAACACTTGCCCCGAGTGTTATCCAAAAATCACACAATTCAAATAAACTAAGTGTGGTTAAGGAATTAATCCTAAAACCAACTTAGGAAACAAACCATTTAAATCACTAAGCAAATACACAATTGCAAATTAAACATTTAAAGCCTTTAAAAAATTTTATAGGTTCTACCTATAGCACGCGGGAAGCAAGCTAGACAAAAGTGAAATAAAAAGATGCTGTCATGACAGCATTTAAATTGCTGTCATGACAGCCCTCCCGGGTCAACTTTTGGGAGGCGCCGTTCCGCCATCCGACCTCCGATCGAAGTGATTTTAAAACTCACACGTCACATTCAAAGGGTACTATAAGTATACCAAATTTTGAAAAGATCCAATGGATGGATTAAATTTTATGCAGGTTACAACATCAACGCTGTAGCTGTCATGACAGCATTTTAATGCTGTCATGACAGCACCTCCAGACCAAATTCCGGAGTGCGTCGTTTCTCTGTCCGATATTCGATCGACGTGATTCCAAAGCCCACACGAAACTTATAAAAGGTTTTACTTATGACCCAAATTTTAGAGAAATCCAACGGTCGGATTAAGATTTGGACACCCGGATGCAAAAGTGCAGCTTTTTGGTAAAAACTATTTTCAAAATTGTCCAAATCTCATCCTAATGGTTACAAACCTGTGGGAACACTTTGGACACGTCAAAAAAGACTAAAAACACCTGATAGAACATTCAAATGATGGAAAAACCCTATATATCAAAATTTGACCACCCGGGTGCCATTTCCCAAAATGGACCAAAACCCCCGAAATGCACAAATCATACAAGAGTGGTCACAAATCAATCCAAATACCATGTATTTATAAATACATATGCTAAACATTTTCACTTGGCTCAGAGCTCCTTGTGGGGCCCACGCACCCACTCTCTCTATCCAAGGTGTATGTTTGCCCATAGCACATCATTTGCAATGCAACCACTTTGCATTTGCTTATAAAATCACATATATATATCAAAATAAATATCTGCTTGTAATAGAAACTTGGTCTACTAAGTAAATCCATCAAAACCTACACCCATAACCAAGTTTCCTAGCCACAAGTCTGCAAACAGACAAAAATTCATACACAAGCACACAATCCACACATATTCACACACACACACACATAATCATATCCTACTGGCACCCTAATCTTAAATACATTACAATATATTTGCTCAAAAGAAAGGGGTTGCAGTTCTTTACAAATCACAAGCAAACCCCTAGCTTTGCTCCTTTCCCCGTCCACCACTGGATCCTTCGCCTGGACATAAAATATTGAAAAGAAAGGGGTGAGACAACCACAGTCTCAGTAACAATGAAATCTACATTGATTATTACAAAGTAAGCCATAATCAAATAAACGAATAATAAATTCAACATAGTATATAATTTAGTCATTTAAAATGCATGAATGCATGACCTAGGTCGGTATGGCCTTTCATGACCAACAGAATGCCCCCTGGCACTCTTTAACTCGCAGGTAAACCTTATACCTACTTGTACCTCCACAGACACAAAACATAATCTAAGGCATGATCTAATCCTTCAAACCGCTTATGCCCCTTCAACGTGAATCCTGAGCAGTCAAAGCTAACTCCCTCCCAGAGCCAGCCCGACTTACTCTCCATGTGAGGGCTACCTTGGCCTAGGCACTCAACCTCACACTTCATATGTCGGATTCCCTCCCCCACTGAGAGGTGTTGAACACTCAATACACTAACCACTTTAGTACACTGAGCCCACAATACGTAAGACAACACTGAGTACTGATAGTGTGCCATAGAATATCAAAAATCCACACCTTCTCATTAGTGAACTCCCACCGAGATCATGCCTTTTACTCTTGTCTACCTTTCCTAAGTATTGACCATTCAACACTCTAAAGTAGTATAATATTTATAAATCTCATTTCCATAAAAACATTGTTATTAAACAATTAGAAAACATATTTGCACTATAATCAAAGTAGTACTCCATAACCCCTTATAAAGCACATTTAATCTTTTAAAACATGTAATGCATGATAACTAGTAATATTTATTCAAAAATAGCTAAAACAAAGTAATAAGAAATATAAATTCCCCTGTTACCTTAACCCTTTGGTACCAAAAGGGTTCCCCTTGTACAAAATAGGGCTCGTCTTGTTCCTTACTTCTCAATAAGTTCCACCAACAATTTTCTACAACATACAAGTGATCCACATCACTTATCATGACAAATAGCATTAATGAAGACTATAACTCATACCACACAACTTGGGTCTATGAGCCATAATCCATCCCAATGGTCCATATATTAAACCAACCATTCACATAGTATCACTTAACCACCAAAACCATTTATTAGCCATCATTAGGCTAATTTTCAATTTATATAATTTTTTAATCAATTAAAAACCTTTACTTAGTGCCACCAACTTTCACCATTAGCCCTTATAATGAAAACCAAACCTTAATTTAAATCTTATTGGGCTCAAATAATAAAATTATAACTAAATCAATAGGCTTAAACCATTGAGGAGCAAAAACCAATTTCTCAGGGTTTATTTTGTGCCTAAAACACCTGTTTTTATCCAATTATTCACTTAAAACATTAGATCACTATATAGAAACTCAAAACATGTTCCCTAGGATCCAAAGAAACAAAAGCTTACAAGAATAAAGCCTTTGGGATCAAAATCCAAAAATCTCCTCTTCCAAAAATTGAAGAAAATCAAGAGAAAGGGAAGAGGATTGAAGTAGGGAGTTTACCTATCGTGTAGCCGAGCTCGCAACGGTCGTAAAGACTCCTAGATCCAAGCCTAACTCCCTCCCTTTCTCCTCTCTTCTCTCTCTCTCTCTCTCTGCATTTTGTTCTTCTTTCCTTTCTCTGCGTCTCTTTTCCCTTATAAAGCTGATCTAAAAGTTTAGGGAAAATTACAAGAAATGGCCTAACATTTTTTATTATTGCACAAAAGCCCGGGTCAACTTTGGTAATTTTTCCCATAGTTAAAAATCAAATAAAACTAAACTTTTGCTTAGAAAAATTCAAACTCTGGACCTCTATCAAATTATTCCAAATTTTAATTTAATTATAGATATTTTATTTTATTTTATTTTTATAAATCCGAGTCTTAAAATTTCGGGATGTTACAACCCGTAGATGAATGCCTCATGTTGAAGCACTCACATGGAGTTAAAGGCTGTCGTCCATCCCTCCAGTCACTTAAGTAGTATCGCTGACCTCAAAATGGGGCAAGAAATCCTTCACAATTTGCATACCCCATATCAACCAAGTAATATTGTCTTACAAGAATAAAAGAAATTAACTTTAAGCTCATTACTATATTGATCATTACTTAAAAATAAATTAACATTACCTTGAGGTACTTTCAAACCATTCTTACAACTAATTGCATCTTACAAAACTCCACCATCAACCTTTGAGCCTTCCCAACCCCTTAAGACATATATGAATTGTCCATCTAGAGAGCAAACTTCCAACACATTAGTGGTTATTTCTCCCTTTCAATTTCTATATCTCACTTTGTCAGCCATAGGCACCTTTACTTTAATATGGGTTCCATCAAGAGCACCGAAACAATACTAGAAATGACAAATAATTAATTAAAAGAATAAATAAATTATATCATTAATATAAGTTGTGAATTAAGATATGAAATTTCTTAAACCACCTCCATTTTTCATCTATTGAATCCTCAGCAATTGGCTCAGGTTTTTTTAGAAGCTCTCGATTTAATTTCATCATAGAGGTTAAGACCAAAGTAAAATACCTACTAATAGTTTCACCATACCTTTCAAAATAAAATTGTATAACTCTATTTTTTAGACAATGTGTAAGCATATGTAAGAACATTGTCACTTGTTCATCAACTAGCATGTTTTTAGTTGGTTTTAAATTAAGCATAAGACATAGCTTGTCAAATGTGGCTCTATTCATTCTAAGTTGGTTATAACAAGTAGTGTCACTACTATATACCAAGTTTTGTAAGTGGACTCTATTAGCATAAAAGTCTACTATATATAGCCTTTGACTAATACGATTCCTAAGCAAGGCTACAGCGGTACAAATGGCAAAAAAAAAATTGATACATATAGGTGAAGAACACACATCCACTAAATAATCAAATGAACTATCACATCTCTCATTTTTGGATCCATAACTATAGGTTACAAATTAAATATTAGGTTAAAAAATTCTAAAACATCCAACAAATATCACAGGGTAAGATCTACTTTAATGTATAAAATTCTATTAACATAAAAAAATGTATAAAATTCTAACATAGAACCCATATTTAATAAAACTCTAGCAAACCATCATAGACTAGAAATCATGAAACTCTAGCAAATCATCTTGAACTAAACATATATTGACATCTAAGCAACATATTTAGTAACCCTTTTTTTCCCTATAAAATGAAGAAACATAATCTCAAATGAGGCTATAGCAAAAGAAGTGGAAGGGTCATGTCAGTTGTTAAGATAGCTTGTTGATAGATCAATAGATGATTGTAAATATACTATTGAACCCTTCTTGAAGAGTTATTTAGAAGATCTTTAATTTCGGCATGCAATTATTTATTTTCCAGATATCTAATGAAAGACAATTACTCTAGAATACTATAGTTAGAGTTTGATATATTTATCTTTGGTTAATGAAACATGCACATTTTACACAAGAAGGGGAGTAATGTAATAAAACCCACCAATTTCACTAGAGGAAGACTTATTTCTCATAAGTTTGGTGAAAGGCCATTCGCTTAGAGATTGTCTCATAGGAAGACTTCTAGCTTATTTTGCTTTTTGTTTCCCACCTTTTCATCGGCAGAGGCAAAATACTAGATTATTTGTATGACATTTAAGGGTGGATTAATGGGGCAAGGCAAAATAGCAAAACAATAGCTTATCTATCCTAATAAAAACTTTCTAACCCGTCTATTGTTCCATTGAAGTGAAGATTATAGTGGGCAAATCAATTTATAAAAGTAGAGGGTACCAAACGTAAGAGACTATAAAGCATTTCAACTATCACATAATACAACTTCACACCAGAGGGACTATGACTAAGCTCGAACCGTCTTACACCAACAAGAAGAAGAAGAAGTACCTTAACAAAGAAGCTATCACATCTAAAGACAGGGAAGATGAGAGAGGGATATAAAATCCAAGATGAAAAAGGATAAAGGAGGGAAGTCGATTGCCATACCTTGGTCTTGAAATCCAAAATAGATATCCAAACCATATCGTCCGTCATCCTTCTTCTCATCAATCTTTCCACTGCTTTCTCATCTTTACTTCTTGTGCCATGCCTAGTAGTCAATTTTGAGTATGATTAGGGTTATGTGTCTTTAGGGCAAATTTGTCTTTTTAAATTTTTATAGAGGGTAAAATTGTCTTAAAAGTTATAATTCTATAGAATTACTCCTGATTTTATGGCTTTAAATGAAGAATCCAATTTGACTCATTTTCATGGAATCAAGATTCATAAAAATTATAATTCATATCTACTAAACATCACTTTATTCAAATTCTTATCCTAATTTCATTTCCATCTCTAGAATTCCAACACATTTATTGAGGGATATGATTTTTTTGGTTCAATGATCAAGGTCCAATAAAACTTTAGCCTCACATATTGCATATCATCATCACCATCACCCCATCACTATCGTCATCGTCATCCCCATCCCCTCCACCACCACTAAATGCAGCAAGTCATTATTTTGAAACTTAGTCATTTCATATTGACAAAATTGACACTAGTTGTATAGATAACTACAACATAGTAGGCAATACCACTCTTCTGTATGATATTAATTTTGTTGGTATTTACTCAAGTAATGCAAAGTAAAAGGATAGAAGATGTGGGATACATATATGCACCGGAAGTACACTTGAATCAAGTGAGTTCAGGATCACCTAAAATAGGATGGTTCTAAAATATAAGCTTAATTAATTAAATGCACATTTTGATAAGTGTATGTGGATCAATCTGTTTGGCAGAATCTCCTTGTTGATTCCAATAACCTTAAGTTACTATTCTTTCTATTGATATTGATACCCTATTTTGAGAGTAGTGTTATATGGTAATGTCCAGTAAAGTGTATCACTGAAAATGACGCAAGACACACCTTTTGTACCTTTAGTATATATGTAATTTTCAAATTTATCACCTCCACTTATATTATTTTTGAGAAAATGACAATGAGGGACCTCATAAGAATACTAATGATAATTATAGATCTTGAATTATTGACATCCAAAAACAAATTATCATCTTTACTTGCAACAAATTATCTTTTAATCATTGGCTTGAAATTAAAACAAATTTTAATAAATTCTCAATTAACACTACAAAAATTTCTAACTATCTTTTGCTTATTTCCTAAGCAATAGCAAAAAATTATGAGTGATTGACTTGTGATTCATAATTAAATCTCATAAATTATCAATTGATGTGACAAATAATCCCAAATATATTTAGTAGATTTTTTAAATGATTTATCTGTATATTGATAGAAAAAAGTAATAAGTGATTGACTTGCAATTCACAATTAACTTTTGTAAACCCCTAACTAACATTATAAATAATTTCAAATGTATTTACTTGATTTTTCAAGTGATTTATATGTATATTGACATTAAAAAAATTGGATTGCGGCTTGCAATTTGTCAAGTAACCAGGTGATATTGATATGGATATGCAATTTTAACTGCTGCTGCAAGTGTTAAAACAATGCCTTAATTTAACATTCAATATATTTAATATAAAATACATAATAAGTTATGAACAAAGTGAAACATTTCTTCAATCCCATTGCAACTACTGTGTCGGTGACCTACCTATTTATAGTTACAATGTCTCTTTAGAGCTTTTTCTTTGTCATCCTGCGTTTTTTAAGCGTCAGACATATTTTCATAGTCTTGTTCCCATATGAAAATATTTTTAGGGAAGCAAATTTTTATGCTAATTGATTTTATTTGCTCAACACGTTCATCATGTTAACTTGAACATATGCAAAAGAGTCAAGTGTGTAACGGTACCCTAAATTGTCTAGCTAAAGAAAAACCAAATATTCAATTCTTTAAATTAATAAAACTGAGATATCCAAATTATATACTATAACGGATTCCCTGAAGTTTAACCATCTCAAAGTTTGACAAACGTAAGTTGACTTAACAAACAATCACAATGCTATAAAAAAAAAGACGTGTGTGTGTGAAATATAAGCAGTATACTTGACTATCTACAAAGATTTTTATTTAGAGACATAAGTTGACCCCTTACAACTAAATTTTTACTCTCAAAGTTGTAAAATCTCAAATTTCTTTGCATCAAAATTAAAACAAAACAAAACCAATACAACTAGAATTAGAAGAACCGACTTGAAAGAGAGTGAATGCATTGGGCGTATTGACAAAGAAATGCTTCACAGGAATTGCAGGCCGAGTTCAATAATCGTGTTGATGACAAGAGTCCAACGAAGGTTCCGCATAAAATAGTGGGCCTCAAATTGATTTTTTGCTGCAGAAGACAGTGTGACGCGTCTGGATTTGGGTTGACTTGTGAAGAAGACTGACTATTTCTACGTTGATTTTTGAAGGACTTGACATTTCTGAGGGAGGAAACGGGACCCATGGAAGTAGTCTTCTCCTTCGGCTATGGGTGATGGTTCGATCGCAATTTTCGAACGTAGTGACTCTCTGAGTTGTTCGATTGGTCCATCAACTTGGCTTCCCCAATAATACTAGACAAAAATATCCCCACAGAAATTAACCCCAAAAAAAAAAAATTGCCGTCGTCTCTTCCGCGAGCCTCTTCTCCTTCCTCTATCGTAGATTTCAAGAAACGGGGACGCCACCTAACTCGTGTGTTTTCTTGAATCGTTCCTGTCTATGGTCTTTGCTAGATCGGTTCTGCTCCTGCTATAGAAGATAGAGCAGGGTTCCCTCTTTGTTGAGGGATTCTGGATTTCGAAGTTTTGGAATTTGAGAGGTTAAGATCTGGCAATGGCTAGAAGTAGCAGATCATTGAGTCACAAGTTGAGGTACTGCCACCCCTTGTATTACCTCAAGAGACCAAAGCGTCTAGCTCTGCTCTTCATTGGCTTTGTCTGTGCCACTTTGTTTGTCTGGGATCGTCAAACTTTAGTCAGAGAACACGAGGTACTACTTCATCTTCTTCCTTTTTTTTAGTGATTTTTCCCCCTGGCTTGCACAGTCCTGTTGTCTAAGTTGAAGAAGCTAGTATAAAGTCTCAATTCTAAATGTAAGATGCTCTTTGGCAGTTGTCAACTACCTGGAGCTAAAAAAATTGGACCGGTTTTCCATTTATTGCCCCATAATACAAAATTCAAAATTTGCGTTATGCATCGTTCCAACTTTAATCGTCATTCTTGTTCAGTTACAGCATAATTAAGGAACTTGATTCTTTTGTCTGCCAGAGTGTTGAAGTTGATCATGTTGCCACCTGTTTTATGGGAATTCTATGTTGTATTTGGAGATCATGATCTTTTCAGTGTTTTTGGATGTCTACTGTTCAATAAAATCGACTGCAAGCAGTATATTCAATTGTTGTCGGGCGACAGAAGCGAGGCAGGACATTGCTTCTTGACCTGTTACCATGCCATATGGCAGGATACTATATGTGGAAGTTTCAATATCTAAAATTGAAGAAATTGAAAGTGGCCAAATTTACTTTAGGATGAAAATAAGTTTTAGAGCTCTGTTTATGCTAGGATAGCTGTGCGTTCCAGTTTTACCCTTTCACACGTTTTCAAGGCTACAATTAATAGTTGACTTCTGATACCCTATTTGTTCAACTTATTCATGTTAAATGTCTTTCCATATGTTTTAAGTCTTGATGATTGGTACTTCATTTCTCTGCGACTGAGGAAAATGCTATCCTAAAGGTACTAAGACATTGCACTAAAAAATCTGAGCAGCTACCAAGTAGAGTTTAAAGATATGGCTGTTGCAAATGGATCTGGAAGCAGATCATTTTAGGACTAATAGGCACTACGAAGATATCTGCTCTTCTGCTTTTCTCTGGTTTCGATTTGAAAATGTGGAGAGAAAATATCAGCAGAAAATTTAAAATTAATATATAGTGAACTATATGTTCGAAAGATGTTTTGAGATTGTTGCTATGGAATCACTTAGTTTTGTTGCAAACAAAGAAGTTTGATGGCTACAGAAAACCAATTCATGCGTTTAGTTTAACCAGTGGGAACTAAAAATTATGACAAATTAATAGAAAAGTTTTATTCATTGACTGGAGCAATGTTTCAAACTTGTTGAATAGGGTATTATTTGACGTTGATTATGTTTGAGTAGGATTTTACCGTAAATAATTAGGATTGATCTGACACAAACCGGATAGCATGCCTCTGTCCCTATTCCTAAAGGGATTTGATTTGTGATTTATGTTGGGGGAACCATTAAGTTCCGATTTAGTTGTTATCCTTTTCAATTTTAGTCTTTTAACTAAGTTTTTAGTGGTCTTAAGACTTACAGGGTACAAATAGTTCAAAATGGAGTTGTGTCTGTGTATGACATGTAAATACTTGTGCTGGGAAAGATGTGATTATTCCTGTTGCATTTTGACACCTAATATTCTGTTGTGTCACAGTGTTCAAGCTCGTGCTTCCTAGATTAAAATTGTGTTGTATCAAAGTGCATTAGCATATGAAGTTTCTATGGTTATTTGCCTATTATCTTTACTTTCTTGTTGCAAGTAATGCTAATGAAGCTAAGATGTCAACTAATTATAATGTCTTTCTTTTTTGTCATTGTATCTTCCTCCATGATTTATTTTCGGGGACAGTAGTACTATGTTGAATATTTTTGGCATCAAAATAATTTCAATTAATTGCCATTATATAATTTTTCTGTGAAATTCAGGTTGAAGTTCGGGAGTTGCGGACAGAAGTGGCTCATTTGCAGAATCTGGTATGAAAAATTACTCCTTTTTTTGTTTTAGTAATAAGATAAGATGATTAACCTTGTGCTCTGGTCTTGACTCTTGAGGTCTTTAACTTCAAATCGCTGTGATCTTATATTTGTCTTTTTCTTTTTTTCCCCTTTTTGGATCATACATAGTTCATTCTCTAGTGCAAACAACAAATAAGTGGAACTAAAAAGGCCTTACTATTAATACATTTGGTATCTCTTATTTGAATCCACCATGACAAATTAACTAACTTCCTGCTTTGTGAATTCTCTTTCCCATTCAGTCTCACGTATTCCTATGTCCTTAGTTCTTGCTCTTAGTTGGTGACTCCTTTTTCTTGTAGTTGCTTTAGTGCACATGCCTACTTATTTAATTTGATGAGCATTATAGTATCTCGTTATTGAAAAGATCATAATTTTCTCTGCTAATACTTATTTCAGATGGAAGAGTTAAGAAATGCCCATGGTGGTACGGTCAAGAACATTGACACTAGGGGAAATAAAGTCACACAAGATGATCCCATTGACATTCAGAGAAGGGAAAGAGTAAAGGA
Source organism: Prosopis cineraria (assembly GCF_029017545.1). Classification (NCBI taxonomy): domain Eukaryota; kingdom Viridiplantae; phylum Streptophyta; class Magnoliopsida; order Fabales; family Fabaceae; genus Prosopis; species Prosopis cineraria. The sequence goes on from NW_026555343.1 coordinate 33,603,150, forward strand.
AGCTATGCTTCATGCTTGGAGATCATATGAGACATATGCATGGGGCCAAGATGAACTTCAGGTGTGGTTAATTTCCTTTACATACAAATAAAATTTTATATAGTTATTGCTCTTATGTTTTTCTCCTTTACAGGCTTCTTGTATGTCCTTCATCCAAATTTTGGGTTGCAAAGTAGAACTTATGAGGTCTTTCCAGATTAGGATATGATTCACTCATGGCTTTTTGCTATAACATTGACAAAACTCGTGGTTTATGTTTTATGTCATTGGAAAAGAAAAGAAACAAAAAAGAACAAGGTTGTGCCTTTTAGCTCATTATCCAGGAGAGGGTACTTTTTTTTTTTTTTTTTGGTTGCATACTACCAATGTTATTAATGACCAAATTATGAGGTTTCAATTTGGTCATGCAAATATATTCATCGATCAAATATATGGCCTTAAAATTCTATATTATGGATCTTCCATGTGTTTTATCTTATACTTTTCAAGGTTTTGAGTTCATTTTCTTGGTTCTACCAGCCCCAATCAAAGAATGGTGTTGATAGCTTTGGTGGTCTTGGAGCAACCTTAGTTGATTCTCTTGACACATTATACATTATGGGTCTCACTGAGCAGTTTCAGAAAGCAAGAGAGTGAGTGTAACTCTTGAATCTATGACACTGAGTTGTTTGCATGTTTAATTTCTTTATGTTTTCCTAGTATATATAGTGTGAGCTAGTCTCGTAAGTTATATTTGGTTAAGGTGCTTACGTGTTGACAAATTAGAAATTCTCTCTATATATTTATCTGTGAACCTGTTCTTTCAAAGAATGTTTCTGATTGAAAATCAATTTATATACTCTCTTGGAAGCACCATTAACATGTTAAATTCCCGTAGATTGATTTTTTGACATATATTTTTCCCCTTCTCTTTCTTCTTTAAAGACTTGTTCTTCTTGTTGTTTACTTCTTAAAAGCTCTCAAATCTTTCTGATTATTTACATTTAAGTAGATAGTTAATCTTTTTTTGATGGTCTCAATGGCTTGTTATATGCATCTGTTAATACTTGAATGTGATACTCATGGTTGTTTTTTTGTACTCAATATTAAGACATTATTCTGTAACAGATGGGTTGCAAACTCGCTGGATTTTAACAAGGATTATGAAGCAAGCGTTTTTGAGACAACTATAAGGTTGCTTTATAAGGTTTACATTGCAGTTGAGGTTCCTTTTCTGTTAAACAATTTTTGGGAGCTTTCACTGTGTATACTGGATAACTAAATTTCTGTTTCTGATCTTTTCTTTTGGTCTATTTTCACCAAACTACAGAGTTGTTGGTGGACTCCTCAGTGCATATGATCTCTCAGGAGACAAAGTTTTCCTTGACAAGGCTAAAGACATTGCAGACAGATTGCTGCCTGCATGGAATACACCTACCGGAATTCCTTATAACATAATCAATTTGGCACGTGGAAATCCCCACAATCCTAGTTGGACTGGGGTATGCTCTTAGCATTCTATATGTGCAGTTCACCTTTACTAAACATTTGGTTTCATGTTAAGGATTCCATAGTTTAGTAGTTCTCATCTAACTTTTAAGCGTGTGTCCTTGTAGAGAATACCTGTCTTTTGAGGTCATTGATAAGTCTCAGATTGTTGAGAATTGAAAACTTTGATGCTCGCTTGTTGAAACTATGCCTTTGTTTCTGCTTGTCTTATTTCTTTTTAGCCAAGAATTGATTCTGCTAGCATGACCATATTGGCTCAGCATTTATTTCTGTAGTTTCCTTTTTTTTTTTTTAATCAAAATTTGGTTTATCATTTTGGCGGATTTGTTTGAGTCATGACTTTTGTGACTGGTTTGGAATGCAGACATCAGTGGTGGCTAATTCTGGGCCTGTCTATGTCTGTTTAGTCCTGGGTTAATTGATTTTTCACTTTAGGCATTAGTTTCTGATTTCTGATTGTAGCTGTATCGTCATATGCCAGAGGTAGCTTGTCGGCATATCTAATTCTTTTTAATTCTTTCTTTTGTTCCAAGGGTGAGAGTATTTTGGCGGATTCTGGCACTGAACAACTAGAATTTATTGTTCTTTCCCAAAGGACTGGTGACCCAAAGTATCAGCAGAAGGTTTTTGTTCTACATCTAACATTCTATATTTTCTATTTCATTTTTCGCATGGGTAGGGATGTTGCAGGTTTGTTCATTGGTATTGTATATGTAAGGACGATGAATTTATAATTTCCTTCATGTGATAATAATGTACAGTATTGGGTCTAACCCCTTCTTTCTCTATCACATAAGAATAATAATGTAGAATATTTATTATCATTGCCAGATAGTTTATAGTTATGCTGTTAGCTGCCTTTATGCTTGTTTTGAAGCCTGAATGATATTTTTTAGAAATAGAAGTTTTCTGAGCTGCAATGTTCCCAAGTACTAACTGTTCTAGTAATTTGTTATTATTTATGGAGGTTATTTTTTTAAGATACGTGGTGATTGGATTATACTCCTGCTGTTTCAGGCGGAGAATGTTATAACACAGATTAATAAAACATTTCCTGATGATGGATTGCTTCCTATCTACATCGATCCTCATAGTGGAAGAACAGCCTACTCACCCGTCACTTTTGGTGCCATGGGTGACAGGTATTGGCATAGAATCAAGATAGGTTTACTTTCTAAAGTTCTACACATTTTGATGACTTCTTTTACATAAAGTGCAGTAATTGTTGTGCAGTTTTAAGATGGTCTGCATTGTAAAATTCAATCATCATACTATGGATTTGTTAATTTTGTCTTGATTGTGATTGATTCAATTATCTTACAGCTTTTATGAATACTTGCTCAAAGTTTGGATACAGGGGAATAAAACTTCAGCTGTAAAACTCTACAGGTAAGAATACTTGATCAAATTTTCTGCATTACGTTTCCAATTATTTGCTGAGTTCAACTTCCTAAGATTGATGAAAATTTGTTTATATGGTCAATTCTTTCTGGTACAATTTCCTTTTAAATGGAGTTTGAATGAGGAGAAAATCAATTAGAAGCTTTTTGTAATCAATCTTTTTTCTTTTCTTTTTGGAATATTGAAAACAGAGATATGTGGGAGAAATCAATGAAAGGTCTTGTAAGTTTGGTTAGGAGATCAACACCATCTTCTTTTTCATATATATGTGAGAAGAATGGGGGATCTCTGACAGACAAGGTATACCCACCCTACAGTTATTGCCACGTCCATTTTTTACATGTGATGATTTGAATATGCTTACGAATTTTCTTTCAATTGTGGATATACAGATGGATGAACTAGCATGCTTTGCTCCAGGAATGGTTGCTTTAGGATCATCTGGTTATGGTCCTGATGATTCTAAGAAGTTTCTGTCACTTGCGGAAGAGGTATAGCTTAGTTAATGCTCATGGGTATAAGTGCTGCATGGTCCATTCTGTTGACTGACTCTTCTGGGCCTTGACCTTTAATTTAATATACTGGCACAGCTCACTGGCTAATGATATGACTTCTGTGAGTCCAATTTAGAAATGATTGGTTTGCTTCAAATTGTGATGTTAGCAATTTTATTTATGTATTGCTACCTGACACCATGACTATGAAGTTCTAAAACACATTATGAGCATACAAGTGGATGGTAAAGTGTGTGTTCAGCAAACAGGACGTTGCACATCAAACACTGGGAAAAAACGAAGAAATACACGGTTGCTTTCCTTTCTTCTTTCTCTAGTATACAGTGACTTTTATCCAACACGTTGAAATGATTATTGATAATTTGATATTGCTGTTGTGTTAAATTGAAAGGGGCTGTAAAAATTTTAGACCAGAAAAAGGGTTAGTGTCTAATATGACAACATCATTGTATACCCACTTTGCCATTCACTTCGAGATCGCTAAGTCAGGTGATCCGAATCCAATGTTGGCCTGATGCTATATTTGTCTGTCTTGTACTGTGATTACGAAATATGAATAGAATGGTTACTGAATTATTCCCTAGCTGGAGCGGATATTTGCACACTGATTTATGCAAGGTTTCAACAGCCAAGTATAGAAATGACTATATATGCTTTACTTTGCAGCTTGCTTGGACATGTTATAACTTCTATCAATCAACTCCCACCAAATTGGCTGGAGAGAACTATTTTTTCCATAATGGGCAGGTTAGGTTTTAGTCCAACCGATATTTGCAATTCGATTTTTCTTTCCCTGGTTACTTGACGATTTTAAAATTTTGAACTGTTTAGGACATGAGTGTGGGCACATCATGGAACATTCTGAGACCAGAGACGGTTGAGTCGCTCTTCTATCTGTGGCGCTTAACGGGCAATAAGACCTACCAAGAGTGGGGTTGGAACATATTTCAAGCTTTTGAAAAGAACTCACGCGTAGAAACAGGATATGTTGGACTGAAGGATGTAAGCACGCCTCAACTTCACATCTCAAGTCATAATGCTTATATGTTTGCATTAGTCAACCATTCTGCATATTCATATGCTGCCAATCATGTTTCAGGTTAATACTGGCGTCAAGGACAATAAGATGCAAACCTTCTTTCTTGCTGAGACTTTGAAATATCTCTATCTTCTTTTTTCACCATCATCAGTTATCTCATTGGACGAATGGGTATTCAACACGGAAGCACACCCTCTGAGGATTACACCTCGGCTCGAGGGAGGTAAATTAGGGAACTTGAAAGAGAAACCAAAACCAGTATTTAGAATAGGTGGCAGGAAGGAAGGACGGTCGGGTTAGAGATATTCTACATTACCATAGCTGGTTGGGGTTGAACCGCCATCTTTATCAAGGTTCAAGGGTAAGAGAGCAAATTTGTTCCATTATAGAGATTGTAATACGTCAGCATTCCCCTTGGTGGATTAGTGGACATAGCAGGAACTTTCTATTTCTGGGAAGCCATTGTATTTTGATTCTGAATCAGGGGATCATTCTGCTGCAGATTGGTATGTGACACAGGAAACAGGTCTGCTTGGTAGTTCTTACAAAATAGGTTTATTCAGAACGACGCGATCTTTGTTGATGACTGGCCCTGGGGTTGTCCCCTTTTGTTTTCAATAATTATTATTTTTTTATGGAAAAAAATTTTAAGTGTTAGTGATACAATATATGAAATTGAGGCATATATCCTGCGCATTCAATAGAAGACAGTTTCTGCATTCTTTCCTGTCTGGCTGAGCTGGTGTGGTGGTTGCTTGTCCTTCAAGGAATATCAGTGCGTTTGGTTGTTGTTTCAGACTAAATTATGGCTTAGCAGCAACGCAAAAGATATTGTCTGTCCGAGTTACTTCTCATCCGAAATGATTATTGCCTTTTGGCAAATCATGCTTCTTTTTACAGATTCCGAGAAAGATTTCATCTTTTTTTTTTTTTTTAATTTACTATCATCGTATCTCTGGTCCTCGGAAACTCGAGTGATTATAGGATGATTAAAGCTGAAACCCATGGTTCTTCGATACTTTCAGGAGTTGAAATTTTCTGGGCACATGATTGTGTTGTGTCGTGTAATGAAAATTTTTCATCGGTGGGTATTTCTGCACATAGGAAACAAGCAAAACTGAATGATCAAGAACATGGTTGGGATTTAACTACGAAAAGGCACTCTGATCCAAAAAAAAAAAAAAAACCCTCAAGGTCCTGAAGTAATTTGAATTGCACCCGTTAGATTATAACTTTACATATATATATGTATGTATGTATGTATGTACACGCAAAATGGAATTTCAATGCCCTTGTAGCATACACAGTGACATGAAAGCTACCTTACAAAAGAGAAATCATCGTTTAATTCTGCTTATAACCTCATTATTAGTGCTTGCCCTTATAATTTAAGAATATATGCACAGAATAGAATGACCAATCTCGCAGTTCTAATATCTGACATGGCGCTTTCGTTGGACAAGATGTACAAGTACAACATCGAGTGACACCACAAGTTGGGTTTGCATGTCAGTTCGATTTGTTGCAATTATCAATCTTGAACCAGACTGAACGATAAATTCACCAATAAAGCAAAGCTTTTTGGAATTAAATGCTGAGGAAATGAAGAACATCAAAATATCAATCTCGGCCAATGAAGCTTTCTGTTTAACGAATGATTGCATTTTTTTTTTGTTTGGCCAGCTATGAATGATTGTATACTTTAATCTTCAAATCTGATGTAATGTGATTGTTCCAAGATTTTTTACTTTGTAAATGAAATGCAAGAAGCTAAGCTATAAAGGAGAGCTGGGGGTAAAGCATTTCATTCTTTTCGCCTATTTAATTAAATAAAAAAAGTTTTTTTTTCCTTAAATTCTGTTATACCAATCGCATACATCAACATTCTTTTTGGAATTCCAAGGCAAACCCTAGCTTGAAGAATCAAAAGGAAATAAAACAAATCAGCTATTGAGGCAAGGTCGCAACAGTACAATTTCTCAAGTTTAGGCCTTGGACTTGATCATCAAAATATTATGACCACGTAATAATGACAGCTACAACAGAACTTAACGACACAGGAGAATCAAGGTGAAACAATTTGCGGAACAAACGAACTCAAGACAAAAACACGAAACATAATAAAGCATTCATCAAGTTAAATTGCAACAAGCATCTCATAATTCTCACGTTGATATAAAATATCATTACCAAAATCCAAAATTTTGAGAAGAAAATTGGAATTTTAAATTGTTCTAAAGCCATTAATCAAAACAGAGACTGAATCCACTAACTAGTGACCAAACACTGGTACAATCTAGTTCATTCTCCTAATGAGCTCATTGATGTAATTCTCACGGTTTCCAGCATCACCTCCTTCAACATAGTGGTTTCTCTTCTTCTTTAGTCCACCCAAAGGCGCCTTTAGTTTAAAGGGCCAAAGGAAGTTGTTGGCCTCCTTAAAATGAGGTCCTACTGTTATGATCTCATGGATAAGATCTTCAGTGGATATGATTCCATACTTGCCCAGTGCCTAAGGTGTGATAAAAGCAGGTTAGAAGCGTGCATAGTTAAACAATTTCTATTTCAAATTAAAAGGAAACAAATACAGACCTGCTCAATGATAGAATTGTCGGTTAAAGCAATTCTCTGCTTGTTGACCTTACCATAGCCCCTCTTGTAAATAAGTTCTCTCACACTCTTCAAGTTTGGATACCTAAAACAAGACCGGATTACACTCAAAAAATGAATCAAGCTAGAAACATCAGAAGCAACCCAATTACAAAGGAAAACTGCTTACCCATAGGTCACGTAAGGTTCAACCCTGTGCAGCATGTTCATTGTGGCCTTGTTAACTTTAAGAAACACGCCATTGAATATCTGTTTCAGAGGAAGGCAAAAATGACTACATTTCCTTTATGGGATATATAAAGGAACTTAAAATTGTCTATGAATACTATCTAGTCTCTAGAATGCACAAGTTAAATCCCAACAAAATTATATCACAACATTAAAATATCAGCAGCTACCGAAAAACAAAACACATTTTACAAAGAGCCATAGCCAATGCTAAAATCCCGGACTCAAATTATAAAAGGGTGTAGCAAGAGAAATTCAAGTTCTGCCAAGGATTATATATCATTTGTAGTACCTGCCTCAAACGCAAGAGCTGCAAGATCTTCCTTGTCTTTGGGTGCATGGCGTTAATACTGTATAAAAGATTATGGTCGACATGTATAAGATCCATAATGTTTGAACTTGTAGAGATAGTAAAAATAGCCAAAAAATACTTACCCACGAATACGAATAATAAACAATAGTTTAGCCTCGGGATCTACATAAAAACCACCTTTCAGCTTGGCCTCACGTTTCAATCTAATCAACTCCTTGTCCTAAAAACATTAAACAAGTATAACAGTAAGGAAAACACAGCTTCCACCACAGATTAGGATAATAATAAATGATGAGAGGACTACTGATATCTACCTTCTCTTCATACTCCTTGGCATACTGCTTCGCTCTGTTGTAGATCAGCTTTCGGCTCTCAGCCCTCTTCTTTTTAGCAGCTGCAGTCTCCTGTGCATCTTTCACTGCCCATTCCTCTGCCCTCTTCCGCTTCTTCAACACGGTCTCTGGAACAATTGCCTTAACTTCCTCACCCATTTCTATAGAGAGTAAACAAAGTACAAGGTAAGTTTATGAACGAATATGATGAAACTTAATTTCGTGGAACCGAAGGAAAAATTAGACACTATCTATCTCTTACAAGATGAAATCGGAAATGCTTGTTTCACTAATCTGAAGCAGTGATGTTCTGAATAAAAATATTAATCAGGGAATGAGGTGAAAAAAAAAACGGGGGAATCGATCATACACCACTCTACTAAACGTGAATAAAAATAAAGCATTTCTTAAATTCGCAGGCAAGGGAGCAGAAAAATCAAATAGAACCCATAGAAATACCTCGAAAACAAACATACAACGCATTGTAAACAAGGGCTACTTCTGTATATGGATATATATTGGCCACAATACTTCTGCAGATTCACTCATCCACTCTAAGCAAGAGACTAACATGTTCGCTACCATCTTTCACGTTAAATATGAAAAGTTTCACATTGCCACCACAAGGGACCACTAGATCAAATGAAAAACCAACCAATGAACGCGATCAAATTGACGTAGACCCAGATATGCTGCAGCTAATCGGGGATTGAGAAAAACGCAAACAAACTATGAAACTTGTAAAGCTTTCAGAAGACAGAACTCTTCGACCGAGATTAATTAACAGGTAAAAGCATAAATTTGAACGGGAAGACAGATAGCCATTGCCTACTTACTTTGACGATGGCTGCGGAAGCTCTGTGGAACCAAAGCAAAATCTAGGGCTTCGTTAGGCTTTTGAAGAACTAGGGTTTTGTAAGGTTGTGTGTGCTGAGGCTATTATCGAACGGTCAGGATTCGTGCTAGTTTGAAGATAATTCCTGGCCGTTGATGGAAGGCCCGTAGCCCAATTACTATTTTTCATGTTTGGGTCAATTAATTTCAAAATGGCAAGCCCAACATCCTATCCCATTGGATTTTTGCCATCCTATCCCATTGGCATATATGTATATATGTATGTATGTATATCACAAATCTGTTCATTTACTCTATATATATATATATATATATAAAAGATACCATTTGCAAAAAAAAAAAATACAGGTTATTTTTAGAATTCACATAATGTACAGAAAAGTGGGTCTAATTTTAATGGTGAAAAACATAATTATTAGCCTCTATATTTATAGTGTCTTTTGATATTAATCCTCATATTTTTTTTCACTACTCCAAGTCACTTAAATTTCAGATATTTACAATATTAGTCTTTGTATTTTTAAATATGACTAAGAATGTCATGGTGTCTAACATATACATAAACTATTATTTTTTTGTACTAGCTTATTAAAATTATAATAAGTTATATAAAAAATGAGTAAAATACATAAAAATAAGTAGATATTAAATCACAATCCTTAAATGTACAATGAATGGAGCTTCAAAAAGGAATAAGACATGAAAACCATGGCAAATGGACGGGAAGATTATTAGTCATTTTACCTATATAATGTCCAGCTCATCATAATTTTACAACTCAACAATAAAATTAATAAAATTATGTACATATCAGTAGATTTAACTCTACCAGTACACAATAAGAGCTCATGTTGCATATAGATTAAATTTAAGAGACATGGAGCAATGAAAAAAGAATAAGAATGAAGAACAAGAACTAATAACAAAATAATATAAAGTATGTAGATTAGTATTTATATTTCCCTTTTAATTAGAACAATATAAATTGCTTGGTTTGATAGGGAATTTTTGAAAGAGGTGAGGGAGGAAAGCTGTTTGATTGGAAAAATATTAGGGGAGGGGAGGCAAATTTTCTCTTTCGCCTCCCTCAGCTCCCCTTTTTCCCCTTGGGAGGGGAGACATATTTTATGACAAAAATATCTGTTTTTATTTTATTATATTCTAAGATTATTATTGTTTTAATTAAATAAAAAACAATACCATTTTTTATGTGTCATCAATATTCCATTACTGGCTGGTATACATCTGGCATCAATTCTAGCCTTGATGTATTCTTCTATTAAAAAGTACTATGAAAATTAATGAGATAATAGATTAAAATTAATTAAATAACATTTTTTAAAAAAAATATTATAAAAAATCCTCATAAATAACTTTCTGGTTGAATGTAATCAATAAACAAGATAAAAGATTTTTAGATTCAACAATAAAAAAATAAATTCTCGTATAAATATTTTTTATAAAAAAAAAGTAAAATATCATAAAGGAATATTTGTCATTCTTTAGTTACCTCCCTTCACCTCCCAATCTAAACAGTAATAATCATTAAAACATTTTGTCCCTCCTCTCCTCTCCTCTCCCATCCTATGAACCAAACACTATTTTAGACTTATTCTTGAGGCCATGATATTGATTATAGGCACGTTTTTTTTTTAAGCTTTCTTTCATGAAAGATCACGTATTCTTTAAAAAAAATTATTTTGTGAAATCTTAAAACAATTTTTAAAATTTTTTTAACATAATTAAAATCTAAAAAATATTTTTTATTATTTTAAAAAGTTACTTTGAATAGTTTATGAAAATAATTGGTAAATGAAAAAAATGCAGCGATATGTGGGAATATCATAAAATTTTAAAATAGATAAATGATTAATTACTTTTTATAAAAACAGGCCCAAGAAAATGGAAAATTTTTTTAAAATAACTAAAATAACTATAATTTGTTATTATTGTAATCAAACATCAAATAATATTTGCATAAAGATCTTTTCATAAAATTTCTAAACTATTTTAAAATAACCTTTTTTTAATATTAAACAAACTAGCTCTACAATATGCCTTGTATATATCAATTATTTGATTTAAAGAAACACACGTTTTAAGAGGCGTGTGTATTCATCTGTACACCTCTCAACTAAACCCAAAAAAAAAAATCTCTTGTGAGATTTGAATTCATATAAATCCCTTAAATTTTTTTAATAATAAACTTCATTTAAAAAATTGTGTGTGTGTGTGAGAGAGAAAGAGATGTTTTGTATATTAATAACATTAAGGTGTTGTAGACAAAAATGGTGGTTGGTAACGTGATTATTTTTAGTTTTTAAATATACGACACTGATAAAACATTAGCATGCATTGATCATGAATAACAAATCTGCATTATAATTTAGGATAAAGAAGTAAAAGTACCCTTTAACTTTTCCTCCAAAGGCAACCATTACCCTTAAATGAAGAAAGGTACAACAATGGTGTATTTTTGCCCAAGTCTTGGAAAATAACTAATGTTGACCATTAAACTGGCATGATTGACTATTTTTTCATTAACGTGGACTAAAAAGATTTCAAAACCATCTTTAACCTCCACTACCTCCACAACATCAATGAGCACAATGATTAAGCAGAGAAGAGAAGCAATGCCAGTAGAGAAGCAGCAAAGAAGAATGCCAGACAAGTAAGCTATGGGATCGCCAAACCCATAAAAAACTCTACAATAAATGTGAGGGTTATCATCATCAAACCCAAAAAACACTTAATGGCAACGTTATGCCATAGTTGAGGTGCTAGAGCCAAAGGTGGAATTGAAGCGAGAGAAGCGTCTAAAGCAGAGTCTTTAATAGCAACTACAATCCAATGACTTTGACCTCTCCTCTCCTCCCACCAATAATAGGCCACCTTTACTAACAAAACGCATACGACAACACTATTAAGTAAAAAGGATTTGTTTCCATTTTCAATTCTTTTCTTTTTCTCTTTTTATTTCTCTAATTATTGATGCTATATACTTGAGCCTTCTTACGTGACAAATATTGGCTCTTTTGATAGATGAATCTGAGCTAATAACTAGGAAAAACATAAAAACTCCTCACAGCTGGGTATCTTGGCATTGAGACTAAAATTGAATTGGACAAGTATGCCTAAAGCTACTTTATTTCTAAAAAATATACATAGAACATCACAATACACACAAGCTTCTTCTCCATCATGTTGCCATTGCCACTATCATTTCCTGCTTGTATCAAAGAAGAAAGAGCAAAGTAACAAATCTAACTACACATATTTGAGACACTAAAATATTTAATTATTCAGTAAACCAACAATTCCAAGCTCATTGCAGAAGCATCATTACACCATTGCATCATATGAATTACAAAACATTCTTTTGAAACAAAATAGAGGCTTACATTGAAAAAAGAATTGTGAGAATAAACAAATGAGGAAAACAATTAGGCATTCAAGGTCATAACTTGAGACACCAACAAAGATCAGCCAAAGGATGATTGAAACAATGATAGTAGTCAACAGGAATCCATTGTAGAGTAAAGATTATTTCATCACAAAGTATACATGAAGATGAGAAAGGGATGTGGAGCTGAGAGAGGGATATGGCAATGACTAGAGAGGGAGGGAAGGGATGGGAACATGGTGATGGGAAAAGAACCATATGGCATAGATTCTGGGGCTTTAGAGTAGAAAATTAATAGACATTAGGTAATTTTCACAATTTGGGAACAGATGCACCTATTAAAGCCAATTCATAGATATTATTTCACCTTTCTTCACTTAAGGATGCTAAGTACCCCTGGAGGAAAAGTTAGTGGATATTTTTGTCCCTTTGCCCTATAACTTATAACTTATGGAGGTTGCTATATATAACATCTTAAAAATTAACTCCCTAATTAATTAAACGAATAATGAATAATTAAGTAAATTTAAGTAAAATTGAATTTAGAGGATGGTTAGAGAAGGCTAATGGATCTATTAGGATTTGTCTATAGCCTTTGGATCAAGTCTAAAGTTGAGCTAGGCCATCTAGCCCTAATTGGAGAGCAAAACCAAAATTGGCCTTTTCTAGAACACCTGCCACAAGCAAATGGCTCATGCGCTATGGTGGGTGGTTGATTTTCTAACTTAAGATGTTTGTGCATCTCAAAAGTAGAAGGATAATTGAAGAAAAACAAACGAAGCGGCATTAGCTCTATTAAGGCATGAACCCTCGGGTGATTTGTGAAGGTTTTGAGTTTCCCAACATCTCTAGTAAGCTTTCTTTCCCTTTATTTACCTCTCTACTCCATTTTTAAGTTAGGGTTGGCTTAAGAGAGTTAATTTTCAGATCTTGAAGGGTTAATTGTCTAAATCCATTAGCTCAAATGGAGCTAATGGAACTTGTTTAAACTATCTAAACTTAGGTTTGATGGTTTTATACATCCTTAAGCTTGAGTTCTCATTAATGGACGAAAATGGTAGTTTAAGTGTAATGAATGTAATGGTTGAAGTTGTTAGAAACCATTCATGGTGATTTTCAAGTTTAATGATATTAGTTGGAGTTAATGAAAGTTAATACACCTAATAGGTGCGAATAAATACAAGAGATTGAGAGTGTTAAGTAGTTAAAGTATTGAAATTAGAAGTTGAAAAATGTGCAGTTAGTGAATTAATGATAAAAAGTGTTGTTAATTGTAGATTAACTACTTGGAGCTTCATTTGAGCTTGGCTTTAGCTCAAGTCACAAGTTGTTATTGAGACGCGAGCTATATGGGGAAATTTAATTTATGTATTTGCTTATTTGATTAGTTATAGATTTTTGTAAACATAATTTTGAACTATTGTTTGGTACCCGTGCGTTGTACAGGCAGTTTCATGGACAATTCTTTTTCAGAAAATTTATGGCAAAAAAATTTTATAGATCTTGGTTGAGAAAAAATATAGATTCCTAGAGGTGTTTTCTTTGAAAAAAGTGTGGACTTTATGCTTAAAAAGGAGGACTTCTTCTAAAGCCATGAGCTTAAAGCACAACAAAAAATCATAATTATTTGATTTATTGTAACGACCATAGGTGCATTGGAATATCTGTTAGATGAAATTTAATTAAAAAATTGGATATCAAGTAATGTAATTTATATATTTTCATTACAACAAATTTGATTTATGATATTGATTATCATACACAGCAAATCAATTTCACATCATTATAATATTCAAATCAAAAAGATGACCAATAAAAACAACTTATACGCTAAATATTCCAAGAATTATAAGCTAAGTACATGACATTTAACTTTGACCAAACTGAATCCCATAGACAATGACCTCATAAGCTAACAATCAAATGGGCTTAAGAGAATTAAAAGTTGGTCCCCCTTTATTGTACCCATCCTTGGGTGCAAATTGTGAAGTGATGATGGGCCAAAATAAAATCAATCAGCCTTTGTTTCTCTTGAAGCTATAATAGGAAAATTGGTGCAAGGCAACAAAATCAACTATTTCAAACCTTTAATGGAAATCCAAGTTGCTTTCACCAACCATTAGATCAAACATGTTTAAATACTCCAAATAAAAAAGACAGGATTTGTAAAATGTATTGCATGTAACTCATTTATTACAAAAAAAAAAAACTAAAGATCCATGCAACTTTGAGCCAAAGGATAAAATAGCCAAGAGACTTAAAACCTTAATTTCCATTTACTTTTTCTCCTCATTTATCAGTTAAAGATCCATGAAAAGCCATGTCTCTCTAACTTTGAAATTAAAGGGATAGTAGCCCCTAGATTATCAATGAAGATAATTCAAACCAAGACCCTTATAATCGTTATAACCAACACTCTACAAAAAAATAATAATAATAAGGTGAGAAACAATAAAACTGATCCAATCTGTCACATGCATCATGTAGTGTTTTAGTCTTTATAGTTGTCTTTATAGCAATATCCTGGTGCTGCAATTGGATTTTATTGAAAAAATCAAGAGTGTCATCAACCTACATAAGAGAAAAAAATCCATACAACAATTTGAATGAGTAAAAATAATAATAATAACTATAATAATAACTATAAGAGGTTGCTACACCATACTTATAAAAGAGTAACTCGTATGTTGGAAAATATCATCTCATTTTATATGTGCTTTGTTAAAGTGTTCATATAGTATTAATACTTTTCAAATATATATGTCTACATGACGATAATGAATTGCATATAATATCCAAATTCATACGATATGAACCTTTGCTATAAGGAGTTAATAATTAAGGGCTTTTCCAAAGATACCTCTTTGCTTCCTATTAGATATCATGCTTTAATCAATTAAATAAGATGCATATAGTTTTCTTGAACATTTAAGATATGTTCGCAATTTTATACAAGCAATAACAATGCATATTAGCTAGTAAAAAAATTCCATAACTTTCTTTAGAAATAACATATTAGCTTTTACTATATCCTTGTAAAGGCCTCTCATTTTGAATCACAAGAAATCCAAGGGGGAAAAAAAAAGTAACATCATTCAAAAAAGCATGTCTTGAGTTAAACAAATAGAGATAAGAAAATACATATTGCTTTGGAACTTCTCTAATGGGATTTTCATAGCAAAGTAAATCATGAGAAGCAGTCAAATTAAATGATAATATTTTATTCAATTACAATGCTAGATATTGACTTATCATACTATGGTAACTATATAGTATTAAGTCATAGATGAAATGCAATTACTTGAAGTGAGCAAGTTTTAAATTATAGTGCTCACTGAATTTTATCTAAAACAAATAAAAAGATCAAATTTTGAAAAAAAAAAATTGACTACAAATGAACCATTCACAACCTAAACACCATCATTCTTGGATATGAATGAAATTGAAGAAGGATCTAAATGAGAACCATTAAATTCCTACATTAGTAAAAAAAATTAATGATATTTTGAAAAAAAAATATTGGATAGCAAAAAATAGGATAAGAAGTCAATCAACAAATAAATGATAAGAACATGAATATAGCTGAACCTAAAACAATGGTTTCTCTACTGAGAAATCTTGAGTCATAAATCCCAGCAAAAAAAATCCCCACATTTGCATTCGCATTCAGCCATGGCAAACAAGCTAACCTATAACATAAAGAGGCCAAATTTTATAAAATAAAAGAAATTGAAAAGCATAAAGGTAATGAGTTTTGAGCATGTTAGTATAGTACAACCATTTCACATAGTCTTGTTTCATATACTAATGGGTTATAAAGGACCCCATAAAATGTGAAAATGTAAATTATATCATATAAAATTGTGCAAATACACAAATTAATAGTCTATAACATATTTGACACAAACAAAATGGTAGTAATAATAATGCTCATGAAAAGCAATTCAAATTAAAGTAGGTAAAGTGAATTGCCTACAATCATCTCTATAGACTTTTAAGTAAGCAATAGATAATAGGGAACATAAATTATTGTAATGGTTGATGACTAATTTTTTAATGATTAATAGAAAGGTAAACCCACAAGAAAAGAGTTGTATGGCTAACGAACCTCCTAATCCTAATAAGGCTGTAGCAACTCCTAATAGAAAACATGTCATTTCTGGTTCAATGCATAGAATGTTGAAGTCCCCCAAGTCAACCTTTAATATACAAATTTTATCTAATTGTGATGTATAGATATATAGAAGGAAAAAGGAGATGAATTATGAGGAACATAAAAGGATAGAATTATCCAAAATGCAATTGGATGTCTTGCCAAATACGTAGCTCAAGTAGCTGCTTTCCTTTTTTCAGGAACCTGATTGAGATATCAAGAAAGATAGTATCAGGAAAAAAAGAAAACAAAAGGAAGAAACTATCAGTGTATAAAATGAAACTGAAAAATGTAGAAAACATCATAACTTACAGCAATAGCATCGCCATGTAAAGTTATCACTAAATTAGTGCTATCTTCAGGATCTCTAGCCACAAGAAGTGAACATTTGAGATTTGCAATCAAGTCCTATGAAATGTAGAAAGCAATACTCGTATCAATGGAAGTAAGCCATTTCGATGGTTGATTTTGTTTCTACTTTCTAGAACTCAAAAAATGGACCCAAAAAAAAACATTCTAATGATGAAGAATTACAACCCTTGCACAAAGAAGAATTTGGTCAAACCTGATATATTAAAAATTAACATATGAGCATAATTAATCATTATGACTTTATCTAGATATTTCAAGCAACTTGCAACTTACAGTAACAAAGCTATTTGCTTAACCTTAAATTTTATTCCTTATGTTAGTCACTCCATTTCAAAACCTTGTACAAATTAACTTATAAACCATATTATCATCATTATTTTCTTGCAAAAGAAAAACAATGTGGAGGACGTGGGTAAAAGAGCAAAAAGTCATTTAATTTACAAATAAAGGCTCTCAATCCCCTTTAACCGAGAGAGTAAAAAAATAAAAACCAAAGTGCTAACTTTGACACATGGTTGAGTAAAAAGAGGTATTAGGGGAGGTCATCGTGTGAAGGCGAAAAGAAGAAAGTCTGATTTCGATTCAAGTCAGTCGTTTATAATATTGAAGGAAAGATTTTTTAGAATATAAGCTCATTATTATCACCAAAATTCTTTAGAGGCAAGGCAAACGAACATATCATCATAGCTAATCTTGTACATTTTTAGGAGATAGAACATAAAAGCTTTCTTGCACTCAACCTTCTTCCTTATTTTGGTATATTGTCTTTAAGATAAGTCTTGGAACCTATGTCAATTTACTTGCACATACCAATAAATGAATTACATTTGTAAAATCATGAAGGCAGTAAAAATACAAAGGAAGAAATGACCAGACATACATAGAAGCTATGAAAAGCATTATAAGCATCATATAATTTTTGTAGGATAGTGAATTCTAATATTGATGTTCTACTTACTATATATAGCCTATCAAATATTATATTTTTTTTTTTTTTTTCATAATTTTGATATTTGTATCTTTGATAACTCGCCCCTCAAATGTAATGGCCTCATATCTATAGATATGACAAGACATTAGTCTCTTGCACGAGTTTCCCATGGCCTTGTATTCAAAAAATATATTATATTTTTTGCCTGAAAATTTACAAGTTTGCAATCTTCAATGGAACTTAAATTAGCTATTTCAAAGTACATTATATATTGGTATATGAAATATAATTCAAGAGTCATGATAGCTATCCCTTGCAGGGTGGTAAAGGTGATTGTTCCTATGTAGTTGGTAGTAGTGAATTTGACGTCTTGGTAACTCAAGTTTGCAATCTTTATCAATTGTTAGCATTGTGCATTCCATTTATCTATATGATGGCCACAAGTTTTTTTTTTAGAATATTAAATCTTTCAATGGGAGTGGTGCCTCCCAGCTTTTAAAATGTCTAAGAGTTAGATTTCATGCTATCATTATCGTTTCAATGTTTGATGTCTCCCAAACCTTTTTTTTTTACCCTTTATTTTTACTTTTAATTTTGCCCCGTAATCTTGATACTACCCATGGCTCAAACGTTTTGTTTTCACAATAGCAACTCAATAATATGTTTTGTTTACTCAAGACTTGTATTCAAGTCAAAAGAACCTCATAGAAAAGAAAGTAGATTGATAGTGACAATCAAATAGATAATAATAGTGTGGTTAGAAATTAGAATAAAAAGATGAAATGATTGAGTCTTGACAAGAAACTTACATTAAAAAGAACAAAAAAGAGGAGGTGGTTGTTTCGACAAGAAAGAAAAGAAATGTGAAGATGAGTTGAGAAAATTGAGGAGCTCGTCAAGGAATACTCAATAGCAACCAATTTAGTCATAGTCAGCTTGGACTGGAAAAAAATAAAGATACCTGATGCAGCCTATAAAGGTGAGTTGTGCTATTTTTTTTCTTGTTTTAAAAAAAATTTAGTTGTGGGACAAGTTTAGCTCTGCATGAACAATTGATTTAAAATTAACAAAAAAAAAAAAATCTTCCATAATGATGATTATATCAAGGCCATAAGGGCAGCTTTGAAACCTTTTCCCGATATTATAACTCCTACAACAATGATTAATCAAGCAAGACATTTTCTTCTTGTTTTATCTACCACTTATACTCAGAGTTGTACTCTATCAAGCCATTCATTGGAATTCTATAAAATGTCAAACTAAAAACAGTGATGGCAAAGTTCAATAAGAGGATTCAATAGGACGGACTACTCATAAATAGGATGGTCTAGAATGATTGAAAGAATATGTACATATTCATTAACATGTGTTTATAATATTGAAGGAAAGCTTCATTAAAATATAAGCTCATTATTATCACCAAAATTCTTTAGAGGCAAGGCAAATGAACATATCATTATAGCTAATTAATCTTGTACCTTATTAGGAGATAGAACATGAAAGCTTTCTTGCACTTAGCCTTGTTCCTTATGTTGGTGTATTGTCTTTCAAATAAGTCTTGTAACCTATGTCAATTTACTTGCACATACCAATAAATGAATTGCATTTATAAAATCATGAAGGCAGTAAAAATAAATAAAAAATAAAAAGGAAGAAATGACCAATTACCTTTGCACAAGAACTTGGAGAGAGGAAGCCACACAAAAAAATAAATTACAGCATATTAAGGAAAGGAAATAATCATAAACATTGAGAAGTGTGGATAAAAGAGAACAATAATAACATAAAAATAATGAATAAATAGAACGGAAAGAAATTACTAATCTTGGGCTAATGCAAAACAAATAAACCAAATATGGAAGGCTGTACAAAGCAAAAAAAAAAAAATCATTACCTCATAGACAAATAAAAGAAATACAAATATGAAAAAAATTCATACTCCCCAAGTTAACAATAGAAAAATGGAAGCAAGGATAAAGATTGCAATGCATTATATTGTTATCAGAATGATGCAAAAAAAAACATACCACTACACCAATTCAGAGTTAAAAAAATGTCTGCATGCAAGAGAAAAGAAGCAGTAAGGGTTTGAAGTATATTCATTATAAAATGCAAAATTCAAAATACTAATAAGATATAGTCAGAAACTGAGAACACAAAAAATAAATAAATAAACAAAGAGACAAAGAAAAAAATAAGGCAAGTAATTTGAAAAACTAACCTTTTAATGAACTTAGAAACAAAACTACAAGGTAAAAATGCAGCAGCAATAATTTAAGGTTTTATATATATAACTTATTTAGGTAATGTGTGAAGGAAGTGAGGATGAAGCTAAGGTTTTGGTTGAACTTCAACCTATTCAGGAAATCATAAAACATCAAAGTGTTAAAAAAGAAAGAAAGAAAGAAAGAAAGAAAATTGATCAAGTGCACTATAGGTTCGGTTTCGTTTTAAAATTTGAAATTTGAATGTAAAACCAAGAGAGAATGAGAGAGATAGAGTTAAGATTAAATGTAATCACATGGGAACTGTCAATCTGAATTAAATATATCATCTTACATTTTGCAATCTTCTGACAATGATTTGTTTTAAAAATATACCCAAAATATAGGGATACCCAATAACGGTCAAACTATATCGTCCAATCATCCAGACCTCATAATAAGAGAAGGACCTCTTCTAAATTTATAACCTCATCTAAATTCATCAAAAGAGGTCCTTGTAATCATTTTTCACATTCAGAATAAAATTTATATAAATTCAAGTTACACATAATGCATTAGATGCATGAAGACCAATTGTTTATATACTATGTAAAAAATGTTTCTAAAAATGGCAATACTTTTTCAGGCCCACTTTTATTTTTCATCAGATGTTATTAACTCATTTTACTTCATTGATATCATTTTCATGTCATCTTCCCCTTGTTTAATAATCAATAAATTAAACAAACAATAACCAAATATGACCTCCACTAATCGTAAAATAAAGAAAGGGAAGAAGAGAGCCTGACCAATAAATAGGCTTATTATTTGCGCAATCTATTCTTCCTACCTGAAGCTCTGAAAGTGAGACGCCTGCATTGAAAACCCAATAAAAATATGATAACTTGCATCAAGTAACTAATAGAATGTTATCTTTCAATCCCTCTTCTAAATAAATTGAATTATTAGAGTTACAATAATTTTACTTGTTTCTTCCACCAGATGAGAAGCAAGTCATGAGATTGTTCAAAAACACAAATTAAAGAAAAAGAAGAAGCATCATTATCATCAAACACTAGGAAGAAGATATAATAGAGACGTAATCATTGATTAACCATCAAATAGTTTAAAGTTAACCAGTGAGCTCTTCCTCCTTATGAGTCTCAATGATGACATTAGATTGAGGACAGGCGACGCAAGTGAGGACGAATTCACTGTCCATTTGGTCGTCGTCCAGGAAACTACCATCAGACTGGTCAATATTGCCTTCCACCACCTTGCTAGCACAAGAAGAGCATGATATGCCTGGCAAAAGTATGAAAAGTCAACTCCAAGAACCTTGGCCATGTCCAGAATGTAGATGTCGTCAGGGAAAATGAACTCTTGAGTCCGTCGAGGGTTAAGAGCTTAACCATATGAATAATACCTAAAATTTGGTGACTACAAAGGAATGTATGATGAAGATGCAGTAACATCATGAAAGACAAAGTCAGTGAGGAGGTTCTTTTAAAGAGAAGGAAAAAGCTCTGTTAGTAGTTGGGAGTGAAGACGGAGACATGGTGTGACGATAAAGAAGGAGATAGTTGATTGACGGTGGGCTCTAAGGGAGAGAGGGTAAGAGGGTGATCATTGTATCTGAGATGGAAGGATCTGGAAGGTGAGAGAGGAGACCAACTTGCATTGAAATGATAGGACCCACATAAAAAGGGCATTTTAGAAAAACACTATAGATGACTTATAGCAAGCAAGGCTATTAGAGGGAAAACACTGTAGATGAATAGTGAAATAAAAAAAGTAGAGGGGCTTATAAGATATAAGATATATGAATGTATTTTCATATTTATCATTATATAAATTTCCTTTAGAAATAACAAATGCAAGTTTGGCTTTGAGATTGACAATTGTGGTGATTTTTGAGATTAAATGGGATTTTATTACAAGAGTTGGTGTGTAATATCATGAATAAATGATATGGTTTTCAAAGAGAAAGTTTTCATTTGTTATCATAACTATGATGTTATAATGTGAGATTGCATGAAAAGATGAGGAATATATAGCATTGGATTATATGAGATGATGAATGTGTTGATTATGGCATGTGATATGCTAAATACGTTTGAGCATGATGATATGAAATTGGCATGCTATATGTGTTAAGTATGTCTATTGCATGATCATATTAGCAGGATTTCACCTTTGATAAGGAGTAGTGTAAATCCATATGTTATAGGCACCTTTTGATAATTAAAGGCTAGTGTTTATCTCATTATTTGTTAAGGGATTTAAACCTAGCTTGTCTCTACTTGTTTCCAAAAGAGACTAGCTTAAGGTTAACAACATCTTAAAAATTTGAGAAGGGGAGAAACAATGGTTCAAGAGTAAGTGTAGTAACATTTAGCCAAGTAACTCCTCATAATTGGTAAGTTTGGGTTAGTCCATTCATAGGGACGCAACCCTATTTGATTTAATGGCCCACAGTTTTAGTTAGAAGTATCAGGAGGTGATTAAGGTGGTTATTGATCATGCATATCATTATTATTTGTTACATAGTTGATAAGAATGTGATTGGTGATTGATATAGTCAACATGGTAGTCGATGAGAATATGATTATATTGCCCTGATCCATTACCACTTTGCATTTTCTATGATTGATTAACTTGCATATGCATCTATTAAACTATCTTGGTTACTGAGTGGTTATACTCACCCTCTTTCCTTAACATTTTACAAGAACTAACTCTAGACAAAATAAAAGAAAAGCACCAGAGGCATAAAAACCTGATTTCCTACTAGGGGCCTTTAGTAATTTATTTTTAATAGGTGTAAATTAATTTGATAATTCCAACTATGAGTTCATATTTTAATTGATACTAATACTTGCACCATTTACATATATGTAGTTGAAAAGTTGTATTTTAGGCCCTAGGTTATGTGGTATATAATTTTGATATCAGGATAGGGCTAAAATACTGGTGTAAGTATGTTAATGATTACATGATAATTGTGAATGATTATATTTATAATTTATGTGAAATGCCTCCCTATAATGTTTTTTATATCAAGGGATTAAAGGTTGAATATGAGATATATGTGTGATATGAATGTTGTGATGTGTTGCATAAGTTGTTATGAGTCTATTGAGAATGATCTAAGTGTTGGGTTGAGCTTTTAGCATATTGGTTGAGTTTAAGACAGCCAAATTGTGGTTAAATGTAAAAATTTGTTTTAATTGCATTTGCATATCTCACTTTTTAGTATAAGATAATTTAAGAGTGAAACCAGTGTCATTAGCTAGTTCATTGAAAGAGCCTTTTATAGACATCTAGCTTTTACCTCGATCACACATCAAATGGAGTTTTGAGGCATGCTAGAATTTCAGCTCCAAAGTTATCATTTGACAACAGGTGGCTATCAGATTTTATGCAATGTGCCACGACGCATGGCATAAAGAAGCCACAACACAACACCTTCGACCGCGATGAATCCCCCTCTTCTTCTCATTTTGATGTTTTACTTCCTATATTTTTAACTATTTTAGTCTAAATCAGTATCATATGCTTCTATATATATATTTTTAGTCTAATTTAAACTTATTTTTGTTGGGATTTAAAGTGTTTTAAGTATTAAAACTTAAGATTCCATATTTGTTACTATTATGCTTAAACTCAAGTTTGATTATTTGGATTTTTATTGAAGTGAATTGCTTAGTTTTGAACTGATTTATTATGTTGGAAAATATTTTATTGTAGTAGTATATTGTAAAATTTTAAGTTATGGGTTTTAAACCTTTTAACCATGGTAGACTTTTTAATTGGTTTTTTTTCTTTATATTATGATTAATCTTTTTATAATTGCTGTTAAATATTTTATTGGTGCAATGATAATTGGTTTGAGGTAATCCCATAATACCATGGTGGACTTGGTTGTGTAACTGAGGTAATAAGGATGATATTACAATTGCCCCATAAGGCAAGGAATAAAATTAAACACAATGACTCTAATTTTCTTTGGCCCTTTTAAAAAATTTCAATTTTCCCTTAAAAAATTTCACTTACACCTTCTATTTGACTCAAATATAATCTATATGTTGTATTTTTTTTAGTAAACTCTAGGAGCAGACTCTACTAACAATAGAAATTATCTCTTTGAAAGTATTGAGGGTAAAGGGTAAACCTTCCTAACTAAATTACTATATATAATAATAATAAAGGTGAGAAAATGGAATTTATGACGCTGTAGATGTTGATTTTAATGCTTGATTACTTGAAATAGGAGTTCATTTGCATAATTATGATGTTGATATTGCTACCAAGTGCTAATGTTTAATTGTTATTGTTTATTAAGGTTTAGAGGAGAGTTGTTTGGTTTATTTAGCTTTAGACAAAGATTTGGTATTTTAGTATCTTAATATTTATGATTTGAAGTAGAACTTTATGAAATTTATCATTTTGTTTTGTATATTTATTTGCAAGGAAAAACATTAAAAAATGTAAAAGAACCTGAAACCCACGAGATGACACTAAGCCCATAAAGTAAAGCGTCAAGCTTTATCAATGGATACTTTTTTATATGAGCAAGCTTTTTGAAATTAGGCAAGCTTAAGCTAGCCCATTTTCATGCTGCTACTCTTGTGTATGTAGTAATTAAGTTGGGACACGTTTACATATACTCTTAATACTTTGAGGAAAATAATTGATTTTGTTAGTAGAGACTACTCCTAGTGTTTACCCAAAAAAATATATTACAACATCTAGATTAGATTTAAGTCAAATAAAGGGGGAAAGTGAAAAAATTTAAAGGGAAATTCATTTACTTGGATGATGCTCGGCCTGACTTGGCTTATATGCAATATGATATCTCTTAATACTTAATCACAATTGACTTTGCAAATCCAATGTAATCATGAACTAACCCAATTTGATTACCAAGTTCGTAATTCATAGAAATGAGACTTGAAGTTTTGATAGTTTAAAATAAACCAAAATCATTTATTAAATTTCTAATCAGAGTAAAATATTATTTTGGAAGCATAGGATACCTCATAGTAGTGAAAATATTCAAAATCTGTAAAAAAAATTAAGGAATGAAAAACAGGACAGCGTGCCATGGCATTTGAACATACATTGTGATTGTCCCTCTTTGTGCCACATGCCGCAGTGCAGGCGCTATGCGTCGTAGCTTTTGCTGTCATTTGATAGTAACTTGGGGTAACTTCCGTTGTGCCCCATTTCTTTGTTCAACATTTAAATGAGGTGATCTAGGTGTTTATAAAAGCTCTTTTTATAAACTAGCTAATGACATAAGTTTTATTTTCAAATTATATCACATAAGGAAGATGGACATCCAAATACATTTTTTATAAGTTTTCATACTTTTCACAACTCAAAGGTGTCCAAAATCTCATGCATGTCCCAAAAGCAATTCCTAACACCTAAAACACACTCAATGGACTTATTACAACACACTACCTACTTAAATACTCCATAATATCAAATTTTCACTTCTCAATCTCTTTAATAATAAAAACAAAAGGGAGAGTTTAGCATTGCATTTTTTAATCAATTCTCATAATCATGATTAAATCAATATTTATACACTTATACTAGTATTTCAGCCCTATTATCACTTTAACAACTTATATACAACATCCTAGAGCCCAAAATACACCTTAAAATCATAACAACATTATAGTGCAAGTGTAAACCAAATGCATCTTAACAGGTAATATTTAACTTGTTACATAAAAATAAGTAATGACAATAAGCTTTACAATAGGAACCCTAAATTTCTAAGCCTATAGAACCTTTTCCCTTTTAATATCAGAGCCAAAGCTATAAAATATTAAAAGAGGAGGGTGTGTACAATTACTCAGTAACCAAGATATACCTACCTTATACAATTACATATCAATTAATTTGAACACACAAAAGGAAGTTGAACATTCAAAATCATATAATTAAACATAAACAAGTTGTATTTCCGTAGTTAAACTTATTTTCATCTTTAGCATTTCAAACCACTAGGTACATTGCCATAAGGCTCATAATCAAATGATAATGATCCAATCCACAACTCAATCCCTATTGCCATAATACAGACAATCATATAGCAATGGCACATTTACTATCACGACTTACCATAAACTTAACAACTATGTGACACATCAGATATACACATATGATCAATTCCTCCTTTTAACCTCCTTATTTCCTCTGACTCAAACAATAGGCTATAATACCAAGAAGGGCTCCATCTATATAATTAGACTACCCAAGCTCATCAATTGTAAAGTATGAATTGGCCAAATATCACAGCACTCACTCTTGGACTACAACTTCTTCTACTCTCAACTATTTGAGGTGTCGTATATCATAAGCTAATCTCCTCAACAAACTAGTGGAGATAGCTAAGTTTTAATCTTTCGACAAATTATAGGATAGTATCTCAATAAATAGTGGGATAGGCTAACCTTCGTGCACCAGAAGGCAGCCATAAATACCATATGGATTTACTACTTTACTTACTAAGCGAACTCCTGTGAAGTAATCATGCAATGTGCAATGCTCACTTGTAACAGCATAGAGCCATCCCTTAGGCCTCGACTTGGTACTGGGTGTGCCTTCCTCATGGGACAATCACCACCTTTTCCCATAGTAGTACATGGATTATTTCTCACTCCTATTAAAAAGGTCTTTTAGAAGCTTTTTAAGGATCGAGCCCACAACCACTCATACCTTAACGTAGTTGTGGCCAACCATAGTACCATTGAGTCAACTACCTTAATATAGTTGTGGTCAACCCTGGTACCATTGAGTCAACCATAACTACTCTAAGGTAGGAATGATTGCGGGTTCGATCCTTGAGAAGATTCCAAATGACCTCTTTAGTGATGTGAGGAATAATTCATGTGCTACCATGGGAAAAGTTAGCGACCGTCTCGTGAAAGAGGCATGCCCAGCACCAAGTCAAGGCCCAAGGGGTGGCTCCATGCTGTTACATCATTCATTTCACAATTTCATTTAATTAATATTAACACATTGGGTTTATGATATTACACTACCCAAGTGAGTATCCATATTATTTTCACAAACATTCACTACTTCAATTCTTAAATTCATAACAAGTTTCCAACTCTTTATTAGCCACACATGTAACAATCATATGCTAATATAACGATGCTATCTCAAAAACATAACAAATGTTATGCTTTACACATAATTATGAACTATCTGTGTTTTCAAATATACCATATTCTCATATTGCATGTCCGGCACATATACACAATCTCACAAAATATTTTCCATTTTCAAGATGTAATTCAATTAACATACAACTACATACAATAGGTTTTTCTCAATTACCTCAAATATTTGAGAGGTCAAATGTCTACTTTCAATATCCACTTCCAAGTTTTCTTATCTAAGCCAAATATCGTATGCAGGGTGATTAATCTACAATTAATAAACCCACAATCATTCACATTACTATATACAAAATGTAACCTCTTTTACTCTTATCTGTAAAATACCTAAAGCCGTTATTACTCACATTTAAGCTTACCCATTGGGAATATCAACTCTCTTTAACCCACAATAACTTTATTAAATACTCAACTCACTATTAATGGCTTCCAACTACCTCAAGGACCCAGATTTATGGTCATTTTTTAGACTTTAAGGATACTGACCACCATTAATGCATAAAACTCTTCATTAATGGTTTTAACTACTCAAATATCTTTCATTAACTCTATTTAAGTTAATGAATTCGAACCTATAACCTATATGGATCAAAAATTAATTCCCAAACACAAACCTTAACTCAAAAAGCTTAAGAACATTTGTTAAAAAGGAAGAAGAATATGTTAGAAAACTTACTCTTAGAGTTGATAGCTTCTAAATGCCTCCAAACCTCTTGAAAATGAAGCCCTAATAGAGCTCTAAGTCTCTTTTTTCTCCTTCTTTAGTTTTCTCTTTTCTTATCCTTTGTTTCCTTATTAATTTTACATCTTATTTTTGCAGAAAATATGTCATGTGTTAAGTCATCTAGTACAGAGAAGGATGTTTTTGTTTTAATGGCCTATGCGTCATGACATGTGACATCAAGACATTTCTTTTGTAAGGTCTCCCTTACTAATCCACATATTTAACATTCATAGGTAATCATGAGGTTAACATTGATAAGTTATCCTACCATAACTAATCATCTTCAAAACACAATTGAATTCAAGTGGTATGCTTTCACAAATTGGGATTTCAAGTTTTCAAGCCATTCAAAATTATTTCTAAGGACATCAATCGGTTCAAAATAGAGTTTAAGATATTTGCAAAAGCATAAGATACCACTTTACACTAAAAATTAAATAGCCAAAAATAAAGACAGGCGCCATGGCATAGCATGCATATGGCATGGCGTGCTCCTTTCTATGTAACATACTGCAATGTAAGCTCCATGTGTCGTGGTGCACTGCACAAGATTGACAATATTATTGCTGTTATTTGATAGTAGTAGGGGTTAACTCTTGGTATGTCCCAATTCTCTATTCAACATTTGATTGAGGTAAAATAGGTATTTATAGAAAGCTCTTTTCATACACTAGCTAGTGGCACGGGTCTTACTCTTAAATAATTTCACATAAAGGAATGGCACACCTAAACTCATTCTCACACTTGCTACAATACATGGGATGCCCAAAACCCAACACTTATGCTAAAAGCTACAAACAGCACCTAGAATAGGCCTAAGACTACTTGTGCGACACCACATGCACAGTATAATTTATATATATCATTCTCAGCTCTTAACTTCTTAATATCAAAATAGAAAAGAGAGATCCAACATTGTATGAAACATGACAATCATTGCTCAAATAGTAAATTCTAATTCAATTCAACACTTGTACTAACATTTTGGCCCTACAGGAAGCTTATCAAACTTATATAATTGCTCTAAGGCCTACAAATACATTAAATTTTTCTCATAAAAATCACAAAGTGCAAGTAAAGAATCAAAACGTGATCTTATTTGGCATTATCATCATAAATTACACATTATAATATCAAGTAGGAGGGTTTACAATAGGAACAAGATTCCTAAACCTCTGAAACTTTTCCCTTTTTAATACCTGAGCTAGAGCCTGAAAAATGTTAAGAGAAAGGGGTGAGTACAATCATTTAGCAACCAAGGTTCCTTTATCCTATGCAATTACATATTAATAGACATTTTATAAACATTGCTTATATGAGGCATGTAATCACATATATCACAACTTCACATAAAACTCATGCTATTTCATATAAATTATCATAATCTTATCTTTTCACAAGTCAAATCACAAGGTGCATTGCCACAATACTAACAACCATATAACAATGGCTAAATCAAATATACAATTCACATTGCCACAATAATAACAACCATATAACAATGGCCAACTTGAATATCAAGACTTGCTACAAACTTAACCATGTGACATGTCGGATAATATGCACAATCGAACTAACCTTATATCCTCCTTATAACTTCCTACTGAATGTGAGCTATCAATCAAATAAAGCTCCATACATATAACTGGATTACCCAAACTTACCAATTAAAAGAAGTGACCTAACTAAGGTCATTACACTTACTCTCGAAACATAGCTTCCCCTATTCTTGAATTCCTTTCACCCTAAACTAGTCTCCTAAAAAAACAAGTGTAGATAGCTAGGTTTGAGTCCTGTATGAGGAAAACAAGGGTTCACATAAAGCTAAACTCATTGGAGTTAAAGATTTAGATGGTGAGGATTAACAGGAAGATTTGCAGGGGGATGGGAAGAGATTGACTTTGGAAGTGCTAATGTGATTTATGTAATATTTTGATCTCTATATAATAAATAAAGTATGGAATTTGAGTTTCATTGAGGATTCAAAATTAGGAATTTATAGTGTTTTGAGGTTTAAGATAAACAAATAAATTATATTCAAGGTTATTTGGGGTTAATCACAAGTTCGGGCATTTAAGTATGAATTAAAAATTTAAGCTTAGAGTCATATAAGAATCATTTATTAGCTTAATTAAGATAAAATTTTAAGATTTAATGTGTGTGTGTAGGAATAAAAAAAAGAGGTGCAAGGCTTTTTTCTGGTTCCATAGAAATCCTACTTCGCTTAGATGTGGGTAGAGAAATGATCTCTTGAAGTATAAAAACGTGAAACGTAGACGATGGGGCTAGAAAAAGTAGCTGAATGCAATTTGTGTAAATTATAGCTCATGGCTCAATAATTTGAATAATTCATTCAAATCCCTAGTTGTTTTTTTAATATAATTGTGGGACTCGCATTTCTATTTTTATATTATTTCTCTCTCTTTCTCTCTCATGTTGGTTCTTGTTTCCTGTGCAAGAAGTGTTCATTTTCTTCTTTTTTTTCATGTATGCTCCAACTTTTCAATTTATACTAGCATCAGAAAATTATTTATTTACAAAATTAATTTCATAAATATTTTCTAAATAATAGTGGCTTTCTAATGATGTAATTATTTTGTAGAGTAGAGCAAATCTTCTAATTAGAATTTTCCTATAGAATAGTTAATTTGACGTTATAATAAATTAAAAATACATGTTGAGATTGTTAAGGATACAATAAATACCATAGAATATTCCTTTAAGGTTAAAACTCATATTTGAGAATTTTTGAATTAGACTCTCAATCTATATGGTTGAGTTTTTGTTGAATTTGAATTTTTTTTTTATTAAATATTTATTTGAGTATGAATAGGTATTTTTAAGATTATAGAATGGTGATTTGAGACTTAAGGATCATTTTTAAATTTTAAATTTATTTTTGGACGAATTTTGGAATACGAGTTGATGAAATTATGATATTATGAGTGATTGGAGGTTCAAATATAGCTTATTAGGGTATGAAAATTTTAGAAAGGAATTTTAGAAAGTTAAATGAGACACAAAACTTAAATTAGTATTAATATGGATCTTAGACTTAAAATTTTTGACTCTTTAAATTAAAGTTATTTATTAATTTCAATGTGAAATTGATATATAGTATTATAAAATAATTGTGTAGATTGTGTTAACAAAAATAGTGGTGAAAGAGGAATTATAAAGGAGAACTTATTATATAGTATATAAAGTAACCATTATTAATGTGGGTGGGTGTGTGGGTGATTAGTTATGTCTTGTTTGTTGTTTAAAAAATTATAATTTATTTGGAAATAAATACTTGTATATATTTGTTTGGAATTATTGCCAAGGGGGTTAAAATTTGATATATATATATATATATATTATGATGAGATTATTGTTCGGTTATATTCTTGTTTGGTTGTTTAAATTATACATGATTTGTTAGGGTATTTTAATATATAGTGTAGTTGGAAATTTTTGTTTGGTTAACTATTATCATGTGGGAAGCCCTCATTAGACCCAATGAGTGGCATGTAACTTAGTCCAACTCACCTTTGTTAAGGTGATCAGGCATCCAAGCATAGTGAAATAAGGATATAAGATGTAGTCATGCAATTCAATATTTGTTTGATTTGCTTGAAATTTTGCTTGGTTAAATGTTTTTATATGCCCACTTAGCAATTGCATAATTAGTTACATCCGCATACATCATTACATATTAATTTTTGATTACTAGGACTTTTAAGTCTTATTTTTTGTGATTAATATTTTTATAGGAGTGAGTCCTACCAGGGAAGCATTAGAGACGTAACTTTGGTGTGTAAGCTAAACCACTTTTTACATTGCCTCTTATTTTAGATTATTTAATGTATCTTGTGCCAACTTAGGACATATCTTATTTCGTATAACATATAGACTCTAATCCTTTTTATTAACTATATTTATGTGACCAAGAGGATCATGTCTATTCCTTTTGATCCTTGACTTGATTTGAATATCATGCTATGAGAATTCTGTCTATACCTCATGGTCCTCATTGGTTTTTTGAAATATTAGCAAGACAATAAAATTTACTTGGAAGTGTTGAGTATTTAATGAAGAGGTATTTATAATGTGAACAAGTGTACATCCTATAACTATATTTTGTTAAGGACAAGTGTTAGATTATGGTTAATGTTATACGGACCTGTTTTGGATATTGTTAAACCAGTATTATTTAGAAAGTATTAGTACTTAAACATGATTCGTGGTATACTGTTTCAAATGTACATTTGGGTAACATTAAAACATCACAAATTTGTATTTAGAAAATTGTTTGGGATTCTACCACTTGGAATAGGCTTTCGCACCAAATGCTAATTTTAAAATTATTTTCCTTGAGATGAATTGTTTTACATTGTTTTCGATTAGGTAAAATTTTATTATAAAGGTATTTTCAATTATTATGATAGAGCTTATTCATTGTATTAAGTTCTTTTTATCATAGTAGGCTAATTGTAAAATGTTTTATTTATATTATAAGTTCATTTCTATCATGATAGGGTTTTAAAAGAAGTTTTATTATTTTCTATTATGGTAAGAGTTTAATGATATAAAAATAATTTATTAAATTAACAATTTATGAAAAATTAGTTCATAACATTTGGAGCATGACAATTGACCTATATAAGGGGATTGTGGTAGACCTTTCTAATCCCCTATCTTCGAACTTCACCTTGGATGATACAGAAAAGGAAAGAATTTAGGGAAGTTGTTCTTCTCATGGCTGTTGGGAATCACCTCTAAATGGCTAGGTTAAGCTGAATATTGACAGCGCTTTAAAAGGGAACCTAGGGTCTGCAAGTTGCAAAAGACATTTTTAAGATCATGGTGGGAGTTAGTTGGCTGGATTTGTCTGCAATCTTGGCACATGTTCAACAAAAGAAGCAGGATTTTGGGGTTTTTTTTTCCTTGGTTTGCAGGTGGCCGCACAGCTAAATGTCAAAACACTTATTGTTGAAAGTGATTCCCATGCCGTGGTGAACGAATATGCTTGTGTGATGGAGGGGGGCGAATCAAATCAATGGCAATTGCGGCATGCATTAAAGCTGTTAGATTAGGAGTGGCAAATTCAAGTTAAGACATGTCCATAGAGAAAGCAATGAGTACAGAATGGCTTGCTAAATCTGGTTTTAATCAGGAGCATGTGTGTAGAATTCTTGAAGAACCTCCCAAAGGAATCTTTGATTGGCTCTATCGAGATGTATGGGATCATACCAATCCTTGTTTATTTGTTAGTTAATAAGGTTTGGTCATGAGTCCCGTGCTAATTAAAAGAAGAAGTCAATTTAAAGATTATAATTCGATCCGACTCAAATAAATTTAAAAAAAATTAAATTAAAATTTAAGGTTGGACTTAAAAATTTAATTTTTTTTTATTTTAAGTTCATTCAGGCTGCTTAATAAGCTTGAAGAAATCCCGGTCAAGCCCAAACTCGAATAAGCTTGGTGTGAATACTCAAATTCTTTTTTATTTTTAATAATATGAAATTAATATTTACCTTAACTTTCACTTATTCTTCACAAACCCTCTCCCAAACTCTCATTTTGTTAGATTTTGCACTCCTAAATGAAATTTTAATGTTATAATAATTGTTTATTTTGTATATTTTTTGAAAATATTTTACAAACAAACACAAAATGTTAATTCATATGCTTTTATTTTACTTTTTCAATGCTTGGTCTCACTTTAAATAAGGATAAAAAAAACGCATTTTAGTATATGTTGCTAGAAAAATCTTAATTATTTAAAATAAAAATTGAAATTGATTAAAAAATATAATATAACATTTAATAATTCAGATATTTAGGCTAACCTAAATGATCTAAAAGCTTGAGATTGATTATACTAGCATTTTTGAAGTAATTTTAAACATGATCCAAATAATCTCTATCCATCTGAATTACTCATTCTAGAACAGATGTTACATTTCAAGACCATCAAGTCTTTAGCACGCCTAGCGCATATCTCAATTTTCACAAACAGATGGAAATTCAAGGATTTGACAAAATCTATCCTGGCAATTGAGGTGATCCACTTCTTTCTTTTAATTATGTTACTACCAATTTTCCATTGGATGCGGCTCTGATTTGGGCCTCTTTTCGGTGATCAATATCATACATTCATACATGACCAAGACGAAAAGGCAGGATTATATTTCACACTCATTTTCGGTGATTCACTGAATCTCTCTTGTTCCTTTAAGCTTGAGAATATTCATTTCAAGCAACTGTTTATATATAATTAATTACGATCCATCAAATATTAATATTTGAATTGAATGAGTTTACTTATTATAATATATCAAACGATTGTTGGGCAAAATATATATATATATATATATATCAAACGATTGACATATTAATTGAAATGTATACTCATAATAGTAAGGATATAAATCAATGAATATCCAAAAAAAAAAAATATTCTCTTTAACATGCGATCATGTTGTCCGTCCAATGTGGTGCTAGGTGTGCCGGCTAAGAGATCAATATGGACGCACAAAATTTAAAGTTAACAACTTTTTGAACGTTGAATTTGTGTATGTTTAAAGTTGTGTGGGCATTACCGATAGGGATGAGGACTTGTGACTCACAGCACGATGAATAAGCGCCGAAGAATTTGAAAGACATGCTCATGTTTACTATTTCACTGTGCATCGAACAAAATTATTTTTAATAAAAAAACTGTGTGTGTTTGGGAAAGGGAGACATTGACCCAAAAAAAGAAAAAAATTAGTTATTTTATACATGTATTTAGTTTAATTATAATTCAATATCTGAATTTTGACTCCTTATTATTCGATCATTATAATTTTAACTTGTTATAATTCATGTGTCTTAAACTTTAATGTGATGCAATCTAATCTCTATAATTTTAACCATTTAACAGATTGGTATCATGTTTTAGAAAATAAAATTATAAAAATTAGAATTATTTTGACATTTAGACACTAATATTTTAAATTATTAAAACTTTTAATCTTTATCAAATTAAATTTTTAAAATAATTTTAATATTTACAATTTATTTTTTAAAATAGAGATCGATGTTTTAAATATTTAAAATTATATGCACTAAGTTATACCAAGTGAAATTTAAGCAAATTTTTACATAAGTGATAGTTCCTTGTTTGGATATCTTTAATAGAGAAAAGAGCTGCTGCTCTTGTTGTTAATTTTTTGTAACCTTACTATCATTCAAGCCTCAGCTTGCCTCTCTCATGAGAAAAAAAATTTAAGAATTAAGTTACAACTGAATCAAAATTATAATGGTTAAATTATAATGAGTTAAAATTTAAGAATTAAATTATAAGTAAGTCATTATTACAAAGATCAAGTAATTAATTTTCAAAAGTAAAAAGATTAAGGGTGTGTTTGGGTTTTTAACATTTAACGTTTTAGATCCACTTTTTAACATTTCAGATGTTAAATGTTGTTTGGGTATTTTTTATATAAACAAAATAAATTTTTAAAAGTGGGTTGAAATGTGGATTTAGCAACTCAGCTTTTTAGTAGGTTTAAAATTACAAATGAGAGTTAGATTGTATTTACTTTTCTATATGACTTTGATACCCTTATTAAGTTTTTTTTTTCTAATATTAAACAATATATTTTTTTTCTTATTATTTGACATATTAAATTTTATGTTATTTTAATTTTTTCACATTTTTAAATATTTTTAATATATTATATTTGTAAAATAAAAATTATCAATTATTATAAATTAATGTCTTTTTGATTATTACATATATAAAAGTACATTTTCAAAGTACAAATCGTCATTAATTTAAATAATTTTTAATTTATTAAATTAATTTTTTTAAAAAAATATATTTAAATATAAATTTTATTACAATCATTAATTTTTACTAAATTAATTTTTACTGAATAAATTTTTAATAAATAAGATTTTAATAAACTAAAAATTGAATACACACCAGGACTTTTTGATAGCTGACCATAAAAGTTGGTTGTTTGCTGGTAATTGTGTGACTTTTCGACTTTGGTAGATGGATCCATAAAAGCTAATGTATGTGTCCCTTAGAAAATTCAAAATCTCACGCACGTGACATGACTTGTCACTATATATATATATATATATATATTGCAATAAACAAAAATTGAAGCTAGTTTTAGAGATTTTTTTTTTTGGCCAACGAGTTTTCGGGATCCACTATATTGGCGCAAATTGTTTTGGGAAGTTGTTAATTATAATTAAAGACTTGAGATCCTCAAATGTCACTTTCCCTTTTTTTTTATATTCAATTATTTTTTTTGCCGGCATATATTCAATCAAATTAAATGATTTCATATTGATATCAATTTTCATTTTTGAACATATTTTATAATGCCATGGCTAAATTTTGAGCTGTATTTTTTTAATTTTTAAAAATAATTTAATGTACAATTTTTAAAAAATAAATAATATTCAAATCATCCTAAATTATAAAACACCTCAGACCAAATCTCACATATCAATAAATTTTATTAAATATACTTAATAATTTTATTTTTTAAAATAAAAAAATATAAAATACTTAAAAATATTTTCCATTTAATATATTATAAAGGAAGAGAGATAAAAATTAATTAAAAAAATAAATTTGTTTAATGAAAATTTAATCTTTTTAAAGAGTCAATTACAATCAACACCACTTTTCTATGAACATGAGTCAGGATTTGTACCACCTTTCACGGTTGAGTGCTTGTGGGTGTTGAAATTAATTAATCATTTTAAAAAAATAAATAATAGAATAACAATTGAGAGCTGCCGGAAGAGTTTCAAAAGAATCAATTAATTTAAATTAAATCTCAAATATTAAATTTTAAAAATTTATAATTCAATCTTTCAATTTTATAACTACTTGTAATGAATTTATAACTTATATTTTAAATTTTAATAAATTTTTTTTATTTTTTAATCATATTAAAATTTAAAAAATAAATTATAAATTATAAATTTAACACAATACAATTATAAAAATAAAAAATTAAGTTATAAATTTTTAGAAGTTAACACATGATTTTATTTGAAATAATTAGTTTTTTGAGACATTTTTGCCGTTATTCCAATCGTAAAGTTATATTGTACGACGTGTCAGATCGTGATAGCCCACGGACAAGGTAGGAAGTTTCGTGGAAGCTTCATCGGACAACGAGTATACCCAAGAAGTCAAGTTCCTTCTTCTGCATTTGTGGTTCCCAGTCGTGTTGATCGAGTTCGTTCATCCCAAATGTTGCTGCAGGCCTAAAGCAAGTTTCGCAGCATTACATTATGTCCCCCTCATCCGGATTCATACGCTCTCTTTTATTCCTCTGGTAATCACTCACTCACTCACTCTCTCTCTCTCTCTCTCACACACACACTTATATATATTAGTTTAATTTAGTTATTTTTCCATTTCGCTTCGCCAAAATAAAACGCAAGGGTGTGGCGTTTCTGATTTAGTTTTGACACTGTTGTCAATATTTTTAAAAAGCTAGATAGATGCATGGGGATGGTTGCGAGTCCGAATCTCATTCATTGCATAGCTGATGTGCTTATATATTATTCATGGATAAAAGTCCTTTGAAAATTAAGAGTGATTAGCTTTCTTTTATCCAATGAAAGATGGGGAAGAGAGGCAAAAGAAGAGGTGAAAGTAGGAAAGACATGGACAGTAAAAATATGAAGAAAATAAAAAGGTTAGTGGAATTAAAATTTTAAATAACTATAGTTTGGGAAGAACTTGAAGTTATAAAGAAATTATTACAAAATATGAATTTTTTATAAGTTCAAATTAAAATTTAAATATTCACATATCCAAACACAGCCTTAATGGATTTGAAATAATATTAGTTTGCTGATGGAACAAACTTAATTTCACGGATGGATTACCTAACAAAAGAAACTGTGCTTTACTTGAGTCCTTGAGTGGTTTCTATGCAATATTAGTTAGTAACTTGAAAAAAAGATACTCATTTTTTTATAACAATGGAAAATAAACTATACAACAATAAGAGCGTCTTACTGTATCACAAAGATTGAATCATGACAAGGAAAATTCAAGGGATGAAATCTAACTATGCATGATACGGCCTTCTTTGGGAGGACATCCGTTGTTTTATTAGCGTCTTTAGAGATTCTTTGAACGTTTACTTCTCAGGCACGATTTTATGGGGCTTGTATCTCTTAGATAACACTAGAATCCGATTGAGTGAGAGAGATTGTTCCATTTATTATTTTAATAGCTTCTAGAGAATCCAATTTAAGAATAATCTTTTTATACTTGAGATTTCAAATAACTTTAAGCCCCACAAACAAGTCCATAGCTTAACATGTAGTGGGTCTCCATCAATTATCTTAAACATGAATCAACTTTGAAATTTTCCTTTATAATTGTGAATCAAACCATCGCATTTGGAAATATTCTCTATTACAACATATGCACCATTCACATTCTATTTATTTCATCCATCAGTTGGTAGGTACCAAGTTCCATTAAGGATAGGGCTAGTATGCCTCTGCCACACGATTCCTACGATCTTGCTCTGATACTCTTTGAAAGTGTTTATAATTGCTAGACTCTGAGCATCAATAATAGCATTCGGAGTGGTTTTATCTTGAAAAATATTCTCATTTCGTCTCCTCCAAAGGAGCCAACACATAATAGAAAAGAAAGAGCTCCAAGGAATGCCTCTCTTCTTTCTTTGGGATTGCACATTCTACATGATCCACTCATGCATATTTGTACCAAAGAATTTCACTCTATCCTCATGTACAATATGTTCTATCTAAAAGCTTTTTGTGATTGGGCACTCTCATAAGACATTGATGAGATCCTCCACAACATCTTGGCAAATCTCACACTGGACATCCACAAGCATTCCAATGCATTTGACCTATATTAGTAAGCAACTTGTTATGATATGATAACCATAAAAAAAAAACTTACAGTGTTCTAGCACTTGAAGCTTCCATATTTGCTTCCGAGTGCTATCGTAATCAGTTGTATGTTGAGCCACAATTTTGTAGGTATGCTTGACCGAGAATTGGCCACTCTTGCTCCACTTCCAACTAGCATCCTGTTGATCTTCACTAATAACGGTCCTAGTTTGGAAAAAACCCCAAGTGACTTTAATTCCAAACCATATATTAGAACCGAGTCTTTTCTTATTAATAGTTGAAAGGATATCAGAATCACATTTATATTTACTTCTTATAAGATGAACCTAAGGTTCATCCAGATGTTTGATAGTACCCCAACCCAACTTCATCTGAAATGCTTGATTTTCTTGTTGTGCATGCCTGATTCTAAGGTCACATTTGCTTACTAGAATGGAATGGATTGAAAAAATTAAGACAAAAATAAAGTAAATCACCCTTCTACCAATGGTGATCATGATAAAACTTATTAATATATACTAAAAATATAGGAATCATCACACCCTCCCAAAATTTTATGGATCATGATTCCCAACCTCATGAATTAAATTACTCTTTTTTCTTGTGAATGTGCTTGCCTATCTCCCTTATTTATCATATTTTTATTTTTTCAATCCATTCAATTTTATTTTATTCTAATAAGCAAACGTGACCTAAGTCTTTCACGAGTCTTAGGTTTACACTCTTTATCTTAAACAATTAGATGCACTTTCCTCTTTTCACTACTAATACCTTAAAGGAAGTTTCGGTTTGCCCTCTCTAGTTTATAGCATGTTGCAGTTGGGATGTTAGTTGTTTGCATGTGTAAGTAGGAATACTAGAAGTGACAGAATTGATCAACATCTTTCTCCCAGCAAGAGCTAGTGAATTAGCCTACAGATACTCTTCAACTCTTTATTATATGACAAATTTGATGCCACTTGATTTAATTAAGGGAAAATCACATTTAAAGATATTTTAATAATTTCTCTAAATTTCCTAATCAAATAATAGAGAAGGAAAAATTTTTATCAAACGGATTGTAAGTGAGATTAATCTCTTTACAAGGACACGCCCTTACCAAAATAATAGATATATCTTTAAAATGATACGATATGTATGATACAAGTTCCATATTCATGTCAATCCATATCACTTTGTAGTGTTTTTTTTTTTAATTGATATACAACCATAGTTGGTTTATAATATAAAACCAAATACTCTTTTAAGTAGTATTTGGATTGATAAATTTGAATTTGGATGTTAAATTTAAAATCTTGCATTTCAATACATTTGAAATTCATATATTTAAAATCTTTTGTTTATATAGTTTAAAAAATTTTAAATGAATAAGAGAGATAAAATGATATTTGAAATGAAAATGAAAAATGAAAAATGATGAATTTATTTATATTTTTTTAATTGGCAATTGATGAGAAAAGATATGAGAGTCATAACTATATTAATAATAAAAACGTAAAGATAACAAGATATTTGAATTTATCAAAATTTTTAAATGACTAAGATGGAGAGGGAATTTGAGATTATAAAAAAATTATAATTTAAAATGAATTTAAATTTAAATTAAATATAAATTCATAACTTTTTATGTATTTAAATGAGAAATTTGCTTTAAATCTAAATTTTAATTTTTATTAATACAAACACACCATAGCTTTTAACTAGTGACATGAAAAGAGAGTCTGATGGGATGTATCGGTAACAACATGACATGTTTCCACATTTTTGGTCCGCTTGTGTTTTTTTTTTTTTTTTTGGGGGGGGTTTATAAAATTTGAGTTATTATAGGTACTTTACTAATTACTAACGTAGGATGGCTGTTTTAGAATTTATACAATAATCCTTAAAATATTTAAACTTATTTTCTAATCAAATAATTCGTTAGTTGTTTATATAAAATTTTTGATGAGTATTTGATACTCTTAGATTTAGCAGTGAAGCCAAGAACCAAATCCAAGGGTGTAAGATTATTTAATTTAAAATTAATATTTTTTAAAACTAATAATTTAAAATTATTAATAATAATTACATTAAGATGAAAATTATAATAATATAATTAGATTGATGGCATTTTTATTTTTAAAAAATTATATTGAACATGTTAATATGTCATTTAATGTAAATATGCTTTTCATATCTTATTTTAGTCATTGTAATATTATATATTTAATAGACTTTTGAGTCCAAATATTTTTTACTTAATTTAGAGGGTTTAAAATATTAAAAATAGGAGGTATAAAGTTGTAAAATTTATATATTTTATTTACAATTTTTTTAAAGTGAGGGATGTATTTGCACACTATCACCTAAATTGGCTCCGCTACTTAGATTGGAATATTTTGAAATCAAAACTTAAAGGCATTTTTTTAAAAAATTTAATTTTATTAAAAATTGCCACATTAATCTTTTTATTCCTAATATTTTTTTGAGATTTTATTTTAAAATTAAATATTAAAATTTCTAAAGAATGGTTTCTTATATTTCCAAAAATAAATATTTTATTTATTTTCTAATATATTTTACTTTTTACTTTTAAATATTTTAATTTTAGGTTGCAAATTAGCCTGTTTATAGTTTTTTATTTTATTTTAAAACCTTCTATGATATGTGAAACTAATATTTAAAAATAAAAGATTTAGTGTGTTTTATGAATCTTTTTGTAAATACGCACGCATATCCTAATATGTATTGTATAGTATATTTTTTTTAAAAATATTTTGCTATTATTTTTAAAACTGAGCTTACATGAAATTTTATTTATAACTTTATATTGAATTTCTGGGACAAATAGTTATATTAAAGCTTAATTAATTTGAAATGAAGATTAGAGCATACTATTTACAAAAACTAGAATTTTTTTTAGGCCAGTACAATAACTAGAATTAAAACACTATTTTTTACCGAAATTTTCCGAGATATATGACTAAATTAGTTTGGTCTCTTGTATTGAATGGTTGTACTAATTTCATTAACTGTGTGGTTGTGTCAGTTTTATGTGAAAAAAATGTGTTTGATTAATTACAATTTAAATTTGGCCAAAAATGATTAATTACAATTTAAATATATAAATATTGATTTATTAATTTTTGTTTTTAATTTTCCAATCTCAAATGAGATGTAACGATTTTCAAGATACATGAAAATTCAGTCTTGTTTCTTTTTTAGAATGAGACATGGGGTGGGGTTCTCTCAATACTTATAGTTTTCTTTGCTTATAGAAGTTTGTAAATTTATAGCTCATTTATTTAAGATTAAAGAATAAGCATTTTTTAATTAGATTCAAGATTTTATAAACAAAATAGATATTATGTTATGTTTGACTGTAATTAAAAAATTATTATTTAATTATTTTAAATTTTATAATATTTTTGTGGATATCTTTTTTATAAAAAATATATATTTATGTAGTTATTTTAAAATTTTATAATATTTTTTTTATATTTTCGTATCTTTATAACATTTTTTTCTTATCTACTTTGTCATATTATTTTCAAAAACTATTCAAATTGCTAAAACATAATAAAAACATATGCTTTTTTTTAAATGGGTTAAATAACATTTTGAATCATGAAGTATTACGTGAAAAATGCCTTGGACCCCAAAATTAATCAATGATTTTATCAATTGATTTCAAACTAAACTTAACTAGTTAATTAAAATCTGGTGATATTTAAAGTT
The DNA here is from genome assembly GCF_029017545.1 of Prosopis cineraria. Taxonomy (NCBI): domain Eukaryota; kingdom Viridiplantae; phylum Streptophyta; class Magnoliopsida; order Fabales; family Fabaceae; genus Prosopis; species Prosopis cineraria. Next base: position 33,645,542 of record NW_026555343.1, read on the forward strand.
TTAAACTTCTTTTTTCAAATTAGATTTCAAGTGTTCATTGTTAAATAAATAAATATTATTTTAAAAAATAAAATTAGAATTATAGAGTATATGAAGAAGTAAGATACTAATTATTTACAAAACATTGTTAAAAATGAGGCAAAAAATGTCATCTCACAAAATTTTGAATCGTTTGCCATGGGCAACGATATGTTCATTGTGGTAGATTATTTTGAGGTTTATTTAGTCTACATAAGAGCTAACGTTTTACACAAATGGTGATGATAATTTTCTTTGAGTTTTAAAATTTAAGGTCAAAGATGTTACTCGCGTAATAGTTTAGAATCTATGATAGTTATTAACAAACGATACATTAGTGAGGAATTATCACATCAACATTTTGGCTAAGCTCCACAAAGTAAATAGTAATGGCGTTAAATATAAGTTGACAGTGAGGATAATTTATTATGAATTTAAAATTTATGATCCATCTTAAACATTTTAATAATTCAAGATTCGTCAAGGCACTTTTTGCATAATACTTCAGGGTTTAGGATGCTCATTAACCTTTTTTTTTCATATTCTGTTATTTTTAAAAATTTAAACAAATAAATAATGTTTTTATAAGAAGAACTTCGACTACCGGTTATTAGTCTTAGCTAATTATTTTTTGTACTTGAGAAAAGAGAGTGGCATTACAAATACCTTGATATTGTTCTCATTTACACTGCATTCACCAAATGTACATCCACAACCAAACATACCTACAGATTCCCTCATTGATATATTTTACTTTATTTTATTTGATATTTTCTTATAAATTACAATGACAATGACATTGTTTAATTTTTTGTATTAGTTATCTGTCCGTTTGAACAGCTAGAACGTCGTGCTTAATTTGCTTTCACCTACGGTTGATCTTCTTCAAAAATCTCGCGTGCGTCATTGATGAAAATACATATTTCTGTGACGATTTGATTTCCGATCGATTGTATTAACCATGACCTCCACATCTCGAGGCTCCAACGGTGCCTCCAATCATAATAATGGCTTCATCACCGTCACCATCGCCGCGCATCCGGATGGCGAACCTCCTTCTTCCTCCATCGTCCATGACGAAGACTTGCCGGTGGATCCGGAAGATCCTTTCGATATTGCTCAGACCAAGAATGCGCCTCCCGAGGCCCTCCGGCGATGGAGAGTAAGCATAAAATTATATAAATTTTCTTTCTGTTCTTCATTCTGTTCTCTATCGAACACATTTTCGCTTGCGTCTAGCCGGGTCAATCGATGAGTGATGCGTGGATCGTGTTTGACTACATTTCTGCAGTTCTTCATCATAATGCCACACTTATATGCATTGCATCGTGTTTAATTTATCTGCGCGGCTGCATATAATGCATGGCCTGTATTTGTCTTCATTGCTGTGTTCAGCGTACATACGTGCATTTGTTTGTGTAATTTTGTTTCACCGAACAAAAATGCAATATCTGGACGTTTAGTTTTCACATGTCTTGATTTATTATTTCCACATCTCATCAGTCACAGTTTTTGCTTTGTACTGTTAAGATCATTGAATGTATGCATTTTTGCTGACGTGATCATGCTTAGTTTGTTGGAAAAGAAGAAAAGGATGAGTTGCAAAATGCAGGAAATTAACAATTTGCAAAGGCATTTACTTGGTGCAATCATAATAATAATGCATGTCAAATATGAATGGAAGAAGGGGCTGAAAAATGAAACCTATATTACAGTTAATTGACAAGATGGAAGTACTTTTTTTCTTGCCTGAAGATGGAAGGTATTGAATCTTTGAAAATACTCTGGCAAAAAAAATAAAAAATGAAAATACAAATCTGACTTTTATAGTATGGGCTGGCCCCAAATATTGACAGCCTGTAAAGCGCGTCTCAACAGTAACCATTCTTCAGGTAAAAAAAAAAAAAAATATATATATATATATATATTCTAAATTACTAATTCACCAACTTGTACAAGTGGTAAACGGTCGTGTTATTAACGTAATTTCAGCAAGGAATTGTAGTGCGTAGTGTGACTTGCAAGGCATTTGAACTGAAGTTTCGCTCATTTGCAGCAAGCAGCACTTGTGCTCAATGCCTCACGGCGTTTTCGTTATACTTTGGACCTGAAAAAAGAAGAAGAGAAACAACAAAAGAAAAACTTGATTAGAGCCCACGCACAAGTCGTAAGAGTAAAGTTTCTGAATCTGGCAATCCTGTTCCCTCAAATTTCTAACCATCTTGTTCTTTTCTAATTAATAATTAATTGTTCTACATATTAGGCAGCATTGCTTTTCAAATTGGCCGGTGAACGTGAAATAGGTAAACTTCTAATTTTTTTTTTTTTTAACTTTTCAATGATTTGTTAGCTTTATGTTCCTTGAGCTTTAATGATAATTAGTTTACTGTTAATGTTAATAAACCCGCTAAAACTGTAACAAACAATTAACAAATCAGATGGTGGTGGTATTTATAATTTTTAGACACATAACAGAGGTTGACAGAAAATGAATCAAGAGTGGTCAATTGTTGGTAGAAATTCTAAAATAAAGCAGAATTGAGCACCGCAGTTCTTCAGCAGCTGCCATTAGTTGATGCTCACTTTTGTGGAAGGTGACTCTTTTTTTTTTTTTTTTTAAATAAAAGAAGATAAAATTCATCAGAAAGCTGATACAACTAGTTCAAAGTAGTAATTAACATTCTATTTTGTTTGCCGATTGTTTTCATAAACTAATAGCAGACTACCAATAACGGTTAGGGAAGTTATTGAACTATCCGGATGTGGGTAGTATAGGTTGTATTGTAATCTGTATAATAGTATCGAGCGGATTTGCATTTTAAAAATTTCTCTGGTGAGCCACCATTGCAAAACTACTGTAATAAATATATTTAGAGTTCCACGTGCCTAAAACTGTATTATAATCAATCTGCGTTCCGTTGTAGGAATCTCACTTTCTAGCTTTCTGTTTTACCAAGTGTCATTACAAATTTACTGGGTTTATTTTTGCAAAACTACTATAAGCTCTTGCATTTTGAAGAACCTATGGTTTCCTAACGTTTATTTGGAATTATGCAGTAATAACTACCCCTGCGCTATCCCCAGCTCGAGTCAGTGTCAGTGATTTTGCAGTTGGGCTTGAAGAACTTGTCTCAATGTTTAAGGATCATAACATTTCTGCTTTAGAGCGATATGGAGGGGCAAGTCTACTTGAGACATGTTTTGGGTTTCTTACACTGATGCGAAAGTGGTTACTTTGCTGATATAATCCAATGGTTACTTTCTCAGGTTAAAGGTTTATCGAGTTTACTACAATCAAGTCCCGAGAAGGGGATTAATGGGAGTAATGATGATCTATTAAGAAGGAGAACAGCATTTGGAACAAATACTTATCCTCGGAAAAAGGGGAGAAGTTTCTTTGTACGTTGCTATGGTGTTAACTTGTAACATTCTAAAATAAAATTGATAAATTAGTTGCAAATTTGCTGTGCTGATGATAACTCTGGTTTATTTTACAGATGTTCCTATGGGAAGCTTGGCAAGATCTGACCCTAATCATATTGATAATAGCAGCTGCAGTATCATTAGTATTGGGAATAAAAACAGAGGTGCTCTTAACTCCCACATTTTATATATTAGCTCATTGCCATCAATTCCGGTGATAAATTGCGCTTTGCCAGTGGTTTCTACTTTTGTGGAAGGATATGAGAGAAATTAGGTTTTGGGGACATTTGCATTTAGCTGTGTGAGGCATTTGCCTCTCTTGATAATCAATGAATCTAAAAATATTTTAAGATATATTAGTTTGACTAGGACTTTTCCTGTTTAAAACAGTTTCTTCAATATGATGAGTCTTTACGCAAATTTCATTGAAGTGATGCCATTTGGAGGAAGCGACTAGAAGTGTTCATATCCGAAGAACAAATTGGCTAGATGACACAACTATGAGAGGCTGCAACTGTAGCAGACCCATCAAACCATTTTGTCAAAGAACTTATGGATCTTATATTACCATTCCGTTCTTGCTTCTTGCTTTAGGGATTAGTAAATTTTACTTGTTTACTTTACTTACATTCTTCATTTTTGGCTCTAGGAAACTGCTTTTTCTCTTATTAACTCTTTGTAAGTGATTGTATTTTTGTGGTTCTTCGTCCTGATTATTCTTGTCACTAGAATATATTTGTATATCCAGTTTTATTAAAATAGTTATTATCCATCCAGGCTTATCGATTCCCTCATTTGCATTTGGTAGGGTCTGAAAGAAGGGTGGTACGATGGGGGAAGTATTGCTTTTGCAGTTTTTCTTGTCATTGTAGTTACAGGTATTGATTTTAATCTTATCTAAGCTTTTGTAAGTGTTCATAGGATTACCATACAGATTCAGACAAGAAAGAAAATCTTTTTCTTTCTTTTTTTTTCAATTTGTTTTTAAAATAGTTATGTTCTTTCTGGCCTTTTGTTTAATCAGTAACCTTGAAATGAGTAGTGTTTTCATTTCTCGTTCTAACTTTATTTTGTTCTTTTTGCCTTTTCACCTACCAGCTGTTAGTGATTATCGGCAATCTCTGCAGTTTCAGAATTTGAATGCAGAAAAACAAAATATACAACTAGAGGTGCGTGACCATATTTTCTTTAATCACAACTTATCATCGAGGAGCTAAACTGATCATATCTTCAAACTCCTATGCAGGTCATTAGAGGTGGTAGAATAGTAAAGATATCAATATTTGATGTTGTTGTTGGTGATGTTGTGCCTCTTAAAATAGGAGATCAGGTCATTTCATATAAAACTTTTAGTTTGTTTGACACTTTTACTGGAACTTGAGTTATTATCTTTTCATATTTGCTACTCCATGGGTGTACTTAGGTTCCTGCTGATGGAGTTTTAATCACCGGCCACTCACTTGCCATTGATGAATCTAGCATGACTGGTGAAAGCAAGATTGTACGTAGTTTATGCCTTCTACTGGCGCAATTACTCAACTTTGTATCTTTTGATTCTTAAGCGGAGTGCTCTGCAGGTTCATAAAGACCATAAAGCACCATTTTTGATGTCTGGCTGCAAAGTAGCAGATGGAGTTGCTGCTATGCTGGTAATTATACTTATATGCAGAAGAGCAATGCCTGATGTTGGTAGTCTGAGAATGTGCTGTTGTGTGATTTTAAATATGGACTGTAAATGGACTTTTGATCCAACAAAATACAATTATCTGTCCATTTGAAGACATGGTAGGACGTCTGATTGTAAAAAAATTTCACAATCAAATTCAAATATTTTGAATTGGACTGCCAGTTTTTTTCTTTTGGGCAAACACTTGAGGCCTGCTTTTCTCTTTGGAATTTCTTATTGCTTTTTTTTTTAATCAGTAATTTTGGTAGTTTGATTGTGCCTTTATATTGCAATGCATTTAATTCTTTTTGTAATTATTTATTGACAATTTTGTTGTGATTCTGACTTCTGACGAGTGTTTCACTCTTGATGAAAAACGTATACTAGACTCTTCCTCTTCTTTAGTTGCAATATACTTTAAGCTCAAGAGTTTTCACGTCACCTTCATCAGTAATGTGCTGTGCTGTTGTCTATAGGTAACTGGAGTTGGTATCAATACTGAGTGGGGACTGTTGATGGCAAGTATCTCGGAAGATACTGGCGAAGAGACTCCATTGCAGGTTTCCCGCTTCATTTGCACAGACATTGCTTATGCCTTCTAGTAAAACTACGATAAATGGCGCTAAAATTATTACTGTACCATTCATCTATCTTAGTCCTTCCGTCATTCCATTCCATCCTTAAAAAAACTTCCAAATTAATATTTTAGCATAATCATTAATTCTTTGTGACATGTCCAAACCCCATCACTTTTTTTTTTTACCTTTTGTTTTTACGTGATAGGTACGTTTGAATGGAGTAGCGACTTTTATTGGTATAGCAGGGCTTTCAGTAGCTGCCATTGTGTTGGCTGTCCTCTTGGGAAGGTAAATTAAGTTTGTTATTTTCGTATGTTGTTACTTCTGAATACAAGCTCTGCCATCTCTGACTGGCTATGTTATGGCTTTGGAATTGTAGATACTTTTCTGGAAGTACAAAGGATCTGGATGGAAATGTTGAGTTTGTCGGTGGACAGACTAGCGTTAGTAGCGCAGTAGATGGGGTCATCAAAATTTTTACTATAGCTGTATGTGCGAGTTTTGGATCATGTTTTCTATATCTATTCCCTTTCTTTCCTGTTTTAATGGGTTTTTTTACTAAGCATAGTGCCATACAGGTCACTATTGTGGTTGTTGCAGTACCTGAAGGTCTTCCCTTGGCTGTCACCTTAACGTATGTATCAGTCGCTGATATTTAAATCTGCGACACAAGTTGTACCCAATGCTAGACCTCTCATATTGTTGATTTCTTCTAATCTTTGTTCCTTTCTTCCCTTTGCTCTCTCGACAGCCTTGCTTACTCAATGCGAAAGATGATGGCTGACAAAGCCTTGGTATCACTTTATTCTTCTGTTTAAGGGTTTAGCAATTTTTTTCAGTAAGTTCTAAAAATTCTTTCTAACAAACACAATTCTGTAGGTTCGAAGGCTCTCAGCTTGTGAAACTATGGGTTCTGCTACAACAATTTGCAGTGATAAGACAGGAACATTGACATTGAATCAGGTGGATTCCACATTATGGGCTCGGATAGTCTAAAGGGATATGGTCATATTTTGCATTATAGAACCAATATTCTTATTAGTCAGGGCAATTACAGGTTCATAAGACACTTGTTGATCCTCCATTTCTTGTTAGTCAGGATAATTAGGTTTATTGCTAAATAGTTGTGTCAATGGTTTTCAGACATTTAAACAGGATAGCTTTCTAGAGATGAATGTCTTACCATATTATTACTATATTTTGGATCGATGAAGTTCATTTCCATCTTTTTGAAGCACACAAAGAAAATTCTCTTAATCCTAATTTGGAGAAACAGAGAGAAGTAACTCGTAGAATGGATCAGAAGTTCAATAAACAAGTTCAATTATTTTATAGACCTGCTGCTTGGCATTGAACGCGTACATATATCCTATAGTAAATACTAAGCATGTCTACCAAAATAGTCTATGTTTTGCAATTTGTACAAAAGCCATTAGTTGATCATGCATTAGGATTTAATTATACATTTCTCTTTTTGGGCATTATAGATGACTGTAGTTGAGGCATATGTCGGGAAGAAGAATATCAAGCTACCGGAGGACTTACCAAATTTGCACTCAGAAGTTGTATCTCTAATAAATGAGGGTGTTGCACAGAATACTAGCGGAAATGTTTTTGAGCCCAAGGTATGTCTACTTTTTTAATGGAAGTATCTACTATCTAGGATTCTTTCTCCCGTGATTTTAATTGGAGTTATCGTTAGACTTATACAGGAGCATTATCTTGCGACTCTTGTAGACAGGTTACAAACGCTGACGCAAATAGTTTTATGTTACAATTTTATGTGTGTTCTCTCTTTAAAAAAAAAAAAAAAAATCTGAATCACTGAACTAAAATCTGGTTGGCATCACATTCTTTGACATGCTGTAACAGGGTTGTGGAGAAGTAGAAATTTCGGGATCTCCTACAGAAAAGGCAATCCTTTCTTGGGCTGTCAAGGTACCCTTGCTGAAGTGCATGTGCATATCTAGATTTCTTCGTTTTAATATATATATATATATATAGACAAATTTTTAATCGATTTTTAAACTGAAATTATTTCATTGAATCCATGCGACAGTTGGGAATGAAATTCGATCTTGCCAAGTCAAATTCAACAATTCTACATGTCTTCCCCTTCAACTCGGAGAAAAAGCGAGGGGGTGTTGCGCTGAAGCTGGTAATTATGTGACTCGCATTTTGATTGACTTTTGGCTTATCACTTCGTTTATTATATTTTATAAGTCATCATGAGAAGTGTTATTTGATGTTTGTTGTTTCTTTTTATTCCCTCCACCCCACCCCCTTTTCTTCCCTCCTCTCTTTTGCTTGTGAACTAAATCCATTGTTAATTCATATTTACTTTTTTCTTTTTCCTTTTTTTTTTCCCGTGTTACATTCTATAGATTTACTTTGTATAAACATAGTGTATACATAGATTATATATACTTTTTTATTGATTCATTAATTTTAATTGTCCATATATTTTCCACGATAATTAGATAGTGATTCTAATTTTCATGGCAGGCGGACTCCAGTGTGCACATTCATTGGAAAGGAGCTGCGGAGATAGTTCTAGGCTCATGTACTCAATACCTTGATTCAAATGGTCATTTGCAATCAATTGATGCCGAGGTTAGAAGCTACCTAGTGAAGAAGTACTAAAAAGTTTTACAAAAGGGGCTGATAGTTAACTTGCTCAAACAAATATGGAACGAGGCTGCCGCTAAGCCAGTTTATGCATACCAATGTGGTTATAATGTTTCAATCATGTGAGACGTCAAACCTATAGACATTACGAAGGAGATTTCATACCTAACGTTTATTCTTGAACAAAAATTCTTTGATTTATCGAATGCTATTAAACATTTTAGAACATTAACTTTTTTTTTTTGGCCTCAACTTTAACTTTTCAAATTCCTGGAAATTTCCGCTAGATTTGATTTGTGTATTATTATTTGATAAGTATATATGCCTTGCACGTTATTTTAAAGCATGTTATTTCAGCTATAACCCAGTTTTAGAAGAGACTAATGATCTTAAAAATGATATAGCAACTGGGAGCCGTTTGATGTTATTCCAGATTTTGGGTGACTGAGAATTTTTATATCTATAAAACTCCTTTTCAGGACTTTTTCAAGCAGGCTATTGATGACATGGCTGCTCGCAGCTTGCGGTGTGTTGCCATTGCATATAGATCATATGAAACGGACAAAGTTCCCTCTAATGAGGATGATTTGGCCAAGTGGTCCTTGCCTGAGGATGAACTTGTTTTGCTTGCTATTGTTGGTATAAAGGTAAAATTCAAGAGTATATTTTCCTTTTATTTGCAGAAAAGTCATTGTATTTTTTGTCCCCAGGATAGCCGTTAGCTTCATGTACAATTAGGCAGTAGGTCCTGCGCTCTTATCAATATATACAAAATTATATCATCAAATCATTAATACTTCATGTTTTATTTGTCGCTATAGATTTATAATTTAAATAATAACTTGCTGATGTGTTATGTTGCAGAACATAGAATGAAACTAGAATTTTGCTCTGGACTTCATTATGCCTTTAATTTCCAGTGTAGTCCTCATCTTAGCTAGCATAAGTCTGTGTACAGGATCCCTGTCGCCCTGGAGTCAAAGATGCTGTCAAATTATGCACTGAAGCTGGGGTTAAGGTAATTTATTATATTTCTGTTTAATGTTTAATGGGTTTAGTTTTATATTGACGGTTAAATCTTGACACCTTCAGGTTTGGATCGCAGTTTAATGTGAAACTAGTTAAATGCAGAATTAGAATGTGGCTTTTGACATCAATGTCAATGTCAATACATCTAACATAAATTATGGAATTTATTTCAATGCCAACAATGATGCTTAACCTCCGCACAGCTACACAGGGCCCCACCTAGTTATGGCATGAATTTTAACAATCCAAATCATCAAGAGAACCGAACACTTTGTATGTTTGTTTACTTATAGGTACGCATGGTCACTGGAGACAATATTCAGACGGCAAAGGCAATAGCTTTGGAGTGTGGGATACTTTCTTCAAATGAAGATCTCGCTGAGCCAAATGTAATTGAAGGAAAGAGATTTCGTTCGTTATCTGAAAATGATAGGGAACATGTTGCTAAACAAATAACAGTAAGGTTCTTCTATTATGTATATTTTTTATATCTTTAGCTTTATACTTAATTGGTACCTGAGTGAGATAACAAACTCTCTTTCAAAAGTTAGCTGATATCAATAGATGAGTAACTAAGTGGGATGAGGAACCCTCCCCTGAAAATTAGCTATTGAGTTGGTAGAACCTATTTGCTTAAGTACCCCATTGAGCATCCCATGTTCCTCAATGTGGGATTTAGGCATCCTATGCTACCGAGTCTCCTTCAATACTCTAGCTGCAAATATTCTTGCTACTAGCCTCCTGCAACATAGATTACTAGGTTGAAAAGTTTTTGTTGATTGTGAATTAATGTGCGTAGGTTATGGGGAGATCTTCTCCAAATGACAAGCTTTTGCTTGTGCAAGCACTGCGCAAGGGAGGAGAAGTTGTTGCTGTCACAGGAGATGGCACTAATGATGCGCCTGCACTTCACGAGGTATGTCATTTTCATGGCATTTAAAGTCTTGTTAACAGGAGGATGATCATGTTGCGTTTGCAAATTGTGGATGCAAAAAGCCTGATGTGAATGTGAATTTGCGGTTTTAATCATTGAAAACATTTTCTATACAACAGAACGTTGTGTATTTAAGTATGCTTTCTGTAGATTAACTGATCCAGAACCAGAAGGAAAGGAATGTAAAATGATTAAGGAGGGGGGGAGAATAAGAAAAACGTTGGGCAGGCAATTAACTTCAAATAACTAATGAAGATGCTTTATATAGAGTTCAAGAAATGAAAACAAACTAAAAAAAGTTTAATTGAAGAATAATTAAAATATTGAAATAAAATAGAATCAATTAAAGTGTCATTTGATCAATTTCCTTTTTTTCCAACGAAAAACTTTAATTTTCCTACACCTCCATATTCCCATCACCAATACTTCCATTTCTATTCTGAAACAAATCCTGTGCCTATACATAGTGCTTCATGCTTCTCACCTCCCTCGAAATGGTTGGAAGATGAGGCCATGAGCCAAAAGTAAATGATCTTTTTAATAAGCCAGTCTCTTGATCTTTACTTTTGAAAGTACAATTCATCAATAGGATTTTTCTGTTCACGGATTGTCAGCCATATGATAGTAGAATTTATGAAACTTATCAAACCGCATAATAGTGGAGTTGATGCATCTCTAGCTTTCAGCTTCAAGTAATCAACGAGAGAGGTGCCCTTGGTATTATCAATTTTTTTCCTTGCATCTTTTGTCCCTTCATCTGTTTGATTTAGATATCATGTGATCAGTGGCATTATTGTAACAATATATATATATATATATATTTATGTATTTCGTTTCATGTTTTACTAACTTGTATTTTAGGCAGATATTGGTCTTTCAATGGGCATTCAAGGAACTGAAGTTGCAAAAGAAAGCTCAGATATCATAATCCTGGATGATAACTTTGCATCGGTAGTGAAGGTTAGAAAGTTATATAATCGCATGAGCATATCATGAGGTCTTCTTTTGTGCTTCTTGTACTTGTCTTTTCCCCAGCGATCACCTGTAGAAATATTTCATGCTCGGGTAAAAATATCATTTTCTTTTTCTTGCCATATTTCTCCAGCTGTTGCATAATATCTATATTAAATAATTTACTAAATTTACCCTGGTCAAGCGACATGAGATGTAGTGGAAATAATCTTGTTCTGGGTTTTTGGCTTCATTTTGCCTAATGAAAGATCATTTCGCTCCAAGGCACAACCTCAGTTGTTGGTCCAATCTTTAATCTGTATATGATGTCTACTATTTTGTGTAGGTTGTCCGATGGGGCCGTTCTGTATATGCAAATATTCAGAAATTTATCCAGTTCCAGCTCACAGTTAATGTTGCAGCTCTTGTTATAAATGTTGTGGCTGCAATATCTTCTGGTGATGTTCCTTTAAATGCAGTGCAGGTGCCTTTTTTTTTTTTTTTAATCTCTTTCTTCTGTTTTTAATATTTCATTTTTCATTTGTGAAAAAACACTCAAATTACTATGTAGCGTCATATGTAAAACCTGATATAACAATTAATGTGGTTATAAAATGCATCACCCTGGAAGACCGTAACTCTTGTTTCGCTGATCAAGCAAAAAGCCCTTCTCTCTCTCCCATGAACCTGATCCTACCCTTTCTTAACATGGTTTTTAGGCCATGGAATTCATGTTCTTTCTATTTCTCATTAATATTCTCTTATGGATTGTTGAATCAAAAGCTGTATTTTTTTTTTTTTTTTGGGGGGGGGGGCGCTGTATTTTGTGATAGAACTATTGTGGAATGAAATCTACAATATTTTTTGCTAAAAATCGTATGTGCTGCTGCAAATTGCATGATGATCAATAAATTGTTGGACGCAAATTGCTGTAGCATTGACATGAATATTTAAGATGACAAAAATTAATTAATATATTTCATTACAGAAAGGATAATATTATTAGCATTTAAAGGGAAGCATCTCCTCGTTTGCTTCACAAAAGCATCTTTAAGCCTTGGAAGCACAAGAGTACAAGCACCGTTACAAGAATTATAACATGACTTGATGGTCTTGTCTGTCAGAAGCAGAACTAACAATACTCCCAAATAGGGCCCAAGTCTGCTTGTGCTGGCATAACTTTACTATACTAATTATTGCATGGCTTAGTATAAGAAGTACCGAAATGGTATTATGGTATCAATTGCTCACTCCAAAATTGCATGCGCTTGCTAATGATATAAAGTCCTGATTTCAATACATTGATAAATGACAATGTAGGAAAGAAATATAGCTTGATCATGTAGGGTTCACTACTTAGTGAGTTGAGCCTGTTACAAAGGAAGCAAAGCTATCATAGGCATCCTATGTGTACAAAAAGTAGCTATCAAGTCTTGTTCTTGTTCGTTCACAAGAATGCTCGCAAGAAGGCAAAAAAAAAAAAAAAAAATAGTTAGCTCAAATTGTTGTCTGTTACATTATGATTTTGCTGAATGTGTAATTGTTAATATAGTTCTTGTTCAAAACTTTGCGTCACATGTGTTATTGAGAAATATGATACATTTAACTTGTTTTGGGCTAATTAAGGACGCAGCGATGAGAACACAATTTTTATTGGTTCCTAATGTAGCTGCTCTTTGCACAGCTTTTGTGGGTCAACCTTATCATGGACACTCTTGGGGCCCTTGCATTGGCCACTGAACCACCAACGGACCATCTTATGCACAGATCACCAGTTGGCAGAAGGTTTGGGTTGGCTTTCTGAATGTGCAGTATATATTAATTTTAGTACCCTAACTTGAATATAGAGCTAAAATGAAAACAATCAAGGTGACATGGGTAACACGTTTGCCTCAGCGAGTTTTCCAATCCCTTGTACAACTTTGAAGATATTCCCTTGAGAAACCGTTTGTTCCAAGGAAAGCCAAGGAAATAACCGTGTCTCACACCACGTTAGTTCAGATGGTGAAAAGCTAGATTCTATTCCAAACAAGTATTCCCAAGCAAACAACGGCGCTTCCATGAAGGCTTGCATATTTTTCTTTTTGTTCTTTTCCTTCCAAATCTTGAAAATGAGAGGAAATAGGGAAATATAAAATCCACTTGCACCGTTTTGTCTTTTATTTACCTTTGAAGTGCCTTTTTATCTCCATTTTCTCACTTAAAGTCTGTCCAACCTCTCTATTTGTGTTTTGCATATGTTTTTTTTTTTATTATTTCTTTTTTCGAAACAGCAGTTTACAGCTTAATTGGATTTCTTTCTGATGGTCAGATTTACTCTGTAATCTTGGAGGTATTTGTAGACTAAATGAATGCAAATTTTTACTGTGGACTTATGTTTGGTTTGTAGGGAATCTCTTATAACAAATATTATGTGGAGGAACTTGCTCATACAGGTAAAATTTATTGTATTCTATGAATACACTTGTTAAATTTATCATGGAATTGGGAACATTTGGCTTTTGACTGGTGTCTAATTCATTGATTTGTCATTACAGGCTTTATATCAAGTTACTGTTCTACTTGTTCTGAACTTCGGCGGCGATCAAATTCTGCGAAGTCATTACTCTAGAGCTCGTACACATCAACTGAAGAATTCTTTGATATTCAATGCATTTGTCCTCTGCCAAGTAAGTGAATTTTATATGTAAATATGAATCGTGGAAGTTGCCATTCTTTTTGTTTTGTTTTGTTATGTTTTGTATGTTCTCATCTGGCTAAGAGTTCCATGTAATAGAATTCTTTACTGTACTCCGTAATTTCATGAATAGAATATGTATAAATTGATTATACTTGAGAATTCAGGAGGTGATTAGACCTGTGGGGCTATGGTGTTAGAAAAATGTCAGCGTACCTTTCAGTTGCTTCGTATGAGCTGCGCACAATGTTCACTTATTGAATGTGCCTATTACCTGACCGATGTGCTTCAGCAATCTCTACCTCGTAATATGAGTTAGAGAGAACAAACCTAAAAGAACTTGTTTTTCTTAATCAAATCGATCCAATTCTAATTACACAATTCTGTAATGATTCAACGTACAGATATTCAATGAGTTCAACGCTCGGAAACCAGACGAAATGAATGTCTTCCGTGGAGTGACTAAGAACCACCTCTTCATTGGAATTGTTGCAATCACCTTTGTACTTCAGGTGAGAAGGCACTCCATCTCTTTTTTGTGTTTTTAAAGTGGTTAATTAAGGCCATTTGCTTTCTGTTTTTAAAAAACAAAATTTATTTGAGTAAGATCATGTTTGGTTACTAAAAAAAAATGGAATGGAATGGATTGAAAAAATCAAAACAAAAGTGAACTAAATTATCCTTCCTCTCATAGTAAATATGATAAAACTTATTAATATATACTACAAATGTGAGAATCATCATATCCTTAAAAAATCTTATAAATCTTAATTCTCAATCTCATGAACTAAATTATTTCTCTCCCTTATGAATGTACTTACTTATTCCCATCAATCATTTTATTTTTATCTATATTTTTTTAATCTAGTAAGCAAACTTGATCTAAGTGTTTTGAATTTAGATGTTTTCAAAATTGATTCATTTTTTATTTTTAAAAAAAAAGTGGAAATATTTTAGAACTTTCTTCGTTTTCTTTCTTTTATTTATTTTTTAAGCACAACATTTAATTATTATAAATTATTTTTAGCTATTGCTAATCACATTCATAGTTCATCACTATTAACTACTGGCAACCACCACTATTAGTCACTTTTTTAACTCAAATTATTTTTAAATTAACATGATCAAATAAATTTTCATTTTGTTTTGAAAAATAATTTTAAAAAATTGATTTACAAAATATTTTTTAAAAAGAAAAAAAAAATATGAAAACAAAATCAAACAAGACATGCATACTGATAACTCTACCATCTGTTAGATACTCATCATCGAGTTCCTTGGAAAGTTCACGAAAACCGTGAGGCTTGATTGGAAGATGTGGCTTATTTCTCTTGCTATAGGGCTGTTCAGGTTAGTCTTCTCGCCAAGTCTTGTGTAACAACGCTTCAAAACTAGCACATTCAATTCAAGTTGGTGTAGAAAAACTTGTGGCTTTCTGGTTTGAATCCTGACCCATGTTTTTTTCTTGGATTGTTGCAGCTGGCCCCTGGCTGTAGTGGGAAAATTAATTCCTGTTTCAAAAACACCACTCTCACGGTACATGTTAAAGCCATTGAGGCGATGCTGGAAGCCTCGTGGTTTATGATAAGTTCAAAATTCAAATGGCGGTTCTTAAAGTGATCACCAACCATCAACTATTGGGAGAATTACACATAAGCCCAACTCAAGATAATTAATTACTGTTAGGTGCAAGTGGGATCTTAAAGTAATTCTCCCTTAACTATTTAAGTAAATAATACTATGCTTCCTTGAATGTTCACTTCTTTCATTTGTAGAATACTGTATAGTGTCTAATGGCTTAAAGGGTAAATTTGTCTTGGAAATTTTTTGCCACAAGCACCAGGTATCTTTACTTTTTTGTTAGCACAATATTATCCCCATTCTTTTAAAATCAAAGTACTATTGCCCTGCCATTAATCTTTAAAGGACGTTGACTGTTAAATGACTAGGTTTGATTGACATATTTACACGTGGCTATTCCTTCATTGTTTTCTTCAATGCTTCTCTAGCGACAATTGAGATGGGCATGCACGCTCCCCTCTTTTCTCAAAACCTTAGATGCTTTGTCGCTTCTATCGAAGGTATTGGCCAAGAATTGCAACTATGCTCTTGTGGAAGGGTTTGAGATTATAATGTTTGTTTTAACATTACCAACAAATCACACATTAACACATTATTATGGTAATTGTAGCTTAATTAATTCCCTTTTCAAATTACCATAATAAAAAATGGTCAAATAAAATATTTTAAAACCAACATATATAAAGTTTTGGGATCCAAAGAAAAAGCTAATTAAAAAATCAAAGGTTTGAAGCATATGGAAGCATAACAACTAAATGAAAAAATATATATTTTAAAATAAGGCAAAATGATAATTTTTTCCCTCTTTAACACAATCGCCATGGATTGAATTGACCAAAACATTATTAGTTGTGATCAAGTGCCATGGTATCAATAAATCTAAATGTTGTCAGTATTCAAATTGCATCTTTTCTAGGAGCCTCTCTGCTTTCCGCCTAATGTTATTCGACTGATGAAGATAGATTAAGTATTTCGCTAACTAATTAAACCTAGTAATGAATTCTTCTTCATCCATATTTCCTTGCTTCAACTTATGAAATTCTCCTTCCTTCTCAACTCTAAAAGCAACAGAGAAGTAATAGTCAAAAAACATTTGCTCAAATCCATGCTAAGTAAAATGAGATCTAGCTACTGGTCTAATGGAATCTACTAATACTTAGCCTCCTTAACAAACAACACAATGGCCAAAGTAACTTTCAGTTCTGACAAATAGGTAACCACCTCAAAGATAGTCTCAAGATCAATCCATTTCTTGGCCTCTCTCTCTTTCATACTCCTATCAAAAGTTGGTAGATTGAAATAGGAAAAACTCTTCTAAGCTTGATCAATAGAAACCTCTGTGCTACTACCACAAACACCAAATTGCTCTGGTCAGCTACTAAAACCCTTAAACTATTCTAGTCTACTACCAAAACCCCAAGACTGCTCTAGTTTATTCTCATAGGTACCATCGTCTCTAAATTCATTCCTATCCTCATTCTAGCTATTCGTCTACTTTCACCATGACCTTTATTTCTCAATAAAGTCTTATGGCCCTAAACAATCCTCATAATGTCAATCATTACATTCCGCAACTCTTCTAGTAAAGCATCATTACCTTGTGGTCTATGCTACTTAAGTATTAGCTTCCCCTCTGATATTTGCTGCTCATGATTCTCTAGCAGATTATCCACTATAGGAATTCTCCTCATCATTTATTTCATCATGAACTCTATTTCTCAATAGAGTCTCATGGCCTTAGATAGGCCTCCTAACATCAATCATCATATTTTGCAGCTATTCTAATAAAGCATCATTACCTTGTGGTCTAGGCTACTTAAGTACTGGATCCCCTTTTGGTATTTGTTGCTCATGATTCTTTGGCGGATTATCCACTGTATGAATTCACCTAACCATTTCTCCTGTTTTAAGGATGGAAGCAACCATAAGAGAAGCTAGTGCACAATAAAGTTGAAAGCTATACAAAGAGAAAAAAATATGTATTGAATATATATATTGTCAATTGCTAAATGCTAAATGCAACAAACATAGCACAATATGTTATATTTTGAAACTTCAAAAATTGATACCAAATTATAATGTCTACCTTTATATTAACAATAAACCACACATAACACATTATTATGTTAATTATGACTTAATTCCTTTCTAAAAAATTACCATAATAAAGAAGTTCAAACAAAATATTTAAAAACATTTATAAATTTTTGTGATCTCAAGAAAAACCCTTCTAAAATATTGTTGAGCTCAACACGATTTAAAACAAAATGTTTGAAAACAATGGAAAGCATAAGAACTAAATTAAAACAAATAATTCAAAACAAGGCAAAACAATAATTTCCCTCTCTTTAGCACATCTACGAAGACCAACAAGTCATTCACTATAGAAAATAACACAGAAGGAGTGAGTCACAGCCAAGGCATCATTAGTCATGACTAAGTGCCATTGTACCATGTGCTGCGATGCTGAACACTTTCTGTAACAACACACATACCATTCCATGATAGAACATGTGTTATCATAACAACATCTAGAGGCAAAACTTCTAATGCATGCTATTGCTCCACCTGATATCCAATTGGAATAGTTTAAGTGCCCATATAAAGCTTACTCAGTTATCCAACTAGTGATATTAGTTTCACATCAGAATAACATTTTATTTAAAAGTTAAACACTCATATGAAAAACAATCACTTTTCTAAAAGAAATGTGCAACTAAGTGTCCTCATCATTAACCTTAACCAAAGCTTGAATCATGTCTAATGGATCAATAAACACTTAATTGAATAGTTATACAAGTAAAATGTACAACAAAACAAGATTTGGCTGGTCAAAACTCCTAATTTCAACCAAAATAGGGTCAAATTCCTGAGGCATTATATGCTATACAAATCAACTATTTCACAACATAACCAAGTCAAATACTATTCTTGTACTAGTATTTCAGTCCCACCACAATCACATCTCAAAAACATAAACCATGCCAAAACTCAATACACAACAACCATTCACGTCATGCAACCACATTTAAAAACTATATGCATATCCTAGTTGGTAATGTATACATATAAATTCATTTACACATTATACATAATCAAAAGGCATTACAAAGTAGTAATGAAACTACTCCTTGACTTTTCTTCCCCCTTGCTCCTATCAACGCTATCACCTATAAAATAGTAACCATGAGGTGAAACAGAGTCCTAGTACCTAAATTATCTAAATTATCTGTTAACAAATCAAACTTAAATGAGAATGTAAAGTAGGATAACTATAATGGTTAAGGTCCAACTTCTATCTCTATACTTATTTTGAAGAGCACTGGGCACCTTATGTTCTTAAGTATGGTAATTTTCTTCTTGAACTATTTTTTGAGGATAAAAAATGCCCTTTTGTTAGTATGTCGTGAAGTCTCCCATTTTCTCTAATGATATGTCATGGTGTGGGCCCCCTCTCAATCATTCTTAGCAAAATGTTTCGTTAGCCTGTTTGATCAATGAAATTTAAGTCTCCATCATCATTGTCTCTTCTACAATCTATAAGAACTCCATACTAGAACCCTATTAATCTAACCTAGACTCAATTTTGGTAAATAGGCATTGACGTTATGGGTTTTGTAATGGCCTCTCAGCTTCTCTACACTAGCCACTCCATCTTCCACCATTCCTCTGCATTGGCCGTCAATTGCAGCTTGATCGATGTCCACCTCCAACCTTTATCTATGACCTTTATCTCCCTCCATCTCCTTACCGTGCAACCTCCTTTAATATCCATCTCTTTGATTTGCTATTTTTTGTCATCTTTCTTTTTCTAGATATGATCAAGTGTTTAAAACCTTTTGAATCAATTATGGGTTTAGTTCATTTTTTTTAGGAACAGACCATAAATGGGTTTATTAGGGCTGATTGAGATGTGTGTGATTAATTGCATAGCAATTCTTATGCTATTTCTATATGTTTAATCCATTTGTTGCCCTTCATACCTGCTTATTTTGTGGAATCAATTCTAGGCTTCTCTCTCTCTCTCTGTCTCTCAATCAATGAATATGAAGGCTTGGTTAGAGGACTTGGCTTCCAATCAATAAAGTTTGACCATTTGCTGGGGCCTACACCATAACATATCATTAGACAAAATGAGAGATTTCATGACACACTAACAAAAGGACATTTTTACTCCTCAAAAAAAAAAATAGTTGAGGGGAAAAATTATCCCCACTTAAGAGTACAAAGCATATAGTGTTCCTAAAAAATAAGTATAGGGATAAAATTAGACTTTAAGCCTAATTATAAAACATGTGATCATGGAAAAAAAAGAAATTATCAATAAGATATAACATGCATGATCATAAATATTTATTTGAACCTCTGCAACTACCTTCAAATGAACTTGTAGGCTAACAATATATTGAATTAAGTCTATGTAACTAGATTAACCTGAGCTCACCTAATATGAAGGGCAAATCGGTTATAGGTGCCATTACTACTCGGTTATATATATATATATATATATTGATTTGTAAATATATATAGTGGTAAGATGTTTTTGAAAGATTATAAGTATGTATATGTATATAGTTTTTGAAATGAGTTGTAAATGGTTATGTGATCCTAAATATTCAATTGAGAAATAGGATTATATTTGAATGGAATGTGTAAGAAATGTTTCATTTATGCATTTTTTTGGCATGATTAGTGTAAGCGTAAGAGTTCAGCCTAGGAGGAGTAGAAGAAGAAACTGAAACTTCAAATTCTGTCTCCAGATTTCAGCACTCAATTCACCCTCTCAACCTTACGGTCATTTACTTGATACACAAAGAGCTCCAGGATTGATTTTGAGGAAATGAGGGGAATAGCAATAACGTAGATTCTAGAGACTCAAACAGTTTATATAGTTTTTTTTCTCCCTACAAAATTTGTTTAAACCATATTAGATTTGAATCTTGCGTTGCAAAGCAAGTTTATTTCATAATTTCATATGAGCAAATTCCTCTATATTTTTAAACACAGATTATGAGCACGTGACTTTAGCTAGATATGGATATGGACTTACTTTTTCTATGCTCAAGGAATATTTCGAAACAAGAACCTCATCTCGTTATGACACAGGAAACAAAACTTATCTTCGGAGAAACGCATGTTCAACGTGAAAGCAAGAAGGGAGACAGCATATGTATATAAATAAAACAGAGAAATGAAAGCACTTGAATTTCCTTCTCTCTCTTTTCAGCTTTGGAACGTTTCTGGAGATGTGCCACCATTTGGAACCGTCTGCGGTGGTTCTTTACTAATGCGATGACAAATCTCCACAGCATCGAGGCTTGGATGATGGTCTCTTGTGCTCGCTTACGGATTGCTGGTGACACCATCTTTTTAGGTTACAAAAATTTCATTAGTTAAACGTTGGTCAAAAGTTAGAAAAAGATAACATTACTCTACTTTAACACTTTCAGAGCAACATTACTCCTACTGAAATATAAGGATACCCATAACTCTTTGAAGAATATTTCAAGAATTTTTTTTGCCAATTAACACATATCTAATTAATTTAGCATTAGCATATGCCCTGATTAAATTGAAGCATACTCCCTTCTTTTTTTTTCAACTCAAAAAAGATTTACACCTTATATGTGGTTCAAAAATAATGCTATCAA
The DNA here is from genome assembly GCF_029017545.1 of Prosopis cineraria. Classification (NCBI taxonomy): domain Eukaryota; kingdom Viridiplantae; phylum Streptophyta; class Magnoliopsida; order Fabales; family Fabaceae; genus Prosopis; species Prosopis cineraria. Next base: position 33,666,678 of record NW_026555343.1, read on the forward strand.
AAGAGTTATGTGGGATAATGAGTTAGCTAATCGGTACATTTATTAGGTTTTTTAAAGATATGGTTTAAGAGTCTATTTTAACTTCGCAATTTTTACATGTGTTACACATAGTCTAAGATTAACCTAATTAGTGTGCATTGTTAAAATTTTAATATTTTATATAGATATATAGATGTTAGACTAATAAGCTACTTGTTAGGATGCCCTCAAGAATATAGAAAAAGTAGGAAAAGGTCAATCTCATTATCTGACTTCATTTTAGCATAAACATGTCATTTCCCTCCCTGCTAGCTAATAACAGAATGTACTAGAATTTCATGGCAACAAATGAACTCAGAATTAGTGTTTGGGATGTTAAGATGTTTATATGCTTAGTGACTGTTTGATTTTCTCTTAACCAAAAATCAGTTTGTCAAAGGTTTATTTAACAAAAATTAATTTAGTATAAGTTAATTGTTGTAACACAATTTATATTTAAATACATTTTTTTGAAAAATCAATTTATCCTGCTTTCAATGCATGTTTAGTTTTTCATTAGCCAAAAGTTAGTTTATCAAAAATCTATTTGACAAAAGTCAATTCAAAAACGATCAGTTATTATAACAAAATTTATGTTTAGATATTTTTATTTAAAAGTTGGTTTGGTAAAGTAAAGTTATTTGGATTATATATATTAAAATGTATTTTTGAATGTATAATGATCAAAAGTGATATTGATTTATAATAATTTATAATTTTTATTATACAATTATCATATATTAAAAATGTTTAAAAAATGTGACAAAAATTTTAAATAACAAAATTGGATGTGTTTGATAATAAGAATAAAAAAAATAGTTTGGTATATATTGGAAAAAATTATATAATAAATAGCTAAACATACATTAATATTGAAAATCAACATAATTAATTACTCAATCTATAATGTAAAATATGTTTTTTGATTTAATGGCAAACTTTATTCATTATAACATGTGTTTGAATATGATAAGTTGAATAAAATATATAAAACTTATTTGCTAAAACAATATATAAATACTATAAAAATTTTAAAGGGTAATATGGAAACTATATTTGCAAATTTCAAAGGTACTTTTCCAAATGCCAAAAGCAACTCTAATGAGAATTAAGCAAAAGTTCATTTGGGTTACATGAAATGTCAACCAAATTGAAATTAAAAATAAACAAAACACTATAAAGAATGAAAATGTGCTTCCAACCACTTTGAGGATGTAGCTGAAAGCACTTTTAGTGGGTACCCAAACGGGAAATAGTTAGAGATCTAGATGGCAACCTAATTGAAGTTAGTCATGCATGCAACACTTACATGGACATAACTACATATGTTTAGAGTTGCAAAAGATAATAATCTCCGTTTTGGAATTCTCTTCTTTGTTGCTTCCATTTCGTGGTATAAGAACTGCATTTTATCCATCAACAGAAGTTAGCAACACTTCATCACCAAGCTCTCCCACAGCTAGTTGCCTTCAATCATTCAATTCTTGTAATTTTGGATTATAAAAATTACTTGCCATGGTGGCAGCAAGTACTAGTGGCAAGATGAGTTAACTGGATCATAGGAGAACTCATGCCTTGTTTTCGATCGAATGAAGATGGGTTAATTGTGATAGCATACTTCAAAAAGAAAGACCTATTGTTTCATTTTAGAAATAACCAAACATGCTTTCTTGTTTATTACCCGTCATCTAAAGAATAGATTGTTAGATCTTTTATTTTATATATGTACGTGTTAACATAGTATTGAAACTCATAAATTGCTAATGATGCTGCAATGTAGTAGCTTGCCCCTCTTAAGGAAAAAAATGATATATTATTAGAGAAAGGAAAAATAGCATCTAAGGACCATTGTGTGAAATTTATATCACATAAGGACCAAATGATTTGCTATTTACTCTGTAATTCTCTGGTCCTTCTTTGATATTAATTTTGCAAGCCAAATGATAAAGGGAAAATCATTCTAAGGTCCCATGGAAGCATTCAAAATACGCTGAAATCTCATGAATTCATCAAATAGCTACCAGATCCCAAGAGACTTAAGGGTGAATAAGTCTGAAAGTGAAATTACTAATTTATCCTCTACCATTAAAAAGGAAATTTTTTTTGAACGCAGATCCCATGAAACCCATGATCAGCGAGAGTGAAGATTGATGCATATCTATGATTGTTGATCACGGTAGGGCAATTTTTGCTTCCCCATATCTATGATTACTGCCATTATCTTCATCTAAGTGAGGTAGGAGTGTTCATCCGCGACTATAGTATTTCATCGCGCGACAAAAAACAATATAGTGATTGTTGAGCGAGTAAATGATTTCTCATTCGTTAATGATTTCATTATTGTTTAAAGGTAGGATAATACTTTCTACGTATGCCTACGATCATTTGATTTGCATAGCTAATGGGTATGGATTCATATGGTGCGATATTGATACGTTGAAAAATATCTGATACGAATAACTCTACATGTTGTCAATAGTGTATTCTTGTACTGTCAATATGCTGTCGATAGTTGTCAATGCACTGTATTGTGCAAGATGACTTGTAAGAATGCTTATACCATCAAAAAACATGTATTATGTTATGTTTTTTTTTCATATAGGGGACATTTTATATATTATTCTCAAGCATGTGATGCAAGCTTCTTTTGTTGCAAAATCTCTATTGTACCTCATAAGAATGACTTGTGTTGCAGGATGACCTCTATAAGAAGAAGATAGAATTCTTGTGATGACTGAGTCATTGTAACAACGTGAAGGAGCACAAAGTCATGCCCTTGTTAGAAAGATCCCAGGAAAGGAAGAAGAGGAAATAGAAGATTATTGATAGAACTTTAGGATATAACTTTATTGATAATCATGTCCTTTTTATAGTTAGCCTATTTCGTGTAGTTAACTTAAACAATGTTATTATGAATGGTGATTACAAGTTTGTAAATGTGGAAAATAGTTTATTTTATTAATTAAATGTTGACAAGTAGCCAATTGTGATTAACAAGTGGTTTTCACTTTATTGATAAGCTATGCATTTGCTATTGATTAGTGCTGATACATTAGGTGCTGTTATTCCCTTTAAAAATCAACAAACTACAAGAACCTGTTGATTACTTGCCGTTAGCAATTGACAAGTGGTTATCACTATATTGACAAGCTATGAATTCACTATTGACAAGTATTGATACATTAGGTACTGTTATTCTCTTTTAAAAATCAACAAGTTACAAGTTAATTATTTGCCGTTGGCAATTGAGAAGTGGTTATCACTATATTAACAAACTATGCATTCACCATTGACAAGTTCTGATACATTAAGTACTATTATTCCCTTTAAAAATCAACTAGTTATGAGAACCTGTTGACCACTTGTTATTGGCCATTGACTGCAAGTTATCACTATATTGACAAACTATGCATTCATTATTGACAAGTATTAATACATTAAGTGCTGTTATTCCCTTTAAAAATTAACTAGTTACAAGAACCCGTTGACTACTTGCCGTTGGCCACTGACTACAAGTTATCGTTATATTGACAAACTCTGCATTTTTCATTGACAAGTGCTGATACATTAAGTGCAATAATTCCCTTTAAAATTAATCGGTTACAAGAACCAACTGACTACTTGCCATTGGCCATTGATTACAAGTTATCACTTCATTGACAAGCTATACATTCTTCGTTGACAAGTGCTGATACATTAGGTGCAATAAATAAAAAAATAAATTCCAAATACATAAACAAAAAAGTACACTTGTCTCTGATATTTTCTAGCATGGATTAGGATTTTTGCAAGTCTTAGAGGTATGACTAGTCTCATGGCATCTTGCATAATGATAAACCCTTTTATTTTGATTTGAGATTTCCTTTTTTTATGCTTTGGCCTACCCGAAGGCCTTATAGTCATTGGTAGCTTCAAGCAAGTTTGGGTTAATAAATTTGTTACCGTCAATGCTTATGGACATGAATAGTCATGTGTGGCTACCGGCCTCATGTTGTTGGCATATATCTTCTGTTGAGCGGTAAACTTATAACATTCATCCACAAAATTGTACACATTGCCATAAACTAGCTTGATTGCTGCACATGCATGCACACAAGGTATTCCACTCATTTGCCATGCTAAACAAGAGCATGTAGCAGTGCTACTCATTTGATGATATCATTCTTGTCAACTCTTCATACGTTATCCATTCCTTTATTGTTCTTGTTCTAACACTCCCCCCAACATATTGCATACTTTCTTGGTCATAATTTTGAAAATGTTCCCTATGTGGAAAAAAATATAATATATGTTCTCCAAAAAACTTGCCATCTTATAGGTCAACCAATACCACACACAATGTATTGACAACTATACACAGCATAATGTCAACGTATTTATCCACTATTGACAAGAAGCAATATTGTTTCATAATAGAGATTTTTTAACAAATGAAGCTTGCATCACATGCTTGTGAATAATATATAAAATGTCCTCTATATGAAAAAAAACATAACATAATACATGTTTTTCGGTGGTATAAGCATTCTTACAAGTCATCCTGCACAATATAGCGCATCGACAACTATCGATAGCATATTGACAACACAAGAATATACTATTGACAATATGTAGAGTTGTTTGTATTAGATATTTTTCAACGTATCAATGTCACACCAGATGAATCCATACCCATTAGCTATGCAAATCAAATGATCGTAGGCATACCCAGAAAGCATTATCCTACCCTTAAACAATAATAAAATCATTAACACATGAGAAATCATTTACTTGCTCAACAATCACTGTATTGTTTTCTGTCGCGTAATGAAATACTGCAGTCGCAGATTAACACTCCCACCTCACTTAGATGAAGACAACGGCAGTTATCATAAATATGGGGAAATGAAAATTACCCTACCGTGATCAACAATCATGGATATGCATCAATCTTCAGTCTCACTGATCATGGGTTTCGTGGAATCTGCGTTCAAGCAAAATTTCCTTTTTAATGGTAGAAGATAAATTAGTAATTTCATTTTCATACTTATTCACCGTTAAGTTCCTTGGGATCTGGTAGCTATTTGATGAATTCATGGGACTTCAGCGTATTTGAATGCTTCCACGGGACCTTAGAATGATTTTCCCAATGATAAAATTGCCCCTCAAATAGTTAAAAAAAAAGAAAGAAATCTCACTGCTGCCGACAAGTCACTGGAGCTCCGACACCAATGATATTTTATTTGAAAAATAAGCTTTTCAAGTGGCTAAAGGAGGATTTGATCCCATGACCCTTGGCCACCTGGCCACCAAGCTTTTAATAACATATAACAAAAAAAATATATAAATAGTAAATCAAGCTTCTAACCACTTACATGTAATAACATAATGGTATATTGTTAATTTTTGAACGAAACTTATTATTTTACAAATGTTACTTGTTAATATGATATAAACAATTACAAATTGGGGGCTTTAAAACATCACGTGTTTTACTTGTTAAATCACAAATAGGTGTTGTCAAAATCAAATGAATATTTTGTTAATGAATGACTAACACGTACAACTAAATCCTTTCTATTAATTTTTTTAACTTGTTAAAATCATAATAAATTCTTATTAATTTTGAATGAATTGTTGTTATTTACAAGTTATTAACTTAAAAAACTTTACTACATAATTAGTTTTCATTGTGAAAGACTTTTTACTAGTTATTTCATGGGTAAAGCCAACGAGTGTGAACTGTAAAAGTTAATAATAACATTGATTAAATGAGAGAAGGAGCTGCGGTGTATAGAGAGGACCTCATCGTTTAAGAAGTAACCATAAAAATGATGGAATCCACTATTTCTTTACCCATTTCTATTTAATTGTTAATTGAATATGCTTTTTTGATGCCTAATATCAATACTATTTTTTATTTAAGTAAATAATTTGTAAAATAACAACAATTCATTCAAAATTAACAAGAATTTATTATGATTTTAACAAGTTAAAAAAATTAATAGGAAGTGTTTACTTGTACGTATTAGTCATTCATTAACAAGTATCCATTTAGTTTTGATAACAATCTATTTGTGATTGATAACAATACATTGGGATATTTAATAAGTAAAATGCGTGAAGTTTTAAAGCCCTCAATTTATAATTGTGTATGTCAGATTAATAAGTAACATTTATAAAATAACAATTTATTTGAAATTAAACACAATCTATTATGGTTTAACAAGTTAAAAAAATTGATAGGAAGTGTTTACTTGTATGTGTTAGTCATTCATTAACAAGTATCCATTTAATTTTGACAACAACCTATTTGTAATTGACAATAATATATTGGGACGTTTAACAAGTAAAATGCGTGAGTTTTAAAGTCTCCAATTTATAATTATCCATGTTAGATTAACTAGTAACATTTGTAAAATAACAATAATTTATTCAAAATTAACAAGAATCTATTATAATTTTAATAAGTTAAAAAATTACCAGAAAGGGTTTAGTTGTACATGTTAGTCATTCATTAACAAATATCTGTTTGATTGTAACAACAACCTATTGGTGATTGACAATAATACATTGAGATGTTTAATAAGTAAAATGCGTGAATTTTACTTATTAAATGTCCTAATACGTGAGTTTTACTTCTTGTTATTTTACAAATTATTTGAAATCATTTGTAAAAGAATAACAATTTATTCAAAATTAATAAAAATTTATTATAACTCCGCCTATGTTTATAGCCGGTCCCAAGCCCGGGTAAAGGAGGAGGGTTGTGTTAGGCCATCAACAGCCAATGTAAAAATTTGTTGAATCTATCATGAACATGGACAATAGACGTTATAATGTTAATGCTAGGTCGTTGCCCGTAAGTAACGCGCTGCATGGCTCGAGTACAGTGATAAGTGAGTTAGAGCCGCTGCATCGGCGCCCGGATGTAGTGTTAAATGAGCAAGGGCTACCGCGTCATTCTGGACGCACGCGGCTAAAGAAGTTAGTCCATAAGAGCAAAATTAGATTTGGTACTTGGAATGTTGGGACATTAAATTGTAAATCTGTAGAGGTTGTAGGGGTTATGATTCAAAGGAAAATCAATATCCTTTGCTTGCAAGAAACAAAATGGCGTGGAGAAGAAGCTAAGGATATTCAAGGTTTCAAACTTTGGTATACAGGAAAAGTAAGTGCACGCAATGGAGTAGGCATCATTATAGATAAGGAGTGGAAGAAGAACGTTGTAGAAGTTAGCAGAATTGGAGACAGAATTATTTCTTTAAAAATGATAATTGGACGTGAGACTGTTAATATTGTTAGCGCTTATGCGCCGCAAGTCGGGACAGAAGCCAGTCTTAAGGAATTATTTTGGGAGGATCTGGAGGGGTTGATTCGACACATACCACAGAGTGAAAAGATTTTTATTGGAGGAGACTTTAATGGGCATGTCGGGAGGGAAGCTGGTCAGTATGCGAGGGTGCATGGTGGTTTTGGTTTTGGAGAGCTAAACAATGAAGGGCAAACTCTTCTTGATTTCTCATTGGCGTATGATTTTAAGATTGCCAACACTTGTTTCAAGAAGAGAGATGAGCATCTCATCACCTACAAAAGTGGAGCCTCAAGGTCGCAGATTGATTTTCTTTTGGTTAGGAACACAGATAGAAAACTTTGTAAAAATTGTAAGGTGATCCCTGGAGATGCTGTAACGACACAACATAGGGTCCTAGTCCTTGATGTGTGTATTATGAGTAAAATCCAAAAACGTCGACAAGTAGTAACACCAAGGATTAGGTGGTGGCAATTAAAAGGTGAGAAGCAAGATATTTTCAAGCGAAATCTTTTGGATAAAGGAATTTGGGATTCTCAGGGAAGTGCTAACATCATATGGGAGGATATGGCTAAAAAGATACGGGAGGTTGCAAAAGTAGTTTTGGGAGAATCGAAAGGTCCTGGTCCGAGAGATAAGGAGTCTTGGTGGTGGAATAATAGTGTACAGGACAAAATCAAGTATAAGAAGAACTGTTTTAAAGCCATACATTTGTGTAACAATGAGGAAAATTGGGAGAGGTACCGTATGGCTAAGAAGGAAACTAAGAGAGCTGTGGGTGAAGCTCGTTCTAAAGCTTTTGAAGAATTTTATAAGAACCTTGAGACGAAGGAAGGAGAGCAAAATATTTATAAGATTGCCAAGAGTAGGGAAAAAAAATCAAGAGATCTAGAACAGGTAAGGTGTATTAAGGATGAAGAGGGAAGAATTTTAGTTACAGATGATGAAATTAAAAATAGATGGGAGACTTATTTTTCTAAACTTTTCAATGATGGAGAGGATTCATCTAGTAACTTGGAGGATTTAGTAACTGGTGAAGGAGAACAAAATTTGTCATTCTATCGAAAAATACGTGATAAGGAGGTAAAGGAAGCTCTTAAGAAAATGGCAAATGGTAGAGCTAACGGACCTGATTGTATATCTATCGAAGCGTGGAAATGTTTAGGTGAAGAAGGGGTGAGATGGTTAACTAAGTTATTTAATGTGATTTTACGGTCCAAGAAAATGCCTGATGAGTGGAGGAGAAGTACATTAATTCCTATTTATAAAAATAAAGGAGATATTCAGAATTGTACTAACTATAGAGGGATTAAACTCATGAGCCACACAATGAAATTGTGGGAGAAAGTAATTGAGCACAGGTTGAGATTGGAGACAAGTATTTCTGAGAATCAATTTGGTTTTATGCCAGGTAGATCAACTACAGAGGCGATTTATCTACTAAGGGGATTAATGGAAAAGTATCGTTGTAAAGATAAAGATCTACACATGGTTTTTATTGATTTGGAAAAAGCTTATGACCGTATACCAAGAGAAGTGCTTTGGAAAGCGTTGGAAAAAAAGGGAGTACGGATTGCTTATATTAAAGCCATACAAGATATGTATGAGGGGGTAAAAACTAGTATAAGAACGCCTAGTGGTCAAACAAAGGATTTTCCTATAAAGATTGGGCTACATCAGGGATCATCTCTGAGTCCTTATTTGTTCAACTTGATTTTAAATGTTTTGACGGAACATATTCAAGAGGAAATCCCGAAATGTATGCTCTTCGCGGATGATATAGTTCTTATAGCAGAGACAAGAGAAGAGGTTAATTGCAAACTTGAGTTATGGAGGAGGACATTGGAGTCGAAAGGTTTTCGTCTGAGTAGAAGTAAGACGGAATATTTATATTGTAAATTTGATAAAGGACTATTCGAAAATAATTTGGAAGTGAAATTGGGAGATCAAATTATACCTCAAGTGGAAAAGTTTAGATATTTGGGAGCCATTATCCAAAATGATGGCGAAATCAGTGGAGATATTTCACATAGAATTCAAGCTGGGTGGTTTAATTGGAGAAAAGCTAAAGGAGTTATTTGTGACCGTAAGGTGCCTAATAAACTTAAAGGAAAGTTTTATCGTACTGCTATCAGACCGGCAATGTTATATAGTAGTGAATGCTGGGCTCTAACGGGACAGCAAGAGCATAAAGTTGGAGTAGCAGAGATGAGAATGTTACGATGGATGTGCGGACATACACGTAAAGATAAAATTCGAAATGAGCACATACGTGAAAAAGTGAGGGTGGCACCTATTGAGGAAAAAATGGTAGAAAATCGGTTGAGATGGTTTGGGCATGTACAAAGAAGACCAAGGGAGGCACCAGTGAGAAGAGTGGAACATATAACTTTGAGTCCGATTAAGAGAGGTAGAGGAAGGCCTAAGAGAACACTCTTGGAAGTTGTTGAACGTGATCTCTTAATTAATAATATTTCTAAAAGCTTAATAAATGATAGAGCACAATGGCGTCTTACAATCCATGTAGCCGACCCCACCTAGTGGGATAAAGGCTTGTTGTTGTTGTTGTTGTTTTTAATAAAAATTTATTATGATTTTAACAAGTTAGAAAAATTAATAGAAAAAGTTTAGTTATATGTATTTGTCATTTATTAACAAGTATCTATTTGGTTTTGACAATAACCTATTTATAATTGATAACAATACATTGAGATGTTTAACAAGTAAAATGTATGAACTTTTAAAACCTCAATTTGTAATTGTTCATGTCAGATTAATAAATAATATTTATAAAATAACAAGTTTCATTTAAAAATTAATAACACACTATTATGTTATTGCATGAAAGTGATTAGAAACTTAGTTTATTACTTATATATATATATATATATATATTGCTATATGTTATTAAAGGGTTTTATGGCCACCAAGCTTTTTAGGTAGTCAAAGGTCATAGGATCAAACCCTCTTTTAACCACATAAAAAGCTTATTTCTCAAATAAAATGTCATCGACGATGGATCTCCGGTGACTTGCCACCAACAACCGGCAACAACGGCTTCAATGACCTCGTCAGCGACGGTGGTCCTATAGCTGGCATTGATGACAGTGAGATTTCTTTTTTTTTTAACTATTTGAGGAGCAATTTCATCATTTTACTTACGAAATTAATTTAAAAAAAAAGACCAGAGGACTACAAAGTAAATAGAAAATTATTTTGTCCTTATGTGATATAAATTTCACACAATGATCCTTGAATGTTATTTTTCCTTAGAAAAAATTAGAGTTTTTTTTTTATTGTTTTTAGAATTAATGTTTTGTAGAACATGTTTTTGAAAAAAAATAATGAAAACAAATATTTTTCATATTTTTCTTTATTTTTCAAAACAATAATCCTAGAATACTTAAAAAATATTTTTATTTTTCTATTTTCTAAAACAATATTTGATTTTTTTTCTCCAAAACATTTTCCAAGAACACGTTACCAAATAAATTTTTTTTTTTAGAGAATAAAAAACCGTTCTTAAAATAGGTTGTTAAACAAGCTCTTAATCATTTAAATTTATATAGTTTTAACTCAATCACAATCCAAACACTAAAATTTAAATCAATGCAATTTAATCCCTCAAGTTTTAGCCATCAAATATGCTACACTTTATAACTCAACTTCAACTCAATCTTTGAAGGACTAGATGATTTTCTTATAGGGACCAACAAATTAAATTGAAACTTGAGGGATTCAATTAGATGAATTAAACTTTAAGAATTGAGTATTAGCCAAACCAAAAATATAAAGATCAAATAATTAATTTTTCATAATTAGTATTTTCCCTAAAAGCAATCAAATTGGAATAGTTTCTCTTTAATGCTAGCATGAACTCTTTTTCTAATAACTGCTCATGTTTGATAAACAAATAAAATATCTTTGACCTCATAAGAGTGTAGGAAAGACAAACACGTGCAAACATCATACCATGCAACTTTACCATATGAAATGAATGCATCTCGCTAGTTTCACCAACTGTAAACAATCATGAGGCAACAATATTTTTACAAACTTCATATATGAACTTGAAATTCCTGTGTACATACTAAATACCAGTTACCTCTTTAAAATGAACCCTTTCTTCCTCCCTTCCCATCCTTTTACTGGGAACTCTCACAACTTTGAATAAGCAAAACCATATTTAAGGTTTCTGAACACTTTCTAATACCCTTCTTTTTAAAACCACATGTTAACAGTAACAAGAGTATGCGAAGTGGTTTTTCTTGTAGACATAAGGCGAGAGGAAGTCGGTGGCAGAAAAAGACAAATCTGAAATGTCAGCTGGAAGAAATATCTGGGTTTTACCAGAACCAATTCTCTTACCAGCTACATTGGCATAGAACAAACCTGGGACTGCCGGAACGAAAACGTCACTCTCAGTACTTATGTAAAAGTCGATCACTTTCTCGAATTCAGAACCTTCAGAATCCAATAATCTTGACCTCTTATCTTCAGGCATGATGGCATCCTACAATAAAAAATCCCAAAGATTTCAGAATCTCACTTTAATTGCTCCAATGGACAGGATTTAGACAAAAACATCGTGTCTGTGCGCAAGCTTTTGTGTGTGAGGGATGAAACAGGCAGAAGAAAGGGACTCGCCTTTGTATAAGTTTTAGGGAACAGATCTTTCATAGAATCTAAGCTGTTATCCCACCTTGATCCAGTCACATATATGGTGGTATCCTTGTCAAAACCAATCTTCCTTAAAAATACTGCAATTTCTTGTGCATTGAAACAGCTCTTCCCTTGTTTATCGTTGCTGCTTCCATCGCAACCCTTCCCATCCAATATGTCAACCCTCAAGTCCACAGCTATAAACCGACCATCTGAATTCTGGCTCAAGGTTCTTAGTCTTTCAACTATTAACTCAATCAATTCATGTATTTCTAGTTGCAACTCTAAACTTCCAAACATTGCTAAGCATGCAACAGAATCACTATCACCTTTTTTGCCTCCCTTTCTCATGTTTATTGAAGGGAAGTTAGTTGCAAGTCTAATATTTCCTTTCGATCTATAAATTGGCTCGACACGGGCAGCTATGTAGTCTTCAGTGACCCGATTAGGGACCTTCACCGCAGCAATATTCCGAGAAGATATATAATCAGGAAGATCCTTTACCACTCTTACAACTCCTTCCATGCTTTTCATGAATGCATCAACATCATAAATTTCCTCAAAGTTCCTGCACGTATCAATAACATTAGCTAGTAACAAGCACTTGTCCCAACTAAAATTACAATAACCAGGTATGAGAATTGGGTTTAACTGCAAGCTATCTTTTGTATATTTCACGTTAAGAAAACAACAGTACAGAAGCTGAACAACGATTGGTACAGGTAAAGAGAAAAATGAGCTAGAATAGAATTACATATAGAAAGGTCAGGAAAAGAAACCAAGTTAAAAAGTAAAAACCTTGACAGCATAACGTGCACAAATAGCTCACACGTCATGGCATAAGATAACCAATCATGACAGAGGAAAGAAAACTCACAAAATTATTTGAGTTACTTATTTGAAAACCAAGCAGCCGTATTACGTTTTAAAGAGCTACTATAGATAGAGAATCAAATAAGGAAATGGGAAAAAAAATCCCCAAAAAAATGCTCTTTCATCATTTTCAGGAGGAAATTCATGACAAACCTCCTGTCACCAGGTTGGGTCCCTCTAATGTCAGGGAGCACAAGTTTAGCCCCAAGATATCTAGCAACAATCACTGCATCTGCAATCTGAAAACAACTAGAAAATTAGAAAGTAAAAGGAATTAAATTTTAATTTTAAACTTTTTTTGGCAGAGATGGTGTTTCTAGCAGACTTTTGTTCTTCGAGCATGTTTAGATTGAGGATAATGAACGAGAAGCGAAGGAAAAAAATGCTTATTAAAATCCAAATCATAAAATGTCAAGAGAATATTTTCACTTTGCTTCCTTTCCCCTTTATTGTCCTCTATCTAAACACATTAGATTACATACGAGTACAAAGGCGAATGAAATAATGACATTGAACTCTATCCACCAAGTGACAAAAAAGATAACTTGGTTAGGCAATTAGACAGTAATGCAATCATTCATCTACATAACCAAAATTACATTTAATGTAGAGTCTAGAATTCTTTAGAAGAAAGCTCAAGAGTTTTTTTTAATTTTTGGGTGACAAGTGTAGTTGATACACAAGCATTTCGTAACAAGTTGACCAGAACGGCTGAATCAGATACCTGAGAAATATGAAATTCAGGGCCATTGGTCAATGAAAATATAACAAACCCCTTAGTCTGCTCCACATCATCTGCCAGATAACGAAAATGTGAATTGATAAGGAAAAACTGACTGGCCATATATGCAATTGTTTTGAATATGTTTAATATACCTATAATTAATTGGGAGCCATACAATCAAATCTTACCAGCATATGGCTTTAGCCAGCATGGTTTCAACGCGTCCACATCTCTCTTCCAAGGTGCAACCCTCTTTCTTAAATAGCTATCAAGCTTTGCTCTCACAAAATTAGCATTCTCTGTTCCTGGAAGTGCTTCCTTGTAAAGGAAAAGGTAAAACAAGAAAAGTGAAGCAAATGAATCATAACTGTAACTGAATGATAATCATTTGTTTGCGTTATATGGAAATTAAGGGTTAGAAGTAATTAAGGGTAATTAGGGAAATAGGGATAGGGGTAATTTAGGGAATTAACTTTGCATATTGAACTTGTGGCTTGATGATGGTGAAAGTGCTCTGCTTTCACTTCTCAAATCACGGTTTGAATCGGCAGTCTCATGCACACATATATATAGTATGTAGACGTTAATATGAATTATTTAAGTATTTGTCAAATTCAGTTTTCTTGTAGCTTGCCATGCATCAGTTTGTACATTTGAAAATGTGGTAAAAAAAAAAAAAGCATTAGAAAAGCACTTGAAATTATTAAAATAAACTTCTTTGTTCATTCTTTTAAATTTTTGTATAGATAGGGTGGGGGAGAGATGGACAATGTGATCAAACAAGATTAATTATAGATTTAAGTTGCAAAGAAAATTCAATAGATAGAGTACAAGCTACATAAATTAATTTTATTACTAACCCTAGTCAGATTCTTAATTCTGCTATTAGGGTTCATTTGGCAAACCTAATAGAACAGACAATATGACAAAAAAGTACAGTTGAGGATGAAAAATGAGCCTAATGTTCTCATCTTATTTTTAAAAAACATATTGAATTGTGATAGAAACAGTTGAGCAATGATTATAAACAACACAAACAGATTAAAAGGGAGACAACGGAGGATCCCCCCTTCCCTTGCAATTCTCTGTAAAAAAATTTTGACTCCCCACTAATTTCCTTCTAGATATGTCAGTAAACATAGACATTACAAAACTGTGACAGAATAGGAATCCTATTTCACAAAGCAAGCTGAACTTTAGCTTTAGAGTTTAGTGATCCATTCTATGAGCAGGAACACCGACTCTCACCACAACTTCCAATCTCTACAACAAACTGGAAGTGACTTGCACTAAGCCACAACTTCTTAGGATGAAGCTTCAGGATTTGCTGACTTCTTGTAATACTGCCAGATTCATAATAAATCATCGGAATTCAAACAATTAAATGGCCGGTTTTCAAGTACAGTTTTTACTTTTTAGCATTGCTCGCATGAATTGTTACCAATGTGTATTAAACATCTAGCATCTCGCTCAACATTCAATAATTTTCTCCTAGTCAGTGAACTCAGGAATCTATCATGTCTACAAGCTACTTCCTCTAAGCATACATAATGGGTTTCGCCGTTCAATTTCCCTTTAGTTTTCTTGCATTCTCATCTCTGCAATTCAGAATATTGCTTGGCAGCTATTTGTTTCATCTTAATTTTAAAGCCTACGAACCCATTAGAATCACTCGCTCTCCTCCAATTCAAACATGCAACAATTTGATATTCTTACTGATTAACCTCAATAACCAGATAACCCCAAAGATAAAGGAGGGAAAACAAAATGAAGCCGAACGAGTGGCTCAATTAGTTGAATCCAGCTAGACAAACCGAAGCACGTCTATGTTTGTCAGTGTTCGCGAGAGAGAGAGAGAGAGAGGAGATAAAGATAACAACAACATTGAAATCCAGACAAAAGAGAGACATTAAAAGAAGGTAAAGCTAAAACGAAATTTGCGTAATGGAAGATTAAAATGAGTGAGACAATCTTACTTGAGCATCAAAATGGTCTCTCTTGATCATATTTGCAAGCATCACGAACATTGTGATGGTGAGTATAGCAGCCACCACTTGCCTCAACTCTAATCCCATCGCTTCAATTTCCTCTCAATCCTTCAATTCCTCACTTTTGAACAGAAATGTGAAGAAGAGAACAATTCAAGAGCTCACAATCAACCTTTTTCTTTTTTCTTTTATCTCTCTATCTCTACCTCTCTCTCTCTCTCTCTCTCTCTCTCTCTGTTTTTTTTTTTTTTTGGACAAAAAAGCGGAGGGATCTTAAACTTCCAAGCAGAACAAAACCTAATCTTTGGGCACACGATTAGGAGACCCAGAAAAGTTTCCAGGGCCTAATGTGAGAAACACATGGTGGTGAAACTCATGGTGTAGTGTTCTTATGTAGAAAGTAGAAACCCCAGCTCAATTTTCTCATTACATCACCAACATTTTTCCCGGAAATTGATGTGCTGCCTAAGACATCATGTAAATAATATAACTTTTAATCTTAATTTTAATGTAATTATACACTCACACAAAATAATTAAAAAAAATGTCACATTTTCTGGTAAAAAAAAAAAGTCTCTCAATATGAAGTATTTAGTAGGGATTCGAACATTCATCCGTCACATAATAAGAAAAGAGCTCATGCTCAACTTTCAATACTTTGTTCTCTGTATTATTAGTATTTATTCAAATGCACCAAACAATTCATTTTTATGAATGTAAAGAATTTGGCAAGGATAACTTATATTCATATATTTACTCTCTCTTTGCTAAAAAAAATGTATTTACTCTCTCATGTCTTATTTGTAAGGTAAAAAACAAGAATTTTTTTTTCTATTTACAAGATATGTTATTGATTTTTTTTTATCATACGTTTTTTCTTTTACTTCCATTAAGTGTTATGAGAGAAAATACATTAAGAAAATATATATATTTAATCAGGATAAAATTAAAATTTTTAAATTTTTAATAAGTTTTAAAGCTGTTCATAATTTAAGTCAAATATATTATAAGTGATTTACAAATAAGACATATCAGAAGTATGCTCAGAGAGAATATTATATAAAGGAAAAATTATTTTTCCTTAGAAGGATATGTAATTGATTTAAGTAATTGAAATGTCGCATTCAAAAATAAATAAATAATTTAGATTTGGTTAAAAAAAAAAGGTAATATTAAGGTGCGTGTCAGGGAATAGATAGGATAACCTATAGTAGTTATATGTCAATTTCAAAAAAAAAAAAAAAAGGTTGACTAATAAGACTTGAAAGAGGATGATTGGCTAATTACCAACTAATCCGCCTTAAACATTGGCTTTTAGTCTCATTTACTTGATTTTGGATTATAATTACAAAACAGAACAATTACTGTTGTAGTTTTGTAACTTTGAAAGAATGCGAAAGCAAGAAAAAAAGAGCAAAAAGAAAGTCTCATTTTAATATTTCATTCAACTAGTGGTATATTAAAATGCGATGTTGATTATCTAAGTGATTAATATTATATTAGTATTGCCACGCTAATAAATAGAGCTAAATTTGAGTAAGATTAATGTATGAGAAGATTCTCAAGGTTGGATGCTTGGATTTGGCTTTATATTTCCGATAGTAGT
Source organism: Prosopis cineraria (assembly GCF_029017545.1). NCBI lineage: Eukaryota > Viridiplantae > Streptophyta > Magnoliopsida > Fabales > Fabaceae > Prosopis > Prosopis cineraria. The sequence goes on from NW_026555343.1 coordinate 33,683,840, forward strand.
GGTTGACAATCATGAAAAATAATTATTAATTATTTGAATTTTAAATTGTTGGGTTTTTATTAAAATGAAAGGGGATGAATATTAAATTTTAATATTAAAAATTAGCTTTAAAATATTGTTGAAAAAATGACTGGTAAATCCTAAAAGAGTGAATTAATGACGTTTAAGTTTTTGAATTTTTATAAAAAAATAAGTCGTAAATATTAATTTAAATAATAAAAAATTACTCCCTTTAGTCTAAAAGATAAATATATTACTTTAACTAATCATAGTTCAAAATATAAGTAATTTAGTATATGTAAAAAAATTATTTTATCTCTTGTATTTATTAACCTACACCTTGGTGTAAACTTATCTCTCACTTATTATGAAGTATATTAGTAATTAAAATTAAGGATAAAAATATAGAACATTTTATATTTTTATAAGAATGAAAACTTTTTTCATATACAATTTTTTTCTCCTAAAAGCTGCTTATATTTCAAGACAAAAGGATTAAGAGTTTCAATTATAAATAAGACATTTAAAAATAAATACAACTCTCAATTTATATTTAGAATTCTTGTCTATAACTATCTGAATTAATATTTATAATTTATTTTTTAAAAATTTTTATAAAGACCTAACTGTCATTAATTTTTTTTTTAAAACTCTCCTAAAGATATAAACTTGATATCACGCATACTATAATGAAATTCAAATCATCTGAAGTTAAAATTAATGAATTTGGGTAAACTTTTCTTTGTTTAATATTTTTATTTATTTTTTATTTTTTTGTAAAATATAAAACATTATCTCTCTTTCTTAATGGGGAAAACTTTACATAAATTTATTAATATCAAATTCAGTGGATTTAAATCTTACTGGGTTATATAAATCATTTTTAAGAGAAATTAGCTTATTTTGCCACAGAAAAATAATCCTCTTATCCCTAAGAAATTATATTTAACATTTATGCCCAAGATTATAAATTTGGAGTTATAAATTAGAAGATTAGATGGATGTGCTATAATAACCAAACAGTTAGGTTGAATAAAAGAGATTTTCTTTAGGCCAAACAAAAATAAAAGAGATTTTCCACCCAAAAAAACGAGATTAATATTGTTTTAAAAAAAAATTTAAAGTCGAGCCATATTTAAGATCTAAATTTTAGAATATAGATCAGTACAAATCAAATATTAAATTGAATTATTTTCTTAAAAAGAAACGTAGGTAATGGGCAAGGACAAGGATCTTGTTAAGCCGTGGACCGCGGAAGTGGGGTCTCTCCACTTCCTTTTCCTCCATTTCCCTTCACTTCTCCCATCTCCATCATTCATTAATTTTTTTATTTAAAAAAATTATTTAATAAAAAAATTTAAATGGTGTAGATGGAAGAAGTGGAAGGAAAGGGAGGAAAAAAAAAGGAGAGACTCCTTATCCGTGGACCGCGGAATGCTTGCTAAATTAATTTCTCTGAATGCGTAAATTAGAATCATTTAAGATTTGATAACTTCATTACTTTATTATTATTATTTTCAATGATTATTATATTATCATTAAGAATTGAAATTTGTGTTATGATGTTAAGCGCCGACTAATATTGTTTTATTATCTGATGATTTTATTAAATCAAAGTCATTATCATCAATATTATTAGATAAAATATCTCTGCATGTTATAATTTTATTCAATTTTAAATTAAATTCTTATAATTTATTTTATTTTAATTTAACTCTCGTGGTTTCATACATTAGATTTTTTAATCACCAAAATTAAAATTCTTAAATTTTTACTTTCAAAAAATAAAAATTAAATTTTTTGTTACTTTATAATTAATAAATAATATTTATAATTCAAAATTTATAAAATTAGAATGTTTTCTAAATTATTTTTATTCCCATTGAATTTTCATAAAAAACTAATAAAATTGTGAATTGTTACTATGAAAAACTGTAAGGACATACAGATTAATTTTCTTATTATTATTAACTGTTTTTATAAGGCGAAGAGAGAATGATAAATCACATTATTATTTTTTATCATAAGTTTTTTCTTTTATCTCCATTAAATATTAATAAGAGAAAATATGTTTAAAGTATACATATTTTATAGGAGCAAAGTTCTTTTTCACCAAAAAAAGTTAATTTTTTTTAAATTTTTAAAAAAATTAATGAATTTTAAAGTTTCATAATTTAGATAAAACATATTAGAAGTAACCAATAAATAAGATTATGGGTGTACTCTATGTTTTTGTGGAAACCTCTATTATTTAGAACAAAACTATTTCAACTAATTTTGTCACAATTATATATGGCTCCTATATATTCTTAAAATCGAAACAAATAAAGATCCTCTCAATTTCATCACTAATACTATATAAATATCTATTAGATTTTATAAATTAAAAAAATTATTGTAGAACAAAAAAATAAAATTTTAAAAAATATCTTCTAAGTTTTATTAAAATCACACAAATTTCCACATAAATGAGAAGGAAGCATGTGTAAATCTTTGGGGGGGGGGGGAGGCTGGGGGACATAATCCATATATTTTTATCCTCAGTAGAGGTTTGTGTAGATTTAAAAGCTAAAAAGGAGATTTTCATAATTTAACAAAATTGAAAAAAAAAACTCTCTGAGAAAAAAAAAATCTTTTTATTTTTAGAAAGAACTTGGATTAGTTTTGAAAATAAAATAAATATCTATATAATTCTAATACAATTTCTATTTTTCAAAAAAATATGTCACTTATAAACTTATTCATGCGAACAGAGGTGTAATTTCTTATACAATGTTAATTAAAGGTTTTAGAAAAAATTGTAACATATATTCACAACGAAATAAAATGAAATTAAATTAGGGGAAATAACAAAAAAAAAATTCCAAAATATGCATATGATTTAATGACAACAACGCCCCATAAAATGTGATAATCACTCTTAAGTTTATTAGAATCTTTTCATATTAATGAATTTTGTAAAATAATTATAACGTCCTCCATTTAAATTATCAGTGACCATTTTGATTTTAAAAAAATGACTGCTTTTTCACTGATAGTGACTAAATTGAATAACAAATGATAAGTTTTTCTACACAAATTTTTTAATTATTAAAATTTAAATGTTATAAACAGTGATGACTATTTTGATTTAGATAATAACTATTTTTTTTAATAATAAGTAAATGAGATAATTAATTACAACCTCTTCTCTATAAGCTTTTTAATTATTGGAGTTTAAGTGTTGTAAATATCAATAATTATTTTAATTTAAATAATAAATATTTTTTTTTGACAATCACTAAAATGAAATAACAAGTGACAAGTTTTGCTTTATAAATTTTTCAATCACCGATCTGTTTCTTTTTCATTATAAGTTGCGGACATTATAGTCATTTTACAAAAATATTAATATGAGAATAATCTCAAAAGATTTAAGAAAAATTGTCACATTTCACAGCTTGTTTATATATTTTAAAAAAATTTTGTTGTCATTTTTCTGAATTAAATTAGAAAAAATAATAATAAAATTTCTCTAAAATATATAAATGATAATTTGGTCTCACAAAATATCATAATTTTTTTAAAATCTTTAAAAAAATTTTTGTCATTAATAAATTTATATAAATTATCAAATTGTCTCTATTGAAGATAAATGATTCACAACTTTTCTTCTTATATTCGTAACTTTTTTTATATCCACAATAATGCAACAGTAAATAAAAAATTTAAGATGTGAAATTGTGATTTGCTGTTACATTATAGTAAATTTAAAAAAATTGTGAATATAAAAAAAATTTATGAATTATTTATTTTTTATAAGGACAATTTAATAATTTATATAAAATTATTAATGATAAAAAATTTTTTAAATATTTTAAAAAAAATTATAATATTTTAAAGAATCAAATTATTATTTATATATTTTAAAAAAATTTTATTATTATTATTTTTAAATAAATTATGAGAAAAATTGAATGAAAATATCTAATGAGAGGTCACAGAGTCGTCGTGGTGATAAGGAGAAGAATCATGTCTGACCGACATGTGACACCAAAACGATCACTTTTTTGAATTTCGAATGACCCCACGCCAGACTGATCCCGTAAATCTTGAAGTTAGTTGAGCTACTTCTTCAAGCTTTCCTTGCCCATAAATCTTTAATTTTCAGGATGCAGTATTATGCACTCCTTCATTCATTCCTATTTATAAAATTAAGACAGAGAGAGATAATACTTCTTGTCGTCATTAAATTTTTATCATAATTTTTTTTTTACACTCATTAACTATGTGTTAAGAGGAGAGAAAAACAGAGGAAGAGAAAAGTGAAAAAGAAAAGTGAAGAAAAAATAACATTTTTTTCCTATTTAGCTTAAGAGAGAGAAATGAGAGGGAGAAAACATTTAAAAAAACAAAAAGATCCGACTCTTAAAGAGTTGAGGCTTAAATAAATTAATCCTTTTAAGTTTGATTACATTTTAGAGTTTTCTTTTGCACAACTTAATCTTAATTCTCAAGGCCAAAGGGCTAGCCTTGAGGATTGCCGCCTATTTTTTTATTTTTTTAAATTTTAAAAATTAAAAACATATTTAAATTTCCAAAAAAAAATATAATACATAACATTAAGTTTATAAAAAATTTTAAGTCAATCCACCAACAACAAATTTAAGTTTAATAAAAAAATAACAACATCATAAAATCAACTATGATAACAATTAGATTTTGTTAGTATCATCAACTAAGTCTTGATGAATAAGGGATGGTTAGATGGAGGAAAGGAGGGTAGCTGATCGTGTGCTTGATCAATTGGTGGATTGATAGATGAGGGAGAAGGAATGAGAATGACTAAATGAGGCTAGGGTTTTCTTTATTATATGAGCGTATAGTATTTAATTTTTTTCATAATAAAATTTAAAAATATATAAAAAAAACTTAAAAAAATTGGCTCTTTTACTTGCGAGCTTAAAAGGACTAGCTCAACAGACTTAACCTTAATTAATAGCTCTAGAAATTAACATATAAAACCTATATAATAGCTCTAGAAATTAACTTATAGAACCTAAATATTTTTACCATTAACTTAACTCTTCAAATATAAGAAGATTTTGAAGAAAAAAACTCAAGTTTTAAATTTATCCTTGAATCTTTTCATTTCCTACATTTTGCATTTCTCTATTTTCATCATATTTTTCCTCTGCTTTATAATTTAGCTTATTATCTATTTAATAATTTAAGAAATTAAAATTAAAATTGGACAAACATAATTTTTTGCTAGTATTGAATAAAAGAATTTACAATTATATTTTTATTTAATCAGTAATATATAATAAAAATTATATAAATAATATGCTAAAATATTAAAATTTATTATATATTTTAATATTTTTTATAAATAATAAGGTTATTATTGTCCACATAAAAGTAACAATTTCTCCTTCCTTCCATTTTCTCATGTTCAACCAGTATAAGGAGAGAAAATTATGTTCCTTCCTTTTTTGGCCTCACATTTTCTCTTTTCTTCATTTTCTCTCATGAGCCAAGCACAAGCTAAATATGGATGAAAAAATGCATTATTAAATTATGTATATTTAATAGGGATAAAATTAAAATTTATTAATTAACTTTGTAAATAGAGTTAATGAATTTTAATTTTTTTCCTTAGTTTTTGTAAAATATGTTAAAAATGACTATAAGTAAGGTTAAAGATTCCAGTGGAATGTTTATGAATCCCTATCCATTGAAAATCTTGTAGTGGAGTTTGACCCTCTTGGATGAACATGAATCAAATTTAATATAAATCGCTATTAAGTTTAATCCTTTAATGTTTCATCCAAATGTTACCTTCCATTTGCTAACTATACCAAGTTGACAAAGGTGGAGTATTGATTCTTTGAGGCAACTAGCAGATGTTCTCAATCAAGTAAAGTTGACCCTTGAAACCCATGGATTATCTTGCTTTCTAGAGATATTATATATATGTATATATATATATATATTTTGGCCAAAGGAGATATTATATATATGATACCATTGTGTACTACTATATTTTTTTTATCTTTAATAATGCCCTTGATTTGATAAATAGATGTCTTTTTTAGTTTTCCACAATAAATAGATGCCAATAAGGTTGAGTCTGTATTTAAGTCCTTTAAAAACAAGTTCAAGCTTGTATCAACCTTCTTAGAGACTGTCTTTTTCTTTCATTTTTTCAGTTAGCATGTGAAGGAAATTATTGAAAATTGTTTGATTAAAATTGTTAATAATATTGTAAAATAATATGGTTAAAATTGTTTGGTCTATTTTTTTTTTGAATTAATATATGAAATAACACAATTTGTTAAGTTGTGTATAAGCATAATTAAAAATGTAAATAAAAAATAATAAAAAGTTAAGTTAGTGTCCTAAGTCCTAGCAATGAGGTCTAAACTTGAAAAACATCTTTAATTTAGGTGCTCATATTTAGTAACTTACAATATTTCAAATAAAATTACCTCTAATGAAAGGATATATGTGGAGAAAAAAAATATGAGAACTTATATGCTTAAGTAGAGGTGTTTAGCTTGTACCCATTCCGATTGACCCGGTATTATCTCGATTATATCAGGACGGGTCTTGTCTCGACCTGAAAACAATCAAGATAGGACTTTGTAGGACGAAACAAGAAAGGAGTTTAGGACGAGATGAAATACGAGATTACTATCAGAACGTCTCATCATGTCCCAAATATTATATATATATTTTTTTATTTTAAAAATATACATTAAATATATTAATTATATTAATATAATTTATACTTATACAAATTATATCAATTATAATTTTAACATGTGCAATTTTTATTTAAAATTAAAAATTTTTATATTGATAATTTTGATGACATAGAGTAAACATAGCAATGTCTTTCTTTATAATATATTAATTATATTAATATAATTTATTCTTATATCTATCTATTTAATAACTTTTATTCATATCATATTTTTTGATTTATTTTTGAAAGAGTAATTAGTTTAGCACATCTCAACTAAAGTAAAAAATAATGATTTGATGTTATACTTAACTAGCTTATTGTTATTGCTTTTATAGCTTAGCGATCACTTGTAATTGCTATTATAATTTTTAATTGTGATTAATATAATTCAATAATTAATTTTAAATTGTTGTGATTTATATGCCTGTATTGATTTGATTTTTAACTTAATAAATTATATGATTTAAAATTTTAATAAATGTTATTATTCATATCTTTTTTCGATATTGTTCAATTTATTGAAATGACAAGACATCCCAATTTTGTCTTAATTCCATCTCGATTCTTAATGGAATGGGACAGGATATAAGATAAAAATTCAGTTTTAATTTTTTTCGGGACAGGACATGAGACAAGAGTAGCCTAGTCTCATCCCGTCTTATAAATACCTCTAAGCTTAAGTTTTTAAAAGTTAAATCCTTAAAGACTTGGCTCAAAAGGGGTCGACCAACTAACTTTTTATTGACAGTTCTAATTTGATAAAAATTTCCACCCCCCCCCCCCTTTTTGCAAGATATAAAGATTTCAGGATGAATTGATTTAGAGGAAGATTGAAGGCATAAATGAAAAATATATTTGCATAGAGTTCACGATGAACTCACTCTTTAAGGTTTATAAAAAGCACGACTGTAATTCTTTGTTTATTCTTAATCATAAAATATTTGACGTGCTCAAAAAAAAAAATTACACAGGGAAATTAGTTACCTCCCCAAGTTTTTCCCTCGTCAAATTTGACATTTTCTTTATTATCTCTTTGAATTCCGTGGGAATTTTCCAGTTAAGAATTCTTGACAAGATGGGTCACCTTTTATTTTTGGATAAGTTGGAAAAGAGATCATGAGATGCGTCCTTTTAATATTATTGCTGCTTCGTCGAATAGACTTGTGATAAAAATTCATATTGTGTTAGAAGCTAAGTAAAGAGTGGCTTCAATTACAAGTCATGGAGTTAATAGAGTATTGCATTAGCAGTATTTTTCTCACGAAATTTAGACTATATATAGATGGCATGTCAATGCCATGAATGAAAAGTGAGAAACATCATGAGAGCTATGCGAATGCAAAATACTTCTTTCAATCCTCATTAAAAATCACTTTAATTCAACCACCTCACGAAAAGAAATTAACTTCTTAAATTTATCTTAAAATTAAAAAAATTAACTTTGCTTATATTAAAGAGAGAGAAACAAAAAAAGTTAAGCTACATAAAAACATTAAAGTAAATATTAGAGCATATTTTTAGTTCTCTAATTTTATATAAAATTTTGGTTTGGTTCTTTAATTCTATAAAGTATATTTTTAATTCTCTAGCCCTAACATTGTTACTTGTAAATAATTATTTTTTTCAGTCATTATTATTTTAACAACTAAATCTAATATATCAACATTTAATAATATTTTATTAATATTTAAAATTTAATGTAGGAATTTTTGGTTGATAAAACTAACGGTGTTAATGTTAAAGGATTAAAAAAATATTTTATAAAAATAAAAGATTAAAATAAAAAAATTATATATAAAATAAAAGGAACACTTTAGCCTAAATTCAATTAGAATTAAATTCTTCCTTTTATAAATTTGATGGGATAAAATTGAAAAATGTTAATTAATAACTCTCTATGTGACTTGTATTAAAAATCAAAAATTTTTTCTAAACGACCCCTATAATAAGAATCGGGTCTTATATTATATTAGCTACATTTTTCTCTGACCCTTGATATTAGCTAGATCTAAAACCATATTTCGTGTGAAGCCTACAATTTGCCCTTTAGAAGAGGAAATAAAATTAGTCACATGAATTAGGTGTGTCGTAAATCTATATACTTCAATTTTTAGTTTTGCAGAGGATTTTTTTACCATAATTTTCCAAATGCAGGTGTAATTGACATTAATGCAATTTTAAATAATTTTGCAAGTTATAAAAAAAGCTTAAGATAATTAGAACTTGATGATTGAAAGATGTCATACATGTATAGGAAATTAAAAAGGAAAAATGACACTAAAAACCTGTTTGAATTATATAAATAACAAGTTGATCCCTCCAAATGTCATAATTCCACTGAAGTTTTTAGGGACTAATATGTCATTAATGAATTTATATAAATGATAAAATTGCCCTAGTAGCAAATAGCAATATCAAGAATTTGACATGTGAAGTTGGGAGTTGTGATTATTTAAACTAAACTGGTAATCATTACTTGTTATTTTCAACACTTATAGCAATATAAAAAATTTTGACATGTGAAGTTGTGATTTGTTATTACATTGTTGTGAATATAGGAATAAACGTTGTGATTATTTAAACAAAACGTGTAATTCTTACTTGTTATTCCAACATTTGTAACAATATCAGAAATTTGACAAGTAAAATTGTGATTTATTGTTGCATTGTTGCGTATATAAGAAGGAAAGTTGTGATTATTTAAATAAAATTTGTGATCATTTTATTTTTAACAAAGGCAATTTAGTTATTAATATAAATTCATTAATGATAGAAAAGTTTCTAGAAACTTTAGTAAAATTATGACATTTTGAGAGACTAAGTCATTTACATAATTTAAAGGGATTTTATTATCATTTTTTCAATTAAAAACTATTGGATGTAATAATGAATAAGCTAGAATAGAAAACTAAAATAGGAAGACTGACAAAGATAAACAAATAGTGAAAATTGCATGGGTGTAGAGAGCTACATATATAATAATAGTAGTAGCAACAGCAGCAATAATATAGTGTGAAACTACAAGTAAAATAATAGACAACTATCAAGAGGATTAACTTTAGTGAAAGAAGTTAGTTCCAATTCTCATAATTTGACACACCGAACTTTGAATTATCATTGAGAGAAATGTTCACATTTAGAACCTAACCATATTTCAAACATAATTGACTTCAATAAAAAAAATAATGCATGCAATTACAAAAAATAGAGAGCTACTAATTATTGTGGGGATCTATGAAGAGTTTGATACATTGGTTGATAAATGTTATGAAAACTTGAGCAGTTGATGCTAAAAAAATAAAAGTTGATAGCTATGTGATATATGATTTGTGTGTATATTTTACACCTTGAATATGAATGTTGAGATTAATTATAATTATGTTCATAGCTCTATTTGCTCAACCACTTTCTCAAATTTTCTATGTCTAGTCTTAAGAATCTACTTTATGTACTTTTTTTTAACATAAAGATACGGTCAAAGCCGTGCAAGAGATATAAAAGTCAGGTTATATCAGAATCCAAGCAGATCTTACATCTTATAGGTGATTCATTATAAATAATAAGATCGTAGTTGTCATGAGAAGTTTTGTGTGCGAGCAAATTAACGCATTTGTTTACTTCTCTAAAGACATGATTAAAGGTCACTATTGTAACACACCAAATTTTTTTTTTAAATAATTTAACTCAACCACAGTTGGGTTACAGCCACCCAACACATTTTTTTATATCAATAATTTCAATATAAAATATTTTATAATTGACTTTAACTCACACAATATAACATTTTAGATAAAGTTTTACCTCCCACATGCCATTAGGCTAAATCACATTTGTCCATCCTTATACTCCTAACAAGCAAAATAAATAATTTAGTCAATTTTCAACACAAGCCAGTTATTTGGCCTCATAATCATGCCATTTTAACCAATCCAGAGTAAACCAAATATTAAAATTACAGTCATCCAAAGTATACCAAAAATAGAAATAGTTTAAAAGACATGATTACATTTATATATTCATATAATTGTCAATAAACAAAAAGTCCTAATATTGGCAATATAACACAATATAAATCATAAATCAAATATCCAAAAGAGACAGTGGATCTATGCCACTAAGCCTCTGGGACTCCTCCACGTGTCACTCGTGGCTCTTCTCTTGAAAATTGTTAACCACATAATGAGACTCAAAAGTCCTAGTAACCAAAGCCAATTTATGATAGTGTGTACAAACAGTTAAGTGTGTGCTTACTAAGTGGGAACCAAAAATAATATAATTCTAACAAAATATAAGAAATATTACAATACACACAAACAACCATCCTTATATTCCTCCATTAACCTCAAGCCGTAACCCTCACTCGGTGCTAAATTATCCGGTCAAAAGTAGATTAGCCTGAGCCCTTACAAGCCACCTATTGAGCTCCAATAGGGGCGTATCACGTGGCACATAAATACAACAATAGCAAATCTCCCAACACCTCCCACAATAATCAAACAAAATTTATAACAATATTGCACAATTATATAATATTACAAAATTCATAATTTTCTCAATAATCACCCAATTAATATGAAGTAACACTAATCATAAATTAAAAGCATGGTTACCTTATGACTTTTTAATAAATTATTCCTTAAAATTTCTCTCTCACCACAATCTTCAACAATAATACAATCTACAAATAACATATTATTTATAAATGTTAGTTTCAATTTTTGAAACTAATAAAATAATTCTAATAATAGAATTAAAAATGTAACATAATTTCTAATCTCAATCTTAATACAAATTTAGAGTTAATACTATTAAGTAAAATTTTTAACTCCTTTTTTACTCATCAATAAATATTAATAATCTAAAAATTAAATTTTAAACTAATTTCTATTATCAAAATTTTCTTTTTTTTTATTTTATAAATTCGCACCTAAAATACTCAAAAATTAAAAATTGAGTCTCTAGCTTAGAATCATAATCCTATAGCCATAATAATTCATTTCTCATCCCAAATAATCATCTAAACCTCAATAAATCAACATATATATTCAGATCTAGTTTAGAATTTGATCTATAAGCCACAAATTTAAATATCATCAATAAATTTATACTCTAGAACATTTATTATACTACTAACAACTTCAAAAATCATATTTATTCAACATAAATTCATCCCTCTTCCAGATCCTAAATTTTCTACCACCACAAAATCAGAAACCAAAGAGGAAGAATGACTAAGAAAATTTTTTAGAACACTTACTTAGCCTTGAAAAGCTTAAAATCACACCCTAAATATCCTATTAAAAACTCTTACCTTAAAAACTCAGATCTCCCGCACCGGCGATTCACGCTCACTCTGTCTCAGCTCGTGCACGAAAGAAAGAATGAAGAAACGAAGGAAACAAATGAGTTTTTATAAAAATTCAGTGGGTCCCATATTTTTTTTATTATTTCTTCTTTCCTCTCTCTTCTTTCTTTCTTTCTTTCTTTATTATTATTATTATATATATATATATATATATGTAATGATGGCATGCGGAAACGTCGAAAGCATCCATTCCTTCTCTTCTTCTTCTTCTTCTTTTTTGACCTTTTCCCCTTTTTTTATTATAATAATAATTTTAATAATATTTTTTAATTTTGTTTTAATTAATTTTTTTTTATTTTTTTATTTTAATTTAGAATGATATCCTAAGTTAGATTTACTAATTATTTTTTTACTAATTTGCTTATCTCTAATTATTTTTTAAAATTTCTATTAACCCAAATTAACTATTAAAATTTAAATTGGGATGTTACAACTATCCAATACTTTATGCACTTTTACATTATGACCATTTCCTTACCTTAGTCACTTATGCATATTATTATTCTTTTGTCTTCTTCTTCACTATCTTGAACTTTCTTTGCCCCCTAAAATAAAGAATTATTTTAAAATTTAAAAATTGGAATGAACTCTTTTTAAAATCTCTTGGGTTTTTTTATAACTCTTTTTAGGTTAAATATATTACAAATATGGATCAAATAATGTATTATGAATTGTACATTTTCATATAAATTTTATATAAAGAAATACGACCATAACATATTTTAATATATATAATTGACATATTATTATTTCTTTTGGTTACCCTCATTTTTTCTCCTATTGGAGATAATCCTGACGGGCACTAAACGTGGGAACCTCTTTTAGCAAGAATTCAAATCTCAATTTATCATGTTGTGAAGGACAAGCCCTTTCTGCTAGACTCAATTCTTGTTAGTCATAATTGACATATTATTGATTTCAAAGTAAACTGGGGATATTATGGTTTCTATTGATTGATAACTTAATAGCACATAAATTTGGCCAAAAAAATTGATAGCACATAAATATAGACACCCTTATCTTTCATTTTAATTGTTTTGGTGGATCTGATATCATTGGATTAACTATGTTTAGAAATATTTGAATCCTTATAAGTGTTAATCATGCTTGATAGCTTGACCTATCTAGTCACTTTAGATAGAACTAAAAAGAAAAAGGAAGGAATTGCCACTAATTTTCAAAATGTTTCCAACTCAATTGGCAAAACAGGAAGATTGGGGTTTGCAGCAAACTCAAGGTCCCAACTTTAAATAGGGAGGGGCACATTTCTTTAAATTCAAAAGCAACATGAATTGCAAATGAATATAAGCAGATGGATACTTGTTAGATGGAGAGAATTAGAGCCTGGGGGTTACATGGTGGGTTTAAGTGGGCTAGTATAAAAGTAACAAATATAATAGGTGTTTTAATAATGGAATCAATATAATTAATGGTGATAGATGTATTTAATTTAGTGATAGATAATGTTCCCCACAAAATTAGTGACGGATACATTTTTGTCACATAGATTAATGACATTGTATTTCTTAGGGGTGTTCATGGGACATGATTGGACTAGGCACCCTTATCTGCTGTCCAGTCTTAAAAAATGATCAGGATAATCCTATGTCTTATCTCGTCTCGAAAGTCATCCTGTCCTGTTTGAAATTAGGATGGGACTGGGACGAGATTGTGATGTCCTGTCATCCTAATAAAATAGACAATATGGAAGAAAGGCTTGGATAATAACATTTATTAATAAACATTTTAAATCACATAACTTATTAATTTTAAAACTAAAACAACACGAGTGCATACATCATGACAATTTAAAGTTAGTTATTAAATTACATCAATCACAATTACAAGTATATAACTTAAAAGTCAAATATATGTGAGACATAACACATTATGATAGCAATTACAAGTAATCTCTATGTTACAAGAGCAATAACAACAGACAAGTTAGGCACAACATCATGTCATTATTATTCGTCTTTAATTAAGACATTTTAAGCTAGTGACTCTTTCAAAATTAAAGCAAGAAATACGATATAAACAAAAGTTATTAAATAGCTAGATATAAGATTAAATTGTATTAATAAAATTAATATATTGTAAAGAAAGATATTATACTATACTGCTTACTCTGTATCATTAAAATTATCAATATAAATTTGTTTAGTTTTAAATAAAAATTACACATATTCAAGTTAAAATTAATATAAGTATAAATTATATAAATATAATTAATGTATATTTTTAAAGTAAAATAATATATATATATATATATATATAATTTTTAAGACAGGATAGGATGTCTCAAGGGCAATCCTTGTCCCATCCCATCCTGTAAAATATCATCCTGATTGTTTTTGGGCTAGAATGAGACCCGTCCTAATATGATTGGGATGAAATTGGGTTAATCGGAACGAGTATAAGTTGAACATCCTTAGTATTTCTTATAGATTTATAAAATTTTTTGTTACTAAATAAAAGTTAGTGACAGATTTTATTATTTAATGATAGATTTTTCTATCTTTAATAACAATTTTCTTTCCAATAGTGAGATACTTCATGTTAAATATTGTGAGAATTGTTGTAAAACTCCTTACTAGGAAAAGCATCGTTCAAAGACTTGTGGTCAATTTTCTCATCCAAATTCTTGATAAATATATCATTTCTTGCAAGATAGCTACATATGCATCTGGCTAGTTTAAAGGCTATGGATTTGTTCAATTTGACAAAGAAGAATTTGCACAAAATGTCATTGACAAGTTGAATGGCACATACTTAAATGCTAAACAAGTTTGAGTAGGGTATTTTATGTAAAAGGAAGATAAAGCGTTTCTATCAAGACAAAATTTAATAATGTCTATGTGAAAAACATGTCACAGTCGATGATGGATGGATATTTAATATACACTTTTTAAAAGAATATAATATCATTACTAGTGTAGTGGGATTGAGAGATGTAAATAATAAATCAAGGTGTTTTGGTTTTGTCAATTTTGAAAATGCATATGATGCTGCTAAAGTTGTTGAGGCACTTGATGAAAACAAATTTAATAATAAGGAGTAGCGTGTTGGGAAAGCTCAAAAGAAATATGAAAGAGAGCTTCAATTGAAAGGACGATTTGAAGAGAGTATAAAGGAAGCATTTGACAAATATCAAGCGATGAACTTGTATGTGAAGAATCTACATCATAGAATTAATGATAAGAGACTAAAGGAAGTGTTCTCTAGATTTAGTACTATAGTTTCTTGCAAGGTTATATGTAAACCAAATGGAATAAGTAAAGGATTAGGATTTGTTGCCTTCTCAACTCCTAAAAAAACCTCTCAAGATTTGTGAAGATGAATAGAAAAATGATTACTAGTCTCAAAGCAGAGAATACATAAAAGCTAGATTATGGACACAATTCTCATAAATGAGACATGATCAATTGGTGTCTTTTATTGGTCCTTGCATATATCTTCTTGGAGTTCTAGGTTTATGATAATATTTTTGTACAAGTACCTCCTATCATGTTTCCTCCACAAGTTGTGTTTGGTTATCAACAAAAACTTATTCCTAGGATGAGGCCTAATGATATTTCGATGATAAACTTTTTCGTTCCAATAGTCTAGGTAGGTCAAGGTCCATGTCTTGGTAGACAAGTATCATGCAATGATCCAAGTAATTGATACAACTAGTGCAAAAATAGGTACTTTTAAGAAAATGTGTTTATCATCTTGGTTACAACATACAAATGTTCCATTTTTAAGAGGAACTTATGAAATGCTGCATCTTATGATATAAGTGGTATCAAAGTTAAGTTTCACCTGATAACTAAAAGCCCTTACTGGGCACTCATCTAAAGCCTAAAATGAGACTAGCCTTGTTTGAAAACATAGAAATTTGTGTATGCACCATACTATTTGAAGCTTAAAAATTAGGGTGACCTTGGTTACAGGAGCATGGACTTAGTGTTTGTGGTATCTTTAATATGAAAAACTTGTAGACTCACATTTGAAGAGAAATTGTTAGAATGTCCAAGTGTGAGTGGATTTAAACTAATGGGAAAGTCTCACATTAATAGAACTGAACTTAATAATTAATATTTAATAAAATAAAATGACCTATAAACTTGAATATTAAGATTTTGCGTTAAAATGTGAAAAGGCCCAAGTACCAGTTCACAAGTTCCTTATATTGGAGACATCATAAACATTAAATTCTTACTTATACAATTAGCCTAATTTTCAGGGCTTTAATTAGGGCTAGTCCTATTTTAGGCTTTAGACATGTGTGTAATATGAATTTTAGTCCTAGGCAAAACTTGACTCTGATACCACTTATTAGGAATGAGAATGACTACCTATAATGGAGGGAGAGAATAAATGGACAAGAATAGCAGAATGTATCATATCTTGCTTTTAAAATACTAATTAATGGGAAAATTTAAGAAAAAAGAGTTAACTAAAGATATTAATCAAAGATGGAAGAATATGAAAAATAATTATTAGAAGATTGAAAGTAAACTTTGGACAAAATATTCATGAGAAATTGAATAATAAATAAGGATTATATTTGGGCATAAAGGAAATGTAATTCTTTCAAATAATTATAAAAATAATAAAGAGAAGTTAAAATTAGACTCAAAAGAGAAGGAAATTTGAATATGGAGAAAGGAACTAGTTGAAAGAATTATGTTGATATTAATTAATTATTAGAAAATATCTAAAAGAATTAATCAAGATTTATAATGTTAGGAACTTTTTAAAACACCATTTTTTTATATTGAAAAGGGACTAAGCCTAGGAAAAACTAACTACATTAGTTCCCCATCTTTCATTGTTCACTATGACCCTTAACGATGTTGGAGTCATGTTATAAATATCGATCTTATCAATTCCTTGCTTAGCTAAAAAATCCACCACTTGATTTTGACTTTTGGAGACATAAAGTAGCTGGACTTGCTAAGGGGATGCTAGAATATTAAAGATTTTCAATACCAATACACTTGCATTAATAATGAGTGAGGCATCTTTCAAACTATCTATTATATTCTTTGAATTAGACTCTAAGATAATTCTCCTGAATTCTATCTCCCATGTTGTTCTCAAACCCTTAAGTATTCCCCACTCCTTTGCCTCCTGTACTTCATAAAAACCAAGCTTTTAAGAAAGGCTTGCAATCTATGAGCTTAAATCATCTCTAAGAATAACTCCATAGACTGTTTGCCTTCACCCAATCTTTAGGAGGCAGGAACCAATTTATATGATTCCATTCTTCCTACTTTCCTCTATTGTTTGTTAAGTCTTTAGCAAAATAAAAACTCTCCCTAATCTTTAGGATTACATATGCGAGGTTTGTAAGTTTACTATCACTATTTTTAAAAATAGACTTAATCCTCCATAACCATAATTTCCATACAGCAACCCCCCATCTTATACTTGAATTAAAATTCTCATCATAGCTCAAATTTTCCCTTAAGTTTAATTTGATCTAATTAGTCAGAGAGTAGGAGAAAAATTGTGATACGTACATGTCTATATAAGATTCGACTAGAGCTTCTTTGCATATGAACAATCTTGCATCACATGTAAGGTATTTTCTATATCATCTATTTGGAGGAAGTTTATCCTGGAACATTAACAATAAATGAAATCTAATTCTTTCCATACCTTTCCATCTCCAAATAGCCTTATATGTAGAGTTGTAATAGTCATGTGAGCATCCTTCAATCATATAATGGGCATTTTTTAGAGTAAACATACCACTCACATTTGCAAACTATGTCATTGTGTCATGCCCAGCTTGTTTTAAAGGAGGCTACATGGAAAACAACCTTTAGATGGTAAAATTCAATAGTAAGCCATTCATTTTAACAAAATCCCAAGACCTATAGGATGTCCATTCCAGTATTGAACTATTCTCTTTATCCTTGTATAACAGTCTTAAGCATGCCTCTCTAATTTTCTTCCCTTCGAGTAGTCAAAAATCATTGAAAGATTTAACACTCTAGTCATTTTTGATCTACCACTTTGCACCTTTATCAATTAAGCCCTCCTGCATACAAATGAATTTCCAAAGTACTAACTCTCCAATTTTTGCCACTAACAAACTCTCCTTATCCTTAAGCATATATTTATGTTGTAGTACATCCATAAGCATGTATACTCTCCTCATCTATAATCCTTTTGCACTTGAAACCAACTTCTATACAAGCTTCACTCCACAAGATGTGTTAATAGCAAATAACCTTTTAAATTTGAGCCCTCCATATTATTTGGCTAAGAGATTCTTTCCTAACTAATTGGATGAAACCTCCTCCTCTCTGTTGTAGAAATTATGTGTGTCAAAAGAAGAAGTCCCATATTACCTAAATGAAGAGAGCTTATAGTGTATAAATACTAAGAAATGAAGTGGGCTAGTAAAATGGGTTTGGAGGAGAAGTGAGCTCGTATACACAAAACAGGCTAACTCAGGATAATTGTAGTTGAAAACAGCCCCCTGCTTGAGAGTTCAAGAGGCACTGGGTTCTTTTATCAGATTATTTTTACAAAAAATAAATAATTATTTATTTAAATGAACTTACCTGAAAACCTTATTTTTTTACTGATTCAAATTT
Source organism: Prosopis cineraria (assembly GCF_029017545.1). NCBI lineage: Eukaryota > Viridiplantae > Streptophyta > Magnoliopsida > Fabales > Fabaceae > Prosopis > Prosopis cineraria. Next base: position 33,702,531 of record NW_026555343.1, read on the forward strand.
AAATTTGAACCTCAATCGTTTTTAGCCTTTAAGTTAATTCTTAAATGGATTTGTGTTAATCAAGTTCATTACATGTTTGTTCCCAATGGCTCTAAGAGTTATGTGTGCGTAATCAAGGTTTTATGCTAGTTTATGAGTGTGTAACCGAGACTTAATGGTCCATTATTCTGATGGTTGAATGCCCAATGTTCATGTTCAGGACTGATTCAAATTTAAATTCAAACCTCAACCATTTTTGGTCTTTAAGAAGATTCTTAAATGGATTTGTGTTAATCAATTTTATTACATGTTTATCCCCAACGGCTCCAGGAGTTATGTGTGCATAATCGAGGTTTTATGTTGGTTTATGAGTGAGTAATCGAGGCTTAATGGTTCATTATTCTAGTAGTTGAATGCCCAATGTTCATGTCCAAGACTTTAGCCTATATATAGGCATGTATGATGACAGAACGATTGTGCTAGGCTCTTGAGTTTTTGAGCCACTTCTTCCCTCCTCTGCCTTGTATGTCTGTGCTAAGTTCTGCTTGAGTATTCTTCTTAGTCTATGTTGTTCTATGCCCTTACTAACTTGTAGGATGTGCTTGTTTAATTTTGGAGAACTATAGGTCTACTATACCAGTACCAGAATAATTTTTAAGGATAGTATCCTTTGGCATGACTCAAGCAACTTTCCATCTCCTACCTGCTGCCTATACCCTGTCCTCTACTACCTCAGATAAAATTTCTCTACAGCTTCTCAATTTCATTGCAAATGGAATTAGGAATCTTAGCCACTTGCATTGGATACAAAGGGATGGAATTAATGACGGATTTTGCAAGGGTCGCATGTCCTACAAGAGTCAAGCAATTAGCCTTTATCGAAATCTATCTTTAGCCTCTTTTGGCCTTGTTAGAGGGAATCCTAGATACTTCTTTTAGTCTAAAATATAAGTAGTTTCTCCCAACTAAACTTGGTTCAAAATATAAGCAGTCTTATACATGTAAAACTTTTTTTTTCCATTTTACCCCTTATAATTATGAACCTAGATACTTGTGTAAATCTTTACTAATTATTGTGCACGATTTACTATGAAAGAATGAATGCATGCACATGGAATATACAACGATATTAGATGAAGTTGGAAAGCCATTCTTGGAACAAATACAACCTTATTCTCGTTGCCCCTATGGTGATCATCTAACGTTCCAATTCTTTGACTTTGATTATAGAGGCTAAACTACCATGCAAAGAGTATGTTGCAAATTCTCTTGATGCAGTTGTTGAAGACTTTATTGATCGTGATGAAGCATTCCATGACATTAATTTAAACAAGATGACAAGCGAGGAAGAGGTCTCCATGATAGACCTAGTATTCACAATTGTTGAAGATTTGTTTGATTGAGAGGAACTTGTCATAAAATTCGATTTGAACAAGTTGCCTAAAGAGGAGGAAGTCAATTCTAATAATATTTTCAAAACTTCTTGATAGGTCACACCAAATTGGAAAACAGAGCAATGGAGATACACATTTGATCTAAATAAATTTCCAAAGGACTACAATGAAGCAGACTGAGGGGAGAGAAAGATAGCAAGAAGTTTATTAAGAGCATGTTACATGTATTTTTCCCCTGCCTATTATTAGGGGTTTGTTACATTATATGTTTTGGATTTTATCAAATTTTGTTCCTTCTTAGCTATGCAATTTTCTCCTCTTCTATTGTTTTGTTTTTTAGATAATTTTAGAATATTTTTTAGACAAAAATCAAGCTAAATACTAGTTTGCCATACTTCATTAGAATTTAATTTTGAAGAGTGAAAAAAAATTCAAAACACATCTTAACCATGGCTAACAATATCAAACATCATAAAAGTCTTAAAAAAAATCAAAAGACATCTCTTTTCATTGGAAGATTCCAATTGACAGATATGCTTACTCTCCCCAATATTCAACTTCTCTTAAGTAGTCCTTGGCTCCTTGCACAATAGATGGATCACATTTTATTTGAGCAAGGAGATTGCCTTCCCTTAGCTACATTTCTTTCTTGATGTATTGAAGCTTGTAGTTGTTAGAAATACTTGTTTTCAATATGTCTACCTTGCAAGTCTGCAGAGTAAGAGAGATCTTATTTAAGTTTGGAGGTGATGACTTTCGAATTCTCTTTCCACAGCCCTAGCCAAGTCATCTATAGTTTTAGGTGCTTTTGTATTTTTCAATGACTGAAGACTAGCCAAAAAACCTAAGTCAAGGACATTCATATCTAGAGAATTAGGAGGTTGATTGACTAAATGAATATCAAAGCCATCTTCACTTGCAACCTAAAGAAATTCTTCATCATCTGCATCAATATGGCATGGGGCATTATCTTGTTGTATGAAAATTCTTTCTCCTACATGCTCCCTTGGCCATTTTGATTTTATGGCATGTATTACTTTCTCAATCAAGAATGACCAACTCACTTCCTTGTTCATTGAACTTATTGGTTTGGTTACAAGTGTGCCTGCAGGTCTGTTAATGCTCGATCTCCTTGCTAGCTCTTTGGTCACAAGTAGAAACACCCCGATCTTACTAGAGAAAGTTTCATTTCCTTCATTGTCAAATCTTGGTTGAGAAACAACAATTAGGAACACCATCTTACCAGTAAAATTCTTACTCTTGCATGTTTTATATGGCTCTTCACCTGCTAGCGAGTAAAAAATATCTGACTTGTAGTCATATAAAACCACTTCTCATCAATATGCACAATGTTGTACATTGTTTTAAATATAGGTCATGCGACATGCTATTATCTTCAAGCATAGATAATGAGAACTTCACTATTTCAATTATGTGCTTCTCTTTCAAATGAGGCTTGATTGAATTAGAGCGCCTTCTAAGAATACCTGGCTTTCAAAGTCTGATTAGTAGGCTTTATTTATCCCAAGTGTACAAGCTGAAGATCTTAAGGTCATCCTTTGTGATAGAGGAACTTCACGAATTCGTTGAAGATCCATTCCAAACTTCTTCCGCTCATATTTCTTTGCTTTATTGTGAGATGGGTCAAATGTCTCTCTAAATTTACATCAAATTCGTTGAATAAAATCGATAGCGACTGAGTACATGGAAGCAAGGGTCTTAGTTGCACCACCTTTGAGCTTGTTATCGCTTGTTGAGTGAAGAAGATAATGCCCTATTTCTCTGCGTTCCTCATTACTTAAAACTTGCATTTGTTGCATGTTGCATTCACGACACGCTCGCCTACATAACCTGGACAATGTATAAAATTTATTTTGTCATTGTTTCTTTATGAATGTTGTATTATATTTGTAAGGTAGTATGAAGCAGAGCATAAAAGTTGCATTCATACTAGTTATAATGTCTGGAGAAGAATCTTTGAGAGGCAGAGCATCACTGTGATCAACTTCATCTTCACCCATCTCAAGTAGTTCTTCCAAAAAAAGATGACCAAGGCATCAATGTATGGGTCAAGGTTTAAGTCAGGTAGAGAAGGTGAGTTATGCATAGTGTTCGTCTCTGTTTTATTGGAGCTTGAACAGAGCATGGTCGACGATAAGAAATGGCGCTCTGTACTTGTTTGATTCACTATTTATACTCTTGTAGTAAGATAATGCAAAGCAACGAGATTTCCTTCGCTTTAAATCCAATGCCTTTTATACTCTTCAATTCTAGTGATGATTATCATTCTGAAAGACATTTTATTGGTCATGTGCGCCTATCCAGGAAGATAGAATGGAGCAATTTTATTGGTTAGTTTTATAATTGGAGTCATTCTTTATTGATCAGCTTTTTATAGGGAGGATCATCATTTTTAATTTATTTCAGTATTGATAATTGGACTAAGGGTAAAAAAAGAAAAATAACATATTTTTATGAGAATAAACACTTAAATTGATATGTGAATTTTTTTGTCAAAACTAAAAAGGGAGTAAGTACCAATATCATTAGAGATTTTCATATTAAAAATTGTCTTCATTCTTCCTCTCAAGGTGGCTGAAACATTCTTTGAAAAGAAAATTGAAGAAGGAAACATAATTTTCTTCCGACTAATATTCTACAATATTAAAAATAAAATCAGCTCAATTTGTTGAGCCCATCAAGGTGAGTGGCTTCAAAATAATGGGTAAGAATGAATGGTTTGGGCTTAAATCCTTGGTTAATTGAATATTGGGCATCGGTGGAAGGAGTTTAGAAAAAATGGAAGGCAAACGAGACTTTTAATCAACACACACCTCCGAAGTTACGCAAAGCCCCCAAGACTTTCCCATAATTATATATCTTTCATTAATAAACTTCTGGTTTGTGAGAAACAAGTTTAGACTTTTGATACTTGGAGGAAGCTCGAAAAAGTCCATTGGCAGGAAAAGTTGGAGTGAGAAAGTATTTTAATTATAGGTAAACGTTTTTTTAATCCAAAGTATTTTAATAAAAGTAAGAAATGAAATGAAAATGATAATTAGATCTAAAATTTTGAATTAATGACAAATAAATTTCTAATAATTTTTTAAAAAATTAAATTAAAATATTTATTTATATAATTATAAATATATAAATTTTAATTATAAGTAAGTATTTAAATATTAAATATAATATTTATATTGTAACTGTTTAAATTGATATGTATAACTCTTTCTTTTTTTTTCTTTTTAAATTTGTTTGGATATAACTATCATTAATTTAATTTTCTGAAATCTACTTATCGTTTCCCCAACGAAAAATCATGTCCTATGTTATGAAAATAATTCTTCTTCTTCTTCTTCTTTTTACCACAAGAAAATTTGCAGAATCTGAAGTATAATTAGAAAATTTAAAAATAAAAGTGCTCTTTTGTTTTTTGTTTTTTGTTTTGACAAGCAAAGTGAGCTTATATTAACAGAATCAAAATCAATTCAACGACACAGCAGGGAAGGACGCAAACAACGCCAGGGCGCAATTATAGGTCTGGATCTCATCGTGTTAGGGCTCTCCGGGGAAGATTGAGCTCATCGCCGTCGTGATCGCGAGGGGAAAAGGAAGGGGCAAGCTCAATCGGTGGTTGCAGGTATCTCATCTCGATGTGGTTCCTCTCCATTGCGTGCTCCTCAATTGCGTGTCATGGTCCAACTTCACTCCGTTAGATTGAACCAAAGGCTTGAATGGTGAACCCAGCATTGCACACTTTGAATGGGAGAAGCAGTGAATAGCTAATAGAGATTCTGAGCTTCTAGACTGTAGTTAAGGCCGTAATCTCCGTGAGGGAGAGGTGGGGATGTAAAACCATGTCGAAGTCGCTGGAAGAAGAAAACGTAGTAGCTGAGGGTGTGGCAAAAGAGTGTGGCAAAAGAGATATTTTCCTGCCATGGGAGCTTTTTTCATTTTTTATCTGTTAACAAATTTCTCAGTATCAATTTATGATAAGAGGGGGGGGGGGATTCTGCCCTGGTCCGGTATAATAAAATCAATTCTAATCTTCGTCTAATTTTTGAGAAGCAATATGAATCAAAATTGGTAAAGCCTAGGTTTTCCAATGAGGAAGAAGTGCACGGAATAAATCCTGATTAAGCTTGTCTTTCAGATCAATCTGCGGAGGAGAACAAGGCAATTGACCTGCAATTGGCATGCTCGCACGGGAGGGAGGAGATCCACTTGTATCTCATCCTTCATATATTTTGCATTAAACCATATAGTACATATTTTTTTAACAGTTTGATTCGATTAGTTTGAAATAATTTTAGTCAGTGCTTAAATATATCGCTATTGAGGGAAGCCACTCTTTGTAAGTTTCTAAATTAAAGGTTCTATCTTTTGGGTGTCTAAAACTTTTTAAATGGGCTGAAACTTCTCTAAATTGGTTTGATGTTGTGACAAATGTCTCCAAGAAGGTAGCTCATGTGATCTAAAGCATTTTGCTTTTTAGCTAGCTAGTGTATTGTTTTCCTGATGCTTTGTGTCTGTTTTTTTGAGTTTTGTTGCGTATACGCCAAGGAAAAAGATGCTTGTTTCCATTCTTCATGTGGTAGCTTCGATCTTCAACATGCAAGTTTAAAATTTAAGCTGCGTAGGAAACTCACTTCAACTACTTTCGAATTTGGATAGATGTAAGTTGATGGCACACAGGATGTAAATTGTTGGGAAATCAGATAGCGAGAGGTGAGCAACAGCGCAATTGGATGCTTGAAACCTTTTTTTTTTTTTATGGTTTAAACGGCCTCTTTTTAGGTTGTAAATGGAATTGGATCGCTTGAAGTAGTAGTTGGTACAATTTCTTTCCTTACTTCTTCCACCAGTGGCAATGTATATGGTGAAACGGGTGCTATAATTTTCTTTTGGATGTTGATCCCCCCCTCCCGAGTTTTTTTTTTGGGGCTGCTGGCTTATGAGCCCATGTCTTGGTAGTGTGGAGCAAAGCAATGAAGGACAAAGTTATAGAATAGCCAGTGTTTTCTGTTTATATTGTCACATGGCAAATTATTCATCTGCTCTTGAATGTATAGACTTATTGTCTGAGGAAGAAACCTAATGAGAGATGTATAGTTATGGGCTAAATTATTCCTCTACATGACCAGAAGTTTATTCCTGTCAGCTTCTTCATTCTGGTAAAGTCTTGGGAGCTTTGTGTAACTTTGGATCTTAGTATAAAGGGCTGCAGTGGTGCATAGGGATTGCAAAGATATTGACTTCATAAAAATTCATCAATGAGAAAATTACGTCTGTGATATGTAGTGTTAGAATTCCGTCTTCTGCTCCTCATGTGTATGATTCCCCCACATGGTTCATTAAACGTCAGTTCGTCAATGAGAAAATTACATCTGCAGGTATCTAGTCTGTGATGAAAGACCTTTTAGCGAAAGAGACAATAGGGTCATTTTCTGGAGCCTGACTTAAATAATTGTATGCAAAGGGTCATTTTCTTATTAGGTTGTAGCAATCAGGAAAAGCAAACAAAAGGAGATGCCTTCTTAATAATATCCCTTTCAGTCATATAGTAGAGAACCTTTCTTTACAGTAACCTAGCTTTTACATGTGGAGATATTTGGTTTTTGTGAAACAAAGAAAATTTTTTGGTTGAGTGAAACAAAAAGCTCACTTCAGTTGCTGCTGCATATCTGGATGGTTTATGCTGAAATCTCTGTATGTTGTTGAGTGATCTAAGTGGATATAATTTGCAGGTAAGCAAGGATCTTAATAGAAACTTAATGAAAATAATAGAAAGCTGGTCTAATTCTAAAAGTATTGCAGTTTTGGGACTTGAATGCCCAGACATATTATGTTGAAGGAGCTATGCCAGTATGCATTTTACATTTAGGAAAAAATAATCATTTTGTCCCTATGGTTTTGATTAAGTTGTAACCCAATTCTTAAATTTTAACTTAATGCAACTCAGCACTTATAGTTTTCACTTGGATGCAACTTAGTCTCTATAGTTTTAGTAATTTAAGACATTAGTTCCTAAGTTTCAAGAAATAACTTTAGTCCTTATAATTTTATTTTCTAAAATACAGGGACTAATATTTTAAATGGTTAAAACTATAGAGATTGAGTTGTACTGAATTAAAATTCAAAAAATGAGTTGCAATTGAATCAAAATTATAAGCACCAAGATGCCAAGTCACAATGAATACAATAGGGGTCAAATGATTAATTTTCCCTTACATTTATATCAATTAACTGATGTTATATTTTCCTTGACTTTGTTAGGCAATTTTTTACGTTGAGTTTGTTGAAAAAAGCTTGCTGGATTCAAAGCTATTCCTAGATTTGTAATTTTCTCTCCCTTTTTAAATTATTTTTTCAAGTCATGGAGGAGCAATTCATACTTAGAGTTCCACCAGCTGTTGCTGAGCGTATAGAGCGTCTTCTCAATGAAAATGCTTCTTCATCTGAAGACAAGTCATTAGATTTGTCATTTCCTGGTGAGCATTTTCTTTTATCATTGAATACTTTTGCATTTATGCGCACACGGTCTTTTCTTCTCCTTTATGTAAATGTGCGTGCACACATACATGCACACACATAAAAAGAGAAGGATTTTGAAATCAGTCTCTAGATGAACTTAGGTTCACATGACAAATACACATATTCTTATGTTATTAGCTATGCTTTTCAAAGCTTTGACTCAGCTAAATGTTCGGTAGGTGGTATTGGGTTAGCCCACTAATAGAGTGCTTGGTACAATGGATTGGTTGCTACTTGGGACTAGTGAAACCTATGTAGATGAGATTGGCGAAACCCATGGGGAAGGTTGCATTGAAAATTTAATCATGGGATTGAAACTTTTCAAACCATAAGCCCTTCCCTTCTCAGCAGGCTCCATCGTCTCCAGTTGTCTCTAGAAGCATCTATCTCCTTTGTCTTTAGTCACCTTCTCCTTCTTCTCTAATCTGGTGCACAGTGGTTGCTCATTAGAGAATTTATTTACTAGAGTGGAAAGACATGATAGCAAAGAAAGGAAACTCAAGTATAATAAACATGATTCTGTTGAAGGAAGCCAAATGATTAAGGTGACATGAAAGGTATTTTTTTGGGTGGTGGTGAAAATGGTTATGACACCGTGCACTTCAAATCTTCTACTATCTTCTGTGAACAGAGTGTCAAACTTATCCTCACTCTCCTGGAAACCTTTCCAGACACTGGTAGAAGTAGAGCCGGGAATAAGGGCCGGGCTTGGAAGCCCTGTTTAAATAAGGGTTTGAGCTTTGAAAATGAATTTTTTTTAAAAAATTGGGCTTAAGGGCTTGACCTTGATAAGCCCTGTAAAAAAAGGCTCCGACTTGGGCGGCCCTTCAAGCTCTATTATATTATTATTATTATTATTATTATTATTGTTATTTTTAGTGGAACACGTGTTTGAAGCCAATGACCTGCTCACCTAATTCCTACACGCATTATATTATTATTAATTTTAATTTATTCTAAAATTAATTTAATATAATTTAATAAATATTAGTATATAGTATAAAATTTCTGATATTTTTCTATAATTATTATGTTTGTGTATTTATAAAAAATGAACTATTTTTTAGTCAAGATTTAAATTTTATTACTAAACTTCTTGTGTTGTTTAATTTCTAAAAAATTATGAGGATTTTAATTTTTTTAATTTTAGAATATTTTAATTAATTTATAATGTCTAATTTTATTTTAATTTTTTTTATTTTTTTAGAAAAGGGCTTGTGAGCCAGGTCCTTAGCCCTTCATATAAGGGCTGGGCTTGAGACATGGAGCTCAAAATGGAGAATCAGGCTTTAGGGCTCAGGCTTTTAAAGGCTGAGTCTGCTTGTATTCGCAGCTCTAGGTAGAAGGTTGGTCTTTGTCATTATTCCCATTGGTGGAGAAGTATTTAGAGAAAGTCTGAAAATTCAGGGTGTTCGTAGAAAAGGTGAAATGAGGTTGGGGATTGAAACTTTCTGAGAATTAATATCTCAAATTATTTTATTCTCCTCATAATCATGATACATATATAGGAGCCTAGGGTTACAACAATAAATTTGAATCTAATCCTACTAGAATTTGAAAATATCCTAGTAGTAATTCCTAATAACAAAAACATAATTAAATATAATAAAAATGGAATATGCATAATTAAACCCTAATAACTAATGGATTGAAAAGCATTTGGTCCAAGCCCATTGGAGTATACCAACACCCCCCTAAGCTGGTGAATGGATGCTAATCATTCATAGCTTGCTTGCTAGGTTCTCAAACTTGGTCTTGGCTAAGGATTTTATGAGTATATCTGCAATCTGCTGCCTTGTTGGAGTATATTTTACTTCTACCATTTTCTCTTTGATGAAGTGGCAATCGATTTTTACAAGCTTGGTCCAATCATGATGAATGGGATTCTTGGTGATCCTTATGGTTGCTAGATTGTCACAAAAGAATTGCATTGATTCATCATAACTCATTTTGAGGTCTTTGAACAATCGTTCAATCCACAAACCTTCACAAATGCCATGTGCTAGTGCTCTAAGCTCTGCTTCAACGCTACTTGTTCTTGAAACTACAGGTTTTTTCTTACTCCTCAAGTTACCAAATTACCCCATATGAACGTACAATTCCTTGTAGTGGATCCTCTATCAGTTTTAGGACCTTCCCAATCTGCATTTGAGTCTTCAATGCCTTTATGAGTCCCTATTTTGAAGTATAACCCTTATCCTGGTTTAGACTTCAGTTACTGTAGGATTCTATAGACAACGTGATGGAACCCTCTACTCTATTAAGCTTAAAAACAAGCAAAACCAGAGAATACACTGTCAATGTAACTAAAAATTACTATTGCTGAACAATAGAGTGGGATACAATCAAAATAAAGGCTGAAACTATACTTAGATGGCAATTACAGAGCATGAAACAACATAAACTACACCATCTGAGCAGCAACATGAACACTGGCCTCTCTAGAAAGATAAAATGATGAAGAAAAGATGATCTTCTCCACCCTTAGTTTGGCATTCGAGAGGTCAGAACTCTCCTCACTTGACCACAATTCTCCAAAAGTCCTCCCCATCCCTCATCACGGAAGTACATATTTAAAGAGTTAGAAAGAGTCATTACCCCTACTGACACTACCCATATCCTAGGCTACACCTAACCTGACTTTTCTTTTATGATTTGAATCTTACAGTTATAAACCTTCAAATAAACATCTTGACTACTGGTCTTAGTCTTCTCTAAATCACCTCCCTGTTAGATTGTCTACTGTAAGCCTTAGGAAATGACAGGCAAATCTTTTGGGAATCACCAGCTCTATCACAACGCACATGTGATCTATGTTGGGTTGACTGGCAAATTGGCTTACTATGCTGACTGGATAAGCTATGTTAGGTTTAGTATAGAATAAGTATATCAGTTTCCCAACTGGACGTTGTTATCTTTCTTTGTCCACTAGAGGGCAGTCTTCTCTCACTCCTAATTTGTGATTTAACTTCATGGATGTAGCAGCTAGCCTATGACCTAGCATCCCTCTTTCCTGAAGAAGATCAAGCGTATATTTGTGTTGTGACACAAGAATCCCACTCTTTGACCGTGCTACTTCCAAACCTAGGAAGTGTCTTAAGGACCCAAGGTCCTTTACCTCAAACTCAGTTGCAAGTAATTTCTTGAGGTGTTCAATTTTGTTGAGATTGTCTTCGGTAATGATGATATCGTTGACATAGACTATTAAGATAGCCTTCCTTCCATCATTGTGATTTATGAGTAGAGTGTGATTTGACTAACATTGAAAGTACCCGCACCCTTGTACATCTTTGGAAAATCATTCAAACCATGCATGAGGAGCCTGTTTTGATGCCATATAGTGATTTCCATAGCCTTCACACCTTATTCTTGTTTTCTCCTATTCTTGAATCCAGGGAGAATTTCCATGTAAACTTCTAATTTTTCATTTAGGAATGCATTCTTCACATCTATTTGATATAACGGCTAGTCAAGATTTGCAGCTAAGAAAGCAATATCTTGATGATGTTAAATTCTGCCACAGGTGCAAAGGTATCTTGATAGTTAATTCTATAGGTTTGGATGAATCTGCTTGCCACCAACCATGCATTTTGTTTGTTCAAACTGCCGTTAGTCAAACTGTCATTATTCATCAATTGCAGCTCTCCATGCAAGAATTTTCATATCTTCCTCTATATCGTTGAGAACTTGTTCTGCTGAAATTTTGGCTGTGAAAGCTTTCAATGTAGATGATCATTTTTCGTAAAATTCCCAATAGGATGTTTGGTATGGGATCTTGCTCCTTTTCTCAACGTGATAGGCCATCCAAGATCATTAAGTTGAGGATTTGAGGCTGGATTGGAATATTGGTGTGATGTGGTAGATCCTTCATGCACTCGATTGGTAGCTTTGAATCCCTAATATGGAATCATAATTGGAAATGGATTTTGACCTTGAGCATGTTTGGTCTAGAATTGTGATTCTCAAGGAATCCAATTCCGCCAAAAAAGCCTGAATTGGATTCCATAGATGTACCTAAGGAATTTGTCCAATTCCATGGAATTCATGCCTTTGCCCATATGCCTTGTTGCTATTGATGGTGGTGAAGGTGACAATGGAATCATGGACGATGAGGATGAAATTGATGGACTTGATTATAGAGCATGTTTTAAGTTTAGTTAAATGTTATTAATTATATATATATATATATATTGTGAGTTGTGACTTTTATGAATTATGATTTGTTTAATGCATGGATTTTGTCATTTTGATTTCTTATGGGTTGTGTTAATGCACGAGGTTTGTGACTTTTGCAACTTATGACTTTTGTTATTCATGTTTGAATAGTTGTTCTACCTTTATTTGTCATCAAAGGTCTAGCAATCCATGGTCTAATCCTACAATTTGATCTTTTTGGTATAAGATGTCAATCTAATTAACTTGTGCAAGTTAACTTGCCAATGTGTGATTAACATTCATGACATCAATCTTGTGCAAGTTTAACGTACATTACGCTTTCATGCTAAATTAATAGGAATTTGTATAAGTTAATCTGAGTACTCCTGATTGTGACACATCCACTCGTTAGATAGAAACCAACTTAAAACCAACCATTGTTTTACTGCTCATGTGTTACTATATTGGATTGATATCCCCTATACACAATAATTAGGAATCTAAACCTCAGTTATTGGTATTGCTGTTCCACACTTCGATTTCTATTTTGTTCTTGATATGTTGAATGCATAGCTCTCTATTTGTTTGCATTTGTAAAGTATAATCTCTCTTTATTCTCACGTTTCTTCTTTCCATTCAACAGAGGATGGGAGGAGTGGTACATTTGCCATTGGGGATGATCATTTCCCAGCATCTCTCTTGGACCTTCCTTGTGTGGTGGAATCCTACAAAACATATGATGATAGTTGCTTGATTAAGACCGCTGATATTGGTCAGGTAATTTTTCCTTTAAGAATGTTAATATCGATTCAACTATTCAAGTGTAATCATGCTAGATGAATATCTTGGGTTGAAACAGATGATTATGGTTAGAGAACCTGGTGATGCTGCTCCAGATGTGATCGAGTACAGACATGGTCTCACCCCACCCATGAGAGATGCCCGCAAGCGTAGATTTCGAAGAGAACCAGATCTAAATGTAATAATAATAATATTCTCACATCACTTATTACATAAATATATTTCCTGATCTAGCATTCATAATTTTGGGATTAAAAGGTAAAAGGATTTTGCTTATCTTTCTTTTCTGATCTTATGATTTTTTCTTTTTACATGTTGCAGCCTGAGTTTGTATCACGGGTTGAGAAAGACCTTCTGAATATCATGGCTGGAGGAACAGCGGGCAATGTTGATATCCTTGTTGGTTGTTAAAGTCAATTTTTGTTCAGCTGAACAAAAGTCTTATTCCAGCTCTTAATGCAAACTCACGAGTCCACATTTTATTTAGTCTACATTTTGCGTGAAAATGGGAATAGTTTGTTATGCCAATGGTCATGTGATTTAAAAGAAAGGTGGTTTTATAGCAGCTCGCTTATTTTTGAGCTCAACTTTTCTTTTTGTTAAAAGGGTAAAGGAGAAGTGCTTTTGACATGTTGACGGAATGAACTAGAGTAGCTCTCTACATCAATTACAAAAGCCTGGGGCTTTGTAGTAGGTTCAGTTTTTTTCCCTCCTGACCTATTGGCTCTGTCCCTCCTGATGCATACAAAATAGGCCTATTTTTTTTTTTCTCTCATGCATTTGGGGAGAACATGACCAAAAGATCAAGAAAGAAGACATGCTAGGGAGTTGTTGTGATGTTACACGGCCAGCCCTGAAATGAAAATTGAGTTTGTTATTTATAGTTATGATTTGATGATTTTTTTCTTTTTTTTTTTTGGGGATTGTTTCCTTTACTGAGATTCACATGTGGAAGCAGCTGAGCAAGAGGAAGAAGGGGAAGAGAATGGTCGAGGCACTAATAAGAAGGCGGCGGCGGCAGCACCTGTTGCAAAAGATGATGCTCCCCAGACTGTTACAAATGCTGGGGAGCCTGACAGGAGTGACTCTGATGAATCTGATGACTCTGTTTGATTGTTATAATCAGCTGCCCGTCTCAAAGGAAGCTTGTGTTGTGCTGCAGCAATGATGAAAGCTCGCATTCTGTGGCTTTTTCTATCAAATTGGATGGTGTAAATAAAAAGATCCACTTTACTTTTGCCAACTAGGTGGATTTGCCATTCTGCATCATGTGTTGTAACTGCTAATTTGCTGGTTACATTTAGACCATTTATAACTAGTTCAGTTTTCTTGCATGCTGTTAAAAAAACTGACCTAGATGATGATGATCAATATATAAATATGTAACAGTAAAATTACAGTGGTTTTATTCTACGCGTATGCGTGTGTGAGTCGGTTGCTTTTGTTTGGCAACTATCAATCTTGTGATTTCTCAGGAAAAAAAACTAGCCATAAGAAATAATGTTTTTTTTTTTTAACTCCCCTATATTTCAATTTAGATTGTTGTATGTTTTTTTAATTATGTCACCAAATAATGAAACATTGAAGCGCGAAATGTGATACCAAATTGCCAATGAAATATTTCAAATCACTAAGCTATTCATAAGTCACATAGAGATTTTAGGCAGTTTACACGCGCGCACACACAGATATTGCCAACACACACACACACGCACACACTACAATTTTAGATTATATTAGAAAATAATTAAGATTATATTGTATTTTAATCCATATATATATATATTTTTCTAAGCTTGACCTACTGTTCATTTGAGGCCCAATTGGACTTAGAATAGTGATACTTAAAGTCACCCGGAAAACTCGACCGGATTCGAATCGGCCCATCAACCTCCCTAGCAAAACTTTTTTTTTCCCCTTATTTATTTATTTATTTTTGTAATTTCTTTTCATTTCTTCTTCTTAGTTTCAGACAAGGAACGATGCCATGAACTCACAGATCTGCTCGCTCTCTCTCGCTTCTCTCCCTTTCTGATCCAATTCCGTATTGGCAAGCACGAGGCAGATCGTGCTCCAGAGATTCCAAATTCTCATTGCTTCCCAAGCTCTGATTTCAGATCTGACGCAGCAAGGTTTCTGAATTCTCAGATCCAAATCTCGTGGACAATGGACAAGTCTTGCACTCTACTCGTTCACTTCGACAAGGGCACCCCAGCACTAGCCAACGAGATCAAAGAAGCTCTCGAAGGAAATGATGTCCCCGCCAAGGTTGACGCTTTGAAGAAGGCTATCATGCTTTTGCTCAATGGCGAGACTATTCCCCAACTTTTCATCACCATCATCCGCTATGTGCTTCCTTCCGAAGACCACACCGTTCAGAAACTTCTCTTCTCTATTTGGAGATCATTGAGAAAACCGATTCGAGGGGTAAGGTTCTTCCTGAGATGATTTTAATTTGCCAGAACCTTCGCAACAATCTGCAGCATCCCAATGAGTACATTCGCGGGGTCACATTGCGGTTCCTTTGTCGATTAAACGAGACCGAGATCATTGAGCCGTTAATCCCTTCGATTCTGACCAATTTGGAGCATCGCCATCCTTTTGTTCGAAGAAATGCCGTGCTGGCTGTCATGTCCGTCTACAAGCTTCCCCAAGGTGAGCAATTGCTCGATAGTGCTCCGGAAATTATCGAGAAGTTCTTGTCCTCAGAGCAGGATCCTTCCAGTAAGCGAAACGCTTTCCTTATGCTCTTTAATTGTGCTCAGGACCGCGCGGTTAGTTACCTTTTTACCAATATTGATAGAATCAATGATTGGGGTGAGCAACTTCAAATGGTTGTCTTGGAGCTGATTAGGAAGGTCTGTAGGTCGAATAAAGGTGAGAAGGGAAAATATATAAAGATTATCATATCTTTGTTGAATGCTCCATCCACTGCTGTCATTTATGAATGTGCCAGCACCCTGGTGTCACTCTCCTCTGCCCCTACTGCTATTAGAGCTGCAGCTAGTACTTATTGTCAACTTTTGCTTTCTCAAAGTGATAATAATGTTAAACTTATCGTACTTGATAGGCTCAATGAACTGAAAACTTCAAATAGGGAGATTATGGTGGAAATGGTTATGGATGTTCTTAGAGCGCTTTCAAGTCCAAATCTTGATATTAGGAGGAAGACGATTGATATTGTTTTGGACTTGATAACTCCTAGGAACGTTGATGAGGTTGTTATGATGCTAAAGAAAGAAGTTATGAAGACGCAGAGTGGGGAGCATGAGAAGAATGGTGAGTATAGGCAGATGCTGGTGCAAGCTATACATTCTTGTGCTATTAAATTCCCAGAGGTTGCTAGCACTGTTGTGCACCTGTTGATGGATTTCTTGGGAGATAGTAATGTGGCTTCAGCCATGGATGTTGTTGTTTTCGTGCGTGAGATCATTGAAACAAATCCAAAATTACGTATTTCAATAATCACCAGGCTGTTGGATACTTTCTATCAAATTCGCGCTGCAAGGGTGTGTTCATGTGCTCTATGGATAATTGGTGAATACTGCCTCTCACTTTCAGAAGTTGAAAGTGGAATTGCAACTATTAAGCAGTGTCTTGGGGACCTGCCATTTTATACGCCCACTGAGGAAGGAGAGGTCCAAGACACAGCAAAAACCACGCAACAGTTGAGCTCAACCTCTGTGTCCATGTCTTCTAGGAGGCCTGCTATTCTTGCTGATGGGACCTATGCCACCCAAAGCGCTGCTCTGGAAACTGCTATGTCACCACCTACCCTTGTGCAGGGATCATTGACTTTCATTGGGAACTTGAGATCACTGATTCTGTCAGGAGATTTCTTTCTTGGGGCAGTTATCGCATGTACACTCACAAAACTTGTCTTAAGGTTGGAAGAGGTTCAAACTTCAAAAGTTGAAGTTAACAGAGCAACTATGCAGGCCTTGTTGATCATGGTTTCAATGCTGCAGCTGGGCCAGTCGTCAATTCTTCCACATCCAATTGATGATGATTCTTATGACAGGATTGTCCTTTGCATTAGATTGCTTTGTAATACGGGAGATGATGTAAGGAAGATATGGCTGCAGTCATGCAGACAGAACTTTGTTAAAATGCTTGCTGACAAACAGCATCGTGAAACTGAGGAGATTAAAGCAAAGGCTCAAATAACTAATGCACAGCCTGATGATCTTATTGATTTTTACCATTTGAAGAGCAGGAAGGTATGTTGGCAATAATTTTGTACTCTTTAAAGTGCATATGATTGAATTATTGCCCCTAATTATATGCTCTGAAATTTTCATTTCTGATGGTTTCCTCATAAATAATTTTTGAAGAGTATCACATTTATGCTGATGTGAAGTCCTGATGTCTGATCCATTGTTGAATGTCATGGATGATGAAATCCCTTTACACCATAATTTTGTAACTCTTCTTTTCCATCTATAAATCACTCTTTTACTTTTCTGCCGATCAAGTGTATCTGTTTCTTTCAACCTATGTTTGTACTGAACTTAAACCTGCAGTTAGTGTTCAGCACTGTATCTGTGTTTTTCTTTCTTTGAATATTCAAGCTTTGTTGACTAGTTTCTTTTTATCCAATATAGGGTATGAGTCAACTTGAGCTTGAAGATGAGGTTCATGATGATCTCAAGCGTGCCACTGGAGAGTTCACCAAGGATGGTGATGATGCAAATAAGCTCAACCGCATTCTTCAGCTTACTGGATTTAGTGATCCAGTTTATGCTGAGGCTTACGTAACAGTACACCACTATGACATTGTTCTTGATGTTACAGTCATCAATCGAACCAAGGAGACCCTTCAGAATTTGTGTTTGGAGTTGGCTACCATGGGTGATCTCAAACTTGTTGAGCGCCCTCAAAATTATACACTAGCTCCAGAGTCAAGCAAACAGATTAAGGCCAATATCAAGGTGTCTTCCACAGAAACAGGGGTTATATTTGGTAACATAGTCTATGAAACATCTTCGAATGTGCTTGAGAGAACAGTTATAGTGCTCAATGACATACATATTGATATAATGGACTACATATCCCCTGCATCTTGTGCTGATGTGGCATTTAGAACCATGTGGGCTGAGTTTGAATGGGAAAACAAGGTATATCCTCCCTTTATCTCTTATTCAGTGGCAATTGATATCTATAGAGCTACTTGTTTATTGCTCATGCCTTCGTTACAGATAAATAAAAAGGCTCACAAATCAATCCTTGCAATGATCACGTATTCCTTGGTGGTATTGTAATCAAGTATGTGTTGATGCAGCATTTATAGGAAACTCATTGGATAATGATATTTAACCTTATCCCAAAATAAAATAAAGCAAAACTTTTTAGATTATAAATCTCATAAAATCAAAATACTATTAAATAAATAAAGTTCATTATCTGCATAATTTGCTCTAGCAGGTATTGAGTGCTAGGATATGATACATGAGATTTGTTTCCTTAAATTACTTTTTCTGTGTCATATGCAATTGATGATGGTATCTTGATGGTTGAGATAATGGAATAAATGGCATTGAGATTTCATACTTTTGCTCCTTGCCGTTGCTGTAGTTGTAGTTTGGATGAATTAAATTACATTTTCTTTGCTGGTTTTCTACCTTGATAATACAGATGAGAGATTTGACTTTTGATTATTATTTCTTATCAGTGGTTGGTTGTTTTGACTTTTGATTGGGTTTTTTTTCTAGTGATATGAATGTTAGCCTGAGCATAATGAGTTTATCTATATTCTGTTATCATTACTCTTTTTTAGTGAGTGGGGAAGTAGGTCTTGGTAAATTTGTACTCCATTGGGGTTAGGATTGCATACCGGATCTTCTGTTTTATTTTTGTTTGGTGGTTGTCTACTGTAGTTGTTTGTAACAGAAGCTTGATAATTCAAGAAGTTAATATATAAAAATTTATTTCTATGGTTAAGCAATAATGCGTTGATATAGGTTCTTCCTCACATATTAACCTTCAGGGCATTTGTCTCTGCAATCTACGGGTATCTGGGTAATAATCTGATTATTGCAACAAGCTTTCGTATTAACGTCAATTCATGTTTCTAGGTTGCTGTAAATACTGTAATACAAGATGAAAGAGAGTTCCTGAACCACATCATCAAGTCGACGAATATGAAGTGCCTGACTCCACCGTATGTTCTCAAACTTTCTTCTCAAGATTCTAATAATGACTCTTTTTTAATTTTTTTAAACTCTATTATCTATTCTTTTTGACCTGGGAACATACAAAAAATTTCTGGTAGCTGTTATCTTATATATGTCTGAGCATCTGCAACATGGATTTAAAAACTGTAATTAGGTTCCACTGCAGTATTCCATATTTCCCCCATCCTATCAAAATGAAATGATATATCTCAAAGAACAATATTTAGGTATTTAATCTTATATGTTTAATATACTTTTATCCAATCAAATCAAAACAAGTAGGTTTTAATGTGTTAATAATATTAATAACAAGAGTTTGTCATGGAATAAATAATATATGAAAAATACACGTTTTTATTTAATTGGAAACAAGCTAGTTAAATATACAAGGTTAATTATATAAGTTTTTCTCTATCTGAAATTGGCAATTATGGAACTGGACAATTGGTGTTGAAGACCCACGCATTGTGATTAACTGATTCAGTTGTGCTCTTTCTGTTTTGTGCTGCTGTGTCGGGTTTCAGATCGGCATTAGAAGGGGATTGTGGTTTCCTAGCTGCAAACCTTTATGCCAAGAGTGTTTTTGGGGAGGATGCTTTAGTGAATGTGAGCATTGAGAAGCAAACAGATGGTAAGTTGAGTGGATACATCAGAATAAGAAGTAAAACTCAGGGAATTGCCCTCAGTCTAGGGGATAAGATAACTTTGAAACAGAAGGGAGGTGCTTGATTGGATCACATTCTGAAAGCTTCTCTGCACGCAGCATGTAGTTCTATGTCAAGTTTGTGTAGTTACTGGTGGCAGCTTAACATCAAGCCTTGGATTTCATATTTAGATTCTTGTGGCTTTTGTTATTGGTAGATGTTCTTGTTTCAGAACTTACCTTAGTTCCAATTTTGTCTGTATTCTTTGATGACGGTACTGCAGGAAAATCTTTTTTTGTTGTTTAATGCATGTTCCTTTACTACACACAGGGTGGACAAGACACCCTATATTTACTATCATCAATCTATCAAATTACCGTCTGTTCTGGCCATATATAAATTGACTTGTGTTTCCGGATGATGAAGCTTAATGTTCTTGTTATTCCCAACAGAGATTTGTGCCAATTAGGTGTTAAATAATATATATTTTTTTTTTTGCCCCTGTGATTTCATTTTATTATCTCTATTATCTATCTCTCTGGGTAAGGCACTCCCGAAGCCTGCAAAATTTAGCAGGATTATGATGTTGAATCCAGGTGATCAGTATGACTTTATTATTATATCCAAAGCTATTATATTATTAGTCTTTTTGGTTGGAGTGGTGGGGCAGAGAGATTATAATTACTTCGATTTTAAAAAGATGGAGAAGTTGGGCAAAAAAATTTTAATCAATTTTTTTCTCTTATAATTTACATCTCTTTGTTAAAATTTCATAACTCCACTTATCTATCTTTTTAAAATGAATTTATTCAAAAGTAAAAACTTACCTTCCCTTCCTTCCAAAACTCTTCGACCAAACACAGGTAACGGTTTTGTATCGAGCAAATTGACAATTTTTTTATTCACGCCTTTTCATGCGAGTTTCCTGCATTCATCATTCTACGATTCTCTTTCCTGGGTTTCCCTTGGTTAAAGCTGAACATTTATAATCCAACGGAAAGAACAAAGTGACATCCATGATGATATTTTTACGGAGAATGAGAGTTAAATTTTAAAAGAGAAAATTAATGATAATTAGATATTTAATAAAAAAATTTAAAAAATAAATAATAAATATTGATTTAAATATTTACAAATATAAGGGTTTTAATTAGAAATAAGTTAACTTTCATTTTACAATTAGAACTTATGTTTGTAATCGATTGAATCAATATTTACAATTTATTGCTTGAAAAATTTTGTCTGGAATTTAATTGTAATTACTTTTCCTTTTTTTTTTTTGAGACTTACACGGTAATTCTTCCTATCAATCAATGATTTGATTTTTAGAAGACAATGATTTGATTCAAATGAACAAGACTTTGATAAATCATGCTGATAAACTCGACCCATAGTAGGTAAAGCTAAGTCCATCCATGGGCGTGAAATTGTAAAGATTTCTTCATCTTGTTTAATACGCACTCTCGTTTGTTTAACTTGAAAGCGATAATTCAATGCTTCTCGCTGGGAGAATTAATCGTTTCAGACCGTTGCGCCCGCTTCACGACTCCACAAGTCACAGGTCTTAAGTCTTCAAGGTAAACACTAAAAGTCTGCATAAATGAATGGCTGGAAAAATTAGTTGAGTAACGTTACACCAATTCAAGGAAGATACACCTCCTGGTGGTTGAGGAAGTCTCTGAGAAGTTTCTTTTGCAAGTGAAATTTGGTTTGAAGATTGATCCTCTTCCTTTGTTTTAATTTGTTGGTTGAGTTTGGTGAAAGGAAAGTAAATGGACATTGCAGAAGAGACCAACAAAGGTAATCTTTTTTTTACTTTGACCAAACTTTGTGTTCCAGTATGAATGCAATTAAAATCCCGACTAGCAATGATTGCTAGCTGTGGCAACATTTTGAGATTACCATCTTGTTTTTCCGCCTGTAGCTGATATAGAAAATATGGATAGTATTGAAGCTACCAGACAGTACTTGAAATCTAGCTTAGAAATTTCAGCTGCTATTGCTTCTGCATTGGATGATTCTGGTTCAAGATTGAAGATACTTACCCAAAAATGCCAATTCTTGGAGGCTTCACTCAGACCTATCTCTGCAGAAAACTTGTCATGTCTTGATATTGGAAGCCGGATTAACGGTGTTCTATGTTCTGCTGCTGCTGTCCTCAAGGTGTTTGATGCAATTCATCCTCTAGAAAATTCACTCCTGACTGACCCCAGTTCTGATCTTTGTACTTACATCTCAGATACAAAGAAGCTTGAAGAAGCCCTCAAGCTTCTCACTGATAATTGCATGCTAGCAGAAGGGTGGTTGCAGGAAATTTTTGAGTTGTTGCAAGACAAGGCTGTCATCTCTAATGAGATTTGCTTATTAAATGTGAAAAAATCTCTGAGAATATTACAAGAATTGCAGGCTATGGAGGAAGGTGCTCGCCTTAATGGAGGCCTTCTCAGTACAGCTTTTGACAAATTAGAGATTGAGTTCAAGAGGCTTCTGATAGCAAACTCAGTTCCTCTGCCTTTGTCTCCGTTGACATCATCCATTAACCAGCAAGCAACCATTCCAGCTTTGCCAGATTCTCTCACTGGGAAATTACAGGCCATTATAGAGAGACTACAAGCTAATGGCAGGCTAGACAAGTGTAAATCAATATATGTTGAAGTTCGAGGAATGAACGCTCGAAGAAGCTTGCAGGCTTTAGATTTGAGCTATCTGGAGATTCCAAGAGCTAAATTTGAGGATATTCATAGCATAGAGAGTTACATAGAACAATGGGGAAGGCATCTGACGTTGGTAGCAAATCACCTGCTTGAGATGGAGTGCAGGTTCTCCAGTAAAATCTTCGAGAAAATAGGCGCAGAAGCATGGAAGGGATGTTTTGCTAAGATTGCCATCAAGTCAAAAATTGTTTCTTTCCTTCAATTTGGAATAAATGTCACTGGGAGCAAAACTGACCCTATCAAGTTGTTGAAGCTGCTGGAGATTTTCAGTGTCTTGAATGATCTAAGACTAAAATTTAACCAGCTTTTCAGTGGGGATGCTTGTGAAGAAATCAGAAATGTGACAAAGGATCTTATCCGCAGAGTCATTAATGGTGCTTGTGAGATATTCTGGCAGCTTCCTGCACAAGTGAAGTTGCAGAGGCCAAGTTCTCCTCCCTCTGATGGCAGTGTTCCTCGACTCGTAAGTTTCGTCACTGATTACTGCAACGAGCTACTTGGAGATACTTACAGGCCACTTCTGACACAGGTTCTCGAAATTCATCTAAGTTGGAGAAATGAAGCATATGAAGAGAGCATCATATTCACCCAAGTTTTTAGCATAGTCAAGGAGATTGCAGTTAATTTAGACTCATGGTCCAAGTCCTATGAAGATATCACCTTATCTTACCTCTTCATGATGAATAATCATTGCCATCTCCACAACTTGAGGGACACTATGCTTGGGAACATGATGGGAGATTCATGGTTAAAAGCACATGAGCAATATAAAGACTATTATGCTGCTCTTTATCTGAAAGATACATGGGGAAAGCTTTTACCTATTCTTAATAAAAAGGATTTACTTTCAGTTTCAGTTTCATCCTCTGATACGCCTAAGAGACTGAACGCTTTCAATGTGGCATTTGATGAAATGTGTAAAAGGCAATCAAGTTGGGTAATATCTGATGAAACCTTGAGGGAGAAATTGAGGAAGCAAATAGTTGAAGGGATTGTGCCAAGCTATAGAAGCTTCATGAAGAACTACAGTTTAACAATGGAGAACGATGAAAAAGCCGTAAAGAGTATAAAGTACACAGAGCCGAATTTGGAGAAGATGCTTTGGTCCTTGTTTGAGCTGAAGATGAGCAAGTATGGAAGCATGAAGCAAGTACAGTTTATAAGTAAAATAAAAAAAATGAGTGCTCAATTGTTCACTCTAGCTACTACTGTGTAATTGTAAAATCATTACTGGGTATGCCAATTTCAATTTACTTAGGAATATGAATGTGGTGAGTAGCATATTTAGAAAGTGGGAAAATAACTGACTTCCAAAGTGGAATGGAGGCAGATTACATGATTCTTAGGAAGCTCCTGTTAATTGTAAACCTTTTTTAACTCATGATTTGTGTAGTTAAAGTTTAGCTCTTGTTTCTCTCTTGTATGGCATTGTCACATAACCTTTGATTTAAGAAAAGAAAAGTAAGAAAAAGTCATAAGAAAAAGAAAGAAAGAAAGAAAGTGGGGGAAAAGTTAGAGAAGACTAGGAAGGAGGGCTTATCTTTGAAGGGAAGGGAAGTTTTTTTAATTTTCTGTGGGATATCGGATATCTTAAGCCTGCCTCATATCAAGTTGAAGGGACTTAACAAGGGTCCAGACTAATTTGAATCAAGTTGGGACAAGAACTTTTTAGGTGGAAGTTCTATCACCTCCTCTACTGAATTCTCCGAACTTAAATTTAAAAAACCTTTGATTAAATTGATGCAACTTCCTTATTATTTAAACGCGTTGGGTGTTATCTTTGAAGGGAAGTTTAAATGCAGTGGGCTACTCTGTTTGTGTAAAATATGCAAAACTAGTTAGAGAAGTTACGTCGTGACGATGAACTCTTAACTGATGATGCACTTTCTGAGTGTCAGTGGGTTGTTCTGCTAAGCTAACCTTAGCTGCTATTCTCACCCTTCAACGCTTCTTCTCCTCCTTCTTCTTCTTCTTGAATAAGAAGTAAATAAAAAAATAATATAACATATTAACTGATATATTAAAATACAATGCAAGTTGGGCTTAATTGGGGAAGCTCTCTTAGCATACACACACATAAATTACTTACAAGGCTGGAATATGTGTGCGTGTGTGTTGTTATTAAAAGATAAATATTTCTCTTATATTTTTTTTAAAAACAATAATAAAATTTCTCTGAAATATATAAATAATAATTTAATTTTTTTAAAATGTTATAATTCTTCTGAAATTTTCAAAAACTTTTCTATCATTTAATAAATTTATATAAATTATCAAGTTGTCCTTGTTAAAAATAAATGACTTACAAGTTTTGTTTAAATATTGACAACTTTTTTTTTATATTTGTAACAATATAACAATAAATAAGAAATTTGACATGTGAAGTTATAATTTGTTGTTACATTATTGTGAATATAAGAGAAAAAATTGTGAATATTTAAATAAAACTTATAAATTATTTATTTTTAATGAAGATAATTTAATAATTTATATAAATTTATTGATGACAAAAAAGTCACTAAAAATTTTAAAGGAATTATAATATTTTGAAGAATCAAATTATTATTTATATATTTTAAAAGAATTTTATTATTATTATTATTTTTAGCAATAAATGAAATAAAAGGAAACAATTTTTATGCACTTGACAAAATAAATAGTCCAAATGCATACATACTTACATATAATAT
This sequence comes from Prosopis cineraria, assembly GCF_029017545.1. Taxonomy (NCBI): domain Eukaryota; kingdom Viridiplantae; phylum Streptophyta; class Magnoliopsida; order Fabales; family Fabaceae; genus Prosopis; species Prosopis cineraria. Next base: position 33,727,618 of record NW_026555343.1, read on the forward strand.
ATATATATATATATATATAGATAGATAAACAAAATCGTGCTATGTTTTATTAATGAATCTTCTGTTTTTGGGGTTGTGTCTCTTCCCTTTTCCAATTGGTTCGTTCAACAGCTTTTCCACTGTTTGACAAGAGAAACAATATTTTGACCAAAATAAAAACAAAAAAGACAGAAAAATATGTTGACCGGGTCAAGTAAGCATTGAAGTTGGTCACTTCCGCGGGTTAAAAGGACAAAAGAATCACATGGCGTGTTGATTACATCCTTTTACAAAAAAACCAAAAAAAAAAAAACAAAAAAAAAAAAAAAAGTTGGGGAAATTTTTAGGTGGAGACCCTGAACTTAAGATAATGAAAAAAAAGACACCAAATAAATTTTATTGAAAGACCCAAACAAAATTTCTTTTGAATTTATGACAAAAATGTCAAAATTATCTTCATTTAAATAAATAATATAATTGAATCATTCATTTTTATATTATATATTATTTATTTACTTACAAAATATTGTTGGTTTTCCTGCTTCATTTATTTATAGCTCTAGTTTCGCTTGATTTTATTTCAACTATTGATTTTATGATAAGATGAATTATTCATTCTCATACTGTATGCTGTTCATTTATTTAAAGAATATTGTTTGTTTTCTTACTTCACTTATGACCATTGAAATAAAATTAAGTGAAAATATAGTTATAAATAAGTAAAATAAGAAAACGAATAACATTCAACAAGTAAATAAATAATATAAAGCATAAAAATGAATAAATTGTTTATGTTGTTCATTTTAATAAAGATAATATTTTCATTTCCATCAAAAATTCAAAAGAAATTATGTACAGATTTTTCAGTAAAAATTTAAAAATTTTAAGGTCCTCTTTTTCATTATCTTGGATCAAGGGTTCCCACCTAAAATTTTTTCAGAAAGTTATTTGAAAACATAGTTTTTTGTTATTCTGAAAAATAAAAAGTTAAAAATTATTCTGAAAAGCTAAAAAGCCAAAACGTTTTTTAAGTACTTTATTAATTTTTGTTATGTAAAAATAGAGAAAAGAAAAAAAATATCATGTTTTCATTAATGATAATTATGTTAATAAAATGAATTATTCTTTTACCTTTTATTTCATCAATTTAGATATGTGTTACAAAATAATAATTCAAACACTTTTTTTTTCCATTTTTTCCAAAACTTATTCTGGAAAACTACTCTACATAATTGTTTTATAAAATTATTTTTTCCAGTAATTCCATCTGACAAAACATCATTTAATTTAATCCTTTATAAAACTATTTTTTCAATCCAACATAACCCCTCGTGTGTGTATAATTCTTCAAAAAATAAAATTACTATTGATTATCATTAATAGTCTCTCAAACAATAGATTTCTTTGATAGAATCACATTATGAATACTAAACAAATTCAGAAATATCTGAGTGACAAGAGGCCAAGCTGAGATTTTATTCATATAGTTGGGGATACAAGAATCAAAAGTTCAGAACTGCTAGTCCCCCCTCATACAGTTCATATCTCCCCGCACACAAAAATGGCATCTCTCCATTCATACAGCACGTATCCGTTTCGTCATTTTTCTTCTGAATCCAATCAGAAAAGAAAGTTCACAAGAAAAATTTAACTGACTATAAGACAATCACCAAAAAATACAAGTGCAAACTAGATTGGGTTTAGTAGCCAGCCATGATCAACTAAGCATCAAACCAAAAATAATCATCACACAATAAACACCAAAACGGTCTTGGAAGATTACAGCTTTACCAAGCGTGGGTACTTGATAAAGGATTTAAGAATGGGTGATGAAAATAAAAAACATAAAGTTAAGCATCAGGACTTTATGTGCTTCAAATGTTTCACCTTCTCAAAATATGGAGCATGAAAGTTTTTTTCCACCTCCCAAGCCATTTGTGACATACAATTGAATGTTGACTTGGCACCCTTTTCATCATTGACTTCTCTGGAGAAAGGAATGCGCGCCTCGAATACACATTTCTCGGGAGAGCTGAGACGCATGTCAAAGCCCAATCGGTCAACCCATATCATCTTTGCTTCTGAGACCTTGTGAAGCAAATATGGTAAGAGAACACAGTTAGTTTGGTGATCACCAATCTTCTTCTGAATCATAAAGGTGACCTATACTTCCTGTACACACTTTCCTCAAACTCCAACAGATCATTTGGTATGCAAAATGAAATAGGGCAAACGGAAAAAAAAGATATAAAAAGTAATTTTGCCAATAGAAAATTTTTGTTCCATTGAATAAAAAAGGCAATGAAAATAATAGTTACAATCATCAATATATAATATAAAATTTATGGGAAGCCCCACTGTTTATAAACCATAAGAGTCCATGAAATATCTAAGAGATGAGAGCCACATCTAGTTAAGTAATAACAACATAGATAGAAGGATTGTATATCCCATTTTCAGTCCAATGAAAATCATTCTTTTTTCTTGCAAATTAATCAAATGGGCATCAAAGGTCTTTCAATGCAAACGTTTAGCAAAACAAATCCCAAGTAGAAACATTAAGTGTGGAATTAAAGTCAATGACTGCATCGTAAAAGTAATAAGCTGTCTCTATGGGAGGTAAAAAGTGCTTAGATCAGTGACATACACCTAATCGCTAAACTTGGATTGCAACATGCAATTATAACGCATATACAAGCTTCAAAGCTAACCTGAAAATCCAAATCAACATAGACATTGCAAAAACGAGTAATATCTTCCATGTTGTTCGTGTTGATTTCATCCACTAACTTCTCTGCGCAATCTCGAAGAGGATCAGGTTGTGCATTTTTATATTCTGACGATGTCACCCATTCACCATCCTGGAAAACATTGACATAGGATTTATTGTTAGACAAGAATCTAACTCTCAATATTAATGAATAATACAGCAACAAAAAGCAGCATACTTGAATTTAAGAAAACAACCATTCTCAAAACATGAGAAAATATAAAAACTGTCACACCTCCTGGAAGTCTTCCATCTGCAGGACTTTCTCCACTGCAACAATGTAAACCAAATCTTCATTAACATCTTCACCAAACCTCCTCTTCCATAAAGAAAGAAGCCGCTGCATAATGGCAGTTAATGTCAAACAATATGACTAGAGAATCAAATAAATTGAGATTGAACCCCAATGAATTGATCTTTTAACTAAACAGTGCCAAAGGAAACGGCATTGGAGTATATTACTAACAAAAAAGCCAGAGAGATCCACAATATATGGTCAAGTTTAGCAAATTAGTTCAGCCGCTTGAGTCTGATAGATATACAGAATATCTCAGTTAGAACTAGACAAAAGCAGTAAGCAAATAACTACGAATTATAGAAATAAAAACAAACATTAAGTGAAGAACGTGAACAATACTGCTAATATGTATCTTTCAACTTCATAGCTGCTGTATCTAAGTGAACTACAAGTTTCCCATACGACAAAAATTACCTTCATCAGGACTCTATCCTCTGGTTTGTTAAGGGTCCCTTGAAGGGTACACTGGGGAGTCCGTAACCCAGACTGTGTTAACTGATTAACAGAAAAAGAAATTGATTACAATGCAATTCATAAAATCATCCTGACGTATAGCTTAATCATATAGACTGTGTTTGAATGGAAGGAAAGAAAACTGAAGGAGAAAAGTAGAAGAAAAAGACATTCTATATGGCAAAAATAAAGGTGAATAATGTCGTCTTCTTTTCCCCCCTCATCAACATAAAGAATATCTCTCTCTCTCTATATATATATATATTCTTCTCATTCCAAACAAACAAAGCCCACAGTGCAGAGCAAGAGAGAAGAGAAGAATACACCTGAACATGGAGGCTAGCCCTCGGGTCAAAAGAGAAGTTCTTGTTGATGGCGTTCAAGGACAATACAGGAGTCCCTTCCGGGTCAACGGCGAATTGTACGCCGATACCTAGAGGCCAACCCTCTTGATTCAACGTAGAAAGAGTACCTACAGTGGCCAACTCCATTATAGTCCTTGAAACTTCAGCAGGAAACGGCTTATGACTCTTCAATTCCAATTGGGATGGCTCTGATAAAGTGGAAAGCGCGCATTTCAATGTCTTAAACGAAGAATTAGGAAACCATACTCGTTTCGGAGAATTGAATGCACTAATCTGGGTTTCTTTTAAGGGTTTTGTGGCAGTGAATGAAGGTGCAAAATGCGTCGCAAGAGATTGCGTCTGTAGCAGCATTTCGTGGAAACTAAAACCCTTTCAGGATAAATTGGATGTATCAGTATGGATTCGAGAAATGATTCAATAATTGGAGAAACTATACGAGAAACAGTTTAGTATAGTTTTTAAATGAGCTGGTGATTGCAGAGAGGAACAACGACAAGGATGACGATGACGATAAGCAATTTGACCAAAAAGGCGTAGAGAGGAGAGAAGTGGGTTGTTGGGTGAAACGACATTATTATTTGATGTCGTTTGAGGATTTAAACGACATCGCCTTATGTGAAAATAAAATTCCAAGTACATCTTGCTTCCATTCTCGTCGTCGCTGTTAGAAATGGAGGCAGCAGCAACGGCAACAAGTTGCTGCGTACAGCACCATCCAACTACTCCTTCCAATCTCTCACCATTTTCCCGCCAAATTAGTTTCCGGCATGTCGGGTTTGCGCAATCCAGAGGTGAGTGAAAATATACAACGTCACTTGTTCGAGTTGTTGAGAAGTGAACTGGACAAAATTCAGTTTTTTCTTTTGTAGGTTTAAGATTGTACAGGAATGGACTTCAACTACAGTCTACTTGTGGTGTAACTCTCGCTCTCTCTAGAAGTAACGAAGACTATGTGTCGCCTTGGGATGATAAGCCATTCGAAATTCTTCCAAGTGGTAGGAAGGCTTACGTAGATGAACGAGACGTGGTGTCGTTTCTTGATCCTCCTAAGGAGTTGATTCCTTTGGACCCAGCTTCTTATAATCCTGCTGCGTATCTTTGGTCAGTATGCTTGGTTTTTCATTTATTGTTAACTTTTTCCCCCTTTACATGAAAGGAGATGGTTTATGTTTAAAGAATATTTTTTGGTTTTGGGTTTCCGTTTGCGGATGATAAAGTTTCTTCTTGCTTGTTAAAGAATTTATTTGACATTATCTCTGGCTTCGTTTCTCTAAATACAGAAGCTTGACAAAGCCATGATATTCATCTGAGGCTTTCTTCATTTACAGTCATTTCCTTTGTTCTAAACACGTTTGTCCCATATATATATATATATATATATTCTGAATATGGGAAACATCAGCATAATCAAGCGTACATGACATCTTCAGCTGTCAAGGATTAAACCAACTGAAATAACTTCGAGAGTAAAGTTTTTAGCATAATAAAGTCCTTGTGAACCTTAGAACTGCAACCAAGTTGAAATAATTATTCTTCTTGCTTGAGGTAATCAAAATAGCTGATGTTAAATTGTTTATTCAATTCTATATTTCCATAAACTCAACCATTGCATGGCTAGACTGAAAAGCTAACGTCATCAGGTTGCCGTCTATTTTACTTTATTTGTCCATTACTGAAGTGAAATTGGTACTTTGGAAGATGATTATAATTTTTAAAGTGTTTGAGAGCTTATTTCACATTTTTCAGTAACTTACTGGAGCTTATAATAGGATTAGTAAATATAGATGAAATTGTAGAAGTTCATCTTCTAATCGCTATCTTGTTCCACAGCAAAGGTTTATCATTTAAACTGTACTGCTAATCAGTTTCAGTTATACAGCATAGTTTATGCTCCCCTTGACTTGTTCACTTGCATAATATTAGATGACTATGGCGCACTTATGGGCATTTAAACAATAAGTAAATAGAGTTCGTGAGCTGTGTGATTTTTCCATTCAGTGACATCAATGAGTTATGTATGTGGATATGATCCCAAAACAGATCATGCCAATGCCAGTTTGCTAAACTGAACTAGACGTATATTTACTTAGCTTGATCCATCTACTCCCAGTAAGTCAAAGGAGTTTCATGTGACTATCTTGTTGGTTTAGTAATATGATATGTTTGGCAGTTTTAGAATCTTGAAAAACTGTTTTGCTGTCATATATTCTCTTACCTGCACCATTGCATGTTCAGGAAAAAAATTGAAGACATTCCTGAGGAAAGGCGTCATCGACTGCTGCTTTTGTTAGAACCTAGGTCTCCCTCTCACTTATTTGTAATTTTTATTCCTATAATGTATGTGAAAGTGGAATATATGCTTTGTATTAGTCTTTTGTATATAAATTGATATCTTTGGTAGATTTATGCAGACTTATATCAAAGGCTTGGCAAATAGCTGGTACTCGATATGTGGATTCCAAGTTAGCAAAGAAAAGTGCATCTACTTTTATTGCTGATGAAAATGGCGTGATGCTTGAATATTTTAACTGCCGTGCAAGTGGAGGTTAGTTAAAATTCATACAATGCTGTGCTGTTGGCATTTAGTCATAATGAAGTTGAATAGAAGGCATTATGTTAGATAATGCATTATTAATTTCAGAGGGAGTATAGTAGATAATACATCAGGCAAGTCCTCATTCCAATTTAAAAAGAAAAGAGAAAAGAGGAAAAAACACAAAGTCCCCTAGAAAACGAAATGTAACTAATGGAATAGTGTTCTTGTTTGCTAATGCTAATGGATCTTACAATTAAATCAGAGGACCAAATTGTCCTTCTTTCTCACCCTCTCTTGGTCACAAGCAGTGTCTCTTGACTGGAGCAAAGCTTTTTCCCATTTGATGTGGTTGTCATCATAAATTCCTTTATATTCAAATGTTAAATTCTACAACTTCTTCTTTGATCTGTCTTCTTTGATATCTTCCTCTTCTATCACACCTGCTGCTGTAGAAGTCCAATGTGTCTTTTTTTTACCCCTCCATATATAAATATATTTGTCTTAGTTTCATGGGTATTCACCTTTTGTTAGCATGCATTAAACTTAAAAGTCTAAGGCTATCAATTTTGTAATTCTTTTTAATCTCAATATTAAACCTTCTTGAACAGGGCCAATGCTAATTTCCTGGATCAAGTTCTTCAAAAAGGTAATTCACTGTTCCCTATATGCTTTCCACTCTTGTAAGTCTATTTGAAGGCTGTGGTTTATTCTTTGCTCCTCTTTTAGGCTATATTTTCTTGCAAGGACGGGAAGGCCTATGGACGACTCATTGGTAAATTCTTTACGTGCTTGTCTGGAAGATGCATACATGTGCTTGCACAATTACTATTTTTAGTGAACATAAGTGCATCTCTAATTCTGTATTAACGCATATGTTGCTTCTTAACTCTTTTTTGGTCCCGAACGCCACTTCCATGTATAATTTAATTCAATCTCTTGTAAGCCCATAAAAAGTGCATAATACAATAAAGTAACTAGACAAATAAAAAAGTACAGTAAATTGACTTGACTTGGATTCATATTATCCATTCAACTCCCTTGAGTGCTATTTAATTCACATGGTTGTTGTAATTCTTATCAGAGACATAAAAAATAAAGACGAGTAATGGTTACTTTGGTCTGTAAATAAATAATCGCCCATCATTGTGTACTTCTGTGGGAACACTATATTTATATCTACGTGGCGCCTGACTTGTTTAAAATTATTCAAGATAGATAAAAAGAACGGGAGTGAAAGAAACTTGCACTCCCTTTTTGTATAAAGGTTTAATGGATTGATATATGACATTATCTCGATCATGTGAAGGAAGAAAAGTCAAATCATATTCATTGTTTATCCTCAATTAAAAAATTGCATGCTTTTCTATGTCATAATATTATTTTACCCGAAAAAAGTTTAATTAAGAATCTTGGGGGACTCATTTGTCTAGCTCATCTTGTTTTCTACACCTTTGGTTTTGCTTAAGTTTTAAGCCTAAGTTTAGTTGTCTCTGCTAGTGATATTTTTTTTTTTTTTTTTGGATATTGGAACAATCCAGGTGGACCAGCTTTGGCTGCATTTGCTGATTCTTTTGCTCCTTTGTATTTTACGGTGAGACAACTCAATGAAGTGATGTCAACTGAGCAGCCATGTGATTTAGCATACGAATTTGGAGATGGACTGTATGATATAAAAGAACTCCCACAGGGCTTTCCGAGACCAGGTGGGGATGCATTTTATTTGTTCATACATCCACGGCATGGTTAATCTTAATATTTATGCCAACAATTTCATATATAATATTCAAAGTATTCATTTTCTATTAATCCTCATGAACATGTTGGTTAGGCTTTTTGCTAAAATACTCCCTTAGTCCCAATTTATAAGATAAATGTAGATAAAATTATGCATACCAATAAAGCTTATCAAATTTACTAACAACCTTATTTTATCAAAACAAAAATATAAATTTTTAAAAATACCCTTCATTTAATATAATAGTGAATGATTAAAGAGAATGAGAGAATAAAAAAGAAGGAATGGTAATATTAGACCAGTGCATTTAATGAAACCTTATTTTTGTCAAATTGTTTTATATTTTAAAGCAATGATTTACTTCTAAACTTATCTTATAATTTGAAACGGAGGTGGTATATTCTTAGCATTGTATCATGACCATCCTGATTATAGATTGCTGTACTTGGAGCCAGTAAGTTGTAAAGTTCCATGCATGATATAGATGTGTAGATGTTAAAAAAGCCACATCGTTGAAGAAAATTTCTTTGTAATATCCAAGTCTTGTATCTGTATAGCTTGTGCTGGTGGCATTATTTTCTTATAGGCTCTTTTCTAATTTTTTTTTTGCGAGTTCTTTTTCTTGCAACATAAGAGATAACTGGGTGTTCACTGCATTGGCTTTGTATTTGCAGTTAAGCATCCTTATCCTTTCAACGATCAAGTTGTGATATATGTCCGCCATCTAGGACCAGGGGTTTCAGTAGGGCAAGCATGGCAAGAGGGGAACAAGTTGGAACAAATACCACGAAAATTATGTGGTGAGATTTTAATGGTGAAGAATTATGCTTCCTTATGAGAAGATCACCGCAAAAGTTGCTGAGCTTCCCCTTGGAGAAAATTGAAACTTGATTCTGTATGCAAGCATAAATGATTAAGTCCTGAAGTCACTAGATAGTGGCATGTCTGATGTAAGATTATGAAAGAATGATGTTTCTTTCTAAGTAAAATTTAGCGAGAAAACATGACTCCAGGTGTGCTGTGTTATCTACAGATAAACTGAGTTGTATATAAGGTAGTTGAGGCTAGAGTATTGCACAAGCATTATTTTGTTGATTCCTCTGTACTATTGTTTATTCTGTAAAATCAATAGTTCCAAGTTGCGTGTCATTTTTCTCAACCTTGGCAACTTACAGTTCCTTGTGTCTATTATGATCCAACCAAACTTGTGCGCACCATTTTTACATTGTGGGAACGCTATTTACTTTGAAGTGGTTATTTGAAGTTTATTAATTTGATTCTTTGTGTGTAATCAAAATTATGAGTCCCCTTAATTTTTTTTCTACTAATATGAATAATACAAAAATTAACTTGTAAAGATAATATTGAAAAGAAAAGGTATAATCAATTTCATTCAATCTATTTTATAGTAATAACTCCTAAGCAAGAGTCAAGAGCTTGGTTGATTTATTGATTACAACCCAAGTCATATCTCTGGTTAATTCATCAATTATGCTTTATTTCTACTACATTTTGTTTCCATATTTGGGGGTGAAAAAGCTAAACCGGAGCAATACACTCCTTACATGTTAGAGTCAGACTCCCAAAGATCTCTACAATCAAATAGGGAAGAAATCAGCATATACAAATCTTCATCCATACGATAGCCATGTTTTACCAAGAAGTTTTCTTCCCTGTCTACATAGATAGCATCTTCTAGTCGCCTAATAACGTCCCTCATTGTGGGTCTCATGTATGGATCCTTCTCAGTGCCTCTCAGAGCCACCAAAAGCACATCAGTAACTAGTACAAGTACAAATGGATTCAAAAACTCCTTTGCAAGTCTCTCATCAACAATTTTATTAATGTCTCTTGTTTGCCCTCACATAGTTCTCTCCCAGCTCCCTATCCCAATTCCCTCCATAATAACTCTTCATAAGATGTGTATTGTTGAAAATCCTAATTCGTCAACAAAATGAATACCCTTTCTTTATAAGCAGCATCGTCACATTTAAGCAAAGTAGAAAAAAAAAAAAACATGAGAGCTTGTTATCAAGAAAGTGAGCATTCTTCATTAGGCATCTTGTAATGGGAATGTATCCGCTTTGAAACCATTTATTCAACAAACCCCACATATCTTGCACAAAATTTCACAAACTTGCTTCACCGAAACTCCTTTACACATCTCATCCTTGCTTGGCCACCTTGAATTCACAAAGCAACTTCTCACCCACAAGTCCAATCTAGCCCTTGAGGTGGGCTCCACCTGAAGGACAACCCTCCTCTTAGCTTCTATAGAGGATCACATCCACATCATGAAGAAACTTTTGAGAGCTAATAGTGAGCCATGCTTGTTTCTTGATGAAGAATGAAGAATTCCTCTACACTATGCTACTATGAGAGGGAAAAAGGAAGAGTTGATCAATGCCAAGCCTAAGTGCAAGAGTTGATCAATGCCAAGCCTAAATCTCTAAGGTATCGTGACAATAGTGAAACTATTTTTCATTTGTGCGTGATATACAACCATTTAGAGACTCTCAAAGCTTAAGTGAAATCAGTGGTTTCCTCCATTGATGAGATTCTCAACTACTTTACAAGCTTTAATAGTATTGGAAACACCATTTTTCATTTCACTGTCATGTTAAAGCTAGTTGAGCCTATCATACATAAATGGAGATTGGTGTTTTTAACACTATCAAAGCTTGTAAAATGATTGAGAGTCTCATCAATGTGGGAAACCTCAAATGCCACTAAAGCTTTAAGAGTCTCTAAATGGTTGTATGTCACAACAAATGAAAAACAATTTCGCCATTGTCACAAAACCTCAAAGATTCAGGCTTGGCATTGATCAACTCTTACACAACCTCCTTTCTCCCTCTCATAGCAGCATAGTGCAGAGAAACTCTTCCTTCTTCATCAAGAAATAAGCATGGCTCACTATTAGTTCTCAGAAGTTCCTTCACGATGTGGATGTGATCCTCTACAAAAACTAAGTGGAGGGCTGCTCTTCGTGTAGAGTCCACCTCAAGGGCTAGATTGGATTTGTAGGTGAGAAGTTGCTTTGTAAATTTAAGGTGGCCAAGCAAAGATAAGACATGTAAAGGAGTTTCGGTGAAGCAAGTTTGTAAAATTTTATACAGTATATGTGGGATTTGTTATATCAATGATTTCAAAGCAAATACATCCCCACTTTAAGATCCCTTATAAAGAATGCTCGTTTGCTCACTTTTTTTTTTTAATAAGAAGCTCTCATTTTTTTTTTTTCCATTTTTGCTTGAATGTGACGACACTACTTGTAGGGAAAGGTATCCTATATATTGATGAGTTAGGACCTTCAACAGTACACATTGGCTACTGAAAAGTTATTAAAACGAGCAAATATCTATAAACTGGTTTAAAGGAGCAGACAAAAAAAAAAAAAGGGAAAATCTCTTGCTGGAGAAGAAAAGGGAAGCGGGAAGAACAAAGAGAACTTAATTTTATCCCATGCTTAGATAGAACTAGTGCCTGCAAGCAAAAAAAAAAAAATCGCATAGAACACACACAAGTCAATTACATATATCAATCTTTTCAAGGAGCACAATAGCGGGCTTTCAAACTACGGCCTTCAAACTTCTATTTCAAGCTAAGAACGGAGGGCGGATGACGGTGGACTGTGTGAAAAACACAACGGTGAGCAGAGAGAGACGCAACTAAGGGAGACAGACACGAGGGATCGAGGGGAGGGGGACATCGGTTGGTCGGGGAAGGGAAGGGAGAGAAGGGTTGGGGGTCTTCGGTCCGAGCCTGCGAGTGGTATAAAAAGGCGTTTGGTTTCATGCTCATGATGAGCACACGATATATTATAAAAATTTATAATAATATATTATTAAATGTATTATTATATATTATATTTAATACATTTTTTATTTTTAATCTGATTTAAATTTAATTTAACGAGTCTAACTTAATATTAAAATTTTTATAATTAATATATATTAATTATTAAAATGTACTCTACACAGTCCTAAACTGCACAGAATAAATCTAAATAATTAATATATATCAATTATAAAAATTTTAATATTAAATTTAACTTTTTAAATTAAATCTTGGCCAAAATAAAATAAAAAATTATTAAAATTATTTTATAAATTTTTATTTTAATAAATATAATATATAATAATATAATAATACTTTAAATTTGAATTATAAAATTAAAATTAAAATGATTCAAATCACACTTTAAAAACGAGCAGGTGAGGATGAGCAGGAAACTAATTCTCATAAAAAGATGAAAAATTGAGTTTTTTTTTTTTTTCCTCGGTTGGCCCAGAGGCAACCAAGGGAAAGTGGAGATACATTTTGATAAAACGTCACTGTAAAGCTGTCATGGTGACCGTAATAATCCCCAGCCATCGCCGGGTACGCCTTTCATTATAAAAAAAAAAAAAAAGGCGGAGGTATATTTTCAAATTTGATTTAATATATATATATATATATATATTTGACTCGGTTGCTTTTCCCTGTATGCCGGCACAGGCACCCATAAAATCCACAGGGTATATTTTTTCTTTGATTGAATTACAGTTTATACTTCATTCATCTTAAATTATAAATATTTTAAAAAAATTTTTTATCTCAAAACATAAAATATTTTAAATAGATTAATGTTTTATTAAATGTGTTAATTTTATTTTTTTCTGTCTCTTTATATAATTAATCTTCATCCCTTTTCTTTTTAATATATTAAATGATAAGTATTTTTAAAAATTTATATTTTTATTTTAAAAAGATAAAATTGTTAGGTATATTTAATGAGATTTATTGGTATGTAAAATTTTATTTAAAATATTTTATAATTTAAGAGGAGGGAATACTTAGTTTTAAGGGAAGGGAAGGGTGAGAAATGTTTTTATCTTATTTTATTTAGTTTTATTGAAGTGAAGGTGAGTTGAGAAATTTTTAATAATTTTTTATTTGATTCAAGAGGTGAGAAGAAAAGAGATAATAATTAATTTATTAATATACCTTTATATAGAAAAATTTATTTTATTTTACTTTCTCTCATATAAATCTATTTTATAAAACATAAATTGCATAAAAAAATTGCTCTAGTCTTAACATATTCTGTATATATGTATTAAAAAAATTGATACATGTTTTTGTCTAAAAAATTGATATAAATTGAGATTAAAAAAATGATATATTTTTTAAAGTGAAGCATAAACACCCCACGTGAGAGATAAATTGCAACCCAGATTGAGGGTATTAAAAAATGAGACTTATGTTGGCCAAAAAAGAGAGAGATACACTGATAGAGTCAAATTTTTAATATACAAATGATACATTTATTACAGTTCAGTTTCTTTTTCTTTTTTTGGCCAATATTACAGTTCAGTTGACAAGAGCAAAATAAGAAACGTGGCTCTCCACCAAGGTATTCTTAATCCGCCTGCCCAAGTGATAAAGGAATTCCATTTTTTTCTCAGTTTTCTTAGATCTGTTTGTGACTGGAAGGTTAATAATCAAAATTCCTCAAGTTTTATTTTCTAGCACAATAGTCATCACCAGAAAAGTTAAAATGTGGAAATTCAAAGAGAAAAGAAAATGTACCTATTGTGCAGTTCACATTTTTCTACGGGAAGATTTGCAGCAGAGTGTTCTGTTCCAGAATTCTGATCACACAGATCCAAATGTTTTTGCTCTTGCATGTTTTCGCAGTATACTCTACTGGATTACTCGAACTGAAACTTCTATGAGCAACTCACAATCTCTGGAGCTACAGTGCAATTTGAAAGGATTAGTTGCAGTTGCAGATCTGCTCAATCTGAAGAAAAAGATGAGTTCCATTGTGGAAGACACATAATGGACTTTCTTTCTATATTTACTTGTTTCTATGTCTTCCAACTTACCTTTTTCGGCGTTTGTTTTTTATCCTTATTTTAGTACTTGCAGACCTATCAAGTCATGACTTGTCTTTTTATTGTATATTTGAATTGATCCTTAAATCCCAAAAAAAAAATTATAATTAAAATGTTTTTAGCAAGCCAAAAATAATTTTCATGATCAAAAATATATTTTTTATGAATAAAAAAATAAAGAAAGATAAATTAAAAAAAATCCTCCCTAATCTTCTTATCTCAAAGATATATATTAAAATCATATCTATAATATTCCTAAAAGAAATTATATATGCAATTGAAAAAATTAGCTTGGCCACTCTAGCATAGTTTATTTATATATTAACAATGAAAAATTGAGATTCTCAACTACCTTTGTAAATTTTTAATTAACATGGCACATAGTCCCAAGTATAGCCAGTAGATTTTTCAACTGAGTATTCACATTTTTTAAATTACAAGTAAAGACTATAATTTTTTATTATCATTAATATTTTTATAGGGTCCCTAATTGCCATTTCCTCTTCTCTCTCTCTCTCTCTCCTCTCTCTCTCTCTCTCTCTCTCTTTTCATTTGTGAAACTAACATGTAGTCATTAGAGTTGAAAAAATGGGTTAGCCCTTGACGAGCTCAAGCCTAAAAAAGCTAGCCTTAAAAAGAACGTTTTACTTTTGAAGTATCAAATTGTAGGGCTCGGCCTTTGAGATAGCGAGCTTCAAGCCCTATTATTTATTTTTATTTTCTCTATTAAATTTTTTTATCAAATTAAATAGTAATACTCCATTTCATTTCACAACTCAAAAATCTCATATTAGTATATAAATCAAAAGCACATTCATATCAATAAACAAAATGACAACAATCAAAATAAAAAACTAAAAAACCATAAACACAAACAAAATGATAGCATCAAAATGACCAAACGAGATAAACTATAGACACAAGTCTAACTGAGAGCAAAACTAAGAATGAGGGAAAAATAAAGAAAGGCAAATCAGACTACGGTTCTATTCAAGTAAGAGGAGGACTTGAAAGACGTTGTCATTTGAGTCTTTGAGCTTGGCGAAGCATTGTCATAGACGAAGGAGCATAATGAAGCACGATCGTAGACAAAAGAGCACTGTTGGGATTCGAGAAATGCTATCGATAAAGAGAAATGATAAGAGATGAGCATAACTCACATGAACAAGAGATAAATCACAGAGAAGCAGAATCGGTGGACTGTAGTCTAGAAAGTTAAGTTAGAGGATTTAAGTGTAGTTGTTATTTTTTTAATGTTTTTTCTTCCCTATAGATATGGGTTAACATGTATTAATAGATTATACTTAAACTTTTTTTCAAATCTAAGAGTCTGTCAAAAATTAATCATTTGAATACAAAAAAATAAAATTTGAATGCAAAAAAATAAAAAGTTATGCGGACTTAAACGACCTAGCTTTCGACCCTTTAGGATTAGCCCGTTTATTTTCAAGCCCATTAAAATTAACCCGTTTAAGCTTAAATTACATTTGAAGAGTTTTAATTGTAACCCTTCCATTAAACAGGCCTAAACGAGCCAGCCTGACAAGTTGAGTCTGTATTCATGTTAAAACTTACACAGCAACAGACAACAGTCTCATGTCATGCATGGCCTATGTTTCTAATAGCAGCTAAACGGACTTTCAGAAAAAGAAGAAGGAGAAGACAAGAGAAAAAGACGAAGAAATTCAGCAGACCAGAAACCAAATACAGCTTCCTTTTTCACATAACAAGAAATAAAATGTTTTGGAGGGGCGATCAATGAGCAGCAAGGTACGTACCTCATGAGGGATGTCGGATAGCGAGAAGCAGAAGAGGACCAGAAGGTCGAAAGGGGCCTTGAACGAGTCTGAGTGCGAAGAGCTTCCAAAGGCAAAGATGGCAACACAACTTCACATATGCTTCCCAGTGACTTCACTTCCCCTTCTGAGAACCCATGCCTATATTTCCTCTCTCCTCTCTCTCCTCTCAACAATGGATGACAGTTACTCTCTCTCCTCATCTTTCTCTCTCTCTTTCTGCTATGCTTATGAATAATGTAACGCGTGCGTGTTATATAAAGGCCAAAAAGATGATTCTTACTCCTAGGTTAGCCAAGCTTGACTAGACTACATAGCTTTTTTTTTTTCCTTGGGCTTGCTATAAATATATCTCTCGTTCATGGCCTTGCTTTTTCTTTTCCTTTAACATTTCTCTCCGTAGATTCTTCTCAGCATCGTTGAACGGCAAAGACCCGGTGGTGAGCACGTACAAAACGACACCACACTGCCAGTCGTCGACTTTCTCTCCGTCGTAGCCTTTCTTCGCGAGCATCTCGGGAGTCAAGTAAGCAGGGGTCCCACAGAGAGTGTGCAGCATGCCGTCGGGTCGAACTTGGTCCATCGTGGCGCTTAACCCGAAGTCAAAACCTTGATTTTCAAATCCTCGTCGAGCAAGAGGTTATCGAGCTTCAAATCCCGGAGAAACACACCGAGAGAATGACAATGCCGGATGGCCGAGATTAACTGATGGAAACACCGACGGGTTGTGATCTTTGTCGAAGAGGCCGTGATTAAGAAGCCTGTCGAAGAGCTCACCGCCTTGGGCACACTCCTGACGAAGTAAATCTTGGTCTTGGTGGCAACGACCTCGTAGAGCTTGACAATATGGGGATTATTAAGCCGGCGCATGATAGTGATTTCCCTGTGAAGCTGCGTCGTGAGCCAGGCTTCAACTATCCTGCGCTTGCTCACGACCTTAATGGCCACACTCTCCTTCGTAACAACGTCGGACTCTTCATAAACCTTAGCGAAACCCCCAACGCCGAGGAACTTGCGAATCTCGTATTTTCTGAACAAAACCCCCTCCGGCTCCTCGTCTCTGGTCGGAGAAGTAGATTTTGATGCTCTTTCTTCATCGCTAATATTCCTGTTAATTTCTCAAATAGCTTGAAACATAACGACGAAGACGATGAGACGATGTTACAGAAGAAACCAGAGAAAGGGGCCTACAGAGCAAAGCAACAAGACTTGATCTCATAAATGCGTTACACATAGAGGTAGTCACTATCTCACCTTCCTTGTCCTCAAGTTGGTCTGCGGTTTCATTTTATTCCCAAATCCTATTCTTTATGACAAAGCTTAGCTCAAATGGGAAATAGATTCCATGTCAGAAGCCAAGGCATGTACTAACAAACCTAGCAATTCATTGTGTGCATTTTAGGCAAGAATTAATGCCACCAAATTAATATACTTGCCGCATACAATAATTTTGAGCAAGAATTAATGCCACCTAATTCATGCACCTTTGGCTTTTATGGATGTTTGTTCTGGCACGCAGAGAGGGAATCTATTAAAGAAAGTAATGTGCTAACACACAAAATAACCAAAATAAGCAGTCGCAAATTCTAAATTTTGAGGATATGTCTAGTGATTTTAGGTAAAAGTCATGTAAATGTTGGAGAGTGACGCAGAGTGGAAGTTGTTGGCCAAAAAAAATAAACACACACAGTGGAAGAGTGTGATGGGACCCACCTCCTCTTTTCTCTCTAAAAAAAGTACTGTTTTCATTTTAAATTATAAGATATTTTTAAATAAAATTTTACATATAAATAAAGTTCATTAAATATATTTTACAACTTTATATTTTCAAGACAAAAATATAAATTTTTAAAAATACCTTTCATTTAATCCTCCATTGATAAAATAATATTGAAGAGAGAGAATGTATGGGAAGGATAATTTTAAAAAAATATCATTAATGAAACTTTATTTTTATCAAAATATCTTATATTTTAGAACATTACATCTTTTCTGAAGGGTGTTATAATTTAGAACAAAGAGAGTATTAAGAAATTTAGAGACTAAGCAGGAAAAAATAAAAAGGAAATAAAATAGAGGAAAAGAAAAGTAAAAGAATATAGTTTTAATCTTATTATATTAGGCTGAGCAAAGGAAAATAGAAAGAGAAAAAAGTTGTTATTTTATATAGACAATAATAAACTTATTAGTTATAAAAATATTTATATATAATAAACTTTAATATTTTTAATATTTTATACTCCTTTCGTTAAAAAATGTAAGGTATTTTTCATCAAATTTTTATCCCCAATAAAGCAATTATTTACTTTTAAACTAACATATCTTTTCATATTTATTCCCTATTAAATACCCTACAATAAATATAATTCATTATCAATAAAGGTACTTTTGAAAAAAAAAGGTAATGATTACACTTAAAGGTACTTTTGAAAAAAAAAGGTAATGATTACCGTCAAAAGACTAAAAATATCTTATATTTTTTTAATATCAAACTCTTAAAAAAGGTCTGATATTTTTTAATGGGGAGAGTACATAATAATTTCTTTCAAATATTATTGATTGAATAAAATATAATTATAAATTATTTTATCCAATACTAACCAAAAATTATGTTATCCAATTTAAAATTTTGTTTATTAAATTATTAAATATATAATAATTTTAAATTTGAAACTAACAACCAAATAAAAGTATTTAACTATATATGAACATGAAAATTTAGAATTAACATTTGTCTAATTAATTTAAAAATTAAATATACAACACTTATCTAACAAAGGTATATAATTAAATATAAATCTCACTACAAATATTATTAATCTAAAATCATATCACTACGTCGAAAATTGGTGACTGTGACTTTTCTGCGCAATTGTTGTGTGGATTCTGGAAATCCATGTGTAAATATTGATTAAAGGGGTGAGGTCATGAGATAACGCAACAACATATGAGGAATGGGTAACCCAAAATAGAACAGACTGGTGATACTATAAAATATTGTTAAAAAATTGAATGTTAAAAAATATAAAATATTTTTAATAAGGTATAATTATTGTCTCTTATTCATAAGTGTCTTTATTAATGATAAATTTATATTTATTATAGATATATTTAATAAAAATAAATAGAAAAAATAAGGTTAATTCCAAAAATAAATAACTACTTAATTAAAAAAAATAAATTTTAATTCAAATATTTTATATTTTTAAAGTAGCATAATATCCCCATTTATTATGGTAATTTAGTGGGCTGTGCGCGCCATTTGGGCTCTCCTCTCTATTTTTTCACCTATTTTAAAACTTACCAAATGTATAACTAGATACTAAATTGTGCTGTTGGTAGATTATAAATAGGATGAATCCCGCAAGGGGAATAGAATATGGGTGTTTTTTTCTGAGGGAATCGAATGGACCATTTGATTGGTTCCAGACTGATTTGACAGCACATGGGAATGAGGATCAGGCTCAATCGCCATCCGTTTAAGTAAGTTTTTATAAAAATTTGGGGGTTTGTTTTTTTTACCTGGATAAAAATTTGGGGTTAAAGAAATGGCATTCGCTTGAGGGAAACAGAGACTTGATGCCCAAACCTAACAGGCTCTACGACAAAATATATATGATCAGTTTTTATTTTTTAAAAAATAAAAAAAAATTAATTTTTAAATTAAATTTAAACTTCAAAATATATGTTTATACTTTAAAATTAATATTTTTATTATTTAATTTTAATTTTTCAAAATTTTAATTTATATTTATATTTTAATAAATAAGAAACATGATAATTGAACATTTTAGTTTTTTAAAAAAATAAAAATAATAAAAATGCAATTACAGGCCTAACTTTAAATCCTTTAAATAAAGAATAAACTTCAAAAAATAATCAATTTTGGGATAATATGCCCCTTGAGCCATAAGGGACAAGCTAATATGTATTCGGCTCCATTATTTCCTGAAAGCATCAAATAATGACAAAAGATTATAATCAAAGACCTCTGTAGCATCATTATATATATAAAAATAGCGTTAAAAGTTATGAGAAAATGTCATATGTTTGTTTTTAAGTTTGCTGTAATTCTATAATTCGGGATGCTTTTCTTATAATTCTATGCTCTGGAGTTAGGTTTGAGATTAAGTTTATGATTTATTTTTTTTAATATATATATAAAATATATTATTTAAGTTTAGATTTAGGTGTGAGATGAATTAATATTTTTAGATGTATTAAAAAATAAATTTTATCTATCTCAAATCCAAATTTGATCACATTTGAATTCAAATTAATATTTATCTATTTAAAATTTAGAAAAAAGAATATGTATTTAAAATTTCCTATCTGTCTTCGTGATTTTTGAAAATTTTGAAGCACCCTGAATATTTGTCAAAAATTAAGGTTCATACAATCAATCATATAATAAATTGATATATATCTTGAGTGATTTTCCCAAATTTCAATCATATAATAAAGTGTATATATATCTATTCGAAATTCAAATATATAGTTTTTAGTTATGGGATAAAATATTACTAAATACTAAAATTTAAAATTACTCAAAATAATTATTTATGCTAAATATGATTCAAATTTTTGAATAAATAGTAACTTTAATTTCAAAGCTTGATTCTGTTTTGAATTTTAATTTTAAAATTACTCATAATAATTATTCATGATAACCAATAATTATATTAGATTAGCAATTTAAATTTAAATGTCCTCTAGCATAGATATTATGCCAATTATAAATAAATGTGTTTGGCTACAATTTCATTCCACACTTCCGGTTTCAACTAATTCATGTATAATTCATGCTCCTTTTTTTATAGGGTAATTAAATTTTTGCAATTCATGAGACTATCTATTTGTTCATTGGTTATTCCTCATTGCTGAAAATTTTTCTTAGCTTCTCCAATTTTTCAAGTAAATTGTTTAGCATACCACACCTATCCACAAGCATCTAACTCCAATAGCACACACTTTGGTGATTATAAAGCTAACATGCTATGATTGTTGATTACCCAACATTTTCCCTTGCCTCCAAATTTCAGTCTCAATTATGCTACAAATTTTCTTTTGTGACTGTCTCCATTGGCATACATGAAAGGAGCCTAGATATGAATTTGCTAAATAGGTGAATAATCTTATCTTTAAATTTTATTATAGTTGGTATCAAATCTTAGTTGACTCGAATTTTGTATTTTTCTTGGTTATCTATATTTTTTTGGAATAATGTCTAAGCTCATTGAGATATTGTAATTCACATGATAGCAATAATATTCCATTGCAATATAGGTTTGCATCTCAATCCCAACAAGCTAATATATAGCTACTAATTTTCTATTGTCAAAACATGTCATAGTTGGATGACAATTAACCTTTGGATTGAGACTCACCCAAAATTAACTCTGCTTGAAGGAGAAAGAAGGCTTCATTAAGCAAGGATGCTTATGTAATTAGTTGAGTGTCATGAGGAGTAAGGAGAAAGCAAAAAGCATATGAAACAACACACAATCACTTTGGAGGCAACTTTGAACATTTGCTGCAACAAGAAGGGCAAGAATGTTGACAGGTTTATTGCATGTTGAATTCGCTACTTGAGAGTTAGAAGGCTGAGCCACTAGATTAATGTTGTCATTTATATAACAAATAAAGCTAATCCTGGTCATATCTAATGACTAATTTGAGGGCAAACTAGGTAACAGACATCCAACCTCTTGAGTATTAATTGAAACATCCACATTCTTGAATGACAATATTTTTAGTTGTTTATGAAATGAGACAGAGGTGAAGTTCAAGCCAAAGCAACTTCTCCAATGTTATGGGTGTCTTCTTTGTAATTTTCTACTTTGGAAGATAGTTTGTTTATTAATTTTTGGAATGGTTCAAGATGATATTTTAAATATTAATATATATATATATATATTAATAGAGTTGCTAAAAAATACATAGTTTCTAATTTCTAATTTTTAATTTTGAAAGATATGTAAATAATGTAAATAAAATTTTCTATTTAAATGACAATATTTTTTAATTAGATGAAATGAGACAGGGTTAGATTTGATATTCTCTCACAATTTTATTTTTAGGGTGCCTTTTTAGTGATTGCTTTTGAATTGGATTGAGGATTGTGTGATTAATTAAAAAAATTACCCTAGGTAATTTGTTTTGATTTTATTGTAATTACTTAAAATAATAATAATATCATTCTATATCAATCTAAAATATTATTTTACATAACTATAATCGATTGAGATGTTACAAATATTAACATTAAGATTAAAATCTAAATATATTAGGTAATCAATTAATATTTTTGTTAAGATTTTGAATTTTTTTCATTTCTATAATATGATTATGTGGTTTAAGCGTTAATAATATACTATTTTTAAATTTAATTATTTTTTTGAAAAATCTTTAAATAGTATAATCTAATATGTTGGGTTGGTTTCGATTTAATTATTATACAATATAATTAATTTTTTATTTTTAAAAATTATATTTCTAATTATCTTGAAAAATATAATTGTATAACCTAATTATTATTCATGTTGGATTTAAGATTAGTAAATATTTGGATTTAAAATTTAATTATGTAAACAAGATAAGTTAATGGTGCAAAGCATTATCACAGTCATGGATCATTGGTAAAATGATTTTGCCAAATTAAACATATCTTCTAGAAGTATTTAAAATTTAGATAAAACTGTAATTTGAGTAGGATATTTTTTTTATGAGATAATTTGAGTAGGATATATTAATAATCATATTGGTCAACATATTTAGTTATTTTAAATTTTCAACATAACGTACTTAATAAAAAAAATACTTTAGGTTTAAATTTTAAATTTTAAGCTAGAGCAGTTAATAAATAATGATTAGATAAAATTGTCAATTTTAATTTGAATTTTTGTTCTGTATAAATATTATCCTAATTATGATTAAATGATATATTAGCTACTATTTCATTCAAACCAAAATTGTTAGAACTGTGAGTTTTCACAAACTAGTGAGGAGAGAGATGTGTTAATAAAATTTTGATAGTCGAAAATAAAATATGTGATAAATATGTTATCCTAAATGGAATAGTCAATAAAAATAATAGAATAAAAAATAATTATAAGTAAAATATTTAAAATTGAGTATTCTTATATTAAATCTAATTCCATGCATTTCATTTTTAAAGTATGTTGAAAAAATGATATTTTTAAATCTACTATGTTAAAACTAATTGCACAAATTCATATAAGAATTAAGAATTAGAGTAGTATTTAAAATTTCCTACTTACATGTATATGTCTACATAAAAGAAAATAACTTGTGACAATTTACAATATAAAAAAAATAGAACAATAATAATTTATCCAACTAAATTCATAACCCCACGTGTTATCCATCAGCAAAGCTAATTTGAGAGAAAATCACTACATATATTTTTCCCTAATATTAAGTATTTGAATAGGGGTTATTTTTAGAAAGAATTACGTTGAAGTCCTACATAAGGAAATTAATTATTACAAAATTCATTAACAATTGAACTAAAGTCATTGACAAAAAAAATAGCCTTAATTTAGTTATTCATAGACCTTGTAGTAATTAATTTTATTGTGTAAGATTTGAATGTAATTTTTCCTTATTTTTATTACTTTTCGAGACTGAACATGGGATTTATTTGACGGTTAAAAGTCAAAAAGAAAAAATTATTTAAAAATTGACTATGGGGATTGATAAAATACAATATGGATTATATTATTTAGTAAAGAGAGAAATATAGAAAAAAAAAAGGTGAAAATAATCCATTATCATACAATAGCTATACTTGTAAGTAAGCTATTACACTCATGATAATACAATAAGTTTGCAATTTTACTTGTACTCGCTATATTTTTTTAAAATCTTCTAGAGTTTGTCATTGAATCAACATAGGTGGAAGAGGTGCAACCATAAATACATATGTTTTTAGGTGTCAAAACAAGGATTTAACAAC
Source organism: Prosopis cineraria (assembly GCF_029017545.1). NCBI lineage: Eukaryota > Viridiplantae > Streptophyta > Magnoliopsida > Fabales > Fabaceae > Prosopis > Prosopis cineraria. Next base: position 33,751,410 of record NW_026555343.1, read on the forward strand.
AATGATTCTAACCATATAGTATATCAATTAAATAATATTATTTATACTATATGTTTAAATAATGTTTTTTTATGAGCCAATCAAACAATATATTCATTAATTTAATGATAATTTTTATTAATTGGTAACTTTATTTAGTTAGTAAATATTGTGATTTGAAATTCAAATATTGATTCAAAATAAGTTAACAGTAAAAAAAAGCCAATTAAATATGTGAAAAATTCTAAAAGTTGTATATCTTTAGAAAAATAACTTTTCCAAAATTAATCATATATTTTAGAAGTATTTGAAAATTTTGAAATACTATAATTTGAGTAAGATAAGTTAATAATATAAATCAATATATTTAACCATTTTGAATGGTCAACATAAGATAACTAATAATAAAAAGGCTTTAGTTTTAAATTCTAATTTTTAAGCATGATAATTTAAAGGAAAAATGATAATGAAATCTCTTTGAATTATATAAATGACATTTTGATTCCTCAAAATGTCATAATTCTTCTGAAGTTTTTAGAAATTTTTCTATCATTAAGAAATTAATATAAATAACAAAATTACCCTTAATTCAAATATTAATTGTCATTCATAAGTTTTGTTTCAAGATTTACAACTTTTTTCTTAAAATCACAAGAATTTAACAGCAATTTTTAAGTTTGAATTAAGGACAATTTGATCATTTGTGTTAATTTTTTAATGCCAGAAAAGTCCCTAAAGACTTTAAGAGAATTATGGCATTTTGAGGGATTAAAATATCATTTATATAATTTAAACATATTTTATTATCATTTTCCCTAACTTAAAATTCCAATATTTAGTTATTCGATATTATTGATAGTATTAATTTAAAGTTTTCTCTTGCATAGATATTATACCAATTATAAATAAATGGTATGAGTCTATCTATTTCATTTCACACTTTCAACTTTGATGAACATCTATAACATTAACGAGTCTATTTTGTCTTTGTACCTTGGCCGGTGCTTGAACTATTTTGCATTTATCCATCTTTCTTTTTATAAGCCTTTAGTTATATATGGGATGTAATGTTTCACATGTATAATTAGAAGTTGGTAATATGGGTGATGGCACTCTTTTAAAGGTTATTAGCTCAAAAACATGTTCAAGACTAAATAGGTGGTGGTGATTTTTTTATAAATGTGAAAATGTGCGTGATCATGTAACCAACAACTCAATTGAGGTGAAGAACTTGTGTAACATGGTATTTGCTTTGGATGGTAGTGATGATAAACTTATATCAAACATAATGAAACAAGTGAAGACGAAAAAATAAACATGCATGATGTGGGGTTTGTTTATGTTGTGTTTCAATTAAATGTCTTCTTAAATTCATCTATCAGTGCTCTTCGTGATATGTTTTCTTGACTATTTTCAAATATGTGACCAAAGGACATGATAGGGTTACAGCTGCATTTTATATTTATTTGTGTGAGCTAACTACTAGGAGAATTCATGGTGATAAATATATATCCTAAATTTTCTTAACAATGTCTATAATTCTTCATATTTTACAGATAGGGCTATCTTAGCCCTTACATTGGCCGTGGTTGAAAACATAAATAAGTACGTGTTGTCCCTACTCCCTGAAGAGAAAGTTGTATACTTGAGTTCTTATAATGTTGTGAAAGATAATTGGGATATGAATTTACTCAATGACTTGCACTCTATAAGTTTTCTAAATTCAATTATAATGACAAGCCTCCCAAATCATGAAATAAGGCTAAAAGTTGGTGCCTCAATTATTTTAATTTAGAATAGTGATGAGTTTATGAGGTTATACAAATGTACACGTCGCATAGTTTTATGAATTGAAAAACATGTTATTGAGGCCCAATAATGTTTAGGTCAGCAGCAAGGACAAAAGTATGTATATAATATATTGCTATGTGTCCATCTGATTCCAGGTTACTATTTACTATGAGGAAGCAGTTTTTCATTATATTGACCTTTGCAACGATCATTAATAAGAGCCAAGGATAGAATATGAGTCATGTCAATTTGTACCCACCTCATCCTATTTTCATCTAAGACCAATTATATTTTGCTATTTTTTATGTTTAAGGCAGGGAGGATGTAAAAATATTAGTTCTTGATAAGGGTAATTGATCCATGGATAGAACTTCTAATGTTGTTTATAAGAAAGTTTTTGATAATTTGATAGTTAATCTGTTTCTCATTGTATCCATTCATACCATATGCATTTAATTTTTACCATCCATTTTCTTAACCCTAATATACATATTTAATATTAAAGACAATAATTATATATTCTTACTATGTATATGATGATATGGAGAAGGTGCCTGCTACAAGTTATTTTTTTGAGAAAAAAATTCTTACAAAATTGACATTTATTTATAAAGCTGTAGTACAAGACTCGTGCATTGCACAGGCATTTTACTAGTTATATTAACAAAAAAAAACTAAAGGATTTTAAAATCTTTGCAGAATTAAGGAATCAAAATATAATTAAAGTTCATAGTGAAATTTAAAAAACTACCCCTCATTAATTTTCTTATAGAAAAACTATCCATTGTCAACAACCACTAGAACATCGCCGGTGGTTAGAGCTCTGATGCTGGCTATCGAATCACCATCGTGGATTGATGCTGACTGCCAAAGCTCCGCTGAAGGTAACCAATTTTTGTTTTTTTTTTTTTTGGTTTCTGTTTTGCCAAGGTAACCATTAGTTAAATCACAAGTTCTGCTTTTAACTTTGACAATTTTTCTTAATCATTTAACAAGCAACTTTTATTAAAATAAAACGTTTATATAAGTTTTTTTTAAAATTAAATATTTGATAATAAAAACTAGCAAACATTTATAAAATCAGTGCATAATAAATTTTTTTAACAAATTTCTATTAGTAATTTAATAAGTAACTAATTATAAAATAACACCTCCCGTTAATAACTAAAAGGCAAGTAACCCATTAGTAGTTTAGTGCCCATTTCTTCTTAAAAAAAAAAAAGAGGCAAATGGTAACATTCGTATGAAATTTTTGGAATTCTGAAAATTGATCTTTTGTGTAGCTCTGTTTGAATGAGTTGTTACTTCGAAGGGAGCAATAAATCTTGACCTTGATAATTAAATCTATTTATTCTAAAGTTGCTAAGGTTTGTCTTTTGCTTTTGATGACATTGTGCCTTCTAAGGATTTTTGTTATCAATCCCGTAGAGATTCCCAAAAAAAAAAAAAAAAGATCTGTAAATTTAAGGCATTCTTCCATCCAATCAGCTAATATTTTTGGGAATGGTGTATAAAGCAAATGTTCAAGTTCGAAGCCACATAATTGATGGGCTTGCGTTTGGTTGACGAGGAGCATAAGCATCTCGACCATGTAAATTTTTAATTTGGACGTTTTAAATTTTAAATTTTTACTTTTATATTTTTATTTTTTATTTATTATAAAAATTATAAAATTTTAATAATATATTTTATTATTAATTTAGATAATACAGATTTATAATTTTTATAAATTAACTATTCAGTTATATTTTAGATAGTCTAGATTTAAAAATAATTTTTTATATAATTTTTATGATTTTTTATTTTAGTAAATATAATATTAAAAAATAAAAATGAAGATAATCTTTAAACTAGTTCTTTAAAAAAATTAAGAAAAATTTATAATTTAAAAATTTTAAATCTAAACTATCTAGAGAACATCTAAAAAATTAAATTATAAAAATAATAAAAATATTTAATATTAAATTGAATCATGTGGATTAAATTTGCATTGTTTATATTGATAATAGAATATATTTATTATTATTTATAATTTTTATTTTAATAAATATAAAACTAAAATTTTTAAATTTGGACCGTTTAGATAAAAATTTGAATGGTCAAGATTGCTCATGATGCTCATCATATGATAAACAGCAAAACTAGACTCGATTGGGCCTAGGCTGACTTTTTTTCTTTGGATAATATCTTTTTTATTTTTTTTCTTAATCCCAAAGGTTTGTTCATCAAGGTCCAAACTCTTAAAAGTTCTCTTGGAATTTATTTTGGGAGTAGATGATCCGTTACCATGGTGTTGCAACCTTGCAGTATACATAACTTTTTGATGGTGCAACTGTACTAATTTGTGGATTGTGTTATCATCTGTTGCATGAGATACTTATATTTAAATATGCTTTGGAACATTTTCCCAGTCTTAGTTTGGCTACTTTAATATATTTATTTATTGCAATTGATATATATTCTTTTTGTCAGCATTTTTTTAATGAAAATATTTTTAAATTTGAAGTTGAAGGGTAATTGTGAAATGTGGGCGAGTTACTTATTCGAAAGATATAAGAAGGAATGTGTCATTACATTATCTGACTTCAGTAGTATATTTTCAATTCTATGGAAAGATGAATGCAAGTATCCATGTATTCAAAGAAGAAAATCTAATATTCTATAAGTTGAAAACTTCTTGTTTCCTGTTCTTAAGAAGGTTTTCATTCTTCAACATTTGTCATGAGGTACAAAAATCTTCAAATTATTTGCCCATGCTTTTATGGCTTGTCTCTAGCCTTATAAGCATACTTATCTTCCTGTTCATATCATAGGTTTAGTGCAATAATTTTTACGGTTGTTATATACGTTTAAAGGATTATGTGCTTGTGGGGTGACTTGTAGTTGATTGAGTTGCATGCAGAGACTATAAAATTATAAAACTTAAGGAGAAATATTTGTATGTAAATGGTTAGAGTACTTGTATATGAAAGCCTCGTTTGGTATGCAAGTCTAAATTTAGAAGGATTGAGATTTTTAATTTAAATTTAAATTCAAATATAAATTCATATATATATATCCAAATATAACACTAGTGAATATATTATCAGTAAAATGATTTCCCCCAAAAGTAAATATATTACCTACGACATGACAAAGATTAAAATTTATACAAGTTGTCACCAATCTTCACGTGAAAGGCAAATGATTCTTTAGTATAAGACAAATTAGCGAATGATAAAAAAACTGAGTTGCAATATGTGGAGACTATAAAACCCATCATAAAGTAGGACGAAATAAAAAACATGCCCAATTTTTAGGGGTTCAAGAAATTAAGAATTAGTGCGGGAATAACAAATACAACAAAACCTTGAACCTAGGTAACTATTGATCACACATATCATTCAAACATAAAGAAAATCTCTAATGCTAAGGGCCCACCAACCCAATCGTCAATTCAAGTGATAAATCTTTAATTCTAGTAGGTGTAGAGAATGTTATATCAAGTCTATTATTTACAAAAATGTTATCGTCTCTATTTTTTATATCAATTCTTTTTCAACCGGTGTAAAATTTTTTGTTTGGTTGAATAAATGAGAAGAGGGAAGATGAACTTATAAAGAAAGGTTTTATTTCATTTTACTTTCTCTTATATAAATCTCTTTTATATCAGTGACATAGGGGTGATCGGTAAACATGGATTGCAATATGCAAGCAAACACATATACAAGCTTCAAAGCTAACCTGAAAATCCAAATCAACATGGACATTGCAAAAACGAGTAATATCTTCAATGTTGTTGGTGTTTATTTCATCCACTAACTTCTCTGCACAATCTGGAAGAGGATCAGGTTGTGCATTTCCCCATTCACCATCCTGGAAAACATCGACATAGGATTTATTGTTAGACAAGAATCTAACTCTCAATATTAATGAAGAATACAGCAACAAAAAAGTAGCATACTTGAATTTAAGAAAACAACCGTTCTCAAAACTTGAGAAAATATAAAAACTGTCACACCTCCTGGAAGTCTTCCATCTGCGGGACTTTCTCTACTGCAACAATGTAAACCAAATCTTCATTGACTTCTTCACCAATCTTCCATAAAGAAAGAAGCCGCAGCGTAATGGCAGTTAATGTCAAATAATATGATTAGAGAATCAAAAAAATCGAAATTAAACACTAATGATTAATGAATTGTTCTTGTAACCAAACAATACCAGAGGAAACAGCATTGGAGTATATTACTAACAAAACAAGCCTGAGAGATCCACAATAAATGGTAAAGTTTAGGAAATTAGTTCAGCCGCTGGAGTCTGATAGGCATACATAACATCTGAGTTAGAATTAGACAAAAGCAGTGAGCAAATAACTACGAATCTATATATATAAAATCAGGATTCCCAAGCAAACATGTCAGCGTATTAGCAAGCCATATCAATTCTATTTTTCTCTCCCGAAATGGTATGTGGATGTCAAGCATGAATAATTTCTCACTAAAATAAAATATTTTGTTGATGCAATCAATTAATTTCATGATTTATTTTAATTTATGTAAATAATAGTCATGGTGTTTATGGAAATTGAGATAGTGATGAATTTGTTTATGAAAATAATTATATATTGTTAAGCTTTTGAAGGGTAATTGAAATTTGGCCGGAATTGAAATTGTTGAATGAACTCATTTATTGAAATCGTGCTATTAATCCATTAAATTTTGTTTTTATGTGAAATTTGGAAATTGAAAGGAAAAAATTGTCACACCCTGAACTTTTTGAACTTTTCAAGTGTGACCGGCTAAAATATAAGAAAACTCATATTCTATAAGCTTAAATCCTTAATACATCTATCATATTAATTATAATTTGTTGTACAATTCTCATTTGTATTAAATAATTATTTGTAGGTGTAAAATACTTGGGCTAGCTGTAAAAATTTTGACAGAGTCTCTGCTGTAAGTTAGATTTCCTGAAATCTCTATAACTTGCCAAAAACATATCCAAGCAACGTTCGGAGTTCTACTCTGATATAATATATACAAACCAAAATAGTTTAATTAAGTATCCTGCCTATATGAAAACGTTGTGAGACCTATATATTTTCATATTTGATTTAATATATATATATATATATATGTATATATTTGACTAAGCTGCTTTTCCCAATATGCCGTTTTCCCAATATGCCGGCACAGGCACCCATAAAACCCACAGGGTATATTTTTTCTTAGATTGAATCACAGGTTATACTTCTTCCATTCTAAATTATAGATATTTTAAAAAAAATCATCTCAAAATATAAAATATTATAAATAAATTAATATTTCATTAAATATGTTAATTTTAATTTTATCCTGTCTCTCTATAAAATTAATCTTCATCTCTTTTCTTTTTAATATATTAAATGATGGGTATTTTTAAAAGTTTATATTTTATTTTGAAAAGATAAAGTTGTTAGGTATATTTAATGAAATTTATTAATATGTAAAATTTTATGTAAAAATATTTTATAATTTAAGAGAAAAAAATACTTAGTTTTAAGGGAAGGGAAGGGTGAGAAATGTTTTTATTTTATTTTATTTGGTTTTGTTGAAGTGAAGGTGAGTTGAGATATTTTTAATAATTTTTTATTTGATTCAAGAGGTGAGAAGAAAAGAGGTCATAATTAATTTATTAATACACCTTTATATAGAAAAATTTATTTTATTTTACTTTCTCTCATATAAATCAATTTTATATCTAAACATAAATTGCATAATTTTTAAAAAAATTACTCTACTCTTAACATATTTTTTATATATGTATTAAAAAAACTGATACATGTTTTTGTCTAAAAAATTGATATAAATTGATATTAAAAAATGATATATTTTTAAAAGTGAAGCATAAACACCCCACATGAGAGATAAATTGCAACCAAGACTGAGGGTATTAAAAAATGATACACTGATGTTGGCCACAAAAAAAGAAAAAATACACTGATAGAGTCAATTTTTTAATATAAAAATGATATATTTATTACAGTTCAGTTTCTTTTTCTTTTTTTGGCCAATATTACAGTTCAGTTGATAACGAGCAACATAAGAAACCTGGCTCTCCAGCAATGTATCCTTAATCTGCCTGCCCAAAGTGATAAAGGAATTCCATTTTTCTCTCGGTTTTCTTAGATCTGTTTGTGACTGGAAGGTTAATAATCAAAATTCCTCAAGTTTTATTTTCTAGCACAATAGTCATCACCAGAAAAATTAAAATGTGGAAATTCAAAGAGAAAAGAAAATGTACCTATTGTGCAGTTCACACTTTTCCACGGGAAGATTTGCAGCAGAGTGTTCTGTTCCAGAACTCTGATCACACAGATCCAAATGTTTTTGCTCTTGCAAGTTTTCGCAGTATACTCTACTGGATCACTCGAACTGAAACTTTGGTGGGCAACTCACAATCTCTGGAACTACAGTGCAATTTGAAAGGATTAGTTGCAGTTGCAGTTGCAGATCTGCTCAATCTGAAGAAAAAGACGAGTTCCATTGTGGAAGACACATAATGGACTTTCTTTCCATGTTTACTTGTTTCTATGTCTTCCAACTTACCTTTTTCGACTTTTGTTTTTGGGAAATGGCATTAAGGGCCCTAAAAAACAAGAATTTTATAGATGAGGTCTAATAGATTTTGAAATTATTTTGAGGGCTTAAAGTTCTCATTTGCAACTATTTTTTTAGTGAAATGACTAATTTATCCCTCCCATAACCAGCTACTAAATGAAAATTGCTTCTTCTTCCTCCGTCGTCCTTCTCTCTCTTCCTTTGTTCTTCCTCTGTCCTTCCTCCGTCATCCTTCTCTCTCTTCCTCTGTTCTTCCTCCGTCGTCCTTCTCTCTCTTCCTCTTTCAACACTGACACAATAACCAAATTCATTTTTCTTCCCATCATGCTTCTCTATTCCCTCTCTTCTTCTTCCTCCTTCTTCCTTCTTTTTCTCATTTGAAGCTTTTTCGTTCAATAGGTATGAGAGGGCGATTCACTTTTTTCAGATGGGTATGGAGAAGATGATCAGGCGTTCGTCCGATTAAATTCCTCTCACACCAACCAACTTCTTGAAATGATTCACCATAGTATGGAAAGAATGGATCAGGTGCTGCATCTGCCATTATTAGTTTTATTTTTTCAAAAAAGGATAGAGCAAGAGTTTGAGCTATATCAGTTTTATCTAATCATAATGTAAGCATTCACGTTCATTTAATGAAAACAAGTTGTTATTTATAGACTTTTTGTTGTTTCTGATACATATTTTTTTGCAACTGATATAAATGTTCTGATGTAGATGTTGTTTATGAAATTTATGTTGTTATTTATGGAGTTTACATTGTGAAAACTTTACAATTAACTTGTGCAGATATTTATATCATATCAACGAACCTTGTATTGTAAATATATAGACATTGTGTTGTTAGCCAATGGATACTTTCATGTTATATATGGATCTTTTGTTCTTCATTAACTTGAGAAACTTTTTCAAATTTTCAATTTAATCACACAAATCATGTGAAATAGATGGATATTATATTGTTAATAAATGAACTTTGTCATGCTATATACAGACTTTTTATTGTTCATAAACTTGAGAAACTTTTTGTTAAGCCTAGCCAACTGATAAACTGGACACACATGGACTTTTAGTTTAAAATATATGAAGATTGTGTTGTGCATGGTGGATATTGTGTTGTGCATTGTTTGCTCACTTGCTTATTTTGTCAAGCCTAGCCTATTGATAAAGTAGAATCTTATGGACTTTTAGTTGAGAATAAATGAACCTTATATTGTGCATAATGAATATTGTATTATGCATTGTTTGTCTATTTGTGCATTTGGTTAAGTCTAGTTTACTGATAAAGTAGAATCGTATGGACTTTTAGTTGAGAATATATGAACTTTAAGTTGTGCATAGTTGATATTGTTTTATGCATTGTTTGCTTACTTCTACATTTTGTCAAGCCTAACCTACTGATAAAGTAGAATCTTATAGATTTTAGTTGAAAATAAATGAACCTTATATTATACATAGTAGATATTGTGTTATGCATTGTTTACTTATTTGTGCATTTTGTTAAGCCTAGTTTATTGATAAAATAAAATTGTATGGACTTTTAGTTGAGAATATATGAACCTTATGTTGTGCATAGTGGATATTATGTTGTTCATTGTTTACTTACTTGTGCATTTTGTCAAGCTTAGCCTACTGATAAAGTAGAATCTTATAGACTTTTAGTTGAGAGTAAATGAACCTTATATTGTGTATAGTAAATATTGAGTTATGTATTGTTTGTCTATTTGTATATTTTATTAAGCCTAGCCTACTGATAAAGTAGAATCGTATGGACTTTTAGTTGAGAATATATGAACCTTATATTGTGTATAGTGGATATTGTGTTGTGCATTATTTGCTTACTTGTGTATTTTGTCAAGCCTAACCTACTAATAAAGTAGAATCTTATAGACTTTTAGTTGAAAAAAATGAATCTTATATTGTGCATTGTGAATATTATGTTATACATTATTTGCTTAACTTCAATATTTTGTTAAACCTAGTATAATGATAAATTAGAATTACATGGACTTTCAGGTGAGAATATATCACAAACCTTTTTTTTTTTTCTTACAACAGTCTTTAACTAGCCGTCCTCCCAAGAGGCCACAAACAAGGAGGATAGAGTCTTCCAAGATAAGAAGATTTATCATTATTCAAGATATGAAAAGGCCGGATACAGTCACAAGACATACAAGAATCCTAACCCAGCATGAGAAGTGGTTACATTGTACTTCTTTGGTGTACACAAGCAACTATAATTATGTATATGAAAGCATTTTCAAATAATATTTTTTAGGCAAGTGGGAATCACAAATATTTTTTGTTTGTATATGGAGAAGCAACTGTTAGATATTTTAGATATAGTGGCTAACTTTTTGTATATATCAGACTTGGAATATTGTGTCAAATTTCATGTGGGTACTTGTTTTAGTACCTAGGCTAATACCAACATGAAATTATTCATACATGATGTAATTGTCCTTCCTAATATTAGAAATGCATAGACTTTTTGTTGAACATGCATGGATATCGTCTTGTGCATAGTGAATGTTGTATCATGCATGGTTTGTCTAACATCATTTTGTTATAGCCTAAACTAGTGAAATACTAAAAACGTATGAATTTTTTGTTCAGCACACGTGGACATCGTATTATGCATAGTAGATGTTGTGTCGTGCATGGTTTGCCTAGTCATTTTTGCTAAAGTTAAGGCTAGTGAAATACTTAAAATGCATGGACTTTTTATTGAGAAGCATGGACATTGTCTTGTGCATAATGAATGTTATATCATGCATGGTTTATTTCGTTATTTTGAGAGTTCACACAAGTTCTAAATTTAAATCAAACAAAAAGCAAAATAATACTTTTGGTCTCAAGTGGCAATAAGGGTCTTAAGGCTTACAGAGTAATATCAGATTCATTTAGGTCTAACTTGCAATAAAGTCTATTTTTAAGGCCTTTCATGCCATTTTTCCTTTATTTTTTATCCTTATTTTAGTACTTGCAGACCTATCAAGTCATGACTTGTCTTTTTATTGTATATTTGAATTGATCCTTAAATCCCAAAAAAAAAATTATAATTAAAATATTTTTTTAGCATGCGAAAAATAATTTTTCATGACCAAAAATATATTTTTTATGAATAAAAAAATTAAGAAAGATAAATTAAAAAAAATCCTCCCTAATCTTCTTATCCTAAAAAAAAAAAATCTTATCTCAAAGTTATATATTAAAATGATATCTATAATATTCCTAAAAGAAATTATATATGCAATTGAAAAAATTAGCTTGGCCACTCTAGCATAGTTTATTTATATATTAACAATGAAAAAATTGAGATTCTCAACTAAATTTTGTAAATTTTTAATTGACATGACAAATAGTCTTAAGTATAGTCAGTAGATTTTCCAACTGAGTATTTACATTTTTTAAATTACAAGTAAAGACTACGGTTTTTTATTGTCATTAATGTTTTTACAGGGTCCCTAATTGCCATTTCCCCTTCTCTCTCTCTCTTCATATCTGTGAAACTAACACGCAGTCATTAGAGTTAAAAAAATGAGTTAGCCCTTGATAGGCTTCGGCCTAAAAAGGTCGAGCTTAAAAAGCTCGTTTTACTTTTGAAGTATCAAATTGTAAGGCTCAGCCCTTGAGATAGTAGGCTTAGAGCTAGCCCTGTGAGCTTCAAGCCCTGTTATTTATTTTTATTTTTTTCTATTAAATTTTTTATCAAATTAAATAGTAATACTTCATTCATTCCACAACTTAAAAATCTCATACTAGTATATAAATCAAAAGCACAGTCATATCAATAAACAAAATGACAACAATCAAAATAAAACAACTAAATAAATCATGAACACAAACAAAATGATAGCATCAAAATGACCAAATGAGATAAATTATAGACATAAGTCTATCTGAGAGCAAAATTGAGAATGAGGGAAAAATAAGGAAAAGCAAATCAGACTATGATTCTATTCAAGCAAGAGGAGGACTTGACAGATGTTGTCATTTGAATCTTTGAGCTTGGTGAAGCATTGTCATAGACGAAGGAGCACAATGAAGCACAATCGTAGACAAAAGAGCACTGTTGAGATTTGAGAGATGCTATCGATAAAGAGGAATAATGAGAGACGAGCATAACTCACATGAATAAAAGAAAAATCATAGAGGGGCAGAATCGATGGACTGTAGTCTGGAGAGTTCAACTGCCGTACAAGTGAAGGTTAGTTAAAATTCATACAGTGTTGTTGGCATCTAGTCACAATGAAGTCGAATAGAAGGCATTCTGTAAGCTAATGCCTTATTAATTTCAGAGGGAATATTGTGAAGAGTACACAAGGCAAGTACTCGTACCAATTTTTTTAAAAAAGAAAAGAAGACAAAAAGCAAGGAAATGTAACTAATGGGATAGTCTTATTGTTTGCTAAGACTAACGGATCGTACAATGAAATCAGAGGACCAAATTGTCTTTCCCCTGACCTTCTCTTGGTCACAAGCAGTGTCTCTTGATTGGGGCACAGTTTTTTCCATCCTAAATTCCTTTATATTCCAATGTCAAATTCTTCAATCTTCTTTGATATCTTCCTCTTCTATCACACCTGCTGCTGGAGAACTCCAATGTGTCTTTTTTTTTTTTCATATAAATATATTTGTCATAGTTTTCTGCATGGGTATTCACCTTTTGTTTGCATGCATTAAACTTAAAGGTCTAAGGCTATCAATTTTGTAATTCTTTTTAATCTCAATATTAAACCTTCTTCAACAGAGACAATGCTAATTTCCTGGATCAAATTCTTCAAAAAGGTAATTTCATTGTTCCCTATATGCTTTCCATTCTTGTTAGTATATTTGAAGGTTGTGATTTATTCTTTTCTCCTGTTTTAGGCTATATTTTCTTGCAAGGACAGGAAGGCCTATGGACGACTCATTGGTAAATTCTTTACGTACTTGTCTGGAAGATGCATGCATTTGCTTGCACAATTACTATTTTTAGTGAAAATATTTGCATCTCGATTAAAACATACGTTGCTTCTTAACTCATTTTGGTCCTGAACGTCACTTCCATGTCTAATTTAATGCAATCACTTGAAAAAAAAAAAGAAGAAGTGCATAATACATTAAATTGATTAGCCAAATAAAAAAGTACTGTAAATTGACTTGGCTTGAATTCATATTATCCATTCAACTCCCTTGTGTTATGTTAATTCACATGATTATTGTAATTCTTATAAGAAATATTAAAAATAAAGATGAGTAATGGAAACTTTTGTAAATAAATAGTCACCAATCATTGTGTACTTTCGTGGGAACACTTTACATCTCCGTGGTATGACTTGTTTAAAATGATTCAATTGTGCGACAGAATGATTATTTTTAGATACAGGCAAGAAAGAAAAGGAGCAAAAGAAACTTTTCTTTACTTGTATAAAAGAACTGAATTTTACCAGGATATAGAACTTGCACACCCTTTTTGCGTAAAGATTTATGGATTTATATATGATATAATCTTGATAATGTGAAGGAAGAAAAGTCAAATCATATTCATTGTTTATCTTCAATTAAAAATTTGCATGCTTTCCTATATCATAATGTTACTTTTTTAGGAAGTGTAGATGAAGAGGTTGAAATTGATTAGTCATGCTGATCTTCCTCAAATATTCCAAAGTAATTGTTGTTTTTTTTTTTAACCAAAAAGTTAGTTGTAGTTTAATTAAGAATCTTTGAGGATTCATTTGTCTGGCTCATCTATTTTCTTCTCCTTTGGTTGCACTCAAGTTTTAAGCCCAAGTTTAGTTGTCCTTGCTAGTGAGATATATATATATATATATATATTTATGGATATTGGAACAATCCAAGTGTACCGGCTTCGGCTGCATTTGCTAATTCTTTTGCTCCTTTGTATTTTACGGTGAGACAACTCAAGGAAGCGATGTCAACTGAGCAGCCCTGTGATTTAGCATACGAAATTGGAGATGGACTGTATGATATAAAGGACTCCCACAGGGCTTTCCGAGACCAGGTGGGGATGCATTTTATTCGTTCATACATGCATGGTTACTCTTAATATTTATCGCAACAAATTCAAAGTATTCATTATCCATTAATCCTCATAGACATGTTGTTTCGGCTTTTTGTTAAAATATATTCTTAGCATTGTATTATGACCATCTACATTGCTGTACTTGGAGCCAGTAAGTTGTGAAGTTTCATGTATGGTTGTAGTTTTTTTTGGCCAAGGATGTGTAGATGTTAAAAAACCCACTTCGTTGAAGAAAATTTCTTTGTAACATCCAAGTCTTGTATCTCTACAACGTGTACTGGTGGCCTTATTTTCTTATAGGTCCTTTTCTAATTTTATTGTGCTTCTTCAGGGTTCTTTTTCTTGCAGCATAACAGATAACTTGAGTGTTCACTGCATTGGCTTTGTATTTACAGTTAACCATCATTATCCTTTCAACGATCAAGTTGTGATATATGTCCGCCATCTAGGACCAGAAGTTTCAGTAGGGCAAGCATGGCAAGAGGGGAACAAGTTGGAGCAAATACCGCGAAAATTATGTGGTGAGATTTTAATGGTGAAGAATTATGTTTCCTTATGACAAGATCACCGCAAAAAGTTACTGAGCTCCCCCTTGGAGACAATTGAAATTTGATTCTGTATACAAGCATAAATGGTTTTAAGTCCTAAGGTCACTAGATAGTGGCATGTCTAATGTAAGATTATGTGAGAATGGCGTTTCTTTCTGAGTAAATTTTAGCGAGAAAATAGGACTCCAGGCGTGTTGTGTTATATACAGATAAACTGAGTTGTATATAGGTAATTGAGGCTAGAGTATTGCACAAGCATTATTTTGTTGAATTCTCTGTGCTAGTGTTTATTTTGCAAAATCAATAGTTCCAAGTTGTGTGTCATTTTTTTCAACCTTGGCAACTTTCAGTTCCTTGTGTGTATTCTAATCCAAACAAACGTGTGCACTCTTTTTGCATTGTGGGAATGCTATTTTCCTTCGAAATAGTTATCTGAAGCTTATTGATTTTATTTTTTCTGCGTATGATCAAAATTATGAGTCCCCTTAATTTTATTTTCTTGCCAATATGAATGACACATATCAAAATTAACTTGTAAGGATAATATTGAAAACAAAAGTGGTGTAATCAAATTCATTCCATCTATTTTATAGTAACTCCGAAATAAGGGTCAAGAGCCTGGTTGATTTATTGAATACAACCCAAGTCATATCTGGCAAATTCATCAATTATGCATTGTTTCTACCTCATTTTGTTTCCATATAGGGGGACAACAAACTAAACTGGAGCAATACACTCCTTATATGTCAGAGTCAGACTTCCAGGGGATCTCTTCAATCAAACGGGGAAGAAATCAGCATATATAAAATCTTCATCTATATGATAGCCATGTTTTACCAAGAAGTTGCCTGATAATGTCCCTCATTGTGGGTCTCATGTATGGATTCTTCTCAGTGCATCTCAGAACCACCTTAAGCACATCAATAACTTGCGCAAGTACAAATGGATTCAAAACCTCCTCTGCAAGGCTCTCATCAACAATTTTATTAATTTCTCCTGTTTCCCCCAACACAGTTCTCACCCAGCTCCTTATCTCAATTCCCTCTATAAATGATGGATCTACTGCCTTCTTCTGGGTTATCAATTGAAGCAAAACTATCCCATAATCGTAGACATCAACGGCTGTTATATATACATTTTTTGTCATGGGCCAATGAGAACATGTTATTTTGTGTAAGCATACGAAAATGCTCCCTCCAATTCTTTTCATAAGACCCTCTTAACTACTTTCACGAAATTAAGGAATAAGTTAAAATTAGTTAAATGTCAAAAATTTCTCAAGTTTTACCCTTTGATTGACATAGTTTATTGCAGGGAGAGGCGGGATGGAAGTGTCGTTATTTAAGCTAAGAATGAAAAAAAAAACAAGGGCATTGTCTAAATGAGTCATGAACGTTTTATTAATTTTTGTGAAGATTCTAGTATTGAGATCAATGGATATAGTCTTACAAATAGATACGGAGGGAGTAGTAAAGAAAGAGAAAATTGGCAATGAGCAGGAATATGTACCTGGAACAGATGAAGATGGTGTTGAAGAAGATTGATCGAAAAACTGGGCAAAACTGAAATCAACAATATGAGGCTCCATATCAGAAACTAGTAGTATATTTCTTGGTTTGATGGCACCATGTACAATGGCAGGATGACAATCAAGATGGAGATAGGCCAACCCACAAGCAATTCCAGTTGCTATTGTAAAATGGACTTTCCATTTCAGGGATGGTGGTGGATTCTTTTCACGCAAAGCATCATGAAGCTTTCCTCCTGGCATGTACTCCTACCAGATTACACCATAGTCTTCTCTGAGCGTGTGACCTAGCATTCTGACTATATTTCGGTGCCTAATCTTTTTAAGGATTTCAATTTCTGTAACCATGCTTAACATATTGCCTTTGTTACGAGCAACCTTCCTTTCAACAAAGACTCCGCCTGAATATAAGAGTTCTTCTGGGGATCATGTTCAGATTAGTTGGGCTTGCAGCAGGCTCCATCACTAATATTTTTGATATTTTTACACATTTACTATTTAATTTTATTTTATTTATATAGATTTTATAAATTTAATTTAAAAAATATTGATACAGATTAGTTTGGATAAAAGAATATGAGCATACTTAAAAATTAAGCCAATAATCAAATTTTAAAAACTTTATTTATATTTATTTTGAATCATTTAATATAGTTATCAATTAGGGTTATTAAGTTTAGTTTTATCATTTTTATTAAATTTTCGGTTTATTTAACATATGGACGCACATGGTGATGGCACGCACAAAATCACATCGAATTGAATAAAAAGAGGACGTAGAATTTATTGGAGGGGAGCAGAGGCGTCGTTTTCTTTCCCCCTCAATTTTCATGAGCGATAGCTTTCTGTATTTCTTTTCTTCATTCACTTCAGCGATGGCTGTTCTCATTTTCACCTATTTTTTTTTGATTTAAAGTTATAAAGAACTAACTTTCTTGATGTGATCAGTCACAAAAACCATGACCTTAAACTATAATAAGAGTTTTTGATATTTAAGAAAGATTTTATTTTAGCTTTGTTGCAATCTTTCTACTTATAAATTTTATGTTTTAATTGTTATTATTTATTAGAATAGCTTTGCTGCATTATTTTTGGATTATATATTTTATCTAAGATTTTACTTACTGTAATTAATTGATATAGTATCATAAGAGCAATTTGGCCAAGCTTATGTGATTATTCATGTTTTGTTTCTGGTGTGGTTAATATAGAAACAAGTGTTGGATTGTGGTTTAAGAGAGATTTTAATTAGTCCATAACTTAATTTCTTATTTAATCATTGAATAATAATTTAGAAAAAATATATAATAAAACAAGAATAATAAAGTTAAATAATTTCAATTTATTATATGGATGAGAAAAATTAAGTTTAGGTAATTAGGATGTGATTGACTATGTTACTTGTACTTGGTGATTTTCTTAATTCAACTTGCTTTAATTATTTAATTTTAATTTAGTTTTTAAAATTAATTTTGTTATAAAAAATCCCCCCATTATTTAGTTTTTTTATAATCTTAATTTAAATAGTTAATCTATTAACTTTTAGAGAAATGATTTAATTTGCGTTTTACTATAAAGTTTAGTTTTTATTAATTTTGGCATTATTTGATAATAGTGTCAATTTTGGTGTCGTTGTTGGGGAGCCAATTGTATTAATTAGTTGAATTAAGAAGATTAATATTAGTGTTTGTTTTGTTTTTGGTTTCACTTTTCCCCTTGTTTTGTGCTTTAATTTGATCATTTTGGTTGCTAATATCATTTTTGGGGTTGCTGGATTTTTTTTTCCTCACTTACCAAACTTTTCTAAAACTCAATAATTTTATATTTTGGGTAGTGTTGAGTGAAATTTTCAGCTTTAGCTATTAAATGATCTCTAATTTGGCCAAATTCCATCAATATCATCGCTTTTCATATTTTCAATTATTTTTTTAAATTTTAGATTATTTTTAAATTTTTTTCAAATTTAATATTTTGATTTTTTTCCTTTCTTGTTTTAGATAGTTTCTTTTATTTTTGTTTGTTATTTTAATGAAGACTGGGTCCACTTGAAAAAAAAAATTAATGATTTTGATCATATACTTAAAAATACTTTGTGCTTTCTTTTATTTTCTTTTAGTTTAATTGATTCCATTTTGGCTGTGGATATGGCTTGAAATTGTTATCATCTTGATACTGATTTTTGTCCCTTTATGCTTTATCATGATGCTCATAGTATTGATAAGAAAATTGGTGAGTTGTCTTCTATTGTTAGATAATTGCTTGCTAAATAAGTACTAGTACAACTATTTGAATTGACCCCTTACCTTCCTTACTATTACCCTTTTAAGAGTTCTCCAACATATAATGAACAATGATCATATTATCATCTACACCATCACTTCTACTCCTATCTTTATAAGAGTACCTCAACTTTTGTCCAATAATACCCCCATATGCGAGCTAATCATCTGCTTGAGACTGCACAGCCTCTACAATCAGTAAGCCAACACATTCCAATACTTGAGAAGTCTAACAAGGGGAGTAATGTGGAAGTTATGATGAAGCATACATATCTTAAGACTTAGAAAATAGTATATTAACCATGTTTTCTAATAAAACAAGTTTAGGAGGATTCTTCACTTGATGATGGTGTATATGAGGACATTGTTATTGAATTTCCTGGTAGTGTTAAGAGTCTAAAATCACAAAACCATGTTCTAATTGTACTGGTGAATTATGGGCATGCAAGAGTGGTGTTGATATTGATATATTTTCTCCTGATTTTGTTGACTTTTCTTGGTCTAAAAAATTATTGAATATGTGCAATAGCCTGGAAATAAAATATAAATAATATATAACAACAACAGCAACAACAACACCACCGCTAACACCAGATTCCCCCCTGATCCCCATTATCTATATGCTCGGTCAATGTACCCTGAGTAAGAGAGACAGAAACGTGTGGCTAGAGTCTAGAAACTTCAGCTTTATTCTCGCTCTCCCTTTGTCCCCCTCCTTTCCTCTTTCAGTTTGCCGTTGTGGGTGTGTTTGGGTGGCCGATTATACACTGCTGCAGAGAGTTTCGTCGAACTTGCGGCTTCTTCCTTCTCTTCCTTGCTTCTCGCCATCAGTCTTCTCTTCTTTCCTTTTCATTTGCTGCAGCAGTGCCACAGACTCTTTTCTCGGTTGATACGTCCTTGTCCAGTGGTCCAACACTTGTTCTTCCTTTTTCTCTTAGCTTGATTTGGTGTGGGTATGGTTGAAACTTCTCCTCCTTATTTTTTGTTGCTACTATCATCCTTCTCTGAGTGTGAGTGTGTTGTTTGGGTTCTTACAAATTTGGAATCTTCCTCTCTAATTCTGTGTGATACGTGAATAAGAGTATATTTGGGATTTAATCAAGTTGGAATTTAAGTTTTTATTTATAAGGGTGCACATTGGTAGATAATTGCACTTGAGTCTTGGTTTTGCGAGAGAAGGAAGGTAGGTAGAGAATTAATTTGTTAGAACTTAATTGATTTTTGATGGAAGATTAGATAAGTTATAACCAAAGTTGGAATCAATATCTCCTCTAATTCTGCTCAAGCCAAGTCAATAATATTACCAGCTCCTGACTCATTTCACTGTTATAGTCTACAGTTGCAGCTTAGCTTTCTACCTTGGCTTCCTTTGGGCTTCCACACTTGAGAACACCATAGAATCGGCCACTTATATGTCTTATTAATGTTTTGCCCAATAGTTAAAAGTAGGCTCTCCATATATGACCTTTTATGCCGATCGGTTAAAATTAGACTATTCATATGGTCTCTTCTAGGCCCACTGGTCAAAAGTATTAAGCCCTTGAGTTGTGTGTGCCGCTGATTAGGGTTAATATTTTGTACCCTGGTTAAAAGCTTGAATTAGGCTTTCCGTGGGGATTATTTTTTATGCCTACCGGTTAAAATTACGCTTTTCGTATATTATCTTTATGCCTCTTGGTTAAAATTAGGCTCTTTATAAATTCTCTTTCATGTCCATTGGACAAAAGCATAAATTCTCTTTCATGTCCATTGGACAAAAGCATTGTGTCACGGTCTTGAAACTCCTTTATCCTTAAACTGTGCAAGTCTTAGCGCGATCAACCTTTTGATTTTAGTTAAGTCTGCTGAATTCTCAAAATGTAGGCAAAAGAATTTGAAAACTTAAACATGAGAGAAGAGAGCTAGGATGAGAGAACTTGAAAGTTTAGAACTTTGCTTGGTTTTCTTATTGTTTACCAATGAGGGGTGAGGAGGTATTTATAGACTTCTCCCTTATTCTAGAGTTTTTTCATCTCCTTAATGAATGGTAGAGATCAATCTAATCCTATAGTTTACATTCATCCTCTATAATGTTCCATACAAATATCTATATATTTACAAGAATATTTCTAGACTAATCTTTAAGATATGTGTGGAATGTTTTAAAACATTTTAAAATATTTTAAAATATTCTAGACATCTCCACATCCCTCTCTAAGTTTTAAAACTTTCTAGAAACTTCTAGATTTTTCCATATATTTCTAGATTATTCTAGATACTTCTAAAATATTCTAGAATATATTAGATCCTTTTTGAATGTCTTGGATTGTCCTGAAAATCTCTGCATCATTTTGGACATCTCCAAAAGCACCGTAATCTCATGGTTTCTTTTCTTTTTGAACTAAGGTTGTGACATTCTCTCCCACCTAATCTAGTGACGCTCTCATCACTGATTCAATTCATGTACTTGGGATTTCTCTTGCAAGGATACTTTTTCTTTGTCATGGAATCATTACTCTCTCTCTAAAAAGTTAGCTCATTGGAGTACGTTGCATACCTCTCTCCCCTTCCATCCAGGGGACCACACTATTCCATCCATGGGTGGTCAAAGTATCATTGCCTTCTCTCTCACAAGCTGGCTCAATGGAGTATTCAGCACATTCGTTTATATAGCTAAGACCCTCCTCAAGTTCTTTCAACGTGGGATGTAACAATTCTCCCAACTAATCTGTGATGTCCTCATCAAAGGTGAGGGCCCACCGAATGAGTAAACTCAGGTCTAGCTTAGACCTTCATCACAACTCTTTACCCTTCAAGTTTTCTAAGAGTATGATTCTCCAATATACCTATATCACCCTTAATCTTCTCAACTTTACCAACCATCTCTTCCATGGTTCTCTTTAAGGCATCAATTTTAATCAACAAAATAGTAAGGTTCTCAGTACATACCTTACTAGTCCCTCATGCCTTCTTTCCACCATGGTATGGAGGTTGAGATTCCCCTCTCCTCTCTTCTACGTGAGCAAGAGTTTTCTTAGTTACACCAAACATCCTTACCTACGAGTATGAATCCGAACCGTGGCTCCCTCGAACTTGGCTCTGATACCACTTTGTTACAGCCTTGGAACTCCTCTATTCTTAAATCGTGCCAGCCTTAGCGTGATCAATCTGTTGATCTTAGTTAAGTCAGTCGAACCCTCATAATGTAGGTAAAGGAATTTGAAAACTTAAACACAAGAGAGAAAAGAGCTAGGATGAGATAATTTGAAAGTTTAGAACTTTGCTTGGTTTTCTTGTTGTTTACAAATGAGGGGTGAGGAGGTATTTATAAATTTTCCTCTTATTCTAGAGTTTTTCCCTCTTTAATAGATGGTGGAGATCAATCGAATCCTACAGTTTACATTCATCCTCTAGCGTATTCTGTACAAATATCTACAACAAATATCTAGATATTTACAAGATATTTCTAAACTAAACTTTAAAATATGTGTGGAATGTTTTAGAACGTTCTAGAATATCTTAGAATATTCTAGATATCTTCACATTTCTCTTTAAGTTTCTAGAACCTTTTAAAATTTCTAGATTCTTCTAGATACTTCTAAAATATTGTAGAACATACTAAATTATTCTTGAATGTCCTGGATTGTCCTAAAAATCTTTATATCATCTTGGATATCTCCAAAAGTATCGTAATCTCATGGTTTCTTTTCTTTTTGAATAAAAGTTGTGACAATTGGCCCTAAACTTGTATGGGCCACTAATTTGAGTTAATTTTTTATACTCTGGGTAAAAGATACAATTCAAAAGGTGAAAGTTAATGGTGCTCAGCTTTTCCAGATATCACTCCTTACTTTCATTTAACATATCTCTGTTAGGAAGGAGTAGACGAGGGATAGGTTCCACCTTATACCTATTGCCTATTGTGTATATCTTGAGGATTGAAGATGGTTCTTGTCATAATCGTCTTCAACCTATGGTGGAGGAAAATCTACTGTGTTAATTGCAAGCTCAGGAGGATCTTTCAGGTAAGGTTCCCTTCAACGCAAGAAAGGAGTGATAGCAAAAAAAGCTTAACCTTTCATTTATCATAATGATGTAGTTTGTACGTGCAAGCAAGAAAGAAATAATATTAATGTCCTAGAATGCTCTGTCATTATCACTGAGTAGCAAAAGGAGAAAAAGCTTGCTTTTCTTTGCCTGAATTAATCTCTCTTTTACCCTCTGGTTTTTGCCATATGCCCTATTCAAGTCACTTCGATAATCCCAGACATACAAGTGCTCCCAAGATGATGGGGCAGATGGTAAAGGACGATAAAACACCACATCTTCCTGAAGAAATCATCAGAAACATTCTCAAAACCCTTTTCTTCTTTTCATTTGTCATGTTAGATGGTATATCCTGAGAGTGAACTTGAGCCTTTGCCCTTATATTTGCTTGATTGTGAGATGTGAGTAGTTCAATTTCAGAACACTCCATGGAAGATATACCATAGGATTGTTAGTTCGAGCAATGGCTTTCTCTGTATCAAACTCTTTGATATCTCCTTTTTGTTATGGAATCCAGCGGCTAAAGAGGTGAGATCATTACCCAACCTCTTAATCCTTTTGAGAAATTAATTTTTGATGGATTTGGGTTTTACCCAACTGTTATACAATGATTACAAAATATAAGGATTTGATTTGTGATGGGTTTAGGTTTTACTCAACTGGCATTTGTTTTTATTTTGTTGCAGCTTATGGTTAAGTATCTTCCCTACTCGCAATTGTTGCTCCCAATCCTTGAAGGTGCAAAAGTCTTCATTCATGTGTCTTGATGAAAATGCTTGCTGGCACTGTTGCGCCATGTTTCCAACTATCTATAAATATGATATCCTCTATTAGGATTTATCTTTCATGTTTCCAACTTCATTGCTGACTATGAAGGTTTCAATATCAAGTCTATAAAATAATTTGATTTCCCAACCAGTTTGGTTTGGGATGAAAAGGGTAGCGAAGATTTTGTCTAAAGTAAACTTATCACTCTGTCTTATAGATTCATTTCTCTTCTCTTGAAATTTGAACTGGGTACTGCATGTTTATCTTGAAGTTTCTCTTTCTGCTCTTTTCTTTGTTTTTTTTCCTCCAGATTTTGTTCCTTCAAGTTTGAAACTTTTTTATGCCAACAAGTTTGACTCTTCTATCATCTATGTTCTCTTTTCTTTCTTTTAAGTCATCCATTTAACACCTGCATTTTCTTACACGTCAAAAAAATTTGGTTATGAAAATTTTAGAGATTTTCTAATATTGTGATTATATATATGGGGGTTTTCATAATTGCTTTAACAATTGCAAGTGGGCACAGATAAGCAATTTTGAATATGATCACTCCCTACCTCCTCATTAATGTATTGATGATTAATAAGCAGCAATGTAAGATCAATTCAAGTGCAACTGTTAAATATTATAAATATTTTTGAGTATTTCAAAAGAAATTATTATAAAATAGTAATATTAATTATTATTTAAGTCTATTTATTATTTTATAACATATAATTTAAATAGTATTATTATTTGAAATTGTTTTTTAATTGTAATTAAAGTGGTTTTATTGCCAGCATTATGAGATCTGTCTATAAAAGGCAATGCTTGCCACAGGTTCAATCAAAGCCTTGGTACTCTTAGCCTTTCTCTACTCTTCTATCTGAGTATATTCTGTGAATTTTTATTGTTCTGTGTCCCTACTTTTTGTAGGAAGAGTTTGTTTAATCCTGGAGAATTGTCGTGCGATCCACTCGATATGGTAAAAGAACTCTTAAGGACAGTGTCTTTAAGCATAATTCAAACTATATTTTTACCTACTAGTGTCAACAATCTTAAGAGCTAGCTCCGGCAAGTTAATCTTGTTTGGATATATTAAGCCTGATGGGTTTGGACCTAGTGGAGGTTTGGTGATGAGGCAATGAGTTCCCGATGATGTTTATAAACAAATTGAGTGTTGGGGTTCATGTGATATACAAAGTATATTTTGAAATGAGCAATGGTGAAGGACACCAACAATGCCAAATTTACCCCAAAATTCAAACTCATTTAAGACCTCAAAAGCACACATTTTAGGGCGAAAAGTCCCAACATGAACACTAATGGTGTTGTCATCGATTAATCATCCATGTGACTTGATCTTATTCCACAGGTACATATATGATTTTTTTTTTTTAGTGAAACGGGGCAAGCCACAGACTTGGGAGTATTAAAAAGGACGATAGAATGGTACAAGAACCTGCATTAGACACGTGAAAACCTCGAACAGAGGCTTCGTAAATCACCTTGCGGTTAGTGTCTGCCTCCCTCTAACTAAGTCTGAAATTTGCTTTTACATTTTTGAGATAATTGCCACTCAAAATTTTATCAGGCTATTTGATAAATGTTTAGCAATGGCACATGGGTATATTATGGAGTCTTAAATGATAGTTTGCGGGCTAGCTGACAATTTCGAGTATTTTTGAAAATCCATATAGGTTATGAACATGGCTATCAAAGAGACGATGTACGTCTTTAATGTGAGTTATAGAAATGTTTTTTTTATTGGTAACAAACAAACATTTATGCAATTTGATTTGGAATTAAAGTAAGCTAGTATTTTCTTACCCAAAAAAAAAGTAAGCTAGTATTTAAAGTTAAAACAGTTGTGCAACTTTGCCCATGGTTAAAGGTGTTATATTTTTTCCCCCCTTAAATGTAAAGTCAGCTGGCTAGTTATTTATTTATGACGTAATGCTAATTGTTCATAGGACATAGCTATCAATATTTAGATAGATTGGACCTAAATAATTTGATCAGTTGCTATACCATATGCATAACCCGTGAAATAATAATTTTATGAAATGCCAACGTTTCTTTTGGTGTTGGCTTATTATCTAGTTGTGTTGGCATCTCTCTTAGAGGATTTTTTTTTTTTTTGGCATGGGTGATTGTGGTCATTATTATTTCAACTTGACAAGTATGGTTGTTCATGTTAATAATATTGTTGCCTATGGTTTTAAATTACAAAAAGAAATTTATGAGCTTGACCGGTTTGTTATGAAAAACGAGTAACTGCATTATGTGTGATTTATTTTGGTGACATAAATTAGCTAATTTGAAAATCATAATGATTTTCAACGTGTAGAGCATGTTTCAAATTATGTTCATGGGTTTGATGAATTTTACATGAAATTGTTTTGCACTGGTTCTAGCATTGAATCAAGATAGTCATGGTACTGGTTAAATTGTTGAAGCATTGCCAATGTTAAAAATGAGGACTTGATGGACATTAAATTGATGAATACAATACTATTTACGTTGGGTCCATTACTTCTTGTTCTCATGATAGATATATTGATTGATAATGACACATGGAAGAGGTTTATTTCCCTTGTCATGAGAAAATTGATGATAAGGAAAATTGCAATGATATATTCAGATTCTAATTTAGTTAGAGTTATTGAGAATGTGATTGAAATATTTGAAAGTGTGGGGGTACCTAATGTGTGGAGTGTCTTGCAAAAAATGATGTTGCTTTATTAAAAAATGTGTTGTGCCAAAATATTAGCCTCATTTTATAAATGCCAAGATATTATTTTGTGTTGTAATTTAGAGAGGAAAATTAACTAAAAGGAGGCTATTATTTGCATGAGGACATATTTTGTTAATTATGAAATTATGTGGCTTAGAAATAAGCATCGTAATTGTGGCACAAAATTTAATCATTTATCTAGTGTAGATAAATGTAATTTGAAATAAGAGCATGACTTATTTCATTATCTTGTCATGAACATTCATTATCGTGATTGTGAATAATGATCTATTTATGTGTTATGGTCCATATGAGATAAATAGAATATTCTCTAAATTATGGTATATTGTATAGTGATTTCTCACTGTATTGGAAGGATATAGTGATGCTAACTGATTTTGGATTCAGAAGAGTTACTAGTGATTAGCCATCCTTAGTGGTGATGGAAACAAATATAATAATGGGGCCATAGAATTTATTACTCTGAAATTGGAGGCTAAGTTGTGGAAAACTTCCTTAACAATTGTTTTGGTGTAAATCCGATAATGAGTGTCGATGAGCATTCCCATGATACAAACATATTATTAAAAAAAATTGAAAGTGGAATGATTTTATTACTCGATATATGTATGTATGTATGAACAAATTTTAGAGAGTTTGTTACATTAATAAGTGTTAATCCCATAAAATACGTTGCATGGAGATTAAGTCTCATAAGAGAGAGATAAATGAGTATTTAAGGGATACCATAAATGTTGGTATCACGTATAATGGATTTTCATTGTATTAAAATAATACAATGATATAAATTGAATTTTATATTCAGATGAGGAAAAATTCATTGGTAGCCAAATAAAATATTATATGAGCTAGAGTATATTACTCTGAAGTTGGCTAATAATGAGGCTAAGTGGTTGAGAAACTTCTTAATGAATAATATTGCATTGAGGGTAAAATCGACACACATTATGTTGATGATTTGTAATTGCTAAATGGTGAGAGTCATTGTCAAGAGAATAATAGCATAGGTAGATATCATTTGAGATACAATTAAGCATGCTAAAAGAGGGAGTTATCTCAATTGATGATGTAAGAACAGATGCAAATCTGACGGATCCATTAACTAACTCTTGGGGAAGAATTTTAATTATTTAAATGTTGACGACAATGGAACTTAAGCTAATTTGAAATTAATAGTGATGGCAACTCAACCTTTGTGATTGGAGATTTCATGAAGAAGGTTCAATGGGTAAGAATAAGTCACTTGTTAGTTCTACTAGCACTAAATTTTTGTCCATTTTTATGGCTTGAGAAAGTGTTAGATTGCATTGATTGGAGGCTAAGCAAAGCTCTTAATGTTTTTCCTAATCATTATGGATGGTGTATTCATTACAGATATACTTGATAAAAACACTTGTACAAATGTGAAGTAGGGCCTCTTCTATGAGATTGTGACTAAATTTCTAGAGCATTTATTAAAACCAGGCACGTACACGGCCGTTAACATGCAAAACTGTCGTTAACAATAAAAATTGGGGGAGGGGGGTATAATCTAACTAATAAGACCTCTAACACATAACCAAGATTTGCTGGTTCAATAATAAAGTTACACCGACTTTTTTGTGTGTTAAGTTTTATTGGTTTAGGTTTGGTTCAAATTGAAAGACACCAAATTTGAAGTGGTTATCTTTCGTGAGAATAACTCAGATGATAGTAGTCTTTTTGACATATGTGGGTGATAGTTACAATTGTGTCAAAAAGGAAAGTCTCATGTTGCTCAAATGAATGAAGGCCTTAGTTTATAAATACTAAGATGTGAACTTGGGCTAATAAATGGCCTTAGAGGAGAAATGGGCTCTTGCATATAATTGCACGCAAATTAGACATAATTCTAGGCTAATGCAATTTCAAAATTTTGGAAACTAGTTTTTGGAGATGCAAAATTATTTGTATAAGATAGTTTTCTAAAAATTTTCCTTCCTTTTGAAATATGTGGGGGATTGTTGAATATTATAAATTTTTTTTAGTATTTCAAAAGAAATTATTATAAAATAGTAATATTAATTATTATTTAAGTCTATTTATTATTTTATAACATACAATTTAAACAACATTATTATTTAAAACCATTTTTTAATTGTGGTTAAGATGGTTTTATTACCTAGCATATGAGATTTGCCTATAAAAGGCAATGCTTGCCACAGGTTCAATCAGAGCCTTAGTACTCTCGGCCTTTCTCTCTTCTTCTATCATACTAGTTGTGCAGTTATCTAAATATATTCAATGAATTTTTGTTGTTTTGTATCCTTACTTTTAGTAGGAAGAGTCTGTTTAATCCTAGAGAGCTGCCGACGATCAACTTGGTGTGGCGGAATAGCTCTTAAGGACAGTGTCATTGGGCACGACTCAGACCATATTTTTACCTACTGGTGTCAACCGCAACAAAGTTAGGGTTAATGGATTTAGTTTTCAATATCATTGTTACCTTTATACAGCCATATATGTTGAGCAGCATATAAATAACCTTAACAATATATGATTAATAGCATTATAATCCATGGAAAAGGTAAACGTTTTGTTTATGAAGAGGAATTCTTCGAAATGTTTCCGGGCATGTTTTTTAGTTTTAATTAATTACTTGATTATTAATTTGCTTGATATTTTTATCAAGGAGAATCTCCAACACAAGTTCAAATAAATGTTAAGTCTGAATCCTAATGCATCTTACTGTTATTACATGTAATGGAATTGCCAATAGCTGCTAAATTATAGCATAATAATTTATCCTGAACTACCACAATAATTATGATAATAATCACATAAAGATAATCACCCTTATTTTCCCATGTCCTCACTAATTGCTTGTCAGTTCCTCACCCTCTCTCCATTTATCTCTCCTTTTCCACCCTCTATATCAGGTTCATTTTAGTCTACTTTTTACTTTTTTAATTGCAGCTTTTACTTCTGCCAATGCTCTAAGAATTTTTGTTCTCTTTCTCCATACTATTTTTTGTCTATCCTTTATACAATTTCAAATTCAGATTTCATTTGAAGACATCCCTCTCTCTAACAAGCTGGGGTTCATGTATTTGAAAGGAAAGACCTACAACTAATCAAACAATTTTTGAATTTTAGGATGCTTTGTTCTCTTCTTCTCAAATGCTTCCAGACACTACTCCTGTGACATGTCAGTTCCTTTTTTGATTATCAAGGGATGATCCTAACTTCTTATAAAATCCTCTTGGTGATCGTATTGAAGTTCTTCCTTTGGCAGCAAGAGGTACACCGCACACAACATCGTATGAGCTTTTTTTTTTTTTTTAACAACGTAGTATGGTATAAGAGGTAAAAATTTATGGGATAATGAGAAATATTTTATGCAATATTTTTATTTTGCACTTCCCACATTTGAATAAAGACAGTAGTTTCATACATTAAACCAGAAGTCAGCTTCAAATTCAAATCATTACTTTACTACTCAAAAATCCTCTACAATCAGAGTTCATTTTGTTATGTCTGTGCATTTCAAGCTACTTCACACATTAGAAATCTATTGGCTTTGAGAAGTTTGTCTGTAGGTTGTCTCTTTAGCAGATACAAAACTAACATCTTCACATATCATAAATTAGGAGGCCACTGTTTTTTTTTTTTTTTTTTGTTAAACGCTAAAGTTGATTAGGACCTACTTTGCAATAACAGCTAATCGCTTAAATTGATTGAAGGAGGGTGATTAATGATCTTTTTAGTTTCTGCCTAATTCTTCTATATCCTCCTCCATTTTTATTGTCAACTATTTTTCATCAACTACTGTCAAAGAAGTGTGCAATGATAAACACTAGTAAAGGGGTAATTTAACAACTACTAAGATAGTTTATTATTCACTGGCCATATGAAAGGGAGATTTGAAAGGAAAAGAATAGCCTCTAATTTCACAATAAAAAGTAAAATTTCATTAATATTATTTTTACCCCAATTTATGTTCTAATTATAATTTGAGTTTGTTAATGTTTTTACTGTCCTGTGCGTTGTGCGGGAGCTAGAATCTAGTTTAACATTAAGAACATTTCTAGAGGTAATTTCAGTTACGTATTGGTCACTGTGCGGGGAGAATTTAAAGTTGATTTCTTTGGGTTTAAAGCTAACTCTTGATGGGGAGTTTATTTGAAAAGTATAATATTAATATTGGAACTGTTGGACAAGAGATTAAAGGTTAAGAAGTTCAAATTGACTTCTTTAAAAATTTATGTATATTAGTTGTTTGCAAAAAAGTCTGAAAGAGAATTATATTCTAATAGTTAAATTTATTGGTTAAAATGATATGATAAATTTGAAGACTTAAATGATGATGGAGGGTGAACTTTGACTTATTAAAGTTAATTGTGATTTTATTATTGTGGTGAAAGAATTTGTTCATTTAGTAGAAAATCTATTAAAATTTTATTATATTTAATAGGATCATTAGAAGAAGAGAAAACTTGATTATAGTTGTAAGAAGAGAATTTTGGAATTGAGTGTTATATGAGATAAGTAAATAATATTCCCCAATAAATAGAAGTAATGATCTTTTTCTTACTTTATTTATTTACTTATTCACTTTAATCGTTCTAAATAGATTTTTTTTAATGGTATCTTATGAATAAGCTAATTTATATGTAATTGACTTATTTATTATAACTTTAATTATGTAGGCATTCTCATGGTATTTTTGTTTTCTTACAAATATTATACATGTATGAACTGGATAAATCATAAAAAAATTATTTATACTTTATAATTAAAAGAAAATTTTGAACTATAAGGATTTTTGAACTCCATGCATGATAGAAATGTTTTATAAGACTTAATACAAACATTGGTTGCTAATAATAATTTTGTTAGCCCTTGACATGCCATAACACACCTAACTAACAAGGTATATTGGAGGTGTTAACCCTGTGTGTCAACCAACACACGTAGAAGGGGGGATGTGATTTTATTAATATAATTCATGCCTATTATTCATAAGCTTAATGCTTGCATCTATTTTTCGTAGCTTCTAGTCATATTGGATGTTATTTACCCTTGTAGGTTATGTGTCAATGTCTGTTATTCCAAGTGATATTTTTGCTCTTAAAAATTGTATTGTTATGATTTATTTTTGTTCTAAAGTCGCACCATGAATCATATAGGTAGGACCTTTGTTTAAAGTATTTTGATTTGTATGTATACATACTGTACTGGAGTAGAACTTCAACTATTGCTTAGATATTCTTTTTGGCAGGTTGTAGAGATTTCGAGAAGTCTAACTTACGATGGAGATTTTGTCAAAGTTTCTACAACAATGCTTGAATATTTTATTACTATTAGTTTTTGCTTGATACAAATGATGATTATATGACAAGATTGGCTAATTAAAACGTTGGACATCATATAGGTTTAGGATTATGGAATATGAGTTTTCTTGTATTCCAATTGATTACACTTTGGAAGTTTAGGGTATGGTAATATGCTAGTAATCTTGCACTACCTGATATTATTGTTTCTGATGCCGTGATATATTTTACATCTAATAAAGCTTATAATAACATTGATTTAGAGTACCTTGAGACAATTGAGTCCAAGAATATTATTCCATGCATTAATATTGCTAATATTGATGAATGTTTGCATTGTTCTTCCTTTGACTTATCTACTTTTAGTATTAAGCCTTCAACTGTTTGTAGAACTAAATTTTTTTATCATTGGGGAGATGAGAAGATAAAGAAATTACCTATAGTTGAGAACAAATGTGGGGGTGACTATGAGATTAAAGTGAATATAAGTTGTAAGAGTTCTTAAGAGAAAGTTATACTTAAAGAGCATGTGTTATTTTGCATTAATGATGATCTTAGTCAGGAACCTCAGTATGATTATCTTTCATTTATAAATGAATAATGTGATGAGACTTGGGATGATTTCATTGCTGAGTTGCCTTGTAATGTCTGCCTTGACATTACCAAGATAACACTTTTACACGCCGTTGTGATAATCAGGATTAGATAAACATCCCAAGTAAAAGTTATCACAATTTAAGGGTTTTAAAAGGTAATTAGTTTAAAATAATTGGATCCTAAGAAAATCATTTTTAAAATATTGTTTGAGCTCAAACCATAATTCAAAATGAATTAAATATGATAACAGAAGCATGGAAATCAAATAGCACTTAAAACAAGTTAATACAAATAGACATTTTTTAAAAATCTGGTCCATTTGTCACGATGCAACTCACACTTGCTGCGGCGGATGACACATAGGGACTCATCCCTTAAAACGCATTTACTTGTGTCATGGTGTACACACTGTCATGACAGCACTTTGAATTTTTAGAGTGTGCCGTTTTTCCATTTGACATTTGATTTGAACGGTTCAAATGTCCATATAAAACTCTTCAAGCCCTCTAATTAATGACACCAGTCTTACACTCAAATAATCATTTGTTAAATAGATATCCAAACCCAAAATGGTTGACATTATATTCTTATACAAGTGATAACAAAACAATGTCATGTTCCTAAGTTGACATTATATTATAGCAATATTCATTACAAACCTAAAAAGAGAAAAGGGAAGAGCTATATAATAATACTCTTTACTCTTCAATTGCCCTTTCTTCTCTTTGCCCCTACCAAAACCCTCAACTATAAAATATAACCATATGGTGAGATAAATATCTTAGCAACAGAATAATTCACTACTATTAATTAACATGCACAACCATATAGGACTAAAGCTTTATATGCCAAAACATACTTTTAACATAGTTCAAGATAGTCTTTTTTATTTCCACTTTAGCATGTTCAACAATTCCTTTTCATAAATTACCAAATCATTTATTATTAACATGATCATTCTACCATCCGAGCGTCCATATCACCTTGACTAAACCCATAGGCTCTTGAACTAAGTGCATATTCACAATAGCCCGAGCTTACCTTTAATAGTAGGATCATTCGACGAAAAGGTGCCTATCCCACTTCTAGACTATGATCACCTTGTATCGCACACGAATCAAGGTGCCATTACTCCAATATTACATCACTGATGCTAAGGAGTTTCACTCTCCAACACCGTATCCCGCATGGATACTAAGAAGAAAATCTCTAACATCGTGCCTCACTAGATACTAAGGAGATACATGCCATATAGACTTCAACTACTCCTTCCTATAGGTGAACTCCCACCTCCTAACATGATCATGCTCACACTCATCATATATAACACATATAAGTTTCAAATTTCTCAACCAATTCAGATAAAACCTTCATCATTTTCATTATTGTAAATCATTTAACGTGCACCAAAATCACATTTCGCAATATACAAGGTTATCAAATCTTAAGTATAAATTAACATATCTACTCACAAACAGTTAAGCAATATAATCAAACCCTAGGTTTATGAATTTTATAGTGATTTTAAATTTTTGTTGAGGGTTTTGATGAACCCTAGGCATAATCTGAAGGTTTTTAGACATGTGGGAAATTAGATGATGAATTTGGTATGTTGGGATGTTTAATAGAATTGGTAGAGTGTTATGAAATGATTGATGTTGTTAGATAAAGAATTTGAGTGTTATGGGTACTTAGAACCTAGAGAATTCGGGGTTATCCAGAGTGATAATTGACAATTGTCACTTGATTATGTAGATTGAATATTGCTCGAGCTTTATCGTGCATATAGAACGTGTGGAGCTAATGTTGAGCCACGATAATCCTTTTGTGTGGCAAAAGGTTGAGGTAATAAAATAATTTATACTATTTGATTATATTACCCTTAGAAACACTAATAATTCTCAGTTTGAAAACCTAGGATGTTACATGCCTAATGTGGTCAATTACAAAAATATTGTACATTATACATCTAATGGCTTACATAACTGTGTTGCTTGTGTTGAAATAGATGAATTTCTAACCTCAAATCTGACTTCCAAAATGTGTAAAGAGAAGAAGAGATAAGAAAGGCATAACTAGGTGAAATCAAGCTCTAACCACCTCCAAAATGCCAATAAATTGATGTCCTAACAAAGAAAATACTATCTCTATCACCCCCTCTTTGTTTTTAGTTCCTTTCTCTCTATTTTGAATTTTTTTTTGTGTTTTTGAAAAAGCTAATTCTAGACATTAAGCTACAGCATGAATTCATTATATTGTAGCATAATGTATAGTGGCCTAAATTTTAATTTTCTTTCTACAATTTGAGCCCAAGTGACCTAATTCACTTCCGAACCCATTTCAATGATTAAAACCAAACTCAATAGGCCTATTAGCCATTTCTAACTATCATAAACCCATTTATACTTAAATTTACATAATTATCCTTTATTAGCTTAATTAATCAAGGGGATAATTTTTGAGATGTTATAATTTTCCCTTAAGACCTTGAAAAAGAGGCTTCTTATACCTTGCCTCTCACCTATCATCCCATGTGGTAGCTAGATTTCTTTGAATTCTTGTACAAGTAAAAATAGGATGTAATCCATTAGCTGAACATGCAGGTAGTTTTTGATCATCACCTTCTTAAATGGTTATACTTTAACTTGTCGAGGAGTTCTTGGACTAGTAGGCGAGATGATGTTTTTATTTTAGTCATTATCTTTAAGAAGATTTGTTTGCCTATAACAATTGCTATTAGCAAGGCTTTCCTAAAAAACTATCATTCCCAATTAATAGCAACCCAATTTGGTCTCATCTAATGCATCCCCTACAGTTTAACTCTAAGGTTTAAGTTAGAGATCATGAAGAAAGATGGCATCCCTATCGTAGCCCCTCCTTATGGAACTAAAACACCATGTAAGGTAGAGCTAGTACCCCATGACGCCTGTCTTCATTTTAATAAGTGACAGCCTAAATGTTTTAAACATATTTTATGGAGTCATACTGGTAAGTTGTTTCAACCTTGTTCTAATCCTTTTAATTTTTTAAAGTCCTATCTAACTTTACTAAACTTTTCTTTTAATTTATGAAAGCAAAATTGGGCATAGTTTCCTCAATAGCTTACTTTCTTAAGGGGTAACTTGAATGCCCCTAGTCCTTCTTACACCTCTACTGTTAAGTCTTTGTTTGTGGTAGTAGTAAAGGAGGATAAAGAAGTTACCTTCCAAGTTATTACTACTGTTAGGACTAACAAGAAATCATGGTCCAAGAGGAAGTCTACGGAGGATGCAACAAAAGAAAAGAATAAAAGCAAGAAAATAAAAATATTCAACTCTTAGGGCCAATTCTAACTTGGTGGCTGCCATTACAATTCTTGGGATCATTACTAATTTAGCAACTACAACTTCAGCTCTTGGGGCCCTTTCCAGCCTTGCAACTACAACTTTAGCTCTAGGGGCCATTTTTAGCCTTGTGGCTACAAGGACTACTCCTGCCATTGTGAACCTGCTATGGCATCGTCATCATCATCGTTGTCATCATATCATCATGACTTACCTTAATGAAGAAAAAGGTTATGTATAAATGCTTGTCTATTTCCTTTTTTGGGTAATACTTTAGGGGTTGCTGAAAGACAAGTGGTTGAGGAACCCTTAGAAGATTTTCTTTCCCAACCAAGGCTGTTAGCCCTCTCTATAGTAAGGCCTATGTCCACTCTTGTAAAGACTAGCCTGCCCTTAGATTCCAATGTAACAACTGTTCTTACCTAGTCCACCCCAATAGCTTCTCTGCCTCTGCCAAATGAACATCCTTCTTTACTTGTTAGGGATAAAAAGGTGTCTACATTAAGGGCTGAGTCTCCAAACAAAGGCAAATCCCTCATGGCTTCTAATGTGAGTTCTTTATCTTTAATGTTTAACTCTTTTCATTATTTTTCCTTTGTTTGACTATTTTTATCTTCTAGCAAGCTCAACCTCCTTTTCCTTAATCCCCAAGTGCATATTTTATGGTACTTGAACTTGATGATGATCTTATTATCAGGGATGCAAAGTCCACTATCTAGTTTTACCTCAAGAGAGCCCCGATGCTACTCACAAAACCTTACTTTAAGGAGGTTCTAAAGAGCATAGAGGTACTGTGCAACAAGAGCCTGTCACCTGTAGTTGACACATTTCATTCTCAACTCTCCCATACCTTCTTTCACATATATACTCACTTGGCGACATTGCTTGATTTAGTATCTACCATAAAGGTAAAATGGGGAGTGTAGCCCATACCTCCTGAATCTTTTATTGAAATAACCACCCTGGACATCGAGGTTGAAGCCTTAGCAGTCAAGATTGAATGCATTCAAGCATTAAAAGTGAGGGAGGCTAAGTTAGAGCTAAAATTAGCAATGGTCTAAAAAAGGGATTGAGGAGTTTGATGATCTAGTTGTGAGTACAAGGTTGGGTGAGATACTAGAATGACTTATTGTGCTCTAGGTTGAACGCCTGTCTATCCTAAACTATAAAGTTAGAGGAGGCTAAATCTTGATATAAACATGCTAAGGCCAATTTAGATAAAGCTATAGACACTTGGAAGGCCTTAGTAGAAAATTAGAAGACTTAGCCCCTTAGACGTCTGATTGAGGTGGTTTTAGTGTCTACACAAAACTTTCTCTTAGTTCTAGCTAACAGCACAAGTTTCAAACTCAAATTCATTTTCTATAAAAAAGTTGAACACTAAAACCTATTTTTTCACTTTTTCACAAAAATCCCACAATAATGGTGTCCCAACTTAATTACGGGTGCCAAAAGCCTACATCAACCATCCAACCATACTCAATGAACCCTAGTGGACTCGTGCAACATACCATACTCAACACAAAGACATAATCTCAATTTCACCATTCAACCCTAACTTTCACAAAATATAAAGGGGAGGAAATTCATGCACAAAACTATCATTTTCATTTCAAATTATTCAAAATATATATGTTCCTACTTGTACAACTATTTTGGTGCTATCTAAGAATTTACAACTAAAATTCACTAATCCAGGGCACAAAATACACAAGTTGTGTGCTACCATAATGCAAGTAGTATAAAAATATCATGAGATTCCTAGTTGGCAATCAAATCAACATGTATAAGTATTAAACAATATAGAGGTATACAAAAAGGATTACTCTAGAACCTTATGCCTTGGCATGTTTCCTTTGATCCAGATTTGATGAGCTAAGCTCTAAAATATTAAGAATTAAGGGTTGAGTGCAACCACTCAGTAACCAAGTTTCATATAATTTATACAGTTGCATATCAATTAAAAACAGATGGAAATAGGCAAAAACACATAAACACAACACATGATGAACTTGGCCATAGTTCACAAGATTGACAACCATATGACCAAGCCTATAGGCACACATATATATCTACATAATGTCAATGCACATTATAGGATTGTAATAATACCAGCCATATACTCCTAACACATCAAACCATAAAAATAATAACCATGTGGGCAGATTTAAATACAAGATCAAATTCTAACCTTATACCCTCCTGTTACCTCCGACATAAAATCGGTTGCTATTCAATAGCTATGTCTATCATGGATTAACCCAACCTTCCATTTGTAAAGAGCTATTAAATCAAGGTTAACTTACTCACTTGTATAATCTAATTTCCTCCCATAATAACAACCATAGGGTGTCGTACCCTTAATCTAGCCTCCTCATGAACCAATAAAAACTAGTTAGATTCAAGTCCCTTATAGAACAAGTAGGACAATCCTTAATTAACTATAGGATACGGCTACCTCTCGATTCTAATGGTCGATGCAAAGTGAGTTCTTAATTCTAATGGTCATTGCCAATACCGTGTGAATTTAATCATTTACTCCTCTCCCTAGGCAAACTCCCACCAATGATCATGCTATACACAACTCACATGTTTATGCATTCAAATAACTAAACACATCATATAAGCTCACAAATCCATACTCATATATCCAACTCACTCCACATACCAAGTATCATATTTTCAGGAATTTTACAATGATTAATCATTTATCAAATCATTAATTTCAAAGGGATGGCTTACCGAAGGTTATCTCAAAATCATGCCACAATTCACAAGTTCATTATTTTGTCAAACATTACATCAATAGTTAAAATTATTAACCATAATTCAAATCAACCCATTTTAACAAATAATCAATTAATATTCAATTATATAAATTAGGTTTTCTTTGGTTATCTCAAACCTTTGAGAGATCAAAGGCTTATCCCTCATACTAATCACTTCTAAAGCTTCTTCTAAGCTTGAATAGTGCTAATAACAATCATTTACAATCAATTCCACAAGGATAACATTATTACCCCACTTTAGGGAATTTATTAACATTAGACTTCTTATATCCCTTTCTTATTAATATCATAAAATCACACCATTTGGGTTTACTAGGTTTTATTAACTCCCATTGCCACTATTGAGTCATTAAACCACCATTAATGTGCCATAAATACCTCCAACAACCTCATTTATTGTAATTTTCACATATTAATGGCTTTTCTCAACTAACAATTTCAAAAATTATTAATATTGGGTTTAAATACTCTAAACAACTCCTATTATATCCATTTTAACTAATGGGTTTAGACTTATAACTCTTATGGACCAAAAAATCAACCTCCCTAACTCAAATCCTAACTCAAATCTTCATAAATATAGGAGAGAAAGGAAGATATGAAGCTCATTATACTTACCTTTGGTGTTGGAAAGCTTCCAACTATCCTCAAGGGTCCAAATGCACGTGCCCTAATAGAGCCAAGTTGTGTTTTTGTGTTTTCTCCTTCCTCTTCTCTGTTTTTCTCATGCAGACACAAATACTAAAGTTAGGATTTTAACTATGCACTGTGGCGCATGTTGCCTTATGCTGCGGCGCCTGGCATAGAGAAGCCCAAAACACACATGATTGCCTTTGTGTGCTATGATGGATTGTCCACACACCACAGCATATGGCACAAAGGGCTTTCCTTCACTTTTTCTTCCTCTTTTCATGCACAAATGGCCTAACTTTAATTTAGACCCACATCTTGGGTTAAAATCAAAGCCAAATTCACTAATTAGACCCTTATGGCCACACACCTCCTTAATTCACTAATCATGCTCATTAAGCTAATAAATCATGATTAAATTTTCTCAGATGTTATAGCCCTTGCTTAGTATATTGCTAAAGCCAAGCTTATATACCTATACTCACTAGTCAATTGTTTAATAATAAGTTGAGAATCTTCTTTTATGACTACCTTGTAGGCTTTTAGTTCTTGAAGGATTTCTAACCCCATCAGTAAGGCTTCATATTCATCTTAGTTGTTAGTAGATTCAAAATGAAATTAAAGTGACAGGATAGTTTTTATGCCTACAGGAAATGTTATTATAATTCTGGCCTTAAATGCTTGTTTTGTGCTAAACCTATTAAACTTAAGCACTTAAGGCCTTGGATTTACTAAGAACATAGGAAATTCTTTCTCATCTTCTATAACTTCGACTGAAAGATGATTATCCAAGAAGTCTGCTAACACTTAGACCTTCATTGATTTTTGAGATAGAAATATTAACAAAAATTCTGCCAGGGCCAAGCTTTATTTTTCTGTACAGCCTATCACAATAGGTTGATTAAGCATATACTTAATTCGATTAGAGTACAAAACCACATACACAACTTTGTTTATTATATAATGCCTTAACTTAGTATAAGCATAATACAAGGCTAAACATGATATCTTAACAAGTGAGTATCGGGTCTCTATAAAAGTTAAACACCTAATTAAATACAAGACTGCCTGCTCATGTCCCCTATGAGCAATTTTCACTAACATATAACCTATGGACATGGCGATAGATAATAAATATAATAGGAATGGTATATTCTCCCTCAAGGCTCCTAAGGGGGGCTTCATTAAATACTCTTTAATCTTTTTAAAGGCAGCTTGATGGTGTTCAGCCCGTGTAATTCCTCAGTGTTTTTAAGCTTTAGAAGATTAGAGAACTCCTTCATCTTACTGGCCAAATTTAGAATAAAGTGTTTGAGATAATTAACTTATTCTTGAAACCTTTATAACTCTTTTTTGTTTCTTGGCACCTTTGCCTCTAGTACCATGCCTTATTTCAATCTACTTTAATCCTTCACTTATAGACTAGGAAAATAAAGAAGTTACTTGCATAACATTAAACACATATTTAAGTGAATTTAGCTTAAGGCCTACCTCCCTCATTAGAAGAAAGCACATCCTTAAGTGTTTAATATGATCCTGTGCTTTCTTTGATTTAAACATTATATAATATATGTATTCTTCCAAGTATTTTTCTATCATATCATGAAATATTGCATTCATGGCTTGTTAATAAGTAACCTTAGCATTTTTTAGTCTGAATGGCATAACCACCCATTCAAACATCCTAATAAAGCCTAGGCATCTAAAAGAAATCTTATGAATGTCCTCTTTTGTAATAATATTTAATTATAACCTAAAAAAATCCATAAATGATAGCAATACATTTTCCAGCCTTAGCATCTATTAACTTATTTGTAATAGGGATTGCATATACATCCTTATGCGTTGTCGAGTTTAGATTTTGAAAATTCACACAAACTCATAGTTTTTCATTTTTCTTTATCATTAGTATAACAGTTGAGAGCCAACATACCTGTAGGGCTGTTTGAATTTATCTCAGAGAAGGTATTTGATTTCCTCCTTTACTCTAAGCTTTACATCAATGGACATCTTACGAGTTGGCTATAAATTCATTCTGAAGTTGGGTTTAATGGTAAGCCCGTGTTAGATCAGCTATCTTGCTAGCCTCAATATTTAATCATAGTCCCATACAATATAGTCCTTAAATTCCTCTAACACTTGTATTAAAACATGCTTCTATTTATGAGTTAGTAGTGAACTAATATAAGTAACCCTTGACTCCTCAGGAGATCCAAGGTTTACTTCTTCAAGTGGGTCCTGTACCTCTAAGACTAAATCTTCAAACTTAAGAGGTGTAGCCTTTAACTTGTGCAATTGTGTATTTCTCGAGATTTGTCCTTACATACGACCTCAGCGCCTAATGTTTCAGTTCAAAATCTTCCAATCATTCCTTTATAGTATACAACCAAATTTTTTAATGGCCATGGCTGCTACAGCCTTTCCTCTTTTTGAGTTATCATTTATCATTTCTATAATATGCTCGTGCCTCTATTATACTAGATGCGTTAGATAAAGAAAACCTTCTTGGGGCTCTATGTTAATTAACTCTATAGAAAGTAAAGGGGCTCACATCTGCATTATAGTATCTGGCATCAGTGAAATTTATGACTATTGTGAATGGTCCATCCCTTACCCAGACCATCTCTACCTCCTCTCCTTTCCATATGAGAAGCATTTAATGAATGAAGGGGGGAACACATTCATTGGCATAAATCTAATCTTAGCCTAACAAGGCCTGATATTGTGCTATATCAGGCCTTGTTAGAGATTATCTGGACTCATGTCCACTTATAATAGTAATACCTCTAAAACCAATGAGGCGGTCCCTATAAATCCTACCACAAGCACTTCTATTAGAATTAGATCTTGCTTATCTCACTCCATCCTGACCATTACTTGAGCTAGTAGTATGTTAACTGTCGAGCCATTAAGAACTAATACCCTTGTCATTAGTTTCCTATCAAAGTGGGCCTTGATGTACAATGGTTTTTCTAAGATAGCTTGCTTGGGTTTTCCTTTTATTGCTTACAATGTGGTAACTTGACACATAAGTTACCCTGCAAGCCTGAAGGTCTATCTCTAAATGGTTTTTCCATGCCAGGCATGTCTAAGTATTTTATAATGTAATCATACTTACCTGAGGGTTCTTCTAAATGGTCCCATACTACCTTAGCATTTTCTAGTCTCTTTTCTACTTGCTCAGCTCTTATCTAGACATTCTAAGGCTATTTATTCCCTTGTTTTCTTTGTCTTCCATTGTATTTCTTAACCCTTCTCTTGTTAGGATCTGTCTCCACCATATTGATAGTGGCAAATAGTAGGAACGAGTCTTTATCTACTATTATGGATTCCTCCTTCCCTAAAAACTTCAATAAGTCTTTATTGATCTGGTCTTGTATCACATTCTTGAAAACCTAATAGATATTAGTATTATGGCTCTATTAATGGTGATGCTTGTAGCAATATTTTCCTTTACACTCCTCCCTTAATGGAATTTTATAGGTAATGAGATAAATTTCTTTTCAATAAGAAGTCAAAGATTTCCTCAATTTTAGAGGTGTTGAAGGTATATTATATTGCATTGGCCCCTTTTAGGGCTTCTACGGTGGCCTTTCTTATTAAGGTCGAGCACGTGTAATCCCCTGCACTTTTAGCTCTGCTATGGCTACATCTAACTCACCAAAATAAATCCCTATGGCTATAAACCTATGATGATCCTCCTCTTTTATTAATTCCTTATACCCCCGTACTTTGGCAGTAAGTTCATAGAAATCTCTGAACACTATATAATAAAACTTCTTCCATAGTTCTATATTGAGTCCTACCTAAGCTAACTTGACAAACTCAGCCTTTAAAGGAGGTACATTGTACCTGTTTCTTAACCTCTTGAATCTTGCAAGATATTTATCAATTATCTCTCCTACCTATTAAGCCAGGTTATAAAGTTTTACAATGCCAATATTAGGTTCTGCTTTACAAAACTATATATGGAAAATTTGCTCCATTTTTTGCCACGTAATAACAGACTTGTACACTAAAGTTATGTACAAAGTAAAGTTTGAGCCTGTTAGGGAGTTCAAGAGTATTCTTAGCTTTATATTGGCAAAGTTTTCATAATTAGTGATTTCACTACATTGAATAGTGAATCTGCTAACATGCTCTAATGTCGATTATATACCATCTCTAGAGAACAAAGTAAAGTCTAGGATTTTATAGCCCTTAGGATAAGGATTATCCCAGTATGTGCTCAAGATATGGTTTCACGAACATAAACTAACCAATTAGTCTTAGCTTAGGCCTATATATGTCCTGAATTACATCCCTTAGAGCTTCTACTATAACTAACTAGTTTCATTATATAACATCCTAAATTTCTTAATCTTGAGTTTATAGGTTAATCGAGGGTAAAGTTGAAATTAGTGTGGGATTAGAGATTTGGATGATCACTTGATGAATTGACTTATTGGTGTATTGTATGAGAAGATATAGGTGAGAAGAGTGCATTTCATGTCAAAGCAAGTATGCATTGGTGAGAAAAAATCTTACTGTGCCATGCGCCGCGGCCTGTGCTACATGCGCCGCGACGCATAGACTAAAAATTACCTTTATAAGTCATGAAATTTTAGAGAGATAAAATTAAGAAACACACGAGAGGAGTACAGGAGAAGGGTTGAGGAGTTAGAACAAGGTGTTTTAAGCCATTGGAAGGTGATTCGGATTAATAACTTATCAGGTAAGCTACGTATAACTCTTATCTTCTATTCTATATAAATTTCTCTAAAAATGACTTATAGGGAAATTGAATCAAAAGAATTTAAGACGTTTGATTCATTCCTAATAGTAATAAAAAGGTTCCTATAATTTAAATTAGAGTTTTATGACTGGTTTAAAGCTGAATGATAGAGTTTTGAATCCGTAGGCTCAATTTGACCTTAAAGAGAGAGAGTTTTAAGGCAAAAATCTAATTTTTGTGAAATAAACCGGTTTAGGTAATGTAAAGTAGTGATTGAGTAGTAATGGACCTAAGATGGATAAATGAAAAAGAGTTTATGGATGAATATAGCCCTAAGTAGACCAAATGATTAAAATGTGCCAAATGTATTTAAATTGGAATATTGGATTAGTGAGTAGGGGAAGGAAGCTTGAGATAAGCTTGTGAGGTTATTGAAATCCATGGATAACCTTTCTAGTGACAAAAAGGTTGAGGTAACTGAATAACTTTCTTTATTTGATTGTTTATTGTAACTATATGTTAGTATGCTATATAGTGCATGAAATGATTTTAAACTTAGCATGTTTTATAGCATTATGTGATTGTTATGTGAAATGGCTTTTAGATGAAATAAAATATTGAAATGTGTGATTTTAAATAGAATGTATTATATATATATGTGTGTGCTATGTTTGAGAAATGAGTAAAATAGTAAATGGGAACCTTAAATGGTTCAAAAAGCATGATCATAGGGGTGGGAGTTCGCTCGAGTGGAGGAGATAATAAAGACTATATGGCAAGGTTTCCTTAATAACCAATAGGGTACAGTGTTGGAAATAATTCTCCTTAGTGCCTTTTAATGTGCGGTGTTAGATAAGATTTCATTAGTGCCTATTAAGATGCGGTGTTAGAGATATGAGAC
This sequence comes from Prosopis cineraria, assembly GCF_029017545.1. Lineage (NCBI taxonomy): Eukaryota > Viridiplantae > Streptophyta > Magnoliopsida > Fabales > Fabaceae > Prosopis > Prosopis cineraria. Next base: position 33,795,917 of record NW_026555343.1, read on the forward strand.
CTTAGTGTCTTTGTGATATGTGTTTGGGTCAACGACTCCCCATTGTATGTATTGGAAGAAACCATAGGCCATATGTGTGTTAGGACATCTTTAACTGGATGATTCTATCACTATAGGTGAGCTTAAGGCCAATGAGAGTGTGCATTGGTCTAAGATGAGCCTATGATTTTATATCAGGGTGATTTGGAGGTTCGGTCGAAAGTGATCATGCTATGTCATGCTATATGATGATATGATTTGTTATGAGATGACATGGAATTTTATATGAATGTTGAAAAGTTGAGAATGGATATGTGTTATGTGAAAAGAAATAGAAATGAGATATGTGATATAAGTGTTATTTTAATGAGATTTGAATGGTATAATATGCTTTATCTTCATATTATTGCATGTGATAGTTAATAGGAGTGAGTTATTCTATTATTGAGATTTTTATCTCAGCCCTGTGATTACATGTTTTTAGGATTGGGTAGTGATTAAGTCAAGGAAAGAGAGTATGGACTGGCTTGAGTTGGGGAAGCCATGTGACTCTAGAGTTTATGTAATGAACTAAGAATTCTTGTGTATAGTTGTAAATATGAGTTGCCATAGAGTTGCATGCATGACTTGAGTAATGACTTTTATGGGATTTTAGCCTGATTGTATGTTTTTGTGATGAAATAACTTAAGGGGTTATAATTGAGTATATTTGTGTTCAATTATGGTTGTGATTGTTAGTAAATCTTAAGCTGAAGTGAGAAATTATGATGAAATGAGTAATTTGAGACTAAGATTGTATTGTGAATATAAATGTATATGATTATGTTGAGAAAAAGGCTAAGTGGCCTAAGTTATGCCAAGAAATGACATTTTGTGTATAATTGTGAAATGTAGAAATTGGTCAGAGAAGGATTAAATTTTGATATATATGTGTGATTATGATAAATTATGGTCAATTAAGTATATTGGGTCTTTTTAGACTTAATTCAAGGCCTAGTATAGTCTAATGAGAGAAAGGGATCAATTTGAGCGTTTGGGTGCACAAATTTTTCATAAAAAGTGACTTTTTACACATGGATATCCAAATTTTGATTAAATCATTAGATCGAGTTCAAACCTATTCATTAGTTAGCTTACGAGCTAAGTTTCGTGTGGGTGCTTGAATTACTCCAATCGAATGTCGTATGTGAAAATAGCACACACCAAAAATTCATCATTCTTGCTATCAAAATGACAGTAGAAATTCAAACAAGCATGCCCCAGTGTATTATGTCACATGTCACGGCGCATGACATAGAACAAGCTAAGTGTGTGGCTCTATGCCACATATCGTGGTGCACATACTGTATACTGTGGTACACAGATCAAATCCCAACTTATTTTTGTGATGAAAATGCATGCATTTGAGATAGGGATATTGGTGGGTTACGTCCACTATGTATTAGAGTAATGTGCAAATTGCTTCTACTATGTTTTTCTCTGATGAATTATGATTTTATGAAATAAGTCTTAAGCCCAAGCTTTTCAAATAAAACATTTGTTTACTAATTGTTGCGAGTGATATGGTAACACCATAATCTTCTCCTATATTGAGTAGATATAAGAAGAGTTACACGTTGCTTATTAAGTCTTTTTAGGATTAGTCCTATGCCCCCTAAGGCACCTGCATTTAGTTCTTATAAATAAGATAATGGATGATTGACAGAGTTAGTGTTAGCAAAAACTTGAGAAACAAAAATAATCCCTTACAAGTGTGCAGCCCCAAAGGCTTACGCTTGGATTGCTTCTTAATAGTTACCCCCTGAGTAGCCCAAAGGTTAAGCCTGCTTTAGGAGGTCTTCCCCTTAGAGATACGGCTATGATTTTCATCCCTTCATGTAAATCCTGCATAATCATTTATTAGCGTTCCTTTTCTTTGCATTCGAATGTTTTGAGAGAGAGAGCAAAAAATATGTGATTTTCTTCCATCTATTAGTAAAGTTAGAAAAGACTTTAAAAAATCAAAAGGGTCAGAACAACTTACCAATATGATTTTATAAAATACATATAAAACATTAAGGCCACCACTTATTCAAATGAAGACAGGCATCTTATAGCACTAGCTCTACCTTGCTTGGTGTTTTAATTTTGTAACGAAGGACTATGGCATAGATGCCATCTTTCTCCACGGTCTCTAACTCAAACCTTAGAGTTAGATTGTGAGGGATGCAATGGCTAAGACCAAATTAGCCTGCTACTAACTGGGGATGGTAGTTTTCCAGGAAAGCCTCACTAGTAGCGATGGTCATAGATAGCCAAATCTTCTTAAGAGTGATGGTTGAAATAAAAACATCATCCTGCATATTCTAGGAACTCTTGGACATGTTAGAGTGGAACCACTCAAGCAAGTAATGATTAAAAACTAACAACACATTTAACTGATAAATTAGGTCCCATTTTTATTGGTAAAAGAATTTAAAGAAATCCAGTTGCTGCATGGGATGAGGGAAGTAAGCCACAGCCATATCTTCAAAAATTATATGGGCCTGTGGAAGTTGTTGAATGGCTTCTTCTCCATAGATTCCCTCATTCCATAATACAAGCGGCATAAAAATATAGTACCTAAGGTCGCTTACCACTTATATTGTTGATATTTAACTAAAAGGAGTTGTTAAGTCACAGGCTTACCTTCACCCGGGTAAAAATCTACCGACTTCATAGCACCTATAGGAAGATCAAATGCTTTTCATTTATGGCAATCTGAGTAGTAGGGCAATTCACATACTTAGCAATAAGAGAAGTATACGAACTAGCATTCTTTACCTTCGCCTTGACCTTAACGCTTAAAGATGCGTAGGCCAGGTTAGCAATAGGAATTTAGTAAAAATATGCCTTGGCCATTATAAGGAGCCCTAAGAACATAAACCTCAATTCAAAAATAAAGGCAATGCAGTTAAAGAACTGGAAGTAAAGGAGAGACTCGAGGAGTTGGACGGGAATGTTAATGTTGACTAAGGAAAGTTGAATCAAGTCAAATAAACCTACTTCCTCCTAATAAGGCTTGTAGATGGGCTGGGGGTGTTTTACCCACATGGTCCAAGAAGGCGAGAATGAGGCCAATTGTAAATTTATCTACAAGTCTTCTTAAAAAAAGATGGTCTCTGAGCTAGCAATAAATCCTTGATAGAAAATAATGGCTAATGGTTAGGGATTATAGGGCTTGACAGTTTCACATCTTCTAGAGTAATAGATAGGTAGTCGACATTGATCACGATAGCTAAAGAAAAAATATATGGAGGAGCGCTAAATCTAGACAAGTGTAAAAAAAACTTAAAAGTTTAAAGACAATGGGAAAAATAAAGAGAACATAGGAAGGAAAAAAAAATACTAACTAGAAATAAAGGGAAGCAGGAAACTGAGAAGAGTCAAAGGTTCTTGTCAAAAAAAAAAGAAACCCATTTTAAAAGAAATAAAAAATCTAGAAGCAAGAAAAGGAAAATGGAAAGGATAATGCATTCCAAGTTGGCATCTTGATGCAGTCCAAGTAGGTTGTGAATAGTAACCAAATCCTTAAATAAATTAGTAGGGATGATGACTTGAGTATTTTGGGAAGCATCAACTAGAGAAGCCATTGTTGAAAGGAAGAATAAGGGAAAATGCGAGAAGATGGGGCAAGGAAAATTAGGAGCACAAAAAAGTAAAAGAAATGATTGACATAGATAAAGAGGTTTATAGTCCCAAAAGGATTAAGGGAACAAAACGAAGCATCGGTTCTCATTCAAACATGCCATGTGGCTTATCAAAATTGGCCACTTACATGCAGGCGCATTGTTTGGGCCTAAAGTTAAAACCAGAGCTCAATGACAATAAGAAGAATTGAGGTTAATGACACGACTGACCTAAGAGACATAACTCGGTCTATTACCAAAAAAGAAGAGCGTACCACACATAAACCTAAATGGCCCTTAAGACTCGAGATGACTAGACATACGAGACCATTAAGGGGGTATGGTGTATCGTGCTATGAATCTTATAGGTTGTGCTAATGAATTCATGGTATTTTGTAAATGAGCTTCGGATTCTGTAAGGGTTCGATTGACAACACCTATTAACACTTTTAGCATCTAAACTTTATTTGTATTCTCAGATAGTTTTTCATTTTCAATTTTCATAATCTTTACAATCCTGTATTTTGCATAATTATTAATTAAACACTTTTGTATTCCAATCTTTTTGCATCTCCACATCAAGGTAAACTATGGTAAAGGAGTCTAGGAACCCATTGTTATCTTTTGAGACTTTGTTTTCTGGCACACTTAATACTTTTTGTTGTTTATGAGGAACATATATGAAAATAGGAAAAAAGAAGGCTAATAAACTTTAAGAAAATAAAAAGTATCGTTTAACTAAAACATATAGAATTAAAGAAACAAAATAAATTGATTTGGGTTCTATTTTTTTCTTTTTTATTATTTCTCTTTTCTTTTTCTTTTCTGCACCTTTTCAATTTTTTTTGTCAATTCTTTCTTTCTTTTTGGTTTTTTGCCTTTTGCCCTCCTTTTTTTTTGTTCTTTTTAGCCTCTTTTTTTCAAAATAACTCAAATCTCTCTTCAAATATATTCTTTCATTCAAGCAAATATAATGATATGCTTTTCATTACTTAAAGTAGGGTGATAAAAATGAAAAGAAAAGGTATTTTATTGATTATATTTTCAATTTGTTAAAATTAAAAAAAAAAGGGTCTAGGCTCAAAGTGGCTAACAATGGATAAAATGCATGGAATGGCTATTTTGCTAAGTAGGTTCAAAGAAAAGAATGTTCAAATCATCTTTATGCAAAGCATATGCGATTATAGTGTCAACCAAAAATTAAGACATGTTTCAGAGTGAGAGAATGATAGAAGAATATACACAAGAAGAGAATAATTTAGGCCCAAATTCTTACAAGCTAATGACTATTCACTATAATTCATTAAAGTCAAATTCATTGCCACTTAACTTGAATTCAAGACACAAGTTCAATTTCTTTTCATGCAAAGATGCTTCAAACTAAGAATTGCCTTAAATTTACAACTTCACACCAAAAAGACACTAAAAATATTTAAAAAAATGTAAGAAAACACCTTAAAAAAATTAAAAATTTTCAAAACAAAGACAAGTTCCTTCTCCCATACTTAAAACTTGCATTGTCTTTAATGCAACTCAATTTAGAATAATCCAATTAATATAGTAATAGAATATAAAATGCAAGGTAAAAGTGAAAGGACCAGAGACAACCATATAATTTAAATCTCTATAAGCTTTTAAAGTTGAAATTCTCACCTTTAATGGAGAATAGATGTTTGTTCAAAATATTCTTCTCTCCAAGCTCATTAAAAGCTCCTCTAAGAGATAGCTTTATATAAATTAGCAAAGGATTCAAAATGTATAACAAATGATAAGCCTACCCCAAAGGCATAAAACTACCAAGAGAATCTTCCCTAATAGAATGAGAACAACTAAAAGTCAATAGAGGATGCACAACAAAGTTACACAAGTGAGACACCAATCCCTCCCTATATATGAAACAACCAATAAAATTAAGTAGACTCTTATCAATAAGAGTCAAAGCTTTTGCAAAAGGAGCCATCAAAACCCTCCCTTTATCTAGTTGAACATCACATGACAATGTCTCTATTAAAGATGGCCTCAATATAGTGGAAGGAATTTTTCTAGTCACAAGTACCTACTTATGAAGTTCAATAGAAACAAGAAAATCCTCCACATAAGCACTATTAGAGTCATAATACATAACATAATTAATAATCTAATGACTCTTAGTATTTTCAACACCATCACAAAAGGCCACAAGATTCATAAAATCAATGGTATTTAGGCAACCAATTGAATGCACAATGTAACATTTAAGAAAATTAACCGTGATTAGTCAACCCAATTATTTTGATTAGTGAGTTAATAAGGTATATGGTCAAAGGGGTCTAATAGGTAAAATAATTATGGTGATTTTAGCCCTAAAAGTTGGTTCGAATTGATAGCAGGCTACCTGGGTAGGGAAGAGGAAGAAAAAGTGAAGATGTGCTCTCTGTGCCACATGCTGCAGTATGTGGTCAGTTCGCCACGATGCACAGAGACAGATTTGAATGTAATGGGCTCCTCTTTGCCATACGCCGTGGTGGAGGACAGCATGCGCCGTGGCACATGGGCAAAAATTTGATATATCAGATTCATATCAATGCGAGAAAAATAGAAAAGGAAAGAAGAAAATGAATAGCATGACTTTGGCTCTATTAAAGTTTATTATTAAAGCTTATTGGTGATAGATTGAAGATCCTAAACACCCAAGGTAAGTAATTTAAGCCTTATTCTTTCTTTCTTTCCCTCATTTATAATGACTTACAGTAGGGTTTAAGTTGGAAGGTTGAAATTCGATCCACAAGGATATGGGTCCAATTTCATTGGTTGAAATGGGTATAATAGGAGTTGTTTAAGGTATTAGAACACTACATTGATGATTTTAGAAGTAGTTAGGTCTATGAGAGCATTTAATATCCAAAAATTGACATAAATATGATAGTTGGGAGAGGTTTATATGCATTAATGATGGTTTGAAATGTTATTAATGATAATCTGCATTAATAGAACCTAAAGAGCTCATTAGATATGAATCGGTAGAGATTTATGGGATTGGTAGAATAGAGAAAAAGTAGAATTAATGTTGATATTTCCCTAAGAGTGGCATTGTGATGATATTCTTGCTTATGATTATAGTATGAATCATTTGGCACCATTCAAGCTTGTCGAAGCTTTGGAAGTTGACATTGTAGGGATAAACCTTTGACCTCTCAAAAGTTTGAGGTAACTAGGGGAAACTTAATCTTTATAGTTAAATATTAGTTGTATTTGTGAAATGTCATTTATGATTTAAATTTATGATGCATATTGGCAATGTGTTTACTTGTGAAATGGTTTAGAAAGAAAAACCTCGATTTTGTCACCCTTTGTGAATTATGAACTTGATTTTGGTTTGTTATTGTGGGTGGAAAATTGTGATGAGAAATGTGTTGAGTTCGTGAAGTATTTGAGTATATGAGTTTATGTGTCATGAATTAATTCTTGAAATGCATATCATGCGAGAAATGTGTATAGCATGATCATTGACGGGAGTTTGCCCAAGGAAAGGAGTAGATTAGTTTAAATCCACATGGTACTGGCAATGGCCATTGGAATCGGGAACTTACCTCAGCACCGACCGTTAGAATCAGGAGGTAGCCATTATCCCCTGGTTGATTTGGGACTATCTCACTTATTCTACAAAGGATTTAAACCTAACTAGTCTCTACCAATTCATGAGGAGGCTAGATTAAGAGTACGACACCCCATAGTTGTTAATATTAGGGAAAATTGGATTATATAAGTGAGTGAGTTTACCCTGACCTGGTAGCTCCTCCCAAGTGGTGGGCTGGGTTAGTTCATGAAGGACTTAGCCGCGTGATAGCTACTGGTTTCGTGTTGGAGGTAACAGAAGGGTATAAAAGTAGCATATGATCATGCATATAAGACCGATCACATGATTGTTAGTCTTATAGTTCGGCACATGTTAAGGGCACATGGTTGTTATTATTGGGAACCTGTGTTGTGCTTTGTGAAATATCATGATATTATGTGTTGTGGGCCGATCACATGGTTGTTAGTTTTGTGAACCATGGCCAAGTGTTTATATGAGATATCTATTTATTTGCCTAATTGCATCTATTTATAATTGATATGCAACTGTATAGGTTAGGTGAAACTTGGTTACTGAGTGATTGTACTCACCCCTCAATTCTCAAAATTTTCAAGATATAGCTCATCAGATCTGAATTAAGGAAAACAAACAGAGGCTTAGGATTGTGGAGTAATACTCTTTATGCCTCTTTTTGTTGTTTTCATATATATTTGTTAATGTAATTGCTAACTAGGATTATTTGATCATTTGACATGATTTATGCACTACTTGCATGATTTTGTGTATAACTTATGTATTTTGTGCCCTAGGTTAGTGATTTTTAGTTATAAACTTGTAGATAGGACCAAAATACTTATGCAAGTACAAATATTTGTACTTTGAAAGCATTGGAATGAAATTAACGAATTTGTACAACATTTCCTTCCCTTTTATGTTATGTGAAAATTGGGATTGAGTGGTGACTTTGTGATATAAGAGTTTTGATTGTGTGTGGTATATTACACAGATCTGCATGAGTCTATTAGGTATGATCTGATGGTTGGTGTAGACTATTGGTACATGTGGTTGAGTTGAGGCACCCCATTTGTGAAATTTTGTAAAAAAAGTGGTCAAAATAGGTTTTAGTCTCCAACTATTTATAGAAAATAAGTTTGAATGTGAAACCTATGCCATTAACAAAAGCTAGAAGAAAGCTCCGTGAAAACACCAAAACTACATCAATCGAATGTCAAATGAAGAATTGGGACACATCAAAAATTTGCTTCATGTGCTGTTAAATTCGCGCAATGCGTCGTGGCACATGGCACCTCACATTGCAGCGCATGGCACAAAGAAGATGAGCTGTGGTACACATGTCGTGAGCCACGGCACATGTCTCATTTTATGCATAAAATCTATTTTTGAGTTTTAAAACTCATTTTTGAGTCCCAATTGATTTTCAAGCTTCCACATTACTTTTGAAACTCTAATTTGAGTATGTTAGATAATGTTTGAGATTTGAAATATTGAAATTGGGATTTATTTCATAAATGATTTGAGAAATTCCCTTTTGTGAAATTTTACAATTTAGTAATCTTTTGTGGGTTAATCTCCTAATTGCCATGATTTAGAGTTAAACGTGGATTAATAAGAGAGACCTTACACATGATCTCATAAGTATCATCATAATCAGAAGGGTCAACATAAACAGATGGACTAATAGCCTTAGTAAAATCAATAGAGTCAAGTGGATCATTACACTCAACAGTGTTGATGTAAACAAAAGGATCCAAAGAATCATCAGAGTTTAGAAATTCAACTATTTCAACACAAGCAACACATTTATATAAGCCATCAGATGTAAAATGCATAACATTTTCATAATTGACGACATTAGGTAACTTAGCAATCAAATCATCCCAAGTCTCATCACATTGCTCATTCATAAATGAAAGATAATCATATTAAGTTTCCTTACTAAGGCCATCATTGATGCAAAATAACACATTCTCTTTAAGCATAACATTCTCTTGAGAACTCTTACCACCTATATTCACTTTAATCTCACAATTGTTCCCAATTATAGGTAATTCCTCGATCTTATCATCTCCCCAATAATCAAAAAATTCAATTTTACTAATAGTTAAAGGCTTAATATTACAAGCAAATAAGTTAAAAGAAGAATAATACAAATATTCATCAGTATTAACCCAATCAATGCATGGCACAACATTCTTGGACTCTTGTCTTAAGGTACTTTAAATCAATGTTATCAAAAGCATCATCAAATGTAAAACATATCATGCCATCAGAAATAACAATATCGGGTATTGTAAGATTATTAACATATTTAATAAATTCTTTAGACCAAGAAGAGTCAATAGAATTAGGAGGGGATATATCAATCCTAATGCCACTCTTGCATGCGCATAATTCATCAGTACAACTAAAACATGGTTTAGTGATTTTAGACTCAACACTGTCAAGAAATTCAATAACAATGTCCTCATCTACATCATCATCAAATGAAGAGTCCTCCTGAACTTGTTTTATTGGGGAACACAGTTAATCTACTATTTTTTGAGTCTCAAGATATTTATATTGAAACTGTTGACTGCTTCATTAAAGATGCTAAAACTACATGTTACTCTCCAATATCTGCTTCATCATAACTTCCAAATTACTCCCCTTGCTAGACTTCTTAAGTGTTGGAATGTGTTGGCTTACCAGTTGTAGAGGTTGTGCAATTTCAAGCCAATTGTTAGCTTGCACATGGGGGTATTATCGGACAAAAGTTAGAGTACTCTCATAAGGATAGGAATGGAAGTGATGGTGTGAATAGTAGTATGACCATTGCTCATCATATGTTGGGAAATTCCAAAAGGAGTAATAGTGAGGATGGTAAAGGGCCAATTCAAGTGGTTGTATTAGTACCTATTCAACAAGCAATTGTCTAACACTAGAGGAAAACTCATCAATTTTTCTATCAAAAGTATGAGCATCATAATAAAGCATGAAGAGACAAAAATCAGTATCAAGGTAATAAGCATTTCAAGCCATCTTCATAGCCAAAATAGAATCATTTAAACTTAAAAAAAAAAAAAAGGAAGCACAAAGTCCTCTCAAGTATATGATCAAAATGTAATTTTATTTTCAAGTGGACCTTGTCCTCACTAAAATAAAAAATAAAAATAAAAGAAACTACCTAAAACAAGCAAGGAAAAAATTAAAAGATTAAATCTGGAAAAAACAATTGAAAATGACCAAAAGTTAAAAAAAATAATTGAAAATATGAAAAGTGATGACAATGATGGAATTTGGCCAAATTAAGGGTTACTTAATAGCTAAAGTTGAGAATTTCACTTAACGCTACCCAAAATATAAAGATATCAAATTTTAGCAAAATATGGGCAAGTGAGGAAAAAAATTCCAGCAACCACAGAAATGATATTGGTAATCAAAATGACTAAATTAAAGCACTAACTAAGGGGAAAATTAAAATTAAAAGCAAAGCAAACACTAATTTTCTTAATTCAACTAGTTAACACAATTGGCTTCTCAATAATGGCATCAAAATTAATAAAATTAAATTTTACAGTAAACCACAATCTAGATCGTTTATCTAAGAGTCAATAGATTAATTACTTAAATTAGGATTATAAAAAACTAAATAATTGGGGGACATTTAAAAAAATAATTTAAAAAGTAAATTAAAATTAAATAATTAAAGCAAGTTCAATTAAGAAAATCACCAAATATAAGTAACGCAATCAATCACAATTCAATTATTTAATCTTTCTCATCCACAAAATTAAATTTATTTAACTTTATTATTCTAGTTTTATTATATGTTTTCTCTAAATTATCATTCAAGGAGTTAATTGGAAATTATCCTTCAAGGATTAAATAAGAAATTAAGTTATGGACTAATTAAAATCTCCATTAAAACACAACTTAACAACTAATTCTATATTAACTACACCAAAAACAAAACATAAATAATCACCTAAGTCAGGTCAAATTATTCTTGTGATGCTATATTAATTGATTACAGCAAGTAAGATCTTAGATAAAATATATAACCCAAAAATTATACGGTAAAGCTACACTAATAAGCAATATCAATTAAAAAAATAAAATTTAGAGATAGAAAAAAAATAAATTAAAATAAAATAAAATAAAATCTTCTAAATATCAAAGACTCTATTAAAGGTTATATTTGTGACTAATCACACCAAAAAAATACGTTCTTCAAAATTTTAAAAATCAAACAGAAATAAGTAAAAATGAGAGCAACCATCAATAAAGCTTTGTTTGGTTCAAGGGGAGAGGAAGGAAGGGAAGGGGAGGAAGGGGGAGGCGAAGGGAGGGAAAATTTTAAAAAAACCTCCCCTCCCCTCCACCTTACCAAACAAGAGGAGGGGAGGTGTTGCTTGGATGACACAAGGAGAGAGGAGGCTCCCCTCCCCTTGTTTGGTAAGGTGAAGGGAGAGGAGGTTTTTTAAAATTTGTCCTCCCATCTCCTCCCTTCTCTTCCAACCAAACAGGTCCTAAAATGAATGAAGAAAAGAAAAGACAAAAGCTAGCAACGTCTCTACTACTCTCCGATAACTTCTGCCGCCTGCTGTTTGTTCCTCCTTTTATTCAATTCAATGTGATTTTTGCGTGCCGTCACCATGTGCTGATGTGCATCCATATGTTAAATAAACCTAATAATTTAATAACAATGACAAAACTATTCTCAATAACCCTAAATAAAAACTATATTAAAAGACTCAAAATAAATATAAATAAGGTTTCTAATATTTGATCTTTGACTTGATCTTCAAACATGTTTACATTCTTTTATCCAAAATAATCTCTATCAGTATCTTCCAAATTAGATCCACAGAATCTGCACAAGTAAATAAAATGAAATAGTAAATATGCAAAAATATTATTTATATTTTAAAAATCCAAGATTTAGATAGTTAGAATCCCAAAGTTAAATATTGGCTAATAAAATTAAATAATATTCAATTAAACTCAATTAGCCTAAAAAAACATTTAAAAGTTTAAATTAAAAAGATAAAAAATATATAAACTTGTAATTTATCAATTACCTCGAAAGGAAATGACATATAACCTCCGTTGGCAGGTCCTTGACATAGATAGCATGTTCTAGTTGCCCAATAACGTCCCTCATTGTGGGTCTCATGTATGGATCCTTCTCAGTGCATCTCAGAGCCACCAAAAGCACATCAGTAGCTCGAATAAGTACAAGTGGATCCAAAACCCCCTCCTCTGCAAGGCTCTCGTCAACAATTTTAATAATGTCTCCTGTTTCCCCCCACACAGTTCTCACCCAGCTCCCTATCTCAATTCCCTCCATAAATGATGGATCTACCACCTTCTTCCGGGTTATCAATTGAAGCAAAACTATCCCATAATTGTAGACATCAGACTCCCTAGTATTTTCTGTTGTATATGTATTTTTGTCACGGGCCAACGAGAACATGTTTTTTTTTATAAGCATATGAAAATACTCCCTCCAATTCTTTTTATAAGGCCCTCTTAACTACTTTCATGAAATTAAGGAATTAATTAAATTTCAAAATTTCTTTCAACTTTAACATTTTGATTGGCATAATGCATTGCGGGGAGAGGGGAGTGGAAATATCATTATTTAAGCTAAGAATGAAAAAAACAAGGGCATTGTATAAATGAGTCATTAATGTTCTATTAAATTTTGTAAAGAGTCTTGTATTAAGAATTAATGGATGGAGTCTTACAAATAGAAATAGGGGGAGTTGTGAAGAAAGAGAAAATTGACAATGAGTAGAATATGTACCTGGGGTAATATACCTTGGTGTGCCTGGAACAGATGAAGATGGTGTTGAAGAAGATTGATCGAAAAACTGGGCAATACCAAAATCCGCAATATGAGGCTCCATATCAGAGTCTAGAAATATATTCCTTGGTCTGATGGAACCATGTACAATGGCAGGATAACAATCATGATGGAGATAGGCCAATCCATGAGCAATTCCAGTTGCTATAGTAAAACGGACATTCCATTTCAGGGATGGCGGTGGATCCTTTTCAAGCAAGACATCATGAAGGTTTCCTCCTGGCATGTACTCATACCAGATTATACCATAATCTTCTCTGAGCGTATACTCTAGCATTCTGACCATATTTCGGTGCCTAATATTTTCAAGCATTTCAATTTCTCTAACCACGCTTAACATAATGCCTTTGTTCCCAGTAAATGTCACCTTCCTTTCAGCACAAACTCGGCCTGAATGTAGTTGTACTTTAGAAACAACCCCACGAGTTCTTCTGGGGATCATATTCAGAGAATCTAGATTTGCAGCAGGCTCCATCTCGTAAGGAATTGACAAAGAATCTCTGTTGGCGATCTTGACTTCCTCCTTAGAAAGCATAAAATAGAAATCTTTTATATAAGGCAAGAATGATATGAGTTCAAAATTAAAGGATTCTTAATGAAGAACATGAACGAGTAAAGGAAGTAAAAACACTCAAAAAGTGGTTTCAAACAGCCCACACAAACGTCATGCTCACATGCACGTACATACATATACATTTCAGCCCAAAGGAAAAAAAAAAAAAAAAAAAGCTCACTTGCCTCAATCTGGGTGCTGACTACTTTATATATATATATATATATATAGAGAGAGAGAGAGAGAGTGAACATATTATTTAGAGAAAATTCTGTGGAAAAACAGGATGACAGCCAGAGTAGGTATCACAATGATCTCACACTTTTCATGCTCACCCGATTCATTTGAATCTTGCAAGGCCCATAAGCTATCAGAAAAGCTGGTTTTGTAGAATTATTTTCTACATAATCCTTCCACATTAAAACCCTATTTATTACTTACTGGAATTTTAAATTCATCTACAAGCAGTGAAATCAGGATATTGAATACTTTGTTATATGTTAATTAGCACATGTACAATAAATAGACATAGTAAACAAGAGAAAATATGAAACAATCAAAGCAACTATTTCAATGTAGTCTTGTCAGCTAAACCAAATTACCTGAAAAAGATTAGAGGCCACAGCAGCTGCGAGGAAAATCCCCAAATGAAATTGAGCTGTGGGAGGTCGAACAATAATGCCTGTACAAATCAGACAACACATAAGTCTCATAGCCCTTCCAACAACTCTGAATCATCATGATTCATGATTCCTGATTCCACATTAGATGTCATGACTAATGATAGCAGAAACGAAGCATGGTTGTTTTCATGATTCCCTTATTCCTGCCAAGTTGTGCCATGAAATGAAATTAAGCATTTGGGTGATATGTGATGTCAATTAAACAATACTTCATAAATACCTGATATAAACTCGTAGCAATCATATAGCAAAAGAGGTGGAGAGACTGAAAGGAAGATGTAGAAGAAAGAAGGTACGCAATTAAGAAGCCAAGAGATTCAAATTTACAAATGTCATTTATTCCAAGTATGACTTCATGGATGATAACAACACTTGTCATTGTCAATCACACAAATCTTACCTGGATCAGTGGGTGTTTCAAAGAATTCAACAACATCTATCATTTTCAGTCTCTTTCTTGGATCTTTTTGGGTACACATTAAAGCCACCAAAAGCATTTTGATAACTTGCACCATTACATTTGAATCTGAAAGCTCCGCTGCAATGCTTGAATCAACAATCTCTTCAAGTTCTCTTGTTTTCCAACATACAGATTTAAACCACCCAACTAAAGTGGTTTCCTCCTCCGAAAATGATGAATCTAATACTTTCTTTCCGGTTATCAGCTCAAGCAAAACTACCCCATAACTATATATATCAAGCTCACTGCTCGGCTGTATTGCATATGCAATCTCTGTCAAGAAAATGTTATCAACTTAAATTGCAAGAAAAAAAATTACTTCTAGCTTATGCACATTAGTTTTATGGAATTAAGGAACTAGTAATTGCTCAATTTAGACAAGAATCACTACTCCTCTTCCATCTACGCACTTGCCTTCATTGCTAATTCATCATCCGTGTAGATGTTATTATAGGCTGAAATTGATTCCAATTTTATTAAGCATGTCAGACATAGAAAATTAATCAACGAACTGAAAAAACAATAGCAGTTACCTGGTGCCATAAAACCAGGTGTACCTAGATGATATGTTGACCGCAGATGTACCATAGCAGAGGACTCGTTCAAAGCAATGGAAATACCAAAATCAATAATACAAGGTTGCATATCAGAATCAAGGAGTATATTCTTTGGTTTGATGTCTCGATGCAATATAGGAGGATCACAATTATGATGGAGATGTGCCAATCCTTTTGCAACTCCAATAGCAATCTTATAGCGGACATTCCATGCTAAGCATGGTTGAGAATGCAAAACATCATGAAGGCTACCATTTTCCTCGTACTTGCTGATGGTTAGACCATATTCCTCACCAATCCAGAAGCCTAGGCATCTCGCCACATTTTGATGCCTAATCTTCCTAGTCATTTCAATTTCCTTGATCATGTTTAATTTCCTCCTATTGCTCCGTCCAAATTTAACCTTCTTAATAGCAAAAACTCCAAAATCAAGTTCAGCTTTATAGACAATTCCATGCCCTCCTTGGCCAATTATATATCGATCATGCAGATTCTCTGTAGCATTTATCAGATCAACAATTCTAAATCTCCTTCAGTAGCATTTGTTAGATCAATAATTCTGAAATCTCCTTCATCATCTGAACACGGATCTTCTCGCTCTTCATAATCAGCATTCACCTCCAGAAGAGATCTTCGACGAAACTCACGAATGTAAGATTGCTCAGCATGATAATTAGCAACTTCCTCCTCAGATATTTGACCAGAATAACACCGGCCATGAATTAATAGCATTCCCGACAAGCAAATGACGAACACTACAAATCCAATAGCTATAAATAAAATTAATTGATTACTTCTTTTGTGGTCAGTTGATTCAGAGTCACATGGCTTTAAAAAGCTAGTTCTTTTGCAACTCAAGACATCTGAAGTTGAACAAAGGACACAGAGGCTAGGATTGCCCAAGAATGACAATGGAGATAAATTCAGTTTTTGCATCTTCCATTCTGGTACAGGACCAACAAATAAGTTGTATGATATGTTCACTTCTGTTAATGAAGAAAGTTCACCAAGAACATGTATGCTTCCTGTCAAATTGTTTAGGGATATATCCAGACTTAGCAGCTTTTGCAACTTCCCAATTTCTAGCGGTATCTCACCTGTCAACTTATTAGCCCTCAAATTCAACCCGTAAAAGAGATTATGCAATGATCCAATTGATGAAGGAATTTTTCCTTCCAACATATTACCACCAAGTTGTAGCTCAAGAAGCCGATCATACTCTGACAAGAAAGATGGGATAACCCCGCTAAAACGATTTTCTTTTAAAATTAATCTGGTTAAACCTGTCCAGCTCCTCATGCTTAAAGGAAATGAACCGTTGAGAAAATTGAATCCAACATCAAATGTCTCCATTTTGGTACAATATGACAACTGATGTGGCAAAGGACCTTCCAGGCTGTTGTAAGAAATATTCAAAGCCTGAAGGTTTACAAGATTTCCAAGCTCTGACGGTATTAGCCCTGTAATGTTATTCATGAATAAAATTAAAGCAGTGAGATTTGTGCAGTTTCCCAAACTTGATGGAATTGCTCCGCTGATGTTGTTCATGCTGAGGTCCATGTATATGAGATTCAGATTACCTTCAAATTCAGGAATAGACCCAGAAAGATTATTTTCATTGAGAACCAACCTCCCAAGAGTTGCACATCTTCCCAGATCATGAGGTATGCCTCCTTGAAGTTGGTTAAGACCTAAATTCAGTAGACGTAATTGCTTTCCAAAACAAAGATTTGGTGGGATATTACCAGTGAACTTATTATTCATCAAGTCCAGCTTCACTAAACTGCTGTTGATTCCCAAGTTTTGAGGAATTGATCCAGAGAATTGGTTGTCAAACAAAGAGATATTCTTAAGATGCTTGAGCTTTGTCACCTCTGAAGGTAATTTCCCTGAAAGGCTATTATTATGAAGAATGACCAGCTTAAGATTTTGAATCTTCCAAATTGTAAGTGGAATTTCACCTGTCAAATGGTTGGAGTACAGTTCAAGGTCCTCCAATTTACTCAATCCACCCAATTCATTCGGAATTGTTCCCCCCAGTTGATTGGAATATAGATGTAACTTCTTCAAAGATCTGCAATTGCCAATTTCTGGAGGTATATTTCCAGACAAATGGTTCTCAGGAAGGCGAAGAATTAAAATCTTTAGTAATAATCCTAGGGATGATGGAATGCTTCCAACTAAGTTGCTCTTCACGGCAGAAAATTCTGCTAAATTACTGCAGTTCCCCAAGCTTGAGGGAATGCCTCCACTAAATACATTGAATGAGAGATCCAGAATAAATAACATGCCACAACTTCCAGAGCCAAGAGGTATGGTACCACCAAGGCTATTATTTTTGACATCTAAATAAACAAGATTCTTCATATTGTTCAAACTCTGAGGCAAAAACTCCTGTCAATATGTTGTCATTCACAAATAATGCCTCTAGTTTACTGCAGTTACCTATGGAAGAGGGAATGGTTCCTGACAACTGATTACTAGATAGATGCATCTTCAACAGTTTAGTCATGTTCCCTATATTGGATGGTATGGGACCACTTAGACTATTATTGTGAAGATCAATCCCGTGCAGTTCCGGAATTTGAAACAATGACTCAGGAATTTCACCACTGAGCAGATTAGAAGAAAAACTTAAATACTTCAATTTGCAACGCTTTCAAGGTATATGGTATGTGTCCACTGAAGTAGTTATCAGAAAGATCGATATACTCCAGCAGACTACAATTGCCCAATTCTAAGGGTATATTTCCTTGAAAGCCATTTGCCACCAAAACAAGGTTCTGCAAGTGAGGCAACTGTCCAATTTCTGGTCCAAGATGACCAAAAATCCTGTATGCAGTGAAGTTTAGGAAGATCACGTTGCTGTAATGGTCGCATTGTACTCCTATCCAAGAGCAAGGGGTGGAATCAGAGGACTTCCAGCTTGACTTTAAGGAAGCAGGCACAGAAGTCCAGTGGTTGAGAAGAGACAACAGAGTTAACCCATCTGAACTCAACGCAAAAGCAACGTATAAAGGAGCAGACAAGCACATGATCACTAATCGGAGCATCATAGCGAAAGGGGGAATCTCTTGCTGGAGAAGAAAAGGGTTGAAGTATGAAAAACAAAGAGAACTTACCTTTATCCTGCTTAGATAGAACTAGCGCATGCAAGCAATTGAAGGGCTGTTGATTCAATGTGAGGGAGAGGAAACTTCTGCGTGAAAACGTTGCTGGGTCTCTCATTGAGATTTGAGACACTACCGATCATTCAGAACTTACCTTCCAAGTTCTTTCGAAGATGCTACACCAACGACGCTCACCATGCTAGCCACCAATGATAGTATGTTATGCCTGTTTCTTTGAAGTTTCACCGGTAGAAAATTAGAAGCTAAAAAGAAAAAAAGAAACTAGAAAGAACCGCACACGAAAAAGAACGAGTAAATATCATTCTCAATCTCGCACTTTTTTGAATTTTCTGATTTGTTGTTGGGGGACTAGTGGGAAGCTGATCATGTGATGTAATGTGATTTTTTTAATTAATTAACTAGATTTTTAATCTATGCAAGGCAGGAACATTAATCTAATCCACCCAATTAAAAATATATTATTTGAGCTAAATATGAAATGTTTCAAATAAATCACAAGGCTAGTTTGGGCTGAATAACTAAAACATTTGGGGGACTAGTGGGAAGCTGATCATGTGATGTAATGTGATTTTTTTAATTAATTAACTAGATTTTTAATCTATGCAAGGCAGGAACATTAATCTAATCCACCCAATTAAAAATATATTATTTGAGCTAAATATGAAATGTCGTTCAAATAAATCACAAGGCTAGTTGGGCTGAATAACTAAAACATGAGGCCCAATATAAATAAAGAGGTAAGCCCCGGAGCTCATAAAGTCCATAACATATAACATGCCAAAATCCCATTAGCTTCAAATATCTTCAAATATCAGACCGTTAGCATGAGACACGATCCTAAGTAATGCCGAAATACACGCCCAAATAGTTTGGTGAAACAGGCTGTTGATCAAAATGAAGAGATCGTGCCATAAGTTTTGCAGGATTCCTGATTCTTCAGTAAACGTGCTAAGTCTCAAAGAAAAAGTTTTCTATCAGACACTATAAATAGAAAGAAGGAAAAAACAGAGAACCCAGTCAACACTCGATCAAGACTCACATAATTTACATTTACTAGCCCTTTTTAGTTTTTTTTTAGTCTAATTTTCAAACACTCCAATAAAATTCACACTTGTTCCACCAAAGCCTACTATCTTTTTACATCCGAGTGAACTGTAGTAAGAGAATTGAGACCCTTTCGTTATCTATTGAGACCCAACGTCTCTTGCACTCCTAATATTTGTTGTTCAACCACGAACAATTTGTGGCACACCTGGTGAGACCTGTGTAACAAAGAAGGCACGAACGTGAAAATCTAAAAGGACTGATTGTGGCAGAAGTAATGCGAGGAATTCAAGACCAGATGGATAAGTAGTGGAAGAAAAACCAAAGGTTCTTTGCAATATCCCTGAAAACATCAGAACGTAAGGAGAAAAAATGACAACAAACCATGATGCAGGTTATACATGAAGGCATGAAGAGTATAGCCACATCATTGAAAGGCACCATCAGGAAGCGGGCTCGAACATAGGGCCACTCGGGGGGCAGCAAGCTGGAGTCAATATAGGTGCTGGCCATCAGGGCCGCACACTTGTAAGAGACATCCTTAACCACCAAGTATTTGCACACACTCATCCGTTAATTAACCTTCGTATTATCTACATGATCCAGGCACGAGTAGCCGGGGGCACGGCAGTGATCCTAAAACATGCAATCGAGCCTCAGAACCAACTGACGAACATGGAGGCTCTAAGAGATGCCATTCAAGATATATATAGACCAGGGCTGAGGCCAATTGGCCGCCCCGCCTTCTTAAAACCTTATCCAAAGTATATAGACAGGGACAATTGTTCTCGAGAGACGGTACACAATCAACCCTAGAGCACATGGGGGATTCACAATCCAGTGCGGTGAAATTGCTAATTATGAGAACTTCGCTAATTTAAAGTTGAGGTTGTTCCAAATACTCCCACGGACCTGTATTCACATGATATACGTCGGTCCTCATAACTCAATCATCAGCTGGAGGGAAAGGAACAGAAGTTCCACATCCAATTCTATAAAGCAAGCCAGAAGTCAGCATAGCGAAACTCTACAAGCTCACACAACGAGCTGGAGAGACAGCAAACCAATACTTAGTGAATTTCAAACTTTGAGGAATAGGTGCCACGTGTCGCTTTTAGAAACTGAATTTGTCAACCTGGCACAGGCAGGATTGGATATAGAGCTTCGAAAGAAATTTCAAGGGATGGAATTTTGAGATTTCTATGAACTTGCAACCAAGTGTGGGGTTATGAGGAATTACTCAAGGAAGAGGATCATCACAGACAGACTACAGTTGGACTTATTTTGGGGACCGGACATAGCGGTGGTAGAACTAAAGAATGCTATAACTACACATGCTCAACTCTGGCTAGGAGGCCGGAGACTACCTAAAAGACCAAGTAGTCCAGTACACCTTTGATACTTCAAAAACAAAGGAAATTTTATTTCCTCCTCAAGGAAAACTTCATCTCCCTGCCCATAGATCATAAGATTCCCTTAAAGGAAAAACAGATAGGGAAGGAATACTGTAAGTATCATCACTCGTGGAGCAACAATACCAAGGCACGCTGGGGATTCAAGAACTTCATTCAGGACCGGATCAATAAGGGAGTTCTGAAATTTCTTAAGGAAGAATCCATGGTGGTAGACGAGGACTCGTTTCCCCCATTTTCTACGATCAACATGATGAAGATAGCCTCTGGTAAACGATGACTCAAGAAAAGTGATGGTAAGCAGAAGGATGGGAGACCTTGGAACGTCTAAAACAGGGGTGAAGTAACTCAAAGAGACTTTAAGATAGTATAGGACTGCCTAGGAAAGCCTATGGGCTGGTCCAGTAAGAATAGGTCTTCCAAATGGGATATAGGCCCGAAGGGGCAGGACATGAAAGGCTTGGGTGGCTCCAAAGTAGTTTGGGATTGTTTGAGGGAAACTCAGAACGGAGACAATCAGCAAAAAAAGAAGAAAAATGGCAAACGACCTTCAGGATAGGATGTTGGCCTAGGAGGATTAGTGATGATAGAACCAGATGGATCTAAGTTGGTCTAGAACCGTTTAAGAGAACCATCTAGCCAATTCGACTTCTTTGTAAAGTACTCAGCACCCTTTGGATTAGGCTAACCATTTATGGGGACACCAATAGGTTGGGATGTAGGCCTCGACCGCCTACCGTTATCACCGTCAATGCTATCAGAAAATAGCACAGAGCTTCCTTTAAAATCAAAAGTCACTCAGGGCTCAGGTAAGTTTGTTATGCTGCCTGGTAACGTGCCGTTTCTGAAATGGAGAGTTGTGAGGCACAAAAACTTCCCAGTTTCCCTAACAAGAACCCAGAAGTGACGTCTTTAGCAAAAACGGGCCACACAGAGGTACCTTGAATAGCAAAAAACTAAGGTATAGGATAGCCTTGACATTCAACAAGAAGCTAGCAAGTTCAGAAGAAAGTCCACTAAGGATCAAGACGAAGAAAGCGAGGCCAAAAATCAAAAAAAGGGACCATTCACGTTGGAGAAATACCCCTCAATCTCTGCTGCATGGTCTCGTTAACACTATCCTCTCAATTCTGATCCACCATTAGCAATACCCAAGACCAGCAGGAGAAGAACTCCTTGGGGCCAACACATATGGGTCTGTA
Organism: Prosopis cineraria; assembly: GCF_029017545.1. NCBI lineage: Eukaryota > Viridiplantae > Streptophyta > Magnoliopsida > Fabales > Fabaceae > Prosopis > Prosopis cineraria. The sequence goes on from NW_026555343.1 coordinate 33,818,010, forward strand.
TCAGTATTGCCCAATAAAGCTAATAGAAGAGGAGGAGTACAAGCCTATAAGCATACAGGCATGAAAGAAACGATTGCAGAGCCTGTCTGCTAAGTTACTTTACAAGCAATAAAAGGAAAACCAAAGCTGGCTGTCCTAGAGAAACCTAGCACAAAGATGACTCAGCACCTAAAGCCCTTATACATTAGGGCACATTTCGATGGGAGACCGATGACTAGGGTCCTCGTTGACAATGGTTCAGCGGTGAACATTCTACCAGCCTGCATGATGATCAAGATAGGATGAGAAGAGCATGACTTAATGCCGACTGGGGTATCAGTAGTAGGGTTCACTGGGATTGCATCTAAGGTCCTCGGCGTACTACCGTTACAGGTTGATGTCGGGACCAAGTCATCACTAATGGCCTTTTTTGTGATCAACACCACAGCTCAATACTAGACTCTCCTAGGATGGGATTGGATTCATGCCAATGAATGTGTACCCTCTTCACTGCACCAGATGCTCCTTATGTGAAAAGGAGAGGAGCTAGAAGTGGTCTAGCCTGAAGAAAAGCCATTCACAGCAGCTACTAACTTCATAGATGTGAGGTATTACAACACTGATGTAGGCTCATTCACATTCTGAAAGGCTCAAGGAATCCTTTCATGCAGAACAATGCTAGATGCTATAGTGCCTCTAACCTCACAGAGGCGCGAGCCCATCATAGAACTAGTCGATGACTAAAGCAAACAAAGGAAAGGCCATAGCAGCCGCAACCATCCAAAAGTTATGGTTGCACAATCTACAAGAGAAACTAGAAGATTACGACCCGAGGTCTACGAGACCGAAGTTATATATGAAGAGGAGACCCAGAAGGTAGCACAACTACACGAGCTAGACCCTGCACCTCTGAAATTCGAAGACATAGCCCCAGAGGTCTATGATCTACTAGAAGAAGTAAACCTCGAATCTCCAGAAGAGCTGAGGATCACATTCCTTAGCTCACAACTAGATAAAAAATAGAAGGATGCCATTAAGCTAACAATATTAGAGTTCAAGGACTGCTTCAGGGCTGGCTAGGCAACTGGTCGAGCATAGGCTTCCTATAAAGCCAAACTATAGACTGCACCAACAGCCCACTCAAAGAATGTCAATAAAGGTAGAGCTACGAGTAAAAGAGGAGATCAAACACCTCTTACGAGCCAGATTCATACGGCCCTACAGGTATGCTCAGTGGCTATCAAACATAATCCCAGTAATCAAGAAGAATAGGAAACTATGAGTTTACGTAGATTTCTGAAACATAAACACGGCCACACCTAAAGACGTGTATGCAATACCTATTGTAGACAGGTTAATAGATGCTGGGGCCAAAAACGTTTTATTGTCATTTATGGATTGCTTCTCTAGATACAATTAAATATTTATCACAAAAGAAGACATTCACATGATCGCTTTCAAGTGTCCAGGCTCTATTGGAACCTTCGAATGGGTAGTTATGCCCTTTAGACTAAAGAATGCCGAGGCCACCTATTAGCGAGCTATGAATGCCATCTTTCATGATATGATAGGAAAGCACCTAGAAGTATACATAGTGACATAATAATAAATCTAAGAAAGCACATGATCATATTGAACATTTGAGGACGAGTTTCCTCCGAATGAAGGAGGTCGGCCTTAAATTAAATCCACTAAAGTGTGCTTTTGGTGCAACTGCAGGTAACTTCCTTGGATTCCTAGTCCACAGAAGGGGGATTGAAATAGACCGAAATAAAGCATGAGCTATCTTGGAAGTAAAAGCACCGAGCACGAAGAAAGAACTTTAAAGGTTCCTAAGGCAGGTCAATTATCTCAGGTGTTTTATCCCGAACCTTATAGGGAAGATGAAAGAGTTTTTTGAACTCTTGAAATTTAAAGATGCTGAGGAATTCACCTGGGCCAGACACCATCAGGCGGCCTTTAACAAGATTAAAGAACACTTGACAAAACCTTTGGTCTTAGCAGCCCTGAGGGAGAACACCCCATTTCTGTTGTATTTAGCTTCTACCGCCATGTCCATAGGTTGTATGTTAGCCTAAAATATTAATGGGGGATGTGAGTAGGCAGTCTATTATTTAAGTAGGTGTTTAACTCCCACCGAGACCAAATACTCAGCTATGGAAATAGCGTGTTTAGTGCTATATTATGCTTGTATTAAATTAAGGCATTACATAATAAACGCAGTTATGTATGTGGTTTCTCATTCTATTCTGATTAAATACATGCTTAATCGGCCAGTCATGATGGGCCATATAGGAAAATGGAGTTTGGTCTTAGCAGAATTTTCTTTAATATTTTTATCTCAAAAATCAATAAAGGGCCAAGCGTTAGCAAACTTCCTGGTTGATCATCCTTTAACCGGGCTCCCTGAAGATGAAGAGGAATTACTAGTGTTCTCAGTAGATTCGAGGCCCTGGGTGCTTAAGTTTGATGGATCTAGCACTAAACAGGCATCTAGAGCCAATATAGTGATAACCTCTCCCACGAAGATAAAAATGATACTATCTCTTCAATTAAATTTTGAGTGTAATAACATCCAGGCGAAGTACAAAGCACTACTCACAGGGCTTGAGATTCTTTAAGAAATGAAGGCCCGTAATGTTGTCATAGAGGGGGATTCTCAATTAATCATCAAACAGTTAACTGGCGAGTATAAGTGCACAAGCCCAACTCTAGTGATGTATTATGCTGGGGCTTCTTAGATTCTAGAGGAGTTTGAAACAGTAACGCTGATTCACATTCCTCGAGCCTATAATTGGGAAGCTAATGAACTGGCTCAAATAGCATTAGGGCTAAGGTTGTCACCAGAGCTCACCAAAAAAGTAATTGTGGTGGAACGGAAAGAACATCCCTTAGTCATTCAGCATGGTTTGACAGTACAATACAATACATTCTTGCAAGGGTTAGTCCAAGATTGGAGAGAAGATTTTAAGAGTTATCTTCAAGATCGTAGTCAACGTTACCCTTACAGAACAAGGATACACGCTTAACACTTTATTTTAATTGGAGATAAATTATACAGGAAAGGCCCCGATGGGTTATTACTTAAGTGTTCGGCCTTTACTGATTATATGGAGATTTTAAGATAAGTACATAAGGGAGTTTGTAGGGACTGCATCGAGTACGCTAAGAGGTGCAAGAAGTGTTAGGCTCACAGGCCAACACAGCAAGTGCCATCATCAGACATACATCCGATTATCAAACCATGGCCTTTCCAAGGATAGGCCATAGATATAATAGGAAAAATCTATCCGGCCTCATCCAAAGGCCACTCATTCATCTTGGTGGCTACAGATTATTTCACTAAGTAGGTTAAGGTCGTTCCTATGAAGAAAGTAGAACAAGGCGATGTTATTAACTTCGTACGGGAGCAAATCGTGTTTCATTTTATGATTCCTCAAACAATTACAATAGACCAGGGGACAATGTTCACCAGAAGTGAATTCAAGGCCTTTACCGAGGAAAGTAAGATTAAGTTATTGAGATCCTCACCATATTACACTCAGGCAAACAGGTAGGCCGAAGCTTCCAATAAGATCATCCTTGAAAGTCTAAAGAAAATAATTGAAGAGAATCCTCGAGAATGGCATGAACGATTGGCTGCGACACTATGGGCATACTGAACATCTAAAAGAAAAGCTATAAGCACGAGTCGGTATGTGTTAACATATGGGCATGAGGCCGTTTTGCGTACGCGTTATGAATAGTCTAGGAAGACCATCTAACGACTATAACAAAGCCATAATGAATGAGTTAATCTAGTTAGATGAAATTCGCTTACAAGCACTCGATCATATGATCACCCAAAAGAAAGAAGTTTCAAAGATATACAATAAGAGGATAAGACGGAAACATTTTCAGGCGGGCAAGATCGTATAGAAACTTGTGTTACCACCTGGTTCTAAAGACCGGACACTTGGTAAGTTTTCACCTAATTAGAAAGGACCATTCAAGATAGACAAAGTACTTAGAGGGAACACGTACATGTTAGCTAGCATCAATGGAGTTCCACACAGACAGGCTATAAATGACAAATACTTGAAGAAGTATTGGCCATCATTATAATAAGAAAGCAATAAAGGACTCGAGGCCTAGAATGGCCTCCAGGCATGCAAAACTCACACAGTAAGAAAAAATGTTTGTTCTTTATTATTATGATTGAATCATGTTATAAGGAATAAAGAATAAACAACAAACAAAAAAAATGTGTGCATTTATACATAAGTATAATATTTACAAAGGCTGCACATAAGCTCCCACGTTGATAAGGTCGAGTCCAAATCCACAGAAAGGGTCTAGTGACGTGTGAGGACCGTTTCAAACTCAAACATAGCTTGAAACTTAGCATCCGAGACAGTCCACACCTCATCTAACACTTTGGTACCAATCTCCAACTCGGGTTCTGCTGGACCGTCCTCAGCGTCAACCTTAGCCAACTCTTCTTCAGCCGCTGCGAGCTGGTACCTCAAGTCCGCCACTTTAGCTTGTAATGCCCAAAGATTATCAACACGAGGGGCAATCTCCTGGACCCAGTTAGTAGCAGCAGTCGTCAGGGTCTTAGTTGCCAAATATTCATCCCTCACTACCTAGTTGTTCTTCAAATATTTGGACAAGAGGGGGAGTTCTTTACGACACTGGCTAACAATGCCATAACATGCCAGAACTTGAGCTCGTAGGAGCACTAACTCAGACATGGAGACTGCCTTTGCTACAGCCTCGAGAGCCTGAATCATTTCTTTAAAATTTTGTTCAGAGATGAGGAAGGGATCGTGGCTGAGTTGGAACTGGATGACTCTCCAAGCATCCGATATAACGTCTGTCTCAGGGACGCGAATGCGGGAGAAAAGAGTGTTTATAAGTACTGCCTCTAGTGCAGCCATCTGAATAAATAAAATAATATTAGCAAAAGACCAAGACTAAGCTAGCAAGAATGAAAATAAAAAACAAACAAGACTGTACCTGAAATTAGGTCCACAAGAGCTTTATCTTTGCTCATGGAAGAGGGAAGATCGTGTACAGACCGTGCCACCAAGCAGATAGCTTTCTTTACACGGTCCGTCGGAGAAGAAGAACTCGCTTGATCCTGCGTTGAGCCACCTTGAGCAAAGACCAAAACAGTCAGAGCATCACTCATGGGCTTTGCTTGTAACCCTTCAGAGCTCCTATCCTCTTGGATATTTGTTAAGTGGGAGGGAAGGATCAAACTGAGTGGGGAGACCATCTAGGGGCTCGCAGTAGTAGCAAGGTCTTAGACCCTAAGCTCCAGCTTGTCACTTGAGGTGGCAGCAGCAGCTTCCCCTTAATCAAGAGCAGCCCTGACATTTTTTAGACCACCTGGGGCTGCTGTAGACAGGACAGCTCCCTGACCTTTATCACGTTCGGCCACCTCCTGAGCAACTTCAGTTAGATCCATCGGTATAGGCTCAAGAGCGACAACAGCTTGGAAGAGGACCATTTAAAGATCAGGGTGTTGGGTCTCCTTCTCCCCTTATTAAATCAGACTCACTCTACCATCATCAAAGTTTATTGATAGGATCATTATTCGTTGGTGCTTATGTGTGCACCTCCCCCTTTGAGGTGTGTGGCCAACTTAGAGTAGGGCGAAGGTAGGTTGATCAAGAGGCAGGGACGTTGTCTTCTTTCTCCCTTCACCTCAGGAAAGGGGGACAGAGCCTGCTTCCTTTTGTCTGGAATGTCTCCTCGGTCGGGGTGACTAGAGGAGCTCTTCTTGGCCTCAAACTTTTTAGAGATCAAGGAAATTGAAATTTGGGAGGAAGCGTAGTCTTGTTCCATCCCTTGGACCACGGTCCTCACGGAGGGGGCCGTCGGGGTCTCGGAAGTGGCGAGGGTGTCAATGTTGCCCTTTAAAAAGGTCACCAGCACATGGGATTGTGTCCAATCACGACCTACACAAAATAAGGCAGGTTTAGTCTAAAGAAACAAAATGAAAAGGATAAAATTAAAACAGAACATAGAGAAAATACTTATTGGTGTGGCTCTTTATTATACACCTAAAGCGTTAGGGCTACCATTTATTGAAGCAGAGGCAAGCATCTCTATCTATAAGTTCCACCTTGCACTGCTTCTGGGTGGTGAGTGGAACGGCTATCTGATTAATAGCATCTCTATCCAGTAGCTCCATGCTAATTTAAGGGGACAGGCCTTGAGGGATGCACTGGCTCAGTCTAAACTGGCCCGCCACCAGGTAAGGATGATAAGACTCAAAGTATACTCTGAGAGACTTAGAGAAGGAGCTAGTGTACAGCAGCCACATCTTTCGAGAAGTGGTGGCTGAGAGAAAGACCTCATCCTTTAGAGGGTTGGTGGGCTTGTTCTTCTTCTCTACCATATACTTGTACCAGGTGGGAAGGCGACAGTCGGGGATGTTGAAAGCTTTTAAAGTCCTCCCCAAGGACCAATTTTTTTGACAGAAGAACTCGAAGAAGTTCTTTGACTCCACTAATAGATGACTACCCAAGAGACAAGTGAAGGGGTGGTTGGTATAGAAATCATCAGGAAAGGGCTCCCTCTAAAGGTTAGAGAAGTAGGCCGTCGTCCATAACTTTAAGAACCAAACGGGCCCACTGAAGTTATTGAAGGGCTTCTTGATCAGCGACTCTCTCATGCCGTCATAGAGATGACGTAGAAACATAGTCTCCAGGGCTATTTGATTGTTACAAAGTAAGGACTGGGTGATTTGTAGATACAGCTGCATGGGCTTCCTTGCCCCCGAGGCCAAGTTCCATTGGTGAGTAGGATCCAGATGAAAACTAGGTGCTCCGTGGCAGTGACAAGCTCGAAGGCTGGTTTTTCAAAGAACAGCTCCATAATCTTTGTATAGGAGCCCGCGGCCCTGAACTTGCTCTCCAAGTCAGCAGGAAGGGTGGTGTAGGAGTCATGCCTCTTAGGGATTTCGTAGAAGTTCTCCTCCCTGGTGATGGGCAACCCCAGAAACATGAAGATGTCCCATAACGTGAGGAACATTGTGTTGAGCTTGAAGATGAAAGCATTGTAGCCTGGAGCCCAGAAACTGAGGAGGGCTGTCAAAGGTCCAGAGGGACGTCAATATTAGCCAGAGACAGTTGAATTAGGTCGTATAGACCCATCTCCTTCTACTGGAGCGCATGATCTGACTTTAAACACTTCACCTAGTTGACCCAAGCACCAGGGGACCAGGGCTAGTTCCTGAGCTTTCTGTAGGATAAATCGGGGAAGGGCGAGGTTGTCCGGGCCAAGACTAGATTGCGGAGAGAGGTCAGTGGCCATAGATTCGGCTGCGTAGGGGTATTCACGTCAAACAGGTCGGGAGAAATTATTAAGCACTCGACATCGCTTTTGTTGGAGATTTAGAAACTCCAAGGTGAAGTGCTGGACAAAAAAGAAGCACGGTTAAAATACTTTTCAATAAAATAGAAAGGCTAGACACGACATACCATTACAAGCTCGCCTAATTGGTTCACCAAGTTACGGATAGTTACTAGAGAATCTAGTAGACTACTAGTGGAAGTAGAGGAAGGGGCAGTGGCAGAAGAAGGAAATAAAGCCATTTAGGAATTAAGGTAGAAAAAATTTTAGCAGACTGAAGACTTGAAGTTCAGGAAACGGTAAAGAAAGTAAGAGAAGTGACCAGAATCTAGAAACTAGTTTATATCGGTAGAGGGCGCTCAGAAATGAAGCGACGTTTTTAATTTTTTCAAACGTGCCACGTGGCTTATGTTCCTAGCCATTGGCACGCGGGGGGCATTGTTTGGGCTAAATATGAAATGTCGCTCAAATAGGTCATAAGGCTAGTTGGGTTGAGTAATTAAAATGTCAAGCCTAATATAAACAACAGAGGCCAACCCCGAAACTCAATAAAGTCCACAACACATAAACATGCCAAAATCCTATCAGCTTTAAATATCAGACTGTTACCACGAAGACACGATCCTAAGTGATGCCGAAATCCATGCCTAAGTAGTTTGGTGAAATGGGCTGTTGATCAAAATGGAGAGACCGTGCCATAAGTTTCGCAGGATTCCTGATTCTTTGATAGAACGTACTAAGTCTCAAAGAAAAGGCTTCTATTATCAGACACTATAAATATAAAGAAGGAAAAAACAGAGAACCCAATCAACACTCGATCAAGACTCGCATAATTTACATTTACTAGCCCTTTTCAGTTCTTAATTTTTTTTTAGTCTATAATTTTCAAACACTTCAATAAAATTATACACTTGTTCTACCAAAGCCTGCATCCAAGCAAACTGTAGTAAGGAAACTCGGGACCCTATCATTATCTATTGAGACTCAATATTTCTGGCACGCCTGATATTTGTTGTTCAATCATGAAGACATATGAAAGGAAGGGAAGAAAAAAGTTAATGAATTCATTTTTCTAAGTGAAAAAGCCATTAATTTGTAACTTAGTGAATGTTTAAAATATAAAGAATATTTTTTATTTCAAAATGTGTAATCCCTACCTAGATTAAAAATAAAATTTGTCAACTTATAAATTGATAGTTAATTTTAAAACAAAATAAATATAAAATATGTTAATATAATATCATATATTTTAAAAATATAGCCAACCTTACCTTGTAGAATAAGATTGTTTATTATTGTTGTAATATCATACATTTTAAAATCACAATTTAAATTTAAAACATAATTTTAATTTTAATTTTAATTTCTTAAAAACTTAACACTGACAACTTTAAATTGAAAAAGTGATTAAAAAAATAATTGAAGAGCTAGTGCATGCCGGCAATTGAACAGCTGTACGTTGATTCAATGTGATGGAGAGGAAACTTCTGAGTGAAGAACGTTGCGGGGGTCTCTAATTGAGATTTGAGACACTACCGATTATTCAGCACTTACCTTTGAAGTTTCAAGTTCTTTCGAAGATGCTACGTCAACACCAGAATATGTCACGCCTGTTTCTTTGAAAACTAGTGGAAAATTAGAAAGAACCAGACACGAAATAAAATGAATAGGGAGAATTTCAATTAGGACAGGTATGTAACTTAGTTATGGGTAGATCTTAAAAAAAATTATGAAATTTCAGTTGAGTTAAAAGGATTGAAATGAAAATAATTTTAATAATAAAAAAAACTAAAGAATTTTTACTTGTTAATTTTTTTTCAAGGAGCAAAATCATTAATTATTAATTTTTTACTTTACTTGTTAATTCACTAATTTAGTAGTAAATTACATTAGCTTGTCAAACAAACAAAAATATCATTTATTAATTTGTTAATTTACTTGTTAATTTATTAATGTCAATTATAAATTATATGACCATTAATTTAAAGAATACTAATAGGACTGGATCTAGGTTCAAATCTAGCAGAAGGGGCTAGTCACACACAATATGATGAATCAAGGTTCAAATCTCCATTGAAAGAGATGACTACATTTAATATCTCACTGTGCCTCAAATAAGATTGTCTCCAATAGAAAGATGTTTGTGAGAAATAAAAAAATATTTTTTTCATCAAATGTCCAGTTTTAGTCTAGTTCATTTTTTAAAAAAATTATTTAGAAAATATTCTATAAATTAAAAATGATGTAAATATGTATTCATATTTATTTATTTATATAAAATCAATTGTAATTTTAAATTCAAAACTCATACTCCCTCCATTTAAAAATGTAAAGCATTTTTAATTGAATTTCACCCTTCAATAAAGTAATTACTTACTTTCAAACTAACCCTATCTTTTTATATTTATCTCTATTAAACACCCTATAATAAGTATAAAGTCATTATCAATAGGGATACTTTTAAAAAAAGTCAATGATTATACTTTAAAAAATTAGAAATGTTTTATATTTTTTAATATCTAACTTCTTAAAAAATTTCTTACATTTTTTAATGGAAGGAATACTTAATTTCTTGCCAAAGTATTTATAATTTAATATTTTTATTTAAAACCTATATAATATAAATGCATAATTTTAGTTAAGAAATTTATTGTGAGAGGGGGGGGGGAATTGTTTGTAACTTTTGTATAAGTATAAAAGGTGGGAGAGAATCACCGGCTGAAGAAAAAGAAAACAAAGGATGATGTATTGATGTGTGAGGATAGAGAAAATGTAGCTGGCAACGTTTTGACAGTTTTTTTTTTGCATTTGTACTGAATTTGGTAGGATAGAAACCAAGTTCTATGTACCTTTGATAGAGAAAAAAATTGGAAACTCGATATTTATCAAACCAAATTTTAATTTATAGCATTTTGATAAATATTTTTTAAAGTATAATATTTTGAAAAATAATTTTTTTTAGCATGATGGTCAATTTGCCCCCATTTGATGATATAATGTGACATTTTAATTAGTTAATTATAATATTTTTTAGGACATGACAACAAAAGATACTTGTGTATGGACATGAAAATAAGAATATTTTAATCATATTTTTATAATTTATCGGTTAAATTAATTTTTGAAAATTAAAATTCTCTTACCTGCACGGTTGCTTTTATTAGTAATTTTTATTGCTATAAGTGAAAGTGAAATTTATACGTTGTATCAATCTTTTGTACATAAATTGATATATTTGATAGATTTATGCAGACTTATATCAAAGGCTTGGCAAATAGCCGGCACTCGACATGCGGATTCCAAGTTAGAAAGTAAAGTGCATCTACATTTAATTCAATCAGGTGTCAAGTTTTTAAAACCTTAATAAAACCTTAACTTTAAATTAAATTCTTATAATTTATTGATTAAATTAATCTTCAAAAATTAAAAATTTTCAATTTCTAAAAAATAAAATTAAAATTTTTTATATATTATTAAAAAATTATTTAAATTTAAAATTAATTATATAATTTTCATAAATCAAAATCATCAATCAATGAATATATTTTTTAATATTCCTCCAGCCAAGCCATAAAATCCAAGACTCAGAACACTGTAATAGCGAACAGGTGGTCAGCTCCACCCTTTTTCTCGAGACGCATTCAGTCGCGCTCGTCACTGATGTGTGAAGATCTGAGCCATTTATTTCGTTTCAAATGATCCCTGCCATTGATTTAAAATTATTTTTAAAATATTTTAATATTGTATTTATAAAAATAAAATATATAAAAAATTATAATATTAAATATGAACTGTTTTTTTATATTATTAGACGATGAATATTATAATACTCATCACCCCGGATAAGATCTAGATTGTCCAAATTTAAACGTTTTACTTTTATTTTATATTTATTAAAATAAAAAATATAAAAAAACATAAAAGTCTTTAATAACTTTGTTTATTACCAATCTGGTCAGTACAAATTTAATTTAAATAACCCATTTTAATATTATTTTTTAATAATTTTTACAAATTGCCTATCCAAATGTATTTTGGATAATATAGATATAATGTAAAAGGTTTAATTTAATATTAAAAATTTTATAATTTTAATTAATTGATTATGTAAGTAAATTTTGAACAGTTTATATTTAATATTATATTTTTTATAATTTTTATTTTAATAAATTTAATATAAAATATTTTTAAAAATAATTTTAAATCAATGACAAATAACATTTGAAAAAAATTGAAGGCCCAGGCCATCCCATGAGGATGATGAGCACTGTGCTCATCAGTTTTGATGAGCACCAAATGTGATCCCCCTTTTTTCTGGCTTTAAACCAGCTTGCTCTATCACTATCATTAAGTAATAAAGGGAGAAAAAATTTGCTTTTTTTTTACTTGAATTAATATTTCTTTCACCCTCTAGTTTCTACCATCTACTCCATTCATTGCCACTTCGATAAGTCTAAATTTAATATAGATGGTCAAAAATTATATTAAAATTTTTAATAAATTTATTATTTTATTCAGAATATATTTATACTATCCAAAGTATATCTAAAAAGTTAATTTAATTTTTTATATTAAATTTAAGTCATCTATATTAAATATGAACTATCAGATTGATAAGTATATTTATTAAAAAAATTTTACAATTTTTATATATTTTTTATTTTAAAAATATAAATAAAAAATAAAAATATTAAATCCAGACTGTCCGAATTAAATCTGGACGGCCCAAATTAAGCTTCTGCCTCAAAGGAGAGGCAGAGGAGGCTTCTCTTAAAGGAGAGAAGTTGAGTCCAAACTTTGCAAGTGCATGTCTTCTCGAAGAAATCATCACAAACATTCCCAAAACTCTTTTCTTCTTTTAATTTGTCATGGCAAATGGTATATCTCAGGAACCTGAGCCTTTGCACTTATATTTGCTTTATCGTGAGATGTGAGTCGTTCAATTTTAGGATACCCATGGAAGATGTACTATAGGGTCATCAATTCAAACAATGGTTTGTTCTGTATCAAACTCTTTGATATGTCCTTTTTATTATGGAATTTAGCAACTAGAGAGGTTAGATCATTACCCAAATCTCTTAATCCTTTTGAGCATGAGAAATCAGTATGTAATGGATTTGGGTTTTACCCAATTGTTGTACAATGATTACAAGATATGAGGTTTTGATTTGTGATGGATTTGGGTTTTACTATATGTTTTTATTTGTCACAGTTTATGGTTAATTATCTTCCCCACTCGCATGTGTCGCTCCCAATCCTTGAAGGTGCAAAAGTCCACGATGAAAATGCTTGTTGGCACTCTTGCTCCATGTTTCCAACTATCTATAAATATGATATCCTTTATTAGGATTTTTATTCCAAACCAGCGCTATGAAGGTTTCAATGTCAAGTCTATAAATATTTTGATTCCCCAAGTAGTTTGGTTTGGGATGAAAAAGGTAGCTCAGATTTTGTCAAAAGTAAACTATTCACTCTAAATTTTACATGTGTGTGTTAATTGAGTAGAGTAGTAGGTAATGTGTTGTAGTCAAATTCATTTTGTTTATTGACTGGTATATATTTTTGTCAATGAGTTATTAGTGCATGGCTTTAATTTACACCACAACACACAACCTTTTGGATGATCACTGTAGAACCAAAGTTTTTCATTGACAGCTGTATATTTCCAATAATAGGTATGCATGCCAAACTATTCATGTATTAATAAGTAGCAATATAAGATCAATTTAAGTGCAACACAGTTAGGGTGAATGGTTTGGCAAGCCAACAATTTATTCTTTCATACAGGCGTGGTTTATCTCAATCTTAATATTTATGCCAACAATTTCATATCTAATATTCAAAGTATTCATGAATCATGATCTATTAATCCTCATGGACATGTTAGTTAGGCTTTTCACTAAAATATATTCTTACCATTGTATTATGACCATCCTTTTTGTACATCATTGCACTCGGAGCTAGTAAGTTGTAAAGTTTCATGTATGATATTGATTGGTATTTTTTGTGGGCCAAGGATGTATAGATATTAAAAACCCACTTCATTGTTGTGATATTCAAGTCTTGTATTTGCATAGCGTGTACTGATGACATTATTTTCTTGTAAGTTCTTTCCTAATTTTATTGTGCTTATTCAGCATTCTTTTTCTTGCAATATAACAAATAACTGAGTGTTCACTACATTGGTTTTGTATTTACAGTTAAACATCCTTATCCTTTCAAGGATCAAGTTGTGATATATGTACGCCATCTAGGACTAGGGGTTTCAGTAGCAAGCATGGGAAGAGGGGAACGAGTTGGAGCAAATACCATGAAAAGTATGTGGTAAGATTCTAATGGTGAAGAATTATGCTTCCTTATGACAAGATCACCGTAAAAAGTTGCTGAGCTTCCCCTTGGAGAAAATTGAAATTTGATTCTGTATACAAGCATAAATGGTTTTAAAGTCTTGAAGTTACTAGATAGTAGCATGTATGTAAGATTATGTAAGAATGATGTTTCTTTCTAAGTAAAGTTTAACGAGAAAATATGACTCTAGGTATGTTGTGTTATCTACAGATAAATTGAGTTTTTTATAGGTAGTTGAGGCTAAAGTATTGCATAAGTATTATTTTGTTGAATTCTTTGTGCTATTGTTTATTATGCAAAATCAATAGTTCCAAGTTGAGTGTCATTTTTTTTAGCCTCAGCAACTTTCAGTTCCTTATATGCATTCTGATCCATCTAAGCTTGTGCAATATTTTTACATTGTTGGAACACAACTTTCCTTTTAAATAGTTATATGAAGCTTATTAATTTGGTTCTTTCTGTGTATAATCAAAATTATGAGTTCCCCTTAATTTTTTTTTTGCTAATATGAATAATGCATAAATTAACTCGTAAGGATAATATTGAAAACAAAAGGTACAATTTCATTCAATCTATTTTATAGTAATAACTCCTAAGCAAGCGACAAGAGCTTGGTTGATTTATTGATTACAACCCAAGTTATATCTTTGGCTAAGTCATCAATTATGCTTTATTTCTACAACATTTTGTTTTCATATATGGAGGTGAAAAAACTAAACCGGAGCAATAAACTCCTTACATGTCAGAGTCATACTCCCAAAGATCTCTACAATTAAACGAGGAAGAAATTAGCATTTATAAAATCTTCATCTATATGATAGCCATGTTTTACCGAGAAGTTTTTTTTCTCTATCTACATAGACAGTATCTTCTAGTTGCTTAGTAACGTCCCTCATTGTGGGTCTCCTACGTGGATCCTTCTTAGTGCATCATAGAGCCACCAAAAGTACATCAATAACTTGCACAAGTACCAGTGAATCTAAAACCCCCTTTGCAAGGCTCTCATCAGTAATTTTATTAATGTCTCCTGTTTCCCCTCCCATAGTTCTCTCCCAGCTCCCTATCTCAATTCCCTCCATAATAACTTCTCAAAAGTCAATGTGTACTGTTGAAGAACCTAACTCGTCAACATATATATGTATAGAGAGAGAGAAGGATTCTTATTAAGAAAGTGAGCAAATGAGAAGCAAATGAGAATTCTTTATGAGGCATCTTATAGTGATAATATATTTTCTTTGAAATCATTTATGGAGCAAACCCCACATATCTCGTACAACATTTCACAAACTTGCTTCACCGAAACTCCTTTGCACATCTCATCTTTGCTTGGCCACCTTGAATTCACAAAACAACTCCTCACCCACAAGTCCTATCTAGCCCTTGAGGTGGACTCCACCTAAAGGACAGCCCTCCACTTAATTTTTGTAGAGGATCACATCCACATCATAAAGGAACTTATGAGAACTAATAGTGAGCCATGCTTGTTTCTTGATGAAGAAGGAAGAATTCCTCTGCACTATGTTGCTATGAAATGGAGAAATGAGGTTGTGCAAAAGTTGATCAATGCCAAGTTTAAATCTTTAAGGTTTCGTGACAATGGAGAAACTATTTTTCATTTGTGTGTGATGTACAACCATTTAGAAACTCTCAAAGTTTTAGTAGAATTGGAGGTTTCCCCCACCAATGAGATTCTCAACTACTTTATAAGCTCTGACAGTGCCGAAAATACTATTCTCCATTTAGCTGTCATGTTAAAGTGAGTTGAGCCTATTATACATAAATGGACCTAGGACACTGAAAAATAAAAAATATAGGGACCTAAAATATTAAAAAAAAGATATAAAGACTTGTACAAAACTCGAGCAAAGTGCAATGATCAAAAATTATATTTTTCCTTTTATATTTAATTTAAAATATTAAAAATATATATTTTTTGACTAAGTTGCTTTTCCGATATGCCAGCACAAGCTCACATAAAAGTCATAGGGTATTTTTTTTTTTTTTGATTCAAGAGATGTGGAGAGAAGAAGTAATAATTAATTTATTATTATACCCTTACATAAAAATATTTTATTTTATTTTATTTTCTCTCATATAAATCTATTTTATATCTAAACATAAATTGCATAATTTTTAAAAAAATTATTCTAGTATTAACATATTTTTTATATATGTATTAAAAAAATGGCTAAATCATATAAAACATCCCTCAACTTTAGGTCATATACATTTAACCTCCCACAACTTTAATAGTTTAAAAATTACACCTTTTACGTCCGAATTTTGACCATTAATCCCTTATTGTTTAAATCATAATTAAATTACTGTAAATTATATGCCATATCAAACTTTTTAAAATTATCGGACATTGACATGTAATTTTTTTATTAATTATTAATTTCCTAACTTAATTTGCTCCTGGGCAATTGTGTAATTTTACTAGTAGCAATTCCCAATTCCTACCTCCAATTTTGTTTTCCTCTTGCTCTCTTCGTTTCTTTGCATGCACAAATGACTTTAAGGAGCTGTTAACGAAAAAAAGAAATTAATTTTTTCCAATGAAGACGGTGAGAACTTTAAGGAAACAATTCTAGATTTAAAGAAAGTGACGGAAATAGAATGCGTGAGAATGATTTTCAAACGAAGAAGATAATTAGAAGTAGAATAAACATTACAAACAGGAAATACGTGTGATTTGAGAGAGACGAAGAGAACATACAAGATAAGGGATTGGGATTGTTATGAATAGAATCACGAAATTTCCTATTTGCAAATTAAGAGTATAAATCAATTGAATGCATTAAATTACACATCATCTATCAAATAATTTTACATAATTTGATGTGGCATGAATTCTATTAAATTTAATGGCCATTTTAACAGCAAAGGGTTAATAGTCAAAATCTTAAAAATTGAGGATGTGATTTTTCAACTTTTAAAGTTGGGGAAGGTTATGTATTTGACCTAAACTTGAGGGGACTTTTGTATATTTTGGCCTAAAAAATTGATATGAATTTATATTAAAAAAAGATATTTTTAAAAGTGAAGCATAAACACCTCACTTTAGAGATAAATTGCAACCCAGCCTTAGGATATTAAAAAAATGATACACTGATGTTGGCCCCCAAAAAAAAAAAAATTGATACACTAATAGAGTCAATTATGCAATTAAAGGCATAGACAAGCTTTAAATACATATCAACTTTTTCAATTGCTTCTATCCTTGTGTGGAAGAAAGCTGACATTTTCAAATGAAACTTTTGGCATAAAACAATTCCCAAAAACTTTTCGAAAGGTTAAGCTGACATTTTCAAATCATCAAGGTTTTTTGAATAACATCACTTGACATCCCGATAAATTGTGGAGTTTAGATAACCTCCCAATAAGATTAAATATTATTTAGTTTCCTATGGTTCTATTAATTGTAGTAGTTTACTTCCAAATTATTTTAAAAAAATTTGTATTCAATTCATATCTAGATTTTGTGGGTTCAGAAGCCGTGGCAATTTAAATATATTGGCATGTCTATTTCCCTGGTTAGTTTTATAATTTCCAACTAATAATAATATATATTTCTTATATCTCCCACTTCGAGTAGTTAATGAAGGAGCGGAGAAATAGTAAAAAGAATACTGTATTAATCAAATGAATTTTTTTTTTTTTGGGCCTAATATCAGTCAAAGGGATATAGCCTAAAAAGCATATGGGATAAAAAAATAATAAAAAGCACATGTTGCGCAGAGGAGACTCAAATACTAATAATATAGTGTAAAAAGCAAAGAGAAGGGATTGCCTGTGCTGATTTGCTTGCCCGAAATGCCCATTAGAGCTCCCTTTCAATTTCTTGTTACGAACCTATGATGTTATGCTTCTTAAATGCATTTCTGCTATCATGATACACATTTATTTCTTTGCACTATTTAGGTTTACTTTGTAATCATGCTTTTGCTTCTTCTATTTTTTTAGCCGAAGGCTGTTGTGTGTGTGTCTAAAATGTGAGTGTCAAAAATCCCACATTGTTTAAATGAAGAACTCTATTAATATATAAATACTAAGAACTCTCCTATTTAATTCAAGTTTTTAATCAACTAAGTTAATATTTTTTGATCTATGCTTATCTTTCTTAAGATGTAAATCCTTATAATTCTCGTTCATTTGAAGAGAAAATGGAAGAATTTACGTTACAGCTTTTTTAATGGGAAGGAAAGAAAAATAAATGTTTTAATTCTGAAAATATAACGATTGATTAAATATTTTTTTAAAAAATACAATAATTTATCCCTATAATTTTATCAGGTTTTATTTTTAATTATTATATTTTTTAATATTTTTAATACTTATAATTTTTATAATTTAACATCATTAAGGATATAAGGAACAAACACCGTCAATCTTAATATAAATGTAGGGATTGAAAATAATACAAAAATTATAGGATTAAAATTAAAATTCAATAAAACTACACGAGCAGTGATTGTTTTTCCCAATATTTTTATAAGAAATTTATTTTTAAAAAAGTTTACAAATGAATTGAAGTTATCCCAAAAAAAAAAAGTCTTGGAAAATTTTTCTTCAATAATTTTATTTCGTTGCTGGCGGTGCCAAGTGGATTCATTCTTTCCGCTCTTTTCTGAAGAAAGGGCAGTGGCATTTTTGCTTTCGCATTGCTTTTTCTCTCGTTCCATTTCTCACTTTCCTCCCCAATCTCTGCTTTAGAGCAGGAAGGTTCGATGAAGCCCCAGCCTCGTCTCTTTAGCGAAAGAAAAAAGAATTTCTCATTCCCCCGTTATTTATGTGTTTCTAATTATTACTCAATGACATTTACCTTTTTACCAACTTAAAGTTGGCATAAGCACTGAATGCTTTCATCACTTAAATAAATAATTTGAAATTTGAACTCCAATCTCCATATTTTTCGAGTCTTCTTTATAAATTATTTTTAACAACTTTATCAATATAAATATAAAAAAATACAAAAAATAAAAATATGTAGAATTTCAAATATATTCACATATAACAAATTCAAAAAGTAATGTCATATTACTTTTTCTCTTTCATGAAAGGTAATTTTAAAAATGCATTTTAAATAGTTTTTAAGGTAATTTTGAAAATATATTTTAAATGGGCTTAGAACTATTCCAACATTCTCAGGGTAATCGCAGTTGAAATCAGTTGATTTGCCTTCCTACGCATAAGTTCAAGAGACATTGTAAATAAATAATATTTTTAGCTTACTTGAAAAACTTTAAATTTTCACTGTTTAAATTTGAATTTGAAGCCTTGGCAGTTTCTGGGTATTAAGCACTTTTGAAAACTAATTTTGTGAGTTAATTTCTTAAATGCCCTTATCTGCCAATGGCTCCAGATTAATGGTGTTTTATATGTGTGTAACCGAAGCCTTAATCCGGTGATTATGAGCCAACGTTCATGTCTCCATATTTGACCTATATATAGCCATGGGTGCGGACAGATCAACTTGTCAGCCTCTTGAGCTTTCGAGGCATTCTTCTCCCCCTCCGACTTTTGTCGAGTTTCTATTAGTGGTGCTGTTCTGTGGCCTTGCATTTTGCAAAAAATGCTTGTTTAATCTTGAGAAATTACTGGTTCATCATTCCGGTGCGCTGAAATAGTTCTTAAGGATAATGTCCTTTCAAGCACGACTCAAGCAACTCGCCATTTGCATCCATACAACCAACAATCTTAAGAACTATCCGAACTGAATGGCGTCCAACAATGTTGAGAATGTCATCCCTAAAGGTGTACCTGGTGGTTCGATTGGAGATCAGTACGTCCCTGCTGCTATTGCCGTCCCCCTGCTGAGGCCATTCCCAGACATATCAAAGATAGAGGTCTTTGACAGCAGGAATTTCAAATGTTGGCAAGAACGAGTCTTCACCATTCTTAACATGCATGGTGTAGCTATTGCTCTTACTCAATCTGAGCCTCTTGCTGATGCTGACCAAGCCTAGAGAGTTGCATGAACTCATGCAAACAAGGTATGCCGACATACTATCATTAGCACTTTATCTAATGATTTGTTCGATGTCTACTATGTTTACAAGGAAGCTTGTGAGATATGGGAGTCCCTGGTAATAAGTATACTGCTGAGGATACCGACAAACAAAAGTTCATTGTGGGAAACTACTACAAATGGGAGATGATCGAGAACAAGGATGTGAATGAGCAAATCAATAAATATCATAAGCTACTGGAGGAGTTTTGTGCTAAAAAATTAACCTCCCAGACGAGTTTATTGCTAGAATCCTGATTGAGAAGTTTCTAGAATCGTGAAATGATTACAAACAGCAGCTGAAACACAAATAAAAGAAATTGTCCTTGATTGACCTGATCAGTCACATCATCATCAAAGACATCAACTGTAAGGCAGTACGTGCAGCTCGAACTAAAAAAATGACATTCAAAGCAAATTTGGTGGAGACAAAGCCTCACAATAAGAGGTATGACCCTAAAACTAAAGACAAAAAGAATAGGAAATTTGATTATAAACCCAATGCTTCTAACCACTCTTTCAAGAAAAAAGGAGACTGTTTTGTCTATGGTAAACCAGGACACTATGCAGCACAGTGTAGGAAGAGAGCGAATTATGATAAGCCTTAGAAGCTAAATGTAAATTTGGCACAATGAGATAATGACAGTGATGATGACATCATTGCTACAGCAGTGTCACAAGCTCTCTTGATTTCTGATGTGAAAAAATAGGTGGTAGACTCTGGGGCTACTAGGCACATATGTGCTAACCAGGAGATATTTACCTCCTATGATCCTATAAAGGAAGGGGAAGATTTTGTTTACCTTGTTGATTCTTGAACTGATAAAGCTCAAGGGAAAGGGAAAGTGATCTTAAAGCTCATATCAGGAAAGACTCTAGCGCTAAACGATATTCTGCATGTGCTTGAAGTTAAAGCAAACTTAGTTTCAGTTGCTCTGTTAGGGAAAGTTGGGGTTAAAGTGTCATTTAAATCTGACAAGATTGTAATAATAAAGAATAATGTATTTGTAGGTAAATGGTATTGTAATTTGTGACCGTTTATATTGAATGTTGATAAAATGAATAAGATTGAATCTTCTAAGTATATGCCTGTTTATATGGTTGATTGCTTTGATTTGTGGCATGCTAGACTAGGTCACGCTAATAGGATATGACAACTTGAACTACTTTTTGAAATTAAAAACAATGATTTTGGAAAATGTGAAGTATGTGCAGAAACTAAACAAAGTAAAAAAAAAACCTCATTTTTTTAATCAAAGAGAATCTAATTGTTGTCTTTAATTCACACTTATTTAAGTGATTTAAAACAAATCATGACTAGATATGGTAAAAAATATTATATCACTTTTATTGATGATTTTTCAAGATATACTAAGGTATACTTATTAAGAAACAAAGACGAGGCTTTTGAAAAATTTCTTTTATATAAAGCAGAGGTTGAGAATTAGTTAAACAAAAGGATTAAAAGGATTAGATCTGATAGAGGTGGAGAATAGATTTTTTTAAATAATTTTTGTAAAAAAAAAGGTATTATATATGAGAAAACACCTCCTTATTCTCCTGAGTCTAATGGTGTTGCAGAAAGAAAAAATAGAACATTAAAAGAAATGATAAATGATTTGCTTGTGAGTTCTTCTACGCTTGATAACTTGTGGGGTGAAGCTATTTTGTTTGCATGTTTCTTACAAAATAGAATACCTCATAAGAAAACAAAGAAAATACCTTATGAGTTATGAAAAATGTTTACCCCAAATTTAAAATATTTAAAAGTGTGGGGGTGTCTTGCAAAAGTTTTATTGCCTAATCCTAAAAAGAGAAAAATTAGTTCTAAAACTTTTGATTGTATGTTTATCAAGTATGCTAAACAAAGTGCAGCTTATCGCTTTTTAATTTTGAAAAGTGACGTTTTAGACCAAAATACAATTGTAGAGACTAAGGATGCTGAATTTTTTGAACATATTTTTCCCTTGAAAATTGAGCATGTTTCTAAACCTATTATGAATTCAGAGTTTGAACAAAATTTAAATGAGGATTTGGTTTTAAGGAAAAGTAAAAGGCAAAGAAAAGAAACAAGTTTTAGAGATGATTTTTACACTTATTTAGTACAAGATGAACCATTAAATTTTTATAAAGCTATTGTTTCTCCTGATGCAAAATTTTGAAAAGAAGCAATTGAAATTAAAATTGATTCTTTAAGGAAAAATAAAACTTGAGTTTTAGCATATTTGCTCCAAGGAGCAAAGGCTATTGGGTGTAAATAAATTTTTTTAAAAAATTTTTTTTAAATAGTTCAATTGATAAATATAAAACAAGGCTTGTGGCTAAGGGTTTTACTTAAAATAAAAATATAAATTATTTTCATACATTTTCTCCTGTGACTAGAATTTCTTCTATAAAAGTTCTTATTACTTTGGCTTCAATTTACAAGTTTTTTGTTTACCAAATGGATGTTAAAATTGTATTTTTAAGTGGTGATTTGGAAGAAGAAATTTACATGGTACAACCTGAGGGATATGTGATTCTTGGGCAAGAAAATAAAGTTTTTAAACTTATCAAGTCTTTGTATGGCTTAAAACAAGCACCTAAACAGTGGCATGAGAGACTTGATCAAGTTTTGACAACTAGTGAATTTTCTACTGTTGAAGTAGAAAGATGTGTTTATACAAAACTTGTAAATAATGATTGTGTGATTATATGCTTATATGTGAATGATATCCTAATCTTTGGCTCTAATATGTGTGTTGTTAATGAAATTAAAAATTTTCTTTCTTTAAATTTTGATATGAAAGATATGGGTGAAGTCAAGGTAATTTTGGGTGTAAAAATCATGAGGAATGAAAATGAGATTTTGCTTTCCTAAGAACATTGTGTTAAGAAAATTTTCAGAAAGTTTGGACATCTTGAAGATGCTCCTCTGAGTACTCCTTATGATTCGAGTGTGCAATTAAAAAAGCACAAGGGTGACCCAATTGCTTAATCTGAGTATGCACAGATCATTGAAAGTTTGTTGCATTTAACGAATTTTACTAGGTCTGATATAACTTATGTTGTAGGCAGATTGAGCAAATATACCTACTGCCCAGGCAATAAACATTAGGAGGCTATGGTGAGAGTGTTGAAATATTTGAGAGGTACCATGAATTATAGTGGATTTCTTGTTGTATTGGAAGGATAAAGTGATGCTAACTGGATCTCGAATTCAGAAGAGACAAAATCCACTAATGGTTATATATTCACTCTTAGTGGTAGTGCAATAACCTGAAAGTCTACAAAACAGACAATCAATACAAAATCGTCAAGGGATTTTGAGTTTATTGCCATGGAGTTAGTTGGTACTGAGGCTGAATGGTTGAAAAACTTTTTAGTGAGTATTCCAATAGATGAAAAGCCTATACCATCAGTGTCCTTACATTATGATAGTTAGTCTGCAATACTAATGGCTAAAAATAAGACCTTCAATGGCAAAATTAGACATATTCGATTGAGACATAATATTATAAGGCAGCTGCTTAAAGATGGGGTCATCTCAATCGATTATGTAAGATCAAAGTTAAATCTAGTAGATCCGTTAACTAAGCCCTTGGGGAAGAAATTTATTTGAGGAGAAGGGGACTTAAGCCTGATTGAAATTAACAGTGATGACAACCCAACCTTTGTAATTAGAGATCCTATAAAAAAGGTTTAATAGGTAATAACAAGTCACTTATTAGTTTTACTAGTACTAAATTTGTGTCCCTTCCTATGGCTTGAGAAAGTGTTAGAATACATTAAATGGAGGCTGAGCGAAAGCTTTTAATGTTTTTCATAGTCTTTATGGATGATGTATTCATTGTAGATACACTTGATGAAAACATCTATACAAATATGGAATAGGGCCACTCCTATGAGATCGTGGTGAAATCTCTAGAGCATTTGTTAAAACCAGGCATGCGCATGGCCAATAACGTGCAAAACTGTCGTTAATAGCAGAGACTGTGGGGGTATAATCCGATTAATAAGACATCTAATACATACTCAAGATCTGTTGGTTCAATAACAAAGTTATGTCGACTTTTCTGTGTGTTAGGTTTTATTAGTCTAAATTTGGTTCAAGTTGAAAGACATTAAATTCAAAGTGATTATCCTCTGTGTGAATAACTCAGATGATAGTAGATTCTTTTGATACATATGGGGGATTGTTGCGTGTGTGTCAAAAGTATGTATGTCAAAAGTCTCACATTGCCTAACTGAAAAACTTTCCTAGTGTATAAATACTAAGGAATGAAGTGGGCTAATAAAATGAGTTTGAAGGAGAAGTGGGCTTATACACATGAGACAGGCCAACTCAAGGCAATCATAGTTGAAATTACTCGATTTGCCCCCCGTGCGCAAGTTCAAGAGGCACTGGGTTTCTTTTACTGGATTATTTTTACAAAATAAATAAATAAATAATTATTTTTAGCTTACCCGAAAAACCTCAAATTTTTGCTGTTTAAATTTGAATTTGAAGCCTTGGTAGTTTTTGGGTATTAAACACTTCTGAAAACTGATTTTGTGAGTTAATTTCTTAAACACCCTTTTCTTCCAACGTCTCCAGATTAAAAGTGTTTTATATGTGTGTAATTGAAGCCTTAATGTGGTAATTATGAGCCAACGTTCATGTCTCCATCTTTGGCCTATATATAGCCATGGGTCTGAACAAATCAACTCGCCAACCTCTTGAGCTTTCGAGGCATTCTTCTCCCCTTCGACTTTGTTTGAGTTTTCTGTTAGTACTGCTGTTCTGTGTCCTTGCATTGTACAGAAAGTGTTTGTTTAATCTTGAGGAACTGCCAATTCGTCATCTCAGTGTGCCATAATAGTTCTTAAAGATAGTGTCTTTTTAGGCATGACTCAAGCAGCTCGTTGTTTGCGTCCATACAGCCAACAAAGGCAAATATTATTAACTATATCAAATGAGTATATCAAAAAAAACCTTTAGAACAAAAGTCCGAAAGGTCCACACATACAAATAAAATTAGGGGAAAAAAAACATGAACAAGTATATAGACTCAGATTCAGAAAACCAGAAACAGCATAACCCAGAAACCAAAAGAAGACGATAATAACATAGATATAAGTATCGTATATCCCAATTTCAGTCCAATGAAAATGATTCTTGCAAATTCATCAAATGGGCTGCAAAGGTCTTTCAATATAATGCAAACGTTTAGCAAAAAAAATCCCGAGTAGAAGCATTAAGTGTAGAATTAAAGGCAATGACTGCATTGTAAAATTAATAAGCTGTTTAGGTACAGAGTGCCATAAAAAGTGCTTAGATAGTGATATAGACCTAATCTCTAAACTTGGATGGCAACATGCTATTAAACGCATAGACAAGTTTCAAAGCTAAGCTGAAAATAAAATAGTAATTTGTCAATATAAATGAATCTATATATAAAAAAAAAAAAGTTACATGAAGATTACACGGAGATTGTGCGAAAATTGCACAAAAATAACACAAAAACTGCACAAGCAATGCATAGAAATTATACAAATTATAATTGTTGGTGCATTTTAATGATCTTGTTGCCCTTGGCAATGCTATCACAAAAGGTTATGCTTATATCTATTCATTTGAAGGTGGAGCCATGATTGAGAGCCTTATCAATATTACCATAATTTTCTCATACAAGTGCAATGAAGCAAGAGTTGCGACAACTCTTGCACGAATGGCGGCGCCATCCCAACCCACAACCAATTAAATATTGCCACTCAATATAACCTTTTAAGCTTTAATTAACCCTCTTGGTGGCTTTGTTCAACAAGGTGTAGCTTCATATTGGGACCATCCCTTGAGATGCATAGACAATGGTGGCAAGGCTGATTACGGAACATGCCCTGGAGATGTAATATTAGCTATTGAATACTCAAGTTATTTTCACGCATACCTAAAGTACAATACTAAGGTTCTCATACCTATGATCATATATGTTGATTCTCAAAATTAATGGCTGAAGGGGGAGTTCATAATGATCGACTCGATGCGTTTGTCCTTTTGTTTGTTCTCATTTTTTTCCTTCCCTCCTTCCCAACCCCCTCTAATTCTCCTATTTTCCTTTCACTGTCATCACGTGTGTGCGCGAGACTTTTCCTTTCGTTCTTATGCCTTCTTTCATTTCTATTGCTTTTTCTTTTCCTTTTATTATTTTTGATTTCTCTATTTTAATTATTCCATGTGAATTGTCATTTAAAATTCCCAGACAATACACGCACAGAAGAAAGATAGAGTGCGTGAATGATTAAATATAACATATATTATACAAAATTATATATATATATATATATATATAAGAAATACTGGATTGGGGTGGGGTGAGCCCACCGCCCACATCCAATCCGTTTTGTTAATAACATAGCACCACACTCACACACGTGACACAACTCACATTTATTTTTGTATAAAAAAAAAAAAACTAAAAACTCGCATTAGCGGCAGAGCGCGAGGGAGGAATTTTAAAATCTAGGCTTTAGAGTCAGAGATTTCGAGACTAAATTGGGGTTTTATAAGTTCACGTAAGTGTTTTAAAATTTTTGTTCTACCTGTTTATCTTTTTAGATTTTTGATGGTAGAAAAATCTAGAGTGTAGCATATATGGATTTTTTGGGTTTTTTTGCTGATGGAGAATTACTCTAAATTTATATATAAATCTATTTTGAGTTTTTAGAAGATTTAATCCCTATATATAAATTTCTTATGAGATTTGAGAACTGTTAGAGTAAGGTTTGGGACTTAAAGTAAAGATTTGAGATAAATAGAGATTTTATATTAATACTTTCAAGCTAAAAAAAAACGGGTTTATTAGAATTATAAATATAGATAAACTAGTTTATGCAAATGGACATGGATTTAAAAGATAAATTTTGGGGTTCTCTGAGAAAGTTTTAAGGTCTTAGGTTAATTTTAGAATAACTATAGAGTAGCTTTAAGATAATTTTTTACTAGTTTTAAGTTATATATTAATATTTTTGTATATGTGTGGCTTTTTATTGAGAGTTTTTACTGCTTGTAATTGCTATGTGACTATTTGTAAATTCAAGGAGAATAGGTAACTCAAAATTTTTCCATGTACGTGCAAACTATAATTAATGTGATGATTTATATAAATTTGCTCATGTATAAGTTTATCTAGCTGAATGTGATACATGTATATAGATTATATGATCAATTTGTTGAGAAATTATAAAGATTGTGATTATGGATGATTTAGTGAAATTATATTTTTTCCTCTAAAGCCTGTTTATAAATAGTAATTGTTGCATGTATATGACATGCATGAGTGATAGGTTTAGGAGATGATATTGTTGATATTGATACATATGATTTGTGACCTTGTGGTTTGTCTCCATTTAGTGTACAGTTGTTGGTCTTTTTAAGCCCCATTCCCTATTACTTATTCGACCAGGTTTGTAAAGGAGAAATATAAAACAATGACACCTTCTAGTTAGGTTCCTTAAGAAGGGGATCTATAGTCTAGGGCTTGGGCTTTGTATTTTTGGCTGAGTATATCTCAAGCTTTGAAGATGTTTTGGTCAATCTAGTGTGTGGGCTAGATTATAGATAAGCCTATAGTTTCGATTAACTATATAAGGTTGGACGGAGCTAGGGCTATGCATGGGCAGGGTCAGGTGGGGCAGCCCATTAACCTAATGCCTTGCCTTAAATGTCTTTGGGCAAAAAAACTATGCCCAAAGCCAGATCCTACCCGAAAGATGCTTGACTTTAAAGGGGTCGGGCGGGCAAGGTCGGGCAGGGTCTCCAGCCTGGCCCTATCGAAATAAAAAATCAGAACCATCCATACAAATTTGAAATACACTATAGCAGATCAATTATTTCCATCAATAGATCACTTCAAGCTCTTATTTTAAAAGTAACAGATTGTTAAATATCACTAGCAAAAATATTATGGTGTCATCAAAAAACTCAATGGCAAAGCAAATATGGAAGGAATTTTTCATGCAAGTCACAAGTGCTGTTCAGTTCCAAATTCTAAGAAATATAGAAATATTCAACCTAAGGTTTACAAACTTGATCATCAAGGCACTTCAAAAAAAAAAAGAACTACCATTTATGTCCACATCATGTTAACAAATTACATCCTATATTATTATTTTTATAAAAAAATATATTATATCTCGGGCCGGGCAGGGTCAATTGGTTGGATACGTCAGCCCTAAACCCTGGCCAACCTGAAGATCAGGCTTAACCCGACCATGCCCAAATAGTATTGGGCAATTTTTTTAGGGCTCGGGTTGGGCATATTTTGCTCGGGTCGGGCAGGGTATCTTGAAATTATAGGCATCCTGCACAGGCCTAGACAGAGCAATAAGGAGGATTACAGGTTTTGCATATTATCATGCACTACATATAACTGTTATAAATGATGGCTCACAAATTGTGATGCTCGCAATGGAATAATGAAAATGAAATTATATGATATATTGATCTTGCATGAAATTTTAATTAGTTGCCATGGTGCTGATAAAGGTATTCTTGAACTCACAGAGGCATTAGCCAAAAAGATAAACTGTTGATTGAACTTGGGATGCTAATGATAGTACTTCTTTAATGTTTTTTGTTCTGTCAGGGCAACCCCGTTTTTTTTTTTTTTTGTATCAGTTAAACTTTTTTGCCTCAAACTGATGTATTATCACATTTGCATTAAGGACATTTCTTCACCTTTTGCTCAACTAAACCCAATGCAATTGGAATTAAAGGAACTAAATCTTTAGATGTGTTAGTTCATTGAACTAACTATTGAATTCAAAGGTATATACTTCCATCTCATATGTTGTCATATTTAGGTTCTGGTCAGAGAAGAAGTAAGAAGTTGTGTCCAAGTGAATGGATGTTGACTTTGGTGTTACGATGCACATCTTAATGGAATGCTCTGCCAACAGAGTCAAGTAAAGCAGCATTTTGCCTTTGATCAAATGCAACAATTAATGATTTGATTACATGCCTTCCCCGTTAAGTGTATCTTATATTTTAACTAATTGTTTAGTCAATTCTTTCTTATCTATTGAAGCACAATGTAGCTGTTGATATATATTATATTTTGAAATGATGCTTAACTCTATGAAAGATACTTCTCAAATAACTAATTCCAGGATCCGTAATACTGGTAGTGGAAATTAATAAGTCCTTGAGATTTGTACAAAAACATCACCGAAGTACATTCAAAACATGATAGTGAGTAATTGATCTCAAAGTAAGAAGAGTAACAAATGATAGATGATCTTTAGCAATTATTAAACAGTCTAAAAAATGAAATAATATGATTAAATATTCTATACATAATACAAAGACTACTGAAGCAAAAAATTCCTACAGTATACTTGATCATTTGGAATACTAATCAATCAAAAAATTTCTATTGTTGTCACAATAGTCAATAAGATAGAAATGTTTGAAGGAATATAAATGCTAGATGAATTTTGAACATGTAGAGATTTTATCTAATGCTGAGAGGTAAGTTGCTCACTAATTTTGAACTTACAGAGCTTTTTGGATATTAGTCTCACTCCGGTGTAATCTTGAGACTACTTTAGTATAATGTAACTATTCTGGAATACATCACACAAGAGCATTTCAAACACAAAAATACAGCAATAATTACAGGTTGAGAAGGTATATTAACAAATAAGATTCACAAGATTCCTTCAACTATATATGCAGAGCTTGTGTGATGTATTCTAGAATAGCAACTTACACTATACCTTTATGTGACTTTTGTTGAAAAGTAAGTTGCTCACTAGTGCTGAGAGGCATCGTAAGAAAATGACATCTGGTCAAACTTGCATGCTTTGTACTGTACCAATGGAGAACATTGATCATATTTTCAAGAACTGCAATTTATGTGAGAACTATGCGTACTTGGCTCACAAAGGTTCTGCATGATGACTCTATGGACATTTCTTGGAAGATTTGTGTATGTATTTTGTGCTAGAAATTATGGGATGCAAGAAACGAACGTGTTTTCACAGGGGAATCCTTTACTTCTGACAGCATTCTTAGCCAAGCTAGAGCTTCTACTATTGACCATACCATAACAGCTTTTACACTTTTAATCTTTTGATGTAATTTCCTCATTTTTGCTCTTTGTTCTGTTTGTAGCCGTTTGTATTTTGTACAGTTGATTTAATATATATTCCCTTTCCGCTAAAAAAAAAAAAGTAGTGTCAAGATTTTAAATCAAGACCATAACAATATGCTAAAGTTGACTACCATTAATGTTGTGAACAAAGAAATAATTCAAAACTTGGAATATAGTTTCTTTAGCAGTGTTAATTTTTCACATTTATCTGTAGATCTTGCATTACAAAGGGAAGATGAATTTGGTTTAGCATATTGAACAGTGCAAACAACTTAGTCAACATAAATTTGTTACCATTGAATTTTACGCATTTTGTCACTTTATGCAAATTTGTTATCTCAAATTAATATATATATATATATATATATATTAATACTTCTAAATTCTAATATTAGCTAATCAAATATTACACAATGGACTTCAATACTTATTTTGTTTTGTTATAAGATATATTTTTTAGGGAGAATAACAGTTAGGTTCCAAACTACTGAATCAATACAAGCTAAGTCTTCAATAATTTTTTAAAAAAATAATTTAAAAATATCAATCCAAATTATTAAAAATATAGGAGTTTCAATTGAAAATAAATATTTAAATATCAAATATAAATTTTAGATTGTAGCAAAAATTTTTATTTGAATTGATCTTTATAATTCGTTTTATAGAAAATTTTATCGAGGACCTAATTGTCAATAATTTTTTTTTGGGACCTAACTGTTATTCTTCCTATTTTTTATTCATATACTTCATCCGTTAAAAAATATAAGGCATTTTTAACTGAGTCTCACCTCCAATAAAGTAGTTACCTATTTTTCAACTAACCCTATATTTTTATATTTACCTCCAGTAAACACTCTATAATAAATATAAAGTCATTATCAGTAGAGGTACTTTTGAAAAAAAGGTAATGATTATACCTCGAAAGACTAGAAATGTTTTACATTTTTAAACATTTAACTCCTCAAAAAATGCCTTAAATTTTTCAATGGAGGGAGTAAGCAATAGAAAGAGTATTTTTTTCATTAATGAGGAAATTGCATGTTGGACCAACAAAAAAAGAAAAGAAAATTGCATCACTATTAGTTTTTTTAATATCATTTATTTATTGATAATTTTTTAAAATTTTCTTTATCTTCACATTTAAAGAAGTTCATTTTTTTAGTTCCTTCATATTTATTAGTACTGTAAATGCAATGACATGAGGAGATGCTTACTGTGATCATTATTCTGATTTTCAGTAACATTTATTTGTAAAACTCTCTTAATTAGAGTACAATATAACTGTATGTTTTCCAAGCATCACATGTGGGAGTAAATATTTACAATAGAAAGAGAAATTTTTTTTGTCATATCTATAAATTACGTCATTAAATTTTTATTATAAATTTTCTCCCTTATCCTTCATTGAATATTGAAAAGAAAACAATATATTGTCAAAGTTTGTATGCTTAATAAGAATAAAGTTGATAACCTATTAAATTTTTGGGCAAAGTTAATGTGTTAAAATTTTTTCTTGATTTTGATGAAATATGTTAGATATAACTTATAAATAAAATTAGATGAGTATTTTCTTGAATAATTTTTTTTTGATCACTATGACCATGGAGTTGGCAATCACTTATTTGTGTATAATGATATTCATATTAAATACTTCCCATGCAAGCATGGGGCACGGGAGAGCTAGTGCTAGTGCTATTAATTAAATTTGTAATGCATGTACTGTGTCTTGCTTTTGTTCTAGCAAAAATCGTTTGATTTCAAAGCTTACCCCTCTACTTTAGATTGGGGTTAATTGCTTTTCTTGACTCCGCAAGTAGAACCATGTCATTTATAAAGATTATGCATTGAGGAATTTCCTCTTAAATAAGTTTAGTTAGGAAAAAAGCTCAACTTAAAAATTAAAAAAAAAGTCAATAAGTGTGGATTCTAAAAAAATTAACATGATATGTGAAATAAGTTACACTCATGCTTAATATTATAATATTTTTATTGGAGGAACGTTATATAATATATAATATACTCCTTTAGTCCTTATTGTATTATGTCTTTTAGAAGGAATTTTTTATCTTTATTATAAAACACATGATGACGTATTAATTATGTTTTTTTAAATATTAATCTCATTTACTATAAAAAACATGTAATGTAAATTTTAAAAAAATTATTTAAATATGAATAAAATTAAAATTTTGTTTCATTTTTATATGTAGTTAAATGCGTTTTATGACAGAGACCAAAAAGAGTAGACGATAACATGAAATATGTTAACAATTTTTATCATCAAGAATAATTATTAATTACGTTATAAATTTTTTTTTTTGGGTAATCAAAGTGGGGCCATTGGCTAAAGCCCAAGGCCGCCTTAATAATTTTTTGTTAAAAAAGTAATTCTCCACTTTCCAACGAAATTCCGGCCAAAAAACCTTTCCAACGAAATAAAGGCGCGAAATGGAAGTGAAGTGACAAGGCACTTCTCGTCAGCGCTTTTGGGTTTATGAGGTTTTAGGGTTTCTATAAGGTTCAGCAGCGTTTCCTACAAGCAACTGTTTTAGGGTTTATGAGGTTTTAGGATATTCGCTTGGATTCGAAAACCATGGCTTTCTGGGGTGAGCTGCTTCGATTTTTTTGTTGCTTAACAAATGATTAGGAACTTGAACTCTCCTTAACTCCCAACATTTGCTTATGCCTCAGGAGTGGAAGTAAAACCCGGAAAATCTTTTACTCATAAATTTGATGACTTCAAAGGACGACTACATGTTTCAATGGTAATTTTCTTCAGCCGAACTTCTGATTATCTATGAATAAATTATGGAGACTTTGTTGGTAAACTGTAGCTTTAGATTTTTACTTTTATATCAATGTGGCTCTTCTTCTTCTTCTTCTTCTTCTCATCATTGTAATTTGCTACTTGAAGACAGTTTTTGGTATGGGTTATCCATGTATGGACTGTTAATCAGCTTTCAAATTTTTTTAGGCCACTTTGGGGGTTGGTTCTGCCCCAGCCAAAAGCAGACTCCAGTGTAATGTGGGCAACAGTAGCCCTGTTTATCTATGTTCTCTGTCTTCTGGAACGAATGAGTCATTGCAACTTCATTTGGAATTTGAGGAGGTTGATGATGTCATCTTTTCAGTGATTGGTCCTCGGAGTATTCACTTGTGTGGTTACTATCTTGGTAATAGCCGAAGAACCAATGTGATTGAGGAGTCGTATCCTTCCCTTAATTTTGGTAGAATTTATTTATTGAAGAAAATTAAATAGAAAACTTGAGTAGAGTATTTGATAATGAGGTGCTGAAGTTTTCTGGGATCAACTGATTTTCCTTTGTTCTTTGCTTCCTAATTTCATACTTGACGGCAGTAAGTAGATAAAGCAGCAATGTCATTTCTTTTATTTTTTCTGGTACCACCGATCTTTTAGTTGTGATTTGTTTCATTTCTTAACTTTTATTTGCAATGAAAAGAGAATCCTATGGAGAAGATATTGCAAACACTGAGACAGATAGATCTAATTGCAGCGAAGAAGATGAGTATGAGGATAGTTTTATTGATGATGATGCCAATCCAGACGTCTACCCAGGATCACCTATTTCACGTGAAGGCATGTTTATTATTTTAAGTTCAATCCATTAATGAATTGTCATTATTATTGAGAATGTGCCTATCAATAAATCAATATATTGCATTCAAACAAAACCAATAGTCACTATTCCTTAAGGACTTGTTCGTTTTGTAGGTGATTTTTCTAGTTTTATCTTAGTTACCTACTTAGTTCCATGAATATTTAAGACTTTTGTTGAGTTTTGCTTGTAATGTGCAAGCATTTATGAATGATTTTTTTTTTAAATGATAACTATAAAGTAACTGTCTGTAAAATCTTCTCTCTCATTGGTAAATCATCTAGATATGTAGTTTTATTCATTAATAGGAAACATTAATTATAGTATCTAAAACTGTTTTATAAGCATCTAGCTTATTGTAATGTCTTTTTTACCCCCAAGCATCAAACCAATTTGTTTTAATTTTTCTTATTTTTCCAGTTTTTCCTTTCTCCAACATTTTCTGATGTTTATGAATGATACCCCTTTTAAATATCTTTTTTCTCCCTCATATTCAAGGCTTCTGATTTTGGAAGTTTGTTTGTAAATGCATCTTCATCTATTGGTTGTGAAATTCTCTTGTATTGTCGTTTTTATTGTGATTGCTGCAGAGGAAGTTTCACCTGTTAACAAACATAAAGGTAGTCGCCGCAGACTACAGAGGAAGCAACAAAGAGTAGACTCAGATGATGATGGTGTGCCAATTTCATCTCTTTACAAGACTAAAGCTACTGCAAAGGTCTTGTCTGAGGAAATGGATGTTAGTGATGACAGGAGAGAAAGTGATGGCAGCCAGAAGAAAGGCAAAGATGAAGACAATAATGATATTAAACCAAATTCAAAATCAAAAGCTGGCAACATTCTTCTAGATACCAAGACACATAGGTTAAATTCTAAAATATCAATCACTGTTCAAATACCCATAAATATTCTTCTTAGGTTTGAGGTCTAAGGATACATCTTTATTTGTTCTTCCCTTTGTTTCCACTTTGTTTTAACTGAAGCAGTGGAGCTGAGTCTTTGGACAACGTAGTAGAATGTCACACCAATCTAAATGTGAGGAGTATTCAGAAATTGGAAAAAGAAGAGAGAGAAACAGAAGAGGAGGGTAAATTTGCTGAAGCAAAGGATGCTTGCAATGGCCAATTTATCGAAGTAAATAATGTGTTGGAAGGAGAGCCAAAAATGGACAATATCATCCAGGATCTTCTAATAAGAAATATGAGCGAGGGCCAAGCCTGTGATAAGTGAGTAATCAAGTTTCTTGAGTCCTTGATTCTAAAATTTCCCCATCAATTATATTGTTAAATATCAGAATGGCTATACTGTTCGTCTTTAATATGTCATTGTTCTTGGATCTCAAAGATTAACTTGGAGAACTCCTTATAGTACCTTGCTTTATATTTGGGTTATAATATTTCAAACTTTTGGTTTTAGGGTTCTTGATTGTAGCAATTGGGCTGGACTTTCAAGAATACTAAGGACATTTACTCTTGGAATTTCATCAAGGATGAACAAAGTTGGCTTATTACTGGAATCTTGTGAATAGAAATATGTAATTTTAGATGTTTTTCATTGGCCGTTTAAGTTTAGAATGTGAAATCAGAACATTTTCAAGGATGAAATGGGTTTGTAGGACTATGCTGAAATAAGAAGAGGAGTTCTAGAAAGTGTTATGTGAGAACAGTAAACCATGAAAATAACATCCTACATTGAGGAACATCATGTGAGAAAGTTGTAGACTTGTAGGAGTTACAAGGGTCTTGATCTAGTGTGTGTTTGGTAAGATATCTTGACTCGTGAACCTCCAATAGGGATTTGCAAAATGCCTAGATCCTATTGGTATCCACCAATTTTACCTGTTTTGATTTAGTCATATTTATTTAAATACATATAATATATACACACACATAATATATATATATATATAATATTAATCTGCTTAAAATATATTTTTGAATTTTGGAAGGAAATTTAGGGTAGGATGGAAGTAGGTAGCAAAACAGTTCCATTCCATATGGTTAGTATGCTCCAGCTTGGGGGGCATGTTAGAATATTATTAGCATATGTTTTGTCTTTCCTATTTAAGCTTCATGTTGATTGTATCTTTGTCTAAAGCTATACAATACAACCTTCAGTCTTGTAGATATATATAACTCATGCCTCTAATGGAAACCTTCAACTCAGTTTCATTCATGGAGTAATATTGCTTTTCTTTGAAGTAAGGGCAGAAGAAAACTATCAACCACTGAGCTAAGCTCATAGAAAACAAAAATGCAGGAATAAAATGACACCCTCCACCCTCCTCCCTTTTGTGAGGCAGGTGCTTTCTATGCCACTCCTGTATTATTCCCACCCTGCTTCTTTGTTAGGAACCCTCCACAATGACTCCCTTCTGGCTTTCTTTCAATTATGCACAGAAATACAAAACTGCCTAGTTTGTTAGGCTCTGCACGATTCTTTTGATAGCTTTATTCATAATGAACCACTGATAGGGTGTAGATCTTTGTTAAATTCTGATATGAACTACCTTTTTTTTTTTTTTCCTGGCATGGACTTTCCATAGCCTTTATTTAAAAAAGAAAAAAAAAAGAAATACAAAATTGGTGACTGCCTCATAAGTTTCTACTTTGCCCTTCCCTTGCCACCACTCAACTAATATTCTTAGACCTGAGATTTCTCCTTATGTAAACCCTACCATTTACCCTGAACATTGGCCCTTTTCTTCTTCCTCTCATACACGTGGTCCAATCAAATGCTGGGCCCATCATTTCCCTCCTCAGTAAGGCTAACCCTGTCTTTAAGGTGGAAGTTGCAAAATTTTGTTTTAATAGCTTCAGCATTTTCCCATATGTTGTCACTTCTGGCAGACAACTATTTAAGGGGGACCTGCTGCTGTCTATCAGACACGGTTCTTCCTTTTTAACATATTCTGAAAGTGAATTTGTAATTTACCTCTGAAAATGTGCCTTAAAATAGTGCACTTTCTACCATCTTTCTGCTAGTGGCAAGCAACACAATGTTCACACCCCCTTCTATTGAAACCTCGCAACTTCCATAAAATGTATGCCATTTCGCAAATTTCACATTATATAAAATCAACTTCAGTGCCAAATGCAAATCTTGATAAGAAATCCCACCCTTTCACAAATGTATTTCCACAGTGCCTTTAATAATTTTTTCACCGGAGTCACCCAACATTCTAAACTATATAGCCCATGTTTCTCCATTGAGACTTTCTCAGAATGCAGCATTTATCTTAAGTGAGGTGCAGGTAGGAAAAAAAACAGAAAAAGAAAATAAATGAAGAAAAAAATCTAACCTTGTGACATTTTTACAATTTTTGTTAGAGTTTGAGAGACCTCCTAGACATATCTGTAACTGTAAATACGATGAAAATTGATACATAGAATTTGTAGATTCTGGGCCGACAGATTTGTAGAATTGCATGTGAAGAAATGGGAATTAGAATGCATTGGGGGTTTCAGTTAATAGCTCGCTGAATTACTCTCTTGTTTGTTTGTTTGTTTGGTGGGTTGTGTTATTGGGCTCATTGTTCTTTTTATGTCTCTGGCAGGAATGTTGTATTGCCTGCCACTGTAGTAGGTCCTGTGAAAAGTAGAGGAACAAAGAGGAAGAAGAAAGAACAGGCTCCCAAAGATTCACATTTTGAAGATGACAATGCTTACTGTAAAGAGTCCAAAGCCCCAAGAGACTCAGCAGGGACTGATATTGCTATCCCCAAATTTTCTGAAGGAAAGAATCAAGATTTGCAACAAAACAACAAAGAGTGAGTGCAAGTAAAACAATATATAAAAATGAAAAATAAGATGTAGAGGTAGTTGTAATGTTTATTGTGCAAGGTGCCTAAAACAGTAAAGCTTTCTAAATTCATATAATTTCAATTTGAACAAATTGTTTATATTGTTCTTTCCTTATTTATGGTCCCTGTTTTCAAAAGTGTTTCTGAAAATATGTCTTTATACAAGGTTGAAGGACCATTGATTATTGCTCATGTTTTAGGTGCAGAGTTCAAGTTCCCAACAAAAAGAAGGGTTATTATGTTTTTGTTAGAAATGCTTGTAGGCAGGAAAAATGCCTTAGTTCCTTGACATGGCATTGGTAACACTTGCATTATTAGTTGAAAGTTGCTGGGAACATCTCTCTCCACCATGTCATTCAAGTTGTCTCGAGAGAAGTTCTGATTTGTTGCTTAGTTTGTCATCTTAGACTCTTAGAACTCGATGAACTGTCTTTTCTTGTCTGTGTTTAATGCAATCCGGATTGTCCTTAGATACATAATATTGCCTATTTTATATACGTAACTTAGTTAAAATGTTTTGCACAGGAATGGGGATAATGGAACTCATGACTTCCCTGATGCGAATCAATCTGGTGATAGAAAGATGAAAAAAAGGAGGAAAAAAGACAAAAGTCAGGGGGATGTAGAAGTTAATACTTCTGATATGCCTCAATCATCTGCTAATGAAAATATTAGGACCCTAAAAAAGGATGAATACATTGTGGCTGATGCGAAGTCTTCTGCAGTTAAAACATTGCCAAATGGTTTAGTTATTCAAGAGCTGGAAAAGGGGATAGAAGATGGAAAAATTGCTGCATCAGGGAATAAGGTAGTTGTTTAAATCTCTAAAATAATTTAGAGTCTGCCTTTATGAAATTAATAAGAAGAATAGCAGATTTCGGTTGACAAGTACTCTTTCATTTCAGCTCACTGTCCTTTTCACTGGCAAGGTGAAGGATAATGATGAAGTCTTTGAGTCAAATGTTGGCCATGCACCTTTCAAGTTTCGCCTTGGTACCACAGCCTACATAACCTTTTGTTACCTGAGCATGACTGACTTCATACTTGACTGACTTTATATGTCGTTGCTTGTTCTATCATTTTACAGGTAAAGGACAAGTTTTAGAGGGTTGGGATGTTGGCCTTGAAGGTAAGTTATTCAGAATTTTTGTGAGGCCCTCTTCCATGTTCTGCTTGCTCTTTAATACTATTGAGAATTTGAGATGCTTGCATATGGTTCTCAGGTATGCGAATTGGAGGAAAGAGAAGACTCATAATACCACCATCCATGGGGTATGTTGTTCATTTGGCATCCTTTGGCATGTTACCTCATATTTCTTTTGGATCCCTTGTCCCTATCATATCTGTTTTGTGCATATCAGGTTTGGTAGTGAAGGACACGATGACAAAGTACCGCCAAACTCATGGCTGGTTTATGACTTTGAATTGGTTAAAGTCCGTTGACTGAAGAAGCAAGTGGTATTTGGTCATGGCTGATTTCTTGTTTTGGCTGAACTCAATTTTTGGAGGAAAATCCTGGAGATTCCAACTTACACTTGATGGCTATTCTTTTTGTTGGGATAGCATTAGACAGTTTGATATGTTGTTGTGGAATGTCAGGTTTTGATTGTTTTTTTCCCACTTGAATGCCTATGGGAACAAATGATTGAGTAGCTTGTTGATACCATAAGCAGAAGAGCGGTTGTCCAAAAAAAAAAAAAAGCAGAAGAGCGAGGAGAGAATGAAAGAAAGCTCAACGATGATGGAAATTGAATTGGAAATTTTCTCTGGCCTTATAATCTATATGATCAAATTTTGACATAGCATAGTGTACAGCTAGTCGGGCATCACTATGTTCGGTCTTGAACGGATTATTCACGAGGAATCATCCACAAAGTTACACAGGCCTAGTTTGTTATGTTGGAAAGAATTTTAAAGACATTGGAATATGAAAGAGAACTAAAATTGAAGCCGGGAAAGGCACCGATGCGATTGTAGAGGTTTAGGGCATGTTTGGTATTTTAATTGTTTTTTTTTATTTTTTATCACTTGGTATCCTGAAAAATTTAGGGGTAGACTATTCAAACTCAAATTGTGTAGGATCGTTATTTCTAACAACAGTTTCAAGGGCAACTTAAGGATATTTTTGATATATTTATTTAATATAGTTGTATTTTTTAGAACTTGAGATAAATTAATTTAACTTTTTTGAGCATGAATCATTTGCTCAAAGGGTTTTTAT
Organism: Prosopis cineraria; assembly: GCF_029017545.1. Taxonomy (NCBI): domain Eukaryota; kingdom Viridiplantae; phylum Streptophyta; class Magnoliopsida; order Fabales; family Fabaceae; genus Prosopis; species Prosopis cineraria. The sequence goes on from NW_026555343.1 coordinate 33,857,446, forward strand.
TTGATATGCATATTTGTAAATAACAAATGACCAATGCTAAAATAGAGGGGAATTTCAACTTATTAATCTAACCTAGAGCATCAAGCCACTGTAGATCATCCAAATTATAATTTCTCGTACACTAAATTAGATAAAGTTGAGATAAAGTTGAGAGGTGTATTAAGGTTTTTTTTTTTTTTTCCTTTTTAAATTCGTGATTTCCAGATAGGTAATTATTGAGGTACTGAAGTCGACTTCTACTCCCATAGTTATCATATCCCTAAGTAGTTGTCGTCAATTTTTTTTCTCTTTGAATGAGAAAATATATTCAAAAACTAAAAAGTACAATAGTGATAGGAAGAAGAGACGAAGGGGAATGCCATGTTAGTGTGTAATTGGGTCTCACTGCCTAAAAAATAATTGCCATTTTCTTATATTTAATGTCTGGAGTCACTCGATGTAAATTTAAAAGTAAAAGAAGAAATTTCGTAATACACAAATTTAAGATTAACAATACTATTTGACTTATAGTTTAGGGAATATGTTACTTTTTTACCCTTGTTATTACGTAAAATGAAATTCTTATTCTTATTATAAACCTAGTTATTATTCTCAAATAATATTTCATTATTAATATGTCAAAAAATATTAGTGACAATGTTTTGAAAATGGATGGTCAGATTGGTTGAATTGTCACACCTAGTAAAGAAAGTGATTTGGTTCAAAAACATTTAACTGTTCTAATAGAAGGCCTGGATTAACTCATTATGACCTAGATTAGTTTTGTTTGAAAACTCGGGGTAACCGATATGACTATACCTTTTTGACATGTCTTTTTTCCTTTTACTCTTACTTTAGTAGTGATTTTTTTATTCAATTTAAATATTAATGTCAACTTTCTTCCTATTATTATATAATTTTGAGTGCATTATTTGTTTATGACATTATATTAATGAAAGGATAGAAAAAAATTAAAAACTCATTTTCTTTATTGGTAAATAAAAAGCTATGCAAATGAAAAAGTGAAAAAAATTAAAATTTAATATGTTATGACTAAATAACGATGAACCGATAATATACTATCACTATTTTAAAGTTGTATTGTATGTTATATGTATGAATATTATTTTTATTTAATTATTATGTCATCAATTCAACAACTAGTTTAACTAACTAAATCATGAGAATCGTGACCCGCTAATCTTTTTGGTTCATTATAAAGCTTTAGAGGAGAATCAAGAGGTTATGGGTGGCTTGACATTCGATAATGGTCTTAAGTAACAACATTTTGATAATTGAGCATTAAAATTATTTACATTAAAGGATTTTCTGTTGCAGACAATTTAAGTGATTTTGGGTTGCAGACATTAATTATTTACATTAAAATTCTTTCCATCATAAGAGTTGGATCTAGTAGAATAGAATAGTTTCTTACAACGTGATGAATTAAGGTTCAATTTTTGTTAAGAAAAGTGCTCACATTTAGTTCTTGGCCTTACTTTGAACAGAATTACCTCCAATAGGAGAATACCTACAAACAACAAAAAAAAAATCTTTCCATAGGATTTGTCATTAATTTTTTTAGATGTCATTATCTACCTATCTGCAACCCTACTTTTTATTCTAAAAGTCCAAAGTTATTTGGGTATTAAAATTGTACCCCAACCTACTTTATGGGAAAAGAAACATTCACAAGTTGTTGAGGGCACGCGGTGTTTTCCTCACCATCTACTTATAGAAATGCTGGCTGGCTTGGTTTAAAGAATTTGAAGTATCAAAATAAAACCTTCATATGAAAATTGTTTGGGGTTTGTCACTAACCCAAGAGCTCTTGGGTTCAAGTCCTAAAATCTAATATAAGCATGGCAATGCTGATTTACCCGAGGTGAAAGGAAGAGTGGGTGCTTCAATCACTTGGAGAAGCATCACCAAAGTATGGCAATCCTTTATGGAAGGAATGGGGAAGAAAACTGGTTCAGGGAATCAGACCTTATTTTGGTTTGAAAAATGGTTGCCCATCAACAAACCCCTTATAGACCTAGTAGTACATGGGAGAAAGTATGTTGATGTGAATGAAAAAATCAAAGATTATGTGCTACCCTTTGGAGGTGGGATGTTTATAAGCTGAGACCTTGTTTTTGAATCATGTGGTGGATCTTATTACTAGAACCTTGGCCCCTAATGAGGAGAGTGGGAGGATAAAACACCTTTGGCCTTTTTCTTTCGATGGGTTATATTCTGTGAAACCTGGTTACTCTTTTCTTAATGCAGGTAATGACAAGATCCGTGAACCATTATGGAGAAAACATATGGAGATGGAGAATACCAGAGAAAATGAAGACACTTATATGGCTATTAGTGCATGATAGAGTCCATATGACAGCTTTGAGAGAAAAGAAGAGGATTGATGGTAGAGCAACCCTGTCGATTTGGATGCACTGAGGTGGAGGATATGATGCATCTCTTCCAAGAATGTAGGCATGCTAGGGATGGTGGCAACATTTTGTCAGACCAGACCTATGGGATAGATTCAATAGTTTTAACAGATGGGATTGGCTAAGTTGGAATATGAAGATGGATATAGGTAAACCCTTTACGCATAATTTTCCCTGGGATAATTTATTTGCCTTCATTTGTTCGGTCATATGGAAGGATTAGATGTAGATATGTGTTTCATGGGGATGAGTGATGATGAGGATGATGATTGGGTGAGGGAGGACTCAAACAATACTTTTTTCAAGGTTGTTATATATTTAAATTTGAAATTTCAATTACCGCAATAGGGTAGCATTAGATAGGCTAAATTCCAACAAAGGAGCAATCCTTATGTTGTGAGATTAGAAGTTGATGGTTTTGCAATTCCGGATGGCAATAGTGCTATTGGTGGGGTGTTGTGAGATTCTGATGGAGACTGGATTTTGAGTTTTAATTGTAAAGTGGGACAATTATCACCCACTATTATCAAAGTCTTAGGCATTTTTAAAGGACTTAAAATATATTGGCAGAAGGGATTTATAGTTGTGGAGTTTTTTTTTTTTGTGATTGTGTGAGTGCTATATATTTATAATCACAAGAAACAATCATAATTATCATCCTTTTCAATAAATTATCGACTCCACTAAGAAACTTTTGATCAAAAATTAGGAGGTCCAAATTAATTTTTTGTACAGTGAAAACAATAGGATGGCTAATTTTGTAGTTAAGTCAGCTTTTAGTCTTAGTAATGATTTCCATTTTTATTATCAACCTCCCATTACTTGATTGGGGGTTGTTGTTGTTGTTGTTGTTGTTGTTTTTTTTTGGGCTTTTCGTTTTGTTGTTTATTAGGCTCTGTTTTTCCTAGATTGTTCTTCTGTACACTTTTTTTTTTGAATGAAGGTCTCCAGTATTACTGAAAAAAAAAAAGGCGCAACGTTTAGCTCCAAACTAATTTTTCATAAGCACTTTCTAATAGTTACGGAATGTGGGTTTGGTAAAACCAACAATGGGGAGCTTTTCGAATACATCCAAATTGACTTAAAAAAAGAAAAACATATATCCAAACACAATGTTTGTTGCCAATAATTTTCACTAAATTGATTTTTCCCTTATCCTACGGTAGTCTTTTCTCACCTCTCTTTTGTTCAAACACAACTATAACTCCTCGAGATTAGGAACTTTTAATGTATCTTTTTTAATACCTTTTGTAATGCTTTGACTTTTTAATATATTTTTTTTCTTTGGAACATTGGATTATACATAAAATAAAAAACATTTTGGCATCTTAAAATTTTGAAATGGTGAAATTTTATTTTTTTAAATGATTATTTAAAGAAAAAAATATCACAATCACATCCTTTTATTTTTAAAAAATTGTAAAAAAAATATAAAATTTTACCATTTCAGAATTATAAGATATTGAAATGTCTTTTTTTTATGTGAAAATCAATGATTAAAAAAATAAAATAAAATTATGAAGTTGGGGCATATAAGAGACATTTAAAAAAAGAAAAGTTAAAAACCCCTAACCCAACTCCTGACTCTCTCTCTTCTCTTTCTTCTTCGTGGGCATTCCATATGCCTCTCTTCTCCTTTATCTGGTGACATATCGTACTTCACACCTCTGTATTTGTTGTTGGTAGTGGCAAGTTTGGTGATGGGGTGGCAAGTTTGGTGATGGGGTGGCAAAGATTTTTATAATTCTTATTATCCGAAACTATAGCTTAGCTTGTTCACGCTAATGCATGTATCACAAAACACTATGCTTGATCATTAGAGGAGATCATCAATTGTGATGAAGTTTTTTTTTTTTTTCCTTTTTTTTTTTTGGGGAGCTTATTTATAAGTGCATCTTCCTGCATACAGGAATAGAAGTTTTTCCTGATTTTTTCGATAAACATGAATAATTTGAAACATGTCGCATCGTGAATTAATTATTCTTATTATTTAACATATCAATTTTATTTAAAATCTTTATCACATGTATTTTCTAAATATTTTTAATATGAAGAATTTTAATGTAAGTATTTTTAATCCTTGTCTTTTTCAATAATTATACACTCGAAAACACTTTATTATATATATATATATATATTTAATTCAAATAAATTCTAGTTTATTAAAATGACTTAAAAAAAATAATTGAATAAATTTTTTTTTTCATAATAACATATTTACTAAATTGGTTTTTGCTAAATAAACTTTTAATAAATTGACTTATATCTTGGAATCAGATGTCTGGACAGGGAAAAGGGGCACATGATTGATTTGTGATAATGATGTAAAAGATGTGTTAAAATCAAGCATGCAAACGAACTATTTATTGTTAAGATTCTCTGTCTGGGTATGTCCATGGCTATGGTAAAGATGTTTAAATTTTCAATTGCAATCAATTACCTTTTTATGTTCATTTATTATATCCGCTTTTTAACAAAGGATTTGAAGATTCTTTTTTCCTTTTGGTTACAGATTTGATGATCCCTTAAAAGAATATGTTTAGGTGATGACAAGTATGTTCAGTGTACGCCAACCTTAAAATGTATGCATTGCATGCAAGAGGTAACTGAGTTTATCCCTTTGATTAATTATGCTTTGTGCCTTGTTTCACATTTACCTAATTTTGTAAACTTTCCAAATCCTTTAATGAACTCTTACGAGACATTAAATTTTGCAGTATCCTGAATAGTAATTTGATGCCAATGATTCAACAAAAGTGAACCACATCCAAACTCTGAGAGGCCTTACGACCTGCTCAGAAACCATCGATAGGCATCTCCAATTACTAACCAAAAGATATGGATAATGCTAAAGCTATTTAATTTTTTGAAGAAAGATGACTTGTGCAATGTGGGAATCAAATATAATTACATTTTGAATTGGTAGATAACATCTCTCATCGTGGGTCTCATGTCTGGGTCCTCCTCAGTGCATCTCAGAGCTACCAAAAGCACATTGATGACTCGTTTAAGAACGTTTGGATCCGAAACCTCCTCTACAAGGCTTGAATCAATAATTTTATAAATTCCTCTTGCTTCCTGCCATAGACTTCTGACCCAACTCACTATCTCAATTCCCTCCTTAAATGATGGATCCACAGCCTTCTTTCTAGTTATCAACTCAAACAAAACTACCCCAAAACTGTAGACATCAGACTCCCTAGTATTTGCTGTTGTATATGTATTCTCTGTCACAGGCCAATGGAAACATGATGTTTCATATCAGAATTTGGAAAAATAAAGATAAGATTCACAATAAGAGTAAGAGAAGTACCTGGAACAGATGAAGATGATCTCGAAGAAGAAGATACATCCAAAAGCTTGGCAATGCCAAAATCAGCAATATGAGGCTCCATGTCATAATCTAAAAGTATATTTTTTGGTTTGATGGCACGGTGCAGAATGGCAGGATGACAGTCATAATGGAGATAAGCCAATCCATGAGCAATTCCAGCAGCTATCCTATAACGAACAGTCCAACCTAGCAATGATGGTGGATTCTTTTCATGCAAAACATCATGAAGGTTTCCATTTGTCATGTAACTGTATAAAAGCATACCACAGTTCTCTCTGAACAAAAAGTCTAGTAATCCAACAAGATTTCGGTGCCTAATGTTCATCAGGATTTTTATCTCTCTAACTATGCTTTGGATCTTTCCTTTGTTCCCTGCAAATGCAAGCTTCTTTACAGCATAAACTAGGTCTGGACCTAGTGAAACTTTATAAACAACTCCATGAGTTCCTCTGCCAATAACATTCAGATTGTTTGGGTTTGCAGTAGCCTCCATCGCTTCGTGAAGTATTGAGGAATAATGTCTACTGGCAGGGATCTTGGCTTCCTCCTTAGAGATTGAAATAGTTACATAAAAAAAACTAATAAAATAAAAAGTAAGAATGATAGCAACTCAAAATTTAAGGGATGCTTAGTGAAGAAGATGAACAAGAAAGAAAACACTCAGTAATTGTTTTTTACATTAACGGGAAAAGCTATTGCCAAAATTACTATCGATCTGCGTGCAACTCTCTCTCTCTCTCTCTCTCTCTCTACACACACAGACATAGATTGTGGTCACAACAATAGGGAAAAATCTAGAAGAGGAAAATGGACAACAACCACCACAGGTTTACTTGACCTCACATTTCATGCCAGGCTTTTAACCATTTTTATCTTGCAAGGGATTATCATCTTGAGTTTTTGCTCTGTCATAGGACTTGCCTTCTTTGGTACACCTATATGCTATAAACAGTAATGCTTGTTTTGAAAAATTCTTTTCGACATAATCCTCCCACATTGAAACCCTACTTATCCGAAGAGAAAGTACATGTTAGACTTTTTGCTTTCATCTGCAAGCTGAGAAATTTAGACAGATAATGTTTACTTATGTTTTTCTGAGCACTTTTTTAACAAATACTAAAAAGTAGAACCAAAAAAGAAATATTTTAAAAATTAACTACTTTGATGGCAATCTCTCCTGCTAAATCAAATTACCTGAAAAAACAAAGAGGCTACAGCAGTAGCAAGAGAACTCCCCAAATGAAATTCTCCATAACGTCGAACAAAAATTCCTGCATAAATTAGACACTATTAGGAAGAGAGATATTCGAAATATGGAAGAGGTAATGCTATCTTGCATTTCTGATAGGAATGTAATACATCTTTCTATAGTAGTCAGTATACAGGAGAGAATGAAAGAGAGGAAACACATCTACAATCTGCCCCTAATCTCAACGGAATCAAACTGATGTTAATTTATACTAGTGACGAATATTCACAGAATATAGTCTATTATTCTTCAGCAGACAAACAGTCCTCACAGCCCTTTTGACATCATTTCAAAGAAAAGGGAGTCAAGATTCATAATTAGTTCAGCTCAAAAAAAAAAAAATTAATGTGTAATGAAGCATGATTACTTTTGTTATTTGCTTAAAAAACTGCCAAGCTGTGTCATGTAATGAAATTAAATATTTGTATAAGATGTCATGTCATTTAAGCTATACATCTTCGTTACTACAATCTGGAACAATATGAAAAAATACACTCTAACTATCCTGTATTAGAATTTAATACTTTCTATTGTAAGTATGACTTCATGGATGTTAGTAACACTTATCATTGTCAAGAGGACACAGCTCTTACCAGGATCTATGGATGTTTCAAAGAATTCCACTACATCTCTCATTTTTAGTCTCTTTCCTGGATCTGTCTCAATACATATCAAAGCCACCAAAATCACTTTGATAACCTGCACCATTACTTTTAAATCTGAAAGCTCCCTTGCAATGCTTGAATCTACAATCTCTTCAAGTTCTCTTGTTGTCCTCCATATAGATTTAAACCATCCTACTAATGTGGTTTCCTCCACCTCAAATGAGGAATCCAATACTTTCTTTCTAGTTATCAGCTCTAGCAAAACTACACCATAACTATATATATCAAGCTCACAGCTCGGCACTACCATGCATGCAATCTCTGCCATAAGATATGTAAACATGTTAAATTGTATACTTTTGATCTAGTTTCATTTGTTTCATGGGATTGAATGGATAGTAAATATTCCCCTCAACTATCGACATGCTTGCCTTTATAGGCTTAATCTATTACAGTTTTATTAAACATGTTAGAAATAGAAAAAGAAAATTAATCAACGAGTGTAGAACAAGAGCAATTACCCGGTGCCATAAACCCAAGAGTACCTAGATGATATGTCGACCGCATATGAACTGTAGTAGAGGATTGATTTAAAGCAATGGAAATACCAAAATCGGTAATACAAGGTTGCATATCAGAATCAAGGAGTATATTTTTCGGTTTGATATCTCGATGCAATACTGGAGGATCACAGTTGTGGTGAAGATAAGCCAGTCCTTTTGCAATTCCAATAGCAATTTTATAGCGGACATTCCATTCTAAGTATGGTAGTGGATCGTTTTCATGTAAGACATCATGAAGGCTTCCATTTTCCATGTACTTGCTAATGGTTAGACCATATTCCTCACCTATCCAGGAGCCTAGGCATCTTGCCACATTTTGATGCCTAATCTTCCTAGTCATTTCAATTTCTCTGACCATGTTTACTTTCCTCCTATTGCTTTGTCCAAATTTAACTTTCTTAATAGCAAAAACTCCAATATCAAGCTCGGCTTTATAAACAATTCCATGCCCTCCTTCGCCAATTATATATTGATCACTTAGATTCTCCGTAGCATTCATTAAATCAATAATTCTGAAATCTCCTTCATCATTTGAATATGAAGCCTCCTGTTCTTTGTAATCAGCAACGTTGTCTTTCAGGTTAGAAATTGGACGCAACTGGCGGATGTAAATTTGCTCATCAGGATAAGCAGGTACCTCCTTCTTAGATCTTTGGCTAGAATGACGGTCATAAATTACTAGTATTCCTGACAAACAAATGACAAACCCTACAAACCCAAGTGCCATAAATAAAATTGAACGTTTACTGCCCTTGTGGTTAGTTGATTCAGAGTCACATGGCTTCAAGAGGTTATAATTTATGCAACTGGAGAGATTTAATCTCGAACAACGGACACAAAGGCCAGGATTGCCCAAGAATGATGATGAAGACAAATTCAGGCGTTGCATTTTCCATTCTGGTACAGGACCAACAAATGAGTTGTATGATATATTGACTTCTCTTAATGAAGAAAGTTTATCAAGAACATGTAAGCTTCCTGTCAAATTATTCAAGGATATATCCAAACTCTGCAACTTTTGCAACTTACCAATTTCTAAAGGAATTTCACCAGTTAATTTATTAGCACTCAGATTCAACTCATATAAAAGATTCTGCAATGATCCCATTGATGTAGGAATTTTTCCTCCAAACATATTTCCACCAAGTTGTAGCTCGAGAAGCTGGTCATATTCTGATAGGAAAGTTGGGATGTCCCTGCTAAAGCGATTCTCTCTTAAAATTAATTTAGTCAGCCCTGTCCAACTCCTCATGCTTGATGGGAATGAACCGTTCAGAAAATTGAACCCCACATCAAATGTTTCCATTTTGGTACAGTATGACAGCTGATGTGGCAAAGGACCTTCTAGGCTGTTGTGAGCAAGGTTCAAAACCTGAAGGTTCACAAGGTTTCCTAGCTTTGAGGGTATAAACCCAGTAATATTGTTTGTGGACATAATTAAAGCAGTGAGATTTGTGCAGTTCCCCAAACTTGATGGAATGGTTCCATTGATGTTGTTCCTGCTGATGTCCAAGTATCCGAGATTCTGATTGCCTTCAAATTCAGGAAAAGGCCCAGAAAGATTATTTTTGTTGAGAACCAACCTCCCAAGAGTTGCACATCTTCCCAGATCATGAGGTATGCTCCCTTGAAGTTGATTAAGACCTAAATTCAGTAGGTGTAATTGCTTTCCAAAACAAAGATTTGGTGGTATGTTACCAGTGAACTTATTATTCATCAAGTCCAACTTCACTAGACTGCTATTGATTCCCAAGTTTTGAGGAATTGAACCAGAAAATTGGTTGTCAAACAATGAAATATTTTTCAGATGCTTGAGCTCTGTCATCTCCGAAGGTAATTTCCCAAACAGACTATTATTGTGAAGAAGGATATGCTCAAGACTTTGAATTTTCCAAATGGTAAGTGGAATTTCACCTGTCAAGTGGTTGGAGTAAAGTTCAAGGTCCTCTAATTTACTCAATCCTCCCAATTCTTGTGGAATTGTCCCCACCAATTGATTGGAATATAAATGTAACTTCTTCAAAGATTTGCAGTTGCCAATTTCTGGAGGTATATTTCCAGACAAGCGGTTATCAGGAAGGCGAAGAATCAAAAGCTTTTGTAATAACCCCAGGGATGATGGAATGCTTCCAACTAGGTTGCTCTTCACCGCAGCAAATTCTGCTAAACTGCTGCAATTCCCCAAGCCTGAGGGAATGCCTCCACTAAATACATTGAATGACAGATCCAAAATAAATAGCTTGCCCCAACTTCCAAAGCCAAGAGGGATTATACCTCCAAGGCTATTATTTTTTACATCTAAATAAATAAGATTATTGAGATTGTTAAGGCTCTGAGGCAAAATTCCTGTCAACATGTTATCGTTCACAAATAATGCCTCTAGCTTACTGCAGTTAACAATGGAAGAAGGAACTGTCCCTGACAACTGATTCCTAGATAGATACAACTTCAACAGTTTCGTCATGTTTCCAATATTGGATGGGATTGACCCACTTAAACTGTTTTTGTGCAGGTCAACCACCTCCAGTCTGGGAACTTGAAACAAGTAATCAGGAATTTGACCTGTAAGCATATTAGAAGAAAAACTCAAATACCTCAAGTTTTGCAACTTTTGCAAGGTTTCTGGCATATTTCCATCAAAGTAGTTATCAGAAAGATCTATATACTCCAGCATACTACAGTTGCCCAACTCTAGCGGTATTGTTCCTGAGAAACCATTTGTCTCCAACACAAGGTTCTGCAAGTGAGTCAACTGTCCAATTTCTGGTCCAAGTTGACCAAAAATCCCAGATTTAGTGAGATTTAGGAAGATCACATTGCCGTAATGATCACATTGTATTCCTATCCAAGAACAAGGGGTAGAATCAGATGAATTCCAGTTTGACTTTAAGGAAGGAAGCACAGAAATCCAATGTTTGGCAAGAGACAACAAAGTCAACCCATCTGAACTTAAGGCAGAGGCCGAGTGTAAAGGAGCAGACAAGCATATGATCAATAACTGGAGTATTATCATAGGGAACAATAAGTTCTCACCTTACTGCAGCTTAGAACAAGTGCAAGCAATTTAAGAGGTTTGGGTTTCGTACAGCCCACAGGTATTTGCACATTTCTAAAGGAGAAATTGATGCAATGTGATGGAGAGAATGTTTCAGTGTGAAAACGTTGCTATGTTCAACGATGCTTGCCATTATAGCTTACAATTAGAATATATAAAACCTGTTTCTTGGAACCACAGTGGGGAAAATTGATAGAACCAGATCTCAAAAAGTTTAGAATAAAAAAGGCACGCAAGTTGAGTGCTACAAGAGTGACAACAGAGTGGAGCCATTAGAGCCCAAAGCCAAAGCTAAAGGTTGATTAGAAAAGGTTTCATAGAGAGAACCAAGAAGGGTTAAAGGTTGATTAAAAATATGCATTCAGAGGACCAAGAAGAGCTTACCTTGCCCTAGGATAAAGCTGTATGAGGTGGAAGGTGGGGTGGAGACACAGTTGACCGGTAGAAAGCTCCTAGACAAGACCGGTTTGAGTGGTCATCGCATAACATCCGGATAATCCAGGCGGTTTAAATTAAAAAAATTTATTTTATTGTTTACTTTATAATTATTAAAATAAAAATTATAAAAAAATAATAGATCTATTTTATTGCCAATTTAAACAACATAAATTTAATTTTATGATTTAATTTAATATTAAAATTTTTTAAACTTTATATAAATTAATTATTCAGAAATATTTCGAACAGTTTAATTCTAAAATTTTTATTTGAAAACTTTTTTTCTCATTTTTTTAAAGTGTAAGTTTAGATATTATCTTTATTTTAAATATTAATATTACTGAAATAAAAATTTTAAAAATTTTAATGTTAAATTGAAACTGGACAATAAATTTGTAAAAAGTTATAAAATTTTTATTATTAAATTAGATAGTTGTTTTTTGTATCAAAATTAAATATTTAACTGTTTAAATTATATTTTTATATTGGTAAGTAGATTTATTAAAATTTTTATAATTTTTATTTTAATAAATATTAAATAAAAAATAAAATAAAATGTGTGGATGGTTCACCCAAGCCAATTCAAAGTAGACTTTGCTCCTCCTCCCTTGCTCCTCTCTTAATCCTTGAGCTAATCTACACTGTCCAGATTTAATCCTTTTTTATTTTTATTTTATATTTATTAAAATAAAATACTTATAAAAAAATTATAAAAAAATATATTGTAATAAATCTGATCACCAATCTAAACAATCTAAATTTTTGTAAACAAAAAAGGTCAATTTATAAAAATTTTAAAAAATTATAATATTAAATTAGACTGATTAATTTAAATCAATATATTGTCCAAACTAACAATAAACATATTTATTAAATTATTTTATAAATATTTATTTTTATAATATAAATTTAGATTGTCAAGTTGGTGATCAAATTTATTACAATATATTTTTTATAATTTTTATAAATATTTTATTTTAATATTTTAAAAATAAAATAAAAAAAATAAATTTAAATTATTTAAATTAATTTGGACCAAATTTACTCCCGGGTGCAGAGGAGCGAGGGAGGAGCGAAATCGTAGGCGAACAAAGCCGACTCCAACCAGCTCCGCTTCTAGATCGTTGTGGATTAAATAAATATCATTTTCAATGTTTCAATCATTGTGCTGCTGTTCCTTTCGTATCTTTCTCCCTCTTTCTTTGCTTTTGCCTCCCTTTGGCCCTTTTGCATTCCGAGTCCCAATTTAAAATTTAAATAATGAAAAACTTAACATTGCATACCTATAATTTTGATTTGATTAAAAATTAGTTATTGAATTTTAATTTAATATAACTTAACTCTTATAATTTTAATTTCATTGAAACTCTCTAAATTTTAATTTAATACAATTCAGTTTATATAATTTTTATTATTTAAAATATTGATCCTTGTATTTTAGAATATAAAGTTATAAAAAATAAAGTATTTCTTCAAACATATAGATTAATATTTGAAAAAATTACATATAAATTTTGTGAAGTCAACTTATTTACTAATAAGTCCCATAAAATTCAAAAATCACGACTATGTAATTTAAAATTAGGCTGAAAAGATAATAATATTCTTGTTAAATATATATTACATCAATCAAATAATTAATTCATAACTAATTCATTAAAAATTTATAATTATAATTATAATTTTTTACAGCTATAACTTTACATATTCAATAATTAAACAATCATTTATTATTAACAAAGTTTAATATTAATTATTTATAATTACTTTATCAATAATTTACAACTATAATTTCAACTCTTTACAACTACAACTTCATATATTTAATAGTTAAATTGATCAGTTTAATTATTAAATATATAAAATTATAATTGTAAACAGTTAAAATTATAGTTGTAAAATATTAATAAAGTAGTTGTAAATTATTTGACTGATATAATGTATATATATTTAATTATTATTATTATTTATTTTAATTTTAAATTACACTTAGGTCTTTTGGGATCTAATTATTTTTTTCAAATTTTGTCAGACTTTTTTGTAAATAAATTTACTTCATAGGATCTATATGTAATTTTTTTTAATGTTTTATATGGCTACAACTATAACAATTGAGTTGTATTTTGTCAGACTGAATTAAAAGTTAATAGATTAAGTTACAAATAAATGAAAGGTATGAACTAAATAATTAATTTTTTTTAAAATAAAAAGTTGCCTCAATCTTTGTGATTTGGGACTTTTTAATTAGTTATAATAACATTTCTAGGACATGAAATTGAAAGATTCTTACACTTGCATGGTACTGACATATTTTCTAAATTTTTTCTGTTTGCCCTATATTCTGAAACTTGGGTACAAGAACCAACGTTGTACTATGTCGACCAAATTTTGGGGCCTTTGGCAAAATTTTTGAAAAAACATAATGCAATGTAACTTGTAAAATTTTCATTGTTTTTGGGCCAAAATTATATTTCACTCTTAGATAAAATACTTAATTTATGAAATAGATTTTTTTATACATAATTTATTTTATATAGGATTTGAGAAATTTTTTCATCACGAGAATTTAAGCAATTTTAAAATTTATACTTTTTTTTGCATCTATTTTAGTTATTATAAGTTACACTCTAAATCCATTTCGATGGCTTTTCTTTTTTAATATAAATCAAATGCAAAGTCATTAGATGAATAGATGCCCACGACTTTTTTTTTTTTTTTGGCCAACAGATGCCAATGACTTTTTAAATATAAACAAAAAGGCTTTCACAAATTATGTATAGCAATATCTACAACTACTCTCTTTCTCTTTCACAAGCACACGACGCATGACACATTTAGATTGTAGAATCTTACTAATGAAATTAATGGCAAATGATATTTATTCCTAATAAAAATTTAAAATTATGGATCTCATAAGTTCCCAAAAGAGTAGTAAAAAGAGTGTTTTATTTTAACTAAAAAATATTTTATTTTTGTGCTATTAAAATAATAAAACAATAAATTTATTGTACAACGATAGGAACAACATAATAAACAAAAAATAATTCTCCTGCTACCAAAAGAGATTAATAGAACATTTTAAACAAACAACGACACAAGATGTTGGGAAAATGACATAACAATTTTTCAAAAATATGTACATGACAATTAGGTCCTTTGAAATGCCATAATTATTCTTAAATTCCTAGAGACCTTTATGATATTCATGATTTTGATGAAATAACTAAAATATCCTCATTCTAAAATAAAAAAGAAATAGCTTTAATCCCAAAAAAGTAAATATTAATGACTACTTTTCTTTTGACAATAATTAAAATATAACAAGTAATTATAACTTTTCTTGCGCAAATTTTTTATTAAGGAAAGTTATAATTACTTGTTTCATTTTAATCATTGTCAGAAAAAAATAGTAATTATTAAACTAAAGTAATCACTAATATTTACAACACTTAGACTCCAATGAATAAAAAATTTTCAAGGAAAAGTTATAATTGCATATTTTGTTTAGTCATTGCTAAAAAAAAAAGTAATCATTGCTTAAACTAAAATAGTTATAGATATTTGTAATACTTGGACTTCAATTATTAAAAAATTATACAAAGAAATTAGTAATTGCTTGTTCCGTTTTAGTTATTGGCAAAAGAAAAATAATCATGCTTTTAACTAAAGTGGTTGTTGATATTTTCTTTTTTATTTCAAACTGGGGTTACTTTAGTAATTGCACCAAAAATTATTAATGTTAAAAAGATCCATAAGAACTTAAAAAAAAATATGACATTCTACAAGATCTTATTGTCATTTGCATATTTTAAAAGGATTTTTTTTTGTCATTTTTCTTAAGATTTTTTTTTAACCCAAAAGGCATATATAAGACCTTAAAGTTGTCATCATCAAAACAAAAGGGAGTATAGTCATAATAAACAAAACTGAGTTAATAATTTACAACCTTAGTTGAACAAAGATGGTCCCTCTTAATGTTATGCAGTAATACTGCGGGAGCATGAACAACAGATTATATCTCCTTCAAGCTACAGGCACCGATAGGTCATGGTGGGTTAGCGTCTCGTACCTTTCTTTTCCCAAATGGTTCAAAACAATCCATACCATAAAAGCAAATTATCAACATATTTTACACATCCAATTAATTTAAGATTCAATTTATATTTCAAAACTTAAACGATTTATTTAAGAAAACATAAAGGATTAAATTAATAAAAATTAAACTTAAGGAATTATATTGATAATTGAAATAAAGTTAAAGGATTAAAAGTTTCATCATTTTAATTTACACAAGCAACATGGTCTTACTAATCCTAGTGCATACGTGGATCAACTGAGCACTAAGGAGTTGAAACTTGGAAACTTTTTACATCTTTTCCTTGGGATTGCTATCTCACTAATGTTTTGATAACATCTCTCATAGTTGTTCTCATGTGTGGATTCTCCTCAGTGCATCTTAGAGCCATGGAAAGCACTTTTGTGACTTGTTGGAGTACTTGGAATCTAAATTCAAAATCTCCTTTGCAAGGCTTGAATTAACGATTTTACAAATGTCTCCTATCTCCCTCCACAGACTTTTGACCCAAACCCCTATCTCAAATCCACACATCAATGATGGATCTATTGCTTTCTGGTTATCAATTGAAGCAACACTACCCCATAACTATACACATCAGACTCCCTGATAATTGTTGTTGTATGTGTATTTTCTATTCCAGGCCAATTGAAAGATGTTATGCATCACTTGGTAAGTAGAAAAGTATTTTCTTGAAAAGAAAAGAGAAATACATTTATCTTATTTTCTTTCTAGATGCATTTCACTTTTCCTTTCTAGAGAACACTTTTCCGTCATTTCATGTACCAAACATGCACTTGTTTTATGTGAGCATTTGAAAATAGAAAAGAAAGAGAAGATCACAATAAGAGTAAAAGAAGTACCTGCTTTAGAATATTCATCCTAAAGTTTGGCAATACCAAAATTAGCAATATGAGGCTTTATATCAAAATCTAGAAGTATATTTTTTGGTTTGATGGCACAGTGTACTACGGTAGGATAACAATCATAATGGAGATAGGCCAACCCATGAGCAATTCCAGTGGCTATCTGTAAAATATAATTAATTAGAAAATATTCTTTTCTAATTAATAGGAATATGATTCTGATTTATAGGGATATGATTAGACAAGATTATGAGGGCAAATAAGTGATTTGATTTTTTCTAATTATTTCCTCATACAGTCAGCCTTGTAATGATGTATATACATCTACACAATGAAATAATATATCATTCTTCTGGTCAAAATACCTTCATGGTATCAAAGCTGATTGACGGTTTTGACCCAAAAAACACAGACAACAACGTGCGACCAGCAGAGGAGTCACAATCGAGCAACTCAAGACCTTCGTTGTAACACACCAAATTTTTTTTAAAATAATTTAACTCAACCATAGTTGGGTTACAGTCACCCAACATATTTTTATATCAATAATTTTAATATAAAATATTTTATAATTGATTTCAACTTACACACTATAACATTTCGAATAAATTGTTACCTCTCACATGTCATTAGGCTAAATCACATTTGTCCATCCTTATACTCCCAACAAGTAAATTAAATTATATTTGTCCATCCTTATACTCCCAACAAGTAAAATAAGCAATTTAGTCAATTTTCAACACAAGCCAGTTATTTGGCCTTATAATCATGCCATTTTAACCAATCCAAAGTAAACCAAATATTAAAATTACAATCATCCAAATTGTACCAAAAATAGAAATAGTTTGAAAGGCATGATTACATTTATATATTCATATAATTGACAATAAACAAAAAAAATCCTAATATTGGCAATATAACACATTATAAATCATAAATTAAATACCTAAAAGAGACAGTGGATTTATATCACTAAGCCTCTGGGACTCCTCCACGTGTCACTCGTGGCTCTTCTCCTGAAAATTATTAACCACATAATGAGACTCAAAAGTCCCAGTAACCAAAGCCAATTTATGATAGTGTATACAAACAGTTAAATGTGTGCTTACTAAGTGAGAATTAAAAAAAATAATATAATTTCAACAAATATAAGAATATTACAATAAACACAAACAACCATCCTTATATCCCTCCATTAACCTCGAGCCGTAATCCTCACTCGGTGCTAAATTACCTGGCCAAAGGTAGATTAGCCCGAGCCCTTACAAGCCACCTATTGAACTCCAATAGGGGCGTACCACGTGGCACATAAATACAACAATAATAGCAAGTCTCCCAACACCTCCCACAATAATTAAACAAATTCATAATAATATTGCACAATTATACAATATTACAAAATTCATAATTTTCTTAATAATCACCCAATTAACATGAAGTAACACTAATCACAAATTAAAAGCATGGTTACCTTGTGGCTTTTTTAATAAATTATTCCTTAAAATTTCTCTCTCACCACAATCTTCACCAGTAATACAATCTACAAATAACATATTATTTATAAATATTAGTTTCAATTTTTGAAACTAATAAAATAATTCTAATAATAGAATTAAAAATATAATATAATTCCTAATCTCAATCTTAATACAAATCTATAGTTAATACTATTAAATAAAATTTTTAACTCCTCTTTTAATTATCAATAAACATTAATAATCTAAAAAATTAGCTTCTAAACTAATTTCTATTATCAAAATTTTCTTTTTATTTCATAAATTCGTACCTAAAATACCCAAAAATTAAAAATTGAGTCTCTAGCTTAGAATCATAATCCTATAACCATAATAATTCATTTCTCATCCCAAATAATCATCTAAACCTCAATAAATTAACATATATTTTCAGATCTAGTTTAGAATTTGATCAATAAGCCACAAATTCAAAGATCATCAACAAATTTATACTCTAGAATATTTATTATACTACTGACAACCTCAAAAACCATATTTATTCAACATAAATTCATCCCTCTTCCAGATCTTAAATTTTCTACCACTACAAACTCAGAAACCAAAGAAGAAGGATGACTAAGAAAAATTTTTAGAACATTTATTTAGTCTTGAAAAGCTTAAAATTACACCCTAAATATCCTATTAAAAACTCTTACCTTAAAACCCAGCACCGGCGAAATTGCGCACCGTCGCCCCCTCTATTCACGCACGAAGAGAAATGAAAAAGGAAGGAGAAGTGAAGAAACGAAGAAGAAAGGATGGGTTTCTAAAAAATACTGTGGGTCCCACATTTTTTTTAATTATTTCCTCTCTCTTCTTTTTTTATTATTATTATATAAATATAATCATTGCACCGGGGAAGAGCACCGAAAGCCGTCTTGTTCTCTTCTTTCTTTCCTTCTTTCTCATACTTTTTATTATTATTATAATAATAATAATATTTTTTTATTATTATTATTTTTTTAATTTTTTAATTTTTTTATTTTTTTAATTTAGAATTATATCCTAAGTTAGATTTAATAATCATCTCCTACTAATTTTCTTACCTCTAAATATTTTTTAAAATTTCTATTTACCAAAAATTAATTATTAAAATTTAAATTGGGATGTTACATTCGTCTGTGGGCTCGAGCACCGAGAACTCTCTATCATATACTTATGGCGAAACTTCCCTTGGGTTGAGTTTTTCCGAAGGATCCTCTATTCTCCTAGTGTCCGATAAATTCAACAGACATAATTACCGTAAGTAGGCTCAAGCTATACAGCTCGTTATTGGTAGTCGTAGCAAACTAGGCTTCATCATCGGTACTTCTAAGGTACCAGATGAGTCAGATGCAACAGCCTTGTCAAAGTGGGAGATCGAGAACTCGCTAGTTGCTTCATGGTTAGTCACAGCTATGACTCCACAGATTCGACACTCTTTCATGTTTTTGCCTACTGCGAGAGACATCTAGGAAGTTGCTCGAGAATCATACTCGGATGGTGAAGACAATGCTTGAACATATGAGCTAAAACCTTGAAGCTGGTAGATTAAGCAAGCTGAACATGATTTGACCGAATATTGGTTAGAACTAGTTGCAATATGGTAGGAGATTGACCTTAACACAAAAGAGGAATGGTCTTGTGCTCGTGATGCAGCAAGGTACAAAAAAAAGTTAAGGATGAGCGGGTGTTTCAATTCTTGGCTATTCTTTATCACTCAATAGATGATACCCGAAGCAGAATCCTAACTTGCTCGCCATAACCCTCAGCATGAGATGCATTTGGAGAAGTTCGCAAAGAGACTTCTCACCAAAAGGTGATGCTTACTGACCCTGTTCCTATATCTTCCTCTTCTAAACCTTCTGCCTTGGTAAGTAGGAACTTTGATCAAGGTATGAAGAGACAAAAGGGAAAATCTCAAGTGATCATTGTAAAAAGACTGGTCACACAAAGGACAAGTGTTGGGATCTTCATGGGAAGCCTGCTGATTGGAAACCATGCAAGGGTAAGGCACATAGATATCAAGCTACTTCTAAAATGCCCTAGACAAATCTATTCTTATCCCTTAAATGGATAAAGACTAGTTAATTAAGCTCCTGGAGTTGTTAAATACTCTACAACGACTTGAACAACTATCTCAAAACCCACACACTATTTTTGTGGCTAAGCAAGGTAATAATCATTATGCATTAAATACCTCCTTCCATAAATCTTGGTGGATTGTTGACTCTGGGGCCTCAGATCACATAATGACAGATGACACATTATTCACATCATATTTTCCATGTAGTGGATGTGAGAAAATTGATATTACTAATAGAATATCTTCCTCTATTACTGGAAAGGGAAGCATTACTATTTTTGAATTTTTACAATTGGATTCAATTCTTCATGTTCCATACTTAGCTTGTAATTTGTTATCTATAAGCAAGTTGACTAAACAAGCTCGTTGTAGTACTCATTTTTTCTATACTCATTGTATCTTTCAGGATCTCACATTGGGAAAGATGATTGGCAGTATTGAGGAGTATGATAGGCTATACTACCTTAATGAATCAACCGTGAGTAGTTTTTGGCCTCGCATTCGGTGTAATCTTGTGTCCACCTTTGAGAATAATGATCTTTTGTTATGGCATAAAAGAATGGGTCATCCCAATGTCCAGTACTTGATTTGTTTGTTTCCTCATTTTTCATTCAATAAAATTTCTACTTTTCATTGTGATACTTGTGAATTGGCTAAACACCATCATTCTTTACTTTCACACTCTAAATACAAACCGTCTAAACCTTTTTCTATCATTCATAGTGATGTGTGGGGTCTTGTTGGATAGGGAGGCATAGCAGAAGTTTAAAATTTTAAAATCCCTATCCTGATATGAACTGAACAAACTCATTTAAGTCAAGACAGATAGAAGAGTTATCTTTTAATTCTTCAAAATTAGCGCTCGTTCTCTTCAAGAGGTTGGATCTCAAGAGCTGACAATATATATCTGCTCCCTCTACCGATATCCATACAAATAGCTCTCTAATATTATATATATATATATATATAATTCATTTACCCTATATTATATTCATTGAATCTAAATATATTCTAGATCCAACGAACTTGGACATTATAACTTAAGTTGGGCTATTCTTATGTATGACCCTATAGACTCATATGAAATTGGTAATAGGTTAATTATGCTATTAGCCCACGAGTCATAAGTGGCCTTTACCAAGACATTAAAACTACCTAATTCACATGGAAATCGATGATCCAATGTAACCTATCATGCAACCATATTACATCTCTTTTGTCACATGATATTTCGGTCAAGTATGAGACATGAAATTGTCATTCTCCTTATTGACCATTACTTTTTTGATCTCTGAGTAGACTGACAGTAGCAATGAAAAAATCATTTCCATTGTATGGCCATACATTTTCTCAGTCTTACTCATCGAGAGGCCCAGTAATATCTCTCACTTAATGTGAGGGACAAATTTCATCTTGACCCCTCATATTTCTTTGCATGAATATCACTAATCTCAATCATAGCCTTTATGATCACCCGGTTAAAGGTGACTTTTGACTAGGTCAAAGTTTAGTGGTCATCATGTAGGAATCCATGATGATCTCAAGTCAAAAGGATTAGTGATATAGTTACATATGAGATAAGCTTATAACTTATACCATGCTGTTTTCTCATAGCAGGTCAGTCAGCATCTTGTACTCTTTTAAGTGCTTATGACTTTAATTTGTATCTCTATAATTAATCAAAGTCATATTAGTCTTGTTTCATAAAGATGACCGATCAGGAACATTTAGGACAATCACTATAGTTTGTTCAAGGATATAGTTATCATATTGAACATGCAATTGTTATGATAACAAAAGAGAAATTCATTAAATAACAATGTGTATAGTACAATGATTGGCTCTAGGGCACAATTTCCAGCAGGTCTTTCCCAAGTTCCAAACCAGACTCAAGCCAAATGATTTGTTACATTCATAGATGACCATACTCATGTATTCTGGGTTTACTTAATAAACAATATATATCATTTTCAGTCTCTTTCCTGGATCTTTCTAAGTACATATTAAAGCAACCAAGAGCACTTTTATAATTTGTGCCTTCACATTTACATCTGAAAGCTCCCATGCAAGCCTAGAATCAACAATCTCTTCAAGTTTTCTTGTTCTCCTCCACGTAGATTTAATCCACCCTACTATAGTGGTTTCCTCCTCCAAAAATGAGTAATCTAATACTTTCTTTCTAGTTATTAGCTCAAGCAAAACTACTCCATAGCTATATATGTCAAGCTCACACCTTGGCACTATTGCATATGCAATCTCTGTCAAGACAACTTTAATAACATAAATTAAAAGAGGAATTGTACGTTTGGCCTATTTTCATTAGTTTATGAGAAAAAGGAACTAGCAATTGCTCAATGTGGATGAAAATGGTACCCCTCTTTTACCTACACTCTTACCTTTATTGTTGGTATATCTTTCGGGTATATCATGTCTTCTTATAGGCTAAAATTTATTATAGTTTTATTAGCATGTGACAATAGAAAATGAGTCAACCAAGTGTAAAACAAAAGCAATTACCTGGAGCCATAAACCCTCATGTACCTAGATGATATGTTGACCGCAAACACATCACAGTAGAGGACTGATTCAAAGCAATGGAAATACCAAAATCAGTAATGTAAGGTTGCATATCAGAGTCAAGGAGAATATTCTTTGGTTTGATATCTCGATGCAATATAGGAGGATCAAAGTTGTGATGGAGATATGCCAGTCCTTTTGTAGTTCCAATAGAAATCTTATAGCAGATATTCCGACCTAAGCACGTTTGTAGATTGTTTTTATGCAAAACACTATGAAGGCTTCCATTTTCCATGTACCTGTTGATGGTTAGACCAAACTCGTCACCTATCCAGAAGCCTAGGCATCTTGTCACATTTTGATGCTTAATCTTCCTAGTCATTTTATGGTATTTCAAGAGAGAAAAAGTATATTTCTCATTCATGTGTTTTCTAATGTACAAATTGAGGTTATATATACAAATCAAGGGAGGTAAAACCTAATAAATGCTAATAAAGCCTAATAATGACAATGAATGCTAATTATTCACAATAATGACACAATATTCCCACACTCCCCCTAAAGTTAGATCATAGGTGCTAATCATGTCTAACTTGCTTATAGGACTCTCAAAGGCAAGCTTAGGTAGTCCTTTAGTGAACACATCAGCAGCTTGTAACTTAGTAGGTAGGTATGTCAAACATACAATTCCTTTCTCTACTTTCTCTCTGATAAAATGCCTATCCACTTTAAAATGCTTAGATCTCTCATGTTGTATAGGATTTAATGCCGTGCTTATGATAGCCTTGTTGTCACAATACAACTTCATTGGTGGATCAATTCTGACTTGTATTTCTTCTATGACCCTTCTTATCTATAGTTCTTCTATGATTACTTGAGCTAATGCTCTCAATTCTAATTCAACACTGCTTATGGATATAACTCTTTATTTTTTACTTTTCCAAGTCACAAGGTTTCCCCACACAAATGAGTAATAGCCAGAGATGGATCTCCTGTCTCTATAGGTCCCCCTAGTATGCATCTGTATAGATCTCATTCATCCTCTGATCATGCTTCTTGAATAGCAATCCCTTACTAGGTATACCTTTAAGGTATTTGAGAATCTTATATACAGCTTCCAAGGGTTTCTTTCTTAGATCACACATGTATTGACTTGCTACATTGACAGCAAATGCAATATCTGGCCTTATATGGGATAGATAAATTAACTTTCCAGCTAATCTCTGATATTTGTCTTTATCAACCGTTTATTCTTTTTCATTATCTTCTTTTTCTTCAACCTCATTATCAAAGTTGTCTTCTCCTTTTAACTCCTCCTTGCTATTTTTCTCAAGCTTCTTCTTTCTTAAGACCATAATAGGAGTTTCCTCAGGTTTACAACTTAACATGCCAATTTCCTTGAGAAGATCAAGTACGTACTTCCTCTAAGATACATATATGCCTCATTTTGACCTCGCAACTTCCATCCTAAAAAAATACTTTAAGTTCCCGAGATCCTTGACTTCAAATTACTTACCAAGGATAGTCTTCATCCTTGCTATTTCCCCAACATGATCTCCTGTAAGAATTATATCGTTTACATACACAATAAGGATGCACTTCTTAGCTCCCTTAGCCTTAACAAACATTATATGATATGATAATCCTTGTTTATAACCTTCTAACTTTAGGACCCTTGAGAACTTGTCAAACTAAGCTCTAAGTGATTGTTTTAAGCCATATAAGGATTATTTTAGCCAGCATACTTTGTCACTTCTGCCTCTATCAAACCCTAAAAGTAGAGTCATATAGACTTCTTCCTTTAATTCTCTATTTAAAAGGCATTCTTGATATCTAGTTGATGAAGTTGCCGTTCAAGATTGGCTGCTACTGACAATAGAATTCTAATAGTGTTTAGTTTTGTCATTGACGCAAACTTCTCATTGTAGTCTATACCATATGTCTGGGTGAAACCCCTTGCTACTAACCGTGCCTTTAACTTGTCAAGTGTGCTATTAGCCTTATATTTTGGGATAAAGACCTACTTGCAACTAACTAGGTTCTTACCTTTAGGTCTCTCAACAATCTCCCATGTTCCATTTTTCTTTAAAGCTCTTATTTCCTCCATAATTGCATTTCTCTATTCTAGTATTTCCAGTTTCTCTTGGATATTGTTAGGAATAACAACTTTATCCAAATTAGTGATAAAGGCCTAGTAACCAGGAGGGAGAGCCTTATATGATACATGCTTTTAAATCAGATGTAAAGTACAAGTACAAGGTTGTTTTCGGAGAGCAAGAGGAAGATCAAGTTCAGTAAATTTACTTGTTCTAAATCATTTGGCTTACTAGATAGATCATTTCTTAGTACTTTAGATTCAAGAACTTCCTCTGATTCTGACTCTCTTGGTGCCTCAAATACAAGTTACTTACTATTTTTTGATTTCTTCTTTCGAGTATAAACCAATAACTCTTTCTTTTGTAGACTTTCTACATCTCCCTTTGTTTTCTTGTTTTCCCTAAACTTTGGCATAAGAGAAGAGGTTGGTAAAGGTAGGGTGTTTGATGGAAAATATGGTGAGGGTAATGGTTTTAGTGAGGGCTCAAGAAGTATATATTCTGTGTAAGATGCTAGATCCTAAGTCTGAGATTAATCTATACTCTCCCCCTGAATTGAAGAATTAGAATAAAAGGGAGTTTCTTCATGAAAGGTAACATCAAGGCTTATAAGGGTGTGTTTAGAAACAGGATCAAAACATTTGTATTCTTTTTGAGTAGGAGAATAGCCAAGAAAGATGCACTTGATAGCTCGAGGTTCGAGTTTACTGTTTTGGTGGATATGAATAAAGGCTATGCAACCAAATACATAAAGCAAAAGTTTGGTTTCAACGTGGGATGTAGGGAAAAACACTTTGCAATTTTTGGAGAGGAGTTTCAAAGGATAAGATTTGACTGGGCATTCAATTGATGAGATAAGTCACGATTAAAATGGCATCCCCCCCAATAAAACTTCAACACATTGCAAGTGAACATGAGTGCTCTAGCAACTTCAAGGATATGTCTATTTTTTCTTTTTACGACCCTATTTTGTTAAGGGGTATAGGCACAAATACTTGTATGGATAATACCATGCATCTAGAGGAAATGATTTAAAGACTGGTTGAAGTACTCAATATCATTATCAGTGTGTAAGACTTGAATGTTGGTATTAAATTGGTTTTTGATCATGGTAAAGAAACTCATGAATGTGGAAACAGTCTCAGACTTGTTCTTTAAAAGATAAACCTAACAAATATGAGTATGGTCATTAATGAAGGAAATGAACTATTTTGTTTGAGTACGATTTGGAGTACGAGATGGCCCCCACAGGCCATTATGTATAATTATGAAAGGTTTAGTGGGTGTGTATTTGGCTCTAAAAAGAAGAAGTTTAATGGTGTTTGGCAAGTTCACAGACCTCATATTAGATTTCACTATAATTCAAGTTAGGGCATAAGGTTGGAAACACTCGTTGAAGGTAATGAAAATTAGGATGACCCATTATTTTATGCCATAACATGAAATTATTAATGTTAGAGGTAGACACAGAATTACCAATAATAGGTGAGTTATCTACTCGAGTGACGACCTCTAAATAATAGAGTCCCTCGTATTCCTTGGCACTGCCGATTGTCGCACCAGATGGTAAGTCTTAAAACACACAATGGGACATGAGAAATTTAGCAAAACAATTTGACTGCCTGGTCAATTAACTGATTGAAAGCAAATTACAATCAAGTTTTGGCACATGGAGAAGAGATTCTAAAATAATATAATCTAATATACGGATACTCTCTTTCCTTACCACAAGTGTTAAGGAGCTATCTGCAATTTTGACTTTAACATTTCTAACACATGGGGTATAAGTGGTAAACAATTGATGATAGTTAGTCATATGATCAAATGCCCTAGAATTCATAATCCATACTGTAACACTTGCCCCAAGTGTTATCCAAAAATCACACAATTCAAATAAGCTAAGTGTGGTTAAGGAATTAATCCTAAAACCAACTTAGGAAACAAACCATTTAAATCACTAAACAAATACACATTTGCAAAGTAAACATTTAAAGCCTTTTAAAAAATTTATAGGTTCTACCTATAGCACACGGAAGCAAGTTAGGCGAAAGAAGGGTAAAAATATGTTGTCATGACAGCATTTTGTCATGACAGCACTCCCGAGTCAACTTCAGGGAGGCACTGTTCTGTCTTTCTATCTCCGATCGAAGAAATTTTAAAGCTTACATGTTACATTCAAAGGGTACTATAAGTGAACCAAATTTTAAAAAGATCCAACGATCGGATTAAAAATTTGACATGTTACAAATTTGGTCACTTTTGCTGTCATAACAGCTAAAAAGCTGTCATGACAGCACTTCCAGACCAACTTTCAGAGTGTACCATTTCATCATCCGACCTCCGATCGGAGTGATTCCAAAGCCCACATGTCACTTTTAAAGAATACTATTAGCATACCAAATTTTGAAAAGATCCAATGGACGGATTGAATTTTGTGCAGGTTGAAATATCACTACTGTAGCTGTCATGACAGCACCTCCAGGCCAAATTTCAGAGTGCGCCGTTTCTCCATCCGATATCCGATCGACATGATTCCAAATCCCACACAAAGCTTATAAAAGTTTTTACTTGTGACCCAAATCTTAGAGAAATCCAATGGTTGAATTAAAATTTGGATACCTGGATGTAAAAGTGCAGCTTTTTAGTAAAAACCATTTTTAAAATTGTCCAAATCTCATCCTAATGGTCACAAACCTGTGGGAACACTTTGGATACGTCAAATAAGACTAAAAATACCTGATAGAACATTCAAATGATGGAAAACTCCTATACATTAAAATTTGACCACCCAAGTGCCATTTCTCAAAATGGATCCTAAACCCCTCAAAATGCACAAATTATATAAGGGTGGTCACAAATCAATCCAAATACCATGTATTTATATAAATACATATGCTAAACATTTTTACTTGGCTCAGAGCTCCTTGTGGGGCCCACACACCCACTCTCTCTATCCAAGGTGTATGCTTGCTCATAGCACACCATTTGCAATGCAACCACTTTGCATTTACTTATAAAATCACATATATATATATATATATATCAAAATAAATATCTGCTTGTAATAGAAACTTAGTCTACTAAGTAAATCCATCAAAACCACACACCATAACCAAGTTTCCTAGCCACAAGTTTACAAATAGACAAAAATTCATACACAAGCACACAATCCACACCTATTCACACACACATACATAATCATATCCTACCGACACCCTAATCCTAAATACATTACAATATATTTGCTCAAAAGAAAGGGGTTACAGTTGTTTACAAATCACAAGCAAACCCCTAGCTTTGCTCTTTTCCCCGTCCACCACTGGATCCTTCGCCTAAACCTGAAAATATTGAAAAGAAAGGGGTGAGACAACTACAGTCTCAGTAACAGAGAAATTCACATTGATTATTACAAAGTAAGCCATAATCAAATAAACGAATAATAAATTCAACATAGTATATAATTTAGCCATTTAAAATGTATGAATGCATGACATAGGCCGGTATGGCCTTTCATGACCAACAGAATGCCCCTGGCACTCTTTAACTCGCAGGTAAACATTATGCTTACTTGTACCTTCACAGGCACAAAACAAAATCTAAGACATGATCTAATTCACCGAACCTCCTATGCCCCTTCAATGTGAATCCTAAGCAGTTGAAGCTAACTCCCTCCCAGAGCCAGCCCGACTTACTCTCTATGTGAAGGCTACCTTGACCTAGGCACTCAATCTCACACTTCATATGTCAGATTTTCTCTCCCACTAAGAGCTGTCGAACACTTAATACATGAACCACTTTAGTACACTAAGCCCACAATACGTAAGACAATACTGAGTACTGACAGTGTGCCATAGAATATCAAAAATCCACTCCTTCTCATTGGTGAACTCCCATCGAGATCATGCCTTTTACTCTTGTCTACCTTTCCTAACTATTGACCATTCAACATTTTAAAGTAGTATAACATTTATAAATCTCGTTTCCATAAAAACATTGTTATTAAACAATTAGAAAACATATTTGCACTATAATCAAAGTAGTATCCCATAATTCCTTATAAAGCACATTTAATCTTTTAAAACATGTAATGCATGATAGCTAGTAATATTTATTCGAAAATAACTAAAACAAAGTAATAAGAAATATAAATTTCCCTGTTACTTTAACCCTTTGGTACCAAAAAAGTTCCTTTTGTACAAAATAGAACTTGGCTTGTTCCTTAACTTCTGAACAAATTCCACTAACAATCCCTACAATATATAAGTGATCCACATCACTTATTTTGACAAATAACATTAATGAAGACTATAACTCATACCACACAATTTGGATCACTGAGTCATAATCCATCCTAATGGTCCATATATTAAACCAACCATTCACATAGTATCATTTAACCACCAAAACCATTTATTAGCCATTATTAGGCTAATTTCCAATTTATATAATTTTAATCAATTAAAAACCTTTATTTAGTGCCACCAACTTTCACCATTAGCCCTTATAATGAAAACTAAACCTTAATTTAAATCTTATTGGGCTCAAATAGTAAAATTATAACTAAATCAATAAGCTTAAACTATTGAAGAGCAAAACCCAATCTCTTAGGGTTTAATTTGTGCCCAAAACACCTCTTTTCATCCAATTATCTACTCAAAACATTAGATCACTATATAGAAACTCAAAACATCCTCTCTAAGATACAAAGAAACAAAAGCTTACAAGAATAAAGCCTTTGGGATCAAAATTCAAAAATTTTCTCTTCCATAAATTGAAGAAAATCAAGAGAAAGAGAAGAGGATTAAAATAGGGAGTTTACCTATCGTGTAGCCGAGCTCACAACAGTCGCAAAGACTCCTAGATCCAAGCCTAACTCCATCCCTTTCTCTTCTCTTCTTCCTCTCTCCCTCTCATACGTTTCCTTTCCTTTCCTTTCTCTGCGTTTCTGCGCCTGTTTTCCCTTTATAAAAACTGATCTAAAAGTTTGGGGAAAATTACAAGAAAAGGCCCAACATTTTTTATTATAGCACAAAAGCTTGGGTTAACTTTGGTAATTTTTTTCATAGTTAAAAATCAAATAAAACCAAACTTTTGCTGAGAAAAATTCAAACTCTAGACCTCTATGAAATTATTCTAAATTTTAATTTAATTATAAATATTTTATTTTATTTTTTTAAAATAAATTTGAGTCTTAAAATTTTTGAAATGTTACACATACCACTGCACTTCAAGTTGTTTTTAAAGCTTGAAGAAAGGAACCCCTTTTTGCCACTAATGCTATAGGTGCAAATCTGGAAAAATTAGTCACAACACTATAGAAGAGTATATATAGCACTTCAAATAAGGGAAAGGCTTCATAATAGACTAAAAATAGAAGCCATAACCCAATATAACTCCAAACTTAGCAAACTAGGGCATTAACAACACCATATGACCTGATATGGTTCAAAAAAGATGTACCCATACATCAGATTGTATTGGATTTGGCCGGAGAGAGTGCGTCGTCACAGTTTGAGAAGATCACATCCAGAATGAAGTCGCTATACGTCGCCGAAAGCTTACTGACGTAGTTCGTAGGGGTGGCACGTGTGGTCCACATGCGCTGCCATTTGTTGTTGCGATCCTAGGTTTTGTCATTTAGAGCCTCTTAAGTACGTCTAGGGTGGCAATGAGATTCAAAACTCGCTCTACCATTGTCTCACGTACTGTTCAGAAAGTCTCATTCTAGCCATTCTAGAACTAACCTAATTTGAATTTTTGAGCCTGATGCTTTGATACCATGTGATATTTTGAGAAGGAAAAAGTATATTTCTCATTCATGTGCTTTCTAATTACAAACTGAGGCCATATATACACATCAAGGGAGGTAAAACCTAATAAATGCTAATAAAGCCTCATAATGACAATGAATGCTAATTATTCACAATAATGATACAATATTCCCACACATTTCAACTTCTCTAACCATGTTTAATTTCCTCCTCTTGCTCCATGCAAACTTAACTTTCTTAACAACAAAAACACCAAAATCAAATTTGGCTTTATAAACAATTACATGCCTACCTTCGCCGATTATATATTGATCGTCTAGATTCTCTGTAGTATCATTTATCAGGTCACTAATTCTAAAATCACCTATATCACTTGAATATGAAGCCTCTAACTCATTACAAAAAGCGTTCTCCTTCAGTGTAGATGTTTGACCAAACTCACAGATAAAATATTGCCCATAATGAGTAGAGACCTCCTCCTTAGAACTTCTGTTAAAGAGGTGGCCATCTTGAGATATTTCACGACACTGACGGTCATAAATTAGGAGTATTCTTGACAGACAAATGACAAACCATATAAATCCAAGTGCTATAAATAAAATTGAACATTTACTGCCTTTATGGGTAGTTGATTTAGAGTCACATGGCTTCAAGAGGCTAGAGTTTCTACAAGTAGAGCCATTTGAGGTTGAACAATAGACACAAAGGCCAGCATTGCCCAAGCATGACGATAGAGATAAATTCAGACGTTGCATTTTCCATTCTGGTAAAGGACCAACAAATGAGTTATATGATGTATTGACTGCTGTTAGTGAAGAAAGTTCACCAAGAATATGTATACTCCCTGTCAAATTGTTTGGGGATATATCCAGCCTTTACAGCTTTTGTAACTTTCCTATTTTAAAAGGAATCTCGCCTATTAATTTATTTACGCTCAGATTCAACTTGTATAAGAGATTCAACAATGATCCAATTGATGTAGGAATTCTCCCCCAAAACATATTTCTTCTAAGTTATAGGTTAAGAAGCTAGCCATATTCTGATAAGAAAGATGGGATATCCCCTCTAAAAGGATTATCTCTTAAAATTAATATGGTTAACTCTGTCTAGCTCCTCATGCTTGATGGGAATGAACCGTTAAGAAAATTGAATCCCACATCAAATATTAGCATTTTAGTATAGTATGACAGCTTTGTTGGTAAAGCGCCTTCTACTTTGTTGTGAGCAAGATTCAAAACTTGAAGGTTGACAAGATTTCCTAGCTTCAAGGGTATGAGCCCTATAATGTTATTCATGGACAAAATTAAAGCAGTGAGATTTGTGCAATTTCCCAAACTTGATGGAATTGATCCACTAACATTATTCTTGCTGATGTCTATGTATAAGATTTTGATTACCTTCAAATTCAGGAAGAAACCCAAAAAGATTATTTTCGTTGAGAACTAGCCTCCTAAGAGTTGCACATTACCCAGATCATAAGGTAAGCCCCTTTGAAGTTGATTACGACCTAAACTTAGTATGCATAGTTGCTTTCTAAAACAAAGATTTGGAGGGATATTACCAATGAACTTATTATTCATCAAGTCCAACTTGATTAAACTACTATTGATTCCCAAGCTTTGAGGAATTGATCTAGAGAATTGATTGTCAAACAATGAGATATTTTCCAGACGCTTGAGCTTAGCAAGCTCTGAAGGTAATTTCCCTGAAAAGCTATTATTATGAAGAAGGACATGCTTAAGATTTTACATCTTCCAAATGATAAGTGGAATTTCACTTGTCAAATGGTTGGAGTACAATTCAAGGTCCTCCAATTTAGTCCATCCTCCCATTCATTTGGAATTGTTCCCCCCAGTTGATTGGAATATAGATGTAACTTCTACAAAGATCTGTAATTGCCAATTTCTGGAGGTTTATTTCTAGACAAATAGTTCTCAGGAAGGCAAAGAATTGAAATATTTAATAATAATCCAAAGGACAAAGGAATGCTTCCAACTAAGTTGCTCTTCACAGCAGAAAGTTCAGCTAAATTGCTACAGTTGCCCAAGCCTGAGGGAATACCTCTACTAAATACATTGAAGGACAGGTCCAAAATAACTAATTTGCCACAACTTCCACAGCCAAGAGGGATGGTGCCTTGAAGACTATTGTTTTTTACATCAAAATACGTAAGATTCTTGAGATTGTTCAAACTTTGAGGCAGAATTCCTGTCAATTTGTTATCATTCATAAATAGTGCCTTTAATGTACTGCAGTTACCTATGGAAGAAGGAATTATCCTTGACAATAGATTATTGGATAGGTTCAACACTAACAGTTTAGTCGTGTTCCCAATGTTGGATGGGATGTGACCAGTTAGATTGTTTTGTTGCAGGTCAACCTCCTCCAATTCAGGAATTTGAAACAAAGAGTTAGGAATTTCACCAGTGAGCAGATTAGAAGATAAACTCAGATACCTTAAATGTCCCAACTTTTCCAACATATATGGTATGTGTCCATTAACATAGTTATCAGAAAGATCAACATACTCAACTAGACTGCAGTTGCCTAACTCTGGGGATATAGTTGTGAAGAAACCATTTGTCGCCAACAAAAGGTTCAGCAAGTAAGTCAACTATCCATTTTTTACTCCCAGTTTACCAGAAACCTGGTATGTAGTGAGGTTTAGGAAGACCACATTGCTGTATTGGTCGCACTGTATTCCTATCCATAAGCAAGGCGTAGAATCAGTGGACTTCCAGCTTGACTTTAAGTAAGGAGGCACAGAAGTCCAGTGGTTGACCAATGACAACAGAGTCAACCCATCTGAAGTCAAGGCAGAAGCAACATATAAAGGGGCAGACAAGCATAGGATAAGTAATAGGAGTTTCATAGGGAAAGGGGAAATCTCTTGCAAAGGAGAAGAAAAGGGATGACAAAGAGATAGCAAAGGTTGAAGAGGGAAGAAAAACACTTAAATTGCTGCAACACAGGGCAAGTGCAAGTAATACGAGGGGTGTGGATAAGTAGATGTGTGCTTCTAAAGAGAAAATTGATTAAATGTGAATAAGAAGTTTAAGAATCAAAAAATTGCTGTGGCCTCTATCTCATTCAATGACGCTTACCTCTCTAGCTACCAATGGAAGTATATCAGACCTGTTTCTTTGAAGTTTCACAGGGAGGAAATTAGAAGGACCGGATCTCAAAAGCTTTTGATGAAGGCAGGAACATAAGTGCAGTGTTTTAAGAATGACAACAGAGTCAACCCATTGGATCTTATAGCAGAAGGGACATACAATTGAGCAGAGAAGCATAGAATCAATAATTGGAGTTTCATTGAGAGATAAAATAAAGCTCTAACTGAAAGAAAACGTTAATGGGAAATGATGTTAAAGTAATCAGAGGACCAAAAAGCGTTTATCATGCTGCCTCTTGAAAGGAGTAAACAAATGCAATATGCTGCGGGCCCGTGTCTATGGAGTTCTCTCTTTTTCTTTCTATTCACCTCAACAGCCCACCTTTTTCTTTGGCTCTTCACTTTAATAGTGGTTATGTTTTGAAAGATCTGTTTGACTGTTTCAATCTTTTTAATCCTTTAACAATCTATTAAAGAGAAGCTTCATGGGTGGAAAATGAGAGCAGAGAGGACAAGTATAGTGATTGAAATGGAAATGGGCAAGCTTTCTGACGGAATCTTGATTGATGTGGATTAAATTGATATCATATCCTTACCAATGTCTATTCATCAGAACTATTAATACTTTCTAACTTTTTTTTTTAAACGCTAATTCTAGAGGAGGGGAAATACTATCTCGCAGGTATTGTAATTAGCCCAAAAAAAAAAAAGTGAATGTGATTTTCTAATTAAGTCTAACTTTTTAAGGACATGAAATCAAAAGATACTTACACTTTGTACTATGAATTTCAGGTATTTTCTGAAACTTCGTGGCAAGGGCTAGAAATGCACAATACTGTACGTAAAACGGAAAGGGGAGTTTGATAGACCGAAAAGAAATCTCTTGCAAAGGATAAGAAAAAAGAAAGGCACTGAGATAGCAAAGGTTGACGAAGAAAAAAAAAGCGCTTACCTCGCTGCAGCTTAGAACAAGCGCAAGCAATTGAAGGAAGTTGATGAAATGTGAAGCAGAGGAAGCTTCAGAGTAAAAGCGTTGCTGGGGTTTGTCAACGACGCTTATAATTTTCTTTTTCTTGTTTCCTGGAGATGCTATATCAACGACGCTTACCATTCTAGCTACAAATGAAAGTTTGCTAGGCCTGTTCCTTTGAAGTTTCACTGGGGATTTACAAGAACAAGATCTCAGAAAGTTGAGAAAAAAGCAGGCACATGAGAACAGTGATTCAAGAGTGATGGCAAAAGCAACCCATCGGAGAGCTGATAAAAGCAGCATTCAAGATTATATAACTGAGCAGAGGAGCATATCAATTTCTGTCCTCTTACTCCTCCGCCAAAGGCATAATAATAATAAAATCATGGTACAGTTGACTGTAGCAACTTAAATTTATTTGAAATCATTGTAACACGCTGTATCCACCACACAACAATTATATGCACACAAATTTTGATTGGGTAGAAGCATAAATGCACGTAAAAATTTATCCCCTTTAACCACTTGGGATTTGATCTTGGAGTAATTAATTTTTTTATTTAAAACTTGTATATAATTCTCCTTTCAAAATATTTAGTTATTTAAAATTAAACTTTTTTTATAAACAGTTTAAATGTGAAATATTTAAATTTATTATATACTCCCTCTGTTTAAAAATATAAAGCATTTTAACCAAATCTCACCCCAATAAAATAGTTACTTACTTTTAAACTAACCCTATCATTTTATATTTATCCCTATTAAACACTCTATAATAAATATAAAGTCACTATTAATATGAGCACTTTTAAAAAAAAGATAATGATTATACTTCGAAAGATTAAAAATGCCTTACATTTTTTAATATTTAATTCCTCAAAAAATGCCTTACATTTTTAAATAAAAATAATACATTATTTTAATATATATGGGCAAATGAATTTTTGTGGGAGGCATAAATGAAATTTTCTTGGGATTAAGTTACATTTTGCTATTATTGTCTTTGCTCATGAAACTCCTCTTTTCATTTTACATGCATGTATAAAATTGGGATACAAAATTGTATATCCTAAATTTGTTAGAATAATAATAAAATGTCATTTAAGGACCAAGCAATTTTAGAATACTAAGTAGGTCCCATGGTACTTAAGTAATATTTTGTCATTATCCTAATAAATATAATTTTATTATGGTGAATTTGTAATTTATTCGTCTAATTTTAATAAGGA
Organism: Prosopis cineraria; assembly: GCF_029017545.1. Classification (NCBI taxonomy): domain Eukaryota; kingdom Viridiplantae; phylum Streptophyta; class Magnoliopsida; order Fabales; family Fabaceae; genus Prosopis; species Prosopis cineraria. Next base: position 33,893,322 of record NW_026555343.1, read on the forward strand.
ATACAATTTGTAAGTTTAACTTCTAATTTTGTAATTTTAAATTGATGAATTTACAATTTATTATTTAGCTTTTAAAAGGGAATATAGATGTTAATATTTAAATTTGAAAAGTAGTAAAATTATTATTTTAATAACTTTAAAAATTTATAAGTTTAATTCTCAATTTGTAACTTTAAAAAAATGAATTTGCAACTTATTTTGAAATTTTGAAAGAGAACACAAATACTGATATTTAAAGTTGAAAAGTAATAAAAGGCATGTTTGAAGCTGTTTTTGTTTTAATATTCTAAAAATTAGTGTTTTATATAACATATTTTGAGAATAAAAATAGGTATTTTTTTTTTTTTTTAGAACAATAATCTCTAAACACTTAAAAAATGTTTTCATTTTTTTATTTTCTAGAATAATATTTTATTTTTTGTTCAACAAAACACTTTTTAAAAATACGTTATCAAATAAATTTCTTTTTTATTCTAGAAAACGAAAAATTACTTTCAAAATAAGTTGCTAAACAGGTCCAAAGTCATTATTTTAATAGTTATAGGGACTCGCAAGTTTGAATCACAATTTTACAACTTCAAGCTAATAAATTTATAACTTATTTTTAAAATTTTAATTATATATTTAAAAAGATATTTTAGGTAATTCTTTTATAAGTCAAATTTGTCGAAGGAAAAAAAACACATGAAACTTTGTTGATATTATGAAATTAATTAAAATTTAAATTAAATTAATTGATCACTTTAAATTTAGTTGTCATTTTTCCAATTTTCTCAGCAAAGGAAGGAGAAAGGTGATTCTTCATCCAAGGTTCATGCGGACTTTTTGTTTTTAGCGGCCGCAAGTGCTATGAATGCACTTATATTTTTCTTTCAAATTTTTGAACAAAAAAAAAAGTTTTTTGACAAGTGTAGCTCAAGATAACCCTCAAATATCTTTTTTTTTTCCTCTAAAGGGAAAAAACATTATTTTTTATCATTAGGAAGTTTATTTATGATAATTTAGTTCTACATCCGCCTCAATTTACAAAATACTTTTAAATAAAATCATACATTATAATAAAATTCATTAAGTACAATTTACAACATTATTTTTTAAAAACAAAAATACAAACTTCCAAAATATCTTTCATTTAATATTTCATTAGTGAAAAATATTAATAACAAAAAACAATGGGAGAATAATATTGAAAAAGCATAATTAATAAGATTTTATTTTTGTTAAAGTGTATTAAATTTTGAAATATTGATTTTTTTTAAATGTCTTATAAAATGGGAGGAGGGAGTAATTTAAAGCCTAAGTTGAACAAAGTTGTAGCAATGTTGCAGAGCATAGATAACAGAGTATATCCTAAAAGGATTCTTTGAACATCTCCTATCCTAAGAATTCAACAAAAGCACAGGACATTCCTTACCATATGCGTATAAAGTCATAGGTCACAACCAATTTGCAAGACTGAGAACTCAGAATGACATTAAGGGCATGTGGTATGTAGAGATATAACATTCAAGTGATGTTACCACATATCATCAGTAAAAATTTCCGAAGCTATAATTTGAAAGCATGTAATTTGTCAGATTAATCATTAAACAGTATAGGTACACAAATTTGAAACTTTATTTGACATTCTAAATTTGCTTACATGACAAGGAATTGACCATTGCAGTTTCTTTTACAAAATTGAAGGAGTTAATTAGAACATGGAAGCTAGCTGCGCAAGTTACTTCACTGCTTGAGAGAAGAAACAAAGTAAAATCATGTGCCTTACATGGGTGGATCAGCTATGGATTAAGGAGTTGGAACTTGGAAGCTTTCTTTATCTTGTAATTGCTTGGTAACATCTCTCATTGTGGGTCTCATGTGTGGATTCTGCTCTGTGCAACTCAGAGCCAGCAAAAGCAATTTGGTAACTGGTTCAAGTACATCTGAATTCCTCCTAACCTCTTCTGCAAGGCTTGAATCAACAATTTTATGAATGTCTCCTGTTTCCTCCCACAGAGTTCTAACCCAAATTCCTACCTCAGTTCCCTCCATAAATGATAGATCCATTGCCTTCTTTCTGGTTATTAACTGAAGCAACACTACCCCATAACTGTAGACATCAAACTCCCTAGTATTTGCTGTTGTATATGCATTCTCTGCCACGGATTAACGGGAACATGTTATTTTATGTAAGCATTCAGAAATAAAAAAGGAAGAGAATATTCATATTCATAAATGGGTAAAAGATGTACGTGGTGATATATAACCTAGTGTGCCTGAAACAGGTGAAGATGGTGTTGAAGAAGAAGATTGATCCGAAGGCTTGGCAATACCAAAATCAGCTATATGGGGCTCCATATCAGAGTCCAGAAGTATATTTTTTGCTTTGATGTCACAGTGCACTATGGCGGGAAGGCGCACATAGTGGAGATGAGCCAATCCTTCAGCAATTCCAGCAGCTATCCTATAACGGACATTCCACTCCAGGGATGGAGGTGGGTTCGTTTCATGTAAAACATCATGAAGGTTTCCATTTATCATGTAATTGTACAAGATTAGACAATAGTCCTTTGTAAACGAAAAGTCTAGCAATCTGACTATATTTGGGTGCCTAATCTTTCCAAGGATTTTAACTTCTCTAACTATGCTTTGGATCTTCCTTTTGTTCCCAGCAAATGCTACCTTCTTTACTGCATAAACTAGGACTGGACCTAGTGGAACTTTATAAACAACTCCATGAGTTCCTCTGCCGATGATATTCAGATTGTTTGGGTTTGTATTAGCGTCCATCAGTATGTGAAGAATTGGGAAAGAACCTTCACTGGCAGGTATATCGACTTCCTCCTTCGAGATTGGAAATAGTTGCATTAAATTCTTTTAAAATATTGCAATTCAAAATTTAAGGGATGCTTCATGAAGAAGATTAACAAGTAAGAGAGGAGAAAACATCATCTGATATTTAAGGAAAAAGCTTTTACGGAAGCAACTATTATCAAAGATTTTGGGGGGGGGGGGGTGTACAGAGACAGTATTCATAATAGATGAAGAAAAATCTATATGGGTAAAAAGGGATAACAACCAGCACAGGCATCACAATGACCTCACCTCAGACTTTCATGCCCAGCCTATTCATTAGTATCCATATGCTATCAAAGAGGAAAGATGTGTTACATGGGAACTAGGGGATAGGGTCAGTTAAATAATTTGCTAGGAACCCATCTAACTACTGTTAGTATAAACAGGGGAGAGAGATGCAAATCCTGGCATGAAATGAATAGTATTTTGGCATTTAATTTTATGGAGGTTATTGCCATGCATCCAGCTGGTTGGATATAATTATATTCTACATAATTCTCTAACGTTAAAACCCTACTTATCTGAAGAAAAAGCACCAGTTGGAAAATTTTCAAATTATCTACAAGCAATGAAAATGAGATAAATAATGAATACTCAAAGTAGAACTAAAAATTAAAAAATAATACTTAAAAAAGAGAGCTACTTGATGGTAGTCTCGCCCTGCTAATCAAACTACCTCAAAAAATATGGAGGCTGCTGCAGTAGCAAGAGAATTCCCCAAATGAAATGAAGCTCTGTCGTGTTGAACAAAAATTCCTGTATAAATTAGACAACACAGAAGTCTCACGGCCCTTCCGATAACTAGAAATAGCTTACATATCAAACCCTTGTGTTTTATAACCATCTTAGGAGTAATGATTAATGATAGCAGAAAGGAAGCGTGATTATTTTTGTGATTTCCTTGTTTCTTTCAGGACGTGTCATTAGATGGAATTAAGCACTAGCGTAAGATGTGTGGTCAATCAAACAGTACTTCACAGATACTGGATATCCAAAGGGGTTAAGAGAATATAAGGAAGGCGATGTAGAAGAAAACAGGGAGAGAGAAGGCTAACAAGCCAAGAGGTTTTAATCTAACAAATTCTTTTGTGGGAGAATGGCATTTATGATCCTCTTAAGGAAATCTATCGCATTAAGAACGTATCAGATATTATTTTGTAAAAACACGTATATGTTATTGCTAAAAGCTCAACCTTAACTGATAGGCCCTAATTATGACAAATTCTCTTAAGGGGGCTGTAAATGTCATTCTCCCTTCTTTTATTGTAAATATGACTTCATGGAAGTTAATAGCCCTTGTCATTGTCGATTGGACACAAGTCCTACCTGGATCAATGGATGTTTCAAAGAATTCAGCAGCATCTCTCATTTTCAGCCTCTTTCCTGGATTTGTCTCAGTACACATTAAAGCCACCAAAAGTACCTTCATAACTTGCACCATTACATTTAAATCTGAAATCTCCCTTGCAATGCTTGAATCAACAATCTCTTCAAGTTCTCTTGTTCTTTTCCAAATAGATTTAAACCACACTACTAAAGTGGTTTCCTCTTCCATAAATGAGGAATCCAATACTTTCTTCCTTGTTATCAGCTCAAGCAAAAGCACCCCATAACTATATACATCAAGTTCACAGCTCGTAACTCCCAGACATGCTATCTCTGCTAAGATAATGTAAACATGTAAAATTGGATGAAATATTATACTTTTCATATATTTTCAGTTGGTTTATGGGATTAGGGAACCAGTAATTTCCCGATGTGGATGGTGAATTGCTTTCCCTTGACAATTAACCCACAAGCCTTTACTGTTAATTCATCATCTGCATAAATAATGGACCCATTTGTTTTAGCTTATTTTATAAAAAAAAATCACTCATTTTTTGAAAAAAAATCTATTTTGTGATTTTTTAAGATGTTTGTTTAAACTTTTGAAAATAATCAGACTTTGAAAAAAAAAGTATATTTCTGATTATTTTAAGAAGCTATTTTGAGTAGCTTCTGAAATAATATAATGCGGTAGATGAGATAGCATTTTAAAGAGGCAGGATATGTAAAGATATAATAAATTTTTAAAATAATATAATAATAAATTATTTTTATAAAACAAAAAATCAAGGAAGATATCATAAAATTTAAAAATAACCAGCTAATAATCACCTTTTTATTATTATAACCAAACATAAAATATTATCTGCTTTTTATAAAATATCTATAAAATAAATCTGTTTTTATAAAAAGGGCCAATTTGTTTTAGCTTATTTCATGAAAAAATCATTTATTTTTTTTAAAATTATTTTATAAGTTTTTATGATGTTTGTTTAAACTTTTAAAAATAATCAAAATCTGAAAAGAAGTAGATTTCATTCTTTTAAAAAGCTATTTTGAGTAGCTCCTAAAAATAATGTAATGCGATAGATGGAAGAGAGTGTTTTAATGAGGCGAGATACACTAAGATATCATAAAATTTTAAAATAATATAATAATAAATTATTTTTATAAAACAAAAATTAAGAAAGATCTCATAAAATTTAAAAATAACTAACTAATGATTGTTATTTTTATTATTGTATCCAAAGATAAAATAATGTTTGATTTTTATAAAATCTCTACAAAATAAATCTCTTTTTAAAAAATTTATAAACTACATAAAAATTATTTATTTTTTAATCTTAAATAAACGGGTCCAAAATCTCTAAGCTACATAAAAATCACTTACTCCCTCTATTAAAAAATGTAAAGCATTTTTAATCAAACCTCACCCCTCAATAAAGTAATTACCTACTTTCAAACCAACCCTATCTTTTCATATTTACCCCTATTAAATACCCTACAATAAATATAAAATCATTTATCAATTGGAATACTTTTAAAAAAAATGTAATAATTACACCTCAAAAGACTAAAAATGCCTTATATTTTTTAACATATAACTTCTCAAAAAATATTTTATATTTTTGAACGGAGGGAGTATTTTTAAATATTAAACAAACAGGCCCATCATCTTCTAGGGATGAAATCCATTCTAGTTTTATTGAGAGAAAGGAAACTAATCAACCAAGTGCTGAACAATAGCAATTACCTGGTGCCATAAACCCACGAGTACCTAGATGATATGTTGACCGCAAACGTGCCAGAGCAAACTCGTCCAAAGTAATGGAAATACCAAAATCACTAATGCAAGGCTGCATATCAGAATCAAGAAGTATATTCTTTGGTTTGATGTCTCGATGCAATATGGGAGGATCACAGTCATGATGGAGATATGCCAATCCCTTTGTTATTCCAATAGCAATCTTATAGCGAACATTCCAAGCTAAGCATGTTTGTGGATTGCTTTCATGCAAAACATCGTTAAGGCTTCCATTTTCCATGCACCTGCTGATGGTTAGACCATATTCTTCACATATCCAAGAGCCTAAGCATCTTGCTAGATTTTGATGCCTAAAGTTCTTAGTCATTTCAATTTCTCTGACCAAGTTCAATTTCCTCCTATTGCTCCCTGCAAGTTTAACCTTCTTAACAGCAAAAACTCCAACACCAAGTTCAGCTTTATAAACAATCCCATGCCCTCCTTCACCAATTATATATCGATCATGTAGAAAATCTGTAGCATCCATTAGGTCAATAATTCTAAAACCCCCCTCGTGATTTGAAAACAAAGCCTCTTGCTCTTCACAGTTAACATTGACCTCCATGTAAGATATTTGACCAAACTGGCGGATGTAAATGACAAATGATAGGTAAATTACGCTTGACAGGAAAATGATAGATGACCAGCAAATGACAAACACTATTAGTCCAAGTACTACTAAATTCGAATGCTTGTTGCCTTCTTGGTCAGTTGAATTAGTGGCGCATGGCTTCAAATGGCTAGTTTTTATGCAACTCGGGCCATCTGAAGTCGAACAACTAACACAAAGGCCAGGATTGCCAAAGAATGACGATGGATATAAATCCAGTAGTTGAATCGTCCTTTCTGGTAAAGGACCGAAGAATGAGTTGTAAGATATATTGACTTCTGTTAATGAAACAAGTTCACCAAGAATTTGTATGCTCCCTGTCAAACTGTTCAGGGATATATCTAAACTTTCTAGCATTTTCAACTTCCCAACGTCTTGGGGGATCCCAACTGTTAATTTATTAGCGCTCAGATTCAACTCATACAAGTGAACCAATGATCCAATTGATGCAGGAATTGTTCCTTGGATCATATTTCCACCAAGTTGTAGCTCGAGAAGCTGAGCATACTCTGAGAAGAAATATGGGACAAACCCACTGAAATGATTCTCTCTTAAAATCAATCTGTTTATTCTAGTCCAGCTCCTTATGCTTGATGGGAATGAACCATTAAGAAAATTAAATCCTACATCAAATGTAGACATTTGTGTACAGTTTGACAGTTGCAGTGGCAAAATACCTACTAGGTTATTGTGAGCAAGATTTAAAACCTGAAGTTTCACAAGGTTTCCTAGCTCTGAGGGTATAAGACCTATAATGTTATTCGTGGACAACATTAAACCAATAAGATTTGTGCAGTTCCCCAAACTCGATGGAATTACTCCACTGATGTTGTTCTTGCTAATGTCTATGATTATAAGATTCTGATTACCTTCAAATTTAGGAATAGACCCTGAAAGATTATTGTCATTGAGAACTAACCGTGCAAGAGTTGCACACTTTCCCAAATCTTGAGGTATGCCCCCTTGAAGTTGATTAAGACCTAAATACAGCGTGCGCAGTTGCTTTCCAAAACAAAGATTTGGCGGGATGTTACCAGTGAACGTATTATTCATCAAGCTTAGCATCACTAAACTACTATTGATTCCCAAACCTTGAGGAATTGGTCCAAAGAATTGGTTGTCAGACAATGAGATATTTTTCAGATGCTTGAGCTCTGTCAACTCAGAAGACAATTTCCCGGTGAGGTTATTATCATGAACAAGGACATGCTTGACACTCTGAATCTTCCAAATGGTAACTGGAATTTTGCCTGTCAAATGGTTGGAATACAATTCAAGGTCCTCCAGCTGACTTAGTATTCCCAACTTATTTGGAATTGGTCCCTCTAGTTGATTGGAATACAAACGTAACGACTTCAAAGATTTGCAGTTTCCAATTTCTGGAGGCATTTTTCCAGACAATTGATTCTTAGAAAGATCAATATACTCAAGCAGACTACAATTGCCTAACTCTGGGGGTATTGTTCCTGAGAAACCATTTATTGCCAACGAAAGGTTCTGCAAGTGAGTCAACTGTCCAATTTCTGGCCCAAGCTGTCCAAAAATCTGAGATGCAGTGAGGTTTAAGAAGACCACGTTGCTGTAGCGGTCGCATTTTATTCCTATCCAAGAACAAGGGGTAGAATCAGAGGATTTCCAGCTGGACTTCAAAGAAGGAGGCACAGAAGTCCAGTGGTTGAGGAGAGACAATAGAATCAGCCCATCCGAATTCAAGGTAGAAGTGATATAGAATGGATTAGACAAGCATAGGATAAATAATAGGAGCTTCATTAGGAGAAGAAAAGAGTTGACACTGAGATTAAAAAAAATGTTGAAGAAGAACAAAAAGTGCTTACTTTGCTGCAGCTTAGAACCAGTGTACGTAATTGAAAGGTTGTGTACAGCTTAGCGAATTTAAGTCTTACACGAAGATATACGACCTCAAAGTTGTCCATTCGTCGTCATTAAAGCCTACGGAGTTTAGTCATAAAAATCAAAGGAGGTTGGCAATTTAGAACCCAATGTTCAACAAAGATGTTCCGAGTTAGGAAAAAGAGGGGATGCTTTCACATTTGAGTCTTGACTTGTTGACTTGCTTTAGAGCTGGTAATACGGGAGGTCAACCCGCCAAATAATGACAGATTGAGCTGGCAAAGATGAAGCTGTTAAAATATCCCGGTGAGGTTGTCAAGAAAAATTATTTAAAAAAATAACAGTCAAATTATAATTGAATATAAAATTGTTGTGTTTTGGGAGATGGAGAGGGGAAAATTGAAAGAGCCAAATCTCAAGAAGTTTATACTAAAAAAGGTGCACAAGTCAGTACTTCAAGAATGACAGCAGAGTCAACCCAATGGAGCTTAAACCAGAAGCCATGTATAAGCAAGCAGAGAAGCATAGGATCAATAACTGGAATTGCAGTGAGAGTGAAAACAATGTGCTAGCTTAAAGTAAAAGCGGATGGAAATGACATCAATAAGTATTCAAAGGACCAAAAAGTGCTTCTTTTGCTGCAGCTTGAAAGAAGAATAAGCATGTGCAATCTGCAGTGGACGTTGATGGGTGTCACTTCTTTCTTTTTTCGTCACTTCAACAACCCACCATCCTCTGTTCTTTTTCTTTCTTTTCTAATCTTCACTTTAGTAATAGCAAAAGAAAAGTTTCGATCCATGATCTTTTAGCGCTTTATTTAAAGAGATGTTGAATGAGGTGGAAAGTGGGAGCAGTGTTGGGCAATTATAGTGATTGAAATGGAAAAGAGAGAGCTTTCACTTTCAAATCTTGATTGTTGTGGATTAAATAAATATCCTTATCCTTATCAATGTCCCTTCATTCACTTTCTAACTTTTTTTGGGGAGACGCTAATTCAAATAAACAAATGTCTCATAGGTATTGAAATTTGGAAAAACAGTGATATGATTTTCTATTTAATTATAACTTTGTAGGACACAAAATCAAGATATACTTGCATTAAGCATGAAACTTCTGAACAAAGACAAGATATGCACAATGCTTTATATAAAATGAAAACATAAATTTTACAGTGTGACAAAATAAAATAAGTATATTCAAGATAAAAAATATTTTATATTCTTACTTTAAAAATAATAAAATTTATTGAACAATGATAACAAAATGATAAACAAAAGAAAAAATAATTATACGACTATCAAAGGATCCTAATAAAGTAATCTGAAAAAGGAACCCAATATAACATTTTGACCAGACGAGGGCACGGGATTTTCAACCAAAGGCTAATTTTGCCATCATGAAAAACTTCAGGAAGTTTAGTCATGATAAATAAACTAGTTTGGTAAGTTAAAACCTGAGTTCATCGAAGGCGAGGCCTATTATGTAGTAATTTTGCAGTTGCAGGAGCATAAACAATAACAGATTATATCCCATTCAAGCAACTATTAGTGTACCCTTTATTTTTCCAAATGGGTTCTCTGAATATCCCTTAGGAAGTCAAGAAAAGTGCAAAACATAGCAGACATATAAGGCCGCAAATACGAGTTTTAGAACTCAGAATGGATATAATTTCAGTCCTCAAGAAGATATAAGAGAAAATGACAATTAAAAATCTTACAAGACCATTGATTACAATTATGAACCTCAAATTATTGAAATCCCAATAATAAAATATATTTCTTACCTAAAATTAAAAATATATGAGTTTATAAAGTTGATTTCAAGTATTAAAATTACTATTATAGATTGAAATTATTGTTAATCTCAAATAGTACTGGATAAACGGGTTACGGGCCAGCTCGTAGGTTAGTATTTTTGCAGGTTGAGTTGAGCTAACCCACCAAATAAAACGGGTTAAAAACCCAACTTTACCCCTAGCCCACAAAAATTTATCAATTTTTTTAACAATTTAAAATTTATATAATAAATATATATATATTTATTTCACATTTTAAGATAAATTAACAATTAAAGAACTTGTAAATAAATAAAAGAAATATAAAATTCAACCAAGAAAATTTATTTTGCTAAATTTTTACTATTAATCATCTTCTCGCCTAGGTGTATTATCTTTCTCACTAGGAAAGAACATTTAAATATAAACCCATATTATTTTTTTTAATGAATTTATATTTATGATTTCAATCAATAGATCTTATGAGATTAATAAATAATATACATTCAAAATATTTTTATAAAAACTAATAAATCATTGATTTGCAAACTATAATAAAAATTTTATTTTCAAATTGTAAAAAAGATTTATATTATATTTCACATGTAAAGAACATATTTGGGAGTTATAAATTATATATTTGAGAGATATTATCATTATTGTAGATTTATAAAAAGATATAATGTGATTAAAAAATAAAAAAATTATTCTTAAAAAATATGCTAGCCCGCGGACTAATCTGTTTAGCCTACTAGTTTTGTGGGTTAAGCTAGCCCAACCCATTTTAAAAAAACAAACTAATTTATTCAATCTAATCCGTCAAATTTTGTGGGTTAAACAAGCTAGCTCACGAGCTTAACCTGTTTTTTCGACTCTAATCTCAGTTGGAAAAACTAGAATCTAAACTTGAAAATGGTATTAACAATAATCTCAACTCATAATAGCAAATTCAATAGTCTCAACCCATATTAATTGGGATCCTTATTTTCCCCAATTGACATTAATAATAGTCTTAACCTATAATAGTAATTTTAGTAGTGTCTTTCCTTGACTTTCTAAGTAGTTTACCTATATATTAACAAGAATAAAAATTTACCAATGATTAACTTCATATCCAAAAGTGATTTTGGTAAATTTTTAAGACTATCATATATTCATAAATGTCTTTCAAAAGTTTTACAAGTTAATTTTAGTTTCACAGTGGGAAACAATACATTCCCAAGTGTAAATTTTAATTTTCCCAACCAAAATTAACAATAATCTCAACTAGTCATAGTAATTTCAATAATGTATTTTTTATTTGGGTTAAGATGTATTTTTATCTTTGAACTTTTTTTCGAAGAACATTGAGCACCCTGTACTGATATTGGGGTAACTTTATTCCTAAACTATTTTCTAAGAAACAAAAAATCCCCTTCTATTAGTTAGCCATTAATTTTTTTTTTTCTACCTTTGTGACATGTCCGTAAGATCTACATACAATGATAGTAAGACTCTGACTATGTTTTATGGTACTAATTTATCTATGAACTCTTTTTCTAGGAGCGTTGGGCATTCTGAAGTCTTATTCAAATAAAATTTAATAAATCTAGTTAAAATACTAAAAAATTTAATATTTAATAATTTAAATATTATTATTTAATTTAATAATTTAATATCATGAAAAGTCCCCTTAATTAATTTAACAAGTTGCGGTTTGTAAAAGGACAAGTAACCATTAAGCTCTTTATAAGTATTGACATGAAAAGTAAAAGCAAATTTTAAAATATAATAAGACTTGTTATTTTATAAATAATTACTTATTAAATTATCAATGGGACTTGTTAAAAAAATTTAATATGGAGTGGTTTTTATAAATGTTTACTTGTTTTTATTACTAAAATTTTACATATCAAAAGCTTATAGGAACTTGCTATTTTGCTAAAATTTTCTTATCAAGTTATCAAGAGAAATATTTAAAGCTAGTGACAGAGCTTTCATTTTACAAATAATTTCTCATGAAATTATTAATGGAGACTTGTTAAAAATATTTAATATAGAGTGGTTTTTATAAATATTTACGTGTTTTTATTACTAAAATTTTACATATCAAAAGCTCATAGGAACTTATTATTTTGCTAAAATTTTCTTATGAAGTCATCAAAAAAAATTTCAAAGCTAGTAACAAGGTTTGTCATTTTACAAATAATTATTTGTTAAATTATCAATGAAAACTTGTCAAAGAAATTTAATATGGAGTGTTTTTTTATAAATGTTTACTTGTTTTTATTAACAAAAGTAATTTGCATGTCAAAAGCTTATATGAACTTGTTAATTTACTAAAATTTACTTATCAACTTATCAAAAAAAATTTCAAAGCTAGTAATGAGACTTGTTATTTCATAAATGATTACTTATTAAATTGTTAATGGAAACTTGCTAGTAATAAAAATAAGTAAGCATTTATAAAAATCAATGCATATTAAATTTTGCTGACAAGTCCCTTTAATAATTTAACGAGTAGCTATTTGTAAAATGATAAGTAACCATTGAGCTCCTGATGAGTGTTGGCATGCAAAGTGTAAACAAAGTTAAATATATATATATATATATATATTTGCATTATATAATTGAAACAAATTTGTTAGCCTAATGGCTAATAATCCTTTTGGTGGCCAAGAGGATGTGCGTTCAAACCACACTTTGGCCACCTTAAAAAATAGTCTACCTCCTTTGTTGATCTGGTGATCGGCGTCGGAGCTCTAGTGGTGGTCCAACTATTGCTGTCGAGCTCAAATAGTAAGTCCAACAAGATGGTCTAGCCACCGGTTGAGGAGTTTTTTTATAAAAAAAAAGATTGAGGGGCAATTTTGTCTTTTCACATTAAAAATTAATTATTTTTTGGTCCCTTGGTACTGCGGTATAATTTCAAAATCATTTGGTACTTGTAAGTAAATAAATTCCTCCAGCAATCCTTGGTTGTAATTTTTCCTTAATTTTATGTTGTGTCATGTGGTTTATTAAATCATGGTAAATTTAAAATATTTGGTTTTATTTTTAAGTTAAGTAATAATTTTATATTTATTTCTTATATTTAGGTTATTATATACATATATAATTTTTTTAATTTAACTATTATGTCATCGATTTGACAATTGATCCAACTTGATTGGACCATGTGAACATTTTAAACTGCTTGTTTTTTTAGTTCAATATCTAGTCTGGTTATGAAAACATTGGTATATACTCCCTCCGATTCAAAATATAAGCAATTTTTAGAAAAAATCCATATACCAATAAAGTCCCCATTCCCATGAGAATTTATATTATTTTCCTTTTTCATCCTTAGCTTAAATTACCAAAGTACTTTATAATGAGTGAGAGATACACTTACACAAATATCTAGGCTAATAAATACAAGGGGTAAAATGGTGAATTTTTTTTCACATATACTAAATTGCTTATATTTTGAACTGGAGGGAGTAGGTAATTAGTATATCATGTGCAGCAATACGCTACCACATATATACCAGTCAAAAGTCTTAATCTATATATAATTTTTCAATCCATTTTGTAATAAAAAAAATTAAAAGGTTTCTTTTTAAAATAAATAAATAAATAAAAAGGTTGGAAAAATGATTTTTATGTCATGCGAGGTGTAACATCCCAATTTAAATTTTAATAGTTAATTTAGATTAATAGTAATTTTGAAAAATATTTAGAAGTGAGCAAATTAGTAGGAGATGATTACTAAATCTAAATATAATTCTAAATTAAAATTAAAAAAATTAAAAATTAATTAATTAATTTAAAAATATTAAATTATTATTATTATTATTATTATTATTATTAAAAAAGAAAAGGTATGAGGAAAAAAAAGAAGAAAAGAAGAAGAAGAGATACTTTCGATTGCCATGATTACATATATATAAAAAAATAAAAAAAATGGGGAGGAGGGACGCTTTCGGAGTAATGTGTGTACATATATAATAAAAAAAAACAAGAAGAAAGAGAAAAGAGGAAACAATAAAAAAAACATGTGGAACCCACAGTATTTTTTTTTGTAAAACCACCCTCTTTCCTTCATTTCTTCATTTCTTCCCTGTACGTGAGCTGAGGGAGAGAGCGAGCGAGAGAGCGAGCGACACTGATGGAGAGACGGACTGATTTAGAAGGTGAAACTCCATAATAGGATACTTTATATAAGATTTTAAGTATTCTACGACTAGGTAAGTGTTCTAAACATTTTTCTTAGTCATCTTTTCTCTTTGGTTTTTGATTTTGTGGTGGTAGAAAATTTAGGATTTAGAAGAGGGATGAATTTATGTTGAATAAATATGATTTTGAGGTTGTTAGTAGTGTAATAAATATTTTAAAGTATTATTTTATTGATAGAATTAGAATTTGAGGCATTTGAGTTTATCCATAGATTTCTATGGGTAGATTTGGTTAAATCTGAAAATATAAATTGATTTGTTGATATTTAGATGATTATTTGAGAAGAGAAATAAATTATTATGGCTATAGAATAATGATTCTAGGCTTGAAATCAAGTTTGCAATTTTTGGGTATTTTTATGTGCGAATTTTTAAAATAAAAAGAGAAATTTTGATAGTAGAAAATTATTTGAATGAAATTATTGTGAAGGAGACTATTGAACCAAGTAGATAGGTTCAAATACATGAAATTAAATTTTAAAATTCAAGAGACTAAGACTAAATTCTTAAAAATATATATATATATATATTTATATATATATAAATCAAATAAATATAAAATAAAATAAAATACATACGTAATTGTTAGAGTATGAGTGAAAATTGTGTTAATAATATTATTGACACATTGGGATATGATCAATTGTAGATTAATTTTCTTTTGACACCATTCAAGCTTTGGAAAGCTTTGGAAGTGTTGTAACTTGAGGGGTAACCTTTGACCTCTCAAAGGTTGAGGTAACCGGGGGAAATCTATTTTATGCATTTGTAGGTTAATTAATTAATTATGTTAGTGAAACAAAATAATATATATATATATATATCTATATCTAAATTTGAAATAGTTGTTTGTAATGCATGTGACTTAGCTGAAACTCTATGACTTGTGAGTAATGAGATTGATGGTTGATGATTATGTGTACACTCTTGGTTATAAGTTGTGGATTATGCACAGTGATGAAAGTTGATGAGCATGTGGGATAATTTAAAATATATATATGAGTTTTTGAAATGCATTTTCTCATGAGCATGATCATATGACGGGAGTTCGCCTTAGTAAAGGAGTTAGCGGTTATGCAAAATCCATATGGTACTTGGCTATTAACCAATAATCCTAGGGGTTATACCGCTACTTACCTTGTAAGGTACTGTAGCATTGTTCCTATTAAGGGACTTGACCCTACTGGCCTACCTGGAGTTTTGAGTATGACACCCTATAGTGTGTGATTTGGGAGAAACCGTATTCATAAGTGAGTAAGGTAACCCTGGCCCGGTAGCCCCTCATGATATGATTAAGGCTTTGGGTAGTCTCATCACATGGACGATCCCTTCCGGTTGTTGGCCTACGGATTTCATGTCAGAGGAAATAAGGGGGAATATAAGGAAGAGATTGATCATGCATATTATTACTATCATGCCATTTGAGTGATTGATGGCTATGTTGAGAATATGATTATAATTGTAGAAATGAGAACATGCAGTAATTATGTGAATAATGTATATGTGGCTATTTGTGCAAATTTTATACTTGACTTTATTCTTGAAATTATTCACATGAGTTAAATGTTAATGCGATTAACATGTTATTAATGTGATTGTTTGAATGGTCACCTTGATAAATTTATTGGCCACTTACATTCATGATTAATTATCATGCATTTGTATAACTTAGATATACCTTGGTTACTGAGTGGTTGTACTCATCCCTCTCTTTTAACATATTACAGGGGCTAGCTCATCTGAGAAGAATAGAGGAAATGAGCATTAGGCCAAGTGATAATAATCACTTCTGTAGGCCTCTCTCCTTTTATTTGATATGTGTATTTAGTTTATGATATTGCCAACTAGGATAATATATTCTTGATCTACTTGTATTATGGGTTTTGTGTTGGGGAAAATATATTTTGGGCCATGGGGAATGTGGTTTGATGCTTGTGCTATAATTACGGGCCAAAATATTTGTGCAAGTAAAAATAGTTATTATCATGCTTTCGCATATGTTTAATTAAATGATATGAGTTCTTAAAATATTTTAAAGACTTGAGATCCCTTTATATTAAATAGTTTGAAAAAAAAATACATGTTAAGAATTCATTTGGGTTAATCTCGTATTAGATAATCCATTTGGATTAGTCCTTGATTAACCATGATTAGTGTGATGGTTAGTATGATAATTAAGTCCTAATTTAGGACGCCCATTACACGAGGTTTTGGAATCTTTACAAGAATAATTAATTAATTAATTTTCATGTAAGATTTTTAGAATCTCTACAGTAATTTTAATCTCAATTTTTTTTCCAAAATTGTTTGTCATTTATGAAAGAATTCACTTTTATAAGCTAAAAGATACAGATTCAATGAAGAAATTATTTTTAAAAACTAAATCATTCTTCTAAAATTAAAGTCACCAAATAATTGACATACATTTTTATCCTTGGATTACATAAGTTTTGATCCCTCTAAAAAGTATGTAAACTCTAAATTCTTGTCATAGATCAAGTCCAACTTACAAATAAATTTTTCTTCTTATTTTCATTGTATTGTTATTGTTTTATTAAGAGTAATTAAATTTCATTTAAGTTCATCAATTTTGTTCAGTTAACTTAAGATAACCGTTCTCAAGGATAAGTGATGTAAGGTGCTTAATAATTTCTCTAGACGCAATCGAGTCCCAAATCATATTATGATTATTGTAGACTATTTTTTTTTAAGTTTTTAAAATTATCATTTTAAATTTTGGGAGGGACTCCTATATTAAATCCCTCAAGCTATTGCTAAACACTGCTGTGAAGGCAAAACATGTGTCTAAAAACAAGTTGATATAATAGTACATCACATTCAATAATTAGAAAGGCTAAGAGTTTAGATAATGCTAATTGAAATGTGACATCACTTTCCATTAAGACATATAAATACTACAATGGGACTCTCCAGCATTAATACCCTCGAAAGAGACTTTTTTTAAAAAAAATTTAATTCACTGCTTCATGAAAGATTACATTTAGTTACTAGATTATTAACAACGAGCTTTTCTTTCGTCATTTGATGTTTATTTAAAATTTAATTTTTCATCCTAAATTAATCTTACCTAATTCAAATATTGTAACAAACTATTATTTATGAGTGATAAAAAAACACAATTCATTTAACCTGCCCATTTTTTCGTGCCAGCAACTCACATTAATCAATATATGAAATTTAAAATGTATTAATTTAATTATTTCAGTCAAAGTCACAAATCTCCAATGGATGTATTCAGCACACATAAATAACATGTCTTTGAAAAAATGAAACCATTGATAGACATTGTGACTACTGGTCTCAGTGATTAACATGGGCATAAAAGATAAATAATAAACAGCTTTTTCCCACAAGCTTTAGAAGTGATTTGATCCTCAATTTAGTACTACAAATGAATAATCATATGCAAGTTTGAGTTGCATATGATTATTTATGACTGTCCTTCTTCACAATCACAAGGAAAACTTGAGGGACAAACTTGGGTGTCCCATGAATTTGTAGTCTTTGCTGTCCTTCTTAATCTTCAAAATAGAGTGCACAATCTTTCTATAGTTATACCATAAAAAATTATTCACAAATATCTTTATATTATAAACAATCTTATTTAAAGTATTATTGTTGGGTATTAATATAAGTACATCTACTATACAAATTTGAATTTAAATTCATCATGTTGTGAGAGATTAATTCCTTCCATTAGATTCAATCCATTAGTTGAGGTAAGTATTGACATATTTATATTATATATATAAATATTGATTGATTTTTTTTTACTGTTAGCCTTCAAGTTTGAACCCGCATAATCAAAATAGGGAATAAATCTCCTATCATTGAATTAATTAGTCGACCGTTAACTTCAATCCAAAATATTTTCATTGTACGAGAGTTATTTTCCCACTTATTTTTTGATTAAGCATGCGTTAGAGAATAACGCAAAGGGTAGAGTCCATTATATGTAGGAAAATTACATATTTATTCTAAATTTTTAATTTGTTGTGGTAGTGCAAAGGATACCATCAACGACGAAGTGCACTAAAATCTTACCCTAGAAATTTGTCCAAGTGAAATATATATATATATCCAACTCAAATTATTAGGGAAAAGGTCGAGGGGACAGAACTAGAACTTAATTGCGCAATATTATTAATATCTGCTCCACTTCTCTCTCTATCTCCTTCATCCATATTTTAGAGGATATATTTATGTTGGATATCATTTTCTATCACCATCTAAATTTCTTGTGCTACAAATTATTTATTAATATTGTTACATAGATGAAAAATACCATTTTTATTGTCCATCAAATTTTTCATTTTTTAATTTAATCCTTAAACTTTAACTTAAAACAGTTCAATTTTTGTGATTTCTTAAATTAGAATAGGTTAGTCTTTATAGTTTTTGTTTACACGCAACAACGTAATCTTTACTATAATTAATTAATTCAATAAATTGAAAAATTAAATTATTTTGAGTTAAAATTTAAAAATTAAATCAATAATGAAAGATGAATAAGCATATGCAAAATGCAGTTGATGGGTGTCAATTTCTTTTTTTTTTGTTTTTTTGTTTTTTGTTTGCAACTTCAACAACTCACCTTCCTCTATTCTTTTTCCTTTTTCTTTTGAAATAAGGTCAAATGAATATATTAGTTAAAAACATAAAACATAATTCTACAACTCAAAATAAAACATAAAAGGACAATTACAATTAAAAAGATCAACAAATCATTGCAACTGTTGCCTTTCAATCAAAATAGAATTAACAAAATAACTAAGTAGCCAAATAATATCTTGAGTAAAACAATTAACCTTAACCTTTATAGGTTTGAAGTTTTCCTTGTGAGTGTGAATCATAATGTGGCCCAGACTATGAGGTTGAACGGGATTTCCCATGAAGTTAAAGATCCAATAAAGAATTGCTCTCAAGCATGCAAATCCAAAGGTGTGAAAATCTTTATAACAAATTGTCGCACTCAAAAAATGTGATGTGGACAGCACATGAGTGAAGGTTCCGGCCTTCACAGTGAAAACCGATTAGAACTAAAAGTTGTCACCAAAATTTTGAAGGAAATTTTGAAAAACTGTTTAAAGGAGGATATGGATGGTTTGTAAAATTAAAGAATAGGTTCAGGAGTCGGTTGAGTGTGGGGAAGATGCAACACCCATTCGTGAGAACGATCACCTGAAGTTTATTGTACTATATTAATATAGTTTTAAAATTATTTTAATTATCCCTTTTATATTCATGTGTTTGATTTAAAAATAATAAGAATTAAGTAAAAAATATTTATTTATTTACGAGGGAGGACTTGACTCAGAATCCGACTCTGAGGCCTACATACCCTGTAATGGGGATCAAAGTCTACATGGTTTGGGCTTAAAAGTTTGTTAGTAAAAATATTTTTTTGAAGAAAAATTAATTAAAAATAATTCACCATTTTTCAAATAAAACAATTTCTGAAAATTTGATAAGTGTGTTTTAAATTGCAAAAAGTAATTTTATTTTAATTAGTTTCTCAATTTTGAAATAAAGGAAAGAAAAAAGTTTAGAAATATTATTTATTTTTATATTTTATGATCGAAAATTTAATCACAATATCTGCAAAGTCTTATTGACTAATACGGTAATACAATTATTCTATATATCTGCGGAGATTCTAAAATCTCACATGATAAAAAAATTTAGCAACTTAATATATTTTTTAAGCATATATATATATATATGTTTTTAAAAATCTTAATTGTTATACATACAAAGCCTTATTGACTTATACAGTAATATGATTATTCTAAATATCTGCAGAGATTTTAAAATCTCACACAATAAAAAAATTAAATTTATTTAATTAGATTTTTTAATTTGATTGATTTAATATATAATTTATATATTTTTTTAAAATTTAATCGTTATATCTGCAGAGTCTTATTGACTCATACGGTAATACAATTATTTTAGAAGTCTACGGAGATTTAAAAATCTCATATGGCTAAAAGATATAATCAGTAAATGTAATTACCACTTAAATACATTAATTTGATTAATTAATTTTTCTAAATTGTGTATTATATGATTATTTACAAAAATTATTTATTTATAAAAATTGAGAATCACTACATCTACGAGGATTTATTATCCTACATGATAATGTGATTAATTTAAGTCTTTACAAAAATTCTTGAAATCTCACATGAGACTTAAATAAATTATTAATTTAAATTATAAAAGGAGAGTTAATTTTAATGATGGGCTTTTGGAACCCATATTAACATATAAGTTTTACTCGCATATCTACGAAACCTTATTAATTTACACGATACGAGATTATTCTAAATATTTGCAGGGATTCAAAGTCTCTCACAATAAAAGGATTAAATAATATTCACTTTAAATATATTTTAATGCGTAATTATGCAACGCATATTTTTAAATATAGAAATCTTAATCGTTATACTTGTGAAGCCTTATTGACTCACACGCTAGTATGATTATCTTAAAGGTCTATGAAGTTTTAAAAATCTCACGTGACTAAAAGATCTAATTAGAAAATGTGATTATAATTCAAATTTGTTAACTTAATTAATATTATAAAAAATGTTTATTATTTTATTTACTTCTATATAAATTGAAAATCACAATATCTACAAGGATTTATTATCACACACGATAATGTGATTAATTTAATTCTCTACGAAAATTCTTGAAATCTCACATGATACTTAAATATTTTATTAATTATAAAAAGAGAGTTAATTTCAATAGTGAGCTATTAGAACCTATCTTTAATATACAAGTCGGATCTTCATATCTCACATGACAAAATTTAAAAATGATAGTTATATTTACCATATGGGCACAAAGGGATGCATATATTCAAGAATAATTCATTCGAACATAAAATTCGCGAGAGCAACAAATTGGGAGTGGACCATTTCTTTCTTTCTTTTTTCTTGGCCATGTAATCTTAGATAATTAGCTTGATGTTTCAAAGATATTTAAAAGGAAGAAAAATAAATAAATGAAGCAGCAACATTCTTCCTTTAAAACAACAATCACATAAACTTAAAAGGAAGTAAGGCGAATCACACATAAAGCAACTAATCACTTTAATGTCTTCATTTTGCAATTTGTGAAAATTAATTATAACCCACACATAGCTTGACAAGGCATAAAAGAGAACAGAACATCCAAGATAATTTTAAAATTATAAATGAAAATAAAAAACATGTTACCAGATGCTTATGAGGCAGAGGAGAGGTAGACTTAGGGAGATAGTTTTACAAAATTCTTCGATGCCCTCTCTGGTTCTTCTTTCTCTCCTATCCAGTTTTTCTCTTGTTTGTTTTTCTCCAACTTCTACTCTATCTCTTTCTCATTCGTTCTCACCTTCAGGAGCAAAAAGCTGGTCCTGTTCAGATTCTCCTCCAGAACCCAGCTCTCTCATTCTCCATTTTTTTCGTCTCTCTCTCCTTTCTGTGTCTGTACTCTCTCACTCTCCCTCTCTGTCTCTTTCTCATTCAATTTATCTTCTCTTATTCTCTTCCTTGCATAAACCTCTCATTCTCTATCCTCTCTCGTTCAACCCCCCACTTTCGGTCTCTCTCTCTCTCTCGTTTTTTCTCCTCTGCGTGCTCTCTCACTCTCCCTCTCTGTCTCTCTCAAACTTCTCCTCCAGAACCCAGCT
The DNA here is from genome assembly GCF_029017545.1 of Prosopis cineraria. Lineage (NCBI taxonomy): Eukaryota > Viridiplantae > Streptophyta > Magnoliopsida > Fabales > Fabaceae > Prosopis > Prosopis cineraria. Next base: position 33,915,423 of record NW_026555343.1, read on the forward strand.
CTCTCATTCTCCATTTTTTTGTCTCTCTCTCCTTTCTGCGTCTGTACTCTCTCATTCTCCTTTTCTATCTCCCTCTCGCTCAGTTTCTCTTCTCTTGGTCTCTAGCTCTCTTTTTTCAGTCTCTCTTTGTGCTCTCTGTTTTTATTTCTTTTCATGCCCTATTTTTCCTTTTTTTTTTTCATGCTCTCTTACTCTCAGTCTCCTTCTCGTCTCTCACTCTCTTTCGAACTTTTTCTTTGTGCTCTGTTTTCTTCTTTCGATCTCCCTGTCTTTGTGCTCGTGCACCTCTCACTCGGTCTTCCTCTTCTTTTTGTCTCTAGTCCTTCTTCGTCTTTGGCTTTGTTCTCCCATCCCCAATTTCTCTTCTCTCTTTTTTGCTCTATTTTTTCAGTTTTCCTTCTGTTTCTCGTGCACTCTCTTTCCTCCATTTTTCTTCTTTATTTTCGCCTCTCTCTCGCGTTTCTGGCTCTCTCTCTTTTTAGTCTTTCTTCCCTCTTCTCTTCCTCTCCTTTTTACTCTGTTCTAACGTGCCTTTTAAAGCAGAAACAGGGAAGAGCTTGCGTGTGAAGAGAGAGCTTACGTGCTTCACCTTTCTCGCTCTGCTCTGCTATGCATGCATGCGTCTGATCTCCTTCTACATATCTATGTTTTTCTCTGTGCACGCGAGTCTGGTCTTTCCGGCGTTCTCTGCTCTTCCTTTTTTCTGTTGTGTTTTCTTCTTTTGCTAGTGTTTTTATGTTTCTGTTTCTACTTCTTCTATCTTCTTATTTGTGCGGGAACGTGCATGACACACGAAAGACCAAACTAAGTTTACATATTTTAATTTTAATAATTCTTCTTTTTTTTAATTATGTTTATTAATTTTTGAAATTTTTGAAATTAGATTAAGGGGCTTAAAAATCTGATTTTAGATTAAACAAATATTTTTTAAAAATATAATCCTAAAAAGGATTAAATTTGTTTTCATATTTTTATATTTTTTTTGAACTAATAAAATCCTAACCAATAGCAAAAAAAAATATCTACAATAAAATTAAACCCTATTAATTAAATTTTTTTTGTTTTAAAAATATAATCCTAAAAAAGTTTAAATTTTATTTTTGTATTTTTATATTTTTTTGGTTGAATTTATTTTTATTTTTAATAAATTTTAAAAAATACAGTGTTCACACACACTTTTTTAATGAAGAATCTACTCAACTTATCACCATTGAACAAGATTTGAGCTTCATAGGCATGTGGTCTTCTTTGTTTAAATCATATGATCTTAATTATCCACGTGTCTCCAAAGATCAATCAGTGATCCGTTTACTCGTGGCAATTTAGCAATTAAAGAATTAGATGGCACCAATGTGGATAAATCGGCTTTCTATTGGCAGGCGTTTTGGATAAAAATTATTTGCCCTTGAAATTATTGAATAACTTGAGATGAAGAAGATATGAGAACCCCATGAAAAAGCTTGATTTCTCTTGAATCAAATTAAATGGAGGTGAAGAAAGATTTGCTCTAGCTCTTAAATCTTCTCATCACAATATAAAGCTTTCGATATAGAGATGATCCAGTCAGTTAAACTTATAGCAGAGATTGCATGAGAATAAATTGAACATGAGCCATATCAAATATGGCTTTAATGAAAGGGCAATAATAGAAAATGTACTGTAAGGATTCATCACAATCACAACCAAAAACAGTTGAATAGATACTGAAACATGATGCTCTAGAACAATCACAATCATAGCACAGTCACGCTGTGAGCCTAGAGAGCGAACTGTTCTTTAGCCTTTTTCTATTCTTTTTCTTTGTTTTCTAATCTTCACTTTAGTAATAAAGTAGCAAAAGATAAGATACAATCCATCTTACATATTCATAGAAGCTGTGTGAGGTGGAATGTGGGGAGGGGACACGGTTTGTGAGTGGAAAAGAGAAAGCCGCTAGACCGTTGCGGATTAAATAAATACAATTTTCAATTTTTTTTACTAAAAAGATAATTATATTAATAAATAAAAATATAAATATCATTTTCAAAGTTTCATCACTGTGGCTGCTAGTACTATTTTATTATCTTTTTATTTTCCTTTTCGTGTTGCTTTTTTGCTGCTTTGCAAATGCCAATTCAAATTAACAGCCGTCTGAGTCTCTGCAATGGTAACATTTCTAGAACATGAAATCTAAAGATACTTCTGACCCAAAGAAAAAAAAAATCGAAAGATACCTATACTTGCATGGTATTGACATATTTTCTGAAACTTTTTTTTTTACCATATATTATGTAACTTGTAAAATTTACATATCATTTTTATATTTCATTTTATGAGTTGTGAAATCATTTATCAAAGTTTTATTATCAATTAATTATATTTCACACTTAATAGATAAAATACTTAATCCATTAAATATATTTTTTTATACATAGTTTATTTTGTATAGGATTTGATTAATACTTTTATGAGGCAATTTGACCATGATACTACAACCAAAAAAATTATTTATCAATATGCTATACTTTTAAAAATATTTTTCCAAATATTACAAATTTTAAAACTTAGCTTCAATGGCACCGAGTTTCTTTTTTTTTTTTATGCATAACAATACAAAAATTGGCTTCTATCAAGCCAAGTTCTATATGAATTTTTTTTTTTAGAAAAGTATAAAATTTGGCTTCTATCAAGCCAAGTTCTGTACTTATATTTAAATAAAAAATTGATGTGACATGCTTGGCAGATTATATCTACTATGACTCCACTGCAATATATGATTGTACTCTATAATTTCTCTTCCCTTCCTCCCTTGTCGCTAAAGCCAGTAATTTAGGTCAAGTTTGACAAGTCAACTTGAACCCGTCCAAAAAAATTGAGGGCCGGGCTTAAAAAAATATTTTTAATGTTCATGCCTATTAGCCCAAATATCCAAATAAAAAAATTTATTTTTTAAAATATATAAAATATAATTAAATATTAATTAATTTTTTAAACTTTAGGTTATTTTATACTAAAATATTATATATTTGAGTCCTATACAGCACTTAAGTATCAAAAAATATATTTTATATTTTTTATAAAATAAAAAAATTATTAGTTATAGCCATAATTAAGAGTATTATTTTATTTTTATTTATAAATCACTCCTAATATTTTCATCAGAATCAAGAAAAAAACTTACAAATCTCATTAATTTTAAGACAATTAACACATTTCCTTCCTCCATTTTTGGGCACTTGTGGTTCAGTCTTGCATTGCCTTCTTTTGGTGTTTATGTGGGTGTTGCACTTACCAGAGGCTTCCCTTCATATTCAGCACTACTTGCATAGGCCGAAAGAGAGCTGAGACTTCCTAAAAAATATTAATTAAATATTCGAACAATAAAATTTAAGATAATTAAGAGATTTTGCCCACATACCCAAACAATAAAATATAATTAAATATTAATTAATTGTCTTAAAATTAATGAGATTTGTAAGTTTTTTTTTCTTGATTTTGATGAAAATGGATGAAAATGTTAGGAGTGATTTATAAATAGAAATAGAATAATAATCTTAATTATGAGTGTAATTAATAATATTTTTTATTTTATAAAAAATATAAAATATATTTTTTGATACTTAAATGATGTATAGGACTTCAATATATAATATTTTAGTATATAATAACCTTAAACTTAAAAAATTAATTAATATTTAATTATATTTATATATTTTAAAAAAATAAAATTTTTTTATTCGAGTATTTGGGTTCATAAACATGAACATAAAAAAAATTATATTTTTTTCAAACCCGGCCCTAAATTTTTTGAGCGAGTTCAGGTTGACCCGAATTACTGACTCTAGCGACAAGGGTGGAAGGGAAGAGAAATTATGGAGTATAATCATATGTTAAGGTGAAATCATAATAGACATAATCTGCCATATATATCACGTCAATTTTTTATTTTATTATTTTAATGTAAGTACAGAATTTGGTTTGATAGAAGCCGAGTTTTATACTTTTTTTGGGGAAAAAAAAATCATACAGAACTTGGCTTGATAATACTGTCGTGCATAAAAGAGGAATTGAAACTGGTGCCATTGAAGCCAAATTTTAAAATTTGTAGTATTTGAAAAAATATTTTTAAAAGTATAACATATTGGTAAATAATTTTTTTTTTGTTGTAGTATCATGGTCAAATTGTCTTTTTATGACGAGGATTTAAAAATTTTAAATTTTATGCTCTTCATGCATCTATTTAACTCATTTAAATTTAAACTCTAAAATCTAAAGCCATTTCGATGGCTTTTCTTTTTTAATCTAAATCAAGTGCAAATGCATTAAATGGCTTTGACTTTTTATATATACGCAAGAAGACTTTTGAAAATCATGTACAGCAATATCAACAGCTGCATACAGCGCGCGCGCGCACATATTTACACATATATATATACATATATATATATATATATATTGATTCTATAATCTTACTAATGAAATTAATAGCAAACAACATTTTTTCCTAATAAAAATTTAAAAATTCTGGATTTCATAAGCTCCCAGAAGAGCAGTAAAAAGAGTGTTTTATTTTAATAATATCTTCTAATTGCTTGATAACATCTCTCATTGTGGGTCTCGTGTGGATTCTTCTCTTCTGCAAGGCTTGAATCAACAATGTTTTGAATGTCTCCTGTTTCCTCCCACAGAATTCTAGCCCAAATTCCTATCTCAGTTCCCTCCATAAATGATAGATCCATTGCCTTCTTTCTGGTTATTAACTGAAGCAATACTATCCCATAACTGTAGACATCAAACTCCCTTGTATTTGCTGTTGTACATGTATCCTCTGTCAGGGCCAACAGAAACATGTTATTTTTCACAATCATTTCAAAAGGAGGGGGAAAAAACACAGAGAAGATTCAAAATACAAGTAAACGAGGTACCTGGTGTTGTATACCCTAATGTGTTCGGAACGAGTGAAGATGAAGATGATGCTGAAGAAGATTGATCCAAAAGTTTGGCAGTACCGAAATCAGCAATATGAGGCTCCATATCAGAATCTACAAGCATATTTTTTGGCTTGATGGCACGGTGCACTATGGCAGGATGACAATCATAATGGAGATAAGCCAATCCATGAGCAATTCCAGCAGCTATCCTACATCGCACATTCCACTCTACAGGTGGTAGTGGATTCTTTCCATGCAAAACCTCATGAAGGTTTTTATTTGACATGTAACTGTACAAGATTAGACAATAGTCCTTTTTGAATTGAAAATCTAGCAATCTAAGTAGATTCCGGTGCTTAATCATTCCAAGTATTGTAATTTCTCTAAATATGCTTTGGATCTTTCCTTTGTTCCCAGCAAATGTAACCTTCTTTACAGCATAAACTAGAGATGTCCCTTGTTGAACTTTATAAACAACTCCATGAGTTCCTCTGCCAATAATGTTCGGATTGTTCTCATTTGCATTAGCCTTCATCACCTCACCAAGAATTGGGAAAAAACCTCTATTGGTAGTGATCTTGACTTCCTCCTTCGAGATCAGTTACATAGAAAACTTTTAAAATAAGAAGGAAGAATGATAGCAGCAAAAATGGTTTCTGGTATAAAAAATTTGAGGGATGCTTAATGAAAATGACCAAGTAAAGAAAGAGAAGACTCGACAGTGGTTTCTCATACTCTGAGGAAAATACTATCAACAAAACTACTATAGTGCTATTATCATCAAATCTCACTTGTCAAAATCTGGTGCTAATGTGTGTGTGTGTGTGTGTGGAGAGAGCATTCATAACAGGTTGGAAAACTTCCTGGTGGGGAAAAATGGGATAACATCCAGATCCAGCATAGGCTTCACAATGACCTCAGTCTCCTCATGCTCAGCCTATTCATTTTTTTCTTGTGAGCTCTACCTTGAGTTTTCGCTGTCAAGGGACTTGCTGTTTCTGCCCTTTTTTTTTTTTAAATACACCCATATGAAATCAAAGAGCTGGTTCTGAAAAAATACTATCTACATAATCCACCCACATTAAAACCCTACTTAAGTACTTATTGGAATTTTTGAATTCATCTGCAAGCAGTGAAATTAAGATAAATAATAAGTATTTAATATGTGGTTGTGAGCACTCTTATAATAAATACTCGGTAACAAACAAACATGGATCTTTCAAAAACTAGCTATTGTGATTCTAGTCTTGTCTGGAAAATTAAATTACCTGAAAAAATATAGAGGCCGAAGCAGATGCAAGAGAACTCCCTAAATGAAATGCTTTGTCATGCTGAACAAAAATTCCTGAGTAAATTAGACAAGCACATAAGTAACTCAGCCTTTTCAACTGCTTTCCTTAGATGAAACATAGTGATATGTTCAAGACTAGTCCAGTTGAAAAAAACAAAGCTAAGGTGTAACGACTAATTAAGGAAGAAAGGAACCATGATCACAGAAAAATGAGAATATAGATGCTGTGTAGAATTCTATAACCAGGAAGAGATAAAGATATAGATCCCACTAACTAACTAGATAATGATATAGTAACAAATTACTTCTGTGACTTCCATACAGAACTGCCAAGTCCTTAAGAAATGATATTAAGCATTCGGGAAGAAATGATATTAAGCATTCGGGTAAGATTTGTGTCAGTTAACATATACTTCATCAATCTGTAACAATATGAATACATTCTACACTGTCATGTAGTATAACTCAACACTTATTTTGAGCATGACTTCATGGATATTAATATAACACTTGTCATTGTCAAGTGGACACAACTCCTACCTGGATCAGTGGGTGCCTCAAAGAACTCAACTACATCTCTCATCTTCAGTCTCTTTCCTGGAGCTGCCTCAGTGCATATCAAGACCACCAAAAGCACTTTGATAACTTGCACCTTTACATTTAAATCTGAAAGCTCCCTAGCAAGGCTTGAATCAACAATCTCTTCAAGTTCAGTTGTTCTCCTCCATATAGATTTAAACCACCCTACTAAGGTCGTTTCCACTTCCATAAATGAGGAATCCAATACTTTCTTTCTCGTTATCAGCTCTAGCAAAACTACCCCATAGCTGTATGCATCAATCTCACAGCCGGGCACTATCAGACATGCAATCTCTATCATAAGACAATTTAAACATAGTAGATTGTAAGAGAAATTATACTTTTGATATTTTCATTTGTTTTATGGTAATTAAAGGACTAGTAATTTGTAAGATCCCAAAATTTAGACCAAAGTGCTTGTAGGTGCAGGCAAGTTTGGATTAGTATGCTATTTTTTCCAGTTAGAAAGGAGCTAAAAGATGAATCAGAAATATACTCAAGATAAGTGAAGAGAAAAGAGCAATCTCGACAATTATAAAATTTTTAGAAATTGATCTATGTCCAGTTATTATATATATAATTTATTGACTTATAAATTACGATAGGAGGGGACACAGAAAATGCTCCATAAAATTTTTAGAGATGCCTAAGAATATAAAGAAAAATTAAGGAAAAGAAAATCAATTAAGAATGGACTAAATTTTAAAGATTCTTGGTTTTAACCAATGACACCCTAAGTTATTGGGTGGATTAGGGAAGACCTTAATCATAATAGATTGGTATAAGTTATATTCTTAGGGCATCAATAAGGAGAAGTACAAAATTGGAGATGATAAATATTCATTAATATTTATTCAAACGGGTTAATTTATGGTTATTGAAATTTACCATGTATTTACAGGAGGAAAAAAATAAATAACCTAATATAAGATAAAGTTAAAGAGACATATTTCCCACTTCTAATTCAAAGGATAAATTTAAAACATTAAGCTATGAATAAGTGGGAATTGGACGACAAAATTAAGAGGAAAGGAAATGTATTAATCGTAATTGGGAATTTCCAAAATTAACCTTAGATTGAGTTTAATGCTATATGCTGATGTACTTGAGAATATGCTATCTATTTTCCAATTCAATGGCCGAATAGTACATCAGAAAGTGAAGAAATAATTCAAACAAAAGTAAATAAGAATAATGAACAAGTTAGCACGTAAATTTTCTCTCAAACTAACTTGTTATGACTATTTGGGCCATGCAACTTGACTTAATTAGTTAAAATTGTGGCATTGGAGAGAAGCAACAGATTATTGTGTGGCAAGGAAATTGATATTAAAAATGGTAAAGAAACACATATTTAGACTTGCAAACATCTGGCAGCACTTTGGATTAGATTGGTTTAAGATTTATTAGGTGGCATCTTAGAAACTCCACCGAAATACGTTTCTCTTATCCCCTTGAATCAATCTTATGTCAATCTAGACATAAGAAAAAGATCAAATAAATTAAAACAAGCCATGAGCCATCCAGTTATATAAAGTTAAATTGAGTAAGTGGATAATTGTATTAGGTGGCATTCAATAAGAATGATAATGAGGAGAATTCAATTAGATCGCAGCAGCTGAGAATTTCTTCCAACTAAAATTATAATTGGTCTAATAAACGACCAAACCATTTCCTTCTTCAACATGCTTTTATATATATGAGTGCATTAGCTTTGCTCTTGCATTTTCTCTACATGTCCGACACTTAAAAAGAGCGCGAGTAAGGGAAAGTTAGAGAATAATGGGAGGCAGAAAAGTAGAATCAGAAGAAGGGACCCAAACTAAGAAAAAGGAAGGAAACTAAGATTATCTCAAGCTAGAGGAAACTAATAAGGTAGCAAGCTTATATTTTACTTTTGATCACATTGGTTATGCTTGAGTTATTTATGTTGATTATGTGAGCTAGTTATTGTTGAAATTCTGGTTGCGAGCGTGAACTTGGAGTTATAGAACTTAAGTTATGAATTTCACAAGATAGAGAAGGGAATCTGTAGCAAGTGACGTCTTATGTGTCATGTGTGTATCAAAAGTCCCACATTGACTAAATAAAGGACTCTCTTAGTGTATAAATACTAAGGAATGAAGTGAGTTAGTAAAATGGATTTAAAGAAAAAGTGAGCTCATGCGCATGAAACAGATTAACTCAAGGCAATTGCAGTTGAAATTAGCCAATTTTCCCCCCTACGCATGAGTTCAAGAGGCATTGAGTTCCTTTTACCGAATTATTTTTACAAAATAAATAAATAATTATTTTTTTGCTTATCGAAAAATCTCAGTTTTTGGCTATCTGGAGTTTAAAATCAAATCATGAACGTTTTTTACCATTAACCAGACCAGATTAATTTTGTAAACATATTTGTCTCCCCAACATTTCCAGGCAAGAGCTTAAATGTGTTTTACATCTGCATAACCCCCTAACATATCTAGACAGGTATTTAAACGTGTTTTATGAGAGTGTAACCGAGCCTTTAATCCGGTGATTATGAGCCAACATTCATGTCTCCATCTTCGGGCTATATATAGCCATGGGTGCAGGCAAAGCAACTCACCATCCTCTTGAGTTTTTCGAGCAATTCTCTCCTCCCTCTAACTTCTGTTATGTTGTTCATCTGAGTTCATTTTTAGTTTCGGCTATTCTGGTTCCTTGCTCCTATAGGAAGTACTTGTTTAATCCTATGGAACTATTGGTCCGTCGTCTCAGTGTGCCGAAATAGTTCTTAAGAACAGTGTCCTTTCGGACATGACTCAAGCGGCTTATCGTTCACGTCTATACCGCCAACAATCTTAAGAACTAATCAGATTGAATGGTGTCTAACAGTGCTAAGAATGTCATCCTCAAAGGTGTACCCAGTGGTTCAACTAGAGATCAGTACATCCCTGCCGCTGTTGCTGTCCCCTTGCCGAGGCCATTCCCGACCATATTGAAGATAGAAGTCTTTGACAACAAGAATTTCAAACGCTGGCAAGAACGAGTCTTCACCATTCTTGACATGCATGGTGTGGCCGCTGCTCTTGCTCAATCCGAGCCTGCTGCTGATACTGATCAAGCTCGAAGAGTTGCATGGACTCATGCAAACAAGGTATGCCGACACATTATCATTAGCACTTTATCTAATGATTTGTTCGATGTCTATTGTATCTACAAAGAAGCTTGTAAGATATAAGAGTCCTTGGTGACAAAGTACACTGCAAATGATGCTAGCAAACAAAAGTTCGTTGTGAAAAACTACTACAAATGGGAGATGACCGAGAACAAGGATGTGAAGGAGCAAATCAATGAATATCATAAGCTACTAGAGGAGCTTGGTGCTGAAAACATCAACCTTCCAGACGAGTTCATTGCTGGGATCCTGATTTAGAAGCTGCCAAAATCATGGGATGATTACAAGTAGCAGCTAAAACACAAACAAAAGTAGCTGTCCTTGACTGACTTGATCACTCACATCATCATCGAAGACACCAACCACAAGGTAGTATGTGCAGCTCAAACCAGAGAGATGACATCCAAAGCCAACCTGGTGGAGACAAAGCCTCACAACAAGAGTTATGACCCTAAAACCAAAGACAAAAAGAATAGAAAATTTGATTACAAACCCAATGCTTCTAACCCCTCTTTTAAGAAAAAATGAGACTGTTTTGTTTATGGTAAACCAGGACACTATGCAGCACAATGTAGGAAGAGAGCGAACCGTGATAAGCCTCGTAAGCCCAATGTAAATTTGATACAACGAGTTGGTGATAGTGATGATGACATCATTGTTGCAGTGGTGTCACAAGCTCTCTTGATTTCTGATGTGAAGAAATGGGTGGTAGACTCTGGGGCTACCAGGAACATATGTGCTAGCTAGGAGATGCTTACCTCCTATGATCCTGTAAAGAAAAGGGAAGACCATATTTACCTTGCTGATTCCCGAACTGCCAAAGTTCAAGGAAAAGGGAAAGTGGTCTTAAAGCTCACATCAGGAAAGACTCGGACTCCGAATGATGTTCTGCATGTGCCTGAAGTTAGAACAAACTTAGTGTCAGTTACTCTTTTAAGGAAAGGTGGAGTTAAAGTGTCATTTGAATCTGACAAGATTGTAATGACAAAAAATAATGTATTTGTAGGCAAATAGTATTGTAATCAGGGACTATTTGTTTTGAATGTTGATGAAATGAATAAGACTAAATCTTTTAAGTATATGCCTGTTTATATGATTGATTCATTTGATCTATGGCATGATAAACTAGATCATGCTAGTAAAGGTTATATAACTAGGATGCGACAACTTGGACTACTTTTTGAAATTAAAAACAATGTTTTTGAAAAATGTGAAGTATGTACAGAAACTAAACAAAATAAAAAACCTTATTTTTCTGGTCAAAGAAAATCTGAATTACTGTCTTTAATTCACACTGATTTAGGTGATTTAGAACAAACCACAACTAAAGGTGGTAAAAAATATTATATCACTTTTATTGATGAATTTTCAAGATATACTAAGGTATACTTGTTAAGAAACAAAGATGAGGCCTTTGAAAATTTTTTTATATAAAGCAAAGGTGGAGAATCAGTTAGACAAAAAAATTAAAAGGGTTAGATCTAATAGAAGTGGAGAATATGTTTTGTTGAATGATTTTTGTGAAAAAGAAAGAATTATACATGAGATAACACCTCCTTATTCTTTCGAGTCTAATGGTGTTGCAAAAAAGAAAAATAGAACATTAAAAGAAATGATGAATGCTTTGCTTGTGAGTTCTTCTGCGCCTGATAATTTGTGAGGTGAAACTATTTTGTCTACATGTTTTTTACAAAATACAATACCTTATAAGAAAACAAAGAAAACACCTTATGAGTTATGGAAAGGGTTTCCCCAAATTTAAAATATTTGAAAGTGTGGGGGTACCTTGCAAAAGTTTTATTGCTTGATTCTAAAAAGAAAAAAATTGGTTCTAAAACTTCTAATTGTCTGTTTATAGTTTATGCTGAACAAAGTACAACTTATCGCTTTTTAGTTTTAAAAAGTGATATTTTAGACCAAAACACAATTGTAGAGACTAAGGATGTCGAATTTCTTAAACATATTTTTCCCTTAAAAATTGAGCATGTTTCTAAACTTGTTGAAAATTTAAAATTTGAATAAAATTTAAATGAGGATTTGGTTTTAAGGAGAAGTCAAAGGCAAAAAAAAGAAACAAATTTTGGAAATGATTTTTACACAAGTGTAAGATGAATCGTTAAATTTTTATGAAACTATTTCTTCTCCTGATGCCAAATTTTGAAAAGAAACAATTGAAATTGAAATTGATTCTTTAAGGAAAAATAAAACTTGAGTTTTAGCAGATTTGCCCCAAGAAGCTAAGGCTATTGGGTGTAAATGAATTTTTAAGAAAAAATATTTTCTGAATGGTTCAATTGATAAATATAAAGCAACACTTGTGGTCAAGGGTTTTACTCAAAAGAAAAATATAGATTATTTTAACACATTTTCTCCTGTGAATAGAGTTTCTTCTATAAGAGTTCTTATTGCTTTGGCTTCAATTTACAAGCTTTTTGTTCACCAAATAAATGTTAAAACGACATTTTTAAATGGTGATTTGAAAGAAAAAATTTACATGGTACAGCCTGAGGGATGTGTGATTCTTGGGCAAGAAAATAAAGTTTGTAAACTTGTTAAGTCTTTGTATGGCTTAAAACAAGCGCCTAAGCAACGGCATGGGAAACTTGATCAAGTTTTGACAATTGATGAATTCTCTACTGTTGAAGTAGAAAGATATGTTTATACAAAACTTGGTGCTTAATGACTTATAAGTCTAACAGCTCGCACCACTTCTAATTGGAGGTTGAAAGGGGACTCAATGCAAATTCCAAGGTCCATCAACTCTCAAACCCGGATTGACCATCACGATGGCTCTTGAATAATGATTGTGTGATTATATGCTTGCATATGGATCACATGCTAATTTTTGGCTCTAGTATGTGTGTTGTTAATGAAATAAAAAATTTTCTTTCTTTAAATTTTGATATGAAAGATATGGGTGAAGTCAAGGTAATCTTGGGTGTAAAAATCATAAGGAATGAAAATGAAATTTTGCTTTCCCAAGAACATTATGTTGAAAAAATTCTTAAAAGGTTTGGATATATTGAAGATGCTCCTCTAAATGTTCCTTATGATTCAAGTGTGCAATTAAAAAAGCACAAGGATGACCCAGTTGCTCAATCTGAGTATGCATAGATTATTAGAAGTCTATTGCATTTGATGAATTTTACTAGACCTAATATAGCTTATGCTGTAGGCAAATTGAATAGATAAACCCACTGTCCAGGCAATAAACACTGGAAGGCTCTGATAAAAGTCTTGAGATATTTGAGAGGTACCATAAATTATGGTATATTGTATAGTAGATTTCCTACTGTATTGGAGGGATACAATGATGTTAACTGAATTTCGAATTCAAAAGAGACAAAATCCACTAGTAGTTATATACTCACTCTTGGTGGTGGTGCAATAACCTAAAAGTCTACGAAACAGACAATCAACATAAAATCCTTAAGGGATTCTAAATTTATTGCCATGGAACTGGCTGGAACTAAGATTGAGTGGTTGAAAAACTTCTTAACAAGTATTCCAATAAGTGAAAAGCCCACATCATTAGTGTCTTTACATTGTGATAGCCAGTCTGCAATAACAATGGCTAAAAATAAGATCTTCAATGGTAAAAGTAGACATATTCGATTGAAACATAATATTATAAGGCAGCTGCTCAAAAATGGGGCCATCTCAATCGATTATGTAAGATCAGAGTTAAATCTGACGGATCCGTTAACTAAACCCTTAGGGAAGAAATTTATTATTGAAACATCAAGGGGAATGAGACTTAAGCTTGTTTGAAATTAACAGTGATGACAACCCAACCTTTGTGATTGAAAATTCCATGAAGAAGGTTCAATGGGTAAAAACAAGTCACTTGTTAGTTCTGCTAGCACTGAATTTTTGTCCATTCCTATGGCTTGAGAAAATGCTAGAATGCATTGAACGAAAGCTAAGCGAAAGCTCTTAATGTTTTTATAGTCCTCATGGATGGTGTATTCATTGTAGATACACTTGATGAAAACACCGATACAAATGTGGAGTGTGACCGCTCTTATGAGATCGTGATAAAATCTCTAGAGCATTTGTTAAAACCAAGCGTGCACATAACCGATAACATGAAAAATCGTAGTTAACAGCAGAAACTGGGGGGTATAATTCGATTAATAAAACCTTTAATACACGCTCAAGATTTGTTGGTTCAATAACAAAGTTACACCGACTTTTCTATGTGTTAAGTTTTATTAGTCTAAGTTTGGTTTAAGTCGACAGACACCAAATTCAAATGATTATCCTCCGTGTGAATAGCTCAGATGAAAATAAATCCTCTTGACATATGTAGGGGATTGTTGTGTGTGTGTGTCAAAAGTCCGACAGTGAGTAAATGAAAGACTCTCCTAGTGTATAAACACTAAGGAATGAAGTGAGCTAGTAAAATGAACTTAAAGGAGAAGTGAGCTTGCGCGCATGAAACAAGCCAACTCTTCAAGAGACATTGAGTTCCTTTTACCGGATTATTTTTACAAAATAAATAAATAAATTATTTTTTGCTTATCGAAAAATCTCAGCTTTTGGCTATTTGGAGTTTAAAATCAAACCGTGAACTTCTTTTACCATTAACCAGATTAATTTTATAAACGTATTTATCTCCCCAACGTTTCCAGACGAGAGCTTAAATGTGTTTTACGTCTGCGTAACCCCCAACGTGTCCAAACAGGTGTTTAAATGTGTTTTATGAGTGTAACTGAGCCTTTAATTCGGTGATTATGAGCCAATATCCATGTCTCCGTCTTCGGGCTATATATAGCCATAGGGGCGGACAAAAAAACTCACCAGCCTCTTGAGTTTTTGAGGCAATTCTCTCCTCCCTCTAGCTTCTGCTGTGTTGTTCATCTAAGTGCATTTTTAGTTCCTGCTATTCTGGTTCCTTACTCCTGCAGAGAGTGCTTGTTTAATCCTGAGAAACTTCTGGTCCGTCGTCTCGGTGTGCCGGAATAGTTTTTAAGAACAGTGTCCTTCTAGACATGACTCAATCAGCTCGTCGTTCATGTCTATATTGCTGGTACCACCAACATTATGTACAGAGTTTCTTTTACTAATTAAAATGTATCAATTGAGACATACAACATCCTGTTTAATAATTTTAAATTATGAAAAACTGCATAAGATTTCTATAAAGGTTAGATCATATTAATTGGGTCCCTATAGCTCAAGTTATGACTTTTCCAAGTCAATGCATAAAAGCTAGATCTAATACATGGCCCAGATGAGGAAGTCAAAAACTGTCACAACCCAAAAATCAGGTGCGACCAGCACGGGATATGGGCACAAACTCACATCCCTTAAGCCGTGATCGGAGAAACTCTAAAATTAATACGTTGAACACACTAATAGCATAATTAAAAATTGTTACAATATTAAACCAGATATTCAATTTTAAAAGAAATGTTAGGATTCTACCTGTAGTCTACGTGGAACACCTAAGGCTAGACGCCAACGTAGGTATAAAATTCAAATTTTCATCAAATTAGGATTTGACTAAATTATTTCTTCTGCTTCAATTCAACAATAAAACTCCTTAGTGGATATCTTGAGTCACGAGTTCAACTATTCCATCTGAGACCAAAACATCTTTTCTAGCGAATAACGTCCTAACAATAAATAATTGAACATGAATAAAAGAAAAGTTTGAAACAATTATGCAATTCAAAGAGGCAACGATTCTCATAAAAATTTAATAGACTTCGAAAATAAAAGAATTTTATAAAGTTTAAATAAAATTTTGAACTATAAAATATCATATCAAATATTAGTATCACTTAATTGCAAGAAAGTAAATAAATAAAATAAATAATTATAAATAATTTACTAATAAAAAAATGAAATGTAAAATCATCAAATAATCAAATTCATATTTCAAGGACTTGTTAAAACAATTAACAAACGCAGACACATAGTTCACGAGAGTAAATAACCAAACGCAGCTCTTGCCATGAAAACAAATGTGGACACACAATCCACGAGGGTAACCAAACGCAGTCGAAGCCACGAAACAAACGTGGACACATAGTCCACGAGAGTAATGCTAACCAAACACAGCTTGAAGCCACGAAACAAAAGTGAGTACAATGCTCACGAATAACCATCCCTCCGTTCCACGCACGTTGCCATCGCACGAGGCTAGCACCTCCTATAAACACCCTGCTAGCTAGGTGTACCATGACGCGCCAAGGGCTAACGGAATTGTCGTTAGCAACCATTGTTTTATGTAAAGTCCTTTTTTAAAATCATTTTTAAACATGCTAAAAAATCATCACTTTCAAGATACAGTTCTCATTTTCAAAATCAAACTCGCATGAATACTTTTAAGCATTAAAACTTGCTAGAATCAAATTTCATATCTGATGATCATGCTTGTATTTATTGAATAAAAAAAATTTTCAACGTCGAACTCACATGAATCATTCTCTGTATCAATCTAATATTTGATAAAATAAAAATCTCATAATTAAAGTTCAAACTTGACTTAATTGATCAAATAACATTTTAAATTTGGTAAAACAAATTTCTCAAAATAAAGAAATGTTAATCAACAAATATCCAATAATCACATTAATGCTATTAAAATGATTTCCAGAAAAACGTAGTATTTTAGTAAAGAAAATTTTGATTGGAAATAAAAAATCAATTAGGACGCTATCCACTTACCTGATAGATTTTCAAGCATATCGCTAACTTCCAAATTAGCCCTTTTTGCAACAACTCGAGATCCTTAAATTCCTATTGTCCAAATAATACTATAATCATTCTCTTATATACACTTTGCAAATCCAAAATATACAACCTAAATTTATTCAACGATAACAGTAGATAGATTTTTTTTTATTATATTTTTTTTCCGAACATTGCATAATTATTCTTTAGAAATTTCAAAAACTAACAGATCAATGGCAATCTAGTTCTTGAATTATCCATCAAATTATCTATTCCACAAATCTCTAATTTCTATCTCAATTTTCATTATAAAGTGTCTTCTGTAACATTTTAACCAACAATACAACTATCACAAGAATCTTGTCATAATATGTCAGATTCTTCTAGCAAGTATTATTCCAAATACCTTGCAAATACTATCGATTAAATCATGATGTCAAGTTCTCTTCTCTTCTCTTCCAATCTCCTTATAACATATAATAGGATTTTATTGGACTTCCTACAACTCCACTGTCAAAAATTTCGAAGAAATAGCACAAGCAATCCTTATCTTCATTGTTCTCAAACATCTCTATTTCTAATTCCGACTTCCTTTCAAGCATTTTACCGGACATCTCATATGCATTAAAATTCAAACCAACACTAAGCTTCTTCCTCTGTAATGTACTTTCCAAAATTTTTCAAGTATCAATATTTATATTAATCAACACTCTCAAATCCCATCCTTTAGCATACAAAAATTTAGCTTTAACTTCAAAGGCAAAACCAAATTCATATTTATATTTATCTCCAATGACAACAACCTAAATCAATTCAGTTTTTAACCAAATCCAAGTTTTCTTAAACTTCAAATTTCATTTTACTCAAATCCCCCCCAACCATAAAAACACAAACAGCAACAGCAAAACATACAGAGCAACAACCAGCATAAAACATGTACAGCAACAGCAAAACGCGCACAGAGGAACAGCCAGCCATCAAACGCACACAGCAACAGTAAAACGCACACAGAGGAACAGCCAGCCATCAAACACGCACAGCAACAGCAAAACGCACACAGAGGAACAGCCAGCCTTCAAACACGCGCAGCAACAGCAAAGGAGAAGAGACTCCAAGATCCTTACTTCAACTATTGTAGAAACAAGGAGGAGAAGGTTCTGGGTGTGCTAGCAGGGAGGAGGAAAGAAGGCTCTGCAACACCGAACAGGGGAAGGGCCGAACGTCAAGTACGGAAGAAGGAAAGAGGAGAAGAAGAAGAAGAGGAATGTCGGCGGCACAAAGGGAAAGAGAAACGCACGCCCAAGTGACAGATGTACCTTCGGTGCTTAACCAAGCTGACAGCAGAGAAGAGAAAGAAGAAGGATGGCATCAACGCTCACAGCTGCTACACAAATAGAGGAGGAACAGCGGAGGATTTGCAAGCTCCCTAACACCTACCGTGGCGGCGGACAATGCACCCAAGTTCACCGGCGACGGACGATCAAAGATGGGGAAGAAATTTCTGGAACCACTCCCCATCTCTCTCCCCCTCGTTGCAGCCGACAAAAAGGAAGAGGAATGAGGAAAAATCTGGTGCATTACTTTTATTTTAAAAGGAGGGGCATTCTGGTAATTTTGCAAAACTAAAATCAAATTAAAAATCTTTCTTTTGCAACGACTTGATACGTAAAGTATCAATGCAACTCTCACTAAACCAACAATGCTTTTCGTCAAAATATTTTCAAACTTAATATAAATATAATTAAAATATATTATTTTACATTTTAATTTTACTTAAACTTTCTGAGTTATTACATAAACATTACATAAACTATATTAATTGAGAAGTCTTAAAAAATACTCTCTCTAACCTTCATTATAAGACACTTTTAACCGTTTCATGTACCTTAAAAAAATTAATTTTTTTTCTTGATATCATAAAAAAAAAATGAGATGTGCTTATTTGGTTACCCTTAACTTTTAATAATGATATAACTACATTAAATACTTTCATGTTAATCTAAAAAGGGTAAAATTAAAAAAATGATTTAAATATTACAAAGTGTCCTACACTTTAGACTAAAAATTACTTTTAAAAGGTGTCCTACAAATAAGACTGGAGGGAGCATTTCATATCTTTTTGTCTATATAAAGTCATGAGACTTCCGAAGAGTCTAAGATCATGTCAATTGGAGTTCAGTAACTCTATATATGAATTTTACAAGATAGGACTTAGAAATCTGGATCCAATATGAATAAGAACTAAGCAGTTATGAATATTCATTAAACTGTACTAATTGGACAGGCAAAAGTCGTATGGTATATTTTTCTCTTATAGAGGATACCCAAGGCCTTATAATAAGTCCTAGATCACTTGATTTGGATAAGCACGGTCGAAGATATGAATTTTCAAAGTTAAAGTAAGAATTCTGAAATGTTGTAAAGGGAAAATCAGAGCAATTTAGCCAAACGGGTAAAATGCATTAATGTGATCAATCAAAGTTCAGTTTAGAATTTTTCCTATATAGAGGACTCATTTAACTTTAAAAAGAGACTAGAATGAGCTCAATCTGAGTTTCATAGAATAAGTTATAATTTTTTTAAGTTAGTCCAAAATTTTTAAAATATCTAGTTATAGGAAATCAAGATTGAGCTTAAACTTTCAAGTCCATCTTGTCTCTAGTTACACCTAATGGAACCTACCAATTGTAGAAAAAGAGGACTTACCTGGTGCCATAAACCCACGGGTACCTAGATGATACATTGACCGCATACGTACCATGGTAGAGGACTGATTCAAAGCAATGGAAATACCAAAATCAGTAATGTAAGGATGCATATCAGAGTCAAGGAGTATATTCTTTGGTTTGATGTCTCGATGTAATATGGGAGGATCGCAGTCATGATGGAGATATGCCAGTCCTTTTGCAATTCCAATAGTAATCTTGTAGCGGACATTCCAAGATAAGCATGTTTGTGGATTGCTTTCATGCAAAACATCGTGAAGGCTTCCATTTTCCATGCATCTGCTGATGGTTAGACCATATTCTTCACATGTCGAAGAGCCTAGGCATCTTGCCACATTTTCATGCATGAAGTTCTTAGTCATCTCAATTTCTCTGAACAAGTTCAATTTCCTCCTATTGCTCCGTGCAAGTTTAACCTTAATAGCAAAAACTCCAACACCAAGTTCAGCTTTATAAACAATCCCATGCCCTCCTCCACCAATTATATATCGATCATGTAGAAAATCTGCAGCATCTATTAGGTCAATAATTCTAAAACCCCTCTCGTGATTTGAAAACAAAGCCTCTTTCTCTTCACAATTAACATTGACCTCCATATAAGATATTAGACCAAACTGCCGGATGTAAATGACAAATCATAGGTAAATTACACATGACAGGAAAATGGTAGATGACAAGAATATGGCAAAAATCATTAGTCCAAGTACTACTAAATTCGAATGTTTGTTGCCTTCTTGGTCAGTTGAATTAGTGGCGCATTGCTTCAAATGGCTAGTTTTTAAGCACCTCAGGCCATCTGAAGTCGAACAACTAACACAAAGGCCAAGATTGCCCAAGAATGATGATGGAGATAAATTCAGTCGTTGAATCTTCCATTCTGGTAAAGGACCGAAGAATGAGTTGTAAGATATATTGACTTCTGTTAATGAAACAAATTCGCCAAGAACTTGTATGCTCTCTGTCAAACTGTTCAGGGATATATCTAGACTTTCTAGCATTTTCAACTTCCCAATGTCTTCGGGGATCCCACCTGTTAATTTGTTAGCGCTCAGATTCAACTCATACAAGTGAACCAATGATCCAATTGATGCAGGAATTGTTCCTTGGATCATATTTCCACCAAGTTGTAGCTCGAGAAGCTGAGTATAACCTGAGAAGAAATATGGGAAAAACCCACTGAAATGATTCTCTCTTAAAATCAATCTGTTTATCCTAGTCCAGCTCCTCATGCTTGACGGGAATGAACCGTTAAGAAAATTATATCCCACATGAAATGTCCACATTTGAGTACAGTATGACAGTTCCGGTGGCAAAATACCTTCGAGGTTATTGTGAGCAATATTCAAAGCTTGAAGTTTCACGAGGTTTCCCAGCTCTGAGGGTATAAGACCTATAATGTTATTCATGGACAAAATTAAACCAATAAGATTTGTACAGTTTCCCAAACTTGATGGAATTACTCCACTGATGTTGTTCTTGCCAATGTCTATGACTAAAAGATTCTGATTACCTTCAAATTTAGGAATAGACCCTGAAAGATTATTGTCATTGAGAACCAACCGTGTAAGAGTTGCACACTTTCCCAAATCTTGAGGTATGCCCCCCCTTGAAGTTGATTAAGACCTAAATACAGAGTGCGCGGTTGCTTTCCAAAACAAAGATTTGGCGGGATGTTACCAGTGAACGTATTATTCATCAATCTCAGCATCACTAAACTGCTATTGATTCCCAACCTTGAGGAATTGGTCCAAAGAATTGATTGTCAGACAATGAGATATTTTTCAGATGCTTGAGCTCTGTCAACTCAGAAGATAATTTCCCCGTGAGGTTATTATCCTGAAGAAGGACATGCTTGAGACTCTGAATCTTCCAAATGGTAAGTGGAATTTCACCTGTCAAATGGTTGGTCTACAATTCAAGGTCCTCCAATTTACTTAGTCTTCCCAACTTATTTGGAATGGCTCCCTGTAGTTGATTGGAATATAAACGTAACGACTTCAAAGATTTGCAGTTTCCAATTTCTGGAGGCATTTTTCCAGACAATTGATTCTTAGAAAGATCAATATACTCAAGCAGACTACAATTGCCTAACTCTGGGGGTATTGTTCCTGAGAAACCATTTATTGCCAACGAAAAGTTCTGCAAGTGAGTCAACTGTCCAATTTCTGTCCCAAGCGGTCCAAAAATCTGAGATGCAGTGAGGTTTAGGAAGACCAAGTTGTTGTAGCGGTCGCATTTTATTCCTATCCAAGAACAAGGAGTAGAATCAGAGGACTTCCAGCTGGACTTCAAAGAAGGAGGCACAGAAGTCCAGTGGTTGAGGAGTGACAATAGAATCAGCCCATCTGAATTCAAGGTAGAAGCAATGTAGAAAGGAGCAGACAAGCATAGGATAAATAATAAGAGCTTCACTGGGAGAAGAAAAGAGTTGACACTGAGGAAAAAAAAATGTTGAAGAACAAAAGGTGCTTACTTTGGTGCTGTTTAGAACAAGTGTGCGTAATTGAAAGGTTGTGTACAGGTATTTGCACAGTGCTATGGATGAAGTTGATGTAATGTGAAGCAGAGGAAGTTGCCGTGAGAAAACGTTGAGGGGGCATTCCTCTCGTTGAGATTACCGTCTGTCATCCAGCACCTTTTTTGTCAAGAAAAATATTTGCCTTGTTTTCGGGGAGATTTGGTTGGCAATAACTGGTGAAATTATAGTTTGAGTCGTACTCAAAGACACTGTCCTTAAAAATTATTCCGTCACTCCTAGCTGATTGCGTGGCAGCTCCTCAGGGTTAAACAGACTATTCTTACTAAAAGTAAGGACACAAAATAATAGAAATTCATCAAATATACTTAGGTAATTGCACAATAAATTAATATGATAGAAGAGGAGAGAAAGACCGACAATACTAAGGCTTTTACTAAACCTGTGGCAAGCATTGCCTTTTATATGCAGATCTCATAATGCTGGACAATAAAACCACCTTAATATTAATTTAAAAAATAGTTACAAAAAATAAAAAGGTTAAATAAATATATTTAAATAGGGGATTATGGTAATTAATCTTAATTTATTTCATAGTAACTCCTTTTAAAATATTAAAGATATTTTATAATATCCAACAATCCACCACATATTTCAAAAGAAAGGAAAATTTTCTCAAAAACTATTTTATACAAGTAATATGTAACTCCACATAATAGTTTTCAAAACTTTAGAAAAAATGCCCAGTCTGTTTGATACCACATTTAGCTCACGTGTGAGTAATTGCATTTGCATGAGCCCACATCTACTCTAAGTCCATTTATTTGCCCAAGCTCATACCTTAGTATACATGCATTAATGCCTCCATTCATTTGAGCAATATGAGACTTTTCTTTTTGACACAATTGGAACAATCCCCTCCATGCGTTAAAAGGATCACTATCATTTGAGCTATTCACATAGAAGATAATCACTTCAAATTTGGTGTCTTTCGACTTGAACCAAATCTAAACTAATAAAATTTAGCACACGAAAAAGTCAATATAACTTTATTATTAAACCAACAAATCTTGGTCGTGTACTAGAGGTCTTATTAGTCAGTGTATACCTCCACAATTTCCATTGTTAACGCGATTTTGCACATTATCGACTATGCGTGCGCCTGGTTTTAACAAATGCTCTAAAGATTTTGCCCAATCTCATAGGAGTGGCCCCACTCCACATTCGTATAAGTGTTTTCATCAAGTGTATCTGCAATGAATAAACCATCCATAAGAATTATGAAAAATATTAAGAGCTTTTGCTCAGCCTCCGATCAATGCATTCTAGTACTTTCTCAAGTCATAGGAAGGGATAGAAAATTTAGTGCTAGCAGAACTAACAAGTGACTTGTTCTTATCCATTAAATCTTTTTCATGGGATCTTCAATCAAAAAGGTTGGGTTACCATCACCATTAATTTCAAATAGGCTTAAGTCTCATTCCCCTCGACATTTAAATAGTGAATCTCTTCCCAAGGGCTAGTTAACGAATTCGTCAGATTTACATCTGATCTCATGTAATTGATTGAGATAACTCCCTTTTTTAGCATGCTTTATTGTGTCTCAATCGATATTACCTATGTCATTATTCTCTTTGCAATGATCATTGCCATTTGGCAATTACAAATTATTGACATAGTTTGTGTTAGTTTTATTCATAGTAGAATATTCATTGAAAAGTTTTTTAACTACTCAGCCTCATTGTTAGCCAACTTCAGAGTAATAAACTCTAACTCAAATAACATTTTATTTGGCTACTAATAGATTTTTCTTCATCTGAATATAAAATTCAGTTAACATCATTGAATTGTCTTAATACAATGGAAATCTATTATACATGATACCAGCATTTATGGTATCCCTCAAACACTCATTTGTCTCATGCTCTTATGAGACTGAATCTCCATGTAATGTATGTTATGAGATTAACACTTATTAATGCAACAAACTCTCACAAATTTGCGCATACACAAATAAAGCAACAAAAATATATCATTTTTTTAAAATGACATATCAGCCTCATAAGAATTCATTGACACTATATGTCGATTTTACACAACAAAATAATTGCTTAAATGATCTTTAGCAACTTAGCCTCCAATCCAGTTTCAAATTAATTAGCTTGGACTCTACTATGGTCCTATCATTATATTTTGATTTCATCACTACCAGAGTGGATAATCATTAGTGGGTTTTCTCACATAAATTTATAATTCAGTAAACATCCATATATTTTATATAGTAGGAATCCACTATACTCAATTCCATAATTTTTAAAAAAAATAGTTATATCATGGGATCATAACACAAATCATTATTTACAATAATGAATACTCCTACCAAGATATATTATGAAATAGGTCATGCGGCTATTTCAAAATTCATTTATCTACACTAGGCAAATGATTAACTTTTATGCCACTATCTTGATAAATCACAATTTTTTTTAGTATTTATGCAAGTCATAAAGCCTCCACATAATTTTTCTCTAAACTACAACTGGACATTTATAAAAACAAACTAATATTTCAGCACAACACATTTTTCAACAAATACCATACATTAAGCACCCCCACACTTTCAAATATTTCAATCATATGAAAATTTCATACATTCTCAATAACTCTAACTGAACTAGAATCTAACTATATCATCACAATTTTTCTTATCATCATATTTCTCATATGCCATGGCAAGGGAAATAAACCTCTTCCATGTGTCATTATCGGTCAATATATCTATGACAAAAACAGCAAGTAATGGACCTAACATAAAAATTATTGTCTCCACCAATTCAATGTCCATCAAATCCTTAATTTTAACATCAACAATGCTTCAACAATTTAATCAATACTATGACTATCTCAGTTTAATAATAACAGAACTAAAACAAAATAATTTTATGTCTCAACACTGCCAAAATTCTAAAACCCACCTTCATATGTGTGTATATATATATATATTTACAAAGGTGCATATTTTTCCATACGTTATAATCATAATGTATATTACCATGACATAGTATGGTAGCATCACAAGCAAATGAGATGAGATCACAAAATCCATCACCGATATGCAAATATACTAGTTTTTGTGAAATTTTATCAGCCTTGAAAACAAATCGCAATCAACCCTACATTGACCATAGGTTTTGCATATATTCGATTAATATTATTGCCATACCTAGGGAAATGATTAATCACCATTCCAATGCTTAATACATGTTGCTGTAATAACCCAGATGTTTAAAATAATAATAAATTAATTAAACATATGTTAGTTATATTAATTTTGAGACAATTAGGACAAGAAGGAATGTTGATGTAGTGGAAACTATGCAAATAATATGCCTTTAGGTCCTAAGTTCAAACCTAACTCTGGCCTAAAGGAGATTTATTTATTTTATTTACTCCATGAAATTACTAATATGTCCTTCTTTGCATCAGATTTTTTTCTTCTCCTTTTAATTCTTTTTTTGAACGTTTGAGAAGCAGAGAGAGAGAGAGCTAGATTTCTAGGTCCTTGCTTGTCTCCTGTCGCGTTTCTGCTTCCTCCCCTCTTGATCGTCGGTCACTGTTGTCTGTGTAAGTCTCTGTCGCCGATGCCTGCTGCTATTTCATCCGCTACAGCTGTGAGATTTCCCTTCCTATCTCACCATTCCTCTGCCGTTATCATCATCCCAAGTATGCCCAGTTCTTCTTCTTCTTCTTCTTCTTCTTCTTTTTCTTGTTGTTTCGTGTGTATAATTGCTTAAGCAAGCTAGAATTCTTTCTTCTTTTTTGTTTCTTTGGTCACCACTGAGCTACTCATCTCTTTTCTATGCTTGATTTTGATTCTCATTACCCCCTATACAGACCTGATGTTTGCTTCCTCCTTCCTGTTTGGATGTTGTTAATTCATCTAGTTGATAAGCTTTGATCTCTTCTTCTTTCCTTAGACAATTGTGGTGCGTGCAAATGGAAGAAGTGAAGGAATGAAGTTTGCAATTTGTTTTCTTTCAAATTTGCTGCTGTCATTGCTGTGTTGAAAAAAAAAGAAAAAAAAGAAGATGGTTGAGAATTTAACTTAAAGATTGATAAAGGTATACTCATAGGTTATAAATTTTGAGTTAAATTAGACTTGTTAGATTGGTTAATATATAAAAGTATTTGTTTAAATGAAATAGAAAGAGAATACTTTGAATTTAAATTTTGAATATTGGCACTTATAAGATGGTTGTTGAAAGGTTTATTAGAAAAGGTTGCAAAGAAGGTCTGATTTGGAAGTAATATGCGAATATCTGAATTTTTAAAAATTTATTTCTTAAATTGAAATTGACATTTAATGGGAATTGGAGTCGTGAAGTATTATAGTTGTGTTGATAACTATTAGGGAAAATGATTTAAGAAAGTAAAGAGATTTAAATAATGATGAAGGACAAACTTTAATTTATTTAAGTTGATTGTGATTTTGCTATTAGAGTAAGAGAGTTTGTTTCTCTAGTAGTAAATTTATTAAAATTCTATCATGTTTAATAGGGTCACGAGAAGAGGGGAAAACTTGATTGCAGCAGTAAAAAGAAGGAGATTTTTAGAATTAGGTGGTATATCAAGTAAGTAAATAACGTTCCCTATACGTTAAAATGAGGATGATTTTTGTCTGAATAAATAAATAGAACTTTTCTCGAGGAAATTTTATGTTTATACATATATATTATGGAGCCTTCAAATGTTTTCATTGAAGAATGTACCTGGTTTCATAGGATTTAAATTTATTAGCTTATATTTTCATTTGGTTATTTGTTTTCCAAACACATTATTCGTGCATAGGTTGAACAATCTACCAGTGGGAAGATCTATTAGGCATTAATAATTTGCGAACAAATTGAGCTACAAATATATTTTCTTTCCATGCATGCTAGAAATATTTTATAGGACTGAATACAGAACGCTGGTTGTTAACGATAGTTTTGTTAGCCCTTGGCGTGCCATAGCACACCCAGCTAGCAGGGTATATGGGAGATGCTAGCCCCGTGTGTCGGCCAACACATGTGGAATGGAGGATATAATTTTGTGGATGTAATCCACGCCTGTTATTCGTGAGCTTTATGCTTGCGCCTGTCTTCATGGTTTCTAACCACGCCAGATGTTACTTACCCTTGTGGACTGTGTGTCCACACCTGTTATTCGTTCTGTCTAAGTCCTAACAGAAAACCAATTTTCCAAATTGTTTACTTTTAAGAACTATATCATTATAATTTGTTTTATATAAAAGATAAAATTTTAATTTATTGATCACGATTATCTTTCCCCTTTTCTCTTTTATTACTTAATTATTATTTATTTACTTGTTTATTTTCTGGGAACATTATTTACTGGAAAAATTTTGGTATTCAGATAGTGGGAGTGAACCTGCTCTTCAGTAGATCTTCTGGGACATCTTGAGACGAGGGATATTTTGTTGCTTCAATTACATAGTGGATGAGTGTAAATATCTAAATATTCTGCCTTTTTGTTCTAGAATCGCTCCACGAATCATATAGGCAAGATCCTCAATTAAATTATTTTGGGTTTGTATATATTGTATCGAAGTAGAACTCCGAATGTTGCTTGGATATGCTTTTGGCAGGTTGTAGAAATTTTGGGAAGTCCAACTTACAGCGGAGACTCTGCCGAAATTTTTACAATTAGTTCAAATATTTTACATTTACTGATAATTATTTAATATAAATGAGAATTGTACAATAAATTCCAATTAATTTGACAAACATATTAAGGATTTAGGCTTAAGGAATATGAGTTTTCTCATATTCCAGCTGATCACATTTCAAAAGTTTGGGGTGTGATAGTTGCGGTCCAAATAATAAATACAATAAATATTTCAAATTAATCAAACTGACACTAGCATGTTGTGACCATCTAAACAAGTTATGCAACTAATCGAGCAATCCTACAAATTATAATATTTTAAAGGTAATATAAATAATTAAGTTCCTATACCCAGATACTCATAATTATGACTTTAACCGAAAAATGATTTAATTATCATCCTCGTAGATTGCAAACCGAAGCAAGGCAAGTTTAAAAAAAAATTTGGTAAGCTTGTATATAGTAAATACACCGATTGATTGCAAAAAAAATTCTACAATAAACAACCATATGAATATGAAATAAAGTAAATTGTTCATACAAAACAGTAAAAATATTTAATGTCGACTTTTAACGTTGATATAATCATCATTAACCATAAAATAAATCTTAGTAGTTGAAAACTTTCAAACACTAGTAATTACTCACTGTTTCAGCTTCACACCAAGTGCACAATTATAGATAAAAATACAAGTATCATGTATTCATACCTGTTGAAGAAAACCATGCCATTTGTGAGTGACAAACAATCCTAGAAAACATGCATGTTCAATGATAGCATATCCATTTCTTGAATCACCAAGCACTAAGACCAAGACTTCCTAATTAGTAGAAAGATTCTCAATTTTTAAAAATTGCAAGTAAAGCAAGACATGCCCATCCTCATTGTTTTTCCACCACCATCACTATTCATGCTAGGACTTTCCACCCAAAATGGTGCCTTTGAGGTCTTAAGTGAGTCCGAATTTTGGGGCGATCGAATTTGGCACTGGTGGTGTTCACATCCACCATTACCTATCTCAAAATTATGCTTACTCACATGTTCCCCCACACCCAATTTTATTCATAAACATCATCGAATCTCACTGCCTCATCACGTACCTCTATTAGGTACAGTTTAGTAAAACCAAACAAGATTAACTTGTTGAGAATAGCTCTTAATATTGTTGGTAATAGCTGGTGAAATCATAGCCTGAGTCGTGCTCAAAGACACTGTCCTTAAGAGCTATTCCGCCACTCTCGGTTGATCGCGCGACAGCTTCCCAGGATTAAATAGACTCTTCCTACTAAAAGTAGAGACACAGAACAATAGAAATTCACAGAATATACTCAGGTAATTGCACAATAAAGTATGATAGAAGAGGAGAGAAAGGCTGACAATACCAAAACTCTTACTGAACCTGTGGCAAGCATTACCTTTTATAGGCAGATCTCATAATGCTCGGCAATAAAACCACCTTAATAATAATTTAAAAAATGGTTACAAAAATAAAAAGGTTAAATAAATATATTTAAGTAGGGAGTTATGATAATTAATCTTAATTTAATCCATAGTAACTCCTTTCAAAATATTAAAGATATTCTATAATATCTAACAGATTCTACAACAACAACTTTTCTCATTTCCGTTAGATGCTCCATATACGATGCTTATCATTCTAGCTACCAATCAAAGTATGTCAAGCCTATTTCCTGGAAGTATCGTGGGAGGAATGCACATATATACACACAAAATTATACGACCTCAAAGTTGTCAATTCTTCATCATTAAAGCCTATGGAGTTTAGTCAAAAATCAGAAGAGGTTGGCAATTGAGAACCCAATGCTTAACAAAGATAGTCCCTCTCAGGAAAAGAGTGGAAGCCTTCACATAGGAGTCCTGACTTGTTGACTTCGTTGTTGTGGATTTAGGGCCAATTTGTTTAAGATTTATTAAAAAAAAACAAAAAGAAGAAGAAGTGATTTTAAACAAGAAAACATTTGTTAAGATTGTGAGGGAGGTAAGCTAAACACAATGAATGATGTATCGAAAAATAAAAGAAGCTTATTTTCATAAACTATTTGAAATATCTTATTAAAAAAAGCTAAAAACATTTTTTTTAAACTTAATGTCTTCCAATATCTCAAGTGTTAAATAACTTTTTCCTGCAATTTTAGACAAACTAGCCCTAATAAATATCATTGTCAATGTTTGTTCACTAGTTTTCCTTTACTTGAATTCTACAATGACATCCCAATCTTCTAATAGGAGTGCCCTCACTTGACGGATCTGGTCCACATACAGATGATTCAAGTTTGTCATTATGTGTGTAGACTAATTACCTGAGCACAATCAATACATTACATATCATAAGAGCAGACATATCAAGTCCCAACCAATATATGTACAAGTAATGCTATCTTACTAATTCCAGTGCATGTGAGGATCAACTGTCCATCTTTTCCTTGTTATTATCTTACCAATTAAATTGCTTGATAACATCTCTCATAGTTGGTCTCATGCGTGGATCTGCCTCTGTGCATCTCAGAGCCAGGGAAAACAATTCGGTGACTTGTTGGAGTTCATTGGGATTTGAATACAAAACCTCCTCTAAAAGGCTTGAATCAACAATTTTATGAATGTCTCCTGTCTCCTCTAAGAGACTTCTTACCCAATCCCCTATCTCAGTTCCCCTAATAAATGATGAATCCACTGCCTTCTTTCGAGTTATCAGCTGAAGCAAGACTACCCCATAACTGTACACGTCAAGCTCCCTAGTGATAGTTGTATATATACTTCTTCCTGACCAACATAAAGATGTTACATATTTTAAAGTAAAATATATAGACTTCCCAGTTAATTTATAATATATTCAGAAAACTCCTTTCTATTTTCAAACATATACAAGCCTTCTCTAAAATCAATAGTTTCAAAACACAAAATTCTTCCATTTTTAAAATTTTATTTTCATCCAACCAACCATTAATTAACTGTTAAGTAACGTATATTGGATCAAAATACCTTCTTCAAACATGAATGTTATCTAAAAATAATTCAAGATATCCAAAAAAAATTAATGCATATGTTTTTAAACCTTTTATTCATATTTTAAACTCTATAAGTTTAGCAAACTTATTTATTTAGTACTTTTAAAAAAAATATAAGTACATAATTATCTAAAATAATATTTCAAACACAAATGCACAAAAAAATGATGAAATACGGATATTATATATAATAAGAAATAAATTAGTCAATATAATTTATGTTTATTGTTCTTTAAATTTTATTCCTTTGTTCAAATATTTTTAAATTATTTATTTAAATATTGTCATTTTTAATTATTTAAAGTTCCTTAAGTTGAGGAGCGAGACTAGATTATAAAGGCAAATTAATAATTTCATTTTTTTAACATAATTAAAAATTAAAATTAAAATATTTTTGAACCTTTAATGGAATAACACAAACAGTGTTAAAAATTGGGTCAAAGTGTAAGTTTCAAAAAAAGAGAAAAATCTTTGTAATGTTAGTAAAATATAAGGGAGTATTGCTCAAGGGAGGTTCAGAACGAGTACCTGGTGTGACTCGAATAGATGAGGAGGGTGTTGTGGAAGATTGAACCAAAAGCTTGGCAACACCAAAATCAGCAATACGAGGCTCCATATCAGAATCCAGAAGTATATTTTTTGGCTTGATGGCACAGTGCACTATGGCAGGATCACAATCATGATGAAGATATGCCAAACCTCGAGCAATTCCAGCTGCTATTCTATAACGAACATCCCAATTCAGCGATGGTGGGGGTTTCTTTTCATGCAAAACATCGTGCAGGCTTCCATTTGGCAAGTACTCGTACCACAGTACACCTTCTTTTTCTTTGATTGAACCCCAAAACATTTTAACTATGTTTCGGTGCTTAACCATTCCAAGCATTTTCATTTCTCTCTTTGCACTTAAGATGTTGCCTAAGTTCCCAGCAAATATAAGCTTCTTTACAGTAAAGACATCACCAGTTGGAACTTCAACTTTAGAAACAACTCCAGGAGTTCCTGGGCGGATGATATTCAGATTATTTGAGTTTGCAGAAGCCTCCTTTTCATGAAGATCTGATAACGAACCTTCATCGGAAGGGATCTTGACTTCCCCCTTAGAGATTGGAAATTATCACACAGAAAAACTTTCAAAATAAGAGGGATGCTTAACCAAAATACGAACAAGTAAATAAAGAGAAACCACTTGATAATGGCTTTTGATGTCCAAGAACAATGCTATTACCAAAACCACCATATAACACTATCATCAAATTGGGAGAGATTTATAAAATGTGGTCATTTGGTTTGGGTCTTGGAAACAGCTTTTTGCAAAAATGCATCCTACAATAGACTCAAAGAAATTTAAAAATTTAAAAGAATAGAATTCATATTATAGAAAAATTCTCAAAAAAGATGAAGCTATTAAAATATCCCAATGAGGTTGTCAAGATCTGTTGCAAAATTTGTATAACACTAAATATTTCAATGAGAGGGCAATACTAGCTCCTATTAGTGAGAGTGTTGATCATATCAATGATTATATGTGTGCTTTACTACCTGGTGAATCAATTGAATATTTAAGTTCAGACTCAGTTTGTAAATTTACTGAGAATAGTGATTCTTTTAATGATCTTTATATTACTGAATTCCTTAACACAATCACTTGCTCCGGCTTGCCTCCTCATAAACTTATATTGAAAGTAGGAGCACTTGTAATGTTGTTGAGAAATATAGATCAAGCATCTGGTTTATGTAATGATACAAGATTACGCATCACTCGTCTTGGAAAAAGTGTTATTAAAAGTATAACATTGAATGGATCAAAGCAGAATCAGAAAGTATTAATTAATTGAATAGACATGAATCCTTCAGAAAGTAGAGATGGCTATTTCGTATGCAACGAAGACAATTCCCTATTAGTCTTTCCTTTGCAATGACTATCAATAAAAGTCAGAGACAATTATTGAAACATGTTGGATTGTATCTCACTAAGCCTGTCTTTACGCATGTTTAATAATTTTTCACATTATCAAGGGTTAAAAGCGTTGAAGGTTTGAAAATACTTTTGTATGATGGTACAGGTGTTGAGAAGGCGACCACCACGAATGTTGTGTATGAAGAAATATTTAGGAACTTAGTGTAACTTATTCTCATTTAGTGTAGTGTGTTTTGTTGCTATTGTTTTTTATGTAATCGTCATTATTGTTGATCTGACATTTCAATGCATTGCAGTGTATTATTGAATCATAGTACATGTTTAATGAATTAAGACGAACATTTTCACATCTTCGCATACATATCAAGTACATTATAATGTGATTATAATTATGCATAACAAGTTTAATCTCCCCGTGGTGTTTAAAGCTAGTTATTTTAAAAAATGGAAGTCAAATTATTTAAATTGAATATAAAAACTTTTATTAGTATCTTGATAAAATATATATATACATACACAGACACAAACCCTCCCTAAACTTTGCGATTGTTTTGTATCCCTTTCCTAATCTTTAATCGTTTAAATTTAGGACCTTAATGTTTTAAATTTTAACCATCAACTCTCCTAATGTTAAAATTGTAGTTCAAGTTGACAGTTTATACTTGAAATTATGTGTCAAAGTATTTAACAGTAAAGGAGTTTATGGCTAACATATGAAACACTAGGGTCCTAAATTTAAACATTCAAAGATTAGGGAAGTGATAAGCAAATAGCCCAAAGTCTAAAAAAGGCTTTCATATTTTAGTCTAAAAAATGAAAAATTGAGAATTGAATAAAAGAGAATTTAGATTGAAAAAATTTACAAAAAATAAAGCCATGAAAATGCACTCGTGGGGTTGTAGGACAGAATGTAGTGAGCGCTTGCACCGAACCCAAATCTCATAGTAAACACATGTAGTGGAACGAAACAGAGGAAAATCGGAACTTTCCAAACAGCTATTCTGAAAATAAATTAATTACCTGAAAAAATAAAGAGGCCGCAGCAGTGGCGAGGGAATATCCCAAATGAAATGAAGCTTCGTGATCTTGAACCAAAATTACTGCATAAATTAGATAACACATTAGTCTCAGCCCTTCAAACAGATCTGAACAGAAAGGAAGCATGATTAGAGTATGTATGTGATTTCCTTATTTCTGCCAAGTTGTGCTTTAAAATGATGAAATTAAGCATCAGGATCAGATGCCATGTCAATCAAAGAATAGTTCCTACCTGGATCTATGGGTGTTTCAAAGAATTCCACAACATCTATCATTTTCAGTCTCTTTCCCGGATCTTTCTGAATACATATCAAAGCCACTAAAAGTGCTTTGATAACGTGCGCCTTCACATTTACATCTGAAAGCTCCCTTCCGAGGCTTGAATCAACAATTTCTTCAAGTTCTCTTGTTCCCCTCCATACAGACTTAAACCACCCTACTAAAGTGGTTTCCTGGTCCATAAACGAGGAATCTAATACTTGCTTTCTAGTTATCAGCTCAAGCAAAACTACCCCATAACTATATATATCAAGCTCACAACTTGGTACTATCACATAGGCGATCTCTGTCAAGACAACATTAACAACATAAATTGAAAGAGAAACTATACCTTTGGCTTATGTTCATATTTGTTTATGAGAATAAGAAACTATTAATTGCTCAATGCGGAGGAAAATGGCTATCCCTCTTCCACCTGCATGCGTACCTTCACTGCTAGTTCATCATCTGGATAGATATGTTCTTCATATAGGCTGAAATCTACCTAGTTTTATTAACATGTCACAAATAGAAAATGAGCAAGTGTAGAACAAAAGCAATTACCTGGGGCCATAAACCCTCGTGTACCTAGATGATATGTTGACCGCATACGCATCACAGTAGAGGACTGATTCAAAGCAATGGAAATACCAAAATCAATAATGTAAGGCTGCATATCAGAGTCAAGGAGTATATTCTTTGGCTTGATATCTCGATGCAATATGGGAGGATCAAAGTCGTGATGGAGATATGCTAGTCCTTTTGCAATTCCAATAGCAATCTGATAGCGGATATTCCAAGCTAAGCATGCTTGTGGATTGTTTTCATGCAAAACATCATGAAGGCTTCCATTTTCCATGTACCTGCTGATGGTTAGACCATACTCCTCATTCACCAAGAAGCCTAGGCATCTTGCCACATTTTGATGCCTAGTCTTTCTGGTCATTTCAATTTCTTTGATCATGTTTATTTTCCTCCTACTTTTCCTGGGAAAGTTAACCTTCTTAACAGCAAAAACTCCAAAATCAAGTCTGGCTTTATAAACAATTCCATGCCCGCCTTTGCCAATAATATATCGATCATGTAGATTCTCTGTGGCATTTATCAGGTCAATAATTTTGAATTCTCCTTTGTCATTTGAATCCAAAGCCTCTTGCGCTTCACAATCAGCATTCCCCTCCAACATAGATCCTTGGCCAACATCGTTGATGGAAAAAACTCGCTCACGAAAATAAGGATCGAAGTCCTCAGATCCTTGGCCAAAGACCTTCTCCTGAGATCGTTGGCCATAATGGTGGTCATAAATCAGTAATATTACCGACAGGCAAATGATAAACACTACAAATCCAAGTACTATAAATAAGATTGAACGTTTACTGCCTTTGTGATCAGTTGATTCAGAAACACATGGTTTCAAGAAGCTAGATTTGCAAGTGGAGGCATTTGAGGTTGAACAACGGACACACAGACCAGGGTTGCCCATGAATGATGATGGCAGCAAATTCAGATGTTGCATTTTCCACTCTGGCAAAGCACCGACAAAGGAGTTGTGTGATATATTGACTTCTGTTAATGAAGAGAGATCAGCAAGAACATGTATGCTTCCTGTCAAATTGTTCAAGGATATATCCAAAATTTGCAACTTTTTCAACTTCCCAATTTCTAAAGGAATCTCACCAGTTAATTTGTTAGCACTCAGATTCAATCCATACAAGAGATTCTGCAATGATCCCATTGATGTTGGAATTTTTCCTCCAAACATATTTCCTCCCAAACATATTTCCTCCCAGTTGTAGCTCGAGAAGCTGGACATATTCTGAGAAGAAAGATGGGATAACCCCACTAAAGCAATTCTCCCTTAAAGTTAATTTGGTCAGTCTTCCCCAACTCCTCAAGTTTGACGGGAATGAACCATTAAGAAGATTGAATCCCACATCAAATGTCTCCATTTTGGTACAGTATGATAGTTGCTTTGGCAAAGGACCTTCTAGGTTGTTGTCAGCAAGGTTCAAAGCCTGAAGGTGGAAAAGGTTTCCTAGCTCTGACGGTATAGGCCCAGTAATGTTGTTGGCGGACAAAATTAAAGCAGTGAGATTTGTACAGTTCCCTAAACTTGATGGAATTGTTCCAGTAATATTGTTCTTACTGATGTCCATGTATATGAGATTCTGATTACCTTCAAATTCAGGAATAGATCCAGAAAGATTATTTTCATTGAGAACCAACCTCCTAGGAGTTGCACATTTTCCAATATCATGAGGTATGCCCCCTTGGAGTCTATTAAAACCTAAATTTAGTAGGCGTAATTTCTTTCCAAAACAAAGATTTGGAGGGATGTTACCAGTGAACTTATTATTCATCAAGTCCAACTTCACCAAACTGCTATTGATTCCCAGGCCTTGAGGTATTGATCCAAAGAATTGGTTGTCAAACAATGAGATATTTTCCATATGCTTAAGCTCTGTCAGCTCTGAAGGTAATTTCCCAAAAAGGCTATTGTTATGAAGAAGGATATGCTTAAGACTTTGAATCTTCCAAATGGTGAGTGGAATTTCACCGGTCAAATGATTATAATACAATTCAAGGTCCTCTAGTTTGCACAGTCTTCCCAATTCATTTGGAATGGCTCCCTCTAGTTGATTGGAATATAAATGTAACGACTTCACAGATTTGCAGTTACCAATTTCTGGAGGTATGTTTCCAGAAAAATGGTTCTCAGAAAGATCTATATACGTTAGCAAACTGCAATTGCCTAACTCAGGGGTATCCTTCCTGAGAACCCATTTTTGGCCAATAAAATGTTCTGCAAGTGAGCCAACTGACCAATTTCTGCTCCCAGTTGACCAAAAATCCGGTATGCAGTGAGGTTTAGGTAAACCACATTGCTGTAACGGTCGCATTGTATTCCTGTCCATAAGCAAAGGGGTGGAATCAGAGGACTTCCAGCTTGACTTTAAGGAAGGAGGCGCAGAAGTCCAGTGGTTGAGAAGAGACAATAGAGTCAACCCATCGAACTCAAGGCAGAAGCAACATATAAAGGGCAAACAAGCGTAATAGATAAATTGGAGACTCATTCGGCCAGGGGAATTCTCTTTAAACAAAGAAAAATTATTGACACAAAGATGGGAAAGATTGGAGAGGAGCAAAAAGCGCTCACCTGGCTGCAACTTAGGCAATTAGAAGGGTGTTGTATAGGTATTTGCCACTGTTAAGGAGGAAGCTGATTAAATGTGAAGGAGAGGAAGCTTCAGAGTGAAGATGTAGCTGGGGCCTTCTCATTGAGACTACTATTAACATTTAACACTTTTTTTGGGGAGATGGACGGGGAAAACTGGAAGAATCAGATTTCAGTAAGTTTAGATTAAAAGAGGTGCACAAGTCAGTACTTCAAGAATGAAGCAGAGTCAACCCACTGGAGCCCAAACCAGAAGCCATGTGTAAGTGAGCAGAGAAGCATGGGATCGATAACTGGAGTTTCCGTGAGAGTGAAAATAATGTGCTAGCTTAAGTTAAAGGGGATGGAAATGATATCAAAAAGTATTCAAAGGACCAAAAAGTGTTTCCCTTGCTGCAGCTTGAAAGAAGGATAGGGAATGCAATATGCAGTGGACGTTGGTGGGTGTCACTTCTTTCCTTTGTCTTCACTCCAGCAACCCACCTTCCCCTATTCTTTTTCTTTGTTTTCTAATCTTCACTTTGGCAATGGCAAAAGATAAGTAAGTTTCAATCCATCTTTTAGCTCTTTATTTAAAGAGAAGTTCAATGAGATGAAAAGTGGGAACAGTTTTGGGCAATTATAGTGATTGAAATGGAAAAGGAGAAAGCTTTCACTTTCAAATATCGATTATTGTGGATCAAATACATATCCTTATTATTGTCTCTTCATTCCATACTATTATTTTCCAACTTTTTTTTGGGAGATGCTAATTCAAATAAACAAATATCTCATAGGTATTGAAATTTGGAAAAGCAGTGGAAACATAATTTTCTGTTTAATTATAAACTTTTCGGGACACAAAATCAAAAATATAATTGCATTAAGCATGAAACTTCAGAACAAAGACAGGAGATGCACAATGCTTTATATAAAATGAAAACATAAATTTTACAGTGTGACAAAATAAAATAAGTATATTCAAGAAAAAAAATATTTTATATTCTTACTCTAAAAATAATAAAATTTATTGAACAATGATAACAAAATGACAAACAAAAGAAAAATAATTATACGACTATCAAAGAATCCTAATATAGTAATCTGAAAAGGCAGCCTAATATAACATTTTAACCAGACAAGGGCAGGAGATTTTCAACCCAAAGGCTAATTTTGCCATCATGAAAAACTTCAGGAAGTTCAGTCATGACAAATAAACTAGTTTGGTAATTTAAAACCTGAGTTCATCAAAGGCGAGGCCTTTTATATGCAGTAATTTTGCAGTTGCAGGAGCATAAACAATAACAGATTATATCCCATTCAAGCAACTATTAGTGTACCCTTTATTTTTCCCAATTGGTTCTTTGAATATCTCTCATGAAGTGAAGAAAAGTGCAAAACATAGCAGACATATAAGGCCGCAAATACGAGTTTTAGAACTCAGAATGGGTATAATTTCAGTCCCCAAGAAGATATAAGAGAATATGACAATTAAGGACCTCACAAGGCCATTGATTTCAATTATAAAACTCAAATTATTGAAATCCTAATAATAAAATATGTTTTTTTTATTTAAAATTAAAAATATATATGAATTTATAAAATTAATTTCAAGTATTGAAATTATTATTATGGATTGAAATTATTGTTAATTTCAATTGAAAAAACCAAAATCCAAACTTAGAAGTGGGATTAACAATAATCTCAACCAATAATAGTAAATTCAATAGTCTCAACCCATATTACTTGGAATCCTTTTTCTCAATTGACATTAATAATAGTCTCAACTCATAATAGCAATTTCAATAGTATATTTTTCCTTGTTTTTCTAAATAGTTTATCTATGTATTAACAAATATAAAAATTCACAAGTAATTAGCTTCATATTCAGAAGTAACTTTGATAAATTTTTAAGACTATCATATATTCATAAATGTCTTTCAAAAGTTTTACCAATTAATTTTAGTTTCACAGTGGAAACAATACATTCCTAAGTGCAAATACTAGTTTTCCCAACTAAAATTAACAATAATTTCAATTAATCTTAGTTATTCTAATAGCGTGTTTTTTATTTAGGTTAAGATGTAATTTTATCCTTGAATTTTTTTTCGAAGAGCACTAAGCATCCTGTACTGATATTGAGGTAATTTTATCCCTAAACTATTTTCTGAGAAGCAAAAAACCCTTTCTGTTAGTTAGCCATTAATTCTTTTGTTTTCTACCAATGTGACAGATAAGACTTTGACCATGTCTTATGTGTGTTAATTTACTTCTAAACTTTTTTTAAAAAAGCGTTGGGTATCCTCAAATCTTGGTAAAATAAAATTTAATAAATCTTGTTAAAATACTAAAAATTTTAATATGTAATAATTTAAAAATTATTATTTATAAATATTCATTTAAAATTTATAAATTATTTTTAAATATTAACTGTTCAACCTAATTTTCATAAATTTATGGATGAATTGTAATATTTTATATATATATATCAATCATATTGTCAATATGATTGAGTTCCTTAAATTGTTTAGGTCATTCTTTGTAATTTTACGAACTAATAGTTTTCCTCCAAAATATTACACCACCAAATTTAATATTTTAATATTTTTTAATATTTTGTAATTTTGTATCAAAAATAAAAGGAATGAATCTCAAAAATGAAAAGAATGAACCTTCAAAGTAACATATTTTATAGCACATTAATGGGATAAGCAATATTAAATATTTTTGTTAGCATATTGTTAGTCCTAATCGATTTTGCATGTTTTTGATTTTACTCCTAACACTATAGTATGTAAAGAATATTAAATTTGGATAGTATAATATATTGGAGGAAGATTGTTAGTTAGCAAAAAAAAAAATACAAAGAAAGATCTAAAAGTTTAAGAAACTTAACCAATATTAAAAATATAGGTAAGTTTTCACCTATATGAAAGGCAAAACAATATGGGCATTATCTCAAAAATATTTATAAATTATTTATAAATATTTAAAAATAATTTGTAATTTTAGATGAATATTACAAATAATCATATTTAAATTATTAAATATGAAAATATTTAATATTTTAACAATATTTATTAAATGTTATTTTAACAAGACTCCAGGGTATCTAACATTCTTAGAAAAGAATTTAATGACAAATTAGTATCAAAGGACATGATTAAAAATCTTACTTCTTATTATGCGTGGAGACCACACACATGTCACGTTAGGAAAAAAAATGGCAAAGTTATCAACTGATTAACAAAAAAAGTTTTTTTGCTCCTTAAAAAAATAGTTTAAGAAAAAAATTATCTTACTTATCAATACAAAGTGCCCGACATTCCTCGAAAAATAGTTCAAGAATAAAAATGTACCTTAATCCTTTTTATTTTTCAAGTTAGGACAATTTTATAAACTCACATATATTTTTAATTTTAAATAAGAATTATGATTTATTATTGAGATTTTAATAATTCAAGACCTCTAATTATAATTAACGATCTTACACGATCTTTAATTGTCATTTTCTCAAGATACAATGTAAGAGTTGTTACAATATATCATTAGCAAGGCTTTTCTGAAACTGCAATTTGAAGACACGTTGTAATTTGTCAGCTTCAGCAGCATAAGTGCACGAATTTGGTAAGACCAGCAAATTTGCGGGAGCAAACTTTTTTTTGCCTTCAGCTATCCGCATTCCAACTCTCTTGCCAGTTCGAATCCCCTGCAGTCCCTGCAAGGTGCAGTGATCCACACTGCTTTCCGACAATGCAAAGAAAATTGATAATTTGAGTTTCTTTTAACAAATTGAAGGCTGCGTGCTTACATTGTGAAGTTGATCTTCAAAAACCATCAAAAGGCATCCCCCATTGATGACCAAAACATTTATATCTGCTGCCAAAACTATTATGCTCCACGAGATATAAAAACAAAAAAACAAAAATCAATGTAATCCTGTATCTTA
Organism: Prosopis cineraria; assembly: GCF_029017545.1. Lineage (NCBI taxonomy): Eukaryota > Viridiplantae > Streptophyta > Magnoliopsida > Fabales > Fabaceae > Prosopis > Prosopis cineraria. The sequence goes on from NW_026555343.1 coordinate 33,956,245, forward strand.
CAATGCGGGAAAAAGGATTTCATTCATCTACTCTTACTAAAGACATAAAATCTTACTGTAGGAGTCTCCAATGAATGGATAAAAATTAGCCATAACAAGAAGTTTCCCCTCAGGATCCAAGTTCTATGAGAGGCCAACGTAGCGACATGCTTGGAAACCATAAATAGTTAAATATATAATTCACGGTTAAAATAATATAATTTGATTAAATATGTAAAATTAGTCATATGGAAGACTTTAATATTTAAATAAAATTTTTTAATTTTTGAGTAAATAAAAAAATTTATTCATAAAATCTTATATATATCTTATATAAATAATAATTATCAATTTCTGATAATAATAAAACACAGTAGCATTAAAATTATTAATTTAGAAATTTAAATTCAACTTAGGGTTCAATATTCAAAAGAAAAAAGGAAAAAGCAAAGAAAATAAAAATAATAAAATCAAACCCGAATCAACCCATGAACCTTCCAAGTTAGCCGGGTTTGTCTAGGTTGAAACTGAGTTATATATGACTAGTTTTCTCAATCAACCGAATCGACTAGGTGATCTATTCACCAGTTTACAAATCAATCTAACTAGGTTGGTCTAAGTTTACAAATAATGTTAATAGGTATCTCCAATTGTTGATGGTAAGATATGGGCAGTCCCAAAGTTATTTGTTTACTTGATACAAGAGATTGATTTTGTTTCCATCTTTTACCAAAGAGTGTGTGTTTTCACAGTTGGTGCTGCTAAACTGGCACAAAACCTAATTTTAGATTACCATGATTTTCTTGATTAATTAAAGGAAAATTTTCAATTAAGGATTATGGAAGAGAAATATTTACTTGTGGGTTCCAAAAAAAAAATCTGAAAATTCTTTGCAAAATTTATAAACTCAACTGAAATAAAATGGGTGGCTAGAAAGACTAAAATGTACTTCTGCAAAATTAACAAGTATTTGATTACTACATATTACTTGCTAATTACTTACTTATACTTGTTAATTTCTTAACAATACTTATTAAATAGTTAACTAGTTAATTTTGTGGCTCTATAATCTTGGAAACATTACTTGTTAATTTGTCAACATGACTTGTTAATTACCTAACTTGTAAATCTTTTACAAAACTTGTTCACTTAACTGAAAAACATCATCATTAGTTGTTATTTTTTTTTACTTCACTTGTTAATTTATCAATATTAGTCATAAATTATCTAACTTCACTTGTCAATAATTATACTAATATCAATTGTTAATTATCTAACTTTTAATTATTAATTTATTAATATCAATTATAAATTATATGACTTATCAATCATCATACTAGTTTAATCATTTTAGCCTAAATGTATAATCATTATTATTAATTTTTTAACTTTACTTATTAATTTATTAATATCTATTGTCAATCATTTTTTCTTTTTGTTGCAAAAAAGTATTTCAATCTTTTCAGCTAACCATTTTATTTCAATTTAGTCCATAAATTTTAGGACCCACAAGTAAATTTTTAAATTTTTTTAGGACCCACAAGTAAATATCTCTTTTTTATGATCTTTAACTAAAATTCTCCCATAACTAAAGTTATCTACGTTTTACAAAAAAAAAAAAAACTTCGAAGAATGACAAATAAATCTTTCTAAAATAGAAAAATGACAGTTTGATATCATAAAATGTGATAATGATAGTGAAGTTTTAAGAAAATTTTTTAAGATTAAAATTGTGTAAAATTACTTTGATACTTTTTTGTGATTTAGAAAGTTGTAATTTTTAAATTATTTTAATCATTCATTCATGGAACCAAACTTATAAATATTCATACGATGCTTGTAAATTATATAAAATTAGTTGAATTTTACTTAATGAAAAAAAATTATTGGTAGAAAATTTTGATTTTATAAATTGTTTCGATCATTAGGGAAACCAAACTTACAAATATTTATACTAAACTTATGAATCATATAAAATTAGTTGTAGATGGGTATTAAAGTAATTTCATCCAAAAATTTAATCTCAACAAAGTTCCTTAAAATTTCACTATCATTATCACATTTCACGAAAATAAATTATCATTGTCCTATTTCAAAGAGATTTCTTTTTCATTCTCCCAAGAAAAGCTTTTTCTTATAACAAATACATAATATAATTTTTTTAGAGAAAATAATAATAAAATTCTTCTGAATTATATAAATGACAATCTGATCTCTCAAAAATCATAATTTCAATAAAGTCCCTTGAAACTTTTTGTCAATAAATTTTAAATTGAAAAGATCATTTTACCCTTTTAACAATTTGTGATTTCTAGTTCAATTCTTACTATTCTTGGAAGAAAAGTTGTGATTCTTTAAACCAAAGTTGTGAATAGAGTTTATTATTTTGAAAACTTGCTTTGCATTAATAAAAATTACACTTGATAAATTGTGAATTTTTGTTTAACTCTTGTGATTCACAAAACAAAAGTTGTTATTCCTTTAAATAAAAGTTGTGATTAATGTTTGTTTTTCAATAATAAAAATTACAATTGATAAGTTATAATTTTTTATTTAATTTTTGTGATTTACAAAAATAAAATTTATAATTTTTTAAATAAAAGTTATAATTAAAATTTGTTATTTTCATTAAGAGTAAAATTGTCTTTTCACTAAAAAAAGTTACTAACAAAAAAGTTTTTAAGTACTTCATTGAAATTATAATATTTTAATAGATTAAATTATTATTTATATAATTTGAATGAATTTTGTTATATTTTTTTAATTTTTATTTGATAAAAGTATTAAAAAATAAATCGTTTCATTCAAGTAACTAAAACTTAAACTGACATTTTATTGTTTTACTTTTATATTCACAGAAACGGAAAAAAATTTTTTTTCTTTTTTTTTCTTTTTTTTTCTTTCTTTTTTGATCCCCTCGTTCGTCAAATTTATAATTAAAATAAATTTATTTAATAAAATAAAATGAATGATGGGGATTGGGAAAGGGCAAAAAGCGTGGGAAAAGAAAGGGAAGAACCCTCTCCCGACACAGAAACCCACCGTGAATTCATGAATTCTTCCAATGTGCAAAGAAATATTTCCTTTCTCACTCTCTCTGACGCACAGCAGCTGGAAAACTTCCATGGCTCTTCCTCGTCTTCAAACTGTTGCATGGTGCCTCAGATTCGCCAAATTGTTGAGTATACTTTATAAATCACTCTCCTCTCCACTGTCCGCCGATTGAATTATGGTGTGCTAGAATTTAGATTCTATCATTTGTACTTTCTTCGACTTTAGACCCTTCATTTTTTTTTCTTTTATCTGCATTGATCCACATTATCCCAAACCTATTCTCTCTATCTAGTCCTTTAATTACCGTTCATTATCAAGACCTCAATCTAAACTTCCCCAACTCTCTCTCGCGTCTCTCACTGCCTCGTTTTTCACCTGATTTGGGTTTGGGTCCAATTCAGGGGTGTAGAATATGAAAATCAACACTTGTTTACTTCTAGTTTTGAGAAAGCTGAGGCATCAGCACACACTCAGCTCAACGTAGCTCTGCCATACTCGCTCACAGGGACATACACACACAGCTTATATTGCATTTCGGCTGGATAGATGCCCAGCAAATGGGACCTACAGGCTACAACATGTCATTGAAATTTTAAATATCAGTTTTGAACTTTAAACAAAGCTTAGCTCACCTCTGAGAAATTGTAAACCAAAAATTTAAAAAATCACGTTGTAATTTGTCGGATTAAACTGCACAATATCAACTAAATTGTTGACACCAGCAAAATTTGAGGCATACCCTCTGTTTGCCTTCAGCTACTCACATTCTAAATTTGCTTACGTGGAAAGGAATTTGACAGTTCCAGTTACATCCAGGGGAAAATTTTTGAAACTATAAATCACATTTTGAAGTTGAAGTTCAAAAACCATCAATAGGCATCTACATTTGAATTGCTGTGCAAGTGAGCTATTTCGCTGCTTGAGAGAAGAAACAATAGACTTCTGAATCTTACATTGCATAATCAACTATGGATTAAGGAGTTCGAACTTGGAAGCTTTTTACTTCTTGTCCTCGGATTAGCATCTTCTAATTGCTTGACAACATCTCTCATTGTGGGTCTCCTGCGTGGATCATTCTCAGTGCATCTCAGAGCCACCAAAAGCACTTTGGTCGCTTGATCGAGAACATTTGAATCCAAAAACTGCCCGGCAAGGCCAGAATCAGCAATCTTGTGAACATCTTCTGTTCCACCCCAGAGAGTTCTGACCCAGCCCACTATATCAACGCCCTCCATAAATGATGAATCTACTGCTTTCTTTCTGGTTATTAACTCAAGCAAAACTACCCCATAACTGTATGCATCAGATTCTCTATTATTTGCTGTTGTATATGCATTCTCTGTAATAGGCCAATATAAACATGTTAGTCAGTACAAGGTTTATGCAAATAAAATAACAAGCAGATTCATAATAGCAATAGAAGAAGTACCTGGTGCAATATAGCCTACTGTGCCAGGGACAGATATAGATGGTGTTGAAGCAGAAGCTTGATCCAAAAGCTTGGCAATACCAAAATCGGCTATGTGAGGCTCCATGTCAGAATCTAGGAGTATGTTTCTTGGTTTGATGTCACGGTGCACTATGGGAGGATCACAGTCGTAATGGAGATAGGCCAGTCCATGAGCAATGCCAATGGCTATCTTATATCGGACATTCCACTCTAAGGATGGCGGTGGATGCTTTTCATGCAAGACTTCATGAAGGCTTCCATTTGGCATGTAGGTGTACAAGATCAGACCAAAGTCCTTTCTCAACCAAAAGTCTTCCAATTTGACCAGATTCCGGTGCCTAATCTTTCCAAGGGTTTGAATTTCTCTAACCATGCTTAAGCTCTTGCCTTTGTTCCCAGCAAATGCAAGCTTCTTCACAGCAAAAACTTGGGCTGGATCTACAGTAGCTTTATAAACTACTCCATGAGCTCCTCTACCAATGATAAATCGGTCATTTAGGTTAGCAGTAGCCTCCATCACTTTGTTAAGTAGTAAGGAAGTACCTTCTTTGGCAGAGATCTGGACTTCTTGATTAGATTTTCTGCTACACACAGAGACTACTCCCAGCAGCAAAAGAACAAAAAATATTGACGATCCAAGTGCTATCATTGCTATTTTAACTTTACTAAGGCCTTTCTGGTTTGTCACTCTATCATCACATGGCTTTAGATAGATGCTCTGATTGCAATCCAATCTGTTTGATGATGAACAACTAACACACAGGCCTGGATTTCCCAAAAACGATGAAGGATAAGAATTAAGCAGCTTCATCAGCATATTTGGTACAGGACCATGAAACAAATTGTATGAAACATTGACTGTAAGTAATGAAGAAAGCTCAGCAAGAACTTTTGTGCTTCCAGTCAGATTGTTTCGAGATAGATCCAGACTTAGCAGATTTGTTAATTTTCCCATCTCTGGAGGGATTTTGCCAATCAGTCCATTAGCACTTAGATTCAACCCATAGCGCAGATTCTGCAGTGCCCCAATTGATCCTGGAATTTTTCCTCCAAACATATTCCCACCAAGCTGCAGCTCAGAGAGCTCGTTAAATTCTGACAAGAAATCTGGGATGCCCCCATTAAAATGATTTTCCCATAGAATTAATGTGGTAAGCACCGACCAGCTCCTCAAACTTGGTGGAAATGCACCATTCAGTAAATTGTATCCCACATCAAAACTATCCATTTTAGTACACTTTGATAGCTCGGGTGGCAAAGGACCTTCTAAGTGGTTGTGAGCAAGATGAAGAGTCTTCAGGCTAGCAAGGTGACCTAGCTCTGGTGGTATATGCCCCGCAAAGTTATTATTTGACAAAATTAAATCAGTGACATTGGAGCAGTTTCCCAAACTTGGTGGGATTGAGCCATTAATATTGTTTCTGCTGATATCCATGAACGTGAGATTTGGATTATATTGAAAATCAGGAAAAGGCCCTGTAAAATTATTTTCTTTGAGAATCAACCTTCTAAGAGTCGTACACCTTCCTACATCTGGAGGTATTCTGCCTTGAAGCTGATTGAGGCCCAAATTCAGCATAGTTAATTTCTTTCCAGAACAAAGATTTGGCGGGATGTTTCCAGTGAACTTATTATTCGTAAAGTCCAACTGTACTAAACGGCTTTTGATTCCCAAAGTTTGAGGTATGACTCCAGAGAAGTGGTTGTTAAACAATGAGATATTCTTCAGATGCTTGAGCTCTGTCATCTCCAAAGGTAGTTCTCCGGAAAGGCTATTATTGTACACAAGGATATGCTCAAGACTTTGAATCTTCCAGACACTACGAGGAATTTCACCGGTAAAACGGTTGGAAAACAATTCAAGATCCTGTAATTCACTCAACTCTCCTAGCTCACTAGGAATTTCACCCTCAAGTTGATTGGAATACAAGTGCAACTGTGTCAAAGACTTACAATTTCTGATCTCTGGAGGTATTTCTCCGGACAAATGATTCACAGGAAGCCTCAAAATGGAAAGCTTGTGAAGAAGACCAATGGAGGTTGGAATATTGCCAGTTAGGCCACTGCTAACAGCAGCAAATTGGGTTAAACCACTACAATTCCCCAAGCTTGAAGGAATTCCTCCACTAAATGAGTTGTATGACAGATCTAAGGAAAGCAGACTTTTACAACTGCCAGAACCCAATGGAATAGTGCCCCTAAAATTATTACTAGCAAAGCCCAAATAAACTATACCATGGAGATTGTTAAGAGTGTCAGGAAGGGTTCCCTGAAACTGATTCTCATTCAAGAACAATTCCTGCAATTTACTACAATTCCCAATTGAGGAAGGAATTTCCCCAGACAACTTATTATTCTGAAGATACAGGACCAAAAGCTCACTCATGTTTCCTATACCTGAAGGAATGGAACCGTTTAGAGAGTTATCAGACATTTCAACATGTTGCAGGTGAGGGATTTGAGTGATGAATTCTGGGATTTGACCAGTGAATTGATTATAAGAAAGGCTGATAAACTTCAAATTTTGCAAGCTTTTGAAGCTACTAGGCACTTGTCCACTGAAGCTGTTTACAGAAAGTTCCAAGTACTCTAGCACACTAAAATTTCCTAACTCGGGAGGAATTGTTCCAGATAACCCATTATCCATCAATACAAGGCTCTTCAAGTGACTCAGAAGTCCAACCTCAGGTCCTAATTGACCCTCAATCCCATAGCCAGTGAGGTTAAGAGAGATCACATTGTGGGCATGGTCGCACTGGATTCCAACCCACGAGCAAGGGGTGGAATCTGAGAGATTCCAGGTGGACTTTACAGGATGAGGCACAGAAGTCCAACGCCTCAAGAGTGACAATAGAGTCACCCCATCAGAGCTCAAAGCAGAAACAGAGCATAACAAGGAAGAAAAACATAGAGGAAGAAGAACCCAAAGAAACCTCATTGGTAACAAGACAAGAGACTCGACAAGACACCAACCAAGGTTGGAACTTGGGAGCCTTACTTACGCTACGAGGAACAGAAAGCACGTACCTTGTTTGTTGCCTTATAGCAGTTGTTTACAAGAAGAAGTCTCTTGGGATTGACATTCTTTGTGAAGAATGAGACTGAAACAGGGTTGAACATTGGAAGAAAGAGAAAGGAGAAAAACGCAGAGAGGAGCAGTGTGAAAGGTGGACTAGAAAGAAGAAGCTAGAATGCTGGCGGTGTCAGGAGCTCATTAATCATAATCATAGAATAAAAAGAAAGAGTGATTCAGTTATTGATGTGCTGCTCTACTGCCACGCTCATATATTGTGTGTGTGTGTGTGTGTGTGTGAACGAATGTCCAAGTCTTTGTAACTTTGTTTATTAACTAATGCATAGGTTAGGCAGTTGGCTGGTGCGAAAGCCGTTCGCAGTCCACTTACAACGTAAACGGTGGATGAGCATGAACGAATATTTTCGACGCGTTTGACGGGTTTGGAGCCATTTTCTCATTAAACAAATATTCTCTCACCTCCATTTTATAAAAGATTTTTTGAGGTGATTTAGTATTTTAAAATATAAAATATTTTTTAAAAAATAAGACTTTATTAGTGATTATTTATCTCAATATTATTTCTCATTGTCTTACTCCTCAAACATATTTTTCTCTCTCTTATTAAATAAATGATATTTTTAAAAGTTTATAAAAAATTTAAATGTTAAATTATATTTAATTCAATTTATTGATATTTGTAATTTTAAAAAATATCCTATAAAACGGAGAGGAGAAAGTGCTATTATGATCTTGTTTATAATATAAAGTACTCCTTGCTTCTATTATAAGATGCATTGTCAAAAAATTTCTTGGCCTTTAATACAAGTTGTATAAAGCTTTGTTAATTAACAACGTACAATTTCACTCATAACAAATTGCGAGTATTAAAAAGAAGATTTAATTTTGCTTTTGATGTTTTTATATGATTTCTTAAATATTGTGTTTCTCTCTTTTTTATATAGAGTTAATTGCTCTTCTTAGATGCTAGTGAGATGGTTAAAAATGACTACGGGAGAGTATTTAACAATAACAAAAGTAGTTCTAATTATAAGCTATAAAATAAAAGGATGAAATAATCTTACAGTTTTACCATTTAACTTGAGAAAGTATTTGCACAAACAACAAGATGATTATAACTTACTTTACTTAATAAAAATATAATTGAAAAGTTTATTTTCTTGTTAACAAATAAAATAAAGTCTGCAAAAAACAAATAAAATAACATAATAAATTTTCTTAAAACACATGAAAAAATTGTCCAAATATCTTATAAATAGGGCTGGGGAAATAATTTTCATATTTATTTTTTACGTCAACAAACATGGCAAGAGTTCAAACAAGGGGAGTTTTCCATCGTTGACTGGAAGCATAAAGACTGAAGCTTGAGTTCAAACTACTTTATAATCTAATATATGTATGTTTTCTCTTGATTCCGTAAGCACTTTTGACTACAACGCAACTCAATCCAAAATGACTAGACTAGACAATACCATGTTCACATCACTAGTAAATTAATTTTTTTATTATTAGGATTAACATTTTACAAAGTAAAGTTTTCACTAATTACAATTTACAAATTAATGTTGAGATAAAAATCAATTATTACAATGACAAATGTGAATTTGGTTTAACAGAAGGGACTAGTCTCTCATAATATAGTAAACTGAGAATTTATTATTTGTTAGGAAAGATATTCACATTTAATACTCAACTATACATCAAACAAAATTATCTCTAATAAGAAAATACTTATAAATAATAAAAAAATCAATTACTATAATGTGATTTATGTTTAAACAATATCTTTGTAAAAAGTAAATTTAACCTATTAAAAAATGATATATAATTTAAAAATAGTTTTAGATATATAATAATTTAAAACTACTCTCACAAAATGACGAACCAAAATTTAAATTTGTATTAGAAGATGCATCCATATTTAATACTTAATTGTGATTGTCTTAAATAAAAAATCTATAAGTAAAAAAAATAATTAAAAAGTATATCAACTTTTCATGATATACTCCTCTCTCTCTCTCTCTCTCTCTCTATATATATATATCTATTTGTCAAATAAAACTTTTAAAAAGTTTTCGGTATGAAAAAGTAATTTTTAAAAAAGAGATGAAGAATATTTTTTTAAAAAAATGGGATAGACATATTTACTTTTTTTTTATAAAAATATTTTTTTATTCACTTCTACTCAAACGCAATCTCACAAGCCAAAACAAAATAGTTTCAGGATGTGTTAGAATTTTAATTAGATATAATTAATTATAAAAAATTAATCAACATAATAAATTTTAATTAAAATTGATTATGTTATAACATGATGTGTTTAGATCATATTTTCTAAAATTAATTTTGATTAAATTAAAGATATTTGGGTGATTTAATCAAAATTAATTTCAGAGATACAAATTACTATAAAGGGCATTTTTTTAAAAATGTAAATAATGATAAAATTGTATATAATATTATTAAATTTGTTGAACTCTATTTAATAAATAAAATGTGTTAATGTTAATTTCAATAATAATAATAATATAAATTTTGTGAATTTATTGACTAAACAATATATGCAAAATAAAATGTAGTTTGACCCATCAATAATCAATAATAATATGAAAGCTGGTGAGATACTCGAAACCCTCCACCCTTCAGGGATGCGACACGGTGGTAGATTGCAACACCCACTCCCATGACACTCATCATAATAAGTATATTTTTTATTAAAAAAAAAAAAACAACAACGACAAAGGACAAGCAACTATAGATGGGAGACGAGCATATCAGAGTAGAGAGACAAGACAACAGACTCGTTGATACAATCAGATTGAAGAAGAGAGACAGCAAACTTGCTGATATGAGCAAATCAGAGCAGATTGGACAACAACAGAGATAGTTGGAGGATGATAGAGAGATGAGAGGAGATCTGAAACTCACCAAAGATGGGAGAGGTAGGTCGGTGCTAGAGATGCATGGGAGGATGATGATGTGCAGCTAGCTAGAATGCAGTTAAAGCTCAAAGGATATTTGAAATTTGCTAGAGGGGTGTGCCTAGGAGGTAAAATTTTTGACAACTGACAAAGGAAACTCATGTTGAAATCGATTCCAATAAGCCATTCTTTTCAGCTTATAACAAAACATGGTTCTAGTACAAATAATCGATTATATGAAAATGGGAGAGTTTGGGTGATTTTTTATCAAAACCATGGTTTTGGTTTATATAATCGAATCTGGCACCTGCCCAAACCGGCACTCAACTGCAAGCAGTGTTGGGCAGGGGATAAATGACTTTTTCAACTCACGCTAATCCAAATTTAAAGGACCTTCGTGCAGATGGGAATCTTGAGCTAATTAAGAAGATTATTACCTTGATCAATCAAATCTGGTAGGCTGGAAATCATGCAATTCATAACAAAGGAAATATCACTCCAGACAAGGTTATCCATGCCTTCCGCGAGAAAATTTTGTTTAACAACACAACAAGGAACAATCAGGACCCACAACATAGAAGGCAAGACGATAGACAAATTACTATTCTCTCACCATGGAACCCGACAATCGTCCAACAGGGTTGGACTCTGTGGATGGAGAAGAGAAAATTTTTGGGAAGAAATACTTGGTTCTGTTTGGTCAGATGACGTGGCTCCCTGATTAAAACCTTTCCCAATCCTCAAAGCTATAAGCACAATAATCGCGCAGAGTTAAGCGTCCTCTTAAGAGCAGTTCTGAGCTGGATTAAAGGAGTTGTGGAAGATTGGAATATGCAAAATTTACCGATTGGAATTATTGGTTATAGAAAGAAAGTACTTGGAAGGAACACGCAAGGGGTCAGTAAAACGAACGGAGATATAATACATGAGGATATTTCGCGACTCCTTTCGATTTTCTCTAAAGTGTATTTTCTAGCCTATGATGCTCTTTCTTACTTGAACTTTTCCTTCTCTCCTGGTTTGCCTTTTTTGGGACCTTAATTAGTGTAATTTTTTTACTGTGTTAAATATTGTAATGAATTCCAAAAAAAACAAAAGAAGGGGGAAAAAAAATTCAAACTAGCTTTTTTTTTTTTAATGGGTTGATGAAACTCAAACTAGCTTTAACTTCTCTAACTGAGATTGGGAGCTCCAAAAGATCAAACCAAACAGTGTCTTTGTTTTTTTTTTTAAATATTTAATCTTTTAATTAATGCTATGTTTGGTAGGTTTGAATCTGAAATATGAAAACAAAAACAGAAATGGAATCCATGTCAAAACATATTTGGTATGATATAATCATGATTCTTTAGAATCCTGATTCTGACAAATTTCTCAGAATCCGATTTCATCTCAAAAGTTATGGAATTTGATTCTGTGTAACTTTCCATCTTCTCTCTCTTCCATCTCTCCATCTTACCCTTGCCTCCCTTCCTCTTCTTCTTTTTCATGGACTTGATGCGTGCTGGAGCAACGGCATTAGCAGTTGGCTTGCAACAAGTGATAGAGGAGCACCTGCAGGAGGAGTTGTTGGCATACGTGTGGGAGGAGATTTGGCATGCATTCTCGCCGTGCATTCTTATCGATAATGAAGGACCCATCATCGTTCATGCATTCTCGTCATCGATAAAGTGCCCATCACCTCTCTCTCTCTCTCTCTATCTCTCTCTCTCTCTCTGTGTGAGCGTTCTTGGTCTGGCGATGACGATGAAGAACTGAGCAGCGATGCAACAGTCATCACTGTCACCTTACTCTAAAGACATCATCATCTGCATTGATCTCCTCCTCTCTTTTTCTTTGGTCTTCATCTTCTTATTCAGTCAGGTGTCGTCGGAAAAGAAGAAGAAAGCAGTGACGATGAATCATGAGAAGGCAGCGACAGACTGTAGGAGGGGGTCCTTTCGGAGAAGAAGAAGAAGAAGAAGGGGAGGGAGTCCTTGCCGGCACAGTGACGGACGGTGGCAAGGATGCTCATCAGGTGAGGAGGAGGAGGAGGCAGTGACGTGATGCAGAAGGAGAGGAATGGCCGAATGAGACTGTTGGGCTGATGGAGATAATTTTTTTTTAAATTTTAAAAAGAGCACTTTGGTCTTTTCTTATTTTAAGTACTTATATTTTATTAAAATTATATCAAGATTCCATCATCATACCAAACACACTTTTAAATCTAATTCTATTTCAATTTCAATTTCAATTCTGATTTTAATTCTAATTCTGATTCTATCAAAAATTCTTTTATCATACCATATATGGCCTAAGTTTTTACAGAGGGGAAAAAGTAAGTTAATTTGAGCACATTTTTAAATAAAATAATAATAATAATTTGAGCGCAAAGCCATTCACTCCGTTTCTCGCTGGTTAGGGTTTTTGCTTGGCTTTTGTCGAGTTGAGAGCCAGTCGTGCCGGAGAGTTTCAACTTTTTCGCTCCCAAAAAACTCTCTTTTACCTTCTCAGCGCCGAAACCAGCAGCAACATCAACCATGGCTAGCACTAAGGTCCAGAGGATTATGACCCAACCCATCGTAAGTTCATTTTCTCTTTTTCTTCTGTTTACTAAATTGTCTCAATTCTTGTTTCTCATTCACCGCTAATTTCCTCTTTTTTTATTTCCCCTTTCTTCAGAATCTGATTTTCAGGTTTCTTCAAAGTGTAAGTGAAATTCCGATTTCTATTTCTCGTTTGTGCTTTGGCCTGAGGTTTTCTGTGTGTTTGAGATTCCCTACCTGCTTAAGTGAGAAATTTTGTGTAAATTGTTTTTTTTTTTTGTGATTTTCTGTGTCGCAGAAAGCTCGCATTCAAATTTGGCTTTTTGAGCAGAAAGATTTGCGAATTGAAGGGCGTATAATTGTAAGTTCGCCTTTATTATTATGCTATTGTATGCGATGTTCACAATTTGAAACCTGTTACTCCGCGTTAGCATATTTTCTAAGGATTACTTGGTTTCTGTTTCTTTGTGATAATATGTTCTGATTTTCCTTCTGAAGCTTTATTTGTCTGTCAAATTGGAAATATAAAAACTGGTTCCTTTTCTGGGGTTTGAATATGATTCATGGGAACGAAATTGTACCCCGGCTGAGTCCAGATTCTGAGTTTGTTTTATTTTACGCTTGCAACAGTAGGCTGCTTCCACTAACAGATGTTGCAAACACCAGAATGCAGGGGTTTTGTTTTATCCTCATAATCTGCATATTTTTCTACTAATCCAACCCTCAATTCAAAGCCTTTAAACTGTCTTGGAGGTTTCAGTGTGTTTGCTGTGGTTTATAAAATTGTTGACCTTAGCTTGGAGATCACTAGACATCTTTCACACCACCCAGAAATTAAATTTCTTCATGGGGTACAATTAGGGATGTAGATTTTGCATGTGTTCTTTTTGTTGCTGCAGCTGCTGGGAAAATAATTCAAGCAATTTCGAATCATCCTTTTATAAATGCCCACACTTTTGCAACGCCCTGCTTCAGCACTCACTATTAGCTCTTTAACTATCAAAATTTGATTTTGGGTGATTTCTTGGCCTAACTGATTTTTCTCTATGTTGTAACTTCATTCGTGTGAGCATATCATGTGTTTGTTGGACTGTTACTGTGTCCTAAACCTAATAAATGTTGAAAAACATGGCTATTCATTATCTTTGATTGAAGGCCAAATAAGTTTTAGTTTCCATTTGCTGATCAGGGGTTTGACGAATACATGAACTTGGTTCTGGACGATGCTGAAGAAGTGAACGTTAAGAAGAAGAGCAGAAAATCCCTAGGTGAGTTGTGAGACAGTGGGACGTGGTTCTGTTTTTTCATGTCATGGATTTTTCTTAATGGTTTCATCTTTTTCCTTGTAATGATTTTATGAATTGAAACTTACAGGTAGGATTTTATTAAAAGGGGACAACATAACTCTGATGATGAACACGTAAGCAATGCTCTCTCTTTCCTGCTTGCACATTTGTGTGTTGATGGCTACTGAGCTAACTAGTTTTCTACTGATTCCTTGTATTGTCTTTGTTCAGGGGAAAATGATGAGGGAGCAGCACTGTGAATCACGTTATGGGGTGTCTATTTTTGGAGGTCAACCAAAGAGATGCCTTTGAAACCTAGCCTTTGATATATTTGATGATGTTAGCATCTCGGTAGAAGAATTATGTGTTAAATCAAACTTCTGCTTTTTGTAAACCCTAGTTTGTTTCCTAGTTCATAATGCTTATCTAATTTCCAGTGGATACTCCTGCACCTCTTGTTTTTTGTTTTGGTTTTCCCCAGATGATGCAAAGGGGAAATCTCATCAAGACACTTGGTACTTGCAACAGATATTGAAGTTCTGTAAAAAAAAAAAATTTAATGTCACTTGGTGTTTGGGTACCGCATTCAAGCACCAAAAGTCCTTTTAAAATATGTGCTTTTACCGAACAAATGTTTGGTTTAAATGTAACTATTACAATATGGTAAGGCATGATCTACATTTTGGAGCAGTTAAGCATATGTCCTAGAGGGGACCTGCAACTCTAGGGCAAGGTAAAGCTAGTGTAAAAAAGATTTTTTTTTTTTGGCCAAATAGTGTAAAAAAGATTTCGTTCAAATTAAAAACACCTTAACTGTAAATTTGTTACACAAAAGTGTTTTAAAAAAATGAAAAAAATGTACTTAGAAAAAATGATATAGACATGTCAATGTCTTTCATTTCATCTTTAGAAAATAATTTCACTGTCCGAATGTTATAAAATGTTCGACTTGGCAAGATTTATTTTTCCGTAGATCATTTCCAAGTTCGAAAAATGACATCATAGGAGCTGATATATGTTGCCTCCGAGAATCTGCCTGGATGAGCATTCGGCAGTTCAAGTGGTTATCATAAGGTCAATACAAGAATCTATGATGTCATTAATATGCTGAACAGATAGGGAGCTACATTGTGCAAGGGTCTTCATTCTAATGATGTCTTCTCTGATTGCTTTAACAAATATCGTATCATCAGCACATTTATGTCGCAACATTTGACTCCAACCCCTGTGAAATCGAAGTCTAATGCTCGTATGAAAAATTGTTTTTTAAAAAGCAATATATATATATATATATATAAAGAAAATGAGATAGATGCATTTCTCTTTTTTTTTAAAAAAAAAAAAAAACACTATCAAACATGCTCTAAGTTATAAGCTCTTGCTTGGTAGATCATTATTGACAAGACATTAGCACCGGTAGCTAATTAAAAGACTGGAGAAAGAGAATAATTTTATTGGAGCCCTAGGCTTGGCCAGGAACAATTATGTCAATCATTTCACCATTCACAATTATTTGATATGAAACCACAGTCATGCATTATGATAATCTTATTTGCCGGGGTGAGAATCCCATATATTGCGTAAAAATTCCGGAACACTTCATCATTAGCTTTTGCTATATTCACTTTGACAGCACAACAACCCAACATTTCAACAGCTAATGGGCTTATAGTCGTTGAAAGATTCTGCCCTCTCACACATGGGAATAAGATGATAAACAATTTTTGAGTCATCTTTAATAAATAGCTTTTGTTATAATTATCCATCACCATAGCAATAATATCATCTTGTAAACATATTCCGGTACGCTTGAAAAAATTTAGCATTGTACTCCTGGTATCTCACCCTTTTTGTTGATAAATCTTTGCCTTTCTTTTTTTGTTTTTTTAAACGATTACCATGCAATCATTTTCTTTCACGAGCTATATAATTCAATGGCAAGTTTCTTGGCAGCATTACTTGGCAAATGAATATATGCAATTAGAATCTGAAACTTTTCACTGAGCATTAAAAATAGCGCAACTTACAAGACAAAACAACAACGATCATTTAAAAAAGAGAGAAAAACATTGAAAGGGGCTGTTTGTGGTTCAGCAAGCTTTATTCCCAGCTCATACAACCAGACACCTTACGATACATAATGCTTTCTCTACCACTCTAAAGAACCTTGCGTCCTGAACCTTGTTGTATGAACTATAGATTAAGGAAGACGAACTCTTCAATGGCAGACACAGACCCTATCTTGTTAAGAGTCTCAGTGTTTGGTTCTTCGTCAACACAAATAGCCATAATGGCCTTCTTCCCCCTTGAAGTTCTTCCCACACTCATGAAGCTCACATTCACATTCTGATCACCCAGTATGTTCCCAACTTGGCCAATCATGCCAGGTTGATCAACCTGGCGACACAATATTAAGTTCCCCTCTAAGCTCACATCCACATCAAATAATCCAACCTTTATGAGATGAGGCACCCCAGATTTCACTTTCCCCTCAATGCTTATCACTCCATTGGTCTCAGATACAGCACTTGCAAGCTTCGACTCCACGTTTGATATCAGTACCTGAATTGAGTCCACTGGGACCTCTGGAGATGAATTAACCACCACCCTTTCCTCACTGATGCGAAGACCCTTCTGCTTTGCTATGAAATCTGCATTTACAAGGTTAATGATCGAGTCTGATATTGGTTCGATGATGCCTTTTGTGATCATCGCTCGCAGAAGCCTTGTGTCCAAGTTATCTGGATCTCTGGCGGATCGATAAACCACCTTCACAGATTTAATTCCACTTCCTCCAGACACCAATTGCACAGCTAGCCTGCCTAGTTTCTTGGCTAGCTCAACAAAAGGAGCCAGTTCAGTCATCACCTGATGACAAAGAGCCCATGTTTAACTTGCTTCAATAATATAGTAATACTAAGTCATAAGCTGTGATCAATCACATTGTTTACCTCAGGAGCAACCAAGGGAGCATTAACAGCAGTTGCAGAAAGTTCTCCTTTCAATGCTCCAAGTACAGCTTCTGCTACTTCAATGGCTACACCCTCCTGGGGGGCCGGAATTTGATGCAGATAACTTGGTCAACCTTAAAGAAGAGAATTTTGAAAGAGGAAGCTGAAGGCAAAATACTGTAAGTCAGAAGGTAAACTAAGACAAACCTGTGCCTCTTTCGTGCTAGCTCCAAGATGAGGCGTGACAGTGACATTCTCATGTTGAATCAACTTACTGTCTGGGGATGGAGGCTCCTCAGTGAAGACATCAAGTGCAGCCTACTCCACATCATATCAATATATATAATAACAAAAATTTATGACATGACACAGTTCACGACCCAGACACCATATGATACACACAGGAAAAGAATGAAGCGAACAGGTGAAACAAACAAACAAAAGGTTGTTCACTTTCATCATACCTGAGCGACAATTCCACTGTCAAGGGCTCTGACTAATGCATCTTCATCTATAACTCCACCTCTAGCGACATTGATGACGCGGACTCCCTTCTTCATATTGGAGAAAGTATGGTCATTAAAGATCTTGTTAGTGGTGGGGGTGAGAGGCATGTGGAGGGAGATAAAATCTGCAGTGGTTATGGCCTGCTCAAACGATACCAGATCAACCCCAATTGCTCTGGCTCTGTCTGCTGGAGCATATGGGTCATGAGCGATCACGTTCATACCCAAACCCTTTGCACGCCTAGCCACTTCAGATCCTACTTTTCCAAACCCCATTATTGCTATGGTCTTCCCCACCAGTGAAACCCCAACATATTTGCTTCTTTCCCATTTGCCTGTAAAGTTTTTGCATCTTGTCATCATCCTCTATCAATATATCTCTATGTATATGTATAGTTTGAATAGGAAGATTTTGAAGCATAATTATTTTCGCCTTTTCCGGCCAGGTTTTTAGTCTCTTGGTCTTTTGCGGCAATGAATTTACCAAAAATTGAGCTACAAAGACGATACGGAGACTTTTCACTTTCTAGTTTCATTTCCTCATCAGTTAAGGTAAAGAATTTTTTATCAACAGCTAAGTCATAGAATGGGATCTTGCCGAATTTCAAATACTTACACAAAGTTTTATTGTGAAATTCAACATACCCATTGATAGATCCACAAATGATAAATTGGCAATATAATGGTCAAATCTAATTATCGCAGCCTTTGATTCCCCCCAAAAATGCAAACAAGTTCAGAACTATATATGTATCATTCTGTTCTGTGTTTTCTCTTCTATTTTTAGGTTCTTTTATTTATTTACTCTTTTCTTCAGTGGCAAAAAGAGAATAGGCTTGCTTCTTTAACGAAGTCAACGACGAAAACATAACCCAAAATCGATTTCTTACCAGCTTTCATGGAGGCGTCAGCCTGAGCAACATTTCTTGCCATGGCAGTGAGCAGAGCGATCCCATGCTCTGCCGCAGCAATAGTATTTGCCGTCGGCGCATTAACGACGAGACACCCAAACTCCGTCGCAGCTTGCAGATCCACATTATCAATCCCCACTCCAGCTCTACCCACAACCTTCAACTTCCCCTTCGCAGCCTCAAACACCTGCCTCGTCACCTTTGTGCCGCTCCGAACAATCAAAGCATCAAAGGATGCGATCTTGGAGCAGAGCTCTTCCAGCGAGAGGTTGTAAGAACATTCAACGCGCCCAAACTCTCTCAATACTTGAAGGCCAGAGTCTCCGAGCTTCTCAGAGACCAAGATCGTGGGTTTGGGACCTAAGGAGGAAGATTCAAGATCGACGTTAGGGGTTAAGACAGAGGACTTCGAAGGGTCAAGCGTCCTCAAAACATTGTTGACAAGGAGAGAGAAGCGTCGAGAATGGCGAGAGAGCTTGAGGGAAGTGGTGGGTATGGAGGAAGCAGAGGTGTTGTAGAGGAAGGAAAGAGCAGAGGATTTTGAGTTCGACTGTGAAGAAGAAGAAGAGAAGAAGGTGGGTTTGGCAAAAGAAGCAGAGAAGGAAGCCATGGAAGAGAGAGGGGGAGAGAGAGAATTCAGTTATTTTGAGGAATGTGCTTCAATGAGAGAGGGTCTCACATTTTTTTGGAGGAACAGGAGCCTTAAAAATGGAAGCAGGAAGCAGAGCAAGCAGACAATTCAAGAATTCAACTCTTCCTCTCACTTTCATTAATTGTGATACATTGGTAAAAAAACAAACATAAATTGTACTATTATTTTTTTTACCAATAATAAATTGTGTTATTGGGATTGCGAAATTTTAATAAATTATGTCCTCTTTTACCAAGCTTGAGGATTGGTAAAAATAATATAATAAATTATTGAGTATTTTCTGAGAGATATCATAAATAATAATATTAAGTGTTTTGTGTTTTTAGAAGCAATCAATGAATTTTTTCAAATATGCCGTTAATGGACTTTTGAAATTAATAAGATTTTTGTATTTATTGGTAAAAAGTTATCCTTATATGAAGGTTGCGACACAGAAATGGTAGGGTATTTTTAATGAGGTTAACTAATTTTTTTAGGTTGAAAGTTAGAAATTTCTTATAATTTTGTATAAAGGAAGTGTGAAATACAAAATAATTCTGTAAAAATAAATTTGATTTTTTTCCTCAAATGATAATAAAATTGTGAGGAATTATGAATAGCGTTACCATTATTTGAGCTTGAGAATATTTAAATGAAGATTAATCACTAATACTTTTTATAGAAAATATTTGTTAAAAAAGAATATATGTTTTGTCTGTTTACTTTTCTTTGGCCAACAATATAGTTTTGATATGAGTACTCTCTTCTGGGCGGGGAAAAAAAAAAATAGAGAGAGAGAGAGAGAGAGTACTCTCTACTTCATTTACTCTTGTACGGCAATTTTTACAAGTTGTGCATGGTTGTGAAAAAAAAAAAAATAGAGAGAGAGAGAGAGAGTACTCTCTACTTCATTTACTCTTGTACGGCAATTTTTACAAGTTGTGCATGGTTGTGTTTTTATTTATAAATTGTTTTGCAAAATCTAGGAAGCAATTAATATTCCCAAATCTCTCTATTCACTATTGTAAAGACACTTTTTGTAAAAAAAAAATATTATCATGTTAAAAAATCCTTCTCCCATCCCTATCGTTAGATGCTTTTGGCCAAAAAAAATGCGTAAAAATAATTTCACTATCATGCATAAAAAATTACATGTAGAATTAAAAAAAAAATTATATGTTATCATAATATACTAACTTAAGGGTTGAAAATATATAATCTCTATATTTTATTAAAAAAATTAAAAAGTTAAAGGGCCATGGCCCTAATTGTCTTGGCCAAAAAAACTATCCATTAGAATTAAGAAATGATAATTAACAATTTATCAAATATGTTTTAAAATGAAAAAAATTTATAACTTTATCCATCTTAAAAATAAGAGGAGGGATGCACGTAATATATAATGATTCATAAAATTAAATTTACAACAAGGATACAATTAAAAAATGGTAATAAATAAACTTTCATATGCTTATATTAAGAACTAAAAAACCTTTCTGAAAGATGTCCTATTATAGAGATAAAAATAATTTCTAAAAACAATAAAATAAAAATAATTTTAAATAGCTCCTATATTTTCAAACTATTAAAATAATTACACTATACATATATAAAAGATTACATGTAAATTTAAAAAAAATTATATGGTGTCATAATATGCCAATTTAAGGGCCGAAAATATATAATTTTTATATTTTATTAAAAAAATTAAAAAGTTAGAGAGCCGTGGCCCCATTTGTCTTGGCCCAAAAGACTATCCATCACAATTAAGAAGTGAGAATTAATAACTTTTTAAATATGTTTTAAAATAAAAAAAATTATAACTTTATCCACATTAAAAATAGGAGAGATACACATAATATATGATGATTCATAAAATCAAATTTACAACAAGGATAAAATTAAAAAATGATAATAAATAAACTTTCATATGCCTTATATTAAGAACTAAAAAATTTTTCTAAAAGATGTCCTATTATAAAGATAGTGAGAGTATATTAAGACATTTTAATTTTTTCAAGATATGAGTAATACAATTTTTTTTATAAATCCCTTCATTAAAGGTATAGTTAATAATTTTTTTAAATTGATACAATCTATTAAACAAAGATAAACATGTAAACAATGTATAATTTTAAATATCATTAAATAATTTATTATAAGTGCAACTTGGTTAAAAGTCTCGTATGATATTAAACTAATGGAATTTCTCGCCAGCAATGCTCTTGATATTTGCGTTGAAGAGATGGATTAAGAGAAATGAGTAAGATTGGATTATCATATTTTATAACTTAATTAATTAAAGATAATATTGGAAAGACGGAGTAATTTTAAAATACCAACTAAATTTAACCAATTGTATTGATTTTTACACCTTCTGAAAAATTTAAAGCATTTTTTAAGGATTGAATGTTAAAAAAATATAAAATATTTTTAGTATTTAAGATATAATTAATATGGTTTTTTTTTCAAAAATTTCATTTTATAAATAAATCACTTTATATTTATCTTTAAGTAAAACAACCAATTGAATAAGAATAAATATGAAAATATGTTACTAGTGTGAAGACAGTTAATTGACTTGTTATAGAGTGAAATTTGATCAAAAATAACTTATATTTTTTAATATAAAGAATATAATTTATCATACAAAGTTAGATTCAAATATTGCCAAACTCAATTTGTGATTGTTCTTACAAAAGCTTTTTTTGCATTTATAAAAATTTAAACTTAAGATCTCATGTTTAAACAACCATAACTCCTTCTACTAGCATCACTATCTGCTAGTAACTTTATTAATTATTAATAGATCAGTTAAAAAAAATCATTTCTACATGTTACCAGCAATACAAGCGGGTTTTGTCTAAATTCGATTATATGCAGCTGGATTTTTTTTTTTTTTGGGCCAGCAATACGCAGTTGGATTCGATGTTCTCCATGTAATTGTGTTACTGATAAGAGTGGAAATAAAAGTTTATTCTATTTGGATAATTGATTAACGATCCATGGTTAATTTGATTTCGTGTGTGTGTTAGACAAATGGATTAAAAAATAGACAAATTATGAAATTATTGGCTTTAGAATGCCGGAACAATGATTGATATGACATAAAAGTAGCCAATCAGTGGGAAATTGGGAATACAAAGAGCAATATGTAGGGCCATGGTAACTTGCATTAGCCAAAAGTGATTCAATTACTCTCACATTATTAAAATCCAATCCAAATTGATCAATCATGCTAGCGTGAATTGATGAACCAGTTTACCAGCTGGTTAATAAATCAATAATTTTGGATGGGTCGATTGGATTTGATTTCATATTTTTTTCCTGTTATTGCTTGTTTAAAATGACAATGATTTGAATTTAAAAAAAAAACAACATGTCGTATTTGTGCTTTAGTAACTGTTTTATTGTATTATTTGAGGTTTATACATGATTATTTTATTTAATCGTAGATGGATGCTTTTTATTTAATTAGTACTCTTTTAATAGTTATATATAATTTTTTGTGTAATTTTAATAAATTATACTATTATTTTATCATGATTAAGTTGACTTCAGTCGAGCCACCGACTTTTGAGATATTATGCTAATCAATTTAATGATCTATTTGATTTTAAATACTTTGATTACTTTGGACATCATCATGGGAGAATGAGAATAAAGTCCTAAACCAAAAAATTTATGATAGTTAATTTCTTGACAAATTTTAAAAAAAATAAATTATAAATATTAATTTAAAATAATAATTTTAACTGTAAACTTAGAGTTATATTTAAAATTTAAATATTTTACTTATAATTAAAATTCATGAATTTATGATTATTTGAATAAATATTTATAATTAATTTTTTGAATTTTGTTAAAGACTTAATTATGATATATTCATTGCTTTAAACTTTATTATCATTCTTTCTTCTTTTTTATTTTATTACTATTACTATTATTATTATTTTGAACAGTGCATTATTTCTTTAAATTTTTGCGAAGAGCAATAGGTGGGGTCTTCTGAATGGTTACTGGATTTGTTTACGCCTCTGACCCCTACATGTTTCTTTTGGGGCAATCAGACGCCTCTGCATGTTTGGAAATTTATTCACACATAACTTGGAATCCATGAAAATAAAAATACATATAATTTAAAATTTTTAGGTCATTTATTTTCAATTCGTAAATATAAAATTATCTACCCTTAACTTATTAATTTTTTTATTTAAAGTACACTATTATTAACATTTTTTGGATATAATAATAATAATAATAAGGTAAGGGTAGATAAGCTGCTAATAATAATAATAATAATAATAATAATAATAATAAGGTAAAGGTAGATGATAATAATAATAAGGTAAGGGTAGATAAGCTATTACTATTATTACTACATAAGTACCTCTAAAAACACTTTTTAAATGTGGCATATGTTTGGGCCCTAAGGATCTCGTGGCAGCGAACCCAACTAAAACTTCATTCCTAAAGCAATGTTATCATTATTTTGATAGAATTATTTAGTCATCCAGTCATTGGTTTCGATTAAAATATTTGAGAAAATCGCATTGAAAGACCTGAAGCACCTTAATTATGAAAAAGGACCAAAACATCTTTCTGAATTAGGCAGGAAGTCCTTGACATGACTTCTAATAAAAGGCCGACTGAGAAGAGACGAAAATAAGCCCTTTTGAATCTCAGCTTGTAAAAATATGGTTTTTACAAGCATGCATATGAAAAATAATGACAAAGGTAAAAAAATAAAAATATTCATAAAGTAGCGTACATTCAATATCTTAAAATGATAAAAAAAAATAAAAATATTCATAACGTTAGATGGATTGGTGCAAAAATAATAAGATCATTAACTTTGACTTAACACCGTTAACTTTGACCATTAAATACTGATTATGCATGCCATGTGTTAGTCTTTGTTGACCTGAACTAAAAAAGGAGCAAAAATACCCATGGAGTTATCGGTCAGGAGCAAAAATCTCTATAACGTTACCAGAATTGATGTAAAAGTAATCAATACATCCAATTCCTTAAATGTTGACTGTTTAGTTAACACCTAAGCAGAAGTTGACTTTTTTTTTGCTGATGTAAATAAAAAATATTTCAAATGAATTTTTATGAATATTAATCAATTATTATATGAGTACCCATAATGTTACTTTAATAGGTGCAATAATGACTAATCTTTTAAAATCAATGTCATATGATTTTTTCCCATTACCACGTATTTGGCCCCCTTCTTTTCTCCCTATCCACTCATTTTTCTTGTCTACAAAACTTAAGATTTAACATAGTGAGATAGGTTGTTCAAATTGAAGATTGAGACTGAGCACATCTAACTTAAAAACATTATCACGACCTTAAACAATTGCATTCATGATGGATTCAAACTTTTTAAATAATTTTCGCCACTGTTGAAAAAACAAGCAATTTAATTTGATATTCAATCAACATGATATTTTCTCATATGATATTTATACAATAACCGATTAACTTTCAGAGAATTTCATCTAGAAATATTTTTTATCTACATCAGTGAAAAAATAGTTAACTTTTGCTTAAGTATCAATTAAACGATCAACATTTAAGGGATTGAATGTAATGGTCACTTTTACACCAATTTTGATAACGTTATGGATATTTTTTACTCCTGGCCGATGATTTCGTGAGTATTTTTACCTCTTTTTTAGTCCACGTTAACAAAGACTAACACATGACATGCACATTCAATATTTAACAGTCAAAGTTAATAATATTAGATTAAAATTAATAGTCTAGTTATTTTTGTATCCATCCATATAATGTTATGGTATTTTTGTCCTTTTCGTCATTTTAGGATACTGGATGCCCGTGACTTGTTAGTATTTTTGTCCCTTTACCCTAATAACAATAACAATTTAACAAGCACGGATTTGAACAATAAGGAGAATGACAAATAAAGATCCTTGAAAAATATCAAGGATCTTTTGCAACTGAAACATCAAGAATTTATAACTGAAACATCATGATTTACAATTCAAAAGTCTTTATTTAGTATTAATTTTTTTATAAGGTCCTTATTTGTCATTCTTCCTAAAACATCAAGAATTTATAACTGAAACATCATGATTTACAATTCAAAAGTCTTTATTTAGTATTAATTTTTTTATAAGGTCCTTATTTATCATTCTTCCTAAAAAATATCAAGTGTAATGTTATAGTAAAAATGGTAGTGGAAAATAACAAGTGAAAGTATCATTTTGACACGTATATATGTAAAAAATAACAAGTATCCATAACCTATTAACAAGCACGAGTGTGAAAAATAATTAATGTGAAATTCTAACAAACATGGTGATAAGAAATGACAAATGGATGTATTGTTTTTTCAAGTATATACAGGGACGGACTCATGTGTGATATGGTGCCCCCACAAAAATTTTGCAATTTCCTTAGTAAATATATGTAATATATGTATCATATGTCCGCTTTTCGTAAATATTAATTTCCCCCAACAATTAATAATATTACTTTCTCGCGTTGTTCAACTTTTTTATTATTTTTTATGCTCATAATTTTCACGCCCCATATAAAAAATATCACGCATTTATACTCATCATTTTATTTGTGGTTATTTATTTTTTTCTCATTGAAACCTACTTTTCCCCTTCTATAAATGATTCTCTACCATGAGTCGATGTTTTGATTTAGTTTTGCTATTCAACTCAACTCAACTCAACTGTGTCTCCCTCATGGCATTGTCATCACTCACTCCAGATTACAATTGATTGATTGTTTCTTTGCTTACATAGAGAAAGAAATTTTTGATGGTATTAAAAATGAATCATTCAACATTATTAAAATATGAAACTTCATAAAGAAAGCTTATTAGAAAAAAAAAAATCAAAGAGAAAACTTAGGATGTATATTCAAATTTTTATAGTATATTATGATGTATTTTTTTACTGCGTCTTTATATGTGTAAATATATGATGTCCTCATGGTTCAAAATTTTTGGGTTTCTCACTAAGCATACATACAAAAAATGAAAAGTAACCATAATATTTTAACAAGGATCAGTGTGGTGAATAACGAGTTTAATGTTCTAACAAATATCAAGGTAAAAATTAATAAATGAGATTATTGTTTTTTTCATTACAAGGCCATGGCAAAGCCGTGCAAGAGACTATATTCTAGTCATATCTAAAATCATGAAGTTCGTACAGCCAATCGAGGGAACATAAAAAATGGTAATTTTAAAAGTGTCATGTGTCGATCGGTGGGCCAAGAGATCCACACATCTATTAACTTCTCTGTAAACATGATCAAAGGTAACAATCCAGTCTCTCATAGTAAGTTCCTTGACCTTTATGATAACACCAAATAATGGGTGATTTCCAGAATATGTGCTATTAATGATTGATAGAGCTTCCATGGAGTCTGTGTGGTCATTGATTTTGTTTAATTTTATATTCCAGCAGAGGTTGAGACCTTCAAGAATTTTCATAAATTCAGCTGAAGTGCTAGATTGATATCCAAGGAGTTTGGAGAATCCTTTGATCCAATTTCTTTTGTCATCTTTGATGATGACTCCCCAAGCTGCAACTCTATTATGTTGATTGAGCTATCAGTATTGAGTCTAACTCAATCATGCTCCGATGGGCTCCATTTGACTTCACTAGTAGTATCATTCTTATTCAAGCAGAGGGTCTTGCACAGGAGCCTTAAGTCATTATTAATTTGTTGGGTGCTAGAGAAGGTAATGTCACTGTTTGTAGTATCATCTTCAGAACATAACTTCCTGCATCTATTCTTCCAGATATTCCAGCAAGCTTGAGCAAAAACTCTCTGCCATAGCGTTCTTGTTGTTTTTAAGCTACCTTTTTCAACCTTTGTATTCCAAACTATCCAATCCTACACATTAATTGAGAAGAAGGTGTTAAGTTTAGTATGATTAACTAATTTTTTTCAAACCTCTTTAGCTTCTTCACAGTCACATAGAATATGAATTGAAGAGTTAGGAGAGTTACAACCAAAAGGACAGGTACGTTGCTAGCCAGTATTTCCAGTTATATGCACGAGGTTGAGTTGGAGATGATTTAAGGCAGCATTTCAAAAAAAAGTATTTTATTTTTCATATATAGGCTATTTTCAAATCTTAGTCTACAAGTTAGAGTGGTGCTGCTCCTTGTGTGACTCCATAGCTTTATAAGCAGATTTGATAGAGAAGTTGCCATCAGAGAAAGATTTCCAAAAAAGGACATCTTCTTCACCCTGTTGGTTAGGAGGTTGTACAAGAGATATATGTTTGATCACATTAGAGTGGAGATAGTGACTTAATAGATTAAAATTCCATCCTCCTATACTTTTGCAAAAATTAAAGACCCTAGCATGTAGAATAGTATTAGCATTAGGAAAAGCATGCTTAGCAAGAGGGTCAGGGAGCAGAGACTATTTGTCATATCAAAAGGATATTTGATTTTCTTTTCCAATTTTCCAACCTACATGGAGTATGAATTTATCCTAGGTTTTGCAAATGCTACTCCAAGTATAAGAACAGTTGTGCGGTTTGACAACCATAGAAATTTTAGGTTTATCACATTTGTATTTATCACGCAAAATTCCAACCTAGAGACAATTAGGCTTATTGATTAAGCCCCAACAAAGCTTGATGATGAAAGTAGTGTTTTGATTCTTCAGTTCCTTAAGGCCAAGTCCTCCTTCTTTCTTATCCATAGTAATTTTATCCTAAGAGAGGAGGTAAGGTTTTTCACTCCTATCAGTCAAATCCTAAAGAAAGTTTCTAGAGATTTTTTCTAGATCTAACAAAACTAAGAGCATAGTCTGCATAATGTAGCTGGGATGAGCTGAAAGAACAGATTTGATAAGTACAAATTTCCTTGCCATGTTCAGATATCTACTCTTCCAGTTAGCCAAGCTAGAGTTCGTCTTATCAAGAAGAGGGGTAAAAGTGACTTTAGACACCTTTTCATGAATAATAGAAATTTCAAGATATTTTCCAAGATTGACAGAGAGAGGAATCCTAGTTTGCCACTAAATTGTGTAGCTCTGTTGATATTGGCATTTTTTGAATAGAAGAGCTTAGACTTATTAGAGTTTATGTTCTATCCAGAGGCATTGTAGAATTCAAAAAGGCATTGTTGAATGATAATAGCTTGAGTAAGATAACATTTTGCAAAAAGCAAAAGATCATCAACAAAAAATAAATAAAAAATAGGGGGACTGTTAGTAGTTAATCTAATTAGTCTCCATTCATTTTTTTCAATACTACTGTTAATACAGTGGCTTAAACATTTAATACAAAGGATAAAGAGATAAGGAGAAAGAGGGTCCCCTTAACGAATGCCATGGGTAAGTGTGAACTCTTTAGTAGGTTGTCTATTCTAGAGGATCCGCATGCAAGTTGTAAAGATGGCAGCTTGAATCAAATTCCTGAAGTGTCTATTTATACCATTGGATTCAAGAGTATCATCAATGAATTTTCAGGACAATCTGTCAAAGGCCTTTTCAAGATCAATCTTAAGAGCCATGAATCATTTTTTATCCATTTTGTTTCTCATGGTATGAATGACTTCTTGAGCAATAATAATATTGTCACTACTTTGATGTCCTTGTATGAAACTGCATTAGTTATCACTAATTAAATGGTTCATATAGGCACTTTTAGATGGTTCATACAGGCACTTAGACAATTGGAGAGGATTTTGGTGATTATTTTATAGCTTACATTAAAAGGAAAATAGGACAAAAGTCTTTCATAAAGATGGGATGGTCAATCATAGGAATAAGAGTGAGGAAAGTGTCATTAACTATCCTAATAAAATCAGGTTCTTTGAAGACCTTTTCGACAAGTTGGATAATACTATGCTTCAAATCTTCCCAGTAAGTATGAATGAAGCCAGTGTTGATACCATCAAGACCTAGGGCTTTAAAAGGCCCAATCCCAAAGGTAGTATTCTTTATTTCTTCATTCATCACTTCTTTATAAAGAGATTGAAGTTGAATGGAAGATAGGGTTGGAAAGTTTTTTTCAGTAAAAAGCTTGGGTTTAACACCAATGTTATCTTTATAGAGATTGTCCAAGTAGGTGACTGCCATATTTTCCAAATCATTCTAATCCTAAATCCAAGTATTATCCTCAATTTTAAGAGAAAGAATTTGATTTCTTTTCCTTCTAATAATAGATGTAGTATAGAAGAATTTGGTGTTTTGATAATAGTTTAACAAAAATAAGTGTGAAAAATAACAATTACGGTAGTGAAAAATGACAAGCATTATATTTTTTTTTTGAACCAATAAAAATAACAAGCATAATTACTTTGGCCTTTTCTCATTCAACTAGAAAATATCTAGTGCATCGCAAGGGGTTAAATAGAAAAATAATTGTAAAACATTGATATAGAAATAATTGAATTAAAAAAATAATTATGGGTCCCATGGAACTGTTAAATCCATTGTTTCATGAACACTGAATTATTTTATATTTTACTGTAGGTAATATCTTTCGGTCACATGTCACATGATGCAGGGGGAATAAAAAAATGTTTTGATCCTTCTTCATGACGAATGTGGTATACTGGTCCCTTGATGCAATTTTTTCAAAATATTGTAACGCATGATTGTGATCATTCCTATAACACTACAAATGTTTTTTTTTATTATTATTATAGAGAAACAGCCATATCCTTTTTTGTTTGTGACTATATAAGAAATTTTCATACGGTATTTTGTTTTTTAATAAATAAAATTATATATTTTAAAAAATATTTATTATATTTTTTAAAAGTACCCTTTAAAAAATTTTATTTTTCATTCACGAGACAAAACATTAACAGGTACATATTTGATTAAATACAAAAGTATTTTAGTCTATTTTTTTTATTTTTAGGCATACATGTTATATATAATTAACTTTTTTAAATTAGTCGAGTTGACTATTTTTTCTTACAATACCTCTACAGTACAAGATGAGTCACTTTTTAAAAACATTCAAAGATTCAAAACATGAGGTATTGGTTAAATTTTATGTTTTTTACCATTGACACCCTTGTTTTTTTTTTTTGTATTCCTTGTCTTTAAATGCTTTATATTTAAAAACAATGGACTTGTTAATAAAAAAACTCAAGAGCATAAATGTAAATATGTGAGCATTTAAAAAAAATAAAGTTTTAACTAATATTTTTTTTTGTAAAACATGAATCAGTTGTCAATGGCATGTATTGTAGTCTAGAGGAAGTGTTAAAACAAAGGGAGTATGTTTCACTGTTTTATATTACTACAATAGAAAGTGCAAAATTCAAGAACATTTATTATCTTTTTTCAAGTTGACTCTCATGGAATCAAAGTTTATTTTTCAAGACAAACCTGTTTCATTAATCATAAGAACATTTTAGTCCAAAATTTTAAATCATGGACATAATTATTAGGTTTAACATACTTTCTTTAATTATGTGAGTGGTTAAAATTGTTCATAATTGAGAAGGAATTTCAACACCAGCAAAAATTTCATATACTTCCTTTATATATATATATATATATATAAGCAAAACAACAATTTTCAAAAATCATTTATGATATCTTTCCTAATTAAATGATAGTGTCATCAAATTAAAAATAAATAAATGATGAAGTACAATGATATTTGGATTAACACTCTTTAATTTCAGATAAAATTATAAAGATTAACCGGGCGTTTTAAATTGTATTCTATGAATTGATTAAAGTTTATTTATATTTTAAAAACACAAGGAAGATATTCCCTTGATCTAAATAAAGTCTTTTCCGTCTTTGCAATAACGGTGGGGCCGGGGGGGAGTTGGTGGGAAATAGCATACTCATTCAAATTGAAAATGTGCGCTTCAGACGTGATTTTTATTTATGTATGGAACCGTCAATAGTCACTATCTAGGTATGGGCCCCACGGTTATCCTTTTCTTTGGATTCGTGTATCGCTCTTTCATCACTGCTGCCGTCTGCAAGTATGGTTTGAAGTTGCTGGCAAGTTGTTTTCTTCTTCCAAATAAATTTGACTTATCAAACATTTTGATTTTTGTTTTTGACCAGCCAACCATTTTGATTGGAAGGGCCATAGTTTTTTCAAAATTAATCTCTCCTTTTTTAAAAAAAAATTACACTAAAGGCCTTAAAAATATATTATTGCACTTTAAGTTTAAAAAATTTAATATTATACTGTTAGTCTTAGGGTTCTTATTACTATTCTTCTTAAGATCAAAATATAATTTTGCCCTTTCTAATTCATATTTGTGCGCTCGCTCTCTATCTCACACACAATAATTCTTTCTCTCTCTTCACATCATATTTAGAAATTGAAAAGGGTACAAGTATGGAAGATTTCCAAAATTATATCAAAATAGAGTTCTCGAAATGAAATGGTTGTACTGTCGCATAACAACTATCTTGCTTATCCACACTTAACCATATATATTCTTTTTCTCTTCTAGTTTGTCTTTGTGAAAGTGCTGCTTCTTTCCCACCTGTAATTGATTTCTCGCTTGATGGCCTGCATTTGAATCGTCATGTTGAAGAAGAAAATTAGGGCCTTCAATAAGGATTTGTCTTTGTACTTGACATCGTTGACGAGGTCGTTTGTAAAATTCGTGGTATTTATGCATTGTTTTGTGTATAGTGTATATTGTGTTATACACACAACATCCACTAAAATTTCATGAAAAGGCATGAACTTTTAATTGAACATACGTGAATATTATATTATGCATAGTAGATGTCATATTATGCATTGTCTATCTAACTTGTCTATTTTGTTGAACCTAAACTATTGAAATACTAGAAAGGCATGGACTTTTAGTTGAGCATATATGAGCATTGTCTTGCGCATAGTGGAAGTCATGTTGTGCATGGTCTGCCTAACTTGTCCATTTTATTAAGCCTAAACTACTGAAATATTAAAAAGGCATAGAATTTTAGTTGAGCATATGTGAGCGTTGTTTTATGCATAATGGATTTTGTGTTATACATGGTTTCGCATAAGTTTTCTGAATTTAAATCAAACAAAGGGTAAAAATATACTTTTAATCTGAAGAAAAATTGCAATAAAGGCTCTAAGGCCTTCAAAGCAATATTAGACTTTTTCAAACCTAAAGTGCAATTATGTGTGTTTTTAAATTCTCCCTTTTTTCCCCTCAAGTATTATTAGAATCATTAATTTGAGCAGGTCAATCTTATTCATGTTGAGTTCAATTTGAGCTAGATTTGTTCAGGTTATATTTAAAATGCTTGACAACATAAAAAATTCATGTAGTCATACCTGACCTCATCATCTCTGGTTTTTAGGATGCCTAAATACTTGAATTGTTTATTATTATTTATTTTATTATTTTCTATTTTTAGTCAATTTCAATTTTTATTTTAAAAAATAATATTTTCAATTTTTATCTAGTTCTATTTTTATTTTATCAATAATAAAAAATTTGGGTATCTAGCTAAGTTAACTCAAGGTCGGGTTTGGATTAGATTTTTTCGAGTTTATTTGGGATGCCTAAATGAGTACAAAGTAAAGAAAATTTTTAACTCTCAAGTTTGATCCTTTGATTTTTTTCGAGCTTATCCAAGTTGGCTTATCAAGTTTGTCCCAAATTAGGGCTCTAACCATTATGATATGATAGTATTAGAATGTACCACCCCCTTCCTCCATCCATGTATATATAGAGTATTTTCTAAAAATTTATTGTGTCCTTAAATATAAGAGATGCCATGATATTTTTGAGTAATCAAATAATTTTGTCCTTGTCTTTAAAAAAGAGAAGAAATATTAATCACATGCTTCACCCACCACCACTATAATATTAATTGAAATTATTAGGGGCAAAATTAAAAAATTATTATGATCTAATGTGATTTCAACTAAATAACAACCTTTTATTGATATGCAAAATTCAATTAAAAAGACATAAGAATGGAGGGAGTAATTTCTTTTAAATAAGTTTAATGAGCTGAATCTCATAAATACTCCCATCCTAATTTATAAGGAACTTTAAAAAAAATCACATATTAATAAAATTTATTAAATATATTTTACAATTTTACTTTTTTTTAATCTCTTCAAAAGTATTTTATATTTTGGGATAAGAGGGAGTAAAATATATTAAATAATAGGCATTGGTCATATATTATAACCATTTAAGCATGAAATCTTGTTTCTGAATTCATACATGCAAAAAAGAAAAAAAAAATGCAGCGAGCTACTCTGGTTTAGGTCTGATAATACTCCAATAATATTAAATATCACATATTATGTTGAAAAGAAAAGGGTAAATGGGGAATCACACGTTGGGCTACAACTCAATTAAACTTGATAATATTAAATCTATTTTTTGTTTGTAGAAAAGAAATTCAAATCTAATTTATATTATTGAATTTTAAATAAACGCATGAAAATGGAAAAAAGAAGTGTTCCACCAATTATCGCTAAGCGCTTACATTTTCAAAGTCATCAATTTTGCATCATCTCTATTTTGAATATCCAATTCAACCTTTTTGCTTGGTATGATGGAGACCTTTTCTCTTACAAATTATAAGGATCCAAGCATATAACATTCAATCGGAGTATTGATGGATATATAAATATTCAAAAATATAAATTATAAATTATGAGATAAATATATATATATATATATATATCTTGGTTATAAAAAAAGGAGAGTATTGATGGAAACTGATTTTCTTATTTCTATGTATTATTTTTTTAATTTAAATATTAATTTTATTACTAATGATTATTATTTAATTTTTATTTTAAACATGTATTATTTAAAAATATGTTAATTTATTTATAACTAATTTAACTACAATTCTACTATTGAAATGTAAATCATTGTCTCATCCAACTCATTAGTTGATGTAATTTTTATAGCATTGCATTTTATCATTTTTTTTCAATATAAAGCCAAGAAAAAACCATGCAAAATGATAGAAATCATATCATATCTAACACCATAAGGTTTATACAGTCAATTGATAGATAGTCAAAAATCTTAATATTGAAGTTATCCCGAGATGTATGGTAAGCAAGTAGATTGGTGCGTCTATTAACTTCTCTATACTTGCGGTCAAATGTAATCACACAATCCTTTATAGTGAGGTCTATAGTTTTCTTGATAATTTCTAAGAGTGGGTATCTATTGGAGTAGTTATGCTTGATGAGCAATAAAGCTTCTATAGAATTAGAGTAGACCTTAAATTTAGAGAGCTTAGCATTCCAACAAAGATTTAGACCCTCCAAAATCCACATGAGCTCAGCTGCTGTGCTGGGTGATAGCCGAGATATATGAAAAATCATTGGATCCAATTACTCTTGTCACCCTTAATCATGCCTCCATAAGCAACGGTACCATTGATGTTGATTGGATTATCAATATTGAATCCAAACCATCCAGGTTTAAGATAGCTCCATTTAGCTTCATATCTAATATCTCTTGTGCTCAAATGGTTGATTTTAGATTGGAGTCTTAGGTTGTTGCTACTAATTTTTTTCCCCAAAGATCATGAGCTTCCTTACAGTCTTGTAAGATA
This sequence comes from Prosopis cineraria, assembly GCF_029017545.1. Lineage (NCBI taxonomy): Eukaryota > Viridiplantae > Streptophyta > Magnoliopsida > Fabales > Fabaceae > Prosopis > Prosopis cineraria. Next base: position 33,991,042 of record NW_026555343.1, read on the forward strand.
TGATAGAAGAGATAGTGGAGTTAACACATAACCAAGAGGGAAAATATATTGTTAGGGCTATTTCCATTAGTATGTGTGTAATTGGCTTGGAGCTTATCCTAAGCTGTTTTTCAAAAGAAAAATTTAATTTTTTTTTCATATGTAGGCTACTTCCACATCTTAGATCAGATATCAGAATGATTTTGGTCCTTTTGAATCCTAATAGCTCATAAGTAGATTTGATGGAGAAATTATCATTAGAGGAAGGCCTCCAATAAAGAATATCATCGTCACCCTGTAATGTCTTCCTTGACATTACTGATTAATCACTACAAATCAATACAAATAAGTAATTAGGAGTCATTAAACTCCTATACTTACCATAATCAATAAAGGTTAAAATATAGAAAGTAAATCTTTAAAAATGTTTGAGATCCTAAAATTTTTTAAAAGATATGTTTAAACTTAAAATCATAGATATTTATGCACAACTGAAGCAAATAGGAATGTAAAATTATGTTACATAAGAAAATAGGGACAAAAAGGTCAATTTCACCTAAATAGACACATGGATTTTTCACATTACTCTGCCTAAGGTGAACTCCTACCCTCATTATCATAATCATGACCTTTCACACATATAATGCAATTAACAGAATCATATTCTCATTTTTATAATATAGTGTTAAGGTTTAATTTTGCTCTCATATTTATTTTTTAGGAGTGTTGGGTACCCTATACTCTTGAATAGGGTAATTTTACCCTTAAACTATTTTTTCAAAGAGCATAAAATCCTTTCTATTAATGAACCGTTAATTCTGTCGTTACATGCTAACGTGACATGTACGTAGGACCCACACACAGTGACATATAAAACTTTGATCATTTCTTTTTATGTAATTTTTTCCTGAACTCTTTTTCCAAGAGCACTGAGTACCCCTAAAATCTTTTTTTAGGAGTGTTGAGCCCCTTGAAGTCTAGAGTTGGGATACAGGTGGGTTCGACCCTTAGGGGCTCAAGCCCTGAAGCCCAATTTCCTAAAATTACCCTAAATCTTAAGGCCCAACTTTTATGTAAAGGGCTCAGAGGCAGACCTATTAGCCTGATTACAAAAAAATAAAAAAAGTAGTATTATAATTTAATTAGAGTATTTTAAAATTAAACATAAAATAAATCAAGGTAGTTATTCTAGTTGGCTAAAAAAAATAATTAATTTGGTTAAACTTGGTGAGAATCAAAGTACTCATTTAAAACAAGAAAAGATCAAAGTATCGCCATTCGCCACCTAGCACCTATGGCAAGACAATAGCTGCGAGTGGAAAGCAAATTGTGAAAGGTGTGAGGGAGAGTAGATGCGATAAATGTGAGGGGCAACAAGGCAAGTAGATATGGGAGGGAGAGCTGAGTGACTCTGAGTGAGGCAAAGATTAGACATGAGGAAGGGATGACTGAAAACTAACATGAGAGCAGAGATGTCAATTGAGGTAGAGATAAGTGATGGTTGACAGGAGAGCAGATAAATGACTATGAAATCTTCAATCTTCAAGCTAAAAGAGTGAGACTTTCGATCAAACAAAGAAGGCTGAGAGAGTAAAACTCAAGAGATCAATAAATAGAGAAGTTTAAACCTTAGGTTTTTCCTCTATACGTCATTTTTACATAGATTGTGAAAAAAAAAAAGATAACAGGGCTTGGAGGGCCACCTAAGCCTGAGCCCATTTTTATATAGTGTATTTTGAGCTCTAGGGTGTATGTGTATAGATTGTGAGATCTATAGCAGAGCCAAAATACTAGTACAAGTAAAACTCATGTATGACATATGAATTTCGTTGATGAATTATGAGATTAGAACTCCTCTTTCTGTTTTTGAGATTAAGAGGATGTGTAATGAAAACTTGTTTCATAAGTATTGTTAGTAATGTGGTGCATTACACATGTCCAAATTAGTCTATTGAGTATGGTCTGAATGGTATCTATAGCTTTGGGCCTTTGGTACGAGTTTTAGGCACTCAAGTTATGTGAAAATGGTAAAAGGGAGGGAATTTTGAAATGAGTATTCAACTTTTTACTGGGAAATAATTTGATTGTAAAACCAAAGCCAATAGTTAAAGCCAAGAGAAAACTCTCTATAAACACCCGGATTACGTCAATCAGATATCAGATGGAGAAATGGGATGTTTTAGAAGTCACCTTAATTGCTATTAAAAAGCGTGCAATGTGCCACGACATATGGTGCTCAAGCCGTGGCGCAGTTGTGACGAGCCACGACGCATGCCTTATTTCCTGCATTGTTTCAATGTTTTTTAATTTTAAGCAAATGCACTAATTCTTTTTGTGATCTCATGCTTCCGCATATAAAATGAACTTTGATATTCATTTGTAAAATTTTTTTGGGACGTTTTAAATTGTTAAAAACTTGAGATCCCATTTGTGAAAATTTGACAAACTTGTTAATTACTAGGATGTTTGGAGATTAAGGAGGATTACTAAGGGTAATCTTACTTGTCTTTCCATGGATTTTATATTAATAAAGTTCAATAATGACACTTTACAAACTTATTTTTTAAAAATACTGTTCATTTAATATAACTTTAAATTTACAATCATTTCAATTCTCTCCCCATTTGAAGGGTAATATTAGAAAAATATTATTAATAAAATTTTATTTTTCTCAAACTATCTTATATTTTGGGATCACAAATTTCACCCAACGTAATCTTAGAACTTAGAATGGAGTGATTACTATTTTATCATTTACTCCTTCCATGCTACAATATTTGTCATTATTAATTGATTCACGATTTACAAAAAATGTCAATTGAAGCCTTATTTTCCTAAAAACATCTTTCCATTTATGCCTTTAGGTTTTCCTAGTAACATGACATGTGTATTGTAATGTCCACCGTGATATTATCAAACTGTAACAACATTCTCAAAATAAAAGTAACTGAGAGTCCTTAAACTCTCACACTTACCTTAACAATATAAGAGCAAAATGATATAAAAATAATATTTTGAAAATGTTTGGGATCTCAAATTCCTTCAAAAACATGTTTAAACTTAAAATATGTAATTATGCACAATGGAAGCTATCAAGAATGCATAATCACAACACATTAAAAAAATAAGGGCAAAAACATTATTTTGCCTATCAGGACACATATGCCACTACATATGCTCATCTAGAATGAATTTTTGATGTCTGTCATTTTCACATACGAATTTCGGTTAAAGTGATTCAAATCCCCACATGTAACTTATTTTATAATCTAATTAATGGCATAAGTTTCACTTTTATCAGATATTTCATTTGAAAATTAGATACGTGTATGTAAAATGACCATTTTATGTCAATTTACCACATCTGAGAGTCTCAAATCACAAATTTATGTTATTAGCCTCACACAAGGCCTCATTTACATCCAATGAGATAATATTCACCTGATAGAATAATTACATCATCAATCATGAATTTACAACACAATTTAGCCACTAAAACGCCCTAAATCACAATACAAGGCTACTTTACATATTTAAATACAAAAATCATATATTGGCCAAATCTCAAACATCATAGAAAACATATATATTTGCACTTATAATAATATCTCAGCCCTCCTATCACATTAACCACTTTATCACATATTTTAGGGCTAAGATGCACACCACACTATACCACAAAATCATACAAGTGCAACCCAAAAGTGTTATGCATTTCTATAAAAATTTATAAAGAACTGATCTATATACATTCATTACACATACTAAAATAGAGCCATACAAGAGTAGTTTTGCTACTCTTGAACCAATTCTTTCCCCTTGCTCTTATCAGTATCTGAAGTTGTAACATAATAATCATAAGGTGAGACAGAGTTTTAGTAATCAAAATAATCTAAAACTATCTATTAACAAGTAAAATCATAAAGAAGTATATAAAATACTATGATCAATCACATTCCATAATATACACATATTTATATAATTAATATCACATGCATGACCATATTATCCATCTGAACCTCTGCATTTATCTCTGATTGAATCTAGAGGCTACTTATTAGACCAATTTCCTTATAAACTTATTCGAGCTCATCTTCCATAGAAGAACTATATGGCCAAAGTGTTTTTATCTCACTTTCAAACTATGAATTCTCCCTATTACACATAATTAGGGTTTTGTATACTCTAACACCACACCCTTTTGAATACTAATGAGTTCATAAACATGTCATAATTGCCCAAATATCTCATAGTAATAATCTATCACATGTTGCACCGAATGCCCTATAGTACCAGCCCTATCATATAGATTTAAAATATTATATCACCCAAGGTGAATTCTCACCATCTATCATAACCATGACTTTTACACGTATATAATGCAGTTCACACATTTATTCACATTCATATTCTGTTACAATTAATTTTAAAACAGTATCAATAATATATATATTATAATCCAAAAATCTTTTTATCACTTATAATTTCAAAATCATATACTTTATAAATCAAAACATGTAATATCATATTTATAAAAGAACAAATTGTAAACATTTAAACAAATCAATAAATAACATGAATTATTCAGTTATCTCAACCTTTCTATTATCAAAAAAAGTTACTCATAGTACTTTTGTTCCTTTCACTTTGAATCACTTAATAAACACTTAAGCCACAATGATCTACAAAGACTAAACATTATATGCCTATTTCAAATTAGGCACAAGTACTTATTAATACAATTAAACTAACTTAAACTTCTAATCTCTTTCCTTAGACAACTCTTAAGTCTTAATCAACTTCTACAAACTTTTTATAAATCCTACCAACTTCCTTATTATCAATATAAGATTCTCACACTTAAAACCTCACAATTAAGGCTAGAATTGAGCCTAAAGCTTTAAAGCTAAATCATTAACCTCCAAATCAATTATAAATCTTTAATTTAACTTTCAATAACTCTTTAATGGCTATTGGGCCAAAAATCAACCTTTCAAAATCTTACAATTCAATCTTTCTAAACCCCAAATCAAGAAAAAAAATAGGGTAGAATAGAAGAGTAGGAAAGTACTAAGCTTACTTGATAGACAAAAGGTCAGAGCTATCCCCTAAGTGTTCAAACTTGTTTGCCCTAGCATAGCAACTCTTGTCTCCCTCTCCCTGTTATTCTTTTCCTTTTTTTTCCCTCCTCTCTTCATGAGCTTATCCCTATCCTTTAAATCAAAATTTTGCTCTATGAGATGCGGTGCACTGAGAAAATTTTTATATTTGGTATGAATAAAAATTTATTTAAACAAAAAATTTGAAGGAAAAAAAAAGGGTAAATGACACAAATATCTTCTATATGTATTATGGTTTTAAAGAAGGGAAAATTTCAATGAAAACCCTTTGATCCAACTTAATTTCAATCAAAAATCCTCAAATTTTAAAATTTCACTACATATGTGGAGGATTGAAATGAAATTAAAGAGTTAACTGAAATGATCTTATATCTTTAGTAAAGCTTGACACATGAACAACTCTTTAACTCATCCACATGATCCTGGCTAGCTCTACTTTCTTCCAATCCTAATCACATATTAGTCCAACAATCCAAAATATTAATTCACCATCCAAATTCATAATTACATAATTAATCTACAAATTTATTAATTTACTCTTAATTAACAATTAACATTTTGTATCAAGAATTTAGAATATTATATGTAGAGTATTTAAATATAGAGCATTTAAAGATAAGGAATTACAAAAGTAAAGATATAAATAAAAAAAATATAAAATTTATTTAATATTTTTTATTTTAAATTAAAATGTGCTTTTAAAAAATAACTTATATTATAACGAGAAGAAGTAATTATCAATAGATTTATTTGTTACGCTCCGGGTGGGAACAAAAGTGGAGGAAGAGAACAGAAATTTATAAAAAAAGAACAGCGTATGAGCAAATAAAAGTGAGAAAATAATTCTTTTATTTAAAAAAAAAAAGGTGAGAGAAGAAATGACAGAGGGCCGCCTAATTGGGTCCGTTTGGATAAGAGGACATGATGACAATGATAAAGAAGTTGGTGGAGGTGGTGATAGCTTTGAAAATATCTTTGCTTTAAATAATCTACAAAGGAAAAAAAAATATATTATTTTAAATTTTTATATTTTATTTAAGTTTTATCATGAATTTTTATATTTTTTTGTAATATTTTAAGTCTTAATATTTTTATTTTTTAATATTTTAAATCTCTCATAAATAATATTATAAAAATTTAAAATATTAAAAATAAAAATATAAAGACCTAAAATATTAAAAAATATATAAAAATTTATAATAAAATTTGAGTAAAGTGAAAGATTAAAAATTATATTTTTTTTAAATCTCAATATTTTTTTTTTTTGGTCAAAATTTAAAAGCACACAAGACTAACAATTGCGAGGTGCACAAATATCTCAATTATTGCTTTTTTTTTTGGTACCAGCCATTTATTGGTTAAATGCCGACAACATTGCATGATCCATGGTCGCGATCCCGCATCACAATTATTTTTTACCCACTTGAATCAAAAAGTTACCCCAACGCTTTTAACTTATGGCCTCTTTGCTTTCAAGGGGAGAGGGGAGTGATTTTAATAAAAGTGACAGAAGAAAAGAGGAGGAATTTTGATAAAGGAAAGGAAAGCAATTTTAATATTATCTTATTTAATTTAGAAGAGAAGAAAAAAAATAATAATATAGAAACAAATTTATCCTTATATTATTAAAATTATTTTTTAATAAAATATAGTAATAAATGTTTTTAACATTTAAATATATAGAATAATTATTATTATTAAATATATTATTAAAAATCTCTCATTGCTAAATTTGGTTAAAAAAATAAAGAGTAACAATTAAATAAAGATACATTAGTTATTGTCTAACAAAATTATACCCCTCTCCTCCTAATTCCTCCGATTTGGAGGGGAGGGGATCCCCTCTCTGTTTGCAAACTAAATATTTCCTCCCTTTCAATCAAACTAACTCTTGAACTCCATCTTTTTTTTTCATCATTGATGTGATTCATTGTGAATGTCGGTTTTAATATTATACTCTTGCCAAGTGTTTTTTTAATCAAGTGTTACATATTAATTCAAGTTTATTATTGAAAAAATTACTCCTAGATTCTACAAAAAAAAAATTTACGAGGTTTCATAAAATTTATAAAATACTTTCAAATTTTAAATCTTGTTCATTTACAATTTGGTTAAAGGGTTGCAAGAAAAATGACAACTTATAAATACACTTTGTTAAATTGTATATATGCAAGATTAGAAATTTAAAAATATTTTAAGAATTTCACGTGACCTCTTAATAGTAATATCTCATAATTTTCTCCTTATTGTTCAATTGAACCTAGTATATAATTTTCTCCTCTTCTTTCTTTTGCTTTAATGGAAATTGGACAGAATTAGACAGTTCATTCATGACTCTAGCACACGTCTCAATCTGATGACTCTCCTTCAACAATCCACAAGCATTTTTCCTCTCCATCTTCTTTGACTCCTCCATGATCCTCTCATGAAGGAACATCATAGGAGTTGCCAATGAGAAATTTCGTGGAACACTGAAATGATCTTGAAGCCCCCGATCCTGACACGGCATTGCAGAGCCCACATTGCAAAGAATTTTATCCTCCAAATATGATATGTCTCCGAACTCTCTTTGCAGTTCTGGAGCTTTCGTTCCTTCAAGACAATGCTTGTGGTGGGGTTGTGAGAATGATAGGAGAAACCCCTTCCGACACGATTCTGTCTTTCCTTCACTCTACAAATTGCTATTTTCTTTTGTCTTCAATAGGGACATTTTGGTAATTTTACTCTACATTTTAATTTTATTACCGTACCCTTGCTCTAAAGTAAATTTTTAGAACTTGAGGGTCTCTCTTTTTAATTAATATAGTTAAGGGTAGACTCGGTAATTTGACGACCGGGCTTATTGGGTCAAGTTCAATTCTTGTCGAGCTTATTCAAATCAATCTTAAAGTATCTTACCATATAAAAAAAAGGCCTATACAACCAAACTTAACCCTAATCCTTCATGCTTTTGGATTTATTTGGGCTGGTCTAAATATCAAAATTGTTAAATATTATTTTATGTCATTTTTTATCTACTTTCCATTTTTATTTTTTAAAATTAATATTTTCAATTTTATATTATTTTATTAATAATAATAATAATAATAATTTAGGTATTTAAATTAAGTGCATTTGAGTTTAAAATTAGCCTGTGTTTATTCGAGTCCTCAAAAATTCGAATAAACATAAAGTAAAGGAAATTTTTAATCTTTCAAATCCAACCATAAGATTTTTTTGAATTTTTTTCAGTTAATAAGTCTGAGTTTTGTTCACAATATCCCCTCTAGTCAAGGGATCTCAAATGAAATTTTTTTCAATATTAAATTCCAAGGGATCTTCAACGATGTTGTGACGGAGGGAGGGACGGCGTAGGCACTGCGAAGGAGAAAGGCATTATGAAATTGGAAAGGTCTCTGGAGAGAGGAAGTGACCAAATAAAAGTGGGAAAATAATTCTTAAAAAAAAAAAAGTCAGAGAAGAATGGACCACCTAAATGGGTCCATTGAATAAAGCTACATAATAACGATGCCAAAGGAAAAGAAATTGGTGGAGGAAATGTGGAAGTGACAGCTTTGAAAATTCAAAAATAACACGTAAATTTTAAGAAGATTAATTAATTCAAATGATGTGTTAAGTGTTAAATTAAATGAATTTGCATGTTTTTATAACTTCATTGGATGAATTTGTAATTTATTTTTTTAAATTTTATATTAAAATTTAAAACATAAGTTATAAATTTATCATAATTAAAATATAAATTAAAAATTAAATTTATAAATTATAAAATTTAAAATATAAGTTATAAATTTATCATAATTAAAATATAAATTAAGAATTAAATTTATAAATTAAAACTTAATATTTAAGATTTAATTTAAATTAATTATTTTCGTTACAACCTCATTGGTTAAATGCCCTTAACATTGCATAATGCAGAGCCGCGATCCCGCATCACAATTATTCCCCCCCCGCCCCCTCCCCCCACACTTCAATCAAAAAGTTACCCCTAGTCTCTCAATTCAGACTCCATCTTCTCTCTCATAACATTCATGTGATTTATTGGGAATGTCACCTTTAATATTAATATTATATCCCTGCTGTTTTTTTTTTACATAAAGGAGCAAAACCCAAATAAAATTAAATTGAAACTAACTATAAACAAATTAAGTTTAATTTATTTTTATACAATATATTAAATAAATTTTTAAAAAGCTCACTCAAAATTTATAGTTCATATTTTTATGAAAAGCTTCAATTAGTCAATCAATTTATATTAATATTTTTTTTTAATAACTATGCGTTATACGGATATGTCAGTTAGCATCAAGCATAGTTTGAATTTGATGAAGGAATCAATTCTTTACATAGAAATATGACAATATCTATTTCAACATATGTATAAGTGAAATAGAGTCAGATTCAATGATATTTTAATCAAACGTTCTATATCATTTCGGGTTTACTATTCAGTTGAAAGCAGTGACGAATTCAAGAGGGCTTACTGGACCTATGGCCCTCCCATGCTCCAAATTTTGTTGTGTTTTTTTAAATAAATGAGTAGAATTTTGTTGACGAAAAATATTTAAATTAATTTTAACTCTCACTTTTAGATAAAGTTTCAGTTATGGCCCCCCACACATAATGATTTTTGAATCTGTCCCTAGTTGGTAGCATATAAAATCACAACAATTTTCTAATTTTATTTTTAATAATATTAAAATTTATATTATATTGGTGGATAAAATATGTAATTATTATTCTTTCATTTTATATTTAGGAATAAATCACGTTTTTAGAAAACATTCTACATGTAGGGATGGAACGAGTAAGACATTTTTAAAAATTTTAAAAATATAAGACATTTTGAATATTTTAAAATGTATTTAATACTTTTTTAAAAAAAGGGTATTTATCACAACATGACAAATCAATATTCAAATTCTTATTAAGAAATGTGTTCATATTTAGTGACCAATCTTAAATTGAACGTGATAGTTTTCAATAAGAAAATACTTGTAAATATAATTTGTATATTTGGTATGAATAAAAAGTTATTTAAACAAAAAATTTGAAGGAAAAAAAGGGTAAATGACACAAATATCTTCTATATGTATTATGGTTTTAAAGAAGGGAAAATTTCAATGAGAACCCTTTGATCCAACTTAATTTCAATCAAAAATCCTCAAATTTTAAAATTTCACTACATATGTGGAGGATTGAAATGAAATTAAAGAGTTGACTGAAATGATCTTATATCTTTAGTAAAGCTTGGCACATGAACAACTCTTATAGAAAAATTAATAATTAATATATGAAAAATGAACAACTAACATAAATAAAATTTATAATTTTTATTAACAACATAACACTACTATAAATTTATAACTCTCATTTCACCTTTGCTAGTTGTTCATCTTCCATACATGAGTTATTCATACATCTAGTTTTACTTGTTTATATTTTTAGTGATGTTATACTTTTAATAAGAATTGTAAATTTCACCCACATAAGTTATTCATTTTTTATATATTAGTTATCAATTTTCATACACAAGTTCATGCATCAAGCTTCACCAAGGATAATAAGGTTATTTTAATAAGTTCTTTAATTTTATATCGATCCCCCACATGTGTAATAAAATTTTAAAATTTCAGGAGCTTTGCATGAAATTAAGACTAATCAAAAGGTCCTCACTAAAATTTTCCCTTTAAAGAAAGTGGCATCTCGGTGCCAAAGTTAGTCTCTTTGGTGAGACTTCGACAATTGCACCATTGTAACCAAGGTTCCAAACTTTAAATGCAATGAACATTGCAGATTTACATTCAATAAGTAACCTAACTTTATTCACTTAATGCGTGCCTTAATTATATTAATATTTTAAAATTATCAAGATACATTTCATTTCAAAAATTTAAAATAATTATCACAATTGAAACACTCTTTACACATGTTGTTCCTTCCAAAAAAAAAATTTGTACTTTCTTATTATCATATGACAAAATCTCTTATAATAATTTAATTAAATTAAATGATTGTTATCGACCTATATAAGATCTATTCACTGAATCCAAATCCAAAAATGGCATTCCCTTGGCTAATTTGATGGAGGGCTCCTTCTTCTGTTTTTTTTTTTTTTTTTTTTACGAGAAGACAAATTTCTCTAGTCTGTTGGGAAATGTTTGAACTTTGGAGACAATCCATTTTCAATGAGAGAGTTCCAAACCAAATAGCTCTGGCAGAACTGCAATGGATGACGTGCTTTAAAGTTTCAGGAGAGTCACGTCCAAAGATTTTCCGAGCAAAAAGGCATTTGTTAATAAGCTTCCAGACGAAGAGGATAAATTTCAATGGTAGATCAAGCTTCCATAAGTGTTTCAAGACCTGGTTGTTGGAATTCGTATCATCCAAATTTTCGTTAAGATATTCTCATATTCATTTTAGTCATTTTCTGTTCATAAGACTTTGCTTTATTCTCATTTAACTGATCATTTTGGTACTTCAAAACGAACATTTCAAATTTCATATTTAAAAAAAAAAACCATTATGAACCACATTTAACAAATACTTGCAAAACTAAGGACTAATTTCTCACAATGTAACAAACTAATGTTTGAATTTTTTTGAAAGAGCAATTATATTGAGTGTCCAATTGTACTTCAAAACTTTGTCTCTGATAAGGAAATACTTATACTTACATGACAAAAAAATCAAGTAGTACAACATGTGAAGCCCAATGATGTTATTGGTCTAAAATTTCAGTGTTCACTTATTCTGGTCACAATGAAAGCAAATATATATACATAGCGGTGTTATTCAGTGTTTACAAAAGCTACAAAACTTGTGTGGCCCAAAATAACCAAACAAAACAACTAGTGCTCATTCTCATCAAATGGATCCTTCTCTGCATGAACACTTATCTTCAAAACTTCAACCCAATCCAATCATCTGCGTCTGGCCCGTTCTCTGATCATCTTCAACCCCATATACCTAATTATATATATAAAGCCCATAATTCTTCTCTTTAATCATCACATCACGGCAATAAAAAACAATAAAAATTAAAAATTTACCTTCCAAGCATCATTAAGGTGGCCTGAGGGTTAGTTCCTGGAGATACACCAAACACTGATCCATCCACAACACGAAGAGACTCAATCCCTATCACTCTGAGATCGCCGTCTACCACACTCCCCACCACGCATCCGCCGTGATAGTGCCATATCGTGCTCACCGTCCGGCGACAGAATTCCTCCATGTCACCAAAGTTGCTCTCGTCAATCGGCAATGCCGGCCCCACGAACCTGAAATCCTCGGCCCCTAACCAGTTTCTGAACTTGAAATCTCTCATGGCTCTGCTTCTCAACACCTCGCTGATCTTCCTTGTCCCGTTCACGCACCTCCCGATGTCGATAGGGTTGCTGAAGTAATTGAATCTTAGAATCGGATTCAGCTTCACGTCCGTCGAGGACAGCCGGAGAAACCCGCTTGACACCGGCCCTGCTATCTTCGTCACTATGGAAGCCACCATGATGTAAATTGGAGACAATGGCGCTCCGATGAACAAGGAGTGAGGGAAAGAGGAAGTGAAGGGGACGAGGTTCGAGGATGCTTCAATGTAAGCCCCTGAATCTGTGATTCCCACAACTTGTATCAGAGAGGACTCTAGTGGAATCGAAGGGACAATGTTGATCCCATTTCGAGGATTATCGTAGAGATACTGTCCGACGTAGGGAAGATGATGGGCCACCGGAATTCCCCACGAAGATAGATAAGGTCTTGAACCGATCCCACTCAGAAGAAGAAGTTGAGGGCTTCCAATGGCGCCAGCACAAAGAATCACCTCGCCATTGTCGCGAGTCATAGCATGGTGGTGCCTGCACAGCCATGAAAATCTCAAGCTTCACACACTGATTACGTCGTTCTTGAACGATTCAGAGGATTGACGATGTGGTTAATCTATTAATTAGTTACCTCCCAATTGGTCACGATAAACAACACCTATCGCAGTTTGCTTCGAATCAGCAAAGGAAGAAGACGAAGAGCAAGAAGAACTCTCTCGACGCTAGCGTAAACAGCGACTTTGATATTAGAAGCTCTGGCATATGATAAAAGATCTGCAGAACTGTGTCTTCTTCCTGAGCTATCGAATGTTGATCCTCCGATTTTTGTTCCAATGTAGTGATCTAAACTGAAACCATTGTAAGGATCAACGCCGGCTTCGAGCAACGCGTCGCGAACCGCCGATTGCCACGTCTTGAGCTGTGGTTCGAAGACGATGGCCTTCTCGACCCACTGGTATGATTCATTGACGAGCTTGAGGTTCCCACGAAAGACCTGAGTTGGCGAAGAAGTCGGCGTCGGCTCGGCTGTAGAAGCCGGCGTTGATGGCGCTGCTTCCTCCAAGAACGCGTCCGCGGGCGTTAGGGACGCCGTCTTCGGAGGTGAAGGATTGCGCCGGAGAGTCGTAACTGTTGGCGTCGTTGAGAGTAGTCAAGAAGCCGTCTTGGGTCATAAGGTTGGGTTTGTCATTGGGAATGCCGCCGCGTTCGAGGACAAGGACGCGGTGTCTATAGGACAGAGTGGCCGCGAGGGGACAGCCGGCAGTGCCGCCGCCGACGATGATGTAGTCGTAGTAATCTTCCGGTGGGAAGATGGTGGCGTTGGAGACGAAACTCAGGTAACCGGGTAGCTCTGACTCCGATCAAAACAGAATGCAGGGAATAATTCAGAAAGATTGACAACATTTGTCTCGAGAAAATGAGAAGGAAAATGGATTACCTGGTTCAGATTGAGGTTCTTGAGCACAAGAAGCAAGGATCATCGAGAAAGGGAGACAATAGAGTAAGGTAATGGTGAAACGTGTGGCCATTTTTCTCGAGAGAGAATTTTCTTGATGATGATTCTGAGTCGGTAGAAGATGACTCTGTTTTACAGTTAAATCGGTTGCTTATTGAGTTCAATTATCCACTAAGCCATTTTTTTTTTATTTCAAACTTTTTTACAAAATTATTTAAAATAATCGTCATTTTTCTGTTTAAATTTACCGAAAGAAAAACTCCAATATCATATATTCTGCTCTCTGCCAGTATTTTAAAAAATAAATCCTAATTTTGTAGATTTTGTAAATATAGTTTTTTAATAAAATTATAAAGTGCATCATTTATTGATTTAAAAATGAACATGGTCTTTGCTCATTTCATCGTGGTTTAAGTTGCTGCATGGCAACTTCTATTTCGAACTTAAATATATAATTTTTTTTGCCAACAACTTAAATATATAATCATTGTCTTAAATCAAATTATAACTATTCAGCACAATTAATGTACATTCATTAGCTATTAAAACCCTTCCATTATTCAACAGAGTGACACACATTTGTATATTAACTAAACCAGGATTGACCATTGATGTTTCAAACACAAGTGTTACTCCCACCGTTAGGATTTTTCAAAAATTTCGAAAACTAATAGGGATAATTAAATGTACTAATTGAAAATGTTAATCTTAATGAGTTATTTTTTTCCAACAAGATGTATATTTAATCCAGCTTTTTGTAGAGTAGGCTTATATTTCTTGCAAGGGCCAGGTTTTAATAAAGAAGAATTACTTTGAGGTCCTACCTAGTATAATTAATTACTTTTACATTCATTGGCAACTGAGCTTAAAATATTAACAATTTAACTAAGCTCAGTTTTTAATGAATAAATCTAAGAATAATTAATTTTATTGAGTGAAATTTGTATATAATTCTCTTTTTTAATGATGGACTCTAAATTGATAAATAAAGCTTATGGTTTAAGCCTATTAATGGCTTACTGCCGAGCCCAAAAAGATTGGGGCCAACAACTTTGGACCTTTTTTTTATTAAATGAATTTATATTTTTAAAAAATGTCACTAAATTTTATGTTTTCTGAAAGGTAAAATTTATTTATTTTATGTAATTGTATCTTTCTAATTTTGTGCAGGATATTTTACTTTTTTTTAGTGTAATGGGAAAATTCAATAGCTATGAGGAAAAAATTGTACAAGATTTCAAAAAGATATACTAAAAGGCAAAACTCAGAAAATTACATCAAACATGTATAAGGAAAAAAGCATCTCAAAGTGTGATCAACAATAACACTAATCTAGAAAAAAACACTGATAGGGATAAAAACTTCATCAATGAAAATGCGTCTGTTCCTTATATTTCAAAGTTTCTAGCAAGTAATACTTAGTTCAATCTTTCAAGAAATATCCAGTTGAAAATTATGCAGGCACTTTATAAACCAAAATTGAACCAAGATTGTGAATTTTTGCCAAAAAAATCAGTGCAAATGTTGGTTGAAATATTTTTTTCTAGACAAATGTAGTAAAATGGCAATCTCTGAGATCATAATTGATATTTTCAACATTAGAATTGCATGAAGAGCAACCTTGGCCAGGGTCATCTTTCTTCTCAATTGTTTCGAATTAGTGAGGAGTTTACTCTTGAGCATTAACCAAATAAAAGTATAAACCTCTGAGCTATCGGTAGCTTCTACACTTTAGAAATAGGTCACGTTAGTTAAATTTCAATAATTGAGTTGAGTTGTAGTATAGGTTGATTTAATAGTAATTTGCCAGTATCAGTAAAGTTTTAAGAGCACAAAGGAGGGCTTGCATCAGTTAAGTTGACAGAGGTGCTAGCAATCTAAGTAAGAATATTGCTTGGCAATAAATGTTTAAAGATACTCCATCTCAATGACTGTGGGTATCAATAAACTTCTGAGATTGGCTTCATAAGATCATCCTTTTAATTTCAGCAAAAGAGAAAAATCTCAAGGGTCCATAATCCTCTACCCAATAGTCCCACCAGAGCTTAATATGGTTTTCGAACATGATATTTTATTGAGTCTTAGAATTTGAACTTTAATTATGCTTGGCGTTCACAGAGTAAAGGGGCGGCAGATACAGCGGTGGCGTTATAAACATAAATGCAAGGGAGAATTTTAGGATATGGCCAAGGATGTGACACATAATAAGCTAGGTTAAAATTTAAAATTTCAAGTCAGTAGGAATGAAATGAAATTAATTTAAATGATGAAGAGATTGAAATAACATCTATTTAAACATTGAAAAAGTAGTTGTCAGATTTACATGTAATGTTGAGAAATTAATAATTAAAGTTACTAAAATTTAAATAAATTAATTGAACAAGTCTTTTCATTTTTTTTAAATTAAAAGTCTAATTTATAAGTAATATTGGAGAATTAATAAATAAAATTGTGATATTAACAATTATTATTGCTTCATAAGTCCAAATAAATTGATGGAATAAATCAATGATTATCAAATTAAATAAAGTAATTTACAAGTTGCGTAGGAAAATTAACTAATAAAGTTGGAAAACTAATAACTAAAGTTGCTTCATAAGGATTGAACTAGTCAATTTAGATTCGGTAATTATACTTAGTACAGACATTTTAAATAATTAAAATTTAAATTAATGGTTCAAATAAACTTACTCATTCATTAATCTTAAGTAGAATATAAATTCATAACTATTGATTTAAATTTTAACAATTTAAATGGTACCAAAACTTAACATTTATAATAAATACAGTCAACGAATTTAAATCCACAACTAGTATCTATGAAGTAACTTCAATTATTAATTTATCAATTTTAATTGTTAATTTCCTAATGTTACATGTAAATTTGAGCACTATTTTTTAAAAAAATATTTAAACAAAGGTTAGTTCAATATTTTCATTATTTAAATTAATTTTATTTCAATCCTCATTGTCTAAATTGATATTTTAGATTTTAAAGAGTTTTATTTATTATTATGTCACATCCATGATACTCTTCTGGAAATAATTTCTAAGTCCAATGTTAATGCCACTAATGCCAGAATGCTTTCAGCGAGTGAGCGTTCTATGACAGCCTTGCCTCCAAAAAAACATTCCATTGCCAAGGGGCTGTATGGTACTATTGTTCCTATCCCAGGTTCCCTGAATGTGAAGTCATTAGGAAGACTCACAAAGGATGAAGAAAAACGATTAAGTCATCAAAAGATTAGACCTTATTTTCCATTTAAAAATATTTCATATTTTTATACAAATCTTATTTTTTAATAAAATAATTATTTATTTTTAAATTAATTCTATCTTTTCATATTACTTCAACTAAATATTCTCTAATAAATATAAAATTATTATCAATAGGGATACTTTAAAAAAAAAGACAATAATTATATTTTAAAAACTAAAAATACTTTATATTTTTTATCATTCAATTCTTTAAAAAATATTTTATATTTTTTAAAACGGGAGAGTATTTTACAAACATAATTTTCATGCTGAAATTGAAAAGGATCCAGCTCCAGAACTTTAGCGTTGTTGATGCAGTCAAGCGATTGCGCGCGCGCGCGCGAGAGAGAGAGAGAGAGAGAGAGAGAGAGAGTAATTGCAATGTGTTGAGGCACAACGTTTATTTAAATTCAATGACAACAATGAGGATGAGATTGCTACAAATGTGATCGTTTTGATTCTAAAATGTATCAAAATCAACTTCAAAATTGAAATAGGTCCTGATCCTATAATTTAGATTTTATATTATTATTTAATCTTTAAATTTTTATCCTCGTTAAATATTGGTGGAAAAAATATATTAATGACATTTGTAATTTTATATATTTAATATGAATAAAGTTAAAAAGTTATTAAATTTTTAAATAGAATTAAGTTTTAAGGATTTTTTTAATTCTGTTAAAACATATTAAAAATAACTTATAAATAAGATCAAATGAGTATGTACTAATTTAAAAAAAATAATTAAAAAATAATGAGCTTGAGTCTTTATGGGCTAAATCCTAGTCTTAACCTCATTTGAGTTGGATTTATGGTTTCCTAAATCTACCTTTTCTGTGCATTTGTAATCCTCCTAAAATTAGAAAATTCAAATTATAGCCAAAAAAAAAAATCTTTTCAAAATTCTGGATACAAACTGAAATTTCCTAAAAATCTTGATTCGTTAAAGAGATAATCTTATTAAGAAGCATTTCCATTACCATGCATGGATCAGCTCGATTCACATTCTTATTTGTAAGTTAATTCACACAAACATTATCATCTCTTAACACATATTTGACCAAAATCTCAGCGTCATCATTTAGAAAATTAACACCATGTTTCAACTGCCAATGTTCAATTTGACTGTGTTTAAGAAATCTTGCAATTGTTGGCAAATAGGAATCAAATCACTTTCCATAATGAGTTTCTTCACAAATCTTGAGCCATGATAAATGCTCACAACTAAGCTTTTAAGGGAGAGCAACATCCCAAGTCACACATGAAACTAGCCAATCAATTTCCATCCTCATTTTAAAACAAGCTCCTACATCCTATTCGTTCGATATGCCCTTACACTGATCCATTCACATTTAGTTTAACCCACCCATAAGGTGGACATTCCTGCCTAACTTTTGTTTGAGTCAAAAGTACACAATAAAAATCACTCATAAACAAACTATTATGCACAAAGTTTGCGAAGCTCGTGATCTTCTTAACTGACTCAATAGGATTAGAGTTTGTATTATTGAAAATATGATCATTATAATACTTCTAAAGAGATTGGATAATATCCCCAAAAACAATATCCTAAGGAGAAAACTCATGATGCATCTTGCTATTGAGATTTCAATAAAACCAACCACATTTGTTCACTTGCCAGAATAAAGTCCACTCTTCAGTAAGGATTAATTTTTTGCAAATAAATTGAGCAATCTTACAATCTCTTAGAATGTCTAAAACATCTTCCACTTCAAAGGCACATATATCATACAACATTGAAGAGCCAAAGATTTTGTTTTGTTGTGCAGTCATAATCCTCTTGTGTAAAGCCATCCGCATGAAAACTTGAATCCTTAATGGCCCTTCCATTTCCACACAATATTCCAAATCTGCTCTTTAGCTTCGGTACGAGCACTTTGAAGGACATTATACATAAAAGAAATTGTAAATTGTGCATTAGCTTGAAGCATCCATTTGAAAGTATCATTTCCATTAATATTTTATTTATATATATATATTAAAATTAAATGTTAAAAAATATAAGACATTTTAAATATTTCAATATATAATTAATGAGTTTTTTCAAAGTTTATACTTAATAAATAAATTATTTTATATTTATTTTTAAGTAAAATATTCTATTACATAACGATAAATAAATATTTAATTAATTTATTAAGAGATACTATTTAAAAATTCTTGATTTAGCGAGAACAACTAATCCTCCTAAAACACAAATCAAAGCTTAAATCTTGGAAGAGGACATTTAAAAGAAAAAATCGAAATTTCTTTTTGTTTTTTTTTTCACTCCTATTTTCTTTCCGCAAGACCCAGCTTCCATTTTTGTCTTCTGCAGTCTAGATAATCCTTTCCGTCTCATCCTTTATAACTATTTTTATTTTTCCTATTATTATTGCCAAAAATCATGTAATGTAGATAATACACGAACTTCGTTGAACATCCAATTTTCGAATTTTATAATTATACGATGACTATTTTGTCCACCACAAAGGTCAAATACTAATTAAGATCAGAAAACGAATCTCTCGCTCCCAGTGCCGTGATTTGCATCGGCGAAATAAAACAAAGCATAAAATCATCGGATTGCGATCAAATCTTCAAGCCTCCTGGCCTTTCATCGTCGACAAGGTTTTTGTATTGCGGTGAGTGTCCTTCAATTCTCTATCATCAATTTTACAAACTCAGTTGGATGCATCTTTCTTTCCTAGTAACCTTTTCATTATGAGGATTTAAGATATAGCTGAGCCTGAGGATTGGATTGAACTTGCTATGTAGAATTCTTCAACCCCTCCAACCAAAGAAGTGGAAAGCCTGGGATGTTGAGTGTGGGCGGAACTTTGTTCTTTATATTGGGTGTCTACGCTCTGGCTTGAGCCTATGTGATAACTGATTCTTACTTGTATTGCAGTCCTATTCATTTACCAAATTTACACTAATGGGTTCAATTTTAGTGGGTTGAACTCTGTTATGCTATTGAGGTTTATTACTCGATAGTATTTTTCAGAGAAATGTCAAGTAGTCTTTTGGATTTTCTTTCCTTTTCATTTATTGTTATGAAGCACTGATTCTTACAAAAGAAGAAGCCATATTGTGTCTAACATGTAGCCAACAATCACATTAGACATGACATGACTAAATCCTGTCTTATGTCCTTTATATGTATTCTTGCTCCTTGGATCTCTATAGCAACCTCTTGTTGTTACAATCTGAGCTGGTTAAATGGAAAATTTGGGTTTCCATTCCACCTTTAGCCTTGAATTAATGTGGCTTCTGAGGTTAAGTGATGTATTAATTTTCATTTTAAAGTGAAGGTTGTTGCTTCTGAATAATTTAAGCAGAGTTTGTCATTCATTGCTTTAGTGATTGCTGCAGAAGCAGGGTCAAGAACTTTTCCTTACTGTTTAGCATGGATCTTAATGATCTTAACAAGGTTTGGGAAATTAAACCCCTCAAGAGAATTGGAGAAGATGAAGCAAGGAGGATTCTTGAAAAGATAGCTAAACAGGTGCAGCCTATAATGAGGAAAAGGAAATGGAAAGTCAAAATTCTTTCTGAATTCTGGTACTTTCTTATTCACCTACCTTTGTTTTCTTTTAAAAGAAAAAACGTACACTTTCATATTAGTTCTTGCTGTCTAAAACATTAGAATGCAGTCCTGCCAATCCATCTCTTCAAGGTCTGAATATAGGACTGGGTGCAGAGGTAAAGCTAAGATTGCGGCGGCCTGACCGTGAATGGGATTTCTTCCCTTATGAGCAGATTGTTGATACTATGCTACATGAACTTTGCCATAATGAACATGGTCCTCACAATGCTCAGTTTTATAACCTTTTGGATGAAATCAGGAAGGTAACTAATGCTTTGTGCTCTTTCTAAAAAATATGTTCCCTGTGCTGTGTATGGTGAAATTACATGTCATCTTCTTTGGGAAAGGATTATTTTTCTGGTCTCTTGTGGATGTTGCTCATAGATTTACAAAGGGAATGGAAAGCTTTTGGAGAGGAAGAGTCTTATTTCCTCTTTTGACTGAGGAGATCTCTTGTCTTCTGTTTTCGTCCTCTTGTCTTCCTATTAATAAACTTTATTTTTCTTTTGAAAAAATTGATAAAATAAAAGAACAGTTAGAAGTCATAAATCACAACTGCTGCAGTCTATAATAGTACATATGGTGCTAATATTACATGTGCTTTGTAATTGTAAGGATATGTTTTTACCTTTATTTTGAAGTTTTATTTCAATAAAGATATCAAGTATCTATGGCAATATAATACATTTGTTGCTGCTGTAAATGCTAGGATTTTAGCTTCCTCTATATAGCATATAAATAAGCCCATTTTGCTTAGGATGCATCCACAAACCCAAGCTACAAGAGAAGTTGGGGGAGGCACGTTGGTGCTGAGGTTGTTGTTACGTTGTGTCATAAAAAATTGTGTATAGTTGAGGTCAACAAAAAAGTGTTTGGTTCCATGAATTATTAGTAACTTAACACAAATCACTGGGTAACTCATATACTTATCTCTTAATATTTGGTCCTAGACACTTTTGTGTGCTTCATGCAGATTCCACTTGCCTGTAGGAATGTGAAGATCTGATGGCCAAAGGGATCAGTGGTACTGGGCAAGGATTTGACCTTCCTGGGAGACGTTTGGGTGGATTCTCCCGTCAACCACCTCTGCCATCAGTTCGCCAGGCTGCATTGGCTGCAGCTGAAAGCCGAGCACACCGTGGGGTTTTATTGCCTTCTGGACCTCAGCGTTTAGGTGGTGACAACAGCATTAAGTCAGCTTTGAGTCCAATTCAAGCTGCTGCTATGGCTGCAGAAAGGAGACTGCATGATGACATATGGTGTGGATCAAAGTCTGCAGATGGTGAAACACACGTTCATGAGAATATGAGTTTGATTGGACCTTCTGGGAGGCACAGAATGTCCTTGAATTCTGATGATAGTTCCATTCAATCTAATGTGGGTGGAGAAACAGTAGATGGTGGAGCAGAATGGCAGTGCAATACTTGCACCTTATTAAATGAGGTACAATGTGTTTATATGTGTTCTGTAAAGTTGTTGGAATATTGTATTGATGGTTTTAAGTTGGAGGTTTTTTTTTTTTAAATTTATTTTTGTGCTTAACATTTCTGCTGCATTGCTGTCTGCTCGATAACAAAAATGTTGACTTTATCATTTGGATTTTTTCCCCCACCTGCACCCTGATCATGCAAATAAACAGCTGGGGCTTGGCTTTTGGCCAGTCACAACATATGATAAATCTGTCTGGTCCTTGTGAAACTTGAGTACATGCATTAATGATGGAATACTTGCAAAGATGTAAGCTGTTTATTGGTGGGAAACAAGTGAACAGATGCAGGTTTTTTCTTGGAGGCTATTACTTGATTGGCCTATTTTTGTCTGATGAAAAAAATGAAAATAATTGATTATAAGAACTTAGAACCACGCCCTCAAAGGCAGCTAGAACTGAAGGTTCTTGAAGGCCCCGCATCAGAATTCATCCTTCTGATGTGGAGACTCGAGTTCTATATGTTGCAATTGTGTCCAAACAACATATAAAAGAACTCATTGCACAAATTTATTTCTTTAGGGTTATCTCTTTCTTTTCTATTTTTATAATGTAGTGCTGAAAGACTGAATAGAAATGCAAGGGAGACTCAGATAAACGATGCTTGCCCTAAAACATAATAGGACATGAAAGTTGCTGAGCATTTTTTCTAGTCTTCCCCCCTCTCTCCACCCACACCATCATATTGATCAAATCAGTTGTAGTTCAAGTTCAACGCCAAAGTTTGCTCATCGCTAAGCATAAATTACCTATCTTCTGAGTTTGACCTCTGAAATTTTGTTCCATAAAGCATGGCATTTATATGATTTTTGTTATTAGTAACAGCTCCTCTGTTGAAATATCTCTATAAATCAGCTAATGCATGTTCATGAATGCTGGGTCTCTTTATATACTTTCATTGCATTGACAGAACTAAAGTGCGATGATGTCTCGGTTTGTTGCAGCCAATTGCCCTTATGTGTGAAGCCTGTGGAGCACAAAGGCTTGTCAAGTCCAAGATGTGGTCTTGCAAATTCTGTACACTTGAAAACAGGGTTGAGATAGATAGATGCTTAGCTTGTGGAGAATGGAGATATTCATCTGGCCCACCAGTCTCAATTCGTGGGCCATACGTCGGAACCTGAGTCTGACTGGACCTAAGGAAAGAAGGTCAACCTATGCAGGCTTCTTGGCAACTTAATCACATGCCCTTTGCATGTACATTATTTTAGCAGTGATACCCTTGTATATTGAAGAACTATGTGAATACAAATATGTTACACTGTATATTTCGGTGACTGAAGCTGTTGGTAGAACGTGGAAATACAATAAATGCTTGTTTTCAAATTAAAATTTGTTTTAGTTGCTTGAGTGGAGTCAGGAAGAATATTCGTTGTTAGATTTATTTCAACCTTCATCTCAGGGATCCAGACTTCATACCGTTCAAGGGATTTCAGTTTTGTTCGGTCCAAAGATCTTATTCCTCCATTTCATTCAAGTGTCGTGTTGCCCTTTTGGATTTTATTTGAGAGTATTGAAATCCCTTGAACTATGTGGAATTTCAACCTCATCTTAGTCGTTAGATTTATCTTAAGATTCAGATTGAAAAGCCATTTGTTTTCATGTGTGCCTGGCATCCAGAGCCCTTCAAACCCCATCTCATCCTGATTGGGCCAGGTCAAACCACAACGGTAATAAGCCCTCTCAATATTAAAGACAATTACATATTAAAGCTTCTAACAAGTTGAGCTACATGTTAGTTGAAAAGCCATTATTATTTCATATGAAAAAGTGCAGTTTCATTGAATATATAATGCCATTTTGAACCTTGGAGGACCGATGGAGATGGAGCAAAAGCTTGAGAAAAACTTTGAAGTTATTAAATGAAAAAGTCATACCCTTTGAAATGGTATTTTAAATGATTTTTCAAATGGGATCAGGAGTGTGAACACAGCGGAAAAGGACGAAAGAAGTTGACTTGAGTTTTTATTTTTTTCTTGGGCAGAAAGTTGACTCTGAGTTAAAGAAAAAGTAAAGGCACAGAATATAATAAAATAAAAGTTGAAAGGAATATTTCAATCATCCAATATTGTATGCAAGCAATCGTCTTGCTCTCTTGGATTGTATGAAATTGAAAATGAACGGTTAGGTTTTAGGTGGGAAAATACTGAAATCCCTTGAAGCTTACGGAATTTTAACCTCTTCATAGTCGTTTGATTCATCTAATGGCTCAGATTGAAAAGGCCTGTAATTTTTATTTTATTCATTTAAAATTATAAGATATTTTTTAAAAGTACTATTATGTTAAAAAATATAAAGTATTTCAGATCTTTTAATATATAATTAATAAATTTTTTAAAAAATATTTTTAATTAAGGGTGTAATTAATAAATATTTTTAGGAAAAACATACATTTTAGTTCTTACACTTTACTTGTATTTTGTTATATGTTTTTACATTTTTTTTAATATTTTTGGTCCATACATTTTCATTTTTTGGTGTCTTATGTTCGTCCAATGTTCCTATACTTTATTCATTTAAAGATTTAGAATATCAAAAAATGAAAGTGTAGGGATTCAAAACACTAAAAAAAGTGCAAGGATAAAAAATATATTTTTCCTAATTTTTTAATTAAAACATTCTATTAAATAAAAATAAATATAGAGACAGCATGTAATTTCCAAAACAATTAATGACTCATTGAATGTGTAATTCAGTTTTAAATACCTAATAACATTTATTGAATAGTGGGAGTAATTCATATGAAAATGCACCGTTTCATTGAATATAGAGCGATGCCAACCATTAGCTGTGGTGGACGAATGAAATAAAAGGTGAAGCAAAAGTCTTTAGTATGCCATGAGATGAAGAGATTTACATAAGTGATAGAAGTTCTCATCATTTTTAAAAAAAGTAGTTGAGAATTTTAATCCCAACTCTTATATATATAATAATTTAATTGAAAGAGATTTATTCTTTGCTCTCAGTACTTAAGGAAGATGATCTATTTTGAAGGATTAAACGTAAAACTAAAAGTCGTATGCTTTGAAATGGTTTTTCATCAGATTTTTCAAATGGGATGTCAAGTGTGAACGCAGAGGAAGAAGTAAAAAGAGGAAGACGTTTGACTTGGGTTCAAGCAAAGCAAAACCAGAGAATTAAAGACATATAAGGGACCAAAAATATTTGGGAATTCACACTTTGGGAGCAAATAAGAAAAATTAATAAAAAAGAGGGAATTCACACTTTGGGACCAACTGAGAAAATTAATATAAAAGAGGGAATTCACAATTTGGGACTAAATGAGAAAATTAATATGAAAGAGGTTTCGGTTGCGTACGTTTGAGGTTTTATATTTGAGATTGTATAAATATAAAATGATAATATTTTTTTTTGAGAAAACATATTGAAATAACAATTTTTCGAGGCCCTACCTACAATCTCAAAACAATACACTCTTTTCAATTTCAAAATCTTGATTTTCTATAGTTTTTTAACATATTTTGAATCATACGATTAAATGAAATAAATAAAATATTTAAACTATTCAAAACACTATCATAAGTTAAATGCAATAAAGTAAATGTATATTTGAAAAAATATATAAAATCTATTTAATGTCTTATATTTTAAATTGAGTGAGTCATTTTAAAAAAATGTCCTATATCATGATCTAAAGGAGGTACCTATAAAATTGTCAAAATGAGTACAAAAGTTGAAAATCAAATTCCAACTAATTATTTAAAGGTTAAAGATCATTTTTTTCTTAAATAATTTTTTTAGTAATAAAATCATCTTTTTTTTAGAAACTCGACATCTTCTTCATTATCTGTTAATGTGAAATAATTGTGAAGCCCACACAAAGAGATAATAAAACATTTTGATTCATTTTAACCATCTAATGTGAGTCAAAAGGGCTAAAAGTGATAGTGACAGAAACAAGACCTAATTTTAACTGCAAAATGAATCAAAATATCTTATTGTCGTTTTTTGTAAACTTCACAACTATTTCAAATCAAAAGACTATGAAAAAGATATCGAGTCTATGACAAAAACATAATTTTACTCTTGATAAAAATTATTTTGGAAAAAATTGTATCACTCTAATAACGTGATCAATGCTCTTAAAAAAAAAAAAAAAAGAAGAAGTAGAGAGAAAAAGGGTGTTCAACCCATTATTTAATGTCTAGCCATCCTTATTATTGACGTCAGGCTGAGTTAATAAATTATCGTCATTATATATCCTCCATATCTGGTGGGGAAGTGTCATTTTCTTTGGCATGCTAAGATTGATTTGCTTGTCCAGCGGGTAATGTGTAAAAAACATGGCACGAAGATGCAACGAAACAGTCCTAATGGCAAATTTTATAATTGGGGAATAATTAAGAAAGCTTCCATTTTGGTTGGCTCTGAGATGAACACATAAAATGGTTCCAATTCAGATTGACTCTTCCTTATAACTGAGTAAAGAATGATTCAATTCAACCAATATTGTTTGCCCTTTTCTTTTTCTTTGCCTTTTTGGAGGGTTGAAAAACTTTGAGACGCCATAATATATTTATATGTACTTGATAAGAGCAAATCAAGCAAGGCAATGGAATTTAAAAAGAAAAGTATGAGGGAAAAAAAAAAAAAGAAACCAAATCAAAGGTTCACTCTTGTCTTGTAGCAACCCTACCAAATTCATAAACCACACGTTGACAATTATTTTTGTGGTGCTTCATCACCAAAAAAAAAATATATATATTCACTGACCAACACAGGTAAATTTAATGATAAGGATTAATTGTAATAATGAACTGAGATTTAAATTTTTATTAAAAGAACTATTTATTATATTTAGTATCTGATCATACTTCGAACATGATTACCTTCCATAAAAATACATGTGTACAATAAAAAAAATTACTTAGATTATAACTTTATATTTGTTTTGTTATTTGTAAGGACAATATAATTTTTAGACCCTAAACTTTCTCACAAGTATCAATTTAGTTCTTGAATTTTGATTTAAAACTCTCTCTTATTTAAAAATATAAAGTATTTTTAACCGAATCGCACTCCCTGATAAAATAGTTAGTTATCTCCAAATTAACACCTTCTTTTCATATTTACTCTTATTTAATAGAGTTTTTTATTTTAAATAAATAAAAAGTGACTCATTTTTAAACACCTAAACCCTCAAAAAAGGGTATTTTATTTTTTGAGGGAGCATAACTTAGTTCTTGTACTTTATTGAGTTAAGAAATTTTATGAACTAAGTTGTATTGAACTAAATATATATATATATATATATAAATATAAGGATTGAGTTGTTCCAATCAATAAATTATAAACATTGAGTTATTTTAAGTCAAAATTTAGAAACTGGAACAATAATTGAGAAAAAGTTCGGGGATCAAAAATATATTTCTCCTTATTTGTAATATTTCTAGTTAGATTCTCTAATAAAATATGGAGTGAATTAAACTTCACATAAAGTAAGATGGTGTGTTTTAGTTCATATAATCTAGAGCTTTTTCTCACCATTGTGTGCTAGATATGATTATTATTGTATTCAAATCAACATGCTTTCTATTAATTCTTATTGACATTATAAATATTTCTTATAAATTTTTAAAACAAACAGATATGTATTTTAAAATTAAAAAAATAAGTTTAATGGATTTTTTCTACTTTTTATTAAATTGCATTGATTTTTATTTTATTTCATTTTTAAAATTGTATCAGAGCTTCTCACAAAGATCAAGTAATATATATAACATTTGTAACGGGTATTGTTGAAATGACCAAAAAAAAAAACGATATTGATTTTAAGAAGACCTTTGTCATATTAAAAAAAAATTAAGGATATTTTTTTTGTGATTTACGGTTTGTATATTCTCTTATTTATTTTTATATTACTATAATATGGATATATATTTTGCAAAAATAAAAAAATTGTATTGTTTTGAACAAGGAGAAACTAATATTTTTTTTTGGGAAACAATCATGTATTTCATTTCTATAAGAATAATCCAATATTTAGTATCATCAATTAATTTAGATTTGAGTTGTGTAAGGTCTCAAAATGGAAGAAGTCCTTGCAGGTAATTTCCTCTATTATCAAGAGTCAAATCCAATACTTTACTTTAAACCCAATCTAACGACTATTACTAGTGATTAAGTATTTTATTTTAAAATAAATAATGAGTGAGAGATATTTTTATTTTTAAATTTAGTCACATTAATAATAAATATTTGAAAACAACTAAAACACTTTTGTTTCCAACGTTTTTCTTCTTTAGGTTTAATGGTTTTCAGGATTTGAATGTTCTCATAAGTTAACTATTATATTTTATTATATTGAAAATTATTGAATTTTAGTTTTCTCAGTTGACATTTGAGATTTTTTTAATTTTATTATATTTTGTTACATTTGAATTTTTTGACATTTAAGAATTGAGAGTAAAGCAAGTTGCTGGCATTCCCCTTTTAATAAATAACATAAATAAATGCATATGCATGTATGCTAACAAAAACAATCAGAAAAATATTTAACTTTTTTCCTTTGTTTTTTTGATAGCTTTGTTACTTGGTATGAAAATAGAAAAATGGACAAGAAAAAGATTCGTCATTCATATAAGGCTAAGGCTAAGGCTAAGGCTAAGACAAGAACTGAGTATTTATTAAAATAAAAAAAAAAGACAAGAACTGAGAAATTCCTGGGCTGACTCTCTATGGTTGGGGCTTCATGATAGTTCATTTTCACAATCAACTTTTGCTAAGATAAATTCAACGACTTTGGGAATATGGACAATTTGAAAGACATATTCTTTTTTAAGAAAACATTAAATTGACCATATTTCGTATTTTTAAAACTACTAACATTTTCATTTTATTGAAATTTTTCAAATTTCTCTTCCTTTTATACAAGTATTTAATACTCTCTTCAATACCATTTATAATGCATGTTTTAAAATGTTCATGTAATTTTATTTAAAAATCATAATACAGCACGGCTTTTTAAATAATATTAAAAATTATTTTGTATGAAAGAAAAAAATTATATTATATTACATTTTAAATTTGTTATATAGAGATATGTTTAGAATTTTATATATTTTTATATTTTTTATTTTTTATATTAATATTAAAATTATTTTGTATGAAAGAAAAAAATTATATTATATTATATTTTAAATTTTTTATATAGAGATATGTTTAGAATTTTATATATTTTTATATTTTATATTTTTTTATATTAATATTAATGAAGTTAATAAAAAATCTAAATGAACAATAAAAGAGGAAAGGAATGGTATTTAACATTGGACTCAGTAAGAAGTAACTTTTTTCAGCCTATTTTTTTATTTATAAAACTCAAATTCTTTTTCTCATTCCAATCATATAATCGGTAATTGCACAAATTTCACTTCAACTTAACTAAAATTGCACATATCTCATTTTTGTATTTTAAAATACACCTATTTTTCTCAAAAATAAAAAATATTACTTCCTCTTGGCTAAAATATAAGACATTAATAATAAATTCACACTTTATAAAAAATGTTAGTTGAAATCTCAATTTCTTAAAAAAATTACATCTTTTTAATTTTACCTTCATTAAATACTCTATATAAGTATTTTAATAATGATAATTAAAATTTTAATGTATTATTTTTTAAAAAAAGTAATAAATAAAGTGAGAGTATAGTTAAAAAATAATTATAAAAATTATTTAATACTTTATATCTTAAATCAAGTAAGACTTGTAGAAGATATTTTATAATGTGGTTTAGAGGGAGCATTTTATAATCTAAATAAATCTCATAAAAATTATTCATAATTAATTTTATAACTATAAGGAAGATTTATATTGATTTTAAGAATAACATAAAAGTCTATAACATTTTTACAAAATTAACAAAAAATCATGCATTCCATTTTTATTTAAAAATATGTGCGTAATATATTTTTAATCAAAAATGAAAAAAATAAAAAATATAAATATAAATATAAATATAAAAAGCCTTTTCAACTTGGATGTGTCTCAAATAGTCCGATACAATACATGCCCCACAGCAGGCCTAGTGTCTCTCTCTTTTAGTGTATTTAAAAAAGCCAGAAACAGTCTTTTTTGGAAAGATTAAAAGAAAAATAAAAAGCTAATACCTTTGACACGCCCATAGTTACACCCATTGCTTTTCTTTCTGTTTCTCTCCCATTTTATGGTCATTAATTTATTCTATGCCTTTAATTATAATAAATTAGTAATAATCTCCATCATTACTATAAAATTCAGATTGAGATAGGAATAAATATTATAAATTATTAATAAATTATCGAGATAGTAATAATCTTCATCATTTAAATTAGTGTATTTAAATTAGTAAGTGGGGTTATATAATATTATATATTTACTAAGTACCCATTATTACAATTAATAAAATGTCTAAAATTAAACTCATTTTTTAGGTACTAGGGATATTATGGTATAATGCTAAGATTAAGATGGAAACATTACCTTAAAAGCATCATTGCCGTTCTTTCATAATCAAAAAATAATGTATTAACAAATCTTGGTTTAATAATTTGCAAACATTTATTTTAATCTTACAAAAAAATTTTATCAATAAAAGTAAATATATATTTTTTACTTTTTTTGGCTGAAATAAATACATATTTTGTTAATTGGAAATTTATAATTTTTTTTGTAAATTATATTTTAGCTGAAGAAATCTTTGTTAACCTAGATAAGTTTTGTAAATTTATCTCACCATTTTTTTTAAATGATACATTTGGATTTTATGGGAGAAATAATAACAAATATATAGAAACTATTTTCAATTCAGCTTCCATGATTTTCAATTGAGATTCAATCAGCTCCAAATCAATATTTTTAAATGACCTTTTTCCGAAGTGTCATTTCCGCTAAGTTTTCCAAAAAATTTTATAATCATTTATTTTAAATAAATAAATATATTATCTAAATTGAATACCAAGAACTCAAATAAAGATGTTTCTAATTAAAAATGGGGAGATTTGTGTGCCACCAGGATAATCTAATAAATGAGTGCATTTGATTGGATCACTGGTGAGGATCACAGCTCTCCGTACAATTGAGTTTGAACTTTTTGGGCATTTTAATGTAGACAAGGGGGTAAAACGTAAAATCAGATCCTGCGAGAATGCAGCGATCTACGCTGCACCTTGAAGCAGTGGGAAAAACGCATTCCATCGCGGGGCCCACATACTTTTTTAAAAAACTTGCCACGGGATGCAAATGTCCTGGAGTGGAGTGCTCAGATCATATACATGCATTTACTAAGATCACAATCTACACCGTGATACTCAAGTGCAGCTGGTGCAATCTGATTGGTCCACGCGCTTCACAGACCCTCTAGGTGCGTGGACACTCCTCGCCCTTTTTAAACATCGATTCCCTCTTTTGATAGCAACCTCTTCTCCTCACATTGTTATATCAATCTATCTCTCTCTCCCTCTCCCTCTTACTTTCTCTCCCTGAAACTGGCCCTCGCATTTTACAGAACGTACCCATTTTCTATATATCTTCTTGTTTCTGTTTCCTCTGTTTCCGTCTTCTCGGAACCTTCTCTATCCTCTGTCATGGACTATTTGTATGTAGTCCAGCACCGAATGAGTTCCTTCATCTCTCTCTTGAAGAAACAGATTTGATATTTAAAGGGATTTATACTTTCCATTTTTTTTTTCAAATCTCATCGTACTTCACTCGGATTTTTCCCATACTCTTTCATTGAGAAATTATGAGGCCAAGTCAGCCACCGCCGGGCACCGGAGCTTCCAACCGTGACCGTAAGGGAGGTCGCCGTAAAGACCTAACCTTGCCGTTGCCGCCGCGAGACCATTCGAGGGCGGTGCCTCTTCCTCTTCCCCCTTCCAACTCGGCGCCCTCGACGAGTCACCATGCCGGCCCAGTTCACCAGCTTATCCCCTTCTCCGAGCTTGAACGGCTCAACAGAATCGGTAGCGGGAGCGGCGGGACAGTCTACAAGGTCATTCACCGACCTACTGGTCGGGTTTTTGCGCTGAAGGTTATATATGGTCATCACGAAGACTCCGTGCGCCGACAGATCCACCGCGAAGTCCAGATCCTTCGCGACGTGGATGACCCGAACGTGGTCAAGTGTTACGACATGTATGATCACAACGCTGAAATCCAAGTGCTTCTCGAGTTCATGGACGGTGGGTCCTTGGAAGGGAAACACATCCCCGACGAGCAGCACCTCGCAGATCTAGCTCGTCAGATTCTCCGTGGCCTCGCTTACCTCCATCGCCGCCACATCGTTCACCGAGACATCAAGCCGTCGAATCTTCTGATCAACTCGCGCAAGCAAGTCAAGATTGCGGACTTCGGGGTGGGTCGGATTCTTGCGCAAACCATGGATCCGTGTAATTCATCGGTGGGGACGATCGCTTATATGAGCCCCGAGAGAATTAATACCGACATCAACGATGGACAGTACGATGCGTATGCTGGCGATATATGGAGCCTTGGAGTGAGCATACTGGAATTTTACGTGGGTAGGTTTCCCTTTGCGGTGGGAAGGCAAGGCGATTGGGCCAGTTTGATGTGTGCGATTTGTATGTCTCAGCCGCCGGAGGCGCCGGCGACGGCGTCGAGTGAGTTTAGGGATTTTATATCGCGCTGTCTGCAGAGAGATCCGTCACGGAGGTGGACGGCGACGAGATTGTTAGGGCATCCTTTTATAAATCCGGGAATTCGACAACAGAACCCAGTTCATCAGAATCTTCATCAATTACTACCTCCACCTCGCCCGCTTTCTTCTTAGTTATCTTTGTTTTCTTTTCTTTTCTTTTATTTTCCTTTTTAATCATAAAACGACTTCCTGTAATTTTTGAAAAGATGGGTTGGGATTTGATTCTTAGGGAAAAATTGTAGAATGGGGCTTTCAGACTCAAATCAAATCAATCTTGTCTTGATAAGGTTTACCAGGAAAGGAAAAATCTGTCACCTTGGGTAGCTCTAGCTCAGGTTTCCATTGCATTCTTTCAGCTCTACATATTCAATGACAGATCAAATTTAAGAGAATGTTGTGCAGTTGGCATTTTGAAGCCCTCAAATCTTGTGTTGTTGCCTTTTCTGATCATATCTGATGTGGTAATTTTGGGATAGGACTATGAATGAATCTTTGATCCATTTAATGTTTTCATCTTGCTGGTACCATAACATCACCCCCATGCTTTGTATTGTATCTGAAATCTCCCTGTTTTGGCCTTCTTTTTTAATGTAACGACAATGTTATTGCTGGCGACATCTGCTTTGTTTGCTTCATCTTGTTCTGATTTCAAGCAGGGATGGAAGGGATAAGCATGATAATGTAATGTTACATTGTAGATGAAGAAGCTCAGTCTCTTCATCAGTGAATATATACAATAATTTTGATAAGATGGGTCGGATAATAATGGAGTCAGGAATATTTGTGAGGTCCCATTTTGGTTCAGTCCTTGCATCTTTACATGTACAAAAGATAAACTCTTTTAAGGTCTTAATCTCAGACTTTAGCGTCATTACTTGACTGTTACTTGTAATTATAAGAATCATTGGTGGTTGAAACTGGAAAGTTGGAGCAGTGATTTTCTTATTTGAAAAAATAAAAATAAAAAAGGTGAGGCAGCTAATCTGTTGGTTGAATGTTAGCTGTAATAAGTTATTCTGATTGCCTTGCTCTGTAGTCTCTAGTGGAGTGAAATGACTCGCAATGGGTGAAAAGGGCGAAGAAATCTCATGTTGACTCTTTTGGGATGTTGCTTTTGTTTCTGTTGGGAAATAGAAATATGGTTATAGAATTGGCATATCAGGATCATCATCTCCTACATTCTGTGGAACAGTGAGTTTGTGAAAGTGCTGTGTTCTCTCTTTGAGTATATGTATAGAATTTGATCTGATCCTATTATGGAAGCTGTATGAGCTAGAGAAAGTGAAGAGCATTACTGTATATGCCAATTTCTTGAAATGGAAGGTGTGATATCAGTCATGTTACGCATCAAGCCACTGCTCAACGTTTCACCTTTTTACAATTGTATCTGAAAGTAATTGTATCTGAAAGTAGCCGAATTAAATGGTCAACTTGGATAGACTACTGAGAAATCACACCTATGACCCAAACAGAATTAGGGTATATTTTTCTTTTTTAGATGAGTTGAATTTAATGAGAATTTATGTAACTAGTTATAGATTAGTTACCTATGAGGCCTTTACATAACTGATGAGATTTGTAATTCTTGTCCTTGTTAAGTAGTACGAGTTGTATTTTTTCCTGTGTAGAGCTATTAAGTTCAATAACTAAGAAGAGAGCTATCACATAAACATATACTATTCCGATCTTTGATATAAGATGAAGTTTACAAGCTTTATATTTCTTAAGAAAAGTTTGCTCTAATCTTGAAATTTTGAAATTGTAAAAGAATTTGTAACTTTTTAATTTTATACTTTTTTGTAATTAATGATTACAGTAAATTATTGTTTAGAAATTTAAATGATAAATAATACTTTCTCCATTAATAAATGTAACGCATTTTTTGAGAGGTTGAATATTTAAAAATGCAAGGCATTTCAATGTGCAATCATTGTTCTTTTTTTAAAAGTGTTATTATTGAATAAATCACTTTATATTTATTTTATGATAAAATACCTTATTAAATGGGATAAATATAAAAAGATAAAGTTAGTTTAAATATAATTAATTATTTTATTGAAATGTGATATTTGATTAAAAATATTTTATTTTTTTTAACAAAGGGAGTAAATAAGAGGTAAAATTAAAGAAAACATTAATTACTCTAATTTCATCTTATATTTAGATTAAAAGAAGCTTGTAAATTTAGTTTTATATTATGGACTAGTGGGAGTATACTTTTTAGTTTCCAGGTAAAAATAAGAAAGAATACTTTTTAGTTCAATATAGAAATCATTTTTAATTAATTCTAAAAATAAAGAGGCGGTTAAATAATTAATATTTTTTTAAAAAAGACATTTTTTAATTTATTCTTATATTAAATGCATTATCTATAGAAATACTGTCTCTTTTATATGCAACCACTAACTCTGCTTATAGAAATTTGTGAAAGGAAAAAACTATGAAAAAAATAGTCTATTTTTTTAATGACTTATAAAAAAAATCAATTTCTTCACGAAAATGACTTTATATAAACAATATAAGATTGAAGGAAGTTCTCGAGGATATGATTTTCATGAATAAATAAAAAAAATGCAAGAACAAGAAAATTGTCCTAAGGGGCATTTTCATTTTCTGTTCAAATGTGAAATATCTATTGAACCTGTATATCTATTTGTAAATGAAAAGCTGGTAACAACTTTGATCATTATGAACAAATTAATGTAACTAGATTGAAATATTCATGGCTTTGGGTCAGCATTAATTTTATCTGAATATGCAACTTCGCGTGCTTCGAATTATAAATGTCCACCATTATTGGTACTTCGTGCGTACCCACATTCACAAAAAATGGAAAATGTCTCCTCCGTGAGCAGAAAATAAATTTTAGTTCTCATAAATAATGAATTAATTTTGTACTTTGTTTGGTGACTTGTATTTATATACCAAGCTAATAGTTCATAGTATTAATTAACGTATAGAATTGTTCTAACTTAACTAATAATTCTATATTACCAACGGGAGTTGGTCCGAATAGTAAGTAGCTCGATTTTATTTAAGTAAGATTTTGAATTCGAACCTTGTGTATATAAAAAATTTTCACTGAAAGACTCACCTACCATGCTAGGTGCGTGCCGTAGATCGAATCCGGATGTAGTTGAGGTAAAGTTTCGGTGAAACGGGTGGGCTATAAAAAAAATAATTCTATATTATGTCAATAGACTTTACATGTCAATTTAGTCAACTCATCTTTCTTTTAAGCATTGTTCTCAGAACTGAACCAAATTAGTCATTGCGTGATCATATATTAGTGAACCAATGCTCTAATTGATTCATGCCAATCTGGTTCCTATAACATTACTTTTAAATTAAAGCAATTGATGACCAAGAAAACATAGATCCAGATTATTTTTGAGAGCGACATAAGAAAACGTATTTGTGTATGAATTCACATATTATATTTATGCCTTGTTTGATATCTGTTTTTCAAAATAAAAAAGGTTAAAATCTCATTTAAACAAGTGTTTTAGATTTAAATGTTTCAAAAAAAAAGTTCTCATTTTTTTTAAAAACAAAATACATTACATTTAATTATTAAAAAACTATAATTAACTTAACCCAATTGTTATTATAAATCGATATCATTAGCCGCTAACAATAGTCACTATCAGCCAATTTTTTATTATAAAATTATTTTTAAACAAACATAATTAAACAGATTTTCATTTTGTTTTATTTAAAAAAATAATTCTAAAAACTAAATTATAAGGTCGCTTTTTAAAACAAAAACAAGAACACAATCAAACAGGCCATAACTCTCTCCATTCAATGTGTTCTTCTGCATACTAATTAATAATTTAATATATATATATATATATATATAACTGACATCATATTGGCCTGCGCTTGTGATTCATGGGCATATACAGGTGACATTGAACTCGACGAACTAAATAATGTTAAAATTTAAGGGACAAAAGCGTACGACACGATCAGGTTTCTTGTAGAAATGGTGGTGTCAGATAAAATTCAACATCTGGGAAATTGACATATCGATCTGCGATGATCTTTGCATGCAGATAGATTCTGTTTCTGTAGTACTTACTTACTGATGGAGAAAATAAATAAATTAAAAAAAAAAAGAGCAGGACTTGATTCTTATTCTGATTCTCCTCTCAGTTTTGTACTAATTTGCTTGTCACCATCATGTCTGATACTAATAATTCTTTTCATATCTCTGCTGTAAACTAAAAATGCTGAATCATTATTAATCATGTAACACTCTGCGTTTTATGTTAATTAATATTATGAAACATTTGTCTAAGATCATGTTTGGGAACTGTATATACGTAAGATCATTTTTTTGATGAAATGTTCTGAGAGATTTGAATTATTAGCTTTTCAGAAGCAGATGGAACCTCTAGAGGAACAACAAGACTTTGATTCTGATGAAGCTAATAAGGTGTCCTGTCTTGTACGCTAGAGTTTTCAAAGCAGAGCCAAGATATAAGCATATATTCTATATTAGTTGGATTATTAATTAAGAATCTTTCATGGATTGTACCTCCTGGTCTCTGATTAAGCATGTATATCTTTTTTTTTTTGGAGAATATCAATAAAATATCTTCAAAAGAATTTAATAATTAATAAGAATTTTAAATAAGTAAATATCGACAATTTCTTTTTGGAGACCTTTATTAATGTTCTCCGTGTTTCTTCTTTTCAGCACAACGAGCATATTATTAGGGGGATGACAGTTAAGTATCAAAAAAAGAAATTAAATACTCCCTTCATTTAAAAATATAAAGATATTATCCTATCTTTTTATATTTACTTCTATTAAATACTCTATAGTAAATATAAAATTATTATCAATAGGAACACTCTTTTTAAAAAAGCAATGATTACACTTAAAAAATTAAAAGCACTTTATATTTTTTAATATTTAATTTTTTAAAAAATAACTTATATTTTTAATGGAAGGAATAACAATTAAGTCCTTGATACATTTTTAAAAAAATTATTTATAAATATCAATTTAAATAATTACAAATTTAAAAAATATGATACTTAAATTATAAATATAATAATTAGTTTGTAATTTAGATTTCTATTTACAATTATTAAAATTAATATGTACAATTTATTTTATAAAAATTTTTATCGGACACCTAGCTGTCCTTATTTATTCTTTTAAGTCTTTATGATCATTCTCCCATCTTATTATCACTCCTCTGGCTGCGAAAAGAGTCACAGGAGAATATTTCTTTTCAGCACAATGCGTATATTATCATCATTCCTCTGGCATAAAGTCTATCTCCCCTCACAATATGATTGAATGCCAAAAAATCCCTTTCGTCCACAACACAATTGAATGCCACAAAGTCTATAAATAAAAAAAAATAAATATATAAACCTTGGATATTTAATTATATATAAATAAAAAAAACAAAATAATAAATATATAAACCTTGGATATTTAATTATATTTTCTCTCAAAATTATATTACTAATGAAAGCGTACTATGATTTCATGCTTTTTTTCATTAGAGTTAGTAACCTCGATCGTTAAAAGGAAAAGCGAAAAGATTAATTTCTAACAATAACATCGATCTTTCATTAATATTGAAAGAAGTAAAAAATAATAATAATAAAGGAAATTAGAAAAATAATAATAAAATTCTTTTGAATTATATAAATAACAATATAATCACTTGAAGTATCATAATTCTAATGAAATCTTTAAGAATTTCTGTGTCAATAAATTTTAAAGTAAAAGATTATTTTATCCTTACTGAAAATGACAAATCCCAATCACAATTTTTAAGGAAACACAATTTTTGTTCCATAAATCACAAAAATAAAAAAAAATCATAACTTGTCAAATGCAATTTATGTTATTATGAAATAAGCCTTAATCATAACTTTTGCTTAAAGAATTATAACTTCTGTTCTATAAATCGTAAGAATTGAATAAGAAATCATAATTTGTCAGTATAATTTCTATTATTGAAAAACAAGTTCTCAAAATAACAAATTTCATTCACAACTTTT
The DNA here is from genome assembly GCF_029017545.1 of Prosopis cineraria. NCBI lineage: Eukaryota > Viridiplantae > Streptophyta > Magnoliopsida > Fabales > Fabaceae > Prosopis > Prosopis cineraria. The sequence goes on from NW_026555343.1 coordinate 34,029,946, forward strand.
ATTTAAAGAATCATAAAAATTGAATAAGAAATTATAATTTATCAATAAGAGTAAAATGGTATTTTCAATTTAAAATTTATTGACAAAGAGGTCCTTAAGAATTTCAGTGAAATTATGGTATTTTGAAAGACTAGATTGTTATTTATATAATTCGGATGGATTTCATTATTATTTTTCCCACAATATATAGTTTGTCCTAATAATAACTAATAAATATCTTAATAATATCTAATGAATACAAAAAAAATTATTAAATCTCAACAGATAACAAATCTCAATACAATAAATCTCCATAAATAATATATCCTAACACTCTCCCTCAAATTCAAAAGCATCTTGAGTTTGTAATAGCTTGATTTAAAGAATAAATATCAATATATCTTACCACTCTCCTTCAAACTTATTATGCACTTGAGTTTGTAATAACTTGTATTGCTGGATATGAAGAATGTATGATAGGGATAGGCTTTAAGGAAAGCAAATATAAGCTCAAGGTGATTCTCTTATTCATGAATCATAAATCATCATTGAACAAAATTTTGAAATGATTTTCAAAGGATGAATCACTGAGAAAAGAAACTTGAGAGTAATTTTTGAAGAAATGAATCACTAAATTGAAAATTCTAGAGTCATTTTTGATATTTAAATAAAGAAAATTAGAAATATTTAATATTGAATTTTAAGTGCAAATATATCATCTGTTTATACATGGAAAAGCACTAAACCGCAAGTCCGTTAAGCTGAGAAGATTATTAGCTAATCATGTAATTAAGGTCACCACACCTAATAGTAATACCCCAAAGAAATTAAAGTGGTATTGACTTTAATTAATAATATTTAAGTTAATAGGTTTCCAAAACGACTGCCCAATTTTTGTCAACTTCTTTGAATTTCCATATTTCCATGCTCTACATATTTTTATATACATCGTTGACTTTCTATGCCGATAAAGTTGAGAGTGGGTGAGTCACCAAATTAAATCATATATATCAGTATATGCTTATTCGTCCCTATCCGTAGATTTTCAAATAATATTTAACTACCAAAAATTTCAGCATATGATGTCAGAAAACACTCACAAAAAGATACATCATATTATATTATAATTAGCTGATTTAGAGTTTTGGATCATAAATAAATTAAACAAACATGATCCAACTATGTTCATTCGAGAGATATATTAAGTTCACTTAGCTTTCTCATACGTTAATATAAGGCTGTGTAAATGTTCGGTTGTCCTATCTAATCCAATCTAACTTAGACAAGTTCAGTCCTATCCGATCCGATAAAAAATATTGGTCCAAAGGACTAAAGAGACTAAAAAAATTAGATTAACTTCTCGAGTTAAACTAGAAAAGACCAAACTCTCAAACCTCTTGATCTAATCCGGTTTTATAAAATTATTTTAATATAATTTTAATTATTTTTAATATATTTGAATAGTTTGAAATTTGAACTCAACATTTTTTTCATTTACATTTTGTCCTTCCATTTAATATAATTTTAATTTAATTTGCTATTAAATTGTTGTTATAATGTATTTTAAACATATTGCTAAAGTTTGTTGAATGTTGTTACTATTGTTGTTGAAGTTATGAATTTAAATTATTTGAATTATAACTAGAATATTTTGTTGTTGTTGTTGTTGTTGTTGTTTGAGATTGTTATGAATTTTTTATGATTATAAGTATTTTTATTATCTCAATTAAATTTATCAAGATGAAATAAATTGTTACCTATACAAGAAAACAAAAAAAAAAGTTAAGTGAGTACTAGACTATCAGGATTAGTTTCTAATCTTATGAATCAAGTTCGGTCATGTTAATTTTAGAGTTAAAACTAAATCGGACTAGACTATGGGTTGACTAACTCAATCCATTTCATAAAATAAATGAGACTTTAGATTAGGCTAAAGTTTAATCTTGTTCAATCCTTTATGTAGCCCTACGTTAATATATCAATACTTTCAAGTTTCAACATAACAAACTAAAGATTAAATCTATATAATTTAAAATTTTTAAATAACAATAATTTGATCATTAAGAAAATTTAAATTATAAAAAGTAAGTACTAAAAATTGAGTCTAATTTTTAAATATTATCTATATTTTATTATTAATTTTCTTAATATTTTTTATGTTTTATCAACCGTTTTTATAATACTCGATTAAAAAAACCTCTCTTTTTTAACAATATTTTTTTTGTATTGTTTGTTACATTACCTTAGTGTTTCAAAATTCACCTAAATATTAGGTATAATATTATTTTAATCTCCAAGTATCAAAAGCATGAGGGGGCTTTAAAAAAAATAAAAAGAGGAATGGCACTAAGGGCCCTAAAAAATCAAAATTTTACAGACAAAGCCTAATAGAATATGAAATTATTTTGAGGGTCTAAAGGCCTCATTTGTAATTATATTTTTTGGTAAAATGACCAATTTGTGCTTCCCATAACCAGCTGCTGAATGACAACTTTCTTCTTCTTTCTCTCTTCTTCCTCCCTCTTCCTTCTCCCTCTTCCTCTTTTAACATTGATGTAATAACCAAATCCATCTTCCTCCCTATCATGCTTCTCTATTCCCTCTTTTCTTCTTCCTCCTTCTTCCTTCTTTTTCTCATTTAAAGCTTTTTCGATCAACGAGTATGAGTAGGCGATCCACTTTTATCCAGATGACTATGGAGAAGACGATCAGGCATTTGTCCGATTACATTCCTCTTATGCTAACTAGCTTCTTGGAATGATCCGTCATAGTATAGAAAGAATGGATCAAGCTATTGCATTTGCCATTGCAGAAGAAACTTTTTTTACTTTTCTTAGGCTTGTCTTTGAGCTTACTTCGTTCATTCATCTTAGTCAGAGTCTTAAAAGCCTCACTTGATCTATTATCAGTTTTATTTTGTCAAAAAAGGACATAGACAGAGTTTGAGCCATATCAGTTTTATCTAGTCATACTGTACATGTCCATGTTTATTTAATGAAAACAAGTTATTATTTATGAATTTTTTATTATTTTTGATAAATATTTTTTTGCAATAGATAGACATGCTTTTGTGTAGATATTATTTATGAAATTTATGTTGTTATTGATGAAATTTTCATTGTGCAAATTTTGCAATTAATTTGTGCAGATATTTATGTGTATCATATTTATGCAAACCTTGTGTTGTAAATATATGAACATTGTGTTGTTAGCAGATGGATACTTTTATGTTATATACAAACTTTTTGTTCTTCATAAACTTGAGAAACTTTTTCAAATATTTAATTTAATCACACAAATTATGTAAAATAGATGGATATTGTATTGTTAATAAATGGATCTTGTCATGTTATATACAGACTTTTTATTGTTCATAAACTTGAGAAACTTTTTATTAAACCTAGCCAACTGATAAACTGGACACACATGGACTTTCAGTTTATAATATATGAAGATTGTGTTATGCATAGTGGATTTTGTATTATACATTGTTTGTCTAACTTGTATATTTTGTTAAACCTAGCCTATTGATAAATTAGACACGTATGGACTTTTATTTGAAAATATATGAACATTGTATTATGCATAGTGGATATTGTGTTGTACATTATTTGCATAACTCGTACATTTTGTTAAGCCAAGTCTGCTGATAAACTAGACATGCATGGACTTTCATTTGAGTATATGTGAAGATTGTATTGTACATAGTGGATATTGTGTTGCATATTATTTGCTAATTTGTACATTTTGTTAAGCCTAGCCTATTGATAAACTAGACATGCATGGACTTTCAATTGAGAATATATGAACATTGTGTTGTGCATAGTCGACATTGTGTTATATATTGTCTGTTTAACTTTTGCATTTTGTTAAGCTTGTCTTATTGATAAACTAGACACGCATAGACTTTCATTTCAAGTATTTTATTAGCCTAGCTTAAACAAAAATAACAAGTTAGGTGGATCATGTATGACACAACATCCACTACCCACAAGATGATGTCCACGAATGCTCAACAAAAAGTTCACACATTTCTAATATTAATAAGGGCAATTATATCAGATAAGAATTTTATGTTGGTACTAGCCTAAATACTAAAACAAGTACCCATATGATATTTTAAGTCCGATATATATAAAAAGTTAGCCACTATATCCAAAATGTCTAACAATTGTTTCTCTATATACAAACAAAAAATATCTATCATTTTTAATTATTTAAAAAATATTACTTGAGAATACTTCTATATACATAATTATAGTTTTCTATGTACATAAAAAAGGAACAATGTGACCACTTTTCATGCTGGGTTAGGATTCTTGCATGTCTTGCAATTGTGTCTAGCCTCCCCACATCTTGAACAATGATAAATCTTCTTTTACTTTAATTTGTAATGAACAAATTGATCTAGGTAAATGTTCACATATAGAAGCCTAACTTTTATTTTATATAACTCAAAGTTCAACATAAACAACTTAAAGTTCATTTGTGCATAGCAGATACTCCAACATCTTTGACAGTAGATTTTTTTCACATTAGGAGTCATATTTTATTCAATTCACATGTCAAAGTTCAATATGAACAAGTCAACTATCATTATTGTATAAAAACTAATCTACTCTAAAACTTTTACGACCAACTTAATGGTTTAGCAACCTTTAGCTTATATCAATAGGTTAGACTTAACTAAATGCACAAGTAGGCAAATAATGTACAAAACAATATCTGGGTCAAGCTGTTACAACATAACGTTCATATATTCTCAACTGAAAATCCATATGATTTTACTTTATCAGTAGGCTAAGTTTAACAAAAGGCAAACAGTGCACAATACAATATCCATTATGCACAACACAAGGTTCATATATTCTCACCTGAAGGTCATGTGATTCCAATGTATCATTAGGTTATGCTTAATAAAATGTACAATTCAACATTCAATAACAACTCAAGGTTCATTTTTGCACAACAAATACTCTAACATTTTTTATAGCAGATTTTTTTTCATATTTGATCATATTTTATTTAGTTCACATGTAAAAGTCCAATATAAATAAGTCAACTATCATTATTGTACAATAACTAATCCACTCTAAAACTTTCATGGCCAAAATGGTTTAGCAACTTTTAACTCATATCAGTAGCAGAATCATAAATAAACAAGTAAACTTGTAGGCTTAAACATTGTGTTTTGCACGAGAGATCTATTACAACTTTAACAAGTAAAAGATACACATGCACTAAATCAACAAGAGAGAAACAAAATTGAAGATCCTTACTTCTAAATAATGATAATAGAAGCTTCAAGAAACAGATAATGTTGCTCGAAGAAGAAGACAAAGAAGATTAGCAATGGCTGGTGATGTGCAAGAAAAAGAGGAAAAATCATGAATTATGCTTCATCTATCAACACCACAACTTCTGCACTCATCCACACCAGCGATGATCAACAACAACAGAGTGACGACTAGTGAATTGAGAAAGAAGACAAGAAAAGTAGTGAATCGTGCTTCTTTTGTTTTGTTTCTTTGAGGATTCGTGCATCATTTTTAATTCAAATTAAACATAGGGAAAAATAGTATTTTTGGTGTGAAGAAATATTGCAATTCGGGTCCTAAGGCATGTAGAGCAATTTCAGATTGATTTAGGCCTTAAGTGATATAAACTTTATTTTTAGGGCCCTTAATACCATTCCCCCAAAATAAAACAACTTCAAGAATGACAAAAAAAAACTCCTCAAACCACAATATAAGTCATTTTCTATGAGTTTTGCTTGGTAATATAGGCCATTGAATAGGTGTTATATATATATATATATATATATTCCTATTACACCCTTACTTTTGAATAAGTCAAATATCATATTTATTACATTTAAAGGCATGGTTGGAAAGACACTGAATTTTTTTAAAAAATAAAGATTATAACCAACTTTTTTGAAAAATATAAATTACTTAACAATGATTTATATTGTGGTCTAAAGAGAGTAAATAATCAAAATTTTTATTAATAATACTATACTATATTGGATATGTAACATCTTGATTCTAACTATAGATTAAATTAATCAATCAATGTCAGTTAAGTAAAATTTAGCATTAATTAGTTTGAGGTAATTAGAGATGGCTAATGGGTCTATTAGTTGTAGAAATAGTTTTTGGATCAAGTCCAAAGGCGAATTGGGTTACCTGAACCCAAATTGAGGGAACAATTTAAGCCTTTGAGTTTGTGCCATTTTTTGCGGCGGGTGCATCATGCATCACAACGGATGGTCAAAATTTTAAAATAGATGCTTGCATTTGTGAGCTACAAAACAAAACAAAAAAGAAGGGAGAAATTGAGAGAAGGTTATAGAGGGAGTCTTAGATTTGCTAGGGCACGAGCTCATTGACATTTTGAGAGTGTTTTGAGCTTAGTTCTATTCAGGAATGTCTTCTCTACTCCTTCTCCTTCTCTCTACACATTGTTGAAGTAATATATGGGGTTAAAAGAGCTTGATTTTCAAATTTAGGGCCATGGGTTTGAACCTATTATTTCAAAGAGGATTAGCGGGAGTTGATTAAGCATTCTATACCTAGATTAGATGTTTTCATAAAGTTGTGAGCTTGGGTTTAGGGTTTTGGATGAATCTTAGCCACTTTGATGAAAAATTTGAATTGTTGGGTGATATATTAACTATTATTTAAGTTAATAGGAGCTAAGTGGGGTTAATTGGAGTTAATAAACTCAATGAATGTGAGATTGTGCTTGTAGTTGGGAAGTTTAGTTAAAAAAGTGTGAATTTAGGAGTTGGAAGGGGTTCTTTATGTTAATTATTAGTGATGATTGTGGTTATTACTTGTAGATTAAATTTGTGGCACATTGCTTGAACTCAACTATAGCTCGAGAAACAAGTGATATAAAGGTGACCTTTGAGTTTTTAAAGGTTTGAGGTAACTAGAAATTCTACTTTATGCTAATTGCTTGTTAAATTAATTGTGATTGTTTATGAACTAAAGGAATGCCTTTTTATAGCTTAATAAACTTGAAATCATGTTCCTAAAGTTTAAATTGTGATATTTTTATCATTTGAAAAATGTTGCAAGTTTGGCAAACTTGAAACTAGAGCAATGATTTAAAGTTGAATTGAACATGCAACTTTGGATAGGTAAGTTTTGATATGAACCCTAGAATGTGCATTGCAATTGCATTGACATGTGGCTTGATCATATATTGAGTAGGAGTTCGCCTTAGGAGAAGTTTAGTAATAATATGTTGGATAAATTGGCCTACTGATCAAAAAAAAAAATCTTATACCCAAAAAATATAGACCAAATTTTGAAAATTTAAGATTATGGTCGGTTCATATTGATATATAAAAAATTTATCATCAATATACATGAATTTATCATTAAAATTTAAAAATTTATGAAGAGTTTATTATTTAGATATAACAGTATATCATTAACAAATATAATAAACAGGCCATAATGTAAAGTATAATAAATGTTGGGCTATTTACTTGGTTTAGTTTTATAACATGGGCTATATATGCAAAAGCCTCAAATTTTATCACATGGATATTACCAATACTATAGGTGGCCTAATGTTTAGTTTAAGGTTGGGTCTTCTTCAATTTTACTTAGGAATGAGTGTGAGTGTAAGTTACCCAACCCCTTGAGTCCTTATCATTACCTTAGACTAGGTGTTGGGTAGTGTAACATTCTAAAATTTGATCCAAAGGTTATATTAATTAATTAAGGGGTTTAATTAGTTACTTATGATAATTAAAAGTTAATTATAGAGTTTGAATGTCCTTTTTTGATCTACTAGACCCTATATGAACTTTAAAAGACCCTATATAAGCTTAGAGGGTTATTGGGTTGACTTAGGCCTAAATTGGTGGTCTTAAGTGATGTTGTTATTTTTGGGCCATTCATCACGATAGATGGTGAAGTGCATTGCAATGGACATAATAGGATTTTAAATCTCAAATCTACCATTTATGAATGCAGAAATTGAGTGTGTTTGAGAGAAAACCAAGAGGGAGGCATTGGAGCTTTGCTAGGGTTCACTATGGAGGCTTTGTGGAACTTGTTTTAAGTTGCAAATCTTTTGGATAAGCCTTCTTCTCATGTTTTGTTCATCTTCCATGGTTTTCTTTTAGTTTCTTAAGAGGGGGAACTATGGCTGAATTATTGCTATGGTCCAACTACTCTAATGACTCTATTGGAGTCTAATAAGGACTTTTTGCACTCCTAATCTTAGCTTTAATTTAATGGCAGTAGTTAAGAGCTTTAATGATGAGTTAAATATTAACCCTAATACTAAGTAAGCTAGATTAACTAATAAGAGTAGCTAGCAATGATTATTACCCTTAATGAGAGTTAAATAAGCTAATGAAAATGAGTTTTGAGATTGGTTGTGCTTAGTAAAAGTATTACACATTAATCATATTTAAAGGTTAACTAATGATGATTAGTCATTAATGCTGTTAATGGACTATTGATCATAAAGTATTGTTTTTTGGAGCTTGCATCTTGGAAATCCAAAGTTACACCTTTGAGGTGGTAAACCGAAGAGTTAAAGTAACCAAAAATTTAACTTTAGTATATCATTATGCTTGCAAACTATAATGTTAATGATGGCTTGGAATGAGAAATCACACACACACAAAATTAACAACGGCCGAAGCTTTAGCTAAGGAGGTTCAGTGGTTGCCATTGTCAGCGAGGCTCCAGTCATCGACGGTGGTGCTTCGGTAATGGTGTCTGGTTATCTTCAATTTAATCCTTGAGGACTAAACTCAAGTTTTGGAATCTTTTGGAACCCACTAAAAAATATGTTTCTTCCCAGGTCCTTAAATGAAATTCTCCCATTATAAAATGACATATATGCTTTTATGTTATTTTTCTCTTTTTCTTTTAGAAAAAAGGTATTCATATCATAATTTATTTTTTATTTGATAATCTAAAAATCTTTTATCTCATCTATTTATGATATTCAACTAGAAAATTATTTATGTATGATAAATTCTAGTAATAATTTTTTAAAAGAAGGTTATTTGATTAATTTTAAATATATTTCTTTGTAAAAAAATATGTTAGGATTGGCATTGAAGATATATATGTAACAACTAGTAATAGATAGTTGATGGCACGTAGAAATGGTGTGATGTCTTTTTTTTTTTTTAATTTCATTGAAGCAATGATATTTAAAATATAATAAAATTAATAGGGACATTTTAATCATAAAGTTTAGTTTTTTGTTAAAAACCCCTAAATTGAAGGAGAGTAAAGTAAGGGGAGGCGAGGGGAGTGGAGAGAGAAAATTTGCCTCTCCTCCCCTTCAAATTTTCCAAGTAAACAACCTTTCTAACTTTCTTCCTTACCTCCCCTCACCTCCCCTCCAAAAGCCACAACCAAACCAAATTTTAGTGACAATTATATTACATTTTGAGAAATGATTACTTTGATTACGCTATCGACAAAAATGAAAGAGAAAATAACTATTTCTTTTTTGCAAATTTATTTACTAATCAAGTGCAAATACTAAAAATTAGTGACTATCATATGTTGGAAATGACTACTTTAATTGGCCTATTAATTAAAATAGAATAGAAAATGACTACTTCTTTTTTAAAAATAATTATTTTAGTTGTACTTGATTGGTTAACAAATTTGTAAGAGAAATAGTTATTTTCTATTCTATTTTAGTGGATAACCCAACAAAATAGTCATTTTTCAATATATAATAGACACAGATTTTTAATACTTGAACTGGACTGATAAACAAATCTGTAGAAAGAAAGTAGTCATTTTTTATTTTGTTTTAGTCTAAAGGCTAGTAAAGTAGTCATTTCCCAACACATGATAGTCATCGGACTTTAATACTTGACTGATAAATAAATTCACGAAATAATAGTCATTTTCTATTCCGTTTTGGTAATAACCTCATTAAAATAGTTGTTTCCCAAAGTATAATATCATAGCAATTAAAAGCAAATATGTCATTTTATCAAAAATTAAAATACCAGACAAGTCTATAAAATTAAAAAATAATTATCACATTTTATGATTTTTAATTATCATTTACATATCAATCATCATAAATCAACCACGTACATTATATAAATCTTGTAGATTCATTTTGATTGGTCACAATTCCTTCACTCTCATTGGTCAAACGACTTTGCTCATGAAAAAATACTACTCTCTTATTGGTCCATTTCTTTTAATCAATATCAATATATCTTTAATAACAGTTCCTCTTAACTACGGTAACTTATTTGTCTTTTCTTTATCTTATCTTCTTGTCAAAATGAATGCCACATGTACAATATTATTGTTACAATTTTTAACTATTATTTCAATCACAAATCGTTCAAACATCCCTAGTGAAATAAGGGGGATAATGAGAGTCCAACAAGCCCATTGTGAATTTTCTTTGTTCCCGGTCCATCATTCTTGCACAAAAAATAATAACTTTCACATTGCTTGTTTTTGATTTTTGCCCATGCTTTTACAGGCATTTTTGCGCCAAAAAGGAAGGGGCTTGGCTTTGCTTGGGAACTTTATTTTTCCTGTTTCGAGCATTCTTTCACCAATACATTTTTGAGATTTGCATTCGATGATTATCAAAAATAAGAGTTAGGAGCAATCTTGACTCTTTGTTTCAGTTTAAATTAATTCTTACCATTCATTTAAATTAATTTTTAAATATTTTTAATATTATATTTATTAATATAAAAATATAAAATTTTTTAATAATTAAATCTGTTCATTACCAATCTGGTATGTACAGATTTAATCTAGCAGTCTAATTTACTATTAAAAAAATTTATAATTTTATTATTTGACTATCTAAATCAATTTTAAATAGTTTAGATATAATCTAAATGACCTAATTTAATATTAAAAAATTTATAAATTTTATAAATTAATTATTTACATGTACTCTGAATAGTTCAGATTTAATATTAAATTTTTTCTATTTTTATTTTAATAAATATGATATCAAAAATATATAAAAATTAATTTAAATGGATGGCAGAGATCATTTTAGGATGAAATGGAGGGCCAAAATTGCTTCTAGCCCTAATGAGCATTCGGTATTTATCATAGTGATGAGTATCGAATGCGGACGCTTAAGTTACTGACTTTTCTCTGATTCTTTTAAAGCATCCCCTACATTCTTTTTTGGTGATTTCTCTTGTCGAGAGCAGGCTTAAAGAATGACGATAATAAAATGATTCAATTTCTGTCCTCACTCTTCTCAGAACCATAAACCTATTTGGCTACACTCATCGTTTTAGTCTGATGATTGATGCTTTGTATTTGGTTTCATGATCTGGAGCTCTTCTACTCTCAGAACTCCAGATCACGAATGACATCCCATGAGCGGCGGCGGCCTTCCCAGCTTCTTCTTCACCAGAGTCTGACATGAATGGCCTTCCTCCGGTGCTTCTGTTTGACAAATTACAAGGGCACGTATATTCTTTTTCCGTCATTTCCTGTCAGTAAATTCTTTTCCATCTTTCTTCTTCATTAGTTTCTTCTTTTTTTGTCATTGTCTTGCCGTCTTTGATGGCTTTGCTCATGAGCGACATGCACTGATAGGGAGACACAGAGGATCTAAGAAACAGCCCCTTTTAGGTTCTTCAAGCCTTTTATTGAAAAAAAAAGCTTATAGTTTTGAATTTTCAAGCTCATCCTCGGGTCAGGATTCCTTTCTATTTATCTAATTTTCTAGTTTGCTCATATTTCGAATTGTTTATAGCATAAGTTCATTTTCGTTTCTTTGTTTTGGTGTAAAGGAGATTCGGTGAAGGAAGTCTAGGGAATTTTCTACAAGCAATGTGAGTTTTGTTATTTTTAAGTGAATTAGATATTTTGAATTATTAATCGGATATGTAGCTTTTGTTATTTACCTCATTTCATTCTGTCTTGGACAAGTAGCTTTTTGGTGATATCAAGACATTTGCTCCTACCACATTTGAGATCTAGAGGAAGCTTGTCTAGTCCACCTTCACTGTTGATTCTTATGGACCCATTTAGTCATATTTTTGCTAGTCTCTCCTACTTCCATTATGTAATATCCTGGGTTTCAAACTTTAAAATTTTAAGTGTTTAAGAAGGGTAAATGGATCAAAATAAATGATTTATGAATTAATAATATTTTGGATGATTCATGAGGCTTATGGGTCATTGGATAGCTTTGGAAGAGGACTAAGTTGGAGTTCGAGCAGATTATGGCATAGAGAGAAGCCTAAAACATGTTAAGCCTTTTTGTGTCATCTGTTGCGGTGGACACACCATGGGCCATGTGGATGTGCTTGAATTTCGCTAAAACAGGCTCACGATGACAGAATAGAAAAAGGAAAAAGAGAGATCGGTGGAAGCTTGAGTTGGCTTTGCTAGGGCTATATCTTGGGAGCATTTTGAACTTGGAATCCTCATAGGTAAGCTTTTTAAACTTTCTCCCTTTCTTCCATGCGAATTTTCTTTGGATTTGGGTTTGTTTAAGGCTTCATTTCGTTTTTCTTGGGTTATAACCAAACCTATTGGCTTAGTTAAGATTCTGGAGAGTTAAATCAAATTTTTAAACCTAAATTTATGGATTTTGTAGTGATTTGAAATTTTTTGTTTGGGTTTGGATGAACCTTAAGTGAAATTTAGAGTTTATGAGCAATGTAGGAAGAAATGTGTGTTTATCTAAATGTTTGGGTGTTAAATGAAATTAATGGGGGTGTGATGAAAGTGTTAAAGGTATTAAAGTGAAATTTTGGATATAGTGAATACCCAAAATTAGACCTAAAAAGGGGTTAATTAGAGTGAAAATTGATATTAAATGTTTAATCTTGTAAATTGAATATTGATTGGACGTCATTATGCTAGTAGACATTTGTAGAGCTAATAATTGACCACAGTAACCCTTTTAATGATAAAAAGGTTAAGGTAAATCAATTATCTAAACTTATTACTTGTGTGTTTAGATGGTTGTGTGGAATTGTGAAAATTACTCCATTATTATTTTGAACCAGTATGCTATTAGTAAAAAATAATTGGAATTTAAAAACCTTATGTGAAGTGAAATGTACTTATATGTTTGTATATATAATGTTTTTTAAGGATTTATGCTAAATCCTATATAAATGTGCATATACTTGCAAAAATGCATGCTTCATTAGGGAAATGATTATTCAAGAATAAATTACATGTGTATGGCTATGTCTAGAAATGTTTGAGCATAATGTTGAGCATGATCATTGTGAGAGGGTGGGAGTTCACCTTTGTATTGTCAGGAAATATTATTTGAAAATTCATATAGTATATTGACACCATGGAGGCCCCGATGCACAGTTTTAATTTTGTTTAAAAGTCTCAATACTACTAGAGATAGATTGGGCATATAACATCCTAGGCATTCGAGGAAAGGGGGAATCTATAGTCTATAATGGGTGAAGGCGCCTTTGGCTAAGGTTGCTTCCCATTATTGATAAGCTTGAGCTAGCCTAATAACATGGACTTAGTTCTATCGAATTATCAGCCTACATATTTAATCGAAGGTAATAAGAAAGGTATAAGACAGTGTGTTGATCATGCATATCATCATTATATAGCCATGTGTATATGTAAACTTGATTTATAAATGACATGTTTTATTGCTACTTTACATACTCACTAACTATTCTTATGCACGAGTAGTTTGTTTGGATTATTTAGTTACTGAGTCCTTAACTCACCCCGTAGTTACATTTTACAAGTGAAGGCTCTGATAGGGATAAAGAGAAGGAAGACTTAGCTAGGGATCTGAGGAGCTGAGATTTGTATAGCTATTTCCCACCTTTTTAGTTTTATAATGAATTCGTATTGAATATGCCAACTTAGGAATATATGTTATTTTGTTATACATACATAATATTGTGTAATTGTGGGTAACTCGGCTAGGTAGTTTATGATTGTAATGAAATTGTTGTCAGACACCAAGATACTAATGTCAGTGCATTGTTGTGTTGTTTGTATGTGTTGAATGGCCAAGGGAATGTTAAGTATAATTTATTGTTACCTTTTGAATTATGGTGAATTCGGGGTTTCAATGGCCAATTTGTGTTTGGAATATAACTGTTATTGTTTGATTGGTCAATCAGGTTGTTTATGGTCTATTTGAGTTGTTCAAGTGGTTTCAAAATTATTGACATTAAGTTAATGAGTTGGGACACCCTAGTGTGTATTTTGAAAGGAAAATGGACCATTTTGTATCATCGTGTCCAACTTTTGATAATTGTAACTTAATTAAGATTAAAAATATAAATAAGTTCCTACACGCACAAAAGGAATAACAATTTGGGCATTGTCTTTAAAAGAAGATCGAAAATCAATATATAAAAAATAATAAGTCCTTTATAAATTTATAAAATGCTAATTTCAGTTGTTAATATTTAAAAAGTAATTTATAAATTTTGAATGAATATATATAAATAATAATATTAAAATTATTAAAATATGAAAATATTTAATATTTTACTAATATTTATTAAATTTTATTTTAGTAAGTCTTCAAGGTACCAATGCTTCTAGAAAAAGACTTTAAGGTATTCAGTGCTTCTAGAAAAAAAGTTCAAGGACAAACTAACACCAAAGAACATGATTAGAGTCTTATATGTCACTTTACATGGGCCCCACACACATGTCATGTTAGCATATAATGGCAGAGTTAAAGGTTCATTAAAGGAGGGGGTTTTTTTACTTATAAAAAAATAGTTCAGAAGTAAAATTGCCCCATTTAAGAGTATAGGGTGTTTAGTGCTCATAAAAAATAAGTACAAGAAAAAATTAAATTTTAACCCTATATTTTAATAGCACTCAATCCCTTAAATATGTTTATATTTGTGGAAAAGTATGAATGACTCTCATGTTTATGCCGTATATGGCAATCAAATTTATAATGAGAGTAGATGGATGATAGTTAAATCCAGTGTGTGGTATTTTCTCTTCTATGAGAAGGAAATAAATTGTTTGTTGTTTTTTGGCTTAGTATTGATCATCATGCAAGTCATAAATTTTCTTCCGAGGGTTAGTTTATAGCATTGTTAACCTTTACAATTTCATGTTATTTCATCACATTTTCCTTACATTTTAATCCATATTGGCTCAATTGTATATATTTTTATTACCCAAATTAGAAAATATGCAATTTATTTTAGGTTTGTATTCTTAACTTTGATTTGATATTTTTAGCCTAATTTTATGTTATTTTGATTGAAGATTTGATTAGAAGCATTTTTGAAGATTTGTGGATGTTTTTGGAAAGCTTTTAGATTAAGAAATCAAGCACAAAGTGAATAATTTTTGTTAATTATAAAAACAGTGTAAAACTGCCAAGATCATCCCAAAGTCATGACTTTCATTAGCGATTGTCAGAAAAATACTGCGTTTTATTAAGTCTGAAATTGGTTAGTTAGAATACTTATATTCAAAGAGCTCAACCCAGAAGTCATTCTATATACTTGACAACACTTTCAAAGTTTTGTTGTGCTAGGGTTTGAGCTTTGGATGAGTTGGGTCCAAGAGTTGAAGCTTTAAAGAGATTTGAATCTCTATTTCTTTAGTTCCTTTATTTCTTCTCCATTTTTCTTCTTGTAATCTTGTAATGGTTCTGAATATCTTACTTATTTGTTGCTTTTTGATGTTTATGAGTAGCTAAATTCTTTACTCTAGGATTATTTTGAATCTTTGTATGGATTAACACTAAGTTCTCTTCTCTTTTTGCAATAAATGATATATATATATATATATATTTATTTTACTCTTTTCTTAACGCTTCTAAGTGATTAGCCACCATTTAGATATTGAGTTCACTTAATTGATGCTTGAGAGGGATAGGTTGAGTGTAGAACTAGGGTAAAATAGTGCAAAAACATGATATTGGCATGTTGAATAGATAGTTTTGCTAGTCAGATAGAGATATACTTGCTAGCTTTACGTAGTCACATTAGGGTTGGTGTTTAAAATTGAGTTTTATTAATTGTAACTAGAGATTGGGAAACTAATTTAACTAAACACTTGTTCATGACTTGAGAGAGTTTGTCTGAGTATTTTTAGAACCCTAGATTAGCACTTATTTTCATTAAAAGCATTTATAAGAGGAGATAATTTTGGTGTTATGAAATGCAAGAGGAATAAATAATCCTAGCTCCTAATTTGTATTTAAAGTATGTGAATCAATTGCTTTTCTTTATTTACTAGTGTTAATTTAGTTTGCTAAATCAGCCTTCACCTAATTAAGTTTTGGCTCAACTTGATTCAATTTGTTTAGTCTTTTATTTGATCACCATTTTTAAACAAATCTCCGAGAGAATGATTCTTTACTCTTATTTTATTACTTGCTATGGCCTGTGCATTTGTGGAGAGCAATAAGCATCAATGAACACAGATCAAATTGATTCCATTACTGTATTTGTGATTAACAATATGGGTAAGTTTTGTAAGTGTGTTAATATTTATACACCAAAATGAAATGAAATTTTCTAAATGTGTTATATTTATATATTAATATGTGTTTTCCAGGTTAAATCACTATGTTTTTGTTTAGTAAAAATTAATTGGCTTTCTTTATCAATGTACTTCAGCTCAAAGGTGTAGAAGCAGAGAGAGCAACATTTCAAAAGAAAAGAGCATAGGAAGTTTGACCAAAGATATAAAAAAATTTAAATGATACTCACTTCGGTCCATATTATAAGACTATTTCAGAAGATATATCTAGTCTCCATTATAAGTCACTAACAGATGAAGACTTTCCATTTTAAAATAAAATTCTAAAAATACCCCTGGCTACTTTACTCATCTTCATTTAGCTGACTGAGAATTTTGCTAGCGTCCTTTCTCTCTCTCTCTCACACTCTATCTTCATCTTTTTCTCTCACCTTCTTCGCTTGATTTTCATCGATCGCCTCTCTGTCACCGAGTTTATTGTTCCTCTGTTGCAATTCCTCTTCTGTTGTTATTTGCGCAAGTGTCGTCGATCATTTTATGGTGTGCAATATCTTTAGATCTTGCCGTTCAAGTCCGATAGAGGAGCGTTTTGAGGGTTTTTCGTGGGATCAACTAATGGCATGCGTAGTGGACAATTCTCTTACCAAGGAAGAAGATTCACGGCCGCTCGAGTTCTCTAGAGAGGTAAACTCTCTGAAGCGAAAGATTTTGAGGGCTCCTTATCCCAATGGTTCTTCCTTCACGTCTTTTAACTTCGTTGAGGTCGTGTGTGCAAAGAAAGCTCACTCGTTTGATCTGAACAAAGAGGCAGTCGAGGATGGTGAAGAAGTAAGCGACAGCGATGCAATGCTGGAGTTCACGAAAGCAAGTGAAAAGAAGATAGTCCACCCTTTCGACTTGAACAAGTTTCATTCCCTGAGGAAGACTATGCACATTCGACTGAGGAAGAGAAGGATTGTAAGCAATTTGTGTATGATACTTTACATTATATGCTTTGATTTATCTCAAATTTCTATACCTTTTGTGTAATTTGGGTTAATCTAGAAAATGAAGCTTATGCTGATTAAGGAGTAGGTCTGGGATGCTTACGGTCTGTTAGTCCGTCTAATGGATAATGATATTATATTGTGTTAATTCTATTGTGTTAGTTATATTTTGAAGGATATCAAATGTGCATGCTGTTATGATCCTTCTTGTAGCAATATTTGTTCGTACTGTGTTATAGTATATAGTATGTTATGAGATCATGAGTTAGTATTTTAGCGATAAGGATTCATTGTCAGGCTATTCTTCTCTTTGCTTGACATGCCAGATTGATTATTTTGCCTCCCTACTAATATTGAATACTAGTTTCTTTTTGAAGGATATCAAATGTGCATGCCGTTATGATCCTACTGATATTAATCATGAGATTTTTGTGAACCACTTAAGCCCCTGGCTACTGGCCACTAAACTAAGTATGGTAGCTTTGTGTTAAATATAATTATAGATTTGTCACCAAAAAATATAATTGTGATTGTGTAAGAGCATGTCCGAGTTACTTTTCAAAATCAAAATGGGAAGGGTCGAAGGGGGAAAAGGTAGAAATGTCTCCATTGTTTGATAACAAGTTTGTTTTTTTTTTTTCATAAGCTGCATCATTGTGAAATATGGCAAAACATGGGTTGTTTTATTGATTGAGCAAGTAGTACCAGTGAATTAATTTCTCTTGCGTCAATTGCTTCATATTTTCATCACTTTGATTAGTTTCTTCCTTTATATTCTTTATTTAACATCTATTAGAAAATAAATTGATTACAAAATATTATTCCTCTTATGATCAGGGGTTGTTTATTTGTTTATTATCAAGGGTTCTTTGTTTACAAAATGAATACTATTCCTTTACAAAATAAATTTATGATCAGGGGTTCTTTGTTTAATATTGTTTAACTTTGATCAGTTTTATTCCTTTATGATTAGGGGTTATTTAACATCATTTTTCATTGCCAATAGCATATATTACAAAATATTAACTGTTAATATTATGTGTTGCAATTTACATGACAAATTGTAACACAAAATATTAATCACCAAAACATAGAGGATTCATAGAAACATCCACCCCTTAATCTCAATCATCCATCCACTTGTACTAAGTGCTCCAAAAATTCTCATAGTAGGCAAGTCACCTCTATCACATCCTTCTTCAAATGTTTGCTTATACTTGTTTGAAGTCACCTCTTTCATAATCCTTCTTCAAATCATAGCTTGTAGAAGAAGATCTTATTCAATTGTTGGATGTGTAAACTTCAAATGACTTTTCCACTGCCTTAACAAGGTCATCTATAGTTTTAGGTACTTCTTGGTGTTGTAGTGCTTGAATTGCTCTAAAATAACCAAGATTTAAAATGTTCAAATCAGGAAAATTTAGGGGGGGGAAATCAAGCGAATATCAAACCCACCATCACTTGCTACCATATGAAAGTCCACATCACTATCATGAATGTGACAAGGAGCATTATCTTGTTGAACATAAATGGTTTCACTTGCACGGCTTGTTGGCCATTTGGCTTTGATTTCTAGTAACACCTTGTCAATTAAGAAAGATTTCATCACTTCTTTTGTAATTGAAGTGATTGGTTTTGTTTTCATTGTGCCTTTGCTCCTGTTTACACTCCATTTCCTTACTGCCTCTTTTGTAACAAATGAAAACAACCCAATCTTCCTAAAAAAAATTTCATTTCCTTGTGCATCAAATCTAGGCCTAGCCACAGCAACTAGGAACATAACCTTACCAACATAATTCTTGTTTTGCATGTTCGATGTGGTGGCTCTTCCCCTATTGCCAAGTAGTAGGTCTGAGATTTCTTTATCATGTAAAACATTTTTCATCAATATGAATTATGTTGTGCATGGATTGAAAAGTTAGATCATTTGGTATACTTTCTTGTTCTAGCATGGACAAACACCACTTCAATCTAGCAAGCATGTTTTGCTCTTTCAAATATGGTTTGATTGCACTGGTGTGGCGCCATAGAACTCCTTTTTTCTTTAGTCTGATCAGTGATGTCTTGTTAACCCTTAACGCACTTGTAAGAGACCTATGAGTAGTTCTTTGCTGTACAAAAATTACCATGACTTGTTCCATGTTCACATTAGGTCCCTTTCTTTCACACCTATTTGTCTTTCTATGAGTTACATCACCTGTTTCCTTAACTTGATTCCAAATGCGTTGAATCACTCTTATTAAAACTAAGTATGCTGAAGCTATTTCCTCTTGTTGTAATGCTACTCAATTTACCTCTACAACTTGAGTGTAACAAAATCTTACAAATAGCTACACATTCTTCATTTGATAAGAACCTTCTTTTACATGGTGGTTACCTTGATGATTCAATTGTATTGTCTCCTATATTGTCTTGTTTCAAGAGTGTATTGACACTAGATATTAAAAGTCTATACAAGTTTATGTGCACCCTACTTTCTATATAAAATATGAAATTTTGTGTGCATGACTTAATATATAGCGAGTAAGTTAATCTTCTGGCTCTCACACTTGTTCAATGAAAATAACCTTTATTTTCAAGGAACATGGTAAGAGAGTTTCATTCAATTATATGGGATTCGCATGTATTCAGCTGATCAAACAATTTGTAATGTTGTAGGTGATGAAGATGTTAAAGAAGAGAATCCATCTAGAGCTTGATGTTAAGAGTCTCAAAGAAGTGAAACAAGAAAATCAAGCCAACGACTTTGCTACTTTACTGCTAGTTTAAGGTATGGCAACTGTAACTTCTATTATAAAAAAATGAAGCCTAGATATTTCTCTTTGTTATGAAAAAAGGTTTTCTGTTCTGACCTGGGATTTAATGGAAGTACTTTCATATTCTTGTAAACTTTTTGGTTTTCTATTTATGTCTTTCTATTTAAATTATATGCTAACTAGTAAGAGAGTATTATCACTATACCTAACAAGACACTACTCTTAGAACCACATACAAAAGCTTTTCAATTTCCATCAAGCTTAGCTTAGCTTGGCGTATTTCTACTACTATTCTTGTATATATGCATGCATGCCCCAAGCTAGATTTAAGACCGAAAAGCCTCTTTCCCAAGTGTCATTTTTCATGGTGATAGCTTGATTATTATCATTTCTAATCTATAGGACCCTCCTACAAAATAATCATGAAAAGTCCAACTAATAAGGTCGAAATTATTATTTCTGATTTGTCATGTCACCATTTTACTTGAAAGATTCTATCTATGCATGTGAAAAGCTATTAATAAGCACATTAATTGAGGTATTAAGGGGCCTTGGAATGTTTAAAAAGCTTTTAATATTTCTAATGTGGACATCTATTTTCTTAATAAGCATGTGGACATCTATGATAGGCTAGCTGAGGTATTAAGGGGCCTTGAAATGTTTAAAATGTATGAAAGGTGATTATTACTCTAAGTAGATTATATTTGGATAGCTTTATTCTTCTCAGTAACTGAACATAGATACTAGAAAGTTAAATTTTACATGGGGATATTCTAAATTTCATAAACATAGATATTCTTACCATTTCTTTCTTCATTGATTGCATGTTGATTTTTACTTTGATTGTTGTCTAGGTAGACATTCTCACACATGGGAGGAGCATTTAAGTCTAAGAAATTGTTGCTGCTATCCCCACCATCTTCCTCAGCTAGAGCATTTAAATCAAAAGGCGTGCAGTAATTTTCTATGGTGGAAGGCAGTAATGGAAAGCTCAAGAATATTGTGGTCCCTTGCGTTTTTGTTCTTTTGCTCAATCTTCTTTTTCTGTCATTTTTAAAAGAATGTAACTGGCCAAAAATTCCCCCTTTTCATTTTGGCCTTCCTGCCAAGTAAAGCTAACAGCCTTTATTTTACTGACTTTATTTTGCTAACAGACTTTTTTGTAAAGTACTATAAGAGAGAATTATTTAAAAAATAATATTATATTATTGAGATTATTTTTTAGTTTTTTATTTGAAGGGTAGTTTTGGAATTTCATTTATAATTATTCTTTATACTGTTGTTGCATTGGTATTAGTGAGGTTGATAGATATGACTTATAAATAGGACCGGAGGGAGTACATTCAGTATTAGAAAAATGTGAATTAGTGGGAGAATTTAGCGAAGGATTGCCTATTCCTCTCTAAAATATCAAATTAATAAGGGAATTAGTAAGAAATGTTGATTTCATAGTTAAACTTAAAATTAACAAGAAAAATAAAAAGAGAATACTAATTTCTCTCTAAAATAAGATAATTAGTGAAGGAAAATAGCGAGAACTTGTCAAGTCCTCTCTAAAATAAAATAATTAACAAAGAAAATAGTAAAGGATGTTCATTCCTCTTTAAAATTATATAATTAGCAAGAGATTTAGTGAGAAATTCTATCCCTAGCTAATTACTAAAAAAATTAATTTTTAGAAATGAATTTTTATTAATTATATATTTAATTATTTTCATTTAAAAATAAAAATTAACTAAAATATTCATAAAAAATTATGTAATATTTTCTTTATTTTAAGTTCATTTTCCTTATAAAAAGTAATATTTTTACTAAAAAAACATAATATAAAAAATCATATAAAGACAAATATAAATATTTTTAATATATTAATAATTAAAAATATAATATAATATAGAAACAATTAATTATTTGGTCTTTATAGTTTTAACTTAGTTGTAACTCAGTTCTTGAAATTTAACTCATTATAACTCAGTCCTAAAGTTTTAACTCGGTTGTAAATCAGTCTTTGAACTTTACCTCTTGCAATTTAGTCCTTGAAGTTTTAAACTCTTAAATATTAGTCCTTATATTTTTAAAAAATAAAATTATAAAGATTAATTTTTTAAAATTTATTACTAATATTTTAAATTATTAAACCTTTTTAATCTTTATAAATATTAAATATATTAAAATTTTAAAATAGTTTTAACCTTTATAATTTTATTTTTTTAAATATAAGGACCAATATTTAAGATGTTGAAACTTCAGAACTAAATTGTAAAAGGTAAAGTTCATGAACTGATTTACAATTGAGTTAAAATTTCAAGGATTGAGTTATAACAAGTTAAAGTTTAGGGATTGAGTTACAATTGAGTTAAAATTATAAGGACCAAATGATTAATTTTCTCTATAATATACATGTGTATTTTTATAATATATTATTTGATATAGCTTTATAGTTAAATAACATATATTGAATTTTTCATATAATGACTGTAACTGCATTTTAATTCAATTGGTAAAAAAGAAGAACATAAGGTTTGGGAAAGGTAGGGGGTCAAGGGTTTAAGTCTTGGTCTTCGCATAAACACAATGAATATTTAACATGGCAATGAACGAGTGATGTGGCGCAAGGTGGAGGATAACATAGCATGGATCGTTGTACATGCGGCCGATGATGAGGCACTAGTGATGTGGCATTAAGTGCTCATTTTTAAATATAGGTATGTTTAGCAAGTGCTACATTTAGTGAGGGAATGTATTTCATTGATAAATTTAGCGAATCTATTTTTTGCAATGAAATTAGTGAGGGATATGTTGTCCCTTGCTAAGTCAATTTTTTTAAGTAGTGATTTCCATCCAAAAATTGGCATGAAAAGTACTTCACTGAAAAAAAGGAAAAGCTCACTTTTTTCTTTCTCTATAGTTTATGTTATCTTCCTCTTATGTGCAAGAGGTTTGGTAGACTTCAATTTCCACTATCATGAAATTTAATATGGTTTGCTTTATTACAAAATTTCTTGCCTTTTAAAATGATCTATCTGTGACATATGACTATTAAGTACGTCTGTCAATTTAACACAAAAGGGATACTGTGTTTGTGCTATAGCTACTTGAAATAGGGTGGGATTTTGGTTTTTATTAGAAGTAGCTTTGCAATGATTGTAGCCTTGATGAATGTTTATAGTCACGCTACATCTCCTAAGCCAAGTCCTCATACTCAACCTTCTTAATTTTTGTTCACAGATACAAAACACGCTTGGATAAAGTTACCTTGATCTTTGTGTACTAGACTAGAAAAGGCAAGTCTGCACCTTAGTATCTCCCCAGTCAAAAATAAATGTTTTATTCAAAGTTATCATAAGCTAGTGTACACTGCAACTTATTTTCCCCATGCGTTAGCATGAGATTTGGTTAGGGTGCCAACTTTTGCTTAAAGTATTAATGCAGCTAGCATTCTCTTCCATCAACCAATGCCATTTTAGTGATATATCGTTTCAGCTTTTTCATTAGTGGCTTTTTTTTTATCTCCTATAAAGTATTACTGCTATTATCTTAATTTTCTTGCCATCTTTTACTTCATGTAAGAAAGATGACTTCTTTCATGTTTATTTTATTAGTTTACGTGATAATACCAGTTTTTAGTGTGTAGGTGAATAAGCATTGGTTGATGAAATATAAAAATAGAAATACCAATTTGTACTGTGTAAGCGAATATGATATTGGTTTTTTTTAATATTTGATGGTCATGGTGTTTGAATAGTCCTCTGTTTCCATTGTTTCTGTACAATGTCGGCACCAGCCAAGGTTCGGTTGGTTCTCTGTCCTGTGATAATCTCCTTCCTGAGCTGATAATCTCCTTCCTGAGCTCATTGATTACCCTGTTTATCAATGCAGTAGTTGCGGTAGGGGTGTGTATGTAGCCCGATTGCCCGATATGCCCGCCCAAACCCGGTAAAATTTTGCCCAACCTGGCCCTAAAAAAAGTTGCCTGACATGACTTGGGCATGTTTGGGCAGGGCATTGTTCGGGCAGGGCCGGGCCACGGGCAGGGTAGCATGCCCTGCCCATTTGGCCCAGCCCAAGTACATTAATATATTTTTTAAATTTTTTAAAGGGTCAATTATATTAACTATTAAGACTTAAGGAAAGATGAAAAGAGGAATTGGGAAGAAGCTTTTTGTAAATTAAAGTCTACTCTGTGAAATTTTTTTTTTCATGATATTCCAAACTTTTGTAAAATTTATTGTTTTTAATGGATTATTGTAGCTATTATTTTGGATTGCATTATGGATAATTTCACTTGTGTCAAGACTTATAATAGTTTTATATTTCAAGTTAGATGTTGAATTATAAATAATTGGATATCATAACTGTTATTTTGTATTTATGGTTTACATTTTTATGAATGTTATTTTGAGTTGATGGGCTGGGTCATTGTTGTTGATTTATGGTAGTTTCATTTGAAGTTGATGGAAAGGGAGATTATTTGATGGGCAGGGCGACCCGAAGGTGCCCAGCTTGCCCTGCCCAGCCCAAGTTAATAGGGCATTTTGCGGGCAGGGCTGGGCAGCGGGCTACATTTTCCAGCCCATGCATCCTTTGGGCAGGGCATCGGGCAAGGCCTTGCCCAGCCCAGCCCTACCCATGTGCACCCCTAAGTTGCGGTGCCATTCGAGTCAAGGTACCCTTTCTTCATTTTCTTTTTCTTGTTGTTGTGTATGTTTTGTGTTCTTTTGCTTCAAAAATTTTGCAGTGGTTTTAATTAAAGATAAAATTGCCTTTTTTTTTTCTAGCTTCATGACTAATAAAAATACTTGATCCCCAGAATGTGGATTTTTTGTATATTCAATTTTAGTGAATAGAAATAAATCAGTTGCCTTTTCTTAGTTCTAATTCCACTGTATATTTTATGGTTCTAGGCTTCACAAATTTTGCCCTGCCTTTTTGATTCTAGCTTCGTGATTGGGAAGATATGTCATTATTGACTTTTTTAATATTCGATTAATAGGATATAAATCAACAAAATATTGAAATGTAAGGATGAAGTGAAGTTAGAATAAATTTGTTATCCAAGAACTAGGACACGATAAGCATTTTATTTTGTCTTTACTTGGTTGTTTCATTTGCCTTTTTGACTAGAAAATAAAGTTATCTGTTATGCATATTCATAGAGCAGAAAGGCATGACTTGGTTTGTCCTTTGTCATCTTAATATCTTTCTGATTCTTATACCTAATTTTTGATTTCTCAGGGACATCATTTGAGAAGAATGGGGTTTATTAATAGATGTCTTATCATGATTTATTCTCATTGTAGATGTTAAAATCCTATATGTATCCCTTTCCTTTGAAAAAGATACTATTCTGTCTAGCATGTAAAGGCGTATTTAATTTCTTTCCCTCAATGTTGTCAATCTCTTGACTTGGACTTGAGATGTTGTAGGAGAGTAAAAAGGGGTGAGAGGAAGAGAAAAAGTTGGAAGGAGAAAAGGATGGGTGGTGGCAGTGGCAAAGAGAGATATTAGATCATGGCTTATCAGCATTATTTTGATTAGGCAAGGAAGAAGTCCGTGCTGAGTTATTTAGTTTCTTTAAACATATCCTTATTTTCATGATTTTTTTTTTTTTGTGGTTTGTACAGGGTCATTCAAAGTTACTATCATTGCCTTAAGTTTAGCATGCTGGGTACTGAGTTGTGGATTCGCACTATCCAGGATCAAGGCTTCATGAATTTAGCAGTGCAAAAAGTAACCTTTACTAATAGAAAGATTGGCATTATGCAGAAACACAATTGAGCAATGAAGATAGCAATAAGCTTTTGTATAAAGTTTTTCTTTAACACTAATAAAGTTGTCTAATTCATTTTTTAGTTTATTTATGATTTACATGTATTAAATATCTTGCTCAGGGTGTGAAGTTATCAATTACCTCTTCATATAATAAAATTACCATTTTCTTTTGGTGCAACACTTATGATTTCTGCTTCTTATAATACAAGACTTGGGGTTCTGTTCTAATTTATATAGAGGTTTAACTACTTAGGAGGACTATGCTTGGACTTGCAATGAGGCATTAACCTCCTTTGAAGTTGTTGACAAGTTTTTTATGTTTATATGAGTGTTTAGATGGTCGAATTATGCATATACCATGGCCTTTTTGCATCTTTTTCGTTTTGTGGATTGTAATGTTAGGCTTCCTTTATGTTAAATTATAGTAAGTTTATAGTATTATGGCAAGAATTATTCTTTTGCGAGAAATATAAACTTGCTTTTTTTTTTTTTTGCGTGTTTGAATGTATGAATTTCTTTGTTCGCTGGGAACACTTATGATGTTGCAGGACATGTTTTATAATTTCTTATTCTAATGCACATTTGAGGTGCTGAAAATTTTAATGAGTCTACTACACATTCATACTAATATATGTTCTAGTAATTTTTTTTTTACATTGTTCAAATAATCTTAATCTGAGTTATATTGTTAGTAGATGTAAAAATTTATTTTTCATTTACTATTATTGAGAATAACTCATTTTAAATTTGGCCTATTTCTAATATTGAATTCAATTCAATTCAATATTCACTAGGGAAACAACTCTAGCATTACAAAATCTTATCATCATATTAGGAAGAAGAAAATAAGCAAGTGATCCTACTTTCAATATTTTAAGGGACTTTCAGAATATGAAGAGTTCTAATTTTTTAGTAACATTAAAGAATATTAGTATCAAGTATTAATTAAGTGTATTCTAACTCAACAGCCAAAGCAAACTAGAACTCTAATCAAACATGTTTTTTTTTTTTCTTTTTAAAGGGGGCCGGTAGTAGCCTAAGCATATATATATATATATATATATAAAAAGTCTTAATTACATCCATCAATATTATTATGGATTCATGTGTAGAAGGCCATTGCTATTTGCTATGCCCATGCCTCCTACAGTTTTTTTTATTGGTTTCATTATCTTTTAAAATTTTATTTTATATAACTTAAAAAAATAAATTTTTTCGTAATTTAATAAGTTGTTAATTTTAATCTTTTCGTGCATGGCATGGATAGTAAAATCTGTTCTTTGAACGAGCTCCTGAAGCAAAGTTCACGTCATCAACAAGTGCGTGAATGGGAAAGAAAATCCCCCTTTATCAATGGGATCATTAACACTATTCTCCAATTGTAACTGTTGTTCGCTCCACTTTCCCATGTTTATTCAACTTCTCCATTTTGCACAGACCCTTCCGTTCTCTCTTGAAGGCCTTCAATTTCTGTTTGTATTTTTTCTCTCACACAGCAGGTTTTCCTCATTCATTCTTCCATTTCTTATTCCTGGAATCATTATTTTATTTTCCCTTGCAGTTTTGAACTCTGAGATCCTTCTCTTGCCTCTCCTCAGTTTAAGGGAGTAATCCCCTGTCGTCATTCCAATCAATTGGTTTTTCTCGTGGATTGTTCCTCCCAGTTTTCCACTTACTTTATACCTTCTAAAGTTTTTCATTTTGTGGTTTCTGTTCTGTTCTTTCATACAAAGGTTTTCGGATTTCAGATGGACCGCACATTAATATGAATAAGCTATAATAACTTTCATAGATTGGCTTTTTAATGTTTGGTTTTCACAACCACACTTTGATTTGTTCGTGCTTTCCTATAACTCGATTGGCTGAACCTATGGTTTATGTTGGAGATATTCGACAAGGAATAAGTTCTCTTCCTGAGATGCTGAGATTGCTTCAGAAAAGTGGGTCATTATCAAGTAGCTTGGGTATTGATGGATCTTTGGAAGGATTTGCAAGATGAAAAGGGAAAAGCTACATTGAAATAATGCAGAGTTGACAATAGGAGGTTTACCTGTTAAAACTTATGTGCTGATGATGATTTTAGTACTAGGAATCTACTTATTAATTCTAAGGCAATGATATTTCCTTTTCCTTTTGGTATTTATTTTGTCTCTATCAATTATTTGGTAAAAATGGTTTAAAGTGATTGATGTCTATTTGGACAAGTGAAGCAAACTGAAGATACCATTTTTTAAGCCTCCTATAATTGAGTTCTGCTGCTAGAAAACCACAACCTGCCTAATAGTCAAACATCCCTTAGACTTGTGGAAATTAATCCATTCCATTGATGTACATGAGCATAATTTTAGACTTTTAAATTTTAAATCAAATTACTTATCTCCAATGGAATTTTGCTGTAGGATCTGCATTCATTTTTGGCGGAGGATTGACGTTTGTACCATTGGGAATATTGGTTGATCAATATGGTTGAAAACCAGTTGCAATTTTTGGAATTATTGCAGTGTAAGGAAGCTTTTCACTGATTTTGATGATTTTCAACTTCTCTCTCAGATAAAGTTTTCAATCTTGATATTGCTTCTTATTTGAGATAAGCATTGTGTTCAACACTCTATTTGGCCTTTGCTTCTTAATGATATGGTAATGCATTACAAAGAGATCTCATGATCTATGTAAAAGGGGAAGTTATTCCATATCAGATTAATAAATGATAATTTTATATATTTTTATTCTTTTAATTTAGACTTTTAAATATTTATTTAAGGCTAATTGAGTTTAATTAGATATTATTTGATTTTATTAGCTAATATTCAGTTTTGGAATTTTAACTAACTAAATCTTTGATTTTAAAATATAAATAATATCTTTAATATTTTTGCACAGGTGCTATTTAATTTTATTTTATTTGTGCAGATTTTCTAGATTCAATTTGAAAGATATTGATGAAGAATATTTTGGATAAGAAGAATATGGGCATGCTTGGAGATCAAATCAAGAATCAAATCTTTAAAATTTTATTTGAATTTATTTTGGATTATTTAGTGTAATTTTTAATTAGGGTTATTTAAGGTAGTTTTATCTTTTTAATAAACTATTAGTTTTTATTATAAAAGAAAGAAAGAGAGACGCAGGGGAGAGGGTCCACTTTTCATATATATATATATATATATGAATAGATGGGGGACACAGAGAGGAAAGACGATCTGGGAAAAAAAACGAAAGAAGGGAAACAGAGCAGCGATCGCCATTCGTCTTTCCTTCCTCCAATTTCTTGGGTGATGGCTTCTCAATTTTTCATTTCATGTTGTTTGATTTTTAATTCTATGGAGAGCTAATTTTTTTTGGTGTGATCAATCACAAACCATGATCCTAAAATTTAATCAGAGTCTTTAATATTCAGGGAAGATTTTATTTTAGCTTTATTCCAATTTTCTCTTCTTCTCTCTACCTCCAAATTTTATGCTTTAATTACTATTACTGATTAGAGTAGCTTTATTGCATAATTTTTGAGTTATAAATTTTATCTGAGGTTTTAATTGCTATAATCGATTGATATAGCATTGTAAGAGTAATTTGGCTTGGCTTGGGTGATTATCCATGCTTTGTTTTTGGTGTGACTATAAAACAATTGTTAGGCTGTGGGTTAAGGGAGATTTCAATTAATCTATAACTTAACTTCTTGTTTAATTCTTGAATGATAATTTGAAAAATATATAATGAAACCAGAATAATAAAGTTGAATAAAATTAATTTATTTTGTGGACGAGGAAGGTTAAATTTAGGTGGTTGGGTTGTGATTGATTGCGCTGCTTATTCTCGATAATTTTCTTAGTTGAATTTCCTCTATTTATTTATTTATAATTTAGTTTTTAATTTCATCATAAAAAAAAACCTCATTATTTACCTTTTCATAATCATAATTTAAATATTTACTTTATTGACTCTTAGGAAGACGACCTAGGTTGCACTTTACTGTAAAATTTAGTTTTTATTAATTTTGGTGCTATTCGATAGTAGTGTCAAAATTTTGGCGCCGTTGCCGGGGAGTCAAAGGTGTTAACTTTTTGAGTTTGGTTATTAATTTTTTTTCTTTCTCATTATTTTTATTTTTTTATTTTTTTCTCTAGTATTTTTTATTTTTTTCAATATTTATTATTATTTTTTGTCTTTACTTGTTTTAGGTGTTTTTCATTGTTTCTCCAGTTTATTAGTGCATGACAAGATCTTTACAAGATAAATTAATTGATTTGAACTCTGAGATTGAGAGAACTTGTCATAATAACCGTAAGAATCAAAAGCACCGTAAAATTAGGGATAGTGCGATCTCTGAAATTTTGTCTGAATTGATTGATAGCATTATTAGTGATTCTAAATCTGACTTAGACTCTACGGTTAAATTGGAAAACATGGCTGAAAATAATAATGGTAATAGGACAATTAAAGAATTAGCTGCGCCTAATGCACACTATCAAAATTTGTGCATTCAATATCCTAATTTAGATGCAAATGCTAGTTTTGAATTGAAATCTGGTTTAGTACATCTGCTACCTAAATTTCATGGTCTTGCAGGAGAGGACCCGAATAGGCACTTGAAGGAATTTCATATTGTGTGCTCCACCATGAAGCCTCAAGGAGTTTCAGAAGAACAAATCAAATTGAGGGCTTTTCCTTTTTCATTAGATGGAGTTGCAAAAGATTGGTTATATTACTTGCAACCAGGTGCCATTACCTCTTAGGATCAAATGACACAGTTATTCTTAGAAAAATTCTTCCCTGCCTCTCGCACAGCAGCAATTAAAAAAGATATTTGTGGGATTCGTCAGATGACTGGGGAGACATTTCATGAATATTGGGAGAGATTTAAGAAATTATGTGCCAGCTGCCCTCACCATCAAATACCTGATCAGCAGCTGGTTCAACATTTTTATGAAGGTCTCTTACCAACAGATAGGTGGTTTGTTGATGCCGCAGCTGGTGGTGCTTTGGTAGAACTTACTCCAACTGATGCCATGAATCTCATTTCTAAGATGGCACAAAATTCTCAACAATTTGGGACATGAGCTAACCAAGCAGTTAAGGGGGTGAATGAGATTCCAACACCACAATATGATCCTAAATTTGAGAACAAGATGGAGGAGCTCTCTAGCATGGTTCGGCACATTGCCTTAACACAACAAAAATTAATGAATTCACCAGCAGTGCCAACTTTTCCACAGGCGTATCCTTCACAGACATGTGCACAACCTCAATTTTATAATCCTCAGCAAGCTACCACATCTTTTGCTTTAGTTGGGCCTCTATGTGGCATCTGTTTTTTGGCCACACACACTACTGACCAATGCCCACAGTTGGATGATAGAGTTGAGAATTGTGCTGGGATTTTTCCAACTAGACCTATGCAACAGGGCCAAAAATATGATCCTTTCTCTAATCCAGGGTGGAGAGATCACCCTAATTTCAGATATGGAGGAAGCCAACAACAACAATATAATGCTACAGGTCAAAATTCACAGCCTATGCAACCAATGAGGCAATCTACTCTTATTCAAGAGTCTAAAAATGATGGACCAAGTCTAGAAGAGTTAATGAAGCAAATGGCAACTAATAACATTCAATTTCAACAACGCACTGAGACAATAATCCAAAAATTAGAGAATCAAATTGGGCAGTTGTCCACCTCCATTAATGAATTGAAGAGTCAAGGTTCTGGAAAGTTGCCTTCTCAAACAGTTGTAAATCCTAATTACAGTAATGTTAGTGCCATCACTCTTAGAAGTGGAAAAGAACTTCCAGAGCCCTCCACAACATTTATCAAGAATAAGTCAGCTGCAGCAACACAAGTCACACTTGAGGAGTCTAATGAAGAAAAGGAACCAAGGAAGATCCTTCCATTTCCAAATAGGGAGACTCAAAGCAAGAAGTTAAAGGAAGCTGAATTGGAGAAAGAAGTGCTTGATGTTTTCAAGAAGGTTGAAGTCAATATTCCCTTTTTGGAGGCAGTAAAGCAAATTCCTAAATATGCAAAGTTCTTGAAAGACCTATACACGAACAAGAGAAGATTTAAAGCTAATGAGAAGGTCAATCTAGGAAGAAGTGTATCAGCTTTATTCCATGGAGGAATGCAGTGCCAACCCCCTATGCCTTTAAAATGCAAAGATCCGGGGAGTTTTACTGTAACACTTGCCTTGAGTGTTATCCAAAAATCACATAATTCAAACAAACTAAGTGTGGTTAAGGAGTTGATCCTCTAACCAACTTAAGAAATAAATAATTTAAAACCTTAAAAATAATTATAGGTTCTACCTATAGCGCACGGAAGCAAGTTAGACGAAAATGGAATAAAAAGATGCTGTCATGACAGTAATTTATTGCTGTCATGACAGCCCTCCTGGGCCAACTTCCAGGAGGCGGTGTTCCATCATTCGACCACCGATTGAAGTGATTTTAAAGCTCACACGTCACATTCAAAGGATACTATAAGTGTACCAAATTTCAAAAAGATCCAACGGTCGGATTAAAAATTAGACATGTTAAAAGATTGACTATTTTTGCTGTCATGACAGCTAAAAAGCTGTCATGACAGCACTTCCGGATCAACTTCCGGAGTGCACCATTTCATCATCTGACCTCCGATCGGAGTGATTCCAAAGCCCACATGTCACTTTCAAAGAATATTATTAGCATACTAAATTTTGAAAAGATCCAACAGACGGATTGAATTTTGTGCAGGTTACAAAATCAACACTGTAGCTGTCATGACAGCAATTTAATGCTGTCATGACAGCACCTCCAGACCAAATTCCGAAGTGCGTCGTTTCTCCGTCCGATATCCGATCGATGTGATTCTAAAGCCCACACGAAGCTTATAAAAGGTTTTACTTGTGACCCAAATTTTAGAGAAATCCAACGGTCGGATTAAGATTTGGACACCCAGATGCAAAAGTACAGCTTTTTGGTAAAAACCATTTTCAAAATTGTCCAAATCTCATCCTAATGGTCACAAACCTGTGGGAACACTTTGGACACGTCAAATATGATTAAAAACACCTGATAGAACATTCAAATGATGGAAAAACCCCATACATTAAAATTTGACCACCCGGGTGCCATTTCCCAAAATGGACCCTAAACCCCCAAAATGCACAAATCATACAAGAGTGGTCACAAATCAATCCAAATATCATGTATTTATATAAATATATATGCTAAACATTTTCACTTGGCTCAGAGCTCCTTGTGGGGCCCACGCACCCACTCTCTCTATCCAAGCTGTATGTTTTCCCATAGCACACCATTTGCAATGCAACCACTTTGCATTTGCTTATAAAATCACATATATATCAAAATAAAGATCTGCTTGTAATAGAAACTTGGTGTACTAAGTAAATCCATCAAAACCACACACCATAACTAAGTTTCCTAGCCACAAGTCTGCAAACAGACAAAAATTCATACACAAGCACACAATCCACACATATTCACACACACACACATAATCATATCCTACTGGCACCCTAATCTTAAATACATTACAATATATTTGCTCAAAAGAAAGGGGTTGCAGTTCTTTACAAATCACAAGCAAACCCCTAGCTTTGCTCTTTTCCCCGTCCACCACTGGATCCTTCGCCTGGACCTAGAATATTGAAAAGAAAGGGGTGAGACAACCACAGTCTCAGTAATAATGAAATCTATATTGATTATTACAAAGTAAGCCATAATTAAATAAATGAATAATAAATTCAATATAGTATATAATTTAGCCATTTAAAATGCATGAATGCATGACCTAGGCCGGTATGGCCTTTCATGACCAACAGAATGCCCCTTGGCACTCTTTAACTCGCAGGTAAACCTTATACCTACTTGTACCTCCACAGGCACAAAACATAATCTAAGGCATGATCTAATCCACCGAACCGCCTATGCCCCTTCGACGTGAATCCTGAGCAGTCAAAGCTAACTCCCTCCCAGAGCTAGCCCGACTTACTCTCCATGTGAGGGCTACCTTGGCCTAGGCACTCAACCTCACACTTCATATGTCGGATTCCCTCCCCCACTGAGAGGTGTCGAACACTCAATACACTAACCACTTTAGTGCACTGAGCCCACAATACGTAAGACAACACTGAGTACTGACAGTGTGCCATAGAATATCAAAAATCCACACCTTCTCATTGGTGAACTCCCACCGAGATCATGCCTTTTACTCTTGTCTACCTTTCCTGAGTATTGACCATTCAACACTCTAAAGTAGTATAATATTTATAAATCTCATTTCCATAAAAACATTGTTATTAAACAATTAGAAAACATATTTGCACTATAATCAAAGTAGTACCCCATAACCCCTTATAAAGCACATTTAATCTTTTAAAACATGTAATGCATGATAACTAGTAATATTTATTCAAAAATAGCTAAAACAAAGTAATAAGAAATATAAATTCCCCTGTTACCTCAACCCTTTAGTACCAAAAGGGTTCCCCTTGTACAAAATAGGGCTCGGCTTGTTCCTTACTTCTCAATAAGTTCCACCAACAATTTTCTACAACATATAAGTGATCCACATCACTTATCATGAAAAATAGCATTAATGAAGACTATAACTCATACCACACAACTTGGTCTCATAATCCCACCTAATGGTCCATATATTAAACCAACCATTCACATAGTATCACTTAACCACCAAAACCATTTATTAGCCATCACTAGGCTAATTTTCAATTTATATAATTTTTTATCAATTAAAAACCTTCACTTAGTGTCACCAACTTTCACCATTAGCCCTTATAATGAAAACCAAACCTTAATTTAAATCTTATTGGGCTCAAATAGCAAAATTATAACTAAATCAATAAGCTTAAACCATTGAAGAGCAAAAACCCAATTTCTCAAGGTTTATTTTGTGCCCAAAACACCTCTTTTCATCCAATTATCCACTCAAAATATTAGATCACTATATAGAAACTCAAAACATGCTCCCTAGGATCCAAAGAAATAAAAGCTTACAAGAATAAAGCCTTTGGGATCAAAATCCAAAAATTTCCTCTTCCAAAAATTGAAGAAAATCAAGAGAAAGAGAAGAGGATTGAAGTAGGGAGTTTACCTATCGTGTAGCCGAGCTCGCAACGGTCGCAAAGACTCCTAGATCCAAGCCTAACTCCCTCCCTTTCTCTTCTCTTCTTCCTCTCTCCCTCTCATACGTTTCCTTTCCTTTCCTTTCCAACTCAATTTCTGCGTTTCTGCATCAATTTGGGTCTTTAAATTGCTGGTCAAAAAGTTTGGGGAAAATTACAAGAAAGGGCCCAACATTTTTTATTATTGCACAAAAGCCCGGGTCAACTTTGGTAATTTTTCCATAGTTAAAAATAAATAAAACCAAACTTTTGCTTAGTAAAATTCAAACTCTGGGCCTCTATTAAATTATTCTAAATTTTAATTTAATTATAGATATTTTATTTTATTTTTATTTATTTTTTTAAATAAATTTGAGTCTTAAAATTTTTAGGATGTTACATTCTCCCCTCCTTTAAAAAGGATTTTGTCCCCA
Organism: Prosopis cineraria; assembly: GCF_029017545.1. Taxonomy (NCBI): domain Eukaryota; kingdom Viridiplantae; phylum Streptophyta; class Magnoliopsida; order Fabales; family Fabaceae; genus Prosopis; species Prosopis cineraria. The sequence goes on from NW_026555343.1 coordinate 34,065,464, forward strand.
AAATCCAAGCTAATACATGAACCAAAGAGATAAACATACCTAGGGAAACAACTGTGGATATTCCTTCCTCATTTGATCCTCAGTCTCCCAGGTTGCATCTCCCGGAGCTGTCCCTTTCCAAATCACTTTTACCAACCGGATTGTTTATTTCTGAGTTGCTTATCCTTAGCATCCACAATACGATCTGGTTCAGTCCGGTAGGTTAAATTCTCTTGAATTTCAACCTCCTCAGGTTCTATCACATGCGACGGGTCTGGCTGGTACTTCTTCAATTGTGACACATGAAACACATTGTGTAGACCCGCTAACTGAGGCGGTAATGCCAACTGATAAGCCACCGGCCCAACTTTCTTCAAAACCTCAAAAGGACCCATATATCGAGGAGATAACTTTTTAGCCCGAATTGAGCGTCCAACGCCCGTCAATGGGGAAACTTTGAGAAAGACATGATCCCCAACCTCAAAAGACAAGTCCTTACGACGATTATCTGCATAACTTTTCTGTCTACTCTGTGCTGTAAGAAGCTTTTGTTGGATCAATTTGATTTTCTCTGTGGTCTCATCTACCACATCCGGTCCCATCATTGTCCTCTCACTCAACTCATACCAACAAAGAGGCGATCTGCATCGTCTTCCATACAATGCTTCATAAGGAGCCATTTGAATACTGGCATGATAACTGTTATTATAAGCAAACTCTGCCAGAGGTAAATGCTTATCCCAGCTTCCCTGAAGCTCTAGGGCACATGACCTCAACATATCCTCTAATGTCTGGATCGTCCGCTCAGTTTGTCCATCCGTTTGTGGATGATAAGACGTACTGAATTTCAGATCTGTACCCATAGCCCTTTGCATAGCTTGCCATAAATTCGATGTAAACCGAGGATCACGGTCTGAAACAATATCCCTCGGTACCCCATGTAGTCGCACAATCTCCTTAATGTAGATCTCAGCATACCTATCAACCGTATAGGTGGTCTTGACCGGTAAGAAATGTGCTGACTTAGTCAAACGATCTACAATTACCCAGATAGAGTCAAAACTAGCCTGGGTCCTCGGCAAACCAGATACAAAATCCATTGAAATACTCTCCCATTTCCATTTAGGAATCTCCAAAGGCTGTAATAACCCCGATGGCTTTTGGTGCTCTATTTTGACCTTCTGACAGGTCAAACACTTACTAACATACTCTGTGACATCCTTTTTCATGCCTGGCCACCACCAATGACGCTGCATGTCATGATACATCTTAGTAGCACCGGGATGAAGGGTGTAGCTACTTCGATGTGCCTCATCCAACAATTTCTTTCGAATAGACTCATTGTTAGGAATACACACCCTATCCTTGAAAACCACATACCCATCATCACTAAACCAATAGTCCATTATCTCACCATTCTCGATGTCTTGACTTATTTTTAACAAAATCGGATCTTGAAGCTGAGCATCTCGTATCTCTTTCCAAAATTCATTAGAAATAACCATAGTATTAAGACCATTCAAAGAGAACTTAGTCATACCCAAAAAAATTTCAACCAAAGATTCCATCAATCTATGCTCCCGAACCATTAAATAGGCTACATGTAAGGTCTTGCGACTAAGAGCATCTGCTACCACATTTGCTTTCCCCGGATGATACTTAAATTCAAAATTATAATCTTTAAGAAACTCCATCCAACGTCTCTGTCTCATATTCAGCTCTTTTTGATCCACCAGATACTTGAGACTTTTATGGTCGCTCATGACCCTGAACTCTGTTCCATAAAGATAATGACGCCAGATCTTTAACGCAAAGACCACCGCAGCCAACTCGAGATCATGTGTTGGATAATTCTCCTCATGCGGTCTAAGTTGTCTAGATGCATATGCCACTGCTCTCTCATCTTGCATTAGAACACAACCAAGACCCTTATGAGAGGCATCAGTATACACATCATAGGGCTTTTGAGGATCCGAAATCACCAATACTGGAGCTGTTGTTAACCTTTCTTTCAACTCAAGAAAAGCTGTCTCGCACTTATCATCCCAGATAAATGGCCTATCCTTCCTTGTGAGTCTAGTCAAAGGCATAGAAATCTGAGAGAAACCTTTGATAAAACGCCGGTAGTAACCTGCTAATCCCAGAAAACTACGGATCTCAGTTATCGATTTTGGTCTCTCCCATTGCATGACTGCTTCAACTTTATATGGATCAACTGCAATACCATTTGCCGACACGATATGTCCCAAGAACCTAACCTCTCTCATCCAAAACTCGCACTTACTGAGCTTGGCATATAGCTTATGATCTCGCAGAAACCTTAGGACAGTCCTCAAGTGTCTGGCATGCTGCTCCTCATCTTTAGAGTAGATCAGTATATCGTCAATAAAAACTACCACAAACTGATCCAAGAAAGGTCGAAAAATGCGGTTCATATAGTCCATGAAAACCGCAGGCGCATTAGTCAGCCCGAATGGCATAACCAAAAACTCATAATGACCATATCGAGTCCTGAAAGCAGTCTTTGCCACATCCTTCTCACTAACTCTTAGCTGATGGTACCCTGAACGTAAATCAATTTTAGAGAAAATCGTGGCACCAACCAACTGATCTAAGAGATCATCGATGCGAGGCAGTGGGTACTTGTTCTTCACCGTAACCTTATTCAACTGCCTGTAATCGATACACAATCTTAAACTACCATCCTTCTTCTTCACAAATAAGACAGGAGATCCCCAAGGAGAAACACTAGGTCTAATAAATCCCTTATCTAACAGCTCCTCAAGTTGCTTCTTCAACTCAGCTAACTCTGAAGGAGCCATTCTATAGGGAGCCTTTGAAATTGGCTGAGTCCCCGGTACCAGGTCAATTGAGAATTCAACCTCACGTTCTGGAGGTAATCCTGATACATCCTCAGAAAACACCTCTGGGAACTCCCTAACAACCTCAATTTCATCCACTATACCTGTCTCAGACCCTTGGGTAGCGAGCACTACCACGTAAGCCTCACATCCCTGCTCAATCAACCTTTCAACTTGTAAAGAAGAAAGAAAACAAGAATGACCAGGGTATTCTTTGATCACCTCCGGTACTTCTACCAAAGTCACTGTCTTAGCCACACAATCTAAGACAGCACCATAAGCTGTCAACCAATCCATACCAATAATTAAATCAATCCCTTGCATAGGTAATTTGATCATATTTACCCAAGTCGATTGCCCATTAAAAGTCATCTTAGTCCTACACACCACACTGGATCGACCAACCAAACCAGAAGTAGAGGAAACTTCTATATCATGGGGCAACTGGTCAACAGGCATAGCCATTCTATCTAAGCGCTCGGCAGAAATAAAAGAATGCGTCGCACCACAATCAAACAAAGCTTCTAAATCGAGGCCACAGATAGAAACCATACCAGTGATTAGATTCGATGACTTCCTAGCCTCCTCCTGAGATACTGTATACACTCTACCAGGAATCACGTTCCTCCGGTCCGAGCTCTCATGTAAATCAGGGCAGTCACGGATCAAATGGCCTAACTTTCCACACTTGTAACAAGCAAAGCAGCGACCAAAATGAACCCTACCACATCTATTGCAAGGTGACCTCGCTGTACTTAGAATTGGGGCTTGACTGGTCTGTGAAGAACGTGCTGGAGCATTCCCAGAGAAACGAGAACCCCCAGATCTCATATTACCACCCCGATTACCTTGAAATCTTGAACCCCTATTTAAATTTCGATTACCAGAAGCAGAAGAAGACCCGATTCTAAAGGAGCCACTAGAAGAAGAACCAGAGCTAAAACCCATTCTCTTGGATACACCACCAGTAGGAGCTAACTCGACCTCGTATCCCTACTCCGGCTACTCTCTGTGTCTCGGCCTCGACGAGCGGCAATCCTCAGACGATTGCACATCTCATCATATGTCGCCTCGCCTAACAAAGATAGCTGCTGGCGGTATTCTGGCCTCATCTTTTCTAATAACCTCTTTGCTTTCCACTTGCTATCATTAGAAGCCTTCAGATATGTTGAGAACTTAGACAGCTGATTGAATTTTCTTATAAAAGTCTCCTCGTCTAAGTCCCCCTGCTGAAATGCATGAAACTCTGCCTCTTTCTCATCTCTGAAAGCTGGCGGAAAGTGAAAATCATAAAATCTTTCTTTAAATTCATCCCAAGACATAGATCTTCCATCTGTGGGCTTAACAGAATCCCACCAATGCTTGGCTTCACCAACAAGCTGCATCGTAGCCAAGATAACCTTCTGCTCAGATGTACACCTCACAACAGTAAATAACTGCTCCATCCGATCCAACCACTCCTCAGCTTTCCCATCAAGCATACTACCATCATATGTAGTCGGATTAGAGCGAGAGAATTCCTTCCAAGGTTCAGATATGTCATCCTCTCGATTATTAACAACTGGTGCATGAGCTCCCATAGTACTAGAAGATCCCTGCCCAGCACTTAGGTCAACATGCTGATCTGGAACAGTATGACTTCTAAGATTTTGCTGTATATCCACCATAACTTCAAGCAGCCTAGCCATGACTGCATCTGTCCCCTGTGGTGGTGGTGGAGGTGGAGGCGGAGGTGGAGGCGGAGGAGGTAGAGGTGGTGGTCGTTCCTCATTCCTCGATCTACCCCTTCCCCTTCGAGCCATATTAGAACTGAAAGGTGTACGGCTACAAGCGTACGGACCTTTCTCCCCTCCTAAAGGAACAAGCCAGAGAAAGAAAAACATATTAGTCCAGGTTAGTGGTAGAAGGGAAAGAGCATAAAAGTAATGTATTTAAGGTGCCAAGTAGGAAAAAGGAATCATAAACCTAAAACTGATACCAAATGTAACACTTGCCTTGAGTGTTATCCAAAAATCACATAATTCAAACAAACTAAGTGTGGTTAAGGAGTTGATCCTCTAACCAACTTAAGAAATAAATCATTTAAAACCTTAAAAATAATTATAGGTTCTACCTATAGCGCACGGAAGCAAGTTAGACGAAAATGGAATAAAAAGATGCTGTCATGACAGTAATTTATTGCTGTCATGACAGCCCTCCTGGGCCAACTTCCAGGAGGCGGTGTTCCGTCATTCGACCTCCGATTGAAGTGATTTTAAAGCTCACACGTCACATTCAAAGGGTACTATAAGTGTACCAAATTTCAAAAAGATCCAACGGTCGGATTAAAAATTAGACATGTTAAAAGATTGACTATTTTTGCTGTCATGACAGCTAAAAAGCTGTCATGACAGCACTTCCGGACCAACTTCCGGAGTGCACCATTTCATCATCTGACCTCCGATCGGAGTGATTCCAAAGCCCACATGTCACTTTTAAAGAATACTATTAGCATACTAAATTTTGAAAAGATCCAACGGACGGATTGAATTTTGTGCAGGTTACAAAATCAACACTGTAGCTGTCATGACAGCAATTTAATGCTGTCATGACAGCACCTCCAGACCAAATTCCGAGTGCGTCGTTTCTCCGTCCGATATCCGATCGACGTGATTCCAAAGCCCACACGAAGCTTATAAAAGGTTTTACTTGTGACCCAAATTTTAGAGAAATCCAACGGTCGGATTAAGATTTGGACACCCAGATGCAAAAGTGCAGCTTTTTGGTAAAAACCATTTTCAAAATTGTCCAAATCTCATCCTAATGGTCACAAACCTGTGGGAACACTTTGGACACGTCAAATAAGATTAAAAACACCTGATAGAACATTCAAATGATGGAAAAACCCCATACATCAAAATTTGACCACCCGGGTGCCATTTCCCAAAATGGACCCTAAACCCCCAAAATGCACAAATCATACAAGAGTGGTCACAAATCAATCCAAATACCATGTATTTATATAAATACATATGCTAAACATTTTCACTTGGCTCAGAGCTCCTTGTGGGGCCCACGCACCCACTCTCTCTATCCAAGCTGTATGTTTTCCCATAGCACACCATTTGCAATGCAACCACTTTGCATTTGCTTATAAAATCACATATATATCAAAATAAAGATCTGCTTGTAATAGAAACTTGGTCTACTAAGTAAATCCATCAAAACCACACACCATAACCAAGTTTCCTAGCCACAAGTCTGCAAACAGACAAAAATTCATACACAAGCACACAATCCACACATATTCACACACACACACATAATCATATCCTACTGGCACCCTAATCTTAAATACATTACAATATATTTGCTCAAAAGAAAGGGGTTGCAGTTCTTTACAAATCACAAGCAAACCCCTAGCTTTGCTCTTTTCCCCGTCCACCACTGGATCCTTCGCCTGGACCTAGAATATTGAAAAGAAAGGGGTGAGACAACCACAGTCTCAGTAACAGTGAAATCTATATTGATTATTACAAAGTAAGCCATAATTAAATAAATGAATAATAAATTCAACATAGTATATAATTTAGCCATTTAAAATGCATGAATGCATGACCTAGGCCGGTATGGCCTTTCATGACCAACAGAATGCCCCTGGCACTCTTTAACTCGCAGGTAAACCTTATACCTACTTGTACCTCCACAGGCACAAAACATAATCTAAGGCATGATCTAATCCACCGAACCGCCTATGCCCCTTCGACGTGAATCCTGAGCAGTCAAAGCTAACTCCCTCCCAGAGCCAGCCCGACTTACTCTCCATGTGAGGGCTACCTTGGCCTAGGCACTCAACCTCACACTTCATATGTCGGATTCCCTCCCCCACTGAGAGGTGTCGAACACTCAATACACTAACCACTTTAGTGCACTGAGCCCACAATACGTAAGACAACACTGAGTACTGACAGTGTGCCATAGAATATCAAAAATCCACACCTTCTCATTGGTGAACTCCCACCGAGATCATGCCTTTTACTCTTGTCTACCTTTCCTGAGTATTGACCATTCAACACTCTAAAGTAGTATAATATTTATAAATCTCATTTCCATAAAAACATTGTTATTAAACAATTAGAAAACATATTTGCACTATAATCAAAGTAGTACCCCATAACCCCTTATAAAGCACATTTAATCTTTTAAAACATGTAATGCATGATAACTAGTAATATTTATTCAAAAATAGCTAAAACAAAGTAATAAGAAATATAAATTCCCCTGTTACCTCAACCCTTTAGGTACCAAAAGGGTTCCCCTTGTACAAAATAGGGCTCGGCTTGTTCCTTACTTCTCAATAAGTTCCACCAACAATTTTCTACAACATATAAGTGATCCACATCACTTATTATGAAAAATAGCATTAATGAAGACTATAACTCATACCACACAACTTGGCTCTATGAGTCATAATCCAACCTAATGGTCCATATATTAAACCAACCATTCACATAGTATCACTTAACCACCAAAACCATTTATTAGCCATCACTAGGCTAATTTTCAATTTATATAATTTTTATCATCAATTAAAAACCTTCACTTAGTGTCACCAACTTTCACCATTAGCCCTTATAATGAAAACCAAACCTTAATTTAAATCTTATTGGGCTCAAATAGCAAAATTATAACTAAATCAATAAGCTTAAACCATTGAAGAGCAAAAACCCAATTTCTCAAGGTTTATTTTGTGCCCAAAACACCTCTTTTCATCCAATTATCCACTCAAAATATTAGATCACTATCTAGAAACTCAAAACATGCTCCCTAGGATCCAAAGAAATAAAAGCTTACAAGAATAAAGCCTTTGGGATCAAAATCCAAAAATTTCCTCTTCCAAAAATTGAAGAAAATCAAGAGAAAGAGAAGAGGATTGAAGTAGGGAGTTTACCTATCGTGTAGCCGAGCTCGCAACGGTCGCAAAGACTCCTAGATCCAAGCCTAACTCCCTCCCTTTCTCTTCTCTTCTTCCTCTCTCCCTCTCATACGTTTCCTTTCCTTTCCTTTCCAACTCAATTTCTGCGTTTCTGCATCAATTTGGGTCTTTAAATTGCTGGTCAAAAAGTTTGGGGAAAATTACAAGAAAGGGCCCAACATTTTTTATTATTGCACAAAAGCCCGGGTCAACTTTGGTAATTTTTTCCATAGTTAAAAATAAATAAAACCAAACTTTTGCTTAGTAAAATTCAAACTCTGGGCCTCTATTAAATTATTCTAAATTTTAATTTAATTATAGATATTTTATTTTATTTTTATTTATTTTTTTAAATAAATTTGAGTCTTAAAATTTTTAGGATGTTACATTTACTATACCCTGTACTACAGGAAATTTAGAATTTTCTAATGCTTTGATTGATCTTGGTGCAGCAATAAATGTTATGCCTAAGTCTCTATTTTCTTCTTTACAGGGTTGTGAGATGAAGCCAGCTAGGATTATTGTGCAACTAGCAGACAGGAGACTTGCCTATCCTAATGGTATGCTTGAAGACATTCTAGTAAAGGTAAAGGATTTAGTCTTCCCTGCTGATTTTTATATTTTGGATATGGGTAAAGATGATAGTCATGGGCCGCCGCCACTGATTTTAGGTAGGCCATTTCTTAAAACAGCTAATACTATCATCAATGTTAAAGATAGTACTCTTTCTATGGAATTTGCAGGACGTGCTGTTCAATTCAATCTGTTAGAGGATATGAAATATTCTATAGAGGATCATTCTGTTATTAATGTGAGCATGCTTAATATGTTAGTTGATAATACATGTGATGAGCCTTGGGATAATTTGACTGCTGAGTTGCCTAATGTGATGAATTATGAAAACATTATGCATTGTACACCTGATTACTTTCATAACTGTGTTGGAATAGATAAATTCATAAACTCTAATGATTCTTTGGATCCTCTTATTTACATTAACTCTATTGAGCGTGATGATCTACTTGACTGTATTGATTCTACTGAGGCTATTAGCCCATCTATTTGTGTTAAGTCTCCTGATTATAATGATATTTGTGAGACCATGCAGTCGATTGGTTGTTTTAATAGCATTGATTTTGTGATCCCTATGAGCTTTTGTGATGGCATTGATAATATCAAGAGTCATGGGATTATTAATTATGTTATGCATTCTGACTCTAATGGTCCTTGTGTGGAGGATTTTGTTGTTTTTGTTGAATTTCATGATCAGGTACCTGTGATTAAGAAAATTATTTCTACTACAATGAGGCCATCTTCAATGGAGATATTGTCATGCAACCTTCAACCAAATAAAGGAAAACCAGTGCCTAAAGGAGCTTTTGATAAACTTGAAGAGAAAAATATTTTAAACAAGCATTTATTCTCCATCAGAGATGAGAATTTTAACTTTAAGAGCTTACAGAGATTTAAATTATCTGGTTAACTCTTCTCCTTTCACTTTTACCTTGCATCTTATATTTTATTTTTAGATTAACTGGATTATTCTAAATTGAATTGCATTGAGGACAATGCAAGATTTAAGTGTGAGGAAAGGGATTTGTCTTTATTTTGAAATTTTTTTTAACAAAATTATTAGGTGTTTTCTTGCATTTTTTTTAAATACTTTTAGTTTTTTTTTTGTGTGAAGTTGTGGGTTTAAGACAATTTTAGTTTGAATGCATTTGAGCATGATAAGTAATTGATCTTATGTTTAGAATTTAAGTTAAGTGGCAATGAGTTTGGTTTCAATGAATTAATGTGATAGTCTTTAGCTTGTAAGGATTTGAGCCTAATATTATTCTCTTTTTGTGTGTATTCTGCTATCACTACTCCCACTTTAGAACTCGTCTTGATTCTTAGTTGAGACTATAATTGCATAGGCTTTGCATGAAGATGATTTAGGCATTCTTTTTTTAGCCTACTTAGCCAAATAGCCATCCCATGCAATTTATCCCTTGTTAGCCCCTTTGAGCCTAAACCTTTTCTTTAAAATTTTAGCCAATTAAAAACATAACCTATAAAAATATTTTCCTTTCATTCTTCTCACCCCACTTTAGGTGATGAAAAGTGTATTATAATATTTGTTGGAATGAAAGAATATGCTTGAAGAGAGATTTGGGTTATTTTGAAAAAAAAAAACGAGAGAAAAAAAAAAGCAAAGAAAGAAAGGAATAAAAGAAAAGAAAAGAAAAGAAAGAGCATAAAAGTCATAACGCAACAAAAATAAATAAATAAAAAGGTGCATGAAGCAAAGGAAAGGAAAACAAAACAAAGAGAGAAAAATAAACCCAAATCAATTTATTTTGTTTTTTTCATTCTATATATTTCGTTTCAAATATACTTTTCATTATCCTAAAGTTTATTAACCTTCATTTTCCTATATTATACCTTTACCTAAGCCCCATTACAACCTAAACTAAAGTCCTATTAATTCTTACATTGCATATGACATAAATAGTGGAGACCTAGATGATAAACAAGCCTATGGTAGTGAGGTTTTAATAGGGAAACTTGAGTGAAACACTTACCTATATACATTTGAGAGTTGAGAGTTAAACACTTGACTTTTGTGAGGGGATATTGCTTAATTTATTCTTACCAAATGAAATTGCCATGATACTTGTTATTCTCAATATAAGAGACATTGATTAGAGTGTTAAAATGTTAAAGAGCTATAATTATTTCTTATTCTTTGTTGCTTCCACATTTCTTTTCTTGAATTTTGAGATTTAAGTTTTGCCCAGGAGTGCAAAAGTCTAAGTGTGGGGGAATTGATAAATGATAATTTTATATATTTTTATTCTTTTAATTTAGACTTTTAAATATTTATTTAAGGCTAATTGAGTTTAATTAGATATTATTTGATTTTATTAGCTAATATTCAGTTTTGGAATTTTAACTAACTAAATCTTTGATTTTAAAATATAAATAATATCTTTAATATTTTTGCACAGGTGCTATTTAATTTTATTTTATTTGTGCAGATTTTCTAGATTCAATTTGAAAGATATTGATGAAGAATATTTTGGATAAGAAGAATATGGGCATGCTTGGAGATCAAATCAAGAATCAAATCTTTAAAATTTTATTTGAATTTATTTTGGATTATTTAGTGTAATTTTTAATTAGGGTTATTTAAGGTAGTTTTATCTTTTAATAAACTATTAGTTTTTATTATAAAAGAAAGAAAGAGAGACGCAGGGGAGAGGGTCCACTTTTCATATATATATATATATATATATGAATAGATGGGGGACACAGAGAGGAAGGACGATCTGGGAAAAAAAACGAAAGAAGGGAAACAGAGCAGCGATCGCCATTCGTCTTTCCTTCCTCCAATTTCTTGGGTGATGGCTTCTCAATTTTTCATTTCATGTTGTTTGATTTTTAATTCTATGGAGAGCTAATTTTTTTTGGTGTGATCAATCACAAACCATGATCCTAAAATTTAATCAGAGTTTTTAATATTCAGGGAAGATTTTATTTTAGCTTTATTCCAATTTTCTCTTCTTCTCTCTACCTCCAAATTTTATGCTTTAATTACTATTACTGATTAAAGTAGCTTTATTGCATAATTTTTGAGTTATAAATTTTATTTGAGGTTTTAATTGCTATAATCGATTGATATAGCATTGTAAGAGTAATTTGGCTTGGTTTGGGTGATTATCCATGCTTTGTTTTTGGTGTGACTATAAAACAATTGTTAGGCTGTGGGTTAAGGGAGATTTCAATTAATCTATAACTTAACATCTTGTTTAATTCTTGAATGATAATTTGAGAAATATATAATGAAACCAGAATAATAAAGTTGAATAAAATTAATTTATTTTGTGGACGAGGAAGGTTAAATTTAGGTGGTTGGGTTGTGATTGATTGCGCTGCTTATTCTCGGTAATTTTCTTAGTTGAATTTCCTCTATTTATTTATTTATAATTTAGTTTTTAATTTCATCAGAAAAAAAATCCCCATTATTTACCTTTTCATAATCATAATTTAAATAGTTACTCTATTGACTCTTAGGGAGACGACCTAGGTTGCACTTTACTGCAAAATTTAGTTTTTATTAATTTTGGTGCTATTCGACAGTAGTGTCACAGATATAAACAAATATAAAAACTACTCATTATATAAATATCTCATGCAGCTATAAAGATGTCATCTCCAATTTCATCCACTTTCTAATGGTCCTTCAATGGACTGCTATATTTTGCCCCCAAGAATAGGCTCTTCAACACTCGAGCTTTTTGTCAACGCAGATTCAGCTGCAGACACTCATCATTTTCCAATTCCCCATATTCTTCATTCTTAGAGATGTTCTTCTTTCCATGCTATTTCCTTTCTTTATTTCCTTCCTTCAATGCCTCTTTCTTGGAAACGTGCATAGCTTCATCTATCCAATTATTTAACAGATTAAATGTTGAATCAACATCTGTATTCCATTTTAGGAATCATTTCTAATTAACAGTCGACTACTAAAAATTCTCATGCATTAATCATTAAATATTATTAAAATATTAAAATAGTAGTAACAAAACAATTTTTGGGACATGGTTATGTATTAAAAAAGCTATTGATTTGTTGATCTGATATCATCATTCAACAACTGTATCAAAATTTTGCTTTCTCGCTAAATTTGTATCAAGCTATATATGCCCAGAAATTTGAATTGGAATGAATGTCAGATAATTGATAGGTACTGTTTAAGGACATTAGTGCAGAATTTTCAATGTCACTTATAAAATGTTCCCACGTCTAATCCTATTCATTTTCAGATGTGCTGATCTTCATAACTTCTGAAAGCCCTTGATCAGATGAATGTCAAACCCCTCCTTCACTTCTATCTTTCTATTGAATGACTTCATGCTTTAAAATATACTTATTTTCTGTTTCGTGTGCAGCAATATTTGTCAGAAATGAGAGGTCCGTCTAGAAAACACAACAGCTCCCAATCAACAGATCAACTCTGAGCTCCAACTGAGCCAACAAGTCCTTCAGGCGTCAATCCTGGTTCTCTCAATGCAATTTCTTCCTTTCTTGTCCATTTAACATCAAGCATTGTTTTCCCTTACATGTATTTCCATAATTTTAATTAGGACAAATGAACAATCCTGCTATGAAGCCTGTACTGCAGAAGAAGAGAGTAGCTAGACAGATGAGGCATGATAATGATAACACTGCATTTCAGGAACCCAGTGCTATTGTTCACGGTTATAATTCTATCTCTTACTACATATGATTAAAAGATTCATATTACATAATATTTTATTATATTATAGCCATACTGTTCTGCATGTGTAGGTCAAATCTCTCATTCTGACATGAAAACTTTCTGTCAAGTCTATGAAAACTTTCTTCTGCTCTGTTTGGATAGGAAGAAATGTTGAGAAGAAAGAAAATGAGAGAAAAGAAAATGGAGAGAAGAGAAAATTGAAGAGATAATATTATCACTCCTTTTGTTTGGATGAACAAGCGAAAATAGGAAGGAAAGAAAATAGGCACATGACATAATGGCAACAGTATCCTTATATTAAAATATATTATATGTTTTAGGTTATTACCTTAAAATAAATTGAAGAAAAAAAAAATAAGACCATCTCAATATTTTAATATCAAATAATTTGCAAGATATATTTTTATTTAAAAATCAAAACAGATAAATTTTTTTTAAAATAAAATATAACAACCCATAAGAAATCAAATTAACGTTACTGTGCTTATTTTTTAAAACAAAAATAGAGAAGATGATGGTCATGAAAGTGGAGATGAATATGTATGTGATGTTCTTAGTTTAAAACAGTGTTAGGAAGAAAGTTCACAACCAAAAAGATCAAGAAAAAAAGGAGGATAATATTGGAATAAAAGTTTTCTTTTCAAAATCTCTCCACATGTGGAGAGAAAATGTGAGAGGAAAAAATGGTGGAACTCACTCTTTATTTTCTTCCCAACTTTTGCTTCCTTTCAATTTTCTCTTCTCAACCAAACAGGGAAAAATATGTTTTCTCTCTCGTTTTCTCTTCTAGTTTTCTTTCCTCCAATAATTTCTTCCCAACCAAACAGAGGGTTCATGTATAATCCCTTGCCTAAACCAACTTCTGTATTTGATTATGACACAACTAATGACCTAGTCATGGAACAATTAATGAGGACAAGGAAAAAAAAATCAAGGTATGAGCAACAGCTGACAGATGAGGAGAGAAAGATATGAGATGATATCGTCTCAGCTGTCCAATAAAAAAAAAATGGGTTCTTCTTTGTCTATGGCTTTGGAGGTGCAGGAAAGACATTATTCCAGGAGTCATATTGACAAGTTTTCATATCTTATTTCACTTTACATCTCACATAATTTAAGGTTGTCATATAACATTTTTGTAGCAAAAAGGAGTATCAAACAGGACAAGTGCCTAGCTATTTTGAAATATCTTTTGTTTATGAAACTTGTGATCTTTTTTAGGCCATTAGAACTTAGGAACTCTGTATGTGTGTAGTGTGAAGTATTTTGAATGTTCTCATACGAAAAAATGTATTTGACAACAGACGATTTCTTTCATGCATATGCAAGATGAAACAAGTTTTTCTCATCTTTTCACAGATTTGCATCTTCACATGTATTATTAATCAGAATTTTGGAAAATAGTTAATTATGCATCTTGTTCTTTTCTTATGTTTGCTTCCATTAGGATTATGAGTTCTCTTTACTTTCATTCTATACGTGGCTTTGTTCTTTTCTTATCTGTCTGTTGCACCTTTTATCCTTATACACACAAGCACGTAATTTTGTTGTTTTACATGTTAATCTTATTGTAATTGAAAGTGTACCTTGTCATTTCTTCAACTAATGCCTTTTAGTTTCTAATGATGCTGTGATTAGTAGTTTTGCTTTGTTGTATGTTTGCTTATTTCTTTGATTGGGGATGTGAAATTTTATGTAAATTTGAATTTGAATTGTTTTACTATTGATCTTGGGTCAAATTGAAGGATTCTTGTGTTTTTTTGGTTTAAATCTCGTGTTCCATATCTGACTTCACTACTACAAAATAAGTTTACAGGAGCGCTTTTTTTTTACTTTAGGGAGCGCTTTTGAAGCGCTCTCGTATCGAGCACTCCGAAATGTATAGGAGCGCTTAAAAAAAGCGCTCCTGTATATACGCTATACGGGAGCGCTTTTCGAAAAGCGCTCCTGTAAGGGAGCTACATACGGGAGCGCTCTCTACAAGAGCGCTCCCGTATGCAACCATACCGGAGCGCTTTTATAAAGAGCGCTCCCGTATGAACCATATAGGAGCGCTCTCTGGAAGAGCGCTCCTGTATGTTACTTTACAGGAGCGCTTTTCAAATGAGCGCTCCCGTATATTACTTTAATTTTTTTTAAATCAGATTTTTTGAAATTTCTCCTTTTACGTCTCTTTAATAATGACAAATCATAATATCAAAAACTAATTTAAAAATAATATTAACATAAAAATTTATATACAAGAAAAGAATTTGAAACTGATACAAAAATTTTAATTTCCTAACTAACCTAGTTTAATTTCTAACAAGCCTAACAAATGAAACTATTGTTATTTTTCTAACATTGAAATCTAACTTCCTATCACAAACAGCAAATAATATATTCTGACAACTCTTCAACTAAATCTTCTATTTGCTCCATAGTAAAATACGAACATCTTACTCCAACAAAATACTACACAAGATATGAAAGCAATATATAAGGAATTAACATTATATCAACTTAATTTTAAAGTTTTTGACTTACATTTTCAGGAATGATCAACTCTTGTTGTGTGATTACTTCTCTCATAAACTTCATAACATAGTATCCACACTCCCAACCTTGTAATTGTGTAGGTACCTATAAAACAATAAAAGATGTCATTATCAAAATATGGTGAAAATAAATTCTAACTTAATTTAAAATACTTCAGCGATGAAGTTATATATATGAATCATTTCATCAAGACGGTCAACATCATATGTCCCACTATCACGATCAAATGTTGAGTAGCTCGCACTATCCCTCCAATCATTTGCATCATTCCTTGTCTCCCCATGCATGGTTCAACAAGTATAAGTTGGATCAATCCCATTACAGATTAAATGATCTTTCAATTTTATTGGCTTTACTCTTTTTCCATAGCAACATTTCAAACAAGGACATATGACTCCAAGGGGGTCTTGATCACAACAAAATGCAAATTCAATGAATTCATCCACACCATCCCAATATTCTCTAGATAGTTGATTAGCCGACATCCACTTATGATCCATATCACTAATATGATTATCAAAATTCAATAAACAAAAGACTTAGATTTCTATAAAAAAAATTCAACAACATCTTCCTTAAAAGAAGAACCTCCCAAATGATCAAACAATCAAATTCCACAACACAATACATTTAAACTCAAAAAATTAATTCATCCAAATAAAAATTAGTAGCATAATGCATCTAAATTCTGTAAATCAATTGTAATTTAATTAATAACAATAATCTCTCTTAAAAGTATATTTCATAAATAAAATAAAAATGTTCAAGTAGTTTCCTCAACTTTAATCTAATTATCAACTACAAATACTCCATAATTCTAATATAAATAACTCCAATTCATATATTATCTATAATATTGATTATTAAAAAAATATATGTGAAATTTATTCTCAAATATATATAAATATATCACTATATTACATTATAAATTAATTATTAAAAAAATACCTTCCCAGTGTAGTCTTCACGGCAGAAAACGGAAGTCTTCACGGCAGTAGCGGAGGTCTTTGCAGCGTTGCTTCCTCGGCTGTACAGCAATGACACACGGCTACAACGGAGGTCTTCACGGTGTCGCTTCCTCCGGTGTACAGCAGCCGCACAAATCTGGAACAGCAATGTAGATCTAGAATAGTGATGCAGGAGATGGCGGTGACGGCGACGGCAGCGCAAAAACAGAGACAGATGGCGTGACATGACACAGAAATGAACAAACAGCGATGAACACTAATCTGGAACAACGAACAGCAGCAGACGATGATTTGGAACAGCGAACAGTGGCGAACAACGATCTGGAATAGCGAACAGCGGCGGACGACGATCTGGAACAGTGAACAGCGACGGAAGATAGACTGATACAGCGATGATCTAGAACTCGTTGGGAACGCACAACCTCAGCAAATGAGAGAGAGGTTTGAAAGAAACTCATAAATAGGGAAAAGAAAACTGACAGGAGGCAGAGATATAAAAGACCACCTCTTCCGGAGCGCTCATTCCGAAAGAGGTGGTCTTCCGGAGCGCTCTTCAAAGAGCGCTCCGGAAGATCTCTCTTTCGGAGCGCTCTTTGACGAGCGCTCCGGAAGAACAACTCTTTCGGAGCGCTTATTCCAAGAGCGCTCCGAAAGATGAGCTCTTTCGGAGCGCTCATTCCAAGAGCGCTCCGAAAGAGTTGATCTTTCCGGAAGATAGTCTTCCGGAGCGCTTAACTACGAGCGCTCCCGAAGGTCTTTTTAAATTTTTTATAATATTTTATTTATATTAATTAGGAGCATTATCTTATTGAAAAGCCCTGACATATAGGAGCGCTTTTCTAAAAAAGCGCTCCAGTAAATTCCGCATTTACATTTTAGAGCGCTTTTTAAAGAAGCGCTCCTAAATACCCGCTCCTAAAGATATATTCTGTAGTAGTGCTTGAAGAAGCATAATTTGCAAATACTTATTTATTGCATTTTAATGTTAATTTTATTTTCAGTACTTTGTTGAGGCTGGGGCATTTGCTGTAAGGCGAGTGTGGAAAAAGGATACGTGCCATGTTGCCAAGGCGAATAGGGAACTGGTGTTACTTTGGTAAGTCCTTTGCTTTTCCTTTAGTATGATTCACAACGAGGGTTGTACTAATCAGTAGTAAACTGAAATATTTGCTTTCATCCTAAGTAGCACATCTTTACTTGTCCTTGTAGTTTACCTTCACGAACATGCATTCCTATCAAGTAACTTTGCTGAACTAATCTAACAAAATGGCAGCTTATTTCCACAAAATTTTCTATAATGATTTACTATTCTTTTATTTATAAATTGATTGAAGTGAAAATAATTCCCATTCAACAGGTAGACTTTGTTTTCTTAATTTTTTTTACAGTTTTTTTGTTTTTTATTTTAGCTTCGATAGATAAAGATCTTATTGTTTTGTTCTTATTTTAAGCATAACCTTATTTTGTTTTATTTAGGAAAAAAAAAATCATGTTTCATTCCTCATTTTTATAATTTACCATTTTTATATTGGTAGAGTAATTGTGTAAAATAGATTATTTGTTTATGATTGCAAGTTCAGAAGTTAATTTAATCATATAATTTATTTAAAAATATGAAAATAATTTAAATTTAGCTTATAAAAAGCGTAATTCAATTTTAAAAATTTTTAAAAATTATTTAAAAATGTAAAGAAGAAGAAGCAAAGCAGGTTGACTTGCCAATCCACCTATGACGGATAACCCGTCAGAAAGTGGATCAATTTTAACCCATCCTGTCAATATAACAACTTGCAGACCGACTTGGATCATCACCTCAATAATTCATCTCTTTGTTCATTTCTTGTTCTCTATTTTAAAAGCACTGGAGGCTAAAACCAAATTAAGTGGCTGTTTGAATATGCTATTATGATTCATTATTTGTACCGAAATAATGTTTTGATGAAAATTAGCCAAACACTCCTATTTTTACATAATTAATTATGTTGCAGTCCCTTTTCAATTTTGATTATGCTGATTGAAACATTTATTATTTGTCAACATTTCAAAACGCAGGCTTTTATGATTTATGACATCGGCGTTTGCTCATGCAGTACCAAATATACCCTTGAGATTTCGTGGCTCATTATTTATATGACATATCGTGGCTTGGGGACATTTTCTTGGCATTCAAAGATGTCCCATGCATTCATTTTGTTAAAGTTTTGAGCATTATGCATGTGTTAAATAATTCTATAAATATTAAATATATCACTATTATATTTTTTTTAAATAAATCAAAATAAATTTAATAATATGAAAAAATTAATTATGTGTTATAATTGAGTTATACATATAAAAATCGAGTTACAATAAGTTAAAGTTTAATAATTGAGTTACAATTGAGTCAAAATTAAAAAATTAAATGATTAATTTTTTTCACATAACATTATATGCAATTTTATCAATATTTACCTCAAAATTTATGTCCTTTATTGTAAATTATATGTTTAAAATTAATTTTAATTAAAATAATTCAAACATCTTTAATTCTATCAAAATTAGTTTTTCATAAAATATCATCCAAACGTTATCACGTTATAACATAATCAATAATAATTAAAATTTATTTTGTTAATCAATTATTTTATAATCAATTGTACTAATTGAAATCCAAACAGGTCTTAAACTATGTTTGGAGCTAGAAGAATGGTGAGATTGTTATATATATATATATATATATATGAAGAATGGCAAGATCAAGTATTGAGAAATACTCCCCCTTTCAAAATATAAGCATTTTCTTCAATCTAATCTTAGACTTAAAATGTAAGCAACTTAGTAATTGTAAAGTGTTTTTCCTCATTTTGATCTATTGCATTTCTTAATATGGATTTTTGCATGAATTTAGAATATTCTTCTCACTCAGCATTGATAATTGAGATTAAGAATACAAAGAAGAAATATATTTTTTATGAGAATAAAAATTTTATTAATATACAGATTTTGTTGAAAGTTGTTTACATTTTGAACTAAAAGAGAGTAATTGCAAACCCATCCAATAACAACATTTTTTGCTAAACTAGCTTTTACAACTCGATGCATTGCATAAGGAACATTAACTGATTAAATATCAATAACATTTATTACACATATTTCATCTAGATGTGTGTAATTAATTTTCTTATATTTTCATAAAAATTTAAAATGTAATAGACTAATCATGCCAATTATTTGTAAAAACTAACATGCAAATCTTAGGAGAAATGGAGATATATTGTCAATCTAATTTTTCTCCACCAACATGAATCAAAGCTTATAATATTATTAGTTGATTTTTTTTTCATAATGCTTTTTCCCCATATGGCACCTTTTTTAATATATACACACACACACATGTTGAAGTGACATGGTCAAATATAGACTGACTAGGCAATTATACATTTATATTTGTGTTGAAGGGATGCTTTACATAAAAGTTTACTGTTGTCTTCTATATTTAGGATTAAACTTTGCAATAAAAACTTACTATTATCTTTCTAACATTTATTCATGTGTTATGGCCCAAAAGAATATATTTAAATAGTAGTTAAATATTTTGTTTTTACGTCAATTAAAGTCATAACAATTTAGCAATATATTTAAATATTTTAGAGGCCAAAATACTCCAAGCAAATGAAACTATTCGGGAATGGATGTGGTAGAAGAGAAGTTGAGAGTAAAAAAGTGGAAGGAGAGCAAATGGAAAAAAGAGAAAATTGAGGGAAAAAATGTTATTACTCTTTGTATTTGAATGGACAAGAGAAAACATTGAGAAAAGAAAATGAATAAATATCATATTGATTATAATATCTTTATATCAAAATATATAATCTTTCATACAATTATTTTTGTAAAAATAAATTGAAAGCAGAAATTATATTAAAATAAACACAATAAGATTAATCTAAAATCAAATTAGTTGCTAAAAATATATATTTTCATGTTATTATATTTTAAAATCAAATAATTTAGTAAAAATGTATTATTTTTACATTTAACAATTCAAACGTAAGAACATTTTTTAACGTAAAGATATACATTATACATTACTTTAAATAGCTTATTTTTTATGTTATTGCACTTGTTTCTCTTACACATACCGTTCTACCGGATTATAATTATTTCATCACTTTTATTTTTTTGCTAGCAAGTTTGTTTTAGATTGCTTTCTTTGTTAGTTATTTTTAGTACCCAAGTCAGTCAAGTTTTTCCCATATGTTCAAAGAGGACTATGGTTAATCATTTAAATGAAATAGATGAAGAAAAATAGAAACAAAAGGGCAACGAAGAACACGCCGAAATAGAAGATTAAGCTACTGACTGGGTCAAAGATGATGGGTCTCCTAATACACGTGAAAATGAAAATACCAAAAAAAAAAACATATGAAAAAACATTACGTCTGGGTCAAAGATGATGGGTCTTTTATATTTTCTTTCCTGTCATATTTTTTCTCCACCCAAGCAAAACATTAGAAAAACCATGCATTGACAAAAATGACCAGAATTAGTGTTCATAAGAGAACATGGGTGGAATACATTTCTATGATATATTGGTCGAGGAGAATGTCGCCTATCATTCTCGCTTGCTTTCCAAATTTTATATACTAATAAAATTTTGAACCATTATCTTTTTAATCTTTTTTTGTTGTTAATGACCTGTTTAGTCTTTGAAACTTCACAATGATTGGAGAGTCGCTCTCTCGTCGAACCTTCGTTTCGTGTGACCTCTTCCATTTGCCTCCTCTTTTCTTTCTCTTTTTTATTGAAATATTTATGAATTTCCATTAATTAATTAATGAACCAATAACATATTGATCTGTGATTTTGTATAGAGTGTAATTGATGAACCATACAAGTGAGTCAAATATGTTAAGACTCAACATATAAGTTTGTCCTGTCAATTATTTTCTATCCCTATGAATGTGTCAAAAAATATCGAGAGATATAATATAATTATTTATTTATTTATTTGATATCGTCAACAATATAGTACTTTCTTATAGACTATCAGTCAACAACCTCAAATTATTTCTTCCTCCTTCATCTCAGTGTCTGAAAGCTAGGGCCCTTTCGGCCTACATTCCAAGTGATTGAGAACTCATTTTTCAAACCTATTAACTTTATTTATTTTATTTATATGATTGATTGATACACATTTAACGTTCTTCTCCTTCTTCTATTGAATTCATGCAGCTTCACTGATCTTTTTGTTTTGAAATTTTCTCACTGATGTAAATTTAAGAGTTAATACAATGCCTGGAGCCGCGTAAGGGTCGTCAACACTGGTGTAAAATGATGAGCACCTAAGCATAGTCGGCTTACTAGCCGAGGCTAGTAACATACGGATTCAGACGCCTCATAATCTCTGGTCACTTACAATTTAGAGGAACTTGAAATTTGTTTGAAAGGTAATATATTTTCTTCTTGTCTCCCTCGTTTTCATTTTATCTGGTTTAGCTCATATGCTCGATTCAATCTTTGTATGGTTGCTGGTGTGACCTTCTGGCCTCTGTTAAAAAAAATATCTTACTCAACTCAATATTTTTTTGATTTGGAATGACAGTTTTCTGCGTTTCTCGAGAATTTGAAAATCTCGACAAGGTAATTTATGCTTAATTAATCAAACAAGTTTATCCTGAGCTTCACTAAAAGAATGTTGAGATTGTTATTAAAAAAAAAATGACGAGTTAAGCACTAAGCAGTAAGCACATATGCTCAGAACATTTGAATACGCAGTTAAGAAGTTGTGTAACCCAGATGCCCGGCAACGCTTCAGTGGATTGTTTGATAGACTATATATGCCATAACAAACTCTTCTGCTTCTTCTTCCCTTTTTGTGACGATATCGGAGAAGATTCAGTGTGTTCTGTTTATTAACCTTTGCATGCTTGCAGATGGCTTCAGTAGAGGAGCAGATAGATCATGACTTTGATGAAGAAATCGGTTCTGGCTCTATAGAACTTGGGAGAAAAGTCTCTAATTTTGGTGTTGAGATGACACTTGAGGCTAACACAACCATGCTCAGAAAAATATTGATTAGATCAATCATGAGCTTACACTTTGTTTTATCTAAGGAAAAAATCTGCCTGATGCTACCTTTTGGTCCCTTGGCATTACTGCTGCATTATCTTACTGGAAACCAAGTATGCTATTCAACTTGTTCTTGAACATTTTTATTGGTCTTTACTTGCTTTGATTTTTATAACAGGAGAGGACTTTAGGATCGCAGTGAGGCTTTTTCTCTTGGGGACTTTAAACTCATGTTGCCTCATATGTTATTACAGAATATCATGTTTTATTTGGGCTTATTGGGCATGATTCCTCTGGGCGATCGTCTAAACTATGCCTCTAAGTAAGTGTTGAATTGTCTTATCTCTCTCAGTATGTTACTGTGGAGCCAGTTTAATTGATGATTTTTCTGGCGCAGGGAGCTTGCTTACTACACACGGCCCATAGGTATAGCCGTATAGGTCATTGCCGATTCATTTAATTACTACTATCATATGATATTGTTTAAAGCCTTGAATCCAAATCCAGCTCTTTCTTTCTGATATCTATATAGTTATTCATTTACTAAATGGTCTTTTTAGCTGTACGGCTGAACCCGCTGGTCCATATGCAGTGAGGGTTTATCTGTTAGCCATTTTTAGCAATGCAACTGATATGATCATATCCATTCATGCACTGAGAAATGGAATGTTGAGCACTGTTCGGGAATCTTTACTGGGCTCTGTCTTGTCAAACCTGCTTCTTATTCCTGGTTGTGCTTTCTTTACTGGAGGGATTGTCCATTCTATGAGGTTGCAGTACTTCAGTAAGGTACTACTAAAAAACATAATCTGATCTCTTAATTGTCCATGTCCCTGATCTGAAATTTCTGTTGCCCTTTGCTGCAGGCATCTGCTACAGCAAGATCTGGGTTGCTCTTGATGGCTGTCATGGGAATAATGTTTCCAAATGTGCTTCACTTCACTCACACAGGGGTTCATTTTGGAAAATCAGAGTTATTTCTATCCAGATTCAGTAGCTGCATAATGCTGGTGGCGTACGCTTGTTACCTCCATTTTCAATTTCAAATTAAGCAGAGTCTTGATGATACTCTTACTCTGGAGGTTTGTTCTTTTTTCCGTGTTTTATTCCGACATATTGACACGAATTTTGATGATGCTATGATTTTATATCTATAGGGTTGTATCACTGCATCAAAAGAATTTTTTTCCATTTATTTTGTTGCTCGCCTTAGATAGGAAAAATGTTTTGTGAGAGAAGGGAAATTTCTTCTTCATAACTTTGCCTGAATTTTAAGCAAAAGATCTGATGACAAAGTTTCCCTTATTCAACTTTACTTTGTCATCACTGTACCATGATTAGGAAGTTGATGAGGAGGAAGTATGTGGATTAAGCAAATGGGAAGCAATCGGCTGGCTAGCTCTATTAATAGCATGGACATTTGTATTAACGAAACACCTTGTAGATGCGATCCAGGTGATGCATTATTAAATTTTGAGAACACCTTGTAATTTATCGTCTATGGATCATAATTGTTATAGTGTTTATTGATTGTGATCACTTGCAGGTTGCATCAGAGTCAACGAACATACCACAGGCTGTGATAACTGGTATTATACTTCCCCTTGTAGAACGTGCAAGTGCTATCATGTTTGCCATGAAGGACAAGATGGTAATTTAAGTTCTCGGAAAGCCTGCACTTTATTTATTTATTTTGCTGATATTAGTTGTTACTTGGTTGATATATGATGAACTTTCTTACAGGATATAACGCTTGAAGATGCTGTTGGATCATCTATACGTCTAATTATGTTTGTGGTATGATTGTTGAGAAGGTTGTCTGTTGAAATATGAGTGAAGGTAATACAAAAGGCATGACAATTCATACTTTGGTGATATTGACATTGCAGATGCCCTTCAGCGTGCTTGTTGGCTGGTTCATGGGGCTATGGTTGGACTTGAATTTTCCACTTTTCCAGACAGCTGTACTTCTGATGTCTGTCCTAATTTCAGCATATGTTCTGCAGGTATGTGATTTCCTTGCCTACTTCACTGTCTTATCATCATTAACAACTAAATCCCAAGGCTCACATTCTCCTCACAAGTCTCCTATTGTTTTGAGCCTTTCTGATCCCACAGACCTTTTATCGAAATTTCTATGAAAAGGAATGAGGGTAACAATTAACAAAGACTGAATTTTTTATTGTTGGATCATAGGAAAGCTTGACGTTAACTGAATTTTTAGTTTCTGAGAAATTCTGCTTATTAATTCCTGTATCTTGATCTTTACACAGGAAGGGTTCTCACATTATTTGAAAGGGTTGATGCTTTTACTATGCTATTTGATTGTTGTGGCCAGTTTTTTGGTACATGTAGAGCCTGATTCAGAGGATTAAGGATGTGTATGCAGAAGGATCAGTTACGGCCAACAATTTCTTCACAGCTTGTGGTTATTTTCTGCAAGGATGGATTGGATTAGCTCCCATCACGTGTTTTGGTTTCAAGAACTAAATCTGGAATTTGTAACCTATAAAACCTTAAGATATGGCCTAAAATATTTATCATATATGGCCTAAAACCTTAACAATTATTTCCTGCACGGATGGATTGGATTATTGTTTATTGTGTCGCATACTGAATTATGGGAATTGGTTATTGATGTATCTATAAAAATTATAAGAGGCCACAAAAGCTGCTGAAACAAAGCACATCTGAGGAGCACATTCTTTTTTTGAATAGAAACCTAAGCTTCATTAATCAGTTAAGATCAACACACAGCAAATACACCAAAGGAAAGCAAAGAGAAGGGGTCACTCTCTTTCATCACCCGCCAACTCATGCAAGAGAGGTGGGATGCTCAGAGAGACAAAAAGGCCCCTCAATTATTGCACAATGTAGTTAGTCTTATAGCAATTTGATAAAAATATTTTTTTGAGTTTATTAAGTACCTTTGATCTCAAATAACTTATTTAATATTTTTTTCAATTAAACCACCCAGCTTGTTTCATATATACAGCATCCTTGTCAATTTTTTCATGCTAAATAATAGCTTTCAACATATAAACTTTTTCACTTGATATATAATCTAATCTCTTAATTTCACTTTTAAATTACTATTAATTAATTTCTTATCAAAATTACAATATAAATATTCTATCTTACTTTTATTCAGGCAAAAAACATTTTGACTCTATTGCCATCCTTCATAACTCAAGCTTATAGTTAGTATCTTTTTTTATTTTTATAATAAAAACTATATCATTCATCAAAAGCATGCATTTAAAGATTTTTCTTTTTAAATATGTTAGTCAAAATATATAGGACTAGATTAAATAAATAAAAATTCAAAGATAATTTTTAATTTAGTCTAATCGATTTTTAATTTAGTCTAATCTTTATAAAAAAGTCTTTCATTTCACTATCAAGCCTTCTATATATGTAAAAAAAAAAAAAATAAGGATGGCACGTATGCACGTTAAGTTTATTCATAATTATAAAAGCTCAGCCCAGATGTCAATTTGATTTGGGACTCTTCGTCAGTTCTAATTTTGAGTTTTATTGTAAACGTCCTAAAATTATCTTGATGTCAGTATATTGAAGTTGACATTAGAGAGATAGGAAATTTTACCTTTAACAATTATTTTGATGATCTTCTATCTATCCATCCGTCCATCCATCCATCTATCTATCTATATTTTCAAACCTTGTTAGCGTATTTTTTATTCTCAAATCTTAGTGAATGAAACTTAATTGATAAATTAAATTTATTATCACATTTTCATGCGAAATCTGATTGGTTAATTAAATTTATTATCACATTTTTACCTTATTGGTCAAATAAATTTATTATTATCACATTTTTATCTTATTGATCAAATTGGTCAAATTTATCTTATTATTATCTTATTGATCAAATTGATCAAAGGCCCCTCAATTTGTTTTCCTCCCTTCCCCCACCCCCCCTCTCTCTCCGCGTCTCCGCCTCTAATACCGATTCCTAAATCTTTCTCTATCCGAAATTCCGAATCCAATCAGCCATCAAACATGAATCTGCCGGGGGATTCCGCCGGCGGAAGCACACCACCGTCGTCGAAAAAGCAGCTTCAACTCCAGGGGCCACGCCCACCTCCTCTCAGAGTCAGCAAAGAATCTCACATAATTAAGAAACCACCGCTGCCACCACATGCTGCCGCCGTCGCCACCCACCAACATCCCCGCCTCTCGCCTGACGATGCCAGCCAGCAGCGGCAACCGGTGATAATATATTCCGTATCTCCTAAAGTCCTTCGAGTCCCCGTCAGCGACTTCATGGACGTCGTCCAGCGCCTCACTGGGCTACACTCGGTCAACGAACAGCCTTCTGGATCCGGAGCTGTTTCGCCGGCGGCGAAGCTGGCTTCGATCGAAAAGACAAGCCCATCAGAGAAGGAAAGATTGCGGAGCGCCGGAAACGACGCGATGATTGAATTGGAAGGCATAGATGTGGGGCAGTTCCCGGGAATATTATCACCGACGCCGGCAAGTTTAGGGCCGATACCACCGGATTATTTCTCACCGGTCGCAGAAACGCAGCCGTTTTGGCATGACTTGAGCATCCAAAGTTTCTTGTAATTTCTCTTGCCACCCATGATCTTCTCTATAAAGATGGCTCATACAATACCACCATTACGCGATATGCTACTTTATTTGTCATCGAACCCGCCTCTCATGAAGAACACTTTGTCTTTTTGTGGGTTCATTTGAGCTAATGAAATTTTGACTAAAGTGAAGGAAAGCCCATGGTAAACAAGGTGCATCGGTTGAACCATAAGAAACGAGATAAGCAGAAAGACATATAAAAAATGCAAACAATAAGAGGATTGTTAAATTACAGCTGACCAACGAAATGTGTTTTACAACTTTTGTATAATAAGGTTGATTTTAATGCTAAACAAAACAAAAATTAGTAAATGCAGTATTCATATTAATATGCTTTTAAATCATAAATATTAAATTATATATTTTTATATAACAAAGAATACATTTTTAAGTAAAAAATTCAAATTTAATCAATTTTTTTGTACAAGTAAAAGAATTAAACACTTTAAAAGGGTCAAGCACTCTTGTGTGGAGGGTTATAATTGAATCTGACTCTACAATTGTGAATATGTTGCAACAGTTATTGTCAGGTTTATGTGTAAAGAATATAATCTTTCATTAAATATAGAATATGATTGATGATGGTTGAAATATATGAGTGAAACATATTTATAGGGAAGGAAATTTTAGTGTTAATTGTTTTGAGTAAATCTCCTAAAAGTTTTCGAAATTTATTGTATAAAAGTAGACTGGCCTTAAGTTTCTTGAGGTTAATTTTGGTGTAATTTTATTTGGGCTTTGCCTCACTATGTTAAAAAAAAAAAAAAAAAGTCAAACACTCAAGCTAGTTGGTGAAAAAAATAAAAACAAAAATGATCATGTAAACATAAACACATAGGCATATTTCTCTTCAAATTTCACATCATGTTCATAATGATCACACACATTTCGCAATTTTTTGTTTTTCTTTCTCATCAACCACAGGATGTGCGAGAATCTCCTCACTGCTCGCACTTCACAATTTCTAATTATCACAAAAATACTCCAAGAGTTTAAGTTACAGTTAGACGACTTAAAAACATTAATACAATATTAATTTCACTATTTTTTAACTATTTATTTTTACTTAAAAATTTTAAAATTTATTTTTTTGATAACCTTGTTACCAAATAGTTTCATTAGCTTTATTAGACCTTATTGAGTCTAAATAAACCCACTAACCACTAATACAATTCTCACATTATCCATTTCCAACCTAAGGTTCGTTCAAATAATTTTTTTAATAAAATACTCAAATAAATCATACCATCCTAGCAACAACGATATATTCACAACAACTCCATTCCATCCATCTATGTCAATCAAAACTTCTCCCATTCTCAAAAATATCAGAAATTTTAAATTATAAGAAATCCTAAATCTTTCATAGTCAAAATTTTTTTAAAAAAAGTGAAGAAATATACTCAAAAAAATATTTAAAAAATTATCTAGTCTTAAAAATCACTAAATCATATCTAAAGTATATATTCCCTTTGATCTTATTTATAAGATACCTTTTAGAATTAAAATATAGAATATATTGTGATAATTAAATTATTTTTTTAATTTTATCCCTTCTTAATTAGTGTGAAAGTATTTCATATAGTTATATTACTACTTAAAATTAAGTATTAAAATAAAGGTACATCTTACTTTTTTTATAATATTAAAAAAATACTTTTTTAAAATATATAAAATAATTGAAATTGTTATGTAATAAGGATTAGAGAAAGTATATTAGAACTTAAGGGATGGGTTTCGCTCCACTACTTTTTTTTTCTACTATCTCTCCATTGTAAATCTAAACTGTTTAAATTAAATCTATATTTTTTAAAATTTTTAAATTTAAATTTTTAAATTTAATTTGACGGTGCAGATCTGCACTAGTTTCTCCATTTCTCTCCTTTGCAAGGGAGAATCCACCTCCAGAACTTAAGGGGTTGTTTGAAATTATTTTTATTTTATTATTTTGAGAACTGATATTCTGTAGAACATGTTTTGAGAATAAAAAATAATAAAAATAGGTATTTTTCTCATTCTCTCTTGTTCTCCATAACAATAATCACAAAATACTTAAAAGTTATTTTTATTTTTTTATTCTTCAAAATAATATTTTATTTTTTTATTTTTCAAAATACTTTTTAAAAATACATTACTAAATAAATTTTTTTATTTTTTTATTATAAAAAATAAACAACTATTATCAAAATAGGTTTTCAAACAGGTACTAAGCTTTTAAAAAGTTGCCCACCGACACTGGTCTCTTCCTCTTTCGTGGGCATACTGGAATGCAGAAGTAATTGCTCCCCTTGGTAGATTTTAAAATTAATGGTGCGGGTCCCATATCTTCTCCTATTCATTTTTCATTTTTTTTAACAAATATATATCCCCTCCCAACGGTTCGCAACCCGGCCTTCCGCGTGTATATATATTATTTTTATTTTATTATTCCTTTATTATATCCCCTTCATCATTTTTAATCAAATCTCATTTTCAATAAAATAATTATATATTTTTAAATTAATTTTATTTTTTATATTTATTTTTATTAAATATCTTATAATAATATAAAGTTATTATCAATAAAAATACTTAAAAAATAATAATTATATCTCAAAAAAAAAAAACTTTATATCTCAAAAAAATAAAAATATTTTATATTTTTTAATACTAAACTCCTCAAAAAATATCTTATATTTTTAATAGAGAAAATATGTTTGATTTATATGTTTATTAATATTGATTATTTTCTTCTAAAATTCAAAGTGTTAAACTAAGTTTATATATTTTTATTCAAATAAATTTTTTAATTATATTAAAATATTTATAACAAGTTAAGTTGTAACAATATTTTAAATAATTTAATTTAATTCTTCCTGATTTCATTTATTTTATTTTTTTAAAAAAACTATGACTTAAAATAAATTTTTCAAAATTTAATCCCACACTAATTCTAATCATTTTTTAATTCATTTTAATGTGTTAATTTAAATTTTTGAAATGTTACATTCTAAGTCTCAGTCTTATTGTAGTGGAATCAAGTCCTCTTCACTCAAATAAATTTTCGTTAATTTTATTTTAAAAATTTTAATGCTAAACTAAACAGAAAGTAGTAAATGCAGTAATTAGATTAATTTTAAAAATCATAAATATTAATTTATACATGTTTTATATAATGCAGATTACATTTTTAAATGAATAATTCGATTTTTGTCTTTTTTTTTTGTACTAGTAAAAGAATTAAAACCTTGAAAAGGGTCAAGCGCCATACAAGCTAGTTGCCGAAAATATAAAAACAAAAGGTCAAGTGATATTTATAGGTCAAGATGGTCTAAAGTATTGGACGAAATCTAATTGCAATTCTCTAATGGAGACAATATCATCTTTTCGTGTAATCATCATCAATGAATTAAGAGGAATCATGAATGTATAAAAATGGAGAGTATATTCATTCAGAAGCAAAAGCATAAATACATTGCAATAGAAAAATCCATAAAAAGTAAGAAATTGAAAATCCTACTACTTCAAGTGCCTCAGACGCTCTTTCGTCGAACCTTCGACTTCTTGTGTCACTTCTCTTCCATTTGCCGGCTGTCTACGCCACATATGAATATTGCCCTCGCCTCCTCTTTTCTTTTCTTCTTCTTCTTCTTATTCGGCTTAGCTTGAACACCCCCCCCCCCCCCCAACCCCGGGGGTCTTCCTGATTCACTGCCCCACATAAACCATATAGCTGCCAAGAAGTCCAAGAAGATATAGACACTCTTTGTGTGGATCCCACCAGTTTGGGTCTCTTCTTTTTCTTTGATTTTGCTGTTTGATTTTTAGCCGAGCTGGATCCATCTTGGAGATCTTAGTACTCTTCAATTCAAATCCAGTGTCTTTCTTAGGCAATTCTCTTTATCTTCTATCTTTTGCGATTGATCTGGTTATTTGGTGGGCTTCGTGATTGCTGCCACTTTCTACTTGCTTGTGAGTTGTAACTTGTCAACTGATCTGCTTTACGTCAATTACGATGCAATACTACTAATTTGTGGTTCACCTCGACCGTATCATTTGGATTGTGCTCAAAGCTGATGCCTTTTAGACTTGCCCCTGGCTTATTTTTACTGATCTTCTTGTTAATATTGGCGATGTAAACACATCCCTGTTGGGGTTAGGTGCAAATCAAATGCTATAACGAGCCAAAATAGTGACATGAAGCTTTGAACAAGTGGGGCTGGTTGCAGGCCACATATTTCCATATATATTGCTTCGTGAAAACGGTTGACATAATAGCTGCCAAGTATTCTTAAGGATAATGGAGTGCAGTAATCTACATTTGAGGAATACATTTTTTAATTTCTTGTGTGGCAAATTGCTAATAAATATACTCCTTGAGTTCCTGCATTTATATTAATTTGTACAGCACTTCTTTTAGATCATGTTATGAGCTTGTGAGGTGGCCTTATTCTTGGTTTGTCCGTGTCTGGTAATGATCAACATCTCCCTCGGCTGAAAAATTGGCATATTTGTTATCTCTGGATGCAGATGGGTTCTGCAGAGGATAAAATAGACCTTGACTCGGATGAGGAGATTGCTTTTAGACCTTCACCATCTACAACAAAAGTCCATACTTTTGATTTTGAGACAGCAAATGTACTTTCTCCTGTAAATTTGGCCAGCTCATCCTTCTTTAAGCGGACACAGATCCGGCCTATCAGGAGCATGTATAATGTCTTAATTAAAGCAAAGATCAACATGTTGCTACCTTTTGGTCCCTTGGCGATATTGCTACATTATGTGACACAAAAGCATGTATGAATCTGCTTCTTGGTCATCCAGTTGCCATTGGCTTTCAAACTTTGAATAAGATAAAAATGGGTGTAAGAAATAGGAAACCAGGTTAGAATTTTTATAATAGCAATCTCTTCATCACAGAGAACTTCCTTCTTAGGTTCTTTTGGATTTTGTTTTGGACTAGGAAACGACAACCTTGTGATATGCATGTTGATAATAACAGCCGGATATTATCAAATGGTTGGAATTTGAAACCTTCTCAA
This sequence comes from Prosopis cineraria, assembly GCF_029017545.1. NCBI lineage: Eukaryota > Viridiplantae > Streptophyta > Magnoliopsida > Fabales > Fabaceae > Prosopis > Prosopis cineraria. Next base: position 34,097,719 of record NW_026555343.1, read on the forward strand.
AGTTTATAACCCTTGGACGTCTAACAATTGTTAGTTCATGGTTGCTTCTAAGTTTTTAGTTTATTAATGGTTACCTCATATTTGTTAGGGATGGGTGTTCTTTTTCAGCTTACTGGGTATTACTCCTTTGGCAGAACGCTTGGGTTATGCTACAGAGTAAGTGTTGACTTGTCCAACAAAATTGGATATTTGCTTGCTTTTTCTTATTCTATCCACAGCTCTAACAGATGAATTTGCTTGCATTTGGGGCAGGCAGCTTGCATTGTATACTGGACCAACAGGTATAGTTGTAGTTTTCATGGTATAAATCTTGTTAGGTATGAAAAGGAAGGTATTATATAGATAGTTGTATGAGGATGATAACACTATGAGAAGCTTTTTGTTGGAGTTTTTGGTCTGCAGTTTTAGGTTTTGTTATCCTTCATTCTAAATTTACTAAATAAAACACATGAATCAGGAGAGTTTGCTTGAACAATGGTTGAAAGTTTTGCAGACAAATATCATGCATGTTGTATTAAAATTTTTTCCTATTAATAATTTTGGATGTCCCTCATGATAAGACCTAAGTTCATATGGAATTATTTAGCTGAAATCTTCTCAAATAATTTGAGAAATTTCTTGCCACATTTCATCATCAGAAACGTGATTGAATTTATTATGATCTTTGAAGATAATAAAGATACTGGAGGTGGCTGTTTTGTAATGGAATATGAATGCATAATTTTCTTCCAAGTATTATTTGATTGCTTCTTTTGTCCAATTTGTGGTGAAGTTAATCGAGAAAAAGCATTAAAAATTGCCAATGCTACACCTATCTTGCATCTTCAGTTATGGTCTAACCAATCTTCACAACTTTACTCCAGAACCAAGGCAAGGGTTATCCTTTCTTTTGGTTAATTTTGGTGAAGTTTAATGTTATCTAGCATTTCATGAATTATACTGGGGTTAAACGTTTAACATTGTGCTGCAGAGGGCAGTTGACAGACTCTTCTTATAGACTGCATGTAACAGCCAATGCTAATAGAAATACATTTTATTCCCTGTGGCCATGTAACTTTAGCATTGTGATGTGGTTGCTAGGCCTAGATTGTTCCAGAGGTTGTATTATTACACAACATAATGCTTTTGAGAATGAATAGCACCTCAAGGCATGCAACCTAATGCTTTATTAAGTCTATGCCTAAGTGCCCCTGATCTATGTTTACTAACTTTGCAATGGCATATGCAGTCGGAGGTCTTCTGAATGCCACATTTGGTAATGCCACTGAAATGATTATATCAATTTATGCTTTGAAAAATGGGATGATTAGAGTCGTTCAGCAGTCTCTATTGGGCTCAATTTTATCAAACATGCTTCTCGTTCTTGGATGTGCGTTCTTTACTGGAGGGATTGTCCACCAAAATAAGGTTCAGGTTTTCAACAAGGTAGCTGACATATGGTTCGGAAATGTTTCTTTCCATTCTAGGCCTCTTGATGTTCATATCGTCCCTGAAAAGAAAAAAAATAGATATTCACATTGACACTGGCCTTTGCACCAGGCATCTGCTGTTGTAAATTCAGGGCTGCTCTTGATGGCTGTGATGGGAATATTATTTCCTGCTGTGCTTCACTTTACGCACTCAGAGGTTCATTTTGGAAAATCAGAGCTATTGTTATCCAGATTTAGTAGCTGTATAATGCTAGTGGCATATGCAAGCTACCTTTTCTTTCAATTAAGAAGTCAGCATAATCTTTATAGCCCTATTGAAGAGGTTATCAACTTTTGCTCCTCTTGTATTTATTCATAGTTGTGTCTGAGCCTTATGACTTGGAATTATTTTGTTAGACGCCTCATGATTCAGTTTGAGGCCTAATATATATGTATTTATATTTTGAAAGCAAGTCTATTTTGTTTTGGTAATTCATGCTACATTATGCTTTTAGATTACTCACATTTTTGAAGAAGATGAATCATGAATATGCTATAGGTTTCATGACCTAATATGCTGCATGGTCTTTAAGCAATCATTCAATTATATTCTGTCTCTTTCTGTGTTAACTCAGTTTACATATTTGCTAGATGCCATATTTCTAGAGAATAAAAGTAAATAAAATAAATATCCACATTAATGCTCAGCATTGTATAGAGTTTCTCAATCGAACCTGCTTCAAAGCCTCCCTTCCTAGAATACAAAAAAGGAATGAACTTGAAATTATAGAATTCACTAATGTGTGTGTGACGTTCATTGGGCCACTTGATTTGAATGTCTAATTAAGTTTGATTCCACAAGAAGGACGAAACTGTATTCAAAAAGGAACAAACTCGGTGGAAGTAATTAAGTAGACTGTTATCAGGTGGTATCCAGGTTGAATTTTGAGAGGATTCTCAAAAAGAATACGATCTTATAAAAGAAGATTAAGGCTTCATTTTGCTAGACATGCGTTGGTATGAGCAGGATTTTTTTTTTGGGCACCCTTTAGAATATTAAATATTTATTTTGAAGTGTAAACAGTGTTGTGCTTATGTGACTTTTTGTTTGCATTAGATGCTTATTTTATGGTATTATCCTTGTTTTATAATGTAGGAAGATGGCAATAGTGAAAATGACGATGAGGAAGAAATTGAATTAACTAAATGGGAAGCAATAGGCTGGCTTGCTATTTTGACTGTATGGGTATCTGTATTGTCTGGATACCTTGTGGATGCTATAGAGGTACGATCTATTTCTTATATGTTTGTCCATGTTTCTTATATTTGTCTCCTTAATGCTCTTATGCTTTTGAAATGTTGAGTGTTTGCTCTCATGACTTGTTAGTTCTTTTTAATCTTTGTTCTGTCAAGGTTGAACGTGCATCTGCCTCTAGAAGTAGAAACTGAGGACCTACTCAGGTCATAGATCATATCCTTATAATTTTATGGCTGGTATCATGAATCCTTTTAATTCGTAAATATGATCTCTGTCCTTATCTTATTTCCTACATAAAATTAGTGGCAAACTACCCTTAGAATAGCATCTGGCTACTGATGAGTTTTGGATTTAAGGTACTGGAGTTGTATCTAGGACGAGGGAATTTGGATTCAAATCTCAAATTGCACTGGAATAGAAATTCTATATTCCTAGCTGGTTTTACTTCCAAAATAGTTCTGTTTTAGCTTGAATGAACCGAATGTTGCTGGGAAAATATTTTTCATGGGTCTGAATCCACTTTCATGAAGTGAATTATGAATATTTTGTTATTTGTGACTATATTTCTGAGGTTTAGAATGTTCAAAACGTGCTTCTTCCTTCTTTCTTTGTTGGTAGTGAAGGAACTATCACGTCCCTTGTTTGATCTGTTACGGGTGTGTTGATATGTATTGCATTTGCGGTCTGTTGCAGGGGGCATCTGAGTCATTGCATATGCCTGTGGCTTTTATTAGTGTCATATTGCTTCCAATTGTAGGCAATGCTGCTGAGCATGCAAGCGCCATCATGTTTGCCATGAAGGATAAGCTTGTGAGTCACTTTCAAACCCTACATTTTATTCTATGTTTACTGCCTACTTGACTGATGGAGTCATTTTCTCTGAAGGATATCACACTTGGAGTTGCTATTGGATCTTCTACACAGATATCTATGTTTGTGGTATGCTCTTGAACTGTTATAAACTTGTTATTAGGGATTTGCATCTGACCAGATCATTTCGTGAATAAGGTAACGTTGATTTCACCATGTCATAGAGAGAATTTGACGAGTTTTTCAATGCTTTGATAATTGTAGATCCCTTTCTGTGTTGTTATTGGGTGGTGCATGGGAAAAGAAATGGACTTGAATTTTCAACTCTTCGAGACCGCCACACTTTTTATCACAGTGCTAGTAGTTGCATTTATGTTGCAGGTACGTGATCTCCTGTTCCCCCTGCATGTTGTGTTATTAGCGTTATTATTTGTTAATGAATTAATGTTTTCCCAACTTTGAGTGACCTAAACTGAAACATTTTGGTCATAAGATTGTCCAATGTTATCAGAATCAGACCATGCATTAAACCGGTCGGGACATTGATTCTGATAGGTGCTCAAAATAAGAAAAGAAAACAAGAGAGATAAATCTATCGAAATGATATAGAACAAGAATTTTGTTCTATACTTTTTTCAATAGCCACGCTTAAGAGAATATCCAAAGGGCTTAAAGAAATTATTTTATTGATGATATGTTAGCTTTTGAGTTGCTAATCATATTTATAAAGGCAAATACAAATGAAATCTAGATAATGAAAGACTAAATAAAATTTAAATATAAATAAGATCTAAATCTAGGTAAAAACTAAATATCTAAATGAAATCTCATAATAAATAAAATCTCCTAAATAATATTCAAAAAATAATAAAATCAGATTTAATTTATCTTTTATCGCTTTCTTCTCGAATAAGTCTTTACGGGAATCTTATCAGATTCACTGAACTGTGGTGGATCAAGGTTGGACTATGGTCGTACCAGTCTCAATTAAAATCATTTTTTTTTAAATAATACATATGAAAAAAATGACATGGACAATATTTATCCATATATTGTCATGCATGCCCAAACATGTCCCATACATGCCAAATTAACACAATCTCATGCATTTCCAACTTAAAATACTATATATTGTCAATTACAAACTATTAAAATCATCAAGTATGCTAGATTAATTGTCCAACCAAGCTAGTATAAGCTTCCATAATTAAGCAGAGCCACTAATAAATCATCAAATATATATAACACTAAAGACAAATCTACCAAAAGATAAATAAACATAGAAAATAACATAGTTGTGGGTTATTGATTTTTGTTTTTAAAAAAAAAAGAAAAACCAGTTCTAACTAGTCTCCCACTGATTCTGACTGGTTCCTACTGGTTCACTAGTTGGAGCTGCAAAAAATCCAGTGGTCCCCTCTAAAAACTGAATTGCCTTTTATTTTAACAGAATCATGAACGTTTACAACATTTCCAAAATGACCAAAGTGCTCACAAAGTATATGGCCATCACAAGACATACATAAAGACAACTAAAATTAACCGTACACAAGTACCCATCTTCACTAACTCCTGTGGTCGTGAATGTCATGGAATCCAAGGCAATCATGCTAGCCAGCTGAACGAAAGGAGCCTTTCAAAATATCACTAGGATCAATAAAAATCCCAGAACCTGCTACTCAAAAGTTTTCTGATCTTTTGGCCAACGAAAGCCTCCTGATCTGAAGAATTGTATAAACAATTGACAGGAAGGGGCAAAAAAAAAAAAAAAAAGAAAGGAAAGAGAAATACACACAGGTATTCGTCTTGTAGAAGGACCTCTCATATGGAAATAAAACATTGAAATCAAGAAGTACGATATATGATAAGATTGAAAAATATTGTTTTAGAACACTTAAATTTATCAATTATGAGAAACATTTGATAAAAATACTTTGGGAAAACATAAAATCCTTTTCTACTAGGTTTTCAAATGAGAGGATTATAATTCATCCATATCATATCTTTGGAGTTGATTGCATCTAAGGGGAAGCTCTTTTTCCACCCATCTGTACCATCTCATCTTTTTATGGCAGCTATTCCTAATGAGTAGCTCATTTTCCGTCAAATGCAATCATATCAAATGTTGGGGGGCAGCTACACCTCGTAGACAACTCCTTGCCTCTCATGAACGGTTGCTCCTGACAGATAAACCTATCATATTATCAACCTCAATCTACTAATGGCTATGAAATTATAGCGTTGATTCCCAAAACAAAGATTTTAATCAGATCACAATCTGAAAACACATTTTTCAGCATGTACATCCTGTAACATCATATGAAATGGAATGGAATTCAATTATATTTCTAATTTGAGTGCTCAAATTTGTCGCATCATTTATCTAAAGAGCATGCTCATTATATTACTTTCCTGATCAGCCATGTTTAATTAAATATTTGAATAACTTCTACAACTAGTGGGCTAATGAAATGCAGTTTCCTCCTTGACGTCAATACTCTATTTAATGCCATACAACATCACAATGCCCCAGCTATTGGCAGATGCAGTACCTCAAGCCAACATGGCCTAAAAAAATAGATCTCTCCTAGTTACTCCAGATCTCTCATTCCATAATTTTATGTATGTTTAGTAATTTTATTGGAAGCTGGATTCCCTCACTACACCTCCCCGGCCCCCACCCCAGTGGCCTGCTGCCCCCCCCCCCCGGGACAAATATTTATCTCCTTCTAAATGTTTAAAGCCATACTTTAAAAGTAGGCTATAAAAAATTTGTAGCTATATTTTGCCCCCCATAAGTAGTAGAAGAAAATTTGGCCCCCTAGAAAATAATCCTTGATCCGTCCTGCCCCACCCCATATTAGATACGGCAACAAATCCTCCAATAAGGTTTATGGCCTTTGCCTTTCTTTACTATTATTGTCCGGTCCATGGATCTCTTGGTTAATGGATTTATATACGCTGGATGGACATTTATTTAACTTTGGGTTTCAAGTTAAAAGAGGGCATGATTGATTGGTGCTTGTGATGGAAGTTGTTTATCAAAAGATGTATTAGATTTTGGTAAAATGACAATTAAGGACCTTATTAAGTAATTAATTCTAATTACGGGTATTCAATTATTGAAATTTTATTGAAGGACCACTGGGAGACAGCCACATTCTCAAGTAGGTTACCTGGTTTTTACAGGTGATTTTCCTGGAAATCACAAATTATTTTATGCAATTTCAGTAGTTCCAATTATGAACAAAAGGAAAGTTTGAATTAATTTCACAAGTTATTAATGGAACTACTGAAATCACATATAATTAGTGGTAAATTTCAAATAAACCATTTGGGAAGATTAGGTAATCCACTTCGGAATGGGGTTGTCTCCCTGGGGCCCTTCAACCCCATTCCCAAGTGGGTTACCTGGTTTTCACAAGTAATTTACCAGATTCACAACTATTCTATGTGATTTCAGTAATCTAGTTGTGAGAAAAAGAAAAATTCAAATTAATGGGAGAATGACAGTAAAGTTCCAAAACAGGGTTTTTATGACAATTAAATCTTTGACAAAATTTTTTAAAAAACAAGTTGCAAATTTTGGATTCAAATAGGTACAGACAGGATTCTAGTTGCAAACTCAGAATTATATTTGGAATTTAAATATCTTATTTGCAATTAAAACTCCTGAAGTTGCAACTATCTGAATCAATATTTACAGCTGATTTTATAGAAAATTTTGTTGAGGACTTGACTATCATAAATTCATTGTTTTCGGACTTTAATGCCATTCTCCCAAATTAATTTGACAAGTGGCAATGAGACTATTGAAATCGCATATAATAAATTTATGAATTCCAAATAAATGATCTGGGAAAACTTGATAACTACTGGAAATAAGGTTGTCTCCCAGTGGTCCTTCAATGAAATATGAATAATTGGAAGTTTGTAATTGAAATTAATGGCTTTATAAGGTTATTCATTGTCATTTTGCTGGCTCAAGAGTAATTTATTGTTGAGGACTTAACTATCATAAATTCATTTTGTTGAGGACTTAACTATCATAAATTCATTGTTTTGGGACTTTAAATTCATTGTCATTTTGTTGAGGACTTAACTATCATAAATTCATTGTTTTGGGACTTTAATGCCATTCTCCCAAATTAATTTGACGAGTGGCAATGAGACTATTGAAATCGCATATAATAAATTGTGAATTCCAAATAAATGATCTGGGAAAACTTGATAACTACTGGAAATGAGGTTGTCTCCCAATGGTCCTTCAATGAAATATGAATAATTGGAAGTTTGTAATTGAAATTAATGGCTTTATAAGGTTATTCATTGTCATTTTGCTGGCTCAAGGGTAATTCCAGCTCGAAAGACTTACTCCAGTAAAGAAGGCAAGGCAGAGAGGCTTATTGGACAAAGGAGTGACTGTATCTGACGCTAAGGGAGGTCATGGGAGCGTAATGTATTAGCGAGAAAGAGATGGCAAAGGGCTTAATATGGGTTAAGGCAGTGAAAAAGGGGTGCGAAGAAGAATCATATTGGGGGCCTTGCTGTCCTGCTTTTAATCTTTCTCAGTGTCATCAATAGCGAAGAATTTCAATATTGAAGGATGTTTGTCTTGTCTATGCTATGTTGGTCTTGTATCTCTGTTTGTCCTGGTATAAGTATGTTGCAGTGTATGGTCAAAATTTCAGTGCTCTGTTTGGCGTTGAACTGTGCTATTATTATTTTTTTTTTTGAAATCTAAGCTCCACTTTTTTTTGGGCATTGTAGCCCCTATCATTGATGTTTATGACAGCTGTCTCCACATTGCTTTCACTTTGCAGGAAGGGACTTCAAATTATTTTAAAGGCTTGATGCTTATTCTTTGCTACCTCATAGTTGCAGCCAGTTTTTTTGTACATGTAGACCCTAGAGATGGTGAGTTACTGAAAGTTTACTTTCATAGTAAACTTCTGAGAGCCTGAAGGTTCAATGAGTCTCCATTAGCTAACAATCATGCCCTTTTTTCAATATATATATATATATATATATTAATTCATCAAACTTACGGGTATCAGAATTGAGTTCTCTTTCTGAATCATGATTCACATTTGAGTCTGAATTGACTTTATCACAATGACTAACAATAATCTGATTGTGGGATTTTGGTACAGATGATGGGTGAATATTGTGGCTATGGCAGCCATCTTTGAAGCCTTGCTTCTGCATTACCGAATTCTCAAAAAATGGTTGAAAGTTGTGTGCTTGAAGGTGAAGAAGGTGGCTTTTCAGAAAATTCCTCTACTAGAATCCAACAAGATCCTGCCTGAATGTTGCATTGCACTGAGTTAGATCAGGACGAAATTGTATGTATAAATATTAAGTTTTTATTTTTTCTTCCCAAGGAATACGCTTGTGTATTTGATCTCCATAGTTTATATTCATTTTTTTGAGTATTTCATTAGGCTCTTCATTGAATCAGATGGAAATTAACCTATCACGGCCCAAAAGAGCATGCATTGATAAATATTTTAATTCATGGATTGCCTCACCTCTGCATGCAATAAAACATTCTTCTTTTGCTTTTCCGAAAAATGACATTATTATATTTATAAGTGTATCTTTACACTTAACTTTATATAAGTTTCAATTTAATCCTTTACTTTTATAAAAATTTTTTTAATCATATAACTTTAATATCAATAGTTTCCTTTTTTTTTTGACCAACCAATAGTTTCAAATAATGGGTTTTTTTGTATTAATTATTATTATTTTAAAAAAATTAAATTTAATGTATCAATATTTGAAACTGTTTTATCAAATATTTAAAAATTTAATATTATATTTTTTTAATTAATAAAATTAATAATATTAGAGTTAAAGGATTAAGAAGATATTTTAAAAATTTAATGAACTAAAATAAAATATTGTATATAGTTAAAGTATCAAAGGATATTTTTGTTATATAGATTATCATCACCTAATAATACTGGTCTTTTTATTTTTTCCGAGTGGCAGAAATATTTTTATTCACAATTATTTTTTATTTTATTTCATTCTATTTTGATCTGCTCGAGATCAGACTGGTCAATTTTTTTTTTTTGGGTATGAAATGACTGGTCTATTTTTATACTGATCTTTTTTGTTGAATGTGAAAGTCAAAACTTGTGGACTCATTTGAATTTTCAGATTCTCATGAGCTTCCGAAGCATCTAGACTGATCAACTTGGGAGTAGGTGGCTCTACTCCATTTAATCATATTTTTTCATTATTATAAACACATTTCACTTTCTGATATCAAAGAGAACAACGTCCCTTTTTGCATGGTTGTTTAAATACATGATCTCAAGTTTAAGTATTTATAAATATTAAATATATATATATATATATATATAAAACTTTTGAGATTACTATCCACAAATAATATTCGTTCAATGATCTACTTGAAAAATGTGACATGTTGAATACATTTTTTGCAATTTTGTTGATTTTATTTCTTATTGATAATTAGTATAATATACGCTAACGCTTACTTGGCATAAGGATTAAAAAAAATGGTGTTAGTACTATAAAAAATATATATAAAATGTTTTAAAAATATATTAGTTTTTATATTTCTCAAAAGTGATTTCTTTCCCAAAAAAATCAGGAAAAAATGAACAGACCCTAAATCAAATTGTTAAAATAACAAACCTCAATCACAACTTTTATTTAAAAAATAAAAATTTTTATTTAAAAAATTATAAAAATTAAATAAAAAATACAACTTGTCAATAAGAATAAAATGATCTTTTCACTTTAAAATTTATTGATACAAATTTTTTTTTTAAATTTTAATATAATTATAACATTTCGAGAGATCAAATTATCATTAATATAATTTAAAATATTTTTTTATTATTTTTTTAAATAAAAATACTAGAAGACAATTTCAATTGTCATTATTGCTTAACCGTGTTTAGTTTGATTTGAAGCATCTAGCTGGTACATCTCACTCGATGTGCTAACTTGCTTTTTTTTTTTTTTTTTAATGTTCTATTTAACCATTTCTTGTGGGGAAGGAGATGGAGATCTCAAGCACATGCATTTCACGCACACCCACACGCCGCACAACAATCTCACACACAGAATATTTTTCTCTTTTTTAATTTTTTTTTTGGCTACCTTCCAAAGTTGGACACCAACAATTAAATTAAATAAAGGTATAATATTTTTTTATCAGTAGATGCGGCTACTTAACTTGATTGGAGACTAGCAATTTAAGAAAGGTACTTACAAAAACAAGCCATGTTCATTGTTCCTTGACAATCCTTGTACTGTTATTAGATTTTAAAAAAAAAAATAGTTTGATTTTTCATAATATAAGTCGTAAAAAAATAATTATTCACTAACAAATTTTATTCCAAAATTGTATCATATTAGTTCATTTTTAAAATATTTTCCTTTTTCTTTGTTCTTCATTAAACGAAGGATAATTTTAAAAGTTTATTCTTCTTTTTAGAAAAATTAAGATTCCAAATTTTAATTTGTTTTATTAGTATTCACAATTTCAAAAAAAATTATAAAATCATACAGAAGAAATAATTTATTTAAATCATCATATTTTCTTAACTATTATTTATAAGTTATTTTTAACTAATTTACACAAGAAATTTTAAAATTAGTTAAAAGTATCCTAGTTTTATAAATATCATTAATTGAACATAATAAATTCTAACACAATTTAATTTATTTCTCTTCATTTCTTTAAAATAATTACTGAACAATATCCATTCCGTGGACATTATTTAAAAATATTAAAATTCTTTTTTGGCTAAAAAATAATTAAGATTAAAGTGCACATTTAGTTTTTTATTTTGTAAGGTGTCTTTTCAATTCTTTAATCCTAATATCATTAATTTCATAACAAAAAATTGTTACATGGAAATTTTAAATATAGGTAAAATATTATCAAATATTGACATATCAAATTTAATTTTATAAAATAACAATGATTGACATAAAAAATAATGAAAAAATTAATCTTTTAATCTTTCAACTTTTAACTCACTTGTAACTCAGTCTTTCAGCTATGACTCACTGTGACTCAATCCCTCAACTAAAACTCACTGCGACTCAATTCCTCAACTTTTGATTCACCTATAATTTGATCCTTATTTTTAATTTTTTTAAAAAATTTCTTATCAAATAAGAGGGATAAAAATGCTCATATATTATTTTAAAATACCCTTCTCTTACTCATTGATGTGAGATATAAGCTAACATGAAAAAAAAATTAACGAAAATTCAAGGATTAATTTGTAAGTGATTTAAAAGTTGAGGGACTAAATCATAGACGAGTCATAGTTGAGGGACTGAGTTATATAAAAGTTGGAGGACTAAAAGATTAATTTTTTAAAAATAATTATTTAAAACTAATAATGTTAAGATTTGAAGACTGAAAGATATTTTATAAAATTAAGAAACTAAACTAAAATCTTATATAAAATTATATGAATAAATTAGAACTTTAGCCAAATATTAGTTGCTTTATAAATTTTATAAATGACATTAGATAAAAACATGCAAAAAAAATTTGAAAATAATTTATAAATAAAAATGCTTAGCACAGAAGTATTATTTTTTCATTTACAACAGTTTATAAAAAATTTGAAATGCAAGGTTGACTATAAATAAATTAATCATTGAACATAACAATAAAAAAACAAAATCATTGAATCAAGCTGGACATTACAATGGAATCACTCAATTATTTAAGTGGAAAACACGAAAACTAAAAAAATAATGGAGCTGTTTGAATTATTTTTATTTTATTGTTTTGAAAATTGGTGTTTTTTAAAATATATTTTGAAAATAAAAAAATAAAAAATAAGTATTTTTCTCATTTTTTTTTGTTCTCCAAAACAATAATCTCAAAATATCTGAAAGTCATTTTTATTTTTCTAGTCTTCAGAATAATATTTTATTTTTTGTTCTCTAAAATACTTTTTGAAAATATATTACCCAACAAATTTTTTTTATTATTTTGTTCTGAAAAATAAAAAACTATTCTCAAAATAAGTTATCAAATAGGCTCAATGTTTTCACTTGGACCTTCTACAGTTTTTGCCATTAGTTTTTTGCATTCCATTGAACCTTCTTGTTGGTCAAATAAATTTTCAAACCCTATTTATAAATTGAAGGTGGTTGATACATCATTGTTTTAGGAGTTGCTTGGTCCATTTTACTGAAATTCACAGAAAATTATTTTCAAAAAATTTATAAATGATTTGATTTCTTGTTTCCTTTTTTACGTTTTCAAAAGATATAATTTTGTTTTAAAATAAATATAGTAACCTTTTGGAGCTAAAGACAAATTATTCTCTTTCACGTAAAACAAAAGGTGTAAAACTCTTGATTTATTTTCTTAAGCTTTCTATATTATTAACTAAGTCAATTTGAGCAATGCTGGCATCTAAATGAGGAAAGAAAACACTTTCCAAACGTGCTTTTTTATATCAGATTCCAATTCAAGAGTTTACTTAATAAATATTGAGTTCTTTTTACTTGACAAAATCACCTTTGATCTATGAAGTCTTTTATTTTAAGGTGAAGGCCAATTTTTTATTTTTAAATTGTATGAAAGTTTACAACTAATTATAAATACTAATTATAAATTTAACTATGAGTCATTTATATCCTTAATATTAAAAACTTTTTATTTTATCACCTTATCATTTTATCCGTTCATTTTTTTTAATGAGGCCCATTTTTAATTTTTTTGAATAATTTTTATTATAAAATGTTACTTTTGAGCCCCACATTATTATTATTTTTTATTTTTTCCCCCTCTCTCTCTCTCGTATTTGCTTGACCCTCATCATCTTCTCGATCGTCTCACACTCTCCATCTCTCCCCCCTTCGTCTCCTTCTCTCTCCCTGTCTTCTACCTACTTTCTCTCTTAGTCTCTCGTCACCCTTCTCCCTCTTTGCTTCGCTTCTCAAGGACAACATCAGGCCTCAACTCCAGCATCCATGGGGTACCAACGCTGCTCAAGGGCAGCATCACCATCAAGAATGAGCTCAACAAGACAACAATAACAAACCTCATCATGTTCACCATGCGTGGTGGAAGATGAGGGGCAAAGAAAGAGAGGAGTGTCATGAACTATGCATGCATGTACACATGAAGGTGTTTTGATTGAAGCTATTTCAGCTTGTGATAGATGGCCATCTCTTCCACTTTCTTTCTACCTCCTCATCTCTCTCTCCCTTGTTGAAGCTTGCATGAAGAATCCATGGACACATGCTCGAGCCCTCCATCGTCAACCTTTGGAGGATCCATGCCTTATTTAGGTGAACTCGCACGCTAGAGGTTTCCTTTTTATTTTTTTATTTTTTTTTGGTTAAAAATAGAGATATCATCAGAGTTCGTCGGTTTCTGCTAGGTCCTACAAAATGCATGCATGTCGATAGCCGAGCTTGGTGGAAAACTTGGAAGGGTTGGTTCTAGACTTGCCCTCTCTGGTCTTGGATTTTAGAACAGAGGTCACTCGTAAGGTTGCTGGGAAACTTGCTCTGTTCTTGCTCAGTGGTTTGAAACCTTAGGGAGAAGGGAGATAGGGACTTGAGGAAGAAAGAGGGAAAGGAGCTTCCCAAATACTCTGAGGGGGAGGTGGTGAGAGGGATTACAAGCGAAAAACGAGACTGATGATTGTTCCAAATAATTTGCATGAACTTCTCTTTCTTCAAGCATTGCCATTTTCATTGAATCTCTATTTGAGTTTAATAAAAAAAAAATATCAAAAAAATGAATGGTGCAGGATTAGAGAGATAGGGAGGAGAGAGGGAAGAAAATATTAAAAAAATGAGTTGTAGGACCACTTAAATATTTTATAACAAAAAAATATTAAACAAATTCAAATGTACACCCTACTAACAATTAAATTAGATGAACTTAATTGCAAGATGATAGAAACTAAATTTTTAGCAGGAGCAAAAATGACTCCAAATCAAGTTTAATCATTTGTACACTTTTATATACAAGTGCAAAAATGATCATTAACTCTTTATTTTAATATATCACACTATTTTCAATTTGTTTAGTTGTACAAAATATCAACTATAAATTATTTTCAATATAATTTGACATTCAATGATGATATCATGTAACATGGCATTTAAGATAGTAATTAATTAGCAAAAATGAGAAAGTAAGATGCGACTAGTACAAAAAACAATATATATCGATATCGTGGGTGTGGGAGGTAGATACTAGTAACGTCTTTGGTTGGAACATATTTTTGCACATCATTGTTGCAAAAACAAAAAACAAAAAAATATAAAAGAAATACAATCAATAATATCACACATAGATGATGGATGGCTATGAAGAAGGCATCCATGCATGCATAATCTTCAAATCCATGAAAGCCTTTTTGCCCATGAGGTGAAGGGTAGCATTGTAATTGTACATAAGATGCTTCAGTTAGCAGAAGCTAGTTTGGCTCTGAGGTCCTTTCTTAGGATCTTGCCTGATGGTGACTTTGGAATCGCATCTATGAAGAACACTCTGCTTAGTCTCTTGTAAAACACCACCTGCACCATCATTATCTCACAATCAACACTATTTTCCTAAAACATTACATAAATTTTTTTATTTCCTCAAAATTTTATTTTTGAAATATATATATATATATATATATTGTGAAAATGATTATCATCAATTATTAGCAATTAATATTTATAACTCAAGCACACACAAACTTGATATCAAAATATATAAAATAAGCTACTCGTGATTTCTTTCTTTGAAAAATTGATTTGTGTATATTTTAGAAAGGAAAAAAATAAATGATGAAGCTTATATAAACTTAAGGTAATTTTTTCCAATCAAATTAGAACATCTGTCTGTATTATGTTATCCATGATTTATTTATACAAAATACTATTGTTATTAATACATTTAACCTGTTTTCAAGTTTTAAATTCATTAGCTATAACTTGATTGGTAAAAAAAAATAAAATAACTATATAAGCTTAAGTAAAAGATATTTAAATAATTTTCTTGATTCAAAAGATTTTCATATGAATTTTGAAACTCTTATAAGAAAAATTATTTATATATATATAATTTCAATCCCATAAAAGAAATGTATGTGTATGTAGTTTATTTTTTTCAATTAATTAAGTGAAAGGGAAGGAGAAGAAGAAGGAGAAACAAACCTGTTCTGAGATGAACTGCTTGATGTCATTCTCAGTGGTTTGAGTGTGACCGTTAGATCTGACCACAAAAGCAACGGGCACCTCTCCAGCTGCTTCATCCTTCATTCTGAAACCAAAACAAACCAAATCCACACCTTTTAAGATAATGGGCAGAGATTGTGAGGCAATGTGCAGGGAGTGAATATTAAGATACGCACGGGACCACGGCGGCGTCGGAGATGTGAGGATGAGAGAGAAGGAGGGCCTCCAGTTCTGCGGGGGCCACCTGAAAGCCCTTGTACTTGATCAGCTCCTTCAGCCTATCAACGATGAACAGCTCATCGTCGTCATCGATGTAGCCTATGTCTCCCGTATGCAACCACCCCTCCGCGTCTATCGTTCCCTTCGTTGCCTCAGGATCATTCAGATACCCTGTCCATTTTTGTCCAAAAAACATTTATTATTATTAATTTTTTAATTTATATTGACATTTGAATAGATTGATACTGATTGGTGAAAATGAATAATGGTAAATGTTATCCTTAAAATTCATGCAAGAAAAAATTGATATGCAAAATAAATCAAACATACAATTGAATTCAAGATGCATTAAATCAAATAATTAAATGTAGATATCAATATCGTTGTAAGGAATGAATGATTATACCAACGGTTACATAAATGAAATGCTCAAGTAAAACAGACACATTTGGTCCAAAAGAAAGTACTCTAAAACAATAATACATTTTTATAAATTTATAATGATAACTTAATATAGTATAAATATATAATCAGATAATGAAAGCCTACAACTTACGTGCAAGTGTAGTCATATACCACATGTGGCCTAATAAAAATGGACCATGGTTTTGACTTATAAGGTAATTGTAGACCAGGCTTGCATTTCAAAATTATTAAATTATTTAACACAAGCACATGCACTTCTTTTATTTATTTGTTTTTTTAACCTGACAAAGTATTCCCTCCAATCCCATACAAGTCACTTATAACAATCTCACCAAATCAAGTAGATTTAATTAAATTATTAATATTATCTAAAAAAATAAAAATTCTAATTTACCATAACTAAATCATTATTTTTAAAAATATTTTCTCTCTCATAAGTAATTATTTATCCTAACTCCGCCTATATTTAAGCCGATCCCAAGCCCGGGTAAAGGAAGAGGGTTGTGTTAGATCATCAAGCCAATGTAAAACTTTGTTGAATCTCATGAACATGGACAATAAAAGTAATTATTTATCCTACTAATAAAAATTATAAAATAATAAAATTGGAAGAAAGTAATAAATAATACACCTTGTGCAAAGTAATTAATAAAAAGGATATCAATTTCTTTTACAACGTGACTTATTATAAACTAAGATTTTAGTACATTTTATAAAAAAAGCATAACAACGGTGGATGAGAAAGGTCAAAGGTTGATCTGGACGGCGGAGAATTTTCAAAACAATCATGATCATTAATTGAGCGCGGGCATTGTTTGGTGCGAGGGAGTACCATCCCAACCAATTAAAACGACACCGTAAGCCAACCGTTGAAAGTTATATCTACCAACTTTCACGTCCAAAAAAGGTAACAATCACAAGTAAACTCATATTATGCCATAATTAATGTGGCTACATCGAGTGGCAAGAACGAGGAGGGGTTAAAGTATTAAAAAACTATAAAGATACTTTATAAAATTAAAAAAATAAAATAAAGTTTAATATAAAATTAAGAATTGAGCAAGGTGATGAGGATAAGGACAGGCAAGGAATAAGTGAGATTTATGATGATGATGATGATGAGGTACCTTTCATAATTTGATCGCCTCTGATGCAGATCTCGCCGGGGTGGTTACGTGGCAAAGATTCAGAGGTCTCAGGATCTACAATCTTCATCTCTGCATTCCTCACTACCGTCCCACACGCTCCTGCCTTCACCTCCATCGCTTCCTTCGCAAATGCTAAGCTCATCGTCAACACTGGACCTGCCTCCGTCATCCCATAACCCTGCACAGATTATAATTTGAAATTTTAATTTAAAATAATAATTATTTTTCATATTAAAAGTTAATTTAAAAAAAAAAACAAAATGACAAGCATACAAAATCCAAAAATATAGAAACACAGAGCAGCATGGAATATGACGGGCATTGATTCGAATCTCTTCATTAATGATTCAATTCATGCCCTCCACCACTGCTCACCAACCATGGTTGCTTATAATTTATATATTATTAATTATTTCCAAGAAAAACCCCAAATATTCTTTATATCACCATCCATCCTCTTCATCTCATACAACATAATATGTATATATGTGTGCGTGTATGTATATATATATATATAATACAAGTCCAACATAAGTCACACCAAACCCATCAACCATACATATCTTATCTACCTATATACTCTCATACTTTTATCCGTCCAAAATTTACGACACTTTTTAAACTTCTATTTAATCCAAATATATAAAATGGAATAGTTTTTATAATCTTTCTCAACTATATCCTCACTCTATTTATTATCCTTTTAAAAAAATAGTTCATTAAAATTTCACTTCAAGTATTATTATGAATACAGTTATATAAAATATTTAACAAGGATATAATAAAAAAATACACATAATTTTTTACTATATTAAAATTTCAAGCAATGTTTAACAGTAAAATAAAATAGTTATCAATAACTTATATGCTATATGATAGCATGTGTGTGTCACATGAATAAGTATTAAAATTGAAGAGGAGAGGTAAGCCAAACGTAAAAGATTGAATACCTGACCGAGTCTGGCCTTAGGGAACTTGGACCTCAGAGAGTCTTCAAGTTCTTTACCGAGAGGAGCACCACCGGACTTCAATACTCTGATCGATGACAGGTTGTAATTATCGATATCCGGGGACTTTGAGATGGCCAGCACGATCGGCGGCACCACCGGAGCGATGGACACCTTGTATTTCTCTATCAACCTCAACAACCCATTGATTTCAAACTTGGGCATCAACATGATCGCCGCCTTCGCCCTCAATCCACACAGCAAAACAGAGTTCAGCGAGTAGATGTGAAACAGGGGAAGCACGCACAGAATCACATCTTCATGGTGGAAGTATAGGTTCGGATTCTCTCCGTCCACTTGTTGGGCTATACTCGTCACCAATCCCTTATGCGTGAGCATCACTCCCTTCGGTAACCCGGTGGTGCCAGAGGAATACGGCAATGCGACGACGTCGTCTGGTTTGATTTCCACCTCGGGAACATCGTTCTCGTCCGCCTGAGATAGCTCTGAGAAATGCGAGTGTCCGTCGGGAGGAGAATCGACGAAGATGAGCTTCATGTCCAGGTCCTTCACTTTCTCGTAGTAGGATGATTGAGTGATGAGGATCTTGGCATTGGAGGCTTTGGCTTGTTTGGCAATCTCCGCCGGCGTGAAGAAGGGATTCGCGGCGGTCGTCATGGCGCCGCGGAATGAGGCGCCGAGGAAGGAGAAGACGAATTCAGGGGAATTGGAGAGGAGGACCATGATGACATCGCCCTGACCGACGCCGAATTTGTTCAATCCGGAGGCAACTCGGCGGGCGGTGAGCTCGACGTCGGAGTAGGTGTAGATGTCGCCGGTGGGGGCATTGATCAGGCAAGGATGGGACCCGAATTCGGCGAGATTCTCGAAGCAATAGGAATGAAGAGGAAGGTGTTTGGGGATGTAGATATCGGGAAGTTTGGACCTGAAGATGAATTCGTTCTGGGGCTTGGTGGTCTCTGTGGCAGCCATTGGAGGAGCTGAACGAAGGTGAGAGAATGAGAGAAAAACGAAGAAGGAGAGAGAGACAACGAAGGAGATAGAGGGAGTGTTTGGTAATGAGGATTGTGTGTCTCGGTCTCCTGAAGGAGAATTCGGTCGCGAAGGATTGTTGTAATAAAAGGAACGAGGTGGTGTTGGTGAAGATGGGATAGCGGGGAATAAGAGAATTGTTTTGGGCTAGAAATGGGAATGCGGAGGAGATGTCTTAAACGCGGGGTTGGTGAAGCGTGGGAAAATAAGGGGATGTCCTTTTTTGACCTGAAAAAACAAATATATGTGGAACCTCTGAATATTTTTGAACTATTTCCCAACAAGTCAGTGAAATTGAACATGTGATTTTTTTAAAAAAATATTTTTATTTTAAAAACATTTTATAAAATTACTTTAAAACTTTACAATTAAAGGGACCTTCAAGTAAAATAAATACTAATACAAGGAATCAAAATTTGATAGCAATGAAATAATTTTTATAAAATAAGTTTTCAATACATCTTATAAAATAATTAATTTGATAGCCACGAAACGTTAATTTTTATTATTTCATGGCTATCAAATATAAATTTAAAATATCTGAATCATTGACAAATTATGAACTAAAAGCATGATAGGATGTAATTGAGATTCAATAAGTAACCTAAATTTATTCACTCAATAAAATATTTTAATTATAACCATCAAATTTCAACAATATTCAAAAACTATTAAGATATATTTTTTTAAAAAAATTCAAAACAATTCTTACAATTAGAATAATTCTCGTGTATATTATCCCCTCAAAAATTTAAAATTCAGTATTTTTTAAATATCATATGACAAAATATTTAAAAAATCAATAGTTGTTATTGCAATACATAAAATTCTTATGACGAATTAGCTAGAGTTTTGTAATTTTTTTTAAAATTTTATCTATAAACTAGCCCTTTCTCATAGGCAAAAACACACACATTCACGCAATCATGTCAATGTTAGAATTGAACTTAGAATCTTTTCTTTTTTGAAAAAAAAAAAAAAAAAAGAAGTGATATTATCGCTAAGATAACTAAAGATAAAACCCCAGGGGGGTTGGTGAGAGTGGTTTCAGGGAGTAGGTGGGACCGGGAAGACAACATCTGGCAAGGAAGGGGGAGACACTTTTTCAGAATAAAAATAATAATGCAAAAAAAGTATTATTATAATTTATAAATAAATAATAATAACAATATATGGGATTCACCTACCACAACGCACCGCGGGGGGACGACGAACACACACTCTTCTCGTTGGCTTTCCCACTTTACCTACTACGTTACATCGACCACTCACTCCTTTTGGCATCACGAATTATCATTACCTTCTTTATTTCTCTTTTTTTTTAAAAAAAAATATCAGTCAGTTTCCTCTTTCGGCCCAACCTTTTTTGGGCCCTTACTGGACTCCATCCTTTTTTTTTTTTGCTTATTTGGGTAAAAAAAAATTAACCACACTATTATTGTTAACCCACAGGTCCCTAATATCGTCTTAGTCGCGCCTTTCTCATGTTGAGACGAGTTAACCTACCCTAAAAGAATGTGCAACGAAACATAGTAAAATTGGAATAGATTTAGGTATGGAATGAGACATGAGATGATTAACGAGATATCCCGTTTATATATTTGTCTTTATATTTTTTTTTTACTCTTTTATTTTTTCATTTATAATTTTAGATATTAAGATTTAGATCTTTGTATTAAAAAAAAAATTAAAACAAAGTGTTAGTTCTATAGCAAGTGCATTTCAGCTTATAATTAAAGATACTTTTTTGATTCAGGTTTACAAGATCTAGTCATATTAATAACTTTTTAATATTTAATGATTGTATATATTAATAATTTAATAACATTTAAACCTATATATTAATAAATTTTAGAATAATTTAATGGTTGTATATATTAATCACTTTACATAAAATTGTAGAGTGTTAATTAGTATTTTCCAAAATAGCCCACATTTACAACTTTGCAAGATTTTTCTCCTTAAACTTTATGCTTATTTTAAAAAGGGGTGAGCTTGGAAACTCATTTTATTCTTTGACCATTTTAATGATTTAATTACCTCTCTCTTGGTTCATGTGAGAAACTAAGAAGTGTCCTATATTTAATATAGACAAAGTATAGTATTTTTTTTTTTTAGCTTTACAAGATTTCTCTTTTTTTTTTTTTTTATGTCTTGATTGTTGGAAAACGATACTTGAAGCAGATAGATTTTTCTTGCCCAAAAAATAGAAAAAATGATTGATCACCCTAAATTTATAAATGTGAGTATGCTCAAAAATGTTGGTTACTTATTTATTAATTTGTCATTTCTCTTTTATACTCTTTATTATTATTATTATTTACCAAAATTTCCCTGCCTCTTCCATTCTCATTCCCTTTTTGAAATGAGGCACAGAATATGGTATCCCATCTTGTCCCATCCCAGATATATAGTCATAATGTTAGGTTTACTTTCCTTGGATCCCAACCTCGTCTGTAAATGTTAACTATATATATTAAAGTCATTACTGGAATAAGGTCTAACTAGATTGGTGGACCTTCTCAACCATATGCATTTCAAAATAGGCCCTCAACCAACACTGCGTGTGAGCGCGAGCGTGAGGGCAATACAGTAGAGTCTAACATTAAAATTGTATTATATTACTATTTATTGAAGTACAATATTTTATATTTTGATTTGTTCAAATATTTTTCTGATTTTTAGGTGCTTGATGAGAGAACATAGTTGCGATGATCTTTTTAAAATATATATATATATATATAGTACACTACTACAAAAACAATATAAAATAGTTATTTTTGCTAATATTAAATGGTTACGAACTGTTAAATAATTAAGTATTGAATATTTTTGAAGTTTTTATTCAATGATTATTAACCGTTAAACATTTTAGATATATTAAACGTTTTTATGATAAAAACTGTTTAATAATGAGAATCAAAATATTAAGATCATAATGAGAATTATGAAAAACAAAATAATGAGGTTTTGAATAATGATAAAAACCGTTTAATAATGAGAATCAGAATATTAAGATGATAATGAGAATAATGATAAAAACTGTTTAATAATGTGAATCAAAATATTTGTTTGAGGTTTTGAAGGGTGTAAATGAGAATCAGAATATTAAATGGTTTTGATGCTAGAACCATTTAATATTCTTAAATATAAAATGGTTGTATCTTGACAACAGCTTATATTATTGCACTATTGTTTTAGTTATAATATTAAGCGGTTTTCTCTTATAAACATTTAATATTATGATCAAATTTTTTAAAACAAGGGCTGCATTTTAGCAACCCCTTGTAGTGTACATTACAAAATCAATAGCCAACACTCAAAAATAGAATTTTAGAAGCCAACAATAATCATATACATGAAATATACTTATCAATCCCTATACAAAAGCTATATATAACTTGAAGTTGCTTAAATTAAACCAATTAGTGGTAGAAATAAAACTCTAAATTTCAAAAATTGGCTAAGTATATCTATATATATCATCTATGTCAACTTTAAATATATACATATATCATCTATTTCTTCACTATTGCTATTATTGGTTGTTATAGATAAACCATGCTTTAAAAATACTATGTACTAACTTTTCTTTTCAAGGACTTCTTTCATGTGAGTCTCAACAAATATGTCACAATATACATTCTCATAGTATTGAATGCAAAAACAATGACAACAAAAAATTAAAGTTATATTAATTAATAAAAATAATATAGCTAACTTGAAAACTTGTTATTTTTTGATAACATTTTTCTAATTAGAGAAAGCAAGTTTGAAAAGCTCGTATCACTCCACCTGCTTGTAGCTTTTAAGCTGTATGATTCCAACACAGCGACCAATAAAGTGAAATCAATTCAACTCTCATACAAAGGTGTCTCTACATCAAATTTGAACCTTTCCAACTTCTCTAAAAAATTCTTAACTTCCCTTTCAATTGCATCGACCAATTCTTTGATAATGATGTTGATGAGTTCCACATTTTTTGCTTTATTAAACAGAAAGTTTGTCATATGATCTTTGATGGTTACAAAAGTCAAAATATTGCTAATACCCTGATGGTTGAGAAATTAAACTTGCCTCCCTTCGACCATCCCTGCCCTTATAAATTGTTAAGTGATGATGGTGGTGAGTTTACAGTGTCTAAACAAGTCCCAATTTTTCAGAAATAGGATATTTATGAAAATAAAATTCTATGTAATGTTGCTTTTATACAAGCCTTTCATATTTTATT
This sequence comes from Prosopis cineraria, assembly GCF_029017545.1. NCBI lineage: Eukaryota > Viridiplantae > Streptophyta > Magnoliopsida > Fabales > Fabaceae > Prosopis > Prosopis cineraria. Next base: position 34,121,424 of record NW_026555343.1, read on the forward strand.
AGGCTATTCATGGAAACATTCAACAAGAGTCAAGCATGATAGGCATAAGAATTATTATTATATTGCATTCAATTAGGAAACTAATGTATTTAAACTTCTTGAGTCTATGCAAGTTTATAAGGATTGTGTTAGAATTTTGGAAACATATAGAGTAAGAGAAAAAGATCAAGAAAAGAAAAGGATCTTGAGAGAGAGAGAGAGAGAAAATAATGAAAAAGAAGAATAAAATGAGATTGAAAATATTAAGAATAAAAATAAGAATGTTGAGTTGAGTGTACAAAAAGAAAAGAGAGAAAATAATGATAGAAAGAATTGTGAGAAAAGTGACATTAAGGGTGGTTGTAAAGATTTTTGTTTGATTATTAACCATCCTAATCATTCCTTACCTTGTGTTTCTAGTAAGTTGCAGGTTTCTTGAGAATTTTATCCTAAGGAGCCATCAATTGAATTCTTGTCCTCAAGAATCATCAGGCATTTTTCTTTTTCAAGTGGTGTTGAGAAATATTTTGATGGTACTCAAGGAATTAAAATTGTTATTTATATTTGGGTACATGTGAGAAAGAAAACATTTTTGATTGAAAGCACACTGAAAAATATTTCTAAAGTGGAGATTCAAGGACGAATTTTTTTAAAAAGGAAGGAAATGATAGAATACAAGTCACGCATGTCCAACAAGCCCAACAAGGCCAAGAGACCCACAACACAAAAGTGGTAAGACAAGGCCAAGAGACCAACAATCAACCAATGACCAAAAACATAAAAGGATCACATGGATGATTGCACAGAGGATGACATATCCCTTGATTGCTCCAAATTGATTAAGTTAATGATTTAGATATCAGTTTAGTATTTTATTTAAGTTTTGTTTTCTATTTCTAGATTAGGATTTTATATAATAATGTAATCATATAATTTTAGGAGATAAATCCCTAGATTATATGGCTAAATTTTATTATTTATTAATATTAATATTTTTATCCAAAATAGGGTTTTTAAGTCTTGAGTAACTCTATATATAAGCATACACTTCTTGATTGTATAGTAAGTTAAATTTGAATAATAAGATTATTCTTATTGTTAAAATTTATAACTCTTGTGAGCTTTAATGCTTATGATGGAATCCTTTGGTGAATGAGCTTGATCAACTCTTGTGATATTTTCAAAAGTTAAAATTATTAGAAGCAGGTGTTTTAAAGGATCCTTTCCTTAATCTCTATCTTTTTCCTTCTGTTATTTCATTTCCTTCTTCCACAACTCTTCTCCCATATTTTGATTTCTATCTTGTGTTTTCTTGTGTTTGTTTTATATTTTTTAGTTTGAAAGGATTATATTTTTAACTAGTACGATTTCACTTCTGCATCCCCTATCAAATGATATCAAGGACCTTACAATAAAGAATCAATAAATACTAACTTGAGGTCTAGATCTTGACATTTCTTTCTTAAGAATTTTTCATGAATATTCTCACATGATATATCTCTGAATTCAATTATGATACCAAGATCGTGAGTCATCATATGCTTTCATGATGACTTAATATCATGAGGCTACTAAGTTGTTAATCAGTAATTATTGATGAGATAATAATTAAATGCGTGTGAAAGAGAGTGAATAATTACCTCTAGTCATGGGATCACACACATGAAGACAAAGGAACTCAAAATAGTTGGTAGGGGTATTCAAAACTGGATCACATTTATGAAATGAATGCCTATTCTCATTGCGAATAGAACCACCATTTTCATGCAGTGACAAAAGGTCCAAAAGCTTTAACGCTTAAACTTTGAGACCCTCTTTTGTGATGATTTGTGAAACCTTCCTGCCATGCACAAGTATACCTAAAGCTTATATGGTGTTCACACATATTTAACAATCTCAAACGGAAAATTTCATACAATTCGAGGACATTCTATATATCAACAATTATATAAGGTCAAAACTGAACAAAATTTCCATTCAACAATTGAGCATTATGTTAGATATATCAAAAATTCAAGCATAGAGCATAAAGCGTTCAGCATTTCTATTCAACAATTATGTAAGGGCAAACCTAAAATTTGAAGGAAAAAAATTAGCAACATAACAACATAAAATTGAGCTTTAATTTCCTAAGCTTAATTCTCTCTTTTCACAAATTCAATAATAAGCTATCAACTATTTCATAACAAAATCACATACACTAATTCCATTCAATCAAAATTCATACATATTGAGCAATTTCATATCAGAAATTAAAAAAAAAAATAAATCTTCCACAACTATTCGATAAATAATCAACCAAACCCATTCAATCCAAATTCAAGAATAAAACCCACGCACAGACCAAAACCCATTCAATGACAATCTAGTTTGATGTATCTACAAGTAATTAAAAAAAAAAACAAACAAACTAGTTTGATGTTCGTTGAAGACAAGAGGAAGAAAACCCAACGCGGATGAGAAATGGAGGAGCAAAGCCACACACAGGTGAGCAACTCCAAGCAACCAAAAGAGGAATGGAGGAGGAAGAGGAAGAGACAATTGATGAGATAGCCAAAACCTATGTGAAGAAACACCTTGGTGGTGGGTATGAGGTCTGAAGCCAGAGAAAGTGAAGAAGACCACGAGCTAATAATGTCTTGAATGTAGATACTAGAGGGGCGTTTTAAAATTTTAAAAGAAACCATTCAATGGTTATTTATAATTAATTGTTGAGTTGTCTTTATTGAACAGTTGTCACTACCCAACCATTTAATAGTTTAGGAGACTATTAAACAGTTTTGTAGAGACAATCATTTAATAGTGTTCATGACTGAATAATAAATATCAGGCGTGCCAGAGATGCTGAGTCTTAATTGATAACAAAGGGTCTCGAGCTCCTTTACCACAATTTACTTAGATGTAAAAAGATACAAGGCTTTGGTAGAACAATTGTATGATTTTTTATTGAAATGTGAAAAGATTACAAACTGAAAATTGAAAACTAAAAGAGGGCTAATGAATGTAAAATTTGCGAGTCTTTGATGGAGCATTAACTAATTTCTTCTATATTTTCTTCCATTTATAATGTTAGAGTAGTGGTAGCTCTTTTTCTTAAAACCTAACATGTTTTGTCAAAAAATCAGAGATCTCATAAAACTCATGGTAAAGTTTTCATTCCATGCTCTCCATTTTGATAACCAATCTGTTTCATCAAAATGCTTGGACGTAGATTTCAGCATTATTTAAGATCATGACTTCATGCCAATAGTTTAATATTTACAGCTGACGAAATTTTGGCGTGTTTATTTATTGTGGCTTTTATTGAGCCTTGAGGCCGACCCCTTTCATTTATATTAAGCATGATACTTTAATTATTCAGCTCAATTAACTTTGTGACCTATTTAAGCAACGTTTCATATTTAGCCCAAACAAATAGTCTCTAAATTTTTTAAAATAAAAAATTTACAGCACTATTCAATGATTATTTCTAATACCCATTGAGTAATTGCTTCAATTATTAAATGGTTCTGGGCATAACCATTTATAATAATTTTATGAACTCCCACCTATATTTACATAAAAATTCTCCAAATAACCGTTTAACAAATGGCATTTTATATTCCCCCTTAGAATTCAAAGCCATGATGAGAGGGGACAATTAATACTCATGCATGTTTGAAAACTATCCCATAAGTGTGTGGGAGTTATACATGTATGGGTGCATGAAGCCGCTTAAAAGCTCTGCATTTTTCTCTCCCGGAACAGAAACTTCCTTCCCTTGCTTTCTCCTCAATGCATTTGTTGTGAACCTGAATTGAGTTCCTACGGTAATTCTGTTCCCGCATAAGATCCAACCGATGCAACTCATTAGGTATGTTTCCTCCTCCATATTCTTACAACATTATTAACGCCCTTCAAAAGGTTGCAGAACAATTTAGGTTACGTTACATGACATATGCATACTTCAAAACGTCAATTTCTAAACATACTTAAAAAAAAAAAAAAATTGGAAGTGGGAGGATGCAAGTATAACTACTCTCTCAAGAGGTCTAACCGAAGAACAACCTCAAATATATATATATATATATATATATATATCCAATAAAAAAGGTACGGAGAAGGTGAACAAAAAGTCAACATGATTCTCATCCAACATGTTTATCAGTGCACGCAAGTGGCCATATAAAAATGCACACAGCATACAGTGAATCCAAACCAGACTAAAAAGAGGTTAAAGGGAGCTAGCTAGGTGGTTCTTCCGTGGAGTCATCCATAATGACGAGTACTGTGTTAGTTCTCATCATCTTCCTCTCAACTTCTATATTGTCATCACTGTGTTCCCACGGCGACGAGGTGTCAGTGGTTATAGTGTCCAAGGACGGAGATGGAGATTATGGAAGTGTGAGTGAAGCCATAGCCAAAGCTCCAGAATTCAGTGAAACCCCCTACACCATCCAAGTCCGAAGCGGCACTTATAAGGAGTTCGTCGTGGTTCCGCGGGAGAAAACCAACATTAAGCTCGTCGGCGACGGCCCTAGTCAGACCAGAATAGTCGGCTCTCACCATGGCACCACACTAGGTATATATACATACATACATACATACATACATACAATTGTGTGTTGTCTCTTTTCTTATATATATATATGTATATATACACATACAATCATTTGTGTGTTGTATCTTTTCTTACTCAAAACCTAGTATATATACATATATATACATTACTTGTTGGATAAATTCATTAATCTCCATCATCCATTGAAGTAAGGATAGAGATAGGTGTACATTGATCCCATGGATACACCTCGTTGCGTCATTGTATTGCTCCGATGCAGAGAATCCAAGTGCATGTAATTAGTATATAAAAAAGCGTTTTCTTAGAAAAGAAATAATAAAGAATATATTTGGAAAGAAAATAGGAAGAGTATATTTACTATTTTATTTAAAAAAAAAGCACTTTTTAACCTATAACAAAAATTTCATTTTGGTTCATCATGGGCTTTATTTTGGACAAAAGAGACAATAGAATTTTCAACAAGGGTTGAAGAAATTCTTAAATTCTTTGTATTAAATATATTAAATTAAGGATAGTTTATTTCATTAAAATAACTTAGACTACTTAGTTAAACATATCTTGAGCTTTATACCTAATTTATTTTTTAATTTTTAAACGTGAGACTTCTTTAACTTTTATCTCTTATAGAAATCACCATACACTTACACACACACACGTGCCGGCTTTCCTTTTCTTTTCCTAACTTCATATATGATTAACTGACACCATATATCTTTTCTATTTAGTTTTGGCTTTTCCCTCGGTTTTGGATTATATATTCAGATTAAACTTTCATTGATGATATTTTTATCATGGCTATTAATTAATGACATTTTGGCTTGAAAAATATGGGTTAAATGCACATACGTACATATGAAACTCTTAAAGGATGGAGATTTTTCTTACTTTATATATATATATAGTCATCCTTTCTCGAATGATGAATGTTTGAACCAGTTTATATATATATATATATATATAAAAGGAAACCAAAGAATATAACCTTGATGTGTTAGGTGAATATGCAATTTGATCTTATCTTTTTTTGCCAACCAAAGTTGTCCAATTATAAAAAATTTGACCTATAATAACAAGGTCCTAAGCTCAAATTATATTGTTGATGATGTGAGGGTCTTATTGTTAAGTAGTCTAGAAGTACATTTATAAATACTTTTTAAATCCTCCCCATCTAACTCACTTAAACTTCTAATATTAATCAAATTAGTTAATCCTTTCCAAAATTTTTATATGTTCGTGCATAACATTGTTTCCCAATTTTTTTAAAGAAAATGAATTATTCCAAATATATGCGCCGTTATATAATTTAATGGCCAGTGATACAGTATATAACAGACTAAGTTAGGAGTGCAATTATTGGCCTACTATACATTTGCTGGTTTGTATCTCAACTGCTCTACTGCCAATAGACTGTCATATTTTCAAAGTTAGGGCGTTTCATAACAAATCAATTAGGATTCAACGTACGTGACAACTTTGTGTGTTCAAAATTAATTATGCAACAGTCTACATGCATGCTGACTTGGTTTAAATAATAGAAAAAATTACACATAAGTCCCTCACAATATTTAAATATTTGTCATTTTCATTTAACTTGCTAATTATTGTTGATGAATCTTATAATATTTAAATGTTTTGTGAGAATCTCAAAGTAGTTTTCTAAATAATAAGATGCATGTGTTTGGGCATAATAGCAACAATAATGACAGAAATAGTGGGGATTAGGAGAGTGGTCGTAGCTCTAGATTCTGATTATATATATATATATATATAATATTTTGAGCCCCTGTGCAAACTTTTATTATATATTATACTTTTCCTATCTATATAAGAATTGATAGTTCATTTTATAAGTCACACCTTATATAAAACGGTGGATCATTAATTAATTTTTTTTCTATTTTAATTACCCTTTCACAATTTTTCATGAGTAGAGTAAAATCATGCATGTGAGAAAGAAAATGTTTTTTAAAAATGATGCAGTGTAATAACAGTATATTATAAAATTTATTTCATTTTTTAACAAAGTCAAGAAGTGAGTTATATAAAGTTTGTATGTATTTTTCAATATCTCAACTCCTTATAATTAAATCTTGACTAATTAATTCTGCCCTGACTAGCAGCCAAACAATACAATGATTGATTTGATTTCAATGAGTATTGGATAATTTATAAAAAAAACATTGCTTTAAGTTTCTAATTTATTTTAGCATATAATAAAATGTTTGAATATATTTTTTTCAAAATTATGATTTTGGTCTTCAAAATTAATTAATATTTTTGCTATCAAAACATGCACTAATTATTGGATAGGTAAGTGGGTAGATTGGTGACTCAAAAAAGGTGTATAAAAAAGAAAGTGCCAAACACCCAACATCAACCCCCTTTGACATCGCAACCTAACATCTATATGTAGTAATAAATAATTTCTGATAATTTCGGGTCACCAGAACAAGACCTACTGTGTTTCACTTTTTTGGTAAACCTAATCCATTACATAATTGATCAAAGGTTCAACATTTTCTTTTACCAAAAAAAAAAAAAGGAAGTCAACATTTTTATCATAAGCCTACCTTTGCCTTAAAAAAAAAAAAAAAGTAAACCAGAGCCTACCTTTGTCATGTAGGTTCAAATCTTGAAAGACTAGAGACACATTCTCTCTCTCTAAATAATTTTGAGAGAAAGTAATTTAGTGCTACACACACACATAAGCATATATTTCCGGTACATAGATATAGTAATTAATCATCAAATTGATAATATATGTTTTTCACTATTCCATCGTATCTTTTATTTTCGTCTGTGATATAATGTCACAATTTTTTTTATCTCATGATTGAGTATTCATGGACACGAGTTTTACTTTCTAATGTAATTTATTTTAAATCAATTTTATTATTGAACCTTGTTTATGATTATCAATAAAAAAATTATTTCCCCATATTATAAATATATATAATCAAAATATTACGGTTGTCGTGTACACAAAATATTTAATTTTAAATTTAAACTATACTTCTAATAATTTTGTAAATTTATATTTAATAATATAATGACGCATGTTCTGGACATGACTATATCTTCCTCTAATCTTACCTTAAACATGAATTAATTATAAAAATCAATTTTTTTTTCAACTCACCGGACCAATTTTTCCCTGAATTCACCTAAAATTTTGCTGAGGATAGAATATCATTTGATAACCATATAATTTTTTCCCCCCTATTTGCACTATCATCATTAGAATTTTCTGAATTTTCTTTTTCCCTCCTGGGTTAAAAAGTCGTTTTCTCACACATAAACTACATCGCTCATGATTTATATAAATTATATGTGATCAGTTATTTTATAATTAATTAATAATTTGCAATTTGCAATTATGTAATTGACTTCGTAGATGTCTATGGAGAAGGGTTCGTCGCCGAGAACATAGGGCTGATGAACTCGGCCGGATTGAAAGCAAGCGCCGCTGTGGCGGTTCGCAACGAAGCCAACAACAGCATCTTCTTCCAATGCTCCATCGAAGGCTTCCAAGACACACTCTGGGCCGTCGCCGGCCGCCAGTTCTACAAGAACTGTGACATCTACGGCACCGTCGACTTCATCTACGGCGACGCCGCCGCCCTCTTCCAGGACTGCAACCTCTACGCTCGCTACCGCCCTTACGTCACCTTCACCGCCCAGTCCCGTCGCAGCCCCGACGACCACACTGCCTTCGCCTTCCAACACTGCCACTTCACGATGGCCCCCGAGGACGCCGCCATGAAGTCCAAGGTCCGAGCGACACTGGGGAGGCCATGGAGGCCGTATTCCACCGTCGCCGTCATTGACTCGTTCATTGACTCTATGGTGGACCCCACGGGTTGGGAAGAGATGCAAGGTCAGCCTACCGATAAGGTGACGTATGTGGAGTTTAACAATTATGGGCCTGGGTCCAACACATCTGGGAGAGTGAACTGGCCCGGTGTTAAAGTCCTTTCAGACCCAAATGAGGCCCAACAATTTACAGCTTCGGTTCTGTTAGATGCTGATTCTTGGATCCCACACAAGGGGGTTCCATATAATTGATGGAGATTCATTTAAGGGTATTCATTGGGCCAACCGCCCCAAAAATCCTGGTTGGGCCCAATTATGAAACACCCTATGATTAAATTTTAATTTTGCACCCTACACCTCAACTCTTTGAACTTAATTTACATTTTCAGCATAATTGTTGTTTGTTACGTTTATATTCTATCCAAGTGTCAAAAAAAATTACCATCAAGGAAATTCATTATATTGTGACCTTGCCTAAAAATTTAGCAGCATGGAGAACAACTTCGGTTCATTTTCTGCTCTCTTCTTTTTTTCCTGCTTTACACATCTAAGAGAGAATGAAGAAATTATAAGTCATTGAAAAATCCTATCATCCTCTGTCTATCTGTCACAAATTTTGAAAAAAAGAAAAGAAAAGAAAAAATATTTCAGTGCTTAGCAATGAACAATATTAGTATGAGAAAAATCAACACAAATAGAAAAGTAGAAAGTGGTAGTATATTCTCCTTCCAATTTTATTTATAAAATAAAGAGAGAATGATTGTTTTTTACCTTGTAAGTTATGTCATTAAATATTTTTACAGATTTCTCCTTTTACCTCCAATTATATGTTGATGAGAGGAAGTACACTATTAAATTTTATATATATATATATATATATATTATGTTTCGGTTCTTGTGTATAATTTTTGGATCTTTTACTTTAATTTTTTTTATCATTTTATATAACTTTTAAGATCCTTCTATGTCATTTTTTAGATCAATTAACGATCAAAGTTAATTTTTGTTAATTATAAGAGCCACATTGCATCATTTTCAAAAGTTGAAGGAGAACAATATACCAAAAATAAATTTAGGATCCCAAATACTACTAAACGTATAGTTTAAGGACTAATTTACCATTTAACCTATAATATATGTGTGTTATATTTTTGAGCCTTTATACAAACTTTTTATTATATTATTTTTGGCTGTATGCATATATTAATTACCTTCTAAAAAAATGATAGTTCTTTTTATAAGTGTTTGGGCCTAAAATGAAGCTTCAAACCCAATATCAGATAAAAGTAAGGCTCAATTTGCTTTTAAAATAAGTCGTGCCATGCACATACTCAATGTGACCCTTAAAACTCAAAACGACTAGATATTAAAGGTTGTTAAATAGACATAAGATCATTATCTACATGCCATGAGTATCACGGGGCCATACTAAGTGATCACGAATATTTTGCATATAGGCTCCAGATTTTTCAAGCACAATAATTTCAAGCATACAATTGTAAAAAGTTCTCAAGTAACAACAAACCGGACACACAACCTATATTAGAAACAATCTTAGATTTACTTTTTCAATTCATTTACCCTATATTTCATAATTTGACTTAGGTTTTATTTTCAATTTATAAGTTATAATCACTGCAACTTTGTACTTTATTTTTTATTAATCAAAACACCCTTTATATTGATTTATTTGCATCTTCACATTTAGGTAAATTGAGAAAAAGAAGGCCGAGGACCATGTATTTGTTTATGAGACTCCGCATCTCCGGCACGTCTAGTTTTTGTTGCTAAAACACAACATTCAACTTGTGAAGAACAATGAGTCACTTTATATAAGAAGGCATATCATTAATTATTTTTTAATTTTACTCTTTTACAATTTTTTATGAGTAAGGTGAAATTTTACTTATGAAGAAGAAAATATTTTTAGAGATGACATATTTAATAAAAATAAATTAGAAAATTTCTTTCTTTTTTTCTAACAACATCAATAATTTAACTATTTCTCTTTATTCTAGTAAGGTAAATAGAAATGATTTATATATAGAATTGTATATGTTTTTCAATCTCAACTTCTTATAATTAAATTCTCGTTATACTTAATTTTGACATATATCATAGATGTTTGAATCTTTTTGAGAAAATTATAGTTTTTAATTTATAATTAATTTTGATACATAATAGAGACGTTTGGATATATTTGCACGAAATGATAATTTTAGCCTTTAAAATTCATCAATTTGATATTGGATGGTAAGTAGGTGTGGATTGGTGACACAAAAAGAGCTATAAAAAAAGAAAGTGTCAATAAACACCCAACATCAACCACCCTTGATATCGAAACCTAACAATGTATGTATAGTAATAGTAATTTTCTGATAATTTCAAAGTAAGACCTACGACAGGTACTATAACTTTGTTGGTAAACCTAATCCATTATATTACATCAATTCCAAGCACCTTGTGCGTAATAATTGATTTGACTAGTGGGTCAACATCTTGATCATATGCCTGGCTTAGCTAATTGCTTCGTCATCATGTCCAAATCTTGAAACACCAATTAAGAATATATATATATATATATATATCAATTCATTGCTGTTTAATAATTTTCTCTAGTTAGTGCCCACAGCAAAAAAAAAAATACTCTCATCATTAAAAAATATAAAACATTTTTTTAAAAATTGAATGTTAAAAAATATAAAGTATTTTTAGTTTTTTGAGGTGTAATCATTACTTTTTTTTAAAAAAAATATCTATATTGATAATGATTTTATATTTATTGTAGAGTATTTAATAGTGATGAATATAGAAAGATAGGGTTAGTTGAAAAGTAAATAACTACTTTATTGAGGGTAAGATTCGATTGAAAATACTTTACATTTTTTAATAGAAGGAGTATATAATATTATAATTTATAATGTAATATATATATATATATATATATATGTTTTGATGTGCATTAATCGTCATTCGTAGTTACTTGGAGATGGATAATATCAACTTTGTTTTTATTTGTGGTATGAGGCCACTGCTTGAAAACCTTTATATATATATATATATAGGAAAATGAAAATTAGAGATTGTACAAGAACATTTATATTTAATTAATAATTTTAGTATTGGAATATGGGAAAAAATTATTAAATTTAAAAATGTTAGTGTTAGAAGGAAAAAAAATACTAATTTGACATTAATATTTTTATAGGGTCCTCACTTGTCATTGTCCCTATATATGCTTCAACTTTGCAACGCCACACGCGCGCGCAAACACACTGATTGATGGAGATTCATTTAGGGGGTGTTCATTGGGCCAACCGGCCCAAAAAAATGCATGTGGGCCCAATTATGAAGCACTCTGATTAAATTTTAATTTTGCACCCCGTATCCCTCAACTCTTTGAACTTAATTTACATTTTAAGCGCAATTGTTATTGGGTTACGTTTCAATTCTATATAAGCGTACAAGAAAAAATTTATCATCAAGGAAATTTTTTTGGCCACATCGTCAGGGAAATTTATTATATTGTGACCTTGCCAAAAAATTCAGCAGCTTAGAGAACAAAATAAAAAATAAAAAGGAAAAATTAGTAGAAAAGACCTAGTAGAAACCAAAATTGTGCTCAGGGACCAAAGTAGATTGAAAGACCAAGCCTATTGTTTTATTCATAAAACAATTTGATCAAATGATCAAAACACTCCTCTATGTCAACTAAAAAAATTAAGGAAAGGGTACAAAATTAGCTCCGACGACCTCCTACTAAAGCTCTAGCTACTCCTCTGATAGTTGACAATATGCTTACCGAGGCTCTGATCGAAAAGTAAAGGGTTGCTGGAAAATGTCATCAGAAAAACTCAACACCACTTTATTACATGTAATCCTTAATGATTACATGTAAAGTCAACAATCAAAAGGTACAAGAACTTTGGCTTAAGATGTAAGACTTTTGGCTTGGATGTAAGGAATCTAACCTATGTAAAGCTTAAGCTCAGAGTGCAAGGCTTCTGCCTTGAGTGTAAGAAATTTGGCTTATGGTATAAGGGCTTCTGACTTATGATCCAAGGCTTCTAGCTTGAACAATTACATGTAAATCAAATACACAGAGAGTGCCCATTGGGCCATTGTCAATGCCCTATAATTACATGAAAATGACAACTAAAAACATGTAAATCAATATGAGAAAAAATTTACAAGCATACATGAGGAATAATTTTCATGTAATTTTTAGCAGATTACATGTAAATCAAATGCACAAGAGCACGATCCTGTCAATCCCCTATATGAAAATAACTATGGGTTACATGTAAATCAATATAAAAAAATTGGTAAGTATGCCTTAGGAATAATTTACATGTAATCTTTAGCGATTACATGAAAATCAAGCACATAGAAAGCACACTTCTATCAATCCCCTAGAATTACATGAAAACGATTATGGATTATATGTAAATCAATATGTGAAGAAACTCACGAGTATGACTAAGGAATGATTTACATATAATATGTATGTAATCTCTAATAGATTATATGTAAATCAAACACATAGGAAACATGTCCCTACCAGTACCCTTAAATTATACAAGAATGACTACAAATTACATGTAAATCAATATATGAAAAAATTCATGAGCATGCTTGACAAATAATTTATATGTAATATCTAGCATATTACATATAAATCAAACGTATAGAAAGTGCACCATTGTCAATGCCGTTGAATTACATGAAAATAGCTATAAATTACATGAAAATGTCTAAGTCAAAGCTTTACATTATAAAACTAGATCCCTTTCGCTTAAGTTAGAAGCTTTGCACTTGAGCCATACCTCTTGTGCCCGAGCCATACCTCTTGCGCTTAAGCCACAACACATGTACCTTAAGTCAGAAGTATTGCACCATAAGCCAAAACCCTTGTACCTAAATCAGAACCTTTGCACCCTTTAATTCTAACACCCTAAATCAAAAAATATATCATGAGGAATAAGAACAGCATCATGCTCATGATAAAGTACATCCTACTCTATATAAAAAACAAATAAAGTAACACTCACAATAAGTTCTTCTTTTGTTTAAATATTATGCATTGTATAGCAAGTTATATTAACCTATAAACAAATTCAACAATGTAACATGAAGGACAACTAAATTGTTCTTAAAAAACAAGTAAATGTAAAGAGAAAGAATGAACGACAAAAATTTTAATGAAAGAACAATAATTCCATTAGGTTTATTCTATCTTTTGTCAAATACAATCAAAATGATAAATAAAGATCATAGGGTACCTTATATCAAAAAATATATCACGAGGTAAAAGAATAACATCAAGCCCATGTTAAAATACATCCTACCCTATACAAAAAAGCAAATAAGGAAGATAGTCATAAGTACAATTCAAAATACAGTCATATTTTCATTCAATCTTTTAAGGAAATTCATTGATCAATATTTTCTTATAGCTCACTTAAATTATCATATGCGTGTAAGAGCTTCTTGACTTGAACTTATTTTTTTTCTCATCTTTGACCAAAACTTTATGCTTTAATGCATCTAAAATATTATACTTAAAATAAAAATTAATTTCCATAAAAAGTGGGTCATTTAAGCATTAATACACAACACCCATAAAATTACAACTAGTAATTCAAAAGAATATTAAACATGCCATTACAATTTACAATTATCTTGTGAGAAATTTAAATTCCCTACAACAACTGACATGGGGTGATATAATGTTGTAACAAGTTTCCTTTTATTATACAAATAACAAAGAAAACATATTAAAGACAAAATCACAATATACAGCACACCAACATTAATCCAATACCATAAGCTGATATGTCAATCATAAGGTAATGATTGAAATTACAAACATAAATAGGTAAAAGAGATGATAGACTCAAGATATTATTGACACTTGAAACATAAATTCTTGGAGGTTCATTATGAAATTCTAAATAATTACATGATTTCATTATGATGTTAGGAATGATTTAGTCAAGTGGATCATGGACAAATATTTCATTTACATTATATCTATTGCAAAATTAAGTGATTCCAAACAAAATGATTGCATTTTGTATGCATATGATAAAATGAAAAGCTCACATATATTTTAAAACAAGGCATCTAAAATATAGCATAGATTTATTTGAATAAACAAGATCAACAAAAGTGTATGTACTATACTTTTATAGTTTTTATACAATTCCTCTATTTCAACAGCAATATTAGAAGGTAGAAATCTTGTTTCTACTTCATTCCTAATTTTCAATAGAAGTTGTACAAAATGACAAAAAAACATTCAATAGTAAAACAACTTTTTAAGATTTGATATAAAAACTATTCTAAAAAGTAAGAGTACAATAAGAACTAAAATTTTACATAAACTATATCTTAAAGTGTTAAATTCTGTAAGTGGCTATATTTAATAATCAAATCATTCTTTCAATCTTCATGCAATATATTAGAAGATTTTATAGTTTTTGAACCATTACCTTGAACTTCATATTATAAATCAAATAATATTTTCTCAACACAAATTGATAAGTTTTGTCAGCCAAAAAAATCTTCATTGTATGATTTGCTTTTAGTTTTGATCCAAACAATAAAAGCATATGGCAATTATATTAGAATAGATGATTTACAATTATATCAAAAACACATAGTTTACAATTATATCATGATTGTTGAACCAAGTAAGAACTATAATCAAAACCATAGGAAGATTGATCAACAATAAGGAATAATGCTACTAAAAAAGTGGCCAATAATTGCACAATGATATTTATGATATTGTGAAAATATAAAGCAAGATAGTTATATTAAGATTCTAGAAATAGACAACCAAACAAAAAAATGAGTTGAAACAAGAAAGAGAACCAAAAACACTTGTCAAATGTCCTTCACATAACCAAGAAAAGGAGAATTATTGTAAAGCCTCAATAAATAGCATATATTCAATGTCACTTGTAAAAGCAAAAAATATACTCCCTTGTAATGATTTGACCAAGATAACATAGGTGAAGAAGAAGCATCTATACTTTACAAAAATTCTTACCCATAATACCTCTAAGCTCAGTTATACAAACATCTACTAGTCCCTCCTTCCCATCCACAGGAATTACAGCAACTAATTAAATCTAATCTTTTATGGCACAAGTAATGGGTGGTACCACCTGTATCAACATCCCAAAAACTCAATAAACTACTCCCCATCTATACAATATGAGTATGGAAGCAACACATAATAACAATTTCTTTTGAAGATATTCTTAATTTTGTTGAAGATGGTTTATTTTGGGATTAAATAATTATTTAGTAGGACATTTACAACTAATTATATGGCAACAATATAGTCACAAACATATTGAATTCCATCTCTTGAAACATACTGGTGTATTCACGATTCATAAGTTCAAGTGGCTTCCTTATGCCCAAACCCTTTCTAATTATAGTTCTTACTCCTAGTTAGATTCTTCTGGAAAATTTTGGCATCAAAATCAAAGTCCATGAAAGTAAAAGAAGATGAAGAATTGGCGAATCATCTAATAGAGAAAGTCTTCTAGCTTCAAAAAGAACCCATCCTACAAAAGCTCAACAACAAATGGAAGTTAGTGATGAGGAAGAGATATTGAGTTGGCAGAGAAACACAATCAATGGTAGTTGAAGGGAGAATAAGGTGAAATGGACTGTGGAAAGACATAATGAGAATGAACAGTGGGCAAGCTCAGTGAAAACAAAGAGAACACAAGCCATGGTGGTAGAAAATGGTAGGCCAATGGTGGAGACGATAAAGTGAGCAAGGAGGGATGCTCGTGGATGGAGGTGGGAGCTCAAAATGCAAATGAATAGCAATGTTGAATGGGTGTAGGACATTTTGATCCATTCATCCCATCCTTTTTTGAATATTATAATGAGTTTAATTCTTAACTTTCATTTAGTCCTTGGGCACAATTTCCTTTCCAAGTAGGTCTTTTTCACCAATTCTTCCAAATAAAAAACATAGAGAGAACTTCAGTTCATTTTCTTTTTTTTTTCCTGCCCCAAATATTTCTATGCTTTACACATCTAAGAGAGAATGAAGAAATTATAATTCATTGAAGAAGCCTATAATCCTCTATCTATCTTTCACAAATTTTGAACCAAAAAAATAATAAGAAAAGAGGTTTCAGTGCTTAGCAATGAACAATATTTGTATGAAGAAGATCAATACAAATAGAGAACAAGAAAGTGGTAGTGTATTCTCCCTTTAATTTTATTTATAAGATAAAGAGAGATTTATTTTTTTTGGTATTATAAATCATCTCATCAAATTTTCTTACATAATTCTCCTTTTATCTGACATTAAACATTGATGAGAGAAAATACACTACTAAATTATATATATTTAATATAAGTAAAATTGAAAGTTTATTCAATTTTTTGATAGACTTAATGAATTTTAAAATTTTTATTGATTCTACTAAAACTCTTTGAAAGTAATTTATAAATGAAATCAATCGAAAGAAGGGAGTAATAAAAAAATCATTTTCATATGAGGAAGTCTATATAAAAATAAATATGTAGTCAGACAGATTTTCAAAAAAAAAAAAAAAGACCGGTTAACAATCACCAGTAAAATAAAATGATTACATAAAGAAGCTAATGAGAATAATATTTCTTGGGCTGACATAGACGAGAAAATAAAAAGAACATGAAAAGCAGCAACAAACTTCTACCCTACGATCAGATGGCCCTTCAAAATGTTTCCATTGCAACTTTGTGTCCATGTATAGCGACATGGTTTTGAATTGTTATATAAATGAACAATCATAACAACAAAGAAACAATCAAGGATATTGAAAGAGAAATTATGGATTTTGAATACGAAGTTAAACAATTAATTAACTTTGAAGCGGCCAATAGAAATCCTATGAACTTGAGTCATATGTAGTGGCAAGAGTTAAAACCCAAAGTTAGGGGATACGAAATAATTTAATAAAAAATTAACATTTTTTTAAAAAATAATAATTATGTTATGACTGATTGATATAGTCTTGTAATGTAAATATGTTCTTTATATTTTATCTAGATCAATAAAATATTATATATTTAATAAGTTTTTAAGTCTAAGTATTCTTCATTTAATTAAAAAGGTGCAAAATATCAAGAGTAGGGATGTAAAGTTGTAAATTTTATATGCCCCACTATAATTTTTTTCAAATGTACCCCCTTAATCCAACATGGCTCTGCCGCCATGTGTTATATAAAATTGGGAACATCATATGCATATATATTATACAACTTGTTTGCATGATTGTACATGTTAGTTTGTTTATTAGGAGAGATACCAAGTTTAGTTAACAAGTTTATAAGTGATGGTAATATTTAAAAAGAGATTATCAAGAAAATATTCATGTAAAAATTATATCATGCTTTTAAGGATATGGTGTTGGATTTCTTTTGTCTAACAATAGTAGTATTTTTAGTTTGTGGTGACATGATATTAGCTTTTTTTGTTTACAGGAATGTCGTGCTTTTTCTAATTGTTGGTTTTTTTTTTAAGTGAATATAGATATTTTATCATGATACTTGTGATATATTGACAAGTTGATCTTGATGTTTATAATATTTCATGATCAAATATATTGGAGTTATAAGTATCATGTTTAATTTTAATAGTAGTAGTGACATTGTCTTTTTATTAATTTTAATAGTGTTGGAGATTTTGTTTATATAAGTACTATGATAATTAATGTATAATATATATTTTTACGTAATCATATTTAATTTTAAAAAGGTGCCCACTTTTTGATTTTAAAAATGTAAACATAACATATTTTTACTAAATTATTTAATTTTGAAATATAATAATATGAAGATGCGTTCTTAACGAGTAATTTGATTTAAAATTAACTTGATTATATTAATTTTAATATAATTTTCACTTTTAATTTATGTTTACACTAATAATTTCATAATATATATTAATATAAGGGTGTTATAATTATTATGATATCTGTTTATTTTTTTCCCCTTCATTTTTTCCTGTTCATCTAAACAAGAGGACTGATTTTCTTTCTAGTTTTCTTTTATAAACTAAATTTAATTTTTAATTTAAGCCTGAGGCCTGAAAGAAAAAAAAAATCGAGACATTTAACTACGAAACCGTTTTTCCTGCTCAAAAAAATTCAAATTTGCATAAAAAACATGACTAAAAAATACAGTGTATCTGCATTTAGAAAAATGTCATTTTAAAATATCATGAGCAAATAAGAGATGAATTGATTGATATTAAGTAGGTGAATTGTGATTTTGATTTTATATAATAGATTAATTAATATAACTTTATGATGAACATTATAATATTAGATGAATTTTTATCATCACATCGTATCTTTTAATATCTCAATTATCTTATAATATCTCCTATTATCATCAAATTTGTAAATTTTGATTAGACCGGAGTTATGAATTTATGTGTAGAAATATTTAGGGTGTACCGTGATGATGGAAATTAAAGAAAGCGTTTTTATTCTCTCCAGGTAATTTTGTTTATTCCACCTTATATTATTATCTCTTTCTTTGTTTTATAGTTTCGATTATTTATAATATACTTAATATTAATATTAATATTTTTGAAAAAAACTTAATCAAAAACTCAATATCTAAAGTTTGACTCAGTACAAGTCAATTTTTATAGTTTTGACTTGGTTAAAATTTTTGTCTTAAACTTTAACCCTTGCAATTCATTCCTTATAATTTTATATTTTAATTTATTTAACACACATGTTTAAAATTAAAATTATAAAAAATAAATTTATTATTAAATTTTATGGAATAATGTTTAAGATGGCATAATTTTTTTTGAAAAAGCTTATATTCTTAATATTATATATTTAAAATATTTGTTTCCAATTAAATCAAGATATATTTATAGATTATTTATTTCATAATAAATTCTTGTTAATAATATTACCAACACATTAAAATTTATTTGTCTTGATTTGATTGAATAAAATTATATTGAGTATATAATTCTAAATGTATAAGTTTTGCCCATTTTTCTGGAGACTTTAATGTTATTTTCCTTATAAAAAATCTATGTTTCCTATTAAAAGAATTATTCAAATTTGCATATAAACAAATAATTCGAAAAAAATACACCATTAATGTGCATTTAAAAATGTCCTTTTAAAATAAATAAATAAGAGATGAACAGTTGATGGATGGTTTGATATGATATAATATATTAATTAATATTCTTTTATTATAAATATTATGATATTACATTAATGTCTATTATCTTAATGTATCTTTTAATATCTTAATTTTGATTAATGAGAGGTGAATAGTTGATTGATGATTTTGATTAGACTATAATATTCTTTTATTATAAAACTTCTCAGCTGTATTGTGAGTTGTGGCAATGAAAATATAAGAAAGTTCTCTTAAAATTTGTTTGATTATTTTTTTAGAATAATTTTTTTCTGAAAAATTAAAAAGCCGTTTAAAAATATATTTTCTATTATCTGTTTTAAAAAACAAAAAAATTTAAAAGTTATTATGAAAAGTAAAAGTTTGAACATTTTTTTACTCTGTTACTTTTTGTTTTTCAAATTTGAAGAAAAAAATATCATGTTTTTATTAAGGATACTTATATTTATAAAATAAATAATAATTTCCCCTTTTATTCTCTCCTTTTAATTTTTTCTATCTCTTTATTCGTTTCATCTTTTACGGCTTTGATAATGTGAAAAAGAATTGAACTGACCCCACAAGGACTTTAGATAGAGAGTCAAACTTTATTGCTGAAGTTACTTCCGAGCAACGCGCACTTTGCATTATGGAGTAACTCACAAAACCAACACTTTCAAAGTAAAGCTGAATCACTCGGCCTTCTTCGCACCAACGAACACTAAAAAATATGGCTTAAGACGCTGCCTCTGATCTTCTCCTGTCAGCTCTGTTTCACGAGGATAAAGACGACGATCACACCCCTTTTACCGATGATGAATTTGCTCAACGCTTGCAGTTTCAGGAAACCCTCTACTCCTCCTTGATCACTTCCCAAAACCCACAAAATGATCTGTCGTCGTCGTCATCTTCATCTTCTTCTTCTTCGCTCCTTTTATCTTGATCTTCATCATCGTCTTTTCCTTTAAAAATGGCTGACACTTGCCCTACCCCAGAAACCGAGCCCGTGAAATCCTCAAATGAAGCTTGTGAATTGTAGCAAGTCATCTACGAGACCTGTGCAGAAAGTAAAAAGACTTCCCAGATGTTCAGAAATCAGAGATGCCACCCCTCGTTTTGCTCTGATTGTGTTGCAAAACAAGTGGCCACAAAAATTCAGGACAGCATTGCAGTAGTTTCGTGTCCTGGTTTGGATTGTAAAAGTGATATTGGGCTAGACGCTTGTCGGCCATGGCTTCCCAAGGACTTGCTTCACAGGTGGGATCAGGCTCTGTGTCAAGCTGTGTTTCTGGCAGCCCCTATATATTACTGTCCCTTCCAGGATTGTTCAGCTATGTTACTGATTGAGAATGAGGAAGAAGATCATCAACAAGATATAGGGGAAGCAGAGTGCCCTGTTTGCCAAAGACGGTTCTGTGCAAGATGTAATGTGGCATGGCATCCTTAAGTTGAGTGTGAGGAATTGCAGAAACTGGAAGAGAATGAGATAGTGAGGGAAGATCTGGTTGTGAGAGAGCCTGCTAAAGAGAAGAAATGGAGAAGGTTTCCACAGTGTAGCTGTGTAGGCTCTTTGCGGAGAGGATTGATGGATGCTTGCACATCACTTGCATGTCAGTTTTCTTGCTGCTACTTCATACTGAAGCAATCACACTTCAACTAACTGTGTATGAGAAAGTTCTTGCCTCTGGCTTACTAGTTTTAGTTGACAGGTAACTAACAACCCAGGTCAAACTTTTTTGTCTGTTTTAAAATTTTAGAGATTAGGTAGTGAAAGAATATACTTCACTTCACATGATGAGAATGTGTTTTTCTCCTCTTACTTAATATGAACGAGTTTGTTGATAGAATTTGATTTTGCAGGCGCCAGCATGAGTTTTGCTAGGGGTGTGGAGAACAATGGACTTCTTCTCGTATCTGTATGTTGCCAAGTGAAGTTGGGGATGGAGGAGGAAGATTGAGAAGCCTCAGTGTCGAACCTGAAGGTTCTGGTTGATCTGTCCCACCAGTTTCCAGCTGCTTGAAATTGATCTTCCGCCATGGCTGGTTAATGAAAATGGTGGTGGGTAGATGTTCTTGTCAAGAGCATCAGATTCTTGTTTTGTGAGAAGAAAATGAATTTAAAACCATCCAATTCTTTCTCTATCAGTGTCAGAATAATGCTGATCATTGTCAACACTAAACCGATGATTCAAATCTGAGTAGAAGAGTAGCTAGATGAGGTGGGGGTGTGAACACCGAACCGGTCGGTTCCAATTCCCTTGACGCCATAGCAGCCATCCAATTTATGCTATCACAGATTCCTCCTCCCTTGTACAGTTTATGCTGTATTTGATTGAGGTTATTTATGTCATTTTACTCAAAAATTTAATTCCAATTTAGTCCAAGTGAAACGTTCCAGAATTTAGAGGAGTTACTGCCAAGAAATTTAGGTAGGGAATGCAGTGAAATTTTCCCTAAACACTTTTGCTAGATTGAACTTTTTTAATAAATCCGGCTTCATCGTTTTAGCAGTATATTGATAATAACTGAAGCCTTTCTGACTTTTTTTTTTTTTGGCACAAAAGCCTTTCTGGCTCAGTTTCTTCCAAAGCACGCATCTCAATCTTTATATATGATCATCAGTAAAGTAGAGCTGAACTTTACTTTGTCTTCTTCTTTACACCTTTATAACCTTACCGTACACTCCCATGGCTCAAGACTCTTTCTTTGATCTTCTCTACGAATTGTTCTTCTTGTTTTCTTTCTTCTTCACTTTTGTTGCCACTGAACTTCTCTGCGTTGAATACCCATCTTTCTCTGCTCTGTTTTTCCAACATGAACATGATCAACATGTCCCATTCACTGATGATCGTTATCCTCCGCGCTCGCAGTACCAGAAGTTCATCATTCCTCATGAAAACCTCCCATCGTCATCATCACCATCATCATCGTCATCTTCTTCTTCTTCTTGGCCAAACCAAGTAACAGAGCATGTGAAATCTTCAAATAGAGCAGTTGAATCCTTGCAAGTCATTTGTGAAATCTGCACAGAAATTAAACGAACTACCGAGATGATCAAGAGCCAAACATGCCACCATTCGTTTTGCTCTGATTGTGTGACAAAACATGTGGCCACAAAAATCCAAGACAGCATAACATCAGTTTCGTGTCCTGGTTTGGATTGTAAGAGTGTTTTTGAGATGGAAGCTTGTCGGCCATGGCTTCCCAAGGACTTGCTTGAAAGGTGGGATCAGGCTCTGTGTGAAGCTCTGTTTCTGCAACTCCCAACAATTTATTGCCCCTTTAAGGATTGTTCAGTTATGTTGCTGGTTGAGAATGAGGAAGATCAACAAGCTGCAAAGGAAACAGATTGCCCTGTTTGCCACAGATTGTTCTGTCCAAGATGTAATGTACCATGGCATCATGGAGTCGATTGTGAGGAATACCAGAAACTGAATGAGAATGAGAGAGGAAGTGAAGATTTGCTTGTGAGACAGCTTGCTAAAGAGAATCAATGGAGAAGGTGTCCTAAGTGTAAGTTCTATGTGGAGAAGACAACTGGATGCTTGCATATCACTTGCAGGTCAGTTTTCTTCTGCAAATCTACATGGAAGGGTTGTACTTTTGCCTGTTTTGGATTGATAAATTTGGATTTAAATTTTAATCCTATATTTGAATCTCATGCTTAAAATTTGCGCACTTATCTTTTTTTTTTTGTGGGGATAGTGTAAAAAATATCAAAGGATAAAGAGAGAGTTGGATATTGAAAGGAAAACAAAAAATTAAAAGTGACAAATTTATTTTTATTTTTTAATCAGTGAGTTATGAAAGAAGATGTAAGAGTGATAAAGGCACTAACAATAAAAAATGCAAAGAGAATGAAAGGGATAAAAGTGATTAAAATTTTAAATAATTAGGATGTAGTGAGAATTTAAAATTATAAAAGAATTATGATAAAAAAATTGATTTATAAAGTCATCAATTTTTATGAATTTAAATGAGAGATTTGATCTAAATTTAATATTTTTTTAAAAGGATTTTGAGCAAATAAGGAGTTAAATGTTGATGGATTAACTAAATGATTTATTTGTGATTGAAGGTGCAAATATGAGTTTTGTTATGCATGTGGAGAAGAATGGACAAACACTCATGGAGGCTGCCAAGGAAAGTAGATTATTTAATGCCAAGGTTTGATAAAGAGCATATCATTATCACTTGTCACTTTGTAATTTTGCGATGTTTGTTTGTATTGAAGACTTGACATTAACTTGTCCAGATTGAGATTGATATTGGCAAGAAAATTCCACAATCATTGTCTTTTAGCAAAGTATTTAGCAGTGTTTGGATTGATGAATTTTGATTTAAATTTTTAATTTAAAATACATAATCTTTATTTTGGTAGTAAGAAAACTTTATACTAACAAGAATGAGTTGTCTTAAAAACTTGTGTATTGGCTAAAGCAAATATATAATTAATAAACAAAGCAAAAATACAATCACAAATATACACTCTGGTTAGAGACTTCATGTGCTGTGCCATTTAAAACTCAAAAATTAGGTTGATTTTAACTGCCACAATAGATATTTGGTGTTTTTATCTTGTCTGATAATGAGAGAGCTTGTAGATTCACTTTTAATTATGAGAATATTATTAAAATATTTAAATATAAGTGAACTTAAATTGATAGGAAAAGTTGTACATGAATTATATAAAGTTCGGTTTAATAAATCGTGTATAGTGAAATATATATATATATATATATATAAAAGAACTCATAAATCTAAGTTTTAAAATGCTTGCAATTAAGACAAGGCATGCATTTTCATCGATAATGAAAAAAATGACGTTTTAATTTGACAAAAAAGAAAGGAAATTGGGTGATGGATCATTGATAACAGCTTTTTTATATTGGAATAGACATGTTACTATCATTTAGACATGACGGCTGTGAAACCATGGCAGATGAATCTCATATCAGACCATCTCAGTGTATAAAAACACCAAGCATCTACTGTCGTAGTTAGAGTGAACCTAAATTTTGAATTTTGAATGTTATATAGCACATAGAAGTCCCTAAAATAAATTAGAGTCATTTCTATTTTAAGCTCCACGCAATTATATGTATATATCTATGTGTATTTTTGCTTTGTTTATTAACTATATATATTTGTTTATTAATTATCATTATAATATTGACATATAAACGAACTAGGGAGTTAATTAATAAAAGAAGAGAATCAAGAGAAGAAAGATGTTATTTGAAATTAATGGACACGTCTTAAGAGTATATAGCAAGGTGAAATATAATTGATGAGGCTATCCCAAGCTGGCTGTGGTATGGAGCATTGGAAAGCTTAGTGGTAAGAAAATATAGCATAACTTTATTTGGAATTCTAGTCACGAACAACGGCGAATTCATGCCCTTGGTTGAAAGACCCTGTGTGAACCTAAGGAGCATGAAGGGTACGGCCTACGCAATATGGGAGTAATGAATGAAGCATTGCTTTGTAAATCTGTCTGGAGTATCATTGCTAATCCTGATACTCTTTGTGCTTCCCTTTTGAGAGGTAAATATAAGAGGAAAGCTGATTTATCAAAAGGTGCCACAGCTAAATCTGGTGATTCTGCATTCTGGAGGAACATAGTTGAGTAATGGCCAAAAGTTGTTAACTTACTTCAATGGGACATTCAAGATGGAAGTGAGGTTCTTTTTTGGAAAGACAAATGGCTAAGCAATAGAAGGGCCCTAATTAATTACTGCAAGCAGCAAATTCCTTCAGACTTGGTAAATATGATTGTCTCTGAAGCTGTGAATGATTTGGGGGAGTGGAATCTACCTATACTCTCTTAATTATCTTGATGAAAATAAGCTCAGGATGATTGTGGGTCACCACCCACCTCGACAGAATGAGGGACAAGATAAAACTGGGTGGGGTCCTGAAAGTAACAACGTTTTCTTGGTCTCCTCAATGTATGCAACCTTGAGAGAAGCCCTTAGCGGTAGTCCCGATCCTATCTGGAAGTTGATTTGGCATTGGAAAGGTCCTAAGAGAGTACAAATCTCCCTGTGGTTGGCTATGCACGAGAGGTTAATGACGGCATAAAAAAGAAACAAAAATTTTTGAAGCTTGTAGTAGCTCTGATATTTGTCATAACAATGTTGAAGACGTGCTACATGTAACTCATGACTGCACCATGGCAAGAGGAGTCTAGCGTGCATTTGTAGCTGCTGAAGAAATAAACCGATTCTATTCCCTTAATAAAAAGGATTGGTTCAACTGGAATTTGCAGAATGGAGGACATCACAATGGCATTAAATGGGATTTCCTCTTTGCAATTACAATCTGGTACCTTTGAAAAGCTAGAAATAATTGGATCTTTAACAGAGATAGTACTTCGTCAGAAGGGCTCAAAAGGAAAATCATTGATTTTGCCCAAGTGGTGTAGGTTAGCATACAAGATGATGCAAGACTGGGGGCGACTATTAGGCTTGCTCATGCTAGCTGGTAATCTCCACCTAATGGTTGGACCAAACTCAATATCAATGACGCTTCGAGGGCTAACCCAAGCGCCACTAGTTGTTGTGGTATTTTCCGTAACTCTAAAGGGAAGTAGATGGAGGATTTGAGGATTTGCCTGTGGCTTGGGAGTTTGCACAGCAAAAGAGGCTGAACCCTGGAGTTTCTACCATGGGATACTAGTGGCACAGTCACTAAAGCTCACAAGATTTATTGTAGAGAGTGACTCCATCACTGTTGTAAACGAGTTCCAAGCGGCCCTTAAAGACATTAAAGCAAAACACTGGCAAATACGCCAAGCAGTTTGCCTTATTCACGAGGATTGTATTGTTCAAGTTAGGCATGTCTTTTAGAGAAGAGAATATTAGTGCTAACTGGTTGGCTAAGTCAACCTTGTATAATTGTTACGAGAGTCGTATTCTTCTTGAACCCTTTAGAGGGCTCGGTGAGTGGTTGTATCGAGATTCTATGGGTCCTAATGGCCCTTTTTCCACCGTTAGTTAAATAAATGCTTGGGTTTTTGTCCCGTTGCTCACCAAAACAAAAACAAAAAGAAAAATACAAACACTCATATCCTTACCACTCATATCACATTGATATTTTTACGCCAAATATATATATATATATATATATCACATTGATATGGATCCATATAAGAAAGTTTTAATAATTTTTTTATGACTAATCTAGTCTATATTTAATTTGGAGGATTTAATTTAATATTATAATTTATATGTTTTTATATATTGATTATTCAATTGTATTTTGTATAGTTCAAATTTAAAATTTTAACTTGTAATTTTTAAAAAATTTACAGTTAAAAGATTATAAATTTTATTTTTTAATATTGTATTTATCAAAATAAAAAATTTAAATCTGGACCTTGTAGATGAAAATTTAATATTGAAACTAGGCAGTCTAAAGTACATGTAAATTGTCAATTTAAAAAATTATAATATTAAATTAGACCATTTAAATTAAGTTAATATTATCTAGACTGATGATGAACGTATTTATAAAAAATTATAAATTTTTATTTTAATAAATTTAAATTTAAAAAATTCTAGGCCATCTAGAATTACATCCAAATTAAAATATGGATGGCCCATTTTTTTTATTAGTGAGCACCCTGGTGCTTAGCAACGAAGAACCCCATTAATATGGTTCTCATCGATAAATATCACTTTGGATTGTAGCATTTGCAACAATCCAAATGAAATGTGTGAATCGTTGCGTGTCATCTATGAAATTTGTGCAGAAACTAAGGATATATTTGAATTTCAATTGGATAAAATTGATTAATAAGATTGATTTTTATCAAAATTAAAAAGTAAAATTGAAAAGTAGAAATGAAAATTAAATAAAATTATAATTTTGTAAAAATATATCCACACATTCATGTTACATGTTAAAATTAATTATGAATTCAAAACTATCTTTTTCAAAAAATATCTAAACATCCATTATACATGCCAAAATTAATTATGGACCCAAAATCATAGTTTTTTTTTTTTAAAAATACCCAGACACCTCATACATGCCAAAATTATAACATCTCAAATTTTAATCTCCTGATTAATTAAGCTTAATTATGATAATTAAATAAATTATAGTGGTGTGTGGCTAGAGAGATCTAATGACTGCCTTTAGGCTGTGTTTCAGCCCTAATTATGAGTTTGATGAAGAGTTGAGCCAATTGGGCCTCAAAAGGAGAAAAAAATAAAGAGGAAGTATTGATGTGCCACACACCACAGCATGAATCACGTTTGCTACAGTGCATAAATAGATATTGAAGCGAGAGGAGACCTTTTTGTGCCATGCACCAAAGGCAGGATTGTGCATTCGTTGTGGTGTATGGTCATTTTTTACAAATTAAGAGTTGCGATTTGAGATTGAAACAAAAAGAAGAGAAAGGATAAAACGAAGAGGACGAGTTATGCTCTGCTAAGGTTCATCCTTGGAGAATATTTGGGACACTTTGAAGCTACTAAACACTTAAGGTAAGTATCCTAAACCTTATTCATCCCATTTTCTTCCATATTTATGAGTAGATGGTTAGGGTTTGATAGTGGTAGATGAGTTTTCAATACATATAAGTTATAGATCTGAATATATTTACTCAAATAAAGTTAATATGAGTAGATTAGAGTATCTAAACCTAAATATATTGAGTTTTGGCATTTTTGGTGGTTAAGCCTCATTATTATGCAAAAATGACGTAAATGAGGGTTGTTAAAAGAATGCAATGCCATTAATGAGAATTTAATAGCTCATTAATGTTATTGAAGACTAAAGAAAATTAATAAACTCAATGGGTAGGGCCAAACTTATATAAAATAGACATTGGGTAATCTAGAAGTAGAAGATGAGAGTTGAATGTGTGTGTTTGGCAATGTTGATAAGTTAAAGAATTGATGATTGTAGATTAAGTTCTTAGACACTATTTTGGCTTGAGAATTCAAGCTTGGAAGTTATACTATTAAGGGGTAAACCTTTGACCTCTCAAATGTTTGAATTAACTTAGGGAACCTTACTTTGGGTAATTGTTTGTTAATTGTAATATGAGGTGAATTATGTATTTAACATGCAAATTGTGACTTGTGAATGATGAAACATGCAATGAAACTTAGTGTTTACATAATTGCTTTGATATGTATTAAACATGCGAAAAATGATTGTAAAATAATTTACTTTTTTATAATGTGGTTTGGATGGGTAATTGATAATGTGATTGATAAGATGAATATATGAGATTGAAAATGATGAGTTTTATGTGATGTAAGTGAAAATAAGAATTAATGCTCATTTGAGTAGCGCATGGTTGTGAGCCCAACATGTCGATTTTAAAATTGAATAATTGAGATTGTAAAAATTGAGTAAGCATCATTTTTGGCATGATTAGTAGGCGAGAGTTCGCAAAGGGATTGGGAGCAGAGGAAAATTCATATGCTACTTAAGCTGCCCTCCAGTGCACAAGGTATAGCCTTGTCTTGTAGTTTGTCGAAGAACTGTCCCACAGTTTGTTGAGGAACTAGAACTTAGCTTTTTTCACTAATTTATCGAGGATAATAGCCTAGGGTATACAATACTCCAAAGATTTGATAGTGGGAGAGGATGTGGTCCAAAAGTAAATTATGTAATTTTTAGTTGGGTCACACCTCATGATTAGTGAGCTTGGATAATTTAGTCACAAGGATAAAGCATATTTAGTGTTATAGCTCATGGTTTTAGTTGGAGGAAATAAGAAGGATATAAAGTTGGTTGATCATTACCTATGAAATTATATGACTTGTCACATGATTGTGATGTGGCAAGTCGTGTGTATATTGGGTCATTATCACATATCTAAGTGTCTTATGACAATGTACCTAGTGTATATGAGATAGAAATGAGTTAAATGTAAAATGATAAGTTATGATATGTGTACAAGCATGTTTTAATAACTTGATTTTATATACATGTGTTTGATTACAAATAATATATAACTACATAGGGTAAGTTTTACCTTGATTACTAAGTGACTAGACTTACTCCTTTTCTTTAATATTTTACAGGCTTTAACTCTGGTACCAAGAGGGACAAAGCTACTAAGGCCTAAGAATTTGTGTATTTCTCTTGTATGCCTCTTGTATTTGTTTATTCTGTGCAATAAACTATTATTTCCAATTCTAGGTTGCATTTTGTTCATACTTGCACTATAGGTCGTTTCAATGGTTTGAATTGTATTTTGGGCCTTGCGTAGTTGTATACAATGAGTTATATATGTTGATAAAGTCAAAATACTAATGCAAGTGTAGAAATGATGTTTCAAACATGTTATGATTGATTTTGAAGCAATGCAAGTCAATTTTCCTCCTCTTTCTATTTTTAGTATAAAAGGGTTGATGAGTAATTTTGTGTTATATTGATAATTGAGTGTGAATGATGTGTTGTATTGATAGTCCTAGATCTAATAGATATGGTCTGGGTATTAGAAACAGTTTTTGGCACTTGTTTTAAGTTTTAAACACCCTTTGTTGTGAAAAGTTATGAAAAGTGATAAAAATGGGTTTCGGTGTCCAATTCTCTAGTGTGACTTATTTTGAAGTAGAACCTGTCATTAACTAGTTTATGAAAAGAGCTTTTTGTAAATACTTAATCATGTCATTCAGGCGTCGGACAAAAGATTAAGGCCCGTTGGAAGTTCCCCAATTTTGCTGTTAAATGATAGTAGAATCAGTTGTCAAGAAAACATTCAACACATTGCAGTGTGTGACACAGGGAGGAACACACCGCGGCATGGCGTATACAAGCCGCAACACATTGCCCTGTTGTATAGCAATTAAATTATTTTTTAACTATTTTCAATTTCTTTCACTCCTCTAAAGTATCTCATGCTTTCATAACTTGTTTTTATTTTGAATGATGGGTCAATGAATTATTTGGACATATTTTAACTTAAGAAAACTTGAGATCCTTTATTTCAAAACTAAACTTGGTAATCTCCTAAATAAGTTAATCTTTTGATTATCATGAGTTTGAAGGGTTAATTCTGATTAGTAGACAAGGTTATTTCAAAAATTAATTATAAATTCAAAACCACGATTATCTTATAAGCTACTGTTACCTTCTTTTCAATTATGTTGATCTAAAAATTTATCTAAAAAATATTACAAGCTATTTTAAAAATCATGTTTTTAGGTTTATAATTGATTTTGAAATTTATAGAGGTGTCTGGATATTTTTAACAAAACTATGATTTCATGTTCATAATTGATTTTGCCAAATATAATAGTGTTTGGATAATTTTAGAAAAATTTAATTTTGAATTCATAATTAATTTTCACATGTAACAAAAGTGTTTGGATATATTTTTACAAAATTTTAGTTTTAGCCTTTAGAATTGATTATGGATAAAATCCAAATAGTTACAAACTAGTATTAATTTAGAAAAAGTGAAATAGAGACCTAATTGCCATTCTCTCTTATAAAAGTGAAATAGAGAAGCTTCAGAAAAATTCAAGACTTTTACAATCCAATCCTTATAACTTCATATTTTTATTTATTTAAAATCTTAGTCCCTATACTTTAAAAAATAAAATTATAAATAAAAATTTATTGTTAAAGTTTAGGGAATAATATTTTAAATACATAGTTAAAAATATATGGATTGAATTGTAAGGTGGACTAAGTTATAATTAAATTAAATTATGGATGTTAAATTGTACTAAGTTAAAATTTAAAAATTAAATTATAATCTAATAAAATATAAAAAAATGAATGATTATTTTTCTGATACCTTTAAAAAAGAATTGTACTGATATAAAAAACAAAATGATTATTTTTTTTGATACCTTTAGGAAAGAATTGTACTAAGTGGATTAAAGAATGGACACCCCCATTGATTCTGGTCGGCAGGTCAAACCTTGATGCGGAAGTTGCTTCCCGCATTCACACTTCCAAAACAACACCGCAATTATATTATAATAAAATTATGTATAAAATATTTAAATTTTAATTATAATTTAAATTTATAATTAAAATTTTTACTTATAGCTTCATGAATTACTATTTATAATTTATTTTTAAACATTTTTATCAATAACTTAATTGGCATAATTTCTTTTTTTTCTTTTAACTTTACTATCATTTTCCTTATAAAAAAAGCCATGCTTTCTATTAAAAGAAAAATTCAATAAAAACACATAATTCAAACAATATATATACACTAGTAAAGTGCATTAGCATAATGAACCTTAGTTTTAAATATATGAAAAGTCAAAAATTTTAAACTTTGACTTATGAATATTTGAATTTTAAGTTGTAAATTTATTAAGTTGGCCAAAACAAACAAATCAACTCTAAACAAGAATTTTATTTTCAATGGACAATTACTTATTAATATATAATCATAAAGTTATAAATTTGTAAATATATAGTTGTAAAAATCAAAATTTATATTTGCTGTCTTTTCTCACTAAGGGCAATTGTATCATTTTTTTTTAAACATGTTTGCAAAAAAGACCTCAGGCTGCAGAATAATTTCAAATTGCATTGGCCCCTTAAATGTAATTCTTTTTCCCTTAGGGAGTCTAGATGAGATTCTCCCTTTTTTATAGACATATATAATATGAAAAAATTAGTAAACTTATTATTATTTTTTGAAATAAAGTAAATATATATATATATTAAATAAAAGGATCAATGAGCATTTTATATCCTAAAACTATTATGAAAATAGCTTATTGAATTCTAAACTTTTGAAATATGCAAAAACTCTCTTTTATGTTTAAATTCTAAGTACTTTAAATCTTGCCATTAAGTTGAAAAAAATTGTCATTATTTTTTAAAGTCAAAATGAGTGCTATATCAACTTGAAATTGAGTTGCCGTTTTCTCCTATTCAATGGCAGGGGCACTCAAAATTTAGAAATTAAAGAAATTTTTACATATTTCAAAATTCAGGATCTAAGATGCTATTAGCGTAATATTTTAAGATTTAAAATGCTCATTAATCTTAAATAAAATAAAATGATTACACACCAAACAAAAGTAAGGTCTCGTTTAGTTATTGAAAAGAAATAAAATGGAATGTATTGAAGAATGAGATAATAAAAAAGGATAGTGAATGGCATTTATGAGAGAGAAGGATAATTTAGTTTGTAAATTGAAAATCATGATTCATAATATTTTTAAAAGGTATAATAATTCTTACATTTATAGTATATGTTAATGAATTTTATCATATTTAGTTCAGTTTTAACATATCAAATGGTGATTTAGTTTATTTTTTTTATTGATTTTCTTGATCCATTTCATGCCATTCATTTATAGTAATCAAACGAGACCTAAGTTTTGATTTGTAAATGTGGTTCAAGTAAGTTTTTAGATTTTTTTTAGTTTTTAGATTTTCTTTTCATTGGGTTGTTTAAAAAAAAATCTAAAATGACTAATAAATAAGATACATCATAGTATAGATTGATTCAATTAGTTATTAATAGCATGTCAACAAATTTTAATTAAATTAAATTTGTATAGATATTATTTATATACTATGAAAAATGTTTTATTTTATTTAATATACTCTTTAGTCGAATAAATATATCATTAAAGAGCATTTTGCTTGGCTCACATTTTCTTATTCTGGAAAAAGGACCATCATTCTTAAACACTTTTACTGGATCAAACTTTTTGAGGAATCCGGATTCACCGTTTTAATAGGATACTCTGCTGTGCCTTGTCTACCGCCTTCCGATGCTCCAAATCTTAGCCTTCCATTTGATCCAACGGCAAGAGACATTTCACCGATTAACATGACGTCGTTGGAATGGAGAAAATCTTGACCGCTTATTAACAAAATAAATCCTAGTCGTTGGTTTCTTTTAATTACAAATCTATCTTCCTCCCGGTTCTCACACTGATGGAGCTCAGTCGTGTGTCCTTTCTTTCCGGGTTCCTTTCAGCCATGGAGTTTCTTTTTCCCAAATCCATCTTCCTCCCCAGTTTTCCAACTTCCAGCCGAGCAGGAGATTGGCGTTCTTCTTCTTATTAGTGGGATTGAGACCGTTGTTTGAAACAACAATTTCCGTCACGGATGCGACGGGGAAAATGTTGAAGCGGCAGAAATTGTTCTGCTTTTCAGGTTTAGATTTAGGGCTTAATTTGCTTCTTCGCCATTGAAGGTGCTGGAGGTAAGCGTTTGGTTTTTATTTGTTGATGAGGTCTGTTTCTGCATGTGCGTTTGGGGTTGCTTTGTCTATATATATATATATATATATATTTATTTATATAGCAATTGGCGTGAATTTGCTTGATCGTCTTTGAATTCATCAAGCTCCTCTACTCTTCTGGTCTTTTTTCTTTTTAGTCTCAATTCCTTACGGCACCTTTGCATTAGTGCAGTGGATACTGGAGCTTCTTAATTCATCTTTTGTGATTTGTCATTTTCAGTAAAGAGAATCTGTTAAATTGAAACATGGACCAAATCAGAGATGCATCATCATCATCATTATTGTTAAAAAAAACAGAGATGCATTATTTATATCTTTTGCCTGGTCAGGGGTGCGAATGTTTTCTGCCACCATAACGAGGAAGACGGTGGGCTTAAGCTGAAAATGCTGAATGGTTAGGATTGGGGGTAAGAATGTACGGACAGGATATACTATAATAAAACGGCGTAGTTTTGATTAATGAATTGTCTCTTGTCATCAGATGAAGTGGACTGATAGGGTAAGGACCATCAAGAGGGGGCAGCACCAAGAGCAAATTAGGCACCCCTCCTTCTTGGCTTTGTTGCTTCGAAAGCACGCATTTCTACCTCTATATACAATCAGTAAAGTAGGGCTGAACACTACGTTGTCTTCTTCACTCCTTTATGACCTTACTGTACACTCCATGGCCCAAGATTCTTTCTCCGATCTTCTCTACGAATTGTTCTTCTTGTCTTCTTTCTTCTCTTTTGTTGCCACTGAACTTCTCTGCGTTGAATACCCATCTTTCTCTGCTCTGTTTTTCCAACATGAACATGATCAACATGTCCCATTGACTGATGATCATTGTCATCCACGCTCGCAGTTTCGGAAGTTCATCATCCGGCATGAAAACCTTCCCTCGTCACCGTCACCGTCACCGTCACCATCACCATCGTCATCGTCATCGTCATCGTCATCGTCATCGTCATCATCTTCTTCTTCTTGGCCTAATCAAGTAACAGAACATGTGAGATCTTCTAACAGAACAGTTGAATCCTTGCAAGTCATATGTGAAATCTGCGCAGAAATTAAACGAACAACCCAGATGATCAGGAGCCCAACATGCCACCATTCGTTCTGCTCTGATTGTGTAACAAAACATGTGGCCACAAAAATCCAAGACAGCATAACAGCAGTTTCGTGTCCTGGTTTGGATTGTAAGAGTGTTTTTGAGATGGAAGCTTGTCGGCCATGGCTTCCCAAGGACTTGCTTGAAAGGTGGGATCAGGCTCTGTGTGAAGCTCTGTTTCTGCAACTCCCAACAATTTATTGCCCCTTTAAGGATTGTTCAGTTATGTTGCTGGTTGAGAATGAGGAAGATCAACAAGCTGCAAGGGAAACAGAGTGCCCTGTTTGCCACAGATTGTTCTGTCCAAGATGTAATGTACCATGGCATCATGGAGTCGATTGTGAGGAATACCAGAAACTGAATGAGAATGAGAGAGGAAGTGAAGATTTGCTTGTGAGACAGCTTGCTAAAGAGAAGAAATGGAGGAGATGTCCTAAGTGTAAGTTCTATGTGGAGAAGACAACTGGATGCTTGCATATCACTTGCAGGTCAGTTTTCTTCTACAAATTTATATGGAAGGGTTGTACTTTTAGGTGTCTGTTTGGATTGATGAATTTGGATTTAAATTTTAATCTTATATTGAATCTCATGTGATGTTTAAGATTTGTATATTTAAAATTTTTTATTTGGACAGTGTAAAAAAATATCAAAGGATGAGAAGACAGAGAGAGAGAGAGAGAGTTGAAATTCAAAGCAAAAACATAAAATTGGAGATGATAACTATCGGTGAGAGATGAGAGAAGATGTGAGAGTGTTAGGGACACCAACAATAAAAAATGTAAAAAGAATGAAATGACTGAAATTTCAAATGAATAGAATGTTGATGAAATTTTATTTTAAATTGCAAAGGAATTATGATAGAAAATTGATTTTTAAATTCATAGATTTTCATATATCTAATTGAAAGATTTGGTCCAAATCTAAATCTAAATTTCTGTTAGTCCAAACACAGCATTAGGTCATATCTCAACTTTGTTTTTAAGCAATCATGCTTTCAATATCTGTTTCTGAAAGGATTTTGATTGAGGAAAGAGTCAAATGTTCATGGTTTAATTAAATGATTTATTTGTTATTGAAGGTGCAAATATCAGTTTTGTTATGCATGTGGAGAAGAATGGACAACTCATCGAGCCTGCCAAGGAAATTAGATTATTTAATGCCAAGGTTTGATGAAGAGCATATAATCATCAGTTATCGCTCTGTAATTTTTGATATGTTTGTTTGTGTAGAAGACTTGACATTAACTTGTCCAGATTGAGGTTGATCTCGGCAAGAAAATTTCACAAGCGCGATCTTGTAATAAATATTTAGACCGTGCCTGGATAGAAGGATTTTAATTTGAATTTTAGATTTAAAATCTCATATTTAAAATACATATCATTTATTTGGGTAGTATAAAAAACACTTATAAGAATGAGTTGTCCTACTTACAAGACTTGTTCACATGTTTGGATAACATTGAAAGAGGATGGTTAAGATTTGAAATAATTAGGGTAGATTAGGTGTTTAAAATTTTAAAGGAATTGTAAAAAAATTTTGCTGGGATTTATATAAAATCCAAATGCATACAATTTTATGTATCTAAAAAGTAGATTTGGTCAAAATTCAAATCTCATTGATCCAAACATAAGATAAGGACATAAGGTATTATTTATTGATGGATGATAGTTTCTGTTTTCACTGCTTTTCTTTGTAGCCTAGGGGGCTTTCTAAAACGTGCATTGAAATGTCTGTTCAAACACAAGATCATATCAGTTTTGAAATTACTTGACAATTAAAATTCATGTGTAACCAATAAAGGTTAGTTCCATTAGCAAGGATTTGACTTATAATTTAAAAATTTGTGCATGTAAATCCCACTGTTAATGTGATGATCTTGTTGGTATATGGTGTGAGAATATCTTTGTAAATACTTTTTGAGTCTAGGGGCATACCCTTGTCTTCACAAGTCTTCATGACTTGATTCAACTAACTTTCTCTCTCTCTCTCTCTCTCTCTCTCTCTATATATATATATATATAATATCATGTGTAGGCAATGGAGTTTCACTGCATGACTGTAGAATCTGTTTAGCAAATTATATGTTAATAGAGTAAGCACGATCAATCTGTGCATATCTTGTGGATAATAAGAGATTAGAAAGTTTCCATTTATTAAATTGTGAAATTCTGACAGGGCATCAATGGTAGTCTCTATCTATTGAGGCCTCATTTGGTGTATAATGGATGATCCATTTCCTCATTCGAGATAATGAACAATCCTTAAGGGATCCCATGTTTTTGGATTAGTGTAAATCGCCTTAAATTCAAAAGAAAAGGTGTCCCTGTTTCTTTGTTTTTTTTTTTCAATGCCAATTAATTAATAGGGATTGGATTTAGTAAAAAAAAGCACTACCTTACAACATTAGCTAACTAATGTTTGAATTTCCTCTAGATGGTACTCGCAATCAGTGCTCAATTGTCGCTCAAACATAATTGCTTTCAATAACAAGACATTTATATGCAATTAAAAAAAAAACTTATACACTTAAAATTATATGAATATGCGACATTAATTAAATTTTCAATAGAAGTTATCCTTTCAAAGAAGTACTTGCAAACTATCGACTGGATTAGTTTGACTGTTTGAGTTAAAGATTTAGGATATTTGACTGAAAAGGAAGGGAGAAAAAAAAAAAAAAACGGCAAGTCATGGTGTGTTCAGAAGTAAATGCAAACTTATGTTTACCCAAAAAAAAAAAAACTTATGTGTTTATAATTTACATACCTCAATCCCAGGTCTGATGTATAAACTACAAAGCTGAGATTGAGTTGTAAACTCGTGGATTTAGGCCCAAACAATTTGTGGATCGGAATTCAGAAAAATTGGAGAGGTGGGGCCGAAAGTCAAAAAATAATTAAATTTTCAACTTAAAGCCCGAGGCCTGAACAAATATTTAAATTTGCGAAAAAAACATAATTGAAAAAGTACAGTGTATTTGCATTTATCATGAACAAATAAGATATTAATAGATGATAATTAAATAGTTGAACTATGATTTTGATTTTATATAGTAGATTAATTTATATAACTTTATTATGAATATTATAATGTTTCATGAATTCTCATTATCTCATCTTATCTTTTAATATCTCAATTATCTCATAATATCTCCTATCATCATCTAGATAGTAAATTTTGATTAGATTAGAGTTGTAAACTTATGTACAGAGAAAAAACTTATATACTTAATCTTCTATATTTAATGTGCTTGATTCCAATTGAATTAAGACATACTAATTTTTTATAGATTATTTATTTATAATAAATTATTGTTATTAATTTTATTAACATATTAAGATTCACTTATCCTGATTCAATTGTATATAAATATAATAAGTATACAAGTTTTATCCTAAAAATATTTAGGCTTTCATTGTGATGAGGGAAATTTAAGAAACTCTTTTATTCTATCCAACTAACTTCCTCTAATCCTCCTTATATTATTTTATGTTTCTTTGTTTTATGGGTTCGATTATTTATAACATACTTAATATCAACATTAATATTTTTTAAAAAAATTAATCATTTAATTTTTATAATTTTAATTCAATTAAAATTCAGTATCTAAACTTTCATTTGATATAACTCAATATCTATAGTTTTAATTCAATTAAAACTTTTTCAATCCAATCCTTATAATTATATACTTTTATCCATTTAAAATGTTAGTCCTTATATTTTAAAAAATAAAATTATAAATAATAAAGTTATTATTAAAACTTAGAGAATCATGTTTTAAATACACAATTAAAAGTATATGGATTGAATTACATGTTAGAGGCTGAGTATAATTGAATTAAATTATAGAGATTGAATTGTAAGGAGTTAGAATTTAAAAATTAAAGGTTAAAAATATGCATTTAGTCTTTTACCTTTATACAATATTTCATTTTAATTCCTTAATTTTATAAAGTGTTCTTTTAATCTTAAAATTCTAATATCGTTAATTTCATCTCAACAAATTTTCACATGAACTTTTATTGACAACATTCTCTAATGTTAATATCTTAAGTTTAATTTTTTTAAAAATTACAATGATTAATACAAAAATAATCATTTAAAATTAATAGTTTTAGGGTTAAATGACTAAAAAAATATTTTATAAAATTAAGTGACTACATTAAAACTTTATATAAAGTTAGAGGGTTAAAAGTATATTTTTAAAAAAATTAAATTTTTATCATAAAAATATAAAAAAAAAAGGCTAAACGATTATTTTTTCTTATACTTTTAAAAAAGAATTGTACTGAGTGAACTAAAAAATTGACCCCACTTTCAATTTTAGATAGCTAGTGGAACCTTGTTGATCAAGTTGCTTCCCACTTTCACATTTCCAAAGCAACGCGTCAATTGTATTATAATAAAATTGTAAATAAAGTATTTGAATTTTAATTATAATTTAGAGTTATAATTAAAATTCTTATTTATAACTGTATAAATTAATATATATAATTTATTTTTTTAAAAAATTCTATCAAGAATCTAATTGGCATAAATTCTTTTTTCTTTAAACTTCAATATCATTTTCCTTATAAAAAATCTATGTTTCTTATTAAAAGAAAAATTCAAACTTTTATAAAACCGCATAATCCGAAAACAAAACACCTGTAATGTGCATTTAAAAAAAAATGTCCTTTTAAAACATGATCAGTAAATAAGAGATGAATATATATTAGATAATTAAATAGTTGATTGATGATTTTCATATGATATATTAATTAATATTCTTTTATTATGAATATTATAATATCATGTTATTACCTTATTGTATCTTTTAATATCTCAAATATCTCACAATATCTTCTATTATCATTAAATTTATAGATTTTGGTTAGACCGAAATTGTAAACCTATGCATAGAAAATATCTCAGCTATGTTGTGAGTATTTGGCCAACAGCTGTATTGTGAGTTGTGACAAGAAAAATATAATAAAGTTATCTTATTCTCTTTTTCTAACTTCTCCTGTCTGTTCATATTATTATATCTTTTTTTTTATGGTTTCGAATGTTTATAATATACTCAATATCAATATCAATACTTTAGAAAAAGAATTGAACTGAGTGGATAAAAAAAAATGGCCCCAGAAGGACTTTAGATAGATAAAGAGTCAAACCTTGTTGCCGAAGGTACTTCCGAAGCAACGCAACCCTTCGTTTATTAACTCACAAAACATTAAAACGAACGCATCCAAAGTAAAGCTGAATCGCTTGGCCTTTTCGCACCATCCATCACTAAAAAATATGGCTCAAGACTCTGCCTCTGATCTTCTCTGCTTGGATGATTCTCTCCTCTCAGCTCTGTTTCACGAGGATGAAGACGAGGATCACGCCCCTTTTACCGATGATAAATTAGCCCAACGCTTGCAGTTTCAGGAAACCCTCTACTCCTCCTTGATCACTTCCCAAAACCCACAAAATAATCCGTCGTCGTCGTCATCTTCTTCTTCTTCTTTGCTCATTTTACCTTTATCTGCATCATCGTCTTCTCCTTTGAAAATGGCTGACACTTGCCCTACCCCACAAGTC
Organism: Prosopis cineraria; assembly: GCF_029017545.1. Classification (NCBI taxonomy): domain Eukaryota; kingdom Viridiplantae; phylum Streptophyta; class Magnoliopsida; order Fabales; family Fabaceae; genus Prosopis; species Prosopis cineraria. Next base: position 34,161,816 of record NW_026555343.1, read on the forward strand.
GAGCAAGTGAAATCCTCAAATGAAGCGTGTGAATCGTCGCAAGTCATCTGTGAGATCTGTGCAGAAACTAAAGAGACTTCCCAGATGTTCAGAAATCAGAGATGCCACCACTCGTTTTGCTCTGATTGTGTTACAAAACAAGTGGCCACAAAAATTCAGGACAACATAGCAGTAGTTTCGTGTCCTGGTTTGGATTGTAAAAGTGATCTTGAGCTTGATGCTTGTCGGCCATGGCTTCCCAAGGACTTGCTTGACAGGTGGGATCAGGCTTTGTGTGAAGGTCTGTTTCTGGCAGCCCCTAAATATTACTGTCCCTTTAAGGATTGTTCAGCTATGTTGCTAATTGAGAATGGGGAAGAAGATCAACAAGCTATAAGGGAAGCGGAGTGCCCTGTTTGCCACAGACTGTTCTGTGCAAGATGTAATGTGGCATGGCATCCTGGAGTTGAATGTGAGGAATTTCAGAATATGAATGAGAATGAGAGAGTTAGGGAAGATCTGATTGTGAGAGAGATTGCTAAAGAGAAGAAATGGAGAAGGTGTCCCCAGTGTAGGTTCTTTGTGGAAAAGATTGATGGATGCGTGCACATCACTTGCAGGTCATTTTCTTAGCTTGCTGCTACTTTATTGAAACAATCACACTTTACCTATTTGTATATGAGAAGTTCTTGCCTCTGGCTTTGTAATTTTGATTTACAGATAACTAACAAGTAAGCAGTAACATGATCAGAATGTGTTTGTCTCCTTTTACTTAATATGAATGTGCTGGTGAATAGAATTTGATTTTGCAGGTGCCACTATGAGTTTTGCTATGCGTGTGGAGAACAATGGACTTCTTCTCACGGAGGCTGCCAAACAAATTAGATTATTTAATGTCATGTTTCGTGACGAGCATATCTCCTTATCATTTAATGTCTTGTTTGTATTGCAGCTAAGAAAATGATAGACTTGATAGGTTGATCTTTGCAAGACATCTGTTCTAAAGTTACTTGAGAATTTTGAGGTTCGTGCCTGTAGGCAATAGTGTTTTTCACTAGATGACTATAGGATTTGTCTAGAGCTTTGAAGAACAAGGGACACTGGGACTGTATGTTCAACTTCAAAATGTGTTTACGTTTTCCAAATCACTTGTGCGCCTTTTTTTTTTTTTTTTGATAATATCACTTGTGTGCTTTTGCTTATAAGAATATGAAACTACATGATATACAGACATTGATGTTCTTAGTTTCCTGATGCAGAAACAGAAGCAACTTACCAGTAATCAGTTCCAACGCTTGTTTTTGAATCATATTGCCTTACACTTTCTCCACCTCCAAAATCTATAATACCAGGCATAATTCTGTACAAATCAATTATCAGAATGGGGTTATGGGACTTTCTTAAATAGATTAATATAGTTAGAAAGTCAAAAATTTATGAGTACAAGTCCGAAAAATCAAATTAGTAGAACTTTTTTTGGGTAGGTGATCTTGTTTTCGGCTCAGCTTAATTTCTATCCAACACAATACAATCATGAAATCAGTTTTTTAATTCAAATTGAGCCGTTAATAGCTCTAATCCAATGGGTTTAATTATCCGGTTTTTAAAACAATATTTGTTGGTACAGTTGGATAAAAAGCTCTCGAGAGAGAAGCATTTTTTTCCCCCACAATTTAATCGTCAGGAACTAGTCTCAAAAAAATTGAAACGTACTCTAAATTTCAGTTATATCCTTAACCTATGTTATTGGGCAAATACCTAAATAGACGAGATGGTTGAAACAACAAAATCGCGTGTGATGTATGTCATTTTGTGGCGGGCAACTGTCTAAACCAACTGTGGACAATCACTGAGAGAGCTAAGCTAAGCATCATCAAAAGCAATCCTTCAATGGCTTCTTCAATATGTTGCTCTGCCTCTCAATTCTCAAAGTTCTCACCTTCATCGCTTCTCAAGGCCTCATACCCTGCTTTCCCCAATTTCTCTTCATCCCCATTTTCTGTCCGTTGCGCTAATCAGAGTGACGGAGACGAGGTCAAGAAGACAAAGAGGCTCTCTAATCAGTCTTCGTGGGAAGCTAAAGACGCCGAAGGCAGAGACTATCTCTACAGGCTGGGCAAAGAAGCTGATAATATGAACATCGCTGTTGGCCAGAGGGCCGGCGTCATCGATGACCTTTTTGCTGGCAATTTTCTCGGGAAAGATTGTAATAGCTTTCTTAGATTTACTTCGTATAGTTTTTTTACTTCCATTGCTTTCATCGCTCGTAATTTTATTCGTCCTTTTTCTTGCAGCGGACATTGTGTTTGATTATCGTCAGAAATTGACGAGGTCATTTGAATACCTTCAAGGTGATTATTACATCGCTCCCGTCTTCATGGTAAGGAAATAATCTTTTAAAAACTGTTCATTTCTCGCTTGCAAATTGGACAAAAAAGGGTCTTATCAGAAACTGTTTGATATAATTTTAGTTTACGGAGGTCAATGCTCCATGACAATGTGGGATAGAGTTGTAACTTTTGGATAAGTAGAGAGATGGTGTGAGACTTGTTGGCCCCATTAAACGACATTTTGGTCTGCGTAGATATCATACTTATCTTGTTTAAAAAGACTTTCATGCGTTGCATTCCTTTGGAGACAGCATAGTCTTTGGAGAACTGATCTGGTTTCCATAGTCTTTCTTGCATCACATGAGCATCATTTTATGGCTCCTTATAGCTTTGGTTGGTTTCATGGTCATTTTCTGAGAGCAAAGGAAAAGGAGAGGATTAAACGACAGTATTTGTTTCATTTGGGTGACTGCAGCCTGGGGTGATATGAACATTATTCCTTATGTTTTCTTAAAGTTCTTAATCCATTTTAACCATGTAAACTTATTCTGCATATTCTTTCTTTCTTTCTTTACACTTTAATTTTTCAAGTTGTTTTAACTCTTTTGACAGGACAAAGTTGGTAAGTTCTCTGGAAAATGGGCTAATGTGAAGAAATTGTGATGAATCAATTTCAAGACGTAACAGGGCTTGGTAAAATTGATTTATTTTGCCATGTTATAGAAGTGGTTGTAATGTTAGTCAAATTCTTGCTCTAAATGCTGTGTTTATCAATTATAACTCACATGCTTGCTTGCTAATGGTTATATTAAGTCTAAAGGTAACTAATGCAGTTGCAATTATTTAAATCTGCTGTGAAAACTTGTATAAGTGGTTAATTTTGTATCTGCTTGATTCATGTCACTGTGATGATTTTTCTGAGATGGCCTCTGCCTTTTAATGTTAAATTTTGATATGTTACTAATAGCTGCATGTTCTTGTAAATGTTTTCTGTGAATGCAGTTTGCCACATTGTGAAGAACTACCTTGCTCATCTCCTCAACACTAAAGTTCCCTTGATCCTAGGTATAAACTAACAACAAATTAATCCTTTAAGCTTATGTTAAACCCTGAAGAAAGAAAAAGCATTGAAATTAGGTATTAGTGTGCGCGCGTGCGCGCGTGTGTGGTTGTAAGGTTCTGTGATGCCTGCTATAGTTGTAAAATGTTTATCTTTCTAATAGACAGGGCTGTTGATAATCTCTACCCTGATCATTTTGGTCTAATATCAATACAAATTTAATAATGAAATGTAAACTGTGATAGAGTTTTAAGATAATAGGTGATTTGGGAAGATAGATATTACAAATAAATATTATTTTTAATTTATTTTAGATATTTTCTATTTAATAATATTGTTTAGATTTTATTTAGGTATTTAGTTATCTAGATTTTATATAGATATTTAGATATTTATTTAAATATCTATATATTTATCTAGATATCTAGTTATTTAGATTTTATTCACATATTTAGTTCTTTAGATTTTATTTAATATTTTATATAGATATAGATTCTAGGAGATTTTATTCAATTTTATTTAATTATCTAGTTATTTAGATTTTATTTATTATTTTAGATTGTATTTAGCATTATAAATATGCTTAGCAATTTAGAAACAAGCATATCATGAGTAAAACAAACTTTTGAAACTTTTGGCCCTTTGAAGATTCTCCCAAGCGTGGATATGGAGAGAAGTATAGACTGAAATTCTTGTTTGATATCATCTTGATAGATTTATTTCTTCTGCTTTCTTCTATCAGTTCTATGTTCTCTTATTAATATTATGAAGTTAGATTCTGATTTCATATGTTAACAAAGATTTATCTTCCTTATTTCTCTCTACCCATCTAGGATCCTATCATTTGGCATCAAAGCCATTCGATCCAAAGATGGTACCTACCTATTCCACACGCCTTTGTCATAAGCACATTTTCACCGCCCATCCCATCCTATTATCATCCATCTTCTAGAACACATTTTCCCAAGTATAATGGTGGAGATCCATAACCATGGATTTTAGAAGTGGAAAATTATTTTCAATAGTATCACACTTCTGAAGACTTCAAAGTTGATATTGCATTGAGGCATTTAGAGGGAGACGCTCTTGTGATTTCTTCACTTCTATTAACATGGAATGCTCTATTGGAAAGAATTAATAGAGGTGTTACTAGAAAATTATGGGCCTCTAGAATATCAGAACCCAGATGAGTCCTTATGTAGCATCAAGCAAATTGGTTCTATGCAGGAGTATCGTTTGGAATTTGCTAGGCACTTTGCTCATGTGAAGAATTGGCCGGAACATTGCCTCTTGGAAGTCTTCATCAAAGGCCTCAAGGAGAAGCTCAAATATGATGTTCGGATTTGTAAACCTAAGACAGTTTATTGGGCTGTTAGTTTGGCCCTTGATTATGAGTTAAAAGCCCAAAACTCTTGCGGGCTCGAAACTGCGCAGCAGAACCAAACTAAGCCCTTGTTTCCTTCAGTCCCTTATCAAACAGCATGTGACTTAAAAGAGACATCAGCATCGACTTCAAACTCCCTTCAGCCAGAAACTTCAACCTTGTTTCCTCACAAGCCAGCATCTAGAATGGCTTCTATGGAAGCCAAACAGGAGTGACAACAAGAGATGGGACTGTGTTTCAGCTGTGGTGAGACTATCAAACCGGGGCATTACTGTAAGGGATCTTTTTCACTGCTGGAAGTTACAGAGGAGGGTGAAGAAATTGTTCCTTCCCTTGAAGAGGACAAAACCATAGAGAGGAAACCTAGTGGGGTTGAAATTTCCCTCAATGCTATTCTGGATAACAACAAAATATCTGCAAAGAAGCTTCAAAGGAGCTTCTTTGAATGCTAGGTCCTAAACTTAGTGGATAGTGGGTCTAGCTGCAACTTTATCCTTGAAGTTCCCATGTAGCCTCTTGTTCGACCTTTTGGAATCGACATTGGAAATATTGCTATTTATCTATTATTCCTATCTCAACCTTTAGATACACAAGAAGGCTATTGCCTATGTCTCGCATTGAGGATAAGGCGAATTTTTTAGGAGAGAGTATTGATAGAGTTTCAAGATAATGGGTGATCTAGGAAGATAGATATTATAAATATATATTATTTTTAATTTATTTTAGATATTTTCTATTTAATAATATTGTTTAGATTTTATTTAGGTATTTAGTTATCTAGATTTTATATAGATATTTAGATATCTATATATTTATCCAGATATCTAGTTATTTAGATTTTATTCAGATATTTAGTTCTTTAAATTTATTTAGTAATTTATATAGATATAGATTCTAGGAGATTTTATTAAGTTTTATTTAATTATCTAGTTATGTAGATTTTATTCATTATTTCAGATTGTATTTAGCATTATAAATATGCTTAGCAATTTAGAAGCAGACATGTCATGAATAAAACAGACTTTTGAGACTTTTGGCGCTTTGGAGATTTTCCTGAGCATGGTTATTGAGAGAAGTATAGAATGAGATTCTTATTTTATATCATCTTGATAGATTTATTTCTTCCATTTTCTTTTATCAGTTTTATATTCTATTATTAATATTATGAAGTTAGATTCTGATTTCATATGTTAATAAAGATTTATCTTCCTTATTTCTCTCTACCCATCTTGGATCGTGTCAAACTGGCTAGAAAAAATAAACAAAGACAAGGAACCCTTCAGTTGTAGGGCTACATTTTGATGCAGTTGGTTTAAAATGTCACTTATAATTTTACTTTTTTTTTTCCAAGGTATTTGGGGAGGAAAAGGGCAGGGGAAATCATTTCAAACAGAACTAATATTTCAGGCAATGGGAGTTGAACCTGTGATAATGTCTGCTGGAGAATTAGAGTCAGAGAGAGCTGGTAAGTTGGAATTGGTTTCCTTCCATCAATGCTGTTGTTTCAAGGGGAAAAAAATCTAATATTGAAAGATAAACACAAAAATGCCTTTTTATTATGATATATTAACATGTCAATGAATGTTATGTCTCACGTGTCAACTATTTAGAAAATGAACTCTTCAAAAATTGTTGTAACTGTTTCTTTTTGTTGCAAGTTTTTACCTATCTTGAACTGTAATTTAGCTACGCACCCCTCTATTTTCTTTTTCAATCTTGACCCCTAATTATATGCCTATATAGTTTTTCTTGGGCCAGATATGCATATATGGATATACCCTTTCCTGTGATTTTTTTTTAAGGAACAGCTTCTTGTAAATCTGGTCAAATCACACCATACAGCAAATTTCACGTGCAGGAGAGCCAGGAAAATTGATTCGTGAGCGCTATAGGACAGCATCTCAAGTGGTCCAGAATCAAGTTAGGAGTTTTATCATTTTCGTTCTTAACATATGTATGTCTTGGTTGGAAGTTAAAAGTGTTACTTTATATTATCAGTTACATGACATTTATTTTGGAAAAAGACCATATGGAAGTAAGAAGATTCCCTCATGTTTTAAGATGAGCATTATGATTCTGTCTTCTTTATTTGATGTTTAATGGAACTCTGCAGCAATAAGCTATCATTCCATGATGAACAGACTGGAAATATAAAAAAGATATATCGAAAAAGAAAACTTCTGGAACAGTTCAAGGTTAAGCATAGATATTTTATTCCACTACCCTCTTATGCCGTCTACAGAAAGTAATGTTTGTATCAGAAATATCTTTTGTAACTTATAAAGTGACTTTAGTTTTCGAATTTCACAATAAGATTTTTTTTTACTACATCTTTTTGTTCTGTGCCTTTTCTTCTTTTATTTACCACTATCCTCCCATCTGTAGAACGTGTCTTGTGCCTTGGCATGTGCTAAATGATTGATTTTTATTAATTCAACTTTACCATTAATATAAGGCAATTCACATGTGAGGGAAATATAAAGATTTGGGAAAACATAATCTTTGGTCTTTATAATTTTATTGGGTTTTGCTTTTAGTCCCTGTAGTTTTTTTCTAGTGTTTTCAGTCCCTATAGTTTTAAAAAGATTGGGTGACCTTTGTTTTCTAGGTCCTCATAGTTTCTATTTTTCAATGGAGTACTGAAAAAAACTACAAGAGCTAAAAGTAAAAGCCAATGAAACTATAGGGACTAAAAATTATGTTTTCCCTAAAGATTTCTACCTTTAATATAATCAGTGGTTGATTCACTCACTCTGCTTTGCCTTTTAGTGGACTGTTGCTGTGTAAAAACATTAGGTTTTCTGATGCTGATGACCAATATGTTTAGTGTTCACCTAAGAGACACTCATTGGCTAAGACAGTTTAAAATAAAAATCCCCCCAAAAATAAATCTTCATGTTTCTCTTTCCTTTCTACACTTCCTTTTTTGGTTTTTGTTGCTCTAGGGGGCTGTTTTTATCGTCCTCTCATTAATTGTCTTCCTATCTAATAAAGCTTTTTATCTATTTGGAAAAAAAAAATGTAGGTAATTTTTTGAAATAAAATTATTTATATCTGTTTTATAGCTAGATGCAATCTTTGTTTCTCGACTAATGTTGTTGCTTTTCCTTCATCGGCTAATATATTATAGCTGTTTCCTGCTTGATTCAGGGAAAAACGAGCTGTTTGATGATCAATGATATTGATGCTGGCCTTGGTAGATTTGGTGAGCTAATATATGATCACAGTCAGAGAAATGAAAATATAGAAACTAGAGAAATATGATTACGTCTTTATTATTATTCCCATTATTTTTCTTCATTATTCTTGGGCGTGTTTTCATGTGATTGTATGTCTTTTCATGCTCTATTTCTTCAATTACACGGTTACCTGATCTCCTCATTGAACATAATTTTTCTGTTTCGACATAGGCAATACTCAAATGACAGTCAACAATCAAATTGTTGTTGGGACTCTTATGAATCTAGCAGACAATCCTACAAGAGTTAGTGTTGGCCAAAATTGGAGAGAAACAGATATCACAAATAGAGTTCCAATAATTGTAACAGGCAATGATTTTTCTACGATTTATGCTCCACTGATACGAGATGGAAGGATGGAAAAGTTCTACTGGTAAGTAGTATCTTACTCTTATGGCCGTAGAACTTCCCATTTTTTAAATTTGGAGCAGTTTTTTTTTGGGTGATGTCTAGATAATAGTGCCTTGGTATTTTAACATTATGCTTCTTATACGTGATGGCATCAACAGTAACAAGCCATAAGGAAGTTAGTGGTTTCTTGATCAATGTCAAATTAGCAGTATATTTCACATTTTTATCACGGTTACATTATATGTCATATGGCTTCTGCAATTTCCTTAAATTTTCTTATTTCATGCATTTTGGTGAACCATGTCTCCTCTCTGAGATGTAGTCTATGAATGTGAAACAGGCAACCTAATCGAGAAGATATTGTCAATATCGTTCACAGAATGTATGAAAAAGATGGTATTTCTAAGGATGAAGTTTTGAGAGTTGTGGACACTTTTCCTAATCAAGGTATAAGAATTTTTCATTCTCTTGATAAGAGTACAGTGATATTAACCTGAAAGAACATGTTATAGTTACCTCATTCATACCTTGGGCTGGTAAGGTTTAGATATGCCTGCCCATCGGTAGTCCATTTTACTGTGTTAGACTGTTCATATTCTCTGTTGAATGCATTTCATCAATATGCGTTTCTTATCAAATATGGTGCTTAATATAAAAGTATGGAGGCATCCTTTCTGATATACCAGTTCTATTGATGATTTGGTTATTGACAGCTCTGGACTTTTATGGAGCTCTTAGGTCTCGCACGTATGACAGATCAATTTTGAAGGTATAAAGAAGCCTTTGTTTAGCTTGAAAATAACAATTTGTTTCACACCCAGTTGTTTCATTCTCATGTAGTGAAATTATTAATTTCCATTATCTTCTCGCATATTATTCATTATGTAAATAATTTGGATCTGAAAGTAAATTTTACTCATTCTAAGAGCATGAATATATACAAGAGGGACAAGCCTTAATATTTATGCTCTTATGACTGACTCATATGACCTATAATTTCAGAATAATATCTCTATCATAATTACATAATATCTACATATTAAATTCTAATATTCTAACACTCTCCTTCAAGTTGGAGCGTGGATGTTGTTAAGCATGCCCAACTTGTCACATAGACATTTAACCTGAGCTATATCAAGAGCTTTTGTAGAAAGATCATCTAGTTGTTCTCCAGTGTGTACATGTCCCATGGAGATGAAGATCTCCTGAATCTTGTCACAAACAATCAATCTTGATGTGCTAAAAGCATTCATGAAACACTAGATTGATGCTACGTGTAGCGCTGCTTTACTGTCACACTGTAACTTAGCTGGTAATGAAGTTTTGAGGCCAACTTTCTTCAATAAATATCCAGGGAGCTCCTCCCTCTTGTATACATATTCATGCTCTCAGTATAATATCCCTATCATAATTACAGAATATCCACATATTAAATTATAATATTCTAACACATTAAAAGTTAACTGTGGGTATTATATAGTATCCCAAACAGAATTCTTCACCATGCAGCTCTTGAATTTGTTCCATTTAGCAAATGAAGAAAATATTTATTATGAAAAGAGACTTCATGTGGCTTAAGATGCTTCCAGATGAACTCCTAAGAAGTAAATAATAGTGAACTTGTAATCCATTTTGGGTTTTGGATAAATAGTCAGATGAAGTCATCTGCATAGACAAATCATTACCTGCACACTTGCCTCATCAGTCTTCCCTCTGTTACATAATACATTTGGGAGTTTGATCAATGGTTTGTGTCAGGACAACTGCCATTCGTTGTTGTTTTCGTCCATATAGGATAATGGGGAATGCAGTTTAAAAAAATATTCAAATTTATATTTTCTAATAAGGATTTTTATTAACGACGGATTGTAACTTCGTGGTGGGTTGTATCCATTTAGTGGGTTGATGACATTGGAGGTGTTGAAAATTTTGGAAAGAAGCTTCTCAGTAGGAGAAAGGACAACAACCTTCCTGCATTTACTCCTCCAGAGGTATATATTAATAAGCAACCCTAGTTTCCTGGTTCTCCCTTTATTTTTTATCTTGCTTGTGCTGTTCAAGCTGATGAAAATTAGCAGCGGATCAATTATTGATGAATTGTTACTTTAGTCCACTTATCAGTTTTAATTGAACATGAAGCAATAACAGCTAATTTAAACATTAAAAAAATAACGCACATCATTAAATTTTCAGTACTTTTGAAATCGACTCAACTGATCCGATTAAAACTCAACTAGTTATGAATAATCCTTGATATCATGCTATCCTGTGTATGTATTTATGATTGTCGTTTGTCATTGATTTATAGGAGATCAAAACACTTTTTTTTTTTTTATTTAGATGCCTTCAATTCGGTATTCAATATCACATTTAAAACTTATTTCTGAAATTAAAGGGGTTAATGACTATTTTACCACACCCACACCCATGTCATGGCAAGAGTAGAACCTCAACCTTATTCTCCCTGCAGTCCCTGTTATAGGACATCTTCTAGAAAGATTCTTTGGTCATTAATATAAGGAATGAAGGGTTATTTATTATCATTTTTTAATTTTACTCGTGTTGTAAATTTAATTTTAGGTTCATTGTGTATTGTGTATCTCTCTCTTCTTATTTGTAATAAAGGTAAAGCTGGAAAAAATTTTCACTTTAAGACATATTTAATAAGTTAATTGTCATTTTCTTAGTTTCAGTGAAGTAACTGAAAGAACTTTATAATATGAACTGGAGGGAGTATTTCAGTATTTCTTAATGCTTTCTTAAATTGACAACATAGATACTGCTGACCCCTGTTCGTCAATTTCTTCGTCTGTCAATATTGGGGTGTTCTCTTTTATACCAAACACAAACATCTCTGGAGTCAGACTTTTAATATTTGAAGCACATTCATATATAGACCAGAAAATTCACATGGATACTATCTGGACTTGGTTGATGCTCGACCCTTCTTTTCTTTTCATTCTGTCACATTGATTTCTTTTGTGAAATTCGGATGTCAAGTTAAAACTAATTGGTTTTGTGTGTCATTGAATAGCAAACAGTGGAGGCTTTGCTGGAGTCAGGTTATTCACTCATCAAAGAACAAAAGTTGATAATGGAAACTAAACTTTCCAAGGAATACATGAAAAATATAGATGACTAGAATTCATTATATGTAGTATGCTTCAACCAGGCTGCTTCCCTTGTATCATATCCCATTTTTCAGATGAAGAAAGTGTGAAATTTTGTACAATAACAATGTAATTTCTGAAATTTTATCTTGAGGTGCAAGCTAAACAGCTTGCTTACAGTTGTTTTATAGAAATTATTAAAGTAAATAATTCAAAATCATTTGTACATTCAGAGTTCTAACTTCCAATCCCTGATTGACGATGATGATGATAATGGTGTGAGTGTTTTGCAGAAAATTTTCAAATTCCAAAAAAATGAGCACCGTTCAATTGGAAACTTTTAAGTAGTCTTTGAAGTTTTGAGGCCCATTCATCAAATTAAGATTTAATATTACACAAGTCATCTCAGCCTTGACTCTGTTTCTGTCTACCACTGATCTGAATTGGGACAAAGCAGCCCACCAACAGAATGGTTTGACTATGGCATGTGGCATATTGGCATGGTCTTATACCACGCAAAATGTCATTGCGCGTCTGGGCCCACAGGATGAGACCTATTTGGCTATCACAGAAAAAGAATATATGCAAATCTGACACACACAAAATGGTTTGGACTTTACGCTTTTTTTTTTTTTAAATGAAGAAAAAGAAAACAAACAGAATTGGATAATCCTGGTAACCCATGTGCTGCTCCATTGGTTGTTTTCTAGAATACTATCAACTGCTACGAAATTTATTCTTGGTATGGAACTAATTCCACACATTCCCATTTACCTATTTCAATCATCAGATAAAAAATCCATATACCCTCAAGACAGGGGATGGCATTTCCTCTGTTTGTGGCAACAAAAGTAGTCCTGATCTTTGCACAGTAAACAGAGGATAACAATGAGACTCTGATTCTTTCTGGTCACAACTTATCATTCTTTTTTTCTTTTATTTGGGTATGAACCTAAGTCATCCATTCATATAAGTTAACATATCCCAGAGGAATCCGGATCATTTACTTTTTAATTGTTGGAATCCAATGCTTGAATAACTTTAAAAGTTGCAACTTTGTGTGATACTAACTTGGATTACAAGAATAAAGCAGCCAAAAGAACTTTTCTGTTACACCATTCCAAGTATTAAGAGGGATATATATTTTGTATCAGTACTGACAATTTCTGTCCAAGTTAGTGCTATAGATTGGAATATCAAACACTTAGGTAAATTTTAGATATTCTAAAACATGAAGAACAAACATTGGTCGTAGTTCTTGTCTAATTGGTTTTGGCCAAAAGGAAGAAAATGTGTGATAAAGAAGAATAAAAGAATGTCAGATCTTAGTGCTAAGAAGAATTAAAGCTTAATAAAGAAGACTTAAAGATGTTTTATTTGACTTAAGCACAAATGAATGGTGGGTCCCAGGTTGAGATCACTTTTTTTTTTGGTTGTTTGTTTTAGTTGACGTGTGAACCATTCAATATTCAACATCATCAACTAGTAAGAATCTACGAGGAAAAGTTTTCCCAACATAGTATTTATCATTCACAGAGCTCAATAAAGAAAGTGTGATAAAGCTTATAAAAAAAAAGTATGATAAAAAAGAATACCAGAACCCAATATTATTGCTTTTGATTATAGGAAGAATTATAGTTAAGTCTCTTATAAGGGACTTGTTTATATTTAGGTTCTTTTTAACTTAGACTTATACATTGACAATTATAATATGTTCCCTCTGATCCATATTACTCATTACATTTTAAATTATAGGACACTTTTAAAAATTTTTTTATCCCAAATATAAGACATTTTGAGAAGATTAATGTTTCATTAAATGCACCAATTTTAATATTATATTTTCTCTCTCTAAAATTAATTTTAATTAATTTTCATTCATTCGCTTTTCAATATATTAAATGATGGATATTTTAAAAGTTTATATTTTTATTTTGAAAAGATAATGTTATTAAGTGTATTTAATGAGATTTATTGATATGTGAGATTTTATCTAAAAATATCTTATAATTTAGGATAAAGGGAGTATTAGAGATCTTTGACCATCTTACAAAAACCAAGGAAAGTTAGTCAAACCATTAAATTTGTTTGAAAAAGAATAAACTTTTAATTTTACTCATATTAAATAAAAAAATTTAAATTTATATTACATTCTCTTTCATAATTAATGAATTTAAATTGGGGTCATATTAGAAGGATGTAATCAATACATCACCAAATGCCTTGCATTAAAGGACCATTAATCTCTTATAGAAGGTGTCTTATAAAGACATGAGGGTATACAATATTAACAATTATTTTTTACTGATGAACAAATGGATCTAGTAAAAGAAGCTAATCTCTCTCAACATGATAAATAAAGTTTGAATCTTTGCTGAAAGATATCTCTACATTTAGCATATGCCTCTTGAATAAGATTACTTTTAATATAAGAATATATATGTGTAATAAAAAACTATTTTTTCAACAAAAGAATTTGAGTGTAGACATGTCCTAAAAAAAAAAAAAATAAGTAAGCATAAGCGAATTATGTTTGGTATGATCCGGTTTCATTGCCAAACAGAATTTCTGGTCATCATTCCAATGCTAATTCTATATGTTAATTTTAATCATATTCTTGAGTGCCAAACACAGGCTGAGGATTAAGAAATTAAAGAAGGGTTATGATTGTTTGACTCAAGCAGAGATGCTGTGTGGGTCCCATGCTGGGTTACTTTTTTATTTGAACACTGAAAGCAATATTCTAAATTAGGGGCAATTACCGGTAAATTTTAAGAGGATTAATTAATTTAAATTAAATTTTAAATGTTAAATTTAAGAATCTATAAATTTATCTTTTAATTTGTAATTTTGTTATAATAAACTTATAATTTATTTTTTAAATTTTAATATGATTAAAAAAAATAAATAAATTTATTTTTTATTAAAATTTGAAATGCAAGTTACAAATTTATTACAACAAAATCATAAAATTAAAAGTCAAATTTATAAATTCTTAAAATTTGATACTTTGGATCTAATTCAAATTAATTCACCTTTCTATCATTCTCCTATTCTAAACTGGGTGGGGTGGCATCCTCTGTTTCATTTTGGTGACAATATTAATGGTTCTTTTCATGATGTCCATTTTGTTTCCTCTTATATATAATGTCCACACACACTCTCTCTCTATATACATATATATATTCAAAGCCAGAATGATCTCAATGGGTAAGCCAAGTTGAGGCATCAATCCAATTGATTTTCTCAGTGAAGTTTCTGTGTCGTCACTATTTGGCTCTCTATGTAATAATTTATTAAAAAATTTTGTGGGGCAGAAGAAAAAGGAATATCGAGAGACAAAGATATGCCACTTCCATTATATATACTTGCATTTTTTTAAACAAATGATCTAGTATTTAATTTACTAACTATTCTGTCTGGTTTCATACCCAAGGTATATTCTAGAAGTTTTTGGTATTCAAAATATAAGTAACGTTATGAATTAAATTGAAAAAAAACTTGACAGTAAAGTCCAAAAGATTAAATTAATAATAGTTAAGTCTTTGCATTTTTTTTTAAAAGTTACAATATCAATTTAGCTAATTGTAACAAAAATCCTAATTGCTAACTGTGAATTATATTTAGTTTAGTTAAATATTTTAATTTACTCAATTAGAACTTCTAAATTTACAATTATTGAATTAATATTCATAATTTATTTTTTAAACAACTTTTAGTTATCAGAATTCTAACTATCATTAATGTTAGTTTGGGACTTAACTTTTAGGAAAAAATATCAATCAAGGACAAAAATAATTCATATCAATTAATGATTACTTGTTGTTAAAACTCAAATAGATACTTATTGATTAATGTCGATCTTTTATTAATAAGTAATATTTAAATTTTAACAACAACTCATTTTAAATTAACACCCAGTGCCTTCACACTTTTTTTCATTTGAATTTTAACAACAATTTATCTGATAAAATTTCTTCAAATAGTCCTCATTCCATTTTCCTATTAACTTTATTTTTTCTAAAATTTTGGCGGCATTGAATTAATTTCCCCCTCCCCCCCCCCAAATTTGTCTCTCGTTAAGAATTATGATGCTATATGCAATCAAAATGGTGGAGAAAGGGATTAAGAGAGAAATAACTATGATGAGGTTACCATTTGATGAGGGTAATTTTGAAAACTTGGGATAATTTTTTGAAAAGTTCATGAGTTACAACTCATTTTTAACAACCTTTTTTGGTCCTAAGATTCCTTCTTCTTTTTCCCTTTTAAGTGCTCAATCCCTTATGCCTTTGTCATTAATAAATGTATATTTGGAAAGGTGTAAGTAGGAATGAATCATTGATAAACTCAAGTAAAAGGGGGTTAATTAGGTAAACTCTTAAACAATTTGGAGAAGACAAGGACACATCATTTAAAGTGTAAAATGCTTTTCTTAAAAAATAAAAAAAAAAACTAATTCACGCTTTTAAATATCTAGTCACCACTCCTTGTATTAGGAATTTGCATTTCCATTAGCCCCAACAAATCTTTTTTGACATTTTGTGAGTAATGAATGTTGATAAAGTTGGACATGCTTGCTTCTTCTAGATATTAGGTAAACTCTTAAACAATTTGGAGGAAGACACATCATTTAAAGTGTAAAATGCTTTTCTTAAAATATAAAAAAAAACTAATTCACGCTTTTAATATCTAGTCACCTGTATTAGGAATTTGCATTTCCATTATCCCCAACAAATCTTTTTTGACATTTTGTGAGTAATGAATGTTGATAAAGTTGGACATGCTTGCTTCTTCTAGATGAATCGGATTACTTTTAATTTATTTAAAAAATGAGATGTTAGAAAACTTTACTTCTACTTGTTAATGAATTAAGAAACTAATACTTTTTAACTGCCTCAAAAGCAATGAAAACTTTTGATTCATAATAAATTTTTAAAAAAATTTATAATAATAAAAATAATATTTTATTTTAATCCATCAATACATTTCAATCAAGTGAAATAATTTTTATTAATAATTTATTTTTATTAACCAAAGTAGCAGTCAAATTATATATTATGTAACAGTGATTATATGAAAGTTTTTGTTAAGAAACACTTTCTATGTTATTGCATTTATTAATTTTATATCTAATGAAGTGATATGACTACATCATTGTATGAGATTAATTATAATATTTTTAAACCAGGGATCAAATTAATTAGAGTATATAAATTAGAGATTAAGTTAAAAATATTTTTCTATGATAAATTGATTAAAGATGTTCAAATTATATGGGAATGTTAAATGGAGAACACAATTTTTATAAGTAAGTAAAAATTAGAAAAGTACTTCATTAATAAAAGATGAGAATGAAATTTTAGTTTAATTAAGTACATAATCACAAGCAAAATTATAGATGACAGATACTATATTTAATCACTTTTATGTTAAGTATTTGCATCATAATTAGGGCAAGCTCGTACATTTGCACGACTCATAACTTATGAATAATAAGACTTCTTAAAATTATTATAAATATATTAATGTTTGATGATTTGGGTTGGAATTTGAACATTGAACTAATTATAAGTTTTATGCAGAGCATAGAGTGTAAAGAATATTAACTTGTATTATGAATATTAGGGATATTATATAGATTTTATATTATATATTGATATATTTGTGTTTAACCTAATAATGACATAAATGTGACACAATGAATTCATAATCAAAGAAAAGAATCACACATGGAAAAGTGGAATTGAATTGAGTGGATCCAGAAATTTGAATTTATTAAAAAAAAATAAAATAAAATTGATGGCCTACATAAAGGTGTTTCATTAATCCTGCATTGACTACCTCCTCAAATCTTCTATAACAATAATTCTCTTCTTAATCTGTTAAGTCTCATCATTAATTAATTCTTTGCCTTAATCATTACTCATGTGGGACAATTATTTAATTATTGATATGTAAAAACTTAATTAATTATTTACACATAAAAAATGGAGATAATCAGACTAAAGTATGGCCCATTTTAGAGTTCAAATCAAAAGTGAATGATGGTTGTTAGAAATCATTATCTTCATTTCCACATTTGCCCTTTTAATTATTAATTATCAACTTTTATCATGATAAAGAGGACAAAGATTCGTTCCTTACCAACAAAATTATTGTACCCTTAAGTTGTAATTGGTGTGGTTGAACATTCTATGTAATTATTTTGTAACTTTTTTTAATTTTTTTAAGAAATATATTATCCAAATCCTTTAGGGTCTTGGGGATATATATATATATATATATATATGATTCATGGGAAAACAAATTGAGAGAACTAAGATTGACATATAAGTTGGTCTCTACTAATGATGGTGGATGATAAAATGATTAATATTCCTAAAAGATATTCGTAGGTTCTAAATTAAAGTTTTATTGATAGAGAAAGAAATTGTTGGGAGAGTTAACCTTTGAATATTTATGGTAAAAAAAACCTTTGAATATTTGAAGCTCAGGTGATCAACTTGAATGTAGATTATTTGATAACACTGAAACCGGAAATAATTTAAAAAATGTGCTGAAGAAGGAGCTGCAGGGCGTGTGCATGCTGTTTTCTTTTCTTTTTTTTTTTGGAGAATTACAATGAACTCATATAAAAAATTAATTATTGCAAGATTCATCAACTGAACAAGGCCATTTGTGTTGTAAATGGATTTATTTTAATTATTAATAGATCTTATAATAATTATTTTTTTTGTATGAGACCATATAGAATTTTTTCTATTTTTTTAAAAAATAATTATGGCGTTGGTTTCTTTGGGGAACAGATGCTGTAATTCAAAAAATATTTTATTGATAAAATTTGAATTCAAAGAATTATTGCATTAGGGAGACTGTTCCAATGGTGGACCTATTAATGCATTCAAGAAAAATCATGCATCATTAATGCAATAAAAATTAAAATTTCATTTAAGTACAATAAAAAATTATCATAAAATTTTCTAAATTTATATTAAATAAATGTATGCAAATATATTACTACTTTCACCTCAAATTATAAGAAACTTTAAGAAGATTCAGTATAATAAAATATTTATAAAAATCAGTGCTTTTTAATTTATTAATACTTATAATAAAAAATATTAAGGACCAATAATAAATTATATTTTATTTTTTATACAGATTTATCATTCAATCTATTATTATACTATAATTCCTTATACAACTAACGTAAAAATGGTCATTAAATCAGTATTTTCGCTAGTGTAACATATAAACATATAATTAATATAAAAGAAAAGGTTGGATTAATGGAGAAAGAATCCACTCCGATTAGTGTAAGAGGATCCACGTGTCATGCGTGACCCACAAACATCTCTCTGTTTTTTTTTCCATCCAGATTCTCAATTCACTAGGGGTAAAAAGTCAAAGCATGAGTTAATATGTGTTGATCAATCCCCCCAAGTTAATCTTGAAAGAGGAAAAAAAAAATCGAATAATTTAAGTCACATAAAGGATGAAAAGAATAAAGGTATATACTGTCTTTAAAATTGACCAGATGCAATGTGACAATCTAAAGAAATTTTTATGTTCATGAACCTTCCTTGAACAAACAAAAAATAACTTATTTTAGACATTTTATTGTTGTTTTTAAGATGCTAATAGTAACTCTTAATCAACTTCCTTTTGGAAGATACTTCATGACTAAGTCATATATTAGTTTTTCACTGCTGATTTTTTTATTAAAGGAAGTTAAGAAACTTTATTATTTCTAAAAGCATGACAAGAAAATAGAAATTTCACAACACAAGTTAGTGTGGCTACCATCTTCCATTTGAAAATGGACAAACCAAGAAAAGCAAGTGGGCCACGTAGGATAGACATGAAGGACAACAATCTCTGTGAGAGAAGAGAGAGAGAGAGAGGAGATTAATAATAATAGAAAGACGTTTGTTTTATTCTTAATTGTTGTTATTATTTGATTGGTTATAATTAATTAGGTAAGGATAAAGATGGACGAGTTGGAAATTGAGGAAATTTTGGAAAGTTATTCAAAAAGTAAGAGATATGTAGACTTTTTTTTCCTTTTTGCTAATTTCTATTTTTTTTGTGAGCACAATGAGTAACCTCTAATGACAATAGAAATTATTTTTCTCAAAGTACTTAAAAAAATGATATATCTCTCCAATAAGTTATTATATATATATATATATAAGAGTGAGGTTCGAGCTCCCAATCACTTTCTTGAATGGTAAGAGTCTTATCATTTACAATAACTTAAATTGATTTATTAAAATAGTAGATTTTATTGCATTGGCATGTTCATTGTTATGCCCCACATCTCCTTTGAGCCCATTTTCGGTAAGCACAAAGAGTAGACATGATCGATAGCAAAAATTATCTCCCTTAAAATACTAGGGACAAACAATAGATTTCTACAGATTAAATTGTTATATACACAAAACTAAGATTTGAACCAGCTACACTATAAGTTATATGATTTAAGCGAAGTGTTAAATGAACCTATGTTTGCTTATAGATAATTGGACTTAATGTATTGATTTATATATATTGATTTAAGGTTTAAGAGACCAATTAAAGTTAATTTAATTAATAAGGATTCAATCCATAGTCTACAAGGTCATGGGATCAAATCCCACTATTGATGTAAAGAGCCTGCTTATTGATGGACGGATCTATAAGTATCTCTAAAATGTTCTTTTGAGCATAAAGACATTGTCTTTTGCTTTGGTGGCCTCCAAGATCCGACTTTATCCAAACTTTTTTTCAAAATAAAATACAAGATTGGGGTAGATCTTTATAATATTTTATTAAATCAAAGGGATTTTTTTACGGTTAAGATCATTTTTATTTAAAATATACACAAAGGTTATAAATATCTTAACAAATTATTATATAGGTCAATTATGCCCCCTAAACTTTAAAAATTTCCTCTATCATTACCCTAACGTTAAAACATTAACGTCCATTAATTATCAGTAGGTTCATTATTTTTTAAGATTTTATTAGGTTAAGGATTATTTTTTCCCTTCAACTTCTATTCAAAAAGTCATTTTTCCCCTAAACTCAAATATTTTATAATAACAAATATTAAAAAATATAATGTGGGGTCTATTAACAATCAACTATAGTGAGAAAATGGCAAGATGACGATAAAGGAAATTTTTAAGTTGAGAAATAAAATTAACCCATAATTAAGTTTAGGGCGTTTGTGATCTTTTGTATATAGCTCAAGATAAAAAAACTCTTAACCTTTATATATATATATATATAAAGAGACTGTATTTAGCATCTATCGATACACTTTCCTAATCACAAGCGATCCAAAGATTTTATATATGTGTTGTGTGTGTTAATACTTATTATTTATTTATTTTATAAAATATGTAAGAGATCAATTATTTGTAAGTTATGGAAAATACAACCCAATTGTTTTTTAAAATTTCAATCCACCAACTAGTTTTTTACATTCTTTATAAAAAAATTGAATTTTAAGAATTGAACTCCAACTTGGAAGTGAGTCACCCACCACTATAATGTATTCTGTGGATGCTTTTGTGGTCACACACTGAAGTTCACAATTGAAGGGATACTACATACATTCACACGTTCAAACGTATCATTAATCTCCACTTGAAAATTCAATATATTTTCTTTGTCAAGCTACATAATTATTATTTTCAAAAAAAAGTAAACAACAAATGTCAAGTTGTCACTAACAAATTAGTTATATAAAGTCATAATCATATTTTGGATTTTCTTACGTGAAAATATCAGCTAACCCCATTTTATTAATCGTCATCATTGCACAAATTTTTGAAAATATATGGTCAAGTCCTTCTAAGTTTTCAAATGATATATGTCATTGAGTTTCTTTCATCTCTTGTGCTGTTAAATTTTACTCAGTCTCGGACAATTAACCATATATGTAATACAAGACTCACAACTAATTTCTGATAAAATAAAATGATGAATTGATGTTTTCATCTATGGTTAATTTTTATATATAATGAATTCTCTCTTATCAGCAAGAATAAGACTAACAGAATAAATTCCACCCTTTTTAAATAAAGTCAACCGTAATCTTGTAGATATAGTCAAGCCAAAAATAAGCAAAAAACCTTGTAGATAAAAACGTGACTATAGAAGAATTACTTTTGATTGAAGCCGGCAATACACACACATGATCTATTGATATTGAATATGGAGTTAGGGTTAAATTTTTTATATTAACAAAAATTTGGATGAATTGACTTTTAAGGCTCATCAAGATTCTCATGTTTCATTACCCACAAAAGTAGGTTTTTGAGGGAAAATCACAAATAAGGACATGTGAAAATGAGAAATTACTATTCAGGACCATCAAATGTTGAAATTAATTTTAGGATCATGAACCTCTTTTTTTAAGTTTTAAAAATAATCTTTGACTAAAATATCATTCCTTCATACTTGTGCCTTGTCTTCTTTTCAACTTTAATTCTTCTCATTCTTTTTTTATTCATTCTTGCTTGTCATTCAATTAGACGATGTTGTTAGCCTACAAAGTTGCACTAACAGAGCCCTACTTGGACATCTTCAACTCTTGGATCGATACAAATTGTTGACTCGGCTAGATCGAAGTCACTTGTGACCCCTCCATCGCCCACATAGCTAACATCAACCTTGTGACAAGTCAAAGAACATGATATTCAAAAAAGCTGGCCGCTTCGGCTACATGACTCTGCACCATGTAACACCTAATTATTTTAAATTCAATTAACTAGTGGATTAATGTTAATTTTTTTTAATCTTTGGTAGAAATAAATATTTTTTGTGAAGATTGAAGTTACTGCCATAATTGGTCAATCGCTTGATTGGTAGAAGTGAGAGGAGAACCTCTTACCTCTCTATTCTCGTGTTGAATGCTAGTCTTGTATTGACTGGTCAATATAGAGGTCATTCGTGTGAGGACATGATTATTGAAGTCACAACCAGCTGAGGACGAGCATGGAACTTAGCTCTAAATTTTGAAAATTAGATCCGAAATGGGGTGTCTTTGAAATTGTGTCATGGAGCAGCTCTTTGGAGGAATTATAGTGATTTGAATGGATGATCTGCATATCTCTTCTTCTATAGTGCCTTTCCCTTTCTCACGGTTGAAGTATGTAATTGATTTGTGATTGTTATTATCTTTGTGATATATATGCTTGCTTCCATATTGGCATGTTGGATTCCATTCACAACCTTGTCGCTTCGATGCTTATTATGTCTTGGTACAGTTTCTGCATCTCAAAGAGTAGATCTGGACTACGATTATACATGTATGGTTTGCTTTTGATTGTTGTTAGTCTCTGAATCTGGCTTTGATTTTTTTTTTAAGATAGAATTTTCATTAAAAAAATGAAATTATAGGCAGGGGCAATGCATTTAAATTGTATTTATTTATTTATTAATTTCTTCTCTGATGGTAATTTCAGTGATGAAATTTATTCGGATGATGCTAATTTACTTTTGTTATTGATTCCCCTTTGGATCTATTTGGATATGATTCTTGATCGGAGATCTTTTCATAGTTGTGATATACATTTGTCAAGCTTTTGTTTTTCCTCTCTATTTTTTTTAAATAAACACCAATTCTGGAAAATAGTATGCTCGTCCTGATATTGAGTTACCATTAGGTAAATTAAAAATAAAATGTCTGCCCGTAGATATTTTAGACCAAGACACGAGTAAAAGAAGGATTTTTTGTTAAAATATTATTTTCAAAATTACAAAAAAGGCAATGATCTTAAATTTAATTTCAGACATTTTGATTTTAAATAATTATTATTTAAACCTAATTCTGAAGTCACACCTAATTTCAATGTGCCAGTCAGAAACGGAATTTGAAACGCACGCAGTATTTCTAGAAAAATTTGAAGACGTTAGGGTTAGGTTTGAAAATTAGGAATGTTAATTAAATGAGATTACAAATGTCAGAGTTATAGGATACAAAACTTCAAAAATTAAAATAGAAGACGTCTTCTTCAGTCTTCACTTCGGAATTCAGAGATGTGTTTCACAAAATAAACCTACGACCTACCTAGCTACGTTGAATGTTCCATGTCCTACCCTAATGCACCACGTGGACCAATCCTTGATTAATTATATTATTTAGTCACATAGAAAATTCATCAAGCTCATCATTACTTTTTAATCTGTTTCATTACATTTCAACAAATCAGATCCTCACACTAATTAATTAAGTTTTTTTTTTCTTCTTGTTTATCACTTCAGATAATCATTGCCTATGTTTCTAGTCATGAGGTAGGGATATTTTTTATATTATCACTTACTAGTATTTTTTTAGGTTATCACTTTTCAACAAATTCATCTTCACACTATTACTTAACATTATTTAATTAGAATTAATTAACAAGTTGCCTAAAAAATAATTGAACAAATCAGTGTTAGTGCTTCTCCTGATCAACGTCAGAAATGATCACTGTTGTTCAATGACATTGAAAAAAAAGATTAAATGTCAATTTGACCTTCAAATTAAATGACTAAGAATATCCGAAACTTAATTTTTTTATTTTTATTGGATAACGTTCTTCTTTAATTTTGAAAACAGGTCATCTTAGCATTAATAAATGACAAAAAAGATCTCAAAAATTATAAAAATGTTAATTTTTTATTCTTTTATGTAATTTTTTGATCCTGTCTTAATATTTTTGATTATTTTCTATATTTTTAGTCAATTAACATTGAGAATTTTCAAAGTTAAAAAAAAAAGTTACACAAAAAATAAGTTTAAGTCTCAAATGTTCTAAATTTATAGTTTATAGGCCAAATGGCCTTTTAACCCTTGAAAAAAATTAATATGTATTGATATATATAATTAAATTATAAAAAATTGCAACTTATTTTTTCTACATTATACTCCCCTTATCCAAATGTAAATAACTTTTAACAATAATTTACATATCAAAAAAATCTTTCTTTATGAAAATATATGTTTTTTATCTTTAATTCTAATTTCTGACGAGGGGAAAGAAATTTATAAATTCACATACATAAAAATCAGGTTAATAAATGTGTATGGAGGGGTTAAAATGATTTTTTTTTTGCAAATAATAAGTACTTATACTTTTTTTACTAATATTAACTAGGAGAAAATACTACGGCTAATATATAGTTGATTGATGCTTGATACTTTTAGTATATAATGATCAAAAGAAAAAAATTATTGATTCATATAATTTTATAAAATTTTATTTTTATTTATTGTAATTTTTTTAATGTTTTCATTTTTTATGAGGATTAAAAAGATTAAAATCATAGGAACTTAAACAAAAAAAATCTCATCTAATCTTACTCAAATTATATACATTGAAAAAAATTATAAAATTAAATGTAAAATTTAATAAAATATAAAGACGGATGATTGTGTTTCTAATTAATCAAATTCTAATTTAAAACAAGCGAGACATTTTAAACCACGTGTTTGTTTCACCTATGGGAATATATACTTATATATTAAAAATAGTATATTAAAGAATATAAGGACAAGACAATGAAAATGAAGGGTAGTAGTTGGTGCCCACTTTTTTTTTTTAAATTATTTTCCGGTTTGCAGTCACATCAAAGGAACTAATATTTTATATTGAATTTAAAAATATTGGTAATTAAGCTATAGTAATTACAATTAATGGAAATATCACTTCTCAATCTTAAATATATTCTTATAAAGTAAAATCTATATGGGATAAAAAGATAAAGTAAGATAGTATCCTCGACCTTTATATTTTGTAATAGAATAATATTTGAAAAATCTTCCCACATAAATTATTGCTAGTTCTTTTTTATTATAAAAGTTATAATCAATTACACAGAGAATTCATATGATTCATAATTTATGAGAAATACAACTTCATATAATTTATAAATTTTCTGATATTGATTAGATTTTAAAGACATAAATTTTAAAGTTATATTTCAGCTACAATGATCGTTTTACCTGAACGAAAATATTTTATTTTTTTGCTATTTTATTTTATTTTTTAAAGCAAGGTTAAGGTTCAAATGAGCAAGAAGCTTATATACCCAAAAAAAAGAAAACGTTATTAGACCTTAAATTATCAACTGAAGGAATAAAATTAGCTACCAGAACGTTGTGACAAAATAATAGCATATAGGTCAAATAATACTACCTCCCTGAATATTACAAGTCATTTTTATTGAAGTATCATGTTAAAAAATATAAAATTTTAAATTTTTAAAGTATGATAAATAATTTTTTATTTAAATATTCTCAATCAGGAGTATAGTTAATAATATTTTTAATGAAAATACCTTATTAAATAAAGTATGAAAAATATGTAATCTTAAAGATAATTAAATAAATTATTGAGAATATAATTTAATTAAAATATCGGGCTGCAATATTTCGTATTATTCTAGCAAAATATTGAGATAAGCAACACTATTTACATGTTTAATACTATATAATCAAAGTATTTTTTTAACATGTGTTATTTTCTCCATTTAAAATATAAATATTTTTAATTAATTTTATTTTTAATAAAATAATTACTATCTTCTATATCATTTTTATATTTATTCTTATTTAATAAAATATTTTGTTTAAATAAATATAAAATAATTTATTTATTAAAGGCTTTTAAAAAATACAATAATTACACTTTAAAACATTAAAAATATTTATATTTTTAAATATTTAATTTTTTAAAAAATATTTTATACTTTTAAACAGATGAAATATTTTTTAATTTTTAAAAAATATGTTGTTTACCTATTAAACATTGAGGTTAAACAAGTAAAAAATGGTAATAATAGGTTGAAATCAAATAAAAACAAATATGGGTAGCAATAATATATAGCAATAATTAATATTAACCTCACGTGTCGGTGACCTGACTTCTGCTTTTATATCTCACAAGCCTCCGTCCACAGGTCCCTTGCCATTCAACCCCCAAGCAAACAAACTTCAAGTGCCTCCCTCCCTCCCTCTCTCTATGTGTGCGCGCGCGCGCGTGTGTCTGTGGTCTCAGAGGAACTTTGAGCTTTGAAGGAAGGGCATGGTGATTCTGATGGTTGCAGACAAGCAGTGTTGAAATTTATGAACTACAAGGGCTGTTCGTCTTCATCTTCAATAAGCCTGGCAGGATTACGAAGAATCTCAGTGCCACTCAGGCTGAGAAGGAAGACCAGGAAGAAGAAGATCCCCAAGGTCAAAGACAAGTTAATGGATTTCTGGCACAAGATGATTTTTCCTGTTCGCCGTGTCTGGCTTGCTCTCTCTTCTCGCCTCAAGCAAGCTCGCCCCAATGGTACGCTTCAATTCCCTCTCTGTGTCTCTCTCTCTTTCCCTCAGATTCATGTCTTAGATTTGTCTGCAACTTTCTTCTGCACATTCTTCTGAAAGCGTGTTGGTTCATGGAAACAGACGCGTGTACGGACAATTCAACCATATTTCTTTTTTTGGTTTCGGTGGGTGCGTCTGTTCGTCCGTAAATTGCTTTACGTTAAGCAGGTCACTTCAAGGCAAAAGGAAGCACTTTTATTCTGTCTTTTAAATAACTGCATAAATCTTCAGCTATTATTCCTACTTTTTCACATCACCACACAAACACTCACACTGAGAGATTGAGAAATTGATGTTTTTCTTAACCATGAATGAATGAATCTTTTTAAAACTTTGTAAGTGGTAACTAACCTAACCTAACCTATGATCTTATTCTGCCACCGAAGGAGAAGAAGAGTCTAGATAGGATCGACATCTTTTTCAGTGCAACTTTATGCCCTTGTCTGTTACTTTAGTCTTGTAACTTCAAAGTCTATTTTATAAGCACCAATACTTTTTCCTCATACCCACACATAATGGCCTCAAAAGTGGCTTCCCCACCACACACAGCCCAATGAATGACTTGTGACACCAGAGCCAGGTTTGTTGGGTTTGGTCACTGTACAAAGTGATTGAACATTGGATTTTTTTTCCCCTGTTTTTGATTGCAGGGGATGGGCTGCTGAAGCTTCAAGATGATGTACAGACATGTGGGTATCAAGATGTTCAAGTGATGTGGGAGATGCTTAGAAGAACAGAAACTGAGGTTGTGGACAGCCATCAGAAGAGGAAGCAACAGCCATTCTGGGGAGTCTTTGTACTGTCTTCTAATGCTAACCACAGTGATGCTTCATCGGAATCTTCCGAGTCCTCATAGTTGTTGAAGAGAAGCAGACTCATGTTTGATGATGATGATGAAGAAAAGAAGAAGAAGAAGCCTTTACTAATAAAATCTGCTGCTTATGTTTGGATTACCAGCAGTGCAGAGGCATATAACATCAAACATATTGTCAGCTTTCTCTCTCTCTTACAACTGATATATATATATATATACCTACTTTGTGACAGACAGTGATATTTGTAAATACATCAATGTATTGTCAATAGCCAACCCAGAAGCTTTCAGGAATTGCTTCTTGTGGTTTCAGGCTAACTTGCTTCCAACTCATCCCATTCTAAGGTTTTTCCTGTCCTTTTTTTTTTTGGGGTACAAAGGCAAGCAAAAGCTTGAAAGAAAGAAAAAGGAAAAGGAAAAGAGAACAAACAGATCAAAGCCTAAGCATAACGTTTGTCCTCTGAAAACATTCTAAGACAGCCAATCGGAAAACCAGGCACCCAAATAATCTCTGAATGTCCACTATGGCCAATTCTAAGGTTTTTCCTGTTCTGATCATTATTCTTTTGATCAGCTTAAAACAGAAATCTCAAGACCTTTTTGACAGTGAAATGGAACGAATTAACCAAACAAGAGAAAACTATGTAAAGCCAAACAATGGTATAATTAAAATCCAATTCATATTTATATCAAATTTTAACATGGTAATCTCAACTCTTCCGTGGGGGTGAGGAGTTTAAGAGACTCTAATTACTCACATCGAGCCTATTCATGTAAAACAACTTATAAACAAGCTTGGGTCTAACTATAAGCTAACAACCACTAAATCTGTATTCCTCCTAAATAGGCTGAACAATGTTCGATCGGAAGATGGGTTGTATACTCTCATTTGATTGAATTAACAATCTTTATAGTGTCATGTGCAATACTCACTGGGTGAGAAGATTTGGGACATTCAGCGCATCAAAATCCCTCCTAAATAGATCAGAATGAAAAATTAGATTGGAAGATGGGGTGCATATATTCTGTGTGTGTGTTTTTGAATCTACCAGTCCACTTATCAGATAGAATGGCATGCCCATTGAGAGGTTCTAAGGACAAGGTCTTATGGGCCCTACATGTGCTAGCTTTGAAAAAATGCGAATTTGAAGGTGGGGCCCTGAATGGACTTGCAGGGGATACTTTCAATGCATCCCTGAAGTTCCAGCATGTACAGAAACTAACCGATCTATCAGTTGATTTCTAAATTGCAAAGGGCTAAGGATATGGACAAGGAAGCTTGTCTCCTATGAGACGTCAATAACAAACCTATCCAGAAAACTACTACTCGGTGCTTACTCCCATGTCTGCATATTTCATATCTGCATCATCCACACACTTTGAAACATACATAAAAATTAAACTTCATCAGTTTATGGCTTTGTTATCAGCAGAACATGATTTTGGGTTATTCAGAAAACATGATTTTTTGAACTAATGACAAATACTAACAGTCTTAAATCTAGTTTTCTGAAAGATCTGTTCTCATCCATTCATCATGGATGGTGAGATTTTTGTAGCAAAAAAGAAGCATTTATCAATTATTTGAATCTGATGATGAAATGTTAATGGACAGAAGGAAGTGATGATGACTTGATTACATCAGATTGGAACATATGAGGCTAAACTGGGGACATAGTCATGATTTGGTTAACAAGGATAATATTATCAAGTACATGAAAACTTTTTGTTAAAAAAAAAAAAAGTACATGAAAACTTGAGTCGAGTTTCAAAGAAAAATCTTGAGGTAATAACATAACATTGTGGGTAATAGCTATAGAGCTTTAGCCTCGTTTGTTTAAATTTAAAAAATTAAGTGGTTTTTTAGATATTTAGATATTTTATGGATTTTATTAAAAAAATAAAGTAGTAAATTTTTTAAGAATTTAAGAATTTTTTTTACTAATTTTTATTTGAGTTGATATTTTTTCTTGATTTTAATGAAAAGTATTGAAAATGACTTATAAATAGTATTTAATAGAATAAGTTAAAGTATGTTATGTTTTTTTAGAAACATCAAAAGATTTTTAGCAAAATTAAAAGGAGAAGACTTTAGTATTAAGTCTTATATGCTTAATATATTTTTATCCAATTAAATTAGAGCAACTAGATTTTAAAATATTAATAATACTAATAACAAGAATTTATAAATTTAAATTATAAAGTATTAATCATATTAATATGTGGAATAAATAATGTATAAAAAAATTCATATATCTTGATTTTGATGAAAACAAATTCTTAAGTATACGATGTTAAGTATATAAATTTTTATTTTATAAATAAAGTATATAGATTTTTCAGATTAAAATTAAATGATGTGTGTTATATAATACGTAGTTTTAAATAGTTATGTGAGTTATATTTAGATTTTATAAATTTAAATTATTAAAATTATTAAAGTAATGTCAATAGCCAATCCCAGAAGCTTTCAAAAAAATAATTTTAACAATTTAAATTTATTCTTTAAATTATCCAAATAATACCATGTTTCCAACCTTCTAAAGCTTGAACAAACATGATAAAATTTCCAGTTTAACTGTTCATGTTTGGATTGCCAACAGTAGTACAGAGGCAACTTTCTTTGTGTCTCACACTGATTGCAGACCTGCTTCGTGTCAGACAGTGATATTTGCAAATACACCATTTGATTGTCAACAACCAACCCATAGGCTTTCAGGAATAGCTTCTTCTGGTTTCAGGTTAACTTGATTTTTGCTTCTCTTTTTAACTGACAAGAATATCTGTGTTAATCTACAATGCCCTCTGGGTAATAATTATTCATACCATCAGCATAAAATTGAAATCTTGGGACGATGAAATGAACTGCTCTTTGTTTCTGAATCAAGCAATTCAGAAAGGCCAAAAGATAATCTCAACTTGTGTTGAGTTGGTTAAGAGTATCAGCTAAGCTTAAGGCAGGAGGAATGAAGAATAAAGTTAAATTTGAACAAGGGTGTATTTCTCTCTCTCTCTGTTTCTGAAACTACCCATCTATTTATCAGATAAGATGACATGTCCATTGAGAGGTTCTAAGGTTGTGGACCGACATATGCTAAGTTTGAAAAGTGAAAAATTTGAAGGTGGGGCCTACAATGGACTTGGAGTGGACACTTGTAATCCATGTTTTGTACAGAAAATACCCTATCAGATGATCTCTAAATTACAAAGGACAGAGCATGGACAAGGAAGCTTGTCTCCCATGACAGGTCAATAACAAAGCCATTGCCATCTGAAAACGTCTCTCCATATTTGCATCAGCCGCACAATATGAAAAAATATAAACATTTTTGTGTGGAAAAATACAAATATTTGCATATTCATCATGGATGGTGAGATCTCAGTATCAACAAAGAAGCACGCATCAAGCCTTTATGCTTATATTCACATCAAATTGAAACATTCAAAGTTCAAGACTTGGGACAGAGATATGATTATATAACAGCTGTTCTCGAGTAAATTGATGAAAGCTGTTATACAAGGGTTTTGTACATATGTTTTACAAACTAAAGAAGTACAATATTTCTAAGGACATTGATGTCAGTTGAAGGAAAAGGGAAACACAAACCAATCCAGTATGCAATATTTCTAAGAACATTAAGTTGTACAGACAAATGCCTCTTTTCAATTCTCCTAGAGCAAAAAGTCCTGCAAATCTCTAAGTATCAACTCCCTCTCTTAATCCATATTCACAGCTTTGCCAATACTGAGTCTGCCATCCATCAAGCCAAAATATTTCCTGCAAGAAACACATATAGACAATGTCAAAGTTGGCCTAGAAACAGGAAAAAACAAATTGCCATCTGCCAATGTAGTTTGCAATCTTCAAGTTAACATTATGTATATAATTTTGACAGGTGAATACACAAAACTCACTTTCTATCAAACCTGAGTTACAAGTATTAAGAACTAGAACTTGCCCCACTTGCACCACCTTTGGAAGCAGAAGTAGAACCAGCACCACCTTGTAATGCTTTTTAGGATCAGGAGAACTAGAACTTGCCCTACCCTTAGGAGCAGAAGTAGAACCAGCACTACCTTGCTTTGCCTTTTTTGGATCAGGGGAACTAGAACTTGCCCTACTTGCACCACCCTCCAATGCTTGTTTTGGATCAGGAGAACTAGAACTTGACCTACTTGTACCCCCCTGCAATGCTTTTTTAGGATCAGGAGAACTAGAACTTGCACCACCCTTAGAGGCAGAAGGAGAACCAGCACCACCCTGCGATGCTTTTTTTGGATCAGGAGAACTAGAACATGCACCACCCATAGAATCAGAAGGAGAACCAGCACCACCCTGCAATGCTTTTTTTGGATCAGGAGAACTAGAACTTGCACTTGCACCACTTAGAAGCAGAAGGAGAACCAGCACCACTCTGCAATGCTTTTTTTGGATCAGGAGAACTAGAACTTGCCCTACTTGCACCACCTCTAGAAGCAGAAGTAGAACCAGCACCACTCTGCAATGCTTTTTTTGGATCAGGAGAACTAGAACTTGCCCTACTTGCACCACCCCTAGAAGCAGAAGCAGAACCACCACCAATCTGCAATGCTTTTTTTGGATCAGGAGAACTAGAACTTGCCCTACTTGCACCACCCCTAGAAGCAGAAGCAGAACCACCACCAATCTGCAATGCTTTTTTCGGATCAGGAGGACTAGAACTTGCCCTACTTGCACCACCCCTAGAAGCAGAAGTAGAACCACCACCAATCTGCAATGCTTTTTTTGGATCAGGAGAACTAGAACTTGCCCTACTTGCACCCCCCCTGAAGCAGAAGTAGAACCAACAACACTCTGCAATGCTTTTTTTGGATCAGGAGAACTAGAACTTGCCCCACCCTGCAATGCTTTCTTTGGATCAGAAGGACTAGAACTTGCCCCACTTGCACCAGCCTTAGAAGCAGCAGCAGCACCCTGCAATACTCTTTGTGGATCAAGTTGACCACTGTTATAACTGGAAAGAGATAAAGATATGTCCAGCTTCCCTTTCCATTCTTCACCAGGCTTTATAGTAGTTCCTTTCTCTACACGGGCCGGCTGGACATTCACCATCTGTAGATACTCATCCTTCCCCAGTATTGCCTTGGCTTTCTTCTCCCATGGATTCCATACCCCTGTAGAAGAAAATGAAACTAGTATTAACCACTGAAAATTTTATAAATGCAGCATCATATATTATATAGATCAGTATACAACTTTTACACTAGACCACAGAATATGAACAATTCAAACACATAGCTTCGGAAATAATTAATCCTATACCAGCATCAGGAAGTCCATCTTTGCGCAATACGTATGTTTTCTTCCTTCCATGGTCTATGATAGCAATTTTGTTTGAAGTATTTAGGTATACCCTGTCAATCTTTATTATCAAGAAATGAACTGATGTAAGATTGATAGTCATTGTTGTAACATACCCTGAAAAAAAAAAAAAAGAAATTAAAGAATCATGAAAATTGAAACTAATTTGAGAATAACAACTACTAGCCTCTTCCTCAAAGGTTAATGAATCCCCTTGTTCAGTAAATCGCTCTTTGTTCTTTAAGTTGTCCAGATAATCGTATGTTTCAAACCCTTCTATACGCACTTCCCTAAATAACAGCAACCAAATGACAGAAAAAAGTTGACCATGTGAACTAGTTACAATTCGACACATTAGGCCAGAGAAGATGATGATTAACAAATTTTCACATGCTGACGACTAAGTATATTAAATGTGCATTGTAAGAAAACGTACCCTATATCAGGGACAAGAAAATGTGAATTATAAGCGAACGAGAAAGTGAAAGGTTTCCCATCTCGATTAATATTTCGAATACGAGATATCAATGTCAAGTTTCCCTCAGGTGCCAGAGATACCCTAAGACGATACTCGTATCTGCAAAAAAAAAAAAAAAAGAAAAAGAAAAAAAAAGAAAAAAGAAACAGAAAATTATATAAACTTTTTGGCTGTTGGAACAGAAAATGAAAAAGAAACAGTTGCAAGTATTGAAAGTTGTTGTTATAATACTTGTGAGGGAAAACAAATCGATCTTCATCAGAATACTTAAGAATCAAATCAATGAAAGCTCTACGAGTTCTCTCATTTGGAAGTGGTGGGGGAGAAGGGTCCACAGTCCAAAACCTGGTCCTAGCAAATCCATAGCGTTCAACGTTTCGAAACGTGAACTGTGCATATGAGGGACGACAGGGTAAGTAGTGTTTTAGGATCAGGAAATAATCGAAGGAAATAAATACATGGAAGATGAAGATTATACACACACACATACCTCAGGAAAACACATTTGTATACCACCACGTATAGGTTTTGAAGGCTTGAACTCAGCCTGCAATAATGATTCAGTTTATAATAAATACAGTACAAAAGAATCAATCTTTCAAACAGCATTGTTATAGCATTGTTTTGTGAGATTGATCAAACAGTGTTCATGAATATATATATATATATATATAGATATATATTATGCTGATGCATAAAAGATAACATGTCGTACCTTCTTACTCAGAAAGAGCATTTCTTTCCCATGATGATTCTTCCAAGATAAAACTTGCGCTCCATACAGATACACCTGTGACAGGTACATTTAAAGAAAAACAAATTGAATATCCAAGAAACAAGTTGAAAATAGAATTAATCTGAGAAGAAAAATACGGTAAGAAGTTCCAAGAAACAAATCGAAAATGGAATGATCATCATCATCATCAGAAGAAAAATAATGCAGTGACATTCCAAGAAACAAACTGAAAATATATGATGGAATCAGAAGAGAAAATGCAGTAAAAGAAACAAATCGAAAATATATAAAAGAATCAGAAGAAATCGATTACATACTTCAGCCGAATGTCCACCAACTTCTCTAAGAACGAACTTGTCGAGGCCAAAGATTCCCTTACACTGCTCCACATACACTATTTCTTCGCTTGCACTTGCGCTTGCACTTGAACTTGTACTTGCACTTGCACTTGAACTTGAACTCGCCATTATCTTCCACTGATCACACTGCTTCGTTGCACTTTCACTGCTTCTTTGTTTGTTGATTGGATCGCCAACTTCCTTTGCGGATAGTTTCTTTCGCTATTTATGGCGTTGTTGTTGCTCATGGAGTGAGCAGTGAGATGCATAACCGATTCAGTTACGTCCCTTCCACATGCAAATTTAAAATTAAAATTATATAAAAACGTGAAAAAGAAAAGAAAAGAAGAGAAAGAATGAGAACTTGTTGTTCAACGTACTACATCTTGAGTCGTTTATCGTCCTAGCTATAGAATTGTAGCAATGGTGAATGAGAAGACACATTAAATATTAAATTAAAGTTATGTTATTTAATGGTATAAATATGTCTTTAGATCAACTTTTTTTTTTTTTTTAATACCGATTCCTTCTTTAGTGTGATTGATTTACAATTATTATGTGTAGTGGATAATTTCTAATTTCTAATTTAACTATAATGGAATTTAATCATCACGCTTTTTAGATACAAGTAAAAAATAAAAAAAGAAAAAGAAAATCGTCGCATCGTGTTCAAAATATTTATTATTGATTTGAGAAAATCTCAACTTCAATTTTCAAATCATATATATAATGGATAGATAAATTTATTAATTTTTAATTGACATAATGTGACATGTTTTTTTTTTATTAAAAAAATTCTAAGTCACACATCGCTGATTGATTTAATTTAGCAATTTACTGATGTACTAATTAAAATGGAATTTTTGGGACACATATTAAATTGGATGCTCAAAATTTAATTTGATAGATTCAACATTTTAAATTAATGTTAAATATCATTAGATTACTAGAATCTCACATAATATGACTCAATTAACAAGACTGCTCATTCAATCATCATGTATTAAATTATAGATTGCGTACTCAATATTTCAAGTTTTTCGTACCAATTGCAAACAATATATATTCCTTAAAAATGGGACCCAACAAATTTAGAAATTGGTTTCAGAATATTAATTTTAATATGACTGATTGATTTAATTTTTCTCATCAAAATATAAAATGTTTTTAAGTTAATTTTCCTAGTATGAAATCCTTTGTTAATGTGATTGATTCCCTATTTTACGTTGGATTTGATAGCTTTTAAGAGAATTGCATCCAAAGACCTTCGCTATTACAATATATCCCTTTATTAGATGGTTATTTTAAAAATTATTTGATAGTTTTTAACTGTCAAGTAATGAGACGCCATATATTAATTTAACGGTTAAAAATCATCAAACATTTTAAAGATTACTTGACAATTATTTTAAGATAACCGTCAAGTAATCACTTAAATATTAGCAATACAGGTGTATTGCAAGAATATACTTGATGGTTATTTAGAAAGAATAGTCAAGTACTTTAAATAACCGTCAAGTATGCATACTTATTTGATGATTATAATAAAAAAATTGTCGAATATATTTTGGCAAATTCTTTATTACATATTCCAAATACTTGACAGTTATTTCATAATAACCATCAAATAAGTATACATACTTGATGATTATTTTAAAATAATTGTCAAGTAAACTTATGCTTGACATTTCTTTCTAAATAATCGTTAAGTATTTATGATGTATTTTTTTAAAAATTGAGGGCTGCTTGCAAATACAAAGTAATTAAATATATATACCTGTCAGTTGACAATAAAAAATAATTGAATCATTATTTATATTAAAATTACAATTTAAATATCTTTAATTTTCTATATCTACCTATACCCTAAACCTGATGCCATAAAAAATCTATAACTTTGCCTACTTTATAAGTTAAAATTTCCAAACTAACTTGCCTCTGACATAAAATTGGCAAAAAAAAAAAAATATATATATATATATATATATGTATGCCAAAACTAATTGGGCTTAATCATTGCTGCTATCCACATGTTAAACATGGCCTGAGTTACCTCTTCAAGGTTTTCTCTATATTTGCAGCTACATACCGAACACAGTAGGCATCCTAAAAATACTGTGTGCAAAGAGTTACAACAAATTCAAGTTAATAACTATTTAACAAAAGTTGTTAAAATTTATAATTTAAGTGTCATTACATTTAATATATACCTTGTTATGTAATGTGGTAAGGACATGTGTGATAATGTTCTTCAGGAATCTCATCAAGTAATAGCCACAGTCATTGCTCTGATCTGATTGGAGTGGACACCGTGAAAAAAAAATCACATATTAATAAAATAATAGTTAAAAGATCACAATTTGTTGATTAAAAACTCAGCCCATTAGGTTTACCTTAACTATGACCCATGTCTCACAAGAGTTCAATGCCCTTAAGCTGGGGGATAAGGTCGTGTTGGTTGCAGTAGAATACAAGACCATAGCTTTGAGAAGGAAGTAAAAAATAAATTTCAAAAATTCAATATATATGGATATTAAAATAACAATTGATAAAAATTTAACTTATTTATTAAAAAGTTCTAACATATCTGGCCTATTTGTTGCTTAGTTCTCCATTAAGAGGATCGAGATATCAAATTTTTAGAGCAACAGAGTTAACCATAATAAGCATCCAGTACCTCTTAATAAAAAATAATAAGTGTTATCAAATACGTAAATATAAAAAATATTTACTTGTACCAAAAATAGCTAGAAAGTGGCTCACCCTTGGCAATAAGAAGCAAGAAATAAAGTATCATTACCTGCTCCTCTATCTTTGAATTGATCCAAAAGCTGCCTTGCTTAATTTTCAAGAGCTTCCTTTATAATTCCATTATAGGCAGAGACATTGTGGAAATTAATCAGCTTGAATCTCGACTCAAGGCCACTAGGAACCATAAATGAGGTATAAAGGTGGTTAGGTGAAAAAAATAACCAAGTTAATACACGCTCATGCACACACACATATATATAATTTAAGTAATTAACTGAGCATTATAGAAGAAATACCTCATATAGAAGCTCATCAGATTAGTATTGGCCATTTTTTGCTCGAGAATTTCATTTAAAATTTCATCCCGGACAACTTCAAACAGGCTTCTTGTTTTACAAAAGGCTGTTATAAAGGAGGAACTCGAGGTACAAATTTAGCATCAGGATCTTTCAAATATCTTTGTGTGATGAAATATTTGAAAGACCGTAGCGCCCTTCCAGCCTTTTGTAGGACAAAATTTTGCTTGCACTCATCAATGTCAAATCCTGACTATAAAATAAAATAAATAACATATCAAATGTATTAATTTTAAAAATAGTTTATACTATAATATACTTAGTAAAGTGTAATTTACCGCTATAGTACCCCAAACAAGAGCCTTCGTGGCCTCATCTACTTTGCACCATGATTTTACTGTGATAGGCATAGTAGTTTTTGCCACCACCCTAATATAACTTATGAATTTTGAGGATTTAATTGCTTGCCCTTTCATGTTCCATTGCACATCAATTTTTTTCCTGCAGCTCTTGTCTTTATCACCTCTTCCATTATCATTAGACCCTGTTGAATATTATTGTACTCCTGCTCTAGCTTTTTTTGTATACTTGGAACCTTAATCGAATTTGTAACTAAAATTGATGAAGGGGTATTAATAGACTCACTATCAGAAGCCATTTATTTGTAAAGGAAGACAATTAAATGAAACATTAATTAACTTAAATAAAATTCACACAATTAATTCAAACATTAATCAACTTAAATAAAAATAACACAATTAATCAACTTAAACAAAATTCATACAATTAATTCAAACATTAGTCAATTAAATAAAAAGAACACAATTAATCAATTTAAACAAAAAGTTCCATCATTCAAATTCTCATATAACTTAATTATAATCAATCAAGTTATCCAACAATAATTGATATAAAAATTTTATCCTAAAAAATTCGATAGCATAATAGCTTAAAAAAGAGAGTTTTTCAGGTTTTAAACCCTCTCTTTATTCAAAAATTTCATCATTCACAAGTTCTCATATAATACTTATACCCAATCAAATTATCCACAGCAACAATCAATACAAAAATTTTATCCTAAAAATTTAATATAACTTAATCATATCTAATTAAGTTATCCAACAACAAAATTATTACCATTACCACAATAAGGGAAGTAAATTTTCAACAAATTCATATAATACCCAACAGTAAATTAATTTTCATATAATCTTAAATTTAATTTCATAACTAACAAAGAATAAAAAACCAAAGTCTATATATATTCAATCACAAATCATAGTTCTAATGAACAAAAAATTCATATTCCAATCGCTAATTCTAATCAACTCCCTAATTACAATCAATTGACAATAATATCACAAGGAAGAAAGATAAGCCAACTTACTTAAGAGAGGCAAAGCACGAGGATGAAGAAGAAGGGTAGGGGAAGGAAAAGAGAAGACAACTCACATTTTGCACTATTGAAAAGCAAGTAGGGGAATTTTAAGTTAAATTTATCCTAAATATTAAACCTAAAAACAAATTAAACAGATGAAGGAGAAATTAAACTTACATATGAAGGATAGAGAATGAACCCAAAACGCTCGAAATGCAGATTTAGATGAACGAACAACATACTAACTCCAAAAAATAAAACCCACGAGCAAAACTCAAGAAGAATCGAGTCTAAATATGTGTTTTTAGGTAATTTCAATGATGAAAAAATCATTTTGGGTGTATTTTTGAAAATATTTAAGTTGTAAAAATGTGAAAATGAAAGGTTATAGAGAGTAAATTTAAAAAAAAAATACTTGATGGTTATTTTATAATAACCATCAAGTATTCCTTACTTGACACTTGTTATTAAATAACTATCAAATAAAATACAGATATACTTGATGGTTATTAATGAATAAGCATCAAGTAATTAGTTTTTTTTATTTTTTTATTTAAATCATATATTTGATGTTTGTTTACAAATAACTGTCAAGTACATACTTGACTACTTGACAGTTATTTGTAAACAAGCGTCAAATATATTTATAAAAAAAACTAAATCTAAGATGCATATATATTTGATGGTTATGTCAATATAATCGTCAAATATATACTAAATACTTGATATTTGTTTTTAAATAACTGTCAAGTATTTAGCGTCTTTTTTATTTGTCGTTTTACAATTATAACCGTCAAATATAAGACATCGTATTTAGCTTATTCTGTTATAGTGCTTACAAATAAAGATTAATAACAAGTCATCATTTAAAAAAAAAAGTCATTACTACTATTTTAACAACAAACAATTTTATATTGGTCCTTATTTATAAATAATTTTTTTGAAAAATCTTTGGATGTGATTCTCCTTTTTAATTTGATGTCACACAAATTATTATAATATAATATAACATAATGTAAATATTATATTATAATATTTAAAATATTTTTAAGGGAACTTATCATAATAATGGCTTTTCAGTTTTGTATGGAATATTATTTTGTGAAAACATGTAATTATTATTGTTAAAAACTTAACCATAACTTGTTAAATTTTGTAAGACAAAATAATAAAAAATATCAGATAAGGCTTAACTTTTAATAACAAAATGTGTTTCTATAAGACAATATTTGATACAAAATTGATGAATTTTTATTGTGATAAATTTTTTTGAGAAGGATTTAAATGTCGGTCTCTGTATAAATAAAGTAATGATGATTTTTAACTAATTTATTGGCACAATTAATTGTTGATAAATTTTTAAATGATAATATAAAAATTAAACTAAAAATTTTCTAAAATAAATTAATATTTAATTAATAAAACCTTTTTACATATGTAAACAAGATATTTGGAATAATTTATAATTTATTCAAAGTAGGCGATATTCAAATATAATTAAAAATAATTAATATTTAATTAAATATATATTATCGATTTTGAAATTATTTCCCTTTCAAAGAAGGCATTTTCTGTAACACTTGCCCTGAGTGTTATCCAAAAATCACACAAGTCAAATAAACTAAGTGTGGTTAAGGAGTTAATCCTAAAACTAACTTAGGAAACAAACCATTTAAATCACTAAACAAATATACGATTGCAAAGTAAACATTTAAAACCTTAAAAAAAAATTATAGGTTCTACCTATAGTGCACGGAAGCAAGTTAGAAAAAAGAAGGGTAAAAATATGCTGTCATGACAGCATTAAATTGCTGTCATGACAGCCCTCCCGGTTCAACTTCTGGGAGGCGCCGTTCCGCCTTCGATCTCCGATCGAAGAAATTTTAAAGCTCACAAGTCACATTCAAAGGGTACTATAAGTGTACCAAATTTCAACAAGATCCAACGATCAAATTAAAAATTGAACATGTTACAAATTTAGTCAATTTTGCTGTCATGACAGCATGAAAAGCTGTCATGACAGCACTTCCGGACCAACTTCTGGAGTGCACCATTTCATCATCCGACCTCTGATCGGAGTGATTTCAAAGCCCACATGTCATTTTTAAGAATACTATTAGCATACCAAATTTTGAAAAGATCCAACGGACGGATTGAATTTTGTGCAGGTTACAATATAACTACTGTAGCTGTCTTAATGCTGTCATGACAGCACCTCCAGACCAAATTCCGGAGTGCGTCGTTTCTCCGTCCGATATCCGATCGATGTGATTTCAAAGCCCACACGAAGCTTATAAAAGGTTTTACTTGTGACCCAAATTTTAGAGAAATCCAACAGTCGGATTAAGATTTGGACACCCGGATGCAAAAGTGCAGCTTTTTGGTAAAAACCATTTTCAAAATTGTCCAAATCTCATCCTAATGGTCACAAACCTGTGGGAACACTTTGGACACGTCAAATAAGATTAAAAACACCTGATAGAACATTCAAATGATGGAAAAACCCCATACATCAAAATTTGACCACCCGGGTGCCATTTCCCAAAATGGACCCTAAACCCCCAAAATGCACAAATCATACAAGAGTGGTCACAAATCAATCCAAATACCATGTATTTATATAAATACATATGCTAAACATTTTCACTTGGCTCAGAGCTCCTTGTGGGGCCCACGCACCCACTCTCTCTATCCAAGCTGTATGTTTGCCCATAGCACACCATTTGCAATGCAACCACTTTACATTTGCTTATAAATC
The DNA here is from genome assembly GCF_029017545.1 of Prosopis cineraria. Classification (NCBI taxonomy): domain Eukaryota; kingdom Viridiplantae; phylum Streptophyta; class Magnoliopsida; order Fabales; family Fabaceae; genus Prosopis; species Prosopis cineraria. The sequence continues at coordinate 34,203,508 of NW_026555343.1, forward strand.
ACATATATATCAAAATAAAGATCTGCTTGTAATAGAAACTTGGTCTACTAAGTAAATCCATCAAAACCACACACCATAACCAAGTTTCCTAGCCACAAGTCTGCAAACAGACAAAAATTCATACACAAGCACACAATCCACACATATTCACACACACACACACATAATCATATCCTACTGGCAACCTAATCTTAAATACATTACAATATATTTGCTCAAAAGAAAGGGGTTGCAGTTCTTTACAAATCACAAGCAAACCCCTAGCTTTGCTCCTTTCCCCGTCCACCACTGGATCTTTCGCCTGGACCTAAAATATTGAAAAGAAAGGGGTGAGACAACCACAGTCTCAGTAACAATGAAATCTACATTGATTATTACAAAGTAAGCCATAATCAAATAAACGAATAATAAATTCAACATAGTATATAATTTAGTCATTTAAAATGCATAAATGCATGACCTAGGCCGGTATGGCCTTTCATGACCAACAGAATGCCCCCTGGTACTCTTTAACTCGCAGGTAAACCTTATACCTACTTGTACCTCCACAGGCACAAAACATAATCTAAGGTATGATCTAATCCACCGAACCTCCTATGCCCCTTCGACGTGAATCCTAAGCAGTTGAAGCTAACTCCCTCCCAGAGTCAACCCAACTTACTTTCCATGTGAGGGCTACCTTGGCCTAGGCACTCAACCTCACACTTCATATATTGGATTCCCTCCCCCACTGAGAGATGTCGAACACTCAATACACTAACCACTTTAGTGCACTGAGCCCACAATACGTAAGACAACACTGAGTACTGACAGTGTGCCATAGAATATCAAAAATCCACATCTTCTCATTGGTGAACTCCCACCGAGATCATGCCTTTTACTCTTGTCTACCTTTCCTGAGTATTGACCATTCAACACTCTAAAGTAGTATAATATTTATAAATCTCATTTCCATAAAAATATTGTTATTAAACAATTAGAAAACATATTTGCACTATAATCAAAGTAGTACCCCATAACCCCTTATAAAACACATTTAATCTTTTAAAACATGTAATGCATGATAACTAGTAATATTTATTCAAAAATAGCTAAAACAAAGTAATAAGAAATATAAATTCTCCTGTTACCTCAACCCTTTGGTACCAAAAGGGTTCCCCTTGTACAAAATAGGGCTCGGCTTGTTCCTTACTTCTCAATAAGTTCCACCAACAATTTTCTACAACATATAAGTGATCCACATCACTTATCATGACAAATAGCATTAATGAAGACTATAACTCATACCACACAACTTGGGTCTATGAGTCATAATCCACCCTAATGGTCCATATATTAAACCAACCATTCACATAGTATCACTTAACCACCAAAACCATTTATTAGCCATCACTAGGCTAATTTTCAATTTATATAATTTTTTTATCAATTAAGAACCTTCACTTAGTGTCACCAACTTTCACTATTAGCCCTTATAATGAAAACCAAACCTTAATTTAAATCTTATTGGGCTCAAATAGCAAAATTATAACTAAATCAATAAGCTTAAACCATTGAAAAGCAAAAACCCAATTTCTCAAGGTTTATTTTGTGCCCAAAACACCTCTTTTCATCCAATTATCCACTCAAAACATTAGATCACTATATAGAAACTCAAAACATGCTCCCTAGGATCCAAAGAAACAAAAGCTTACAAGAATATAGCCTTTGGGATCAAAATCTAAAAATTCCTCTTCCAAAAATTGAAGAAAATCAAGAGAAAGAGAAGAGGATTGAAGTAAGGAGTTTACCTATCGTGTAGCCGAGCTCGCAACGGTCGCAAAGACTCCTAGATCCGAGCCTAACTCCCTCTCTTTCTCCTTTCTTCTTCCTCTCTCTCTCTCTCTCACGTGTTTCCTTTCTTTCCTTGTTTTCTTTTCTGCGTTTCTGGTTGGTTTTTCTCTTATAAAAGCTGATCTAAAAGTTTGGGAAAATTACAAGAAATGGCCCAACATTTTTTATTATTGCACAAAAGCCCGGGTCAACTTTGGTAATTTTTTCTATAGTTAAAAATCAAATAAAACCAAACTTTTGCTTAGTAAAATTCAAACTCTGGGCCTCTATTAAATTATTCTAAATTTTAATTTAATTATAGATATTTTATTTTATTTTTATTTATTTTTTTAAATAAATTTGAATCTTAAAATTTTTAGGATGTTACATTTTCCATGTAGTTAATGGACGGAAACCATCCATAAAACCTTGAATGGTTTTACAGTTAATTAATAATACTCTACTCTAATCTAATTTATAACATAATCACACTTATTTTAAGAATAAATGTTATAATTTAATATGTCATCAATTCAAATATAGGGAGACAATTACACTCAAGGACCGACATAGATATCCTTAATTTCTTAACTAATTATTATATATCAAAATTAATTTAGAGGATTGTATTACTATTCTTTTCACTTAAAACAAACCCCAAGTGGTCATCCAAGTTAGTTACTGGCGAAAAGAAAGTGTAATCCAAGTTAGTTATAGCCCATCTACGTTCAAGGATAAGGGAAAACAGAAATCGGAAAAATATGAAGAGAAGAGATATTGATGTAAAATAAATATAAATAAATATGTGTGTGTGTGTGTGTGTAATATGAAGACGTAAATATTAGACATACAGTTAATTTTTATGTTAATTTTTCTTTATCTTTCCCTGAGTAGTAAATGGTTATACAAACGTATGCCTATTAGTCTCAAATATGATATTGCAATTTTATTACTAATATAATATCATAATAAAAAATATTTTTTTGAAAAAAACATATATTATACTCCTTCCATTAAAAAATATAAGGTACTTTTTGAGGAGTTGGATGTTTAAAAATGTAAGGCATTTTTAGTTTTTGAGGTGTAATCAATGCTTTTTTTTTTCAAAAGTACCCCTATTGATAATGGTTTTATATTTATTGTAGGGTGTTTAATAGGGATAAATATAAAAAGATATGGTTAGTTGAAAAGTAGGTACCTACTTTATTGGAAGGTGAGATTCAGTTAAAAATGTTTATATTTTTGAATGGAGAGAGTATAAAATTTCAAAAACAATAGTTGAATTAAAAAACAAACAGGTGAACTTTTGATTAAAAAGTAACTTAATTTAATTAAATTTCAAGAAAAATTAATGTAACGTAATTTGATTAAATAAAAACTGGACTAAGCGTTTGCACTTTGCATTTTCCTTGAACTGCTGAAAATAAGTTGCATCATTTACAACTTGAAAAAAAAAAAGTTTATTTATATAAAATAATAAAATGAGTGAAAATGTTAAAAAGGAGCAAAACTTCACAAAGGAGTTTAATAATGAAACATGTACTATCAAATTAATATGCATGCATTATTTATTTATTTAACAGTACTAAAATTGATTACCAAATATTCTTTAAAAAAAATATGTGCAACAATAATACAACACATGTATATATCTAAGAGGAACCTGTCTTTCATTTCATTTCAACGAAGAAACTTTCACATAACGACATGCATGCATGCATGCAAAAGCAATCACCAAAACTTGGTTGATACATATATATGATTTATATTGTATTCTAAACAACATATAATCATAAATTTTAATTTGTCAAAAATCAAATACAATCTTTTTTTCTTTTTCACAACCCCTTTTTTCTTGATCTTTCCTCCATGAAGCAAATTCCTCTCATATATATTTGGATTAATTACTACTGCATGTAAATGGCCCACAACAAAGTAATCATAATTGCTAAGCCCATGTTGATCCCGGCGTTGGCCGTAACCCCACTATCGGCCACCGGACCCGGTGCCGGAGATGGTACCGGTGCCGTTGTAGTCAATGGAGCCGGCGATGTTACTGGCTCGGGAGAACTTACTGGCACCGGAGGCCTTACCGGCACCGGGGACCTCACTGGAACTGGCGATATTACTGGCACCGGAGACTTCACTGAAACCGGTGATATCACTGGCACTGGTGTCCTCACCGGAACTGGTGATATTACAGGCACCGGCGACCTCACTGGAACGGGTACCGGCACTGGCGTCTTCACCGGAACTGGTGATATTACAGGCACAGGCGATCTCACTGGAACTGGTGATACTACTGGCGCTGGCGATTTCACTGGTACAGGTGTTACTACTGGCGTTATGACTGGTACCGGAGATTCGACCGGAGCTGGTTTGGGGGATGACGAAGGTGGAGGAGAGGTGCTAAATAGAGTGGACGGCATAATGACGGTGCTGATTTGGACGACGGAGAGATTGTAGGGTTCAGATGCAACAGATTTAACCAAATTAGCACCAATAACAGTGCCAGATTGATCGGAAGGCGAAGTGAAGGTGACGGCTCCAGTGTTCATACCGGTGATGTTGACAAACCCTACTTGGCCGGAAGCTAGGCCGGTGGTCTGATACAAAGTGGTGACGACAACAGATTTGCCGTTAAGGTTTTGGAGTTTCTGGACGTCATAGTAGTCAAGCAGGACATGGATGCTGACGACTTTCTTGATGACATCCATGGACTTGCCGGAGAGAGGAGAAATGCCAGAGTTGTCGACAACGAGGACGGTGACAGGTTGGCGGCTGTCGATGTCGGCGGCGAGCTGAGTCTGAGCAATGTAGTTGCTGAAAGTGGAGAAGGAAGGGTATTGAGAGAGGACTTGAGAGATGTTGAAGGAAGAAGAGAGAGAAGAGAAGTGAATTAAGAAGAGAGAGAGAAGGAGAAAAACTGAGATCGACATTGCTGAAGCAGAAAAAAATTAACGATTGAGAATAATTAATTTACAGAGAGGCACAGAGAGAGGGAAAGAGAAGTGTTATATTTATAGGTATAAGCATGCGCGAGTGTGATGAGAAGAAGGAGCTTGAGAGTCTATTTCTGTAGCAAGTGAGAAAGCGCCAAGTTTTGAGGATAGGTTTGTGGATGGAAAATGACAAGGCTTGGTCCACGCTTATCAAATTTGACCATATATACCGATTTAAACTCTCGTCTCTAATTTTAGATATATATATATATATATATAACACAAAATATTTTGATCAATATTATTGTTGAAATCTCATGATGGCATTTCTGTTATATGTACATGTGTGTGTCATTCATTATTGTATGATACAAATTTACTCATATGTATATTTCAAAAAATTGTACAAGTAAACATATCTGCCTTCAAAGACATGCCTGCAGACTAAATTAATTTGATTTAAAAGATTTAAGATACTAAAGTGAAAGCAAAAAAAAAATATTATTATTTTTTCTTTTTAATTATAAAAGTGGAAACTAACAACTTAAAATTACAAATGGTGTAAAATTCGCTATTTTCCATTTATAAAGAAGTTTTATGCCATTGTATAAGCACCAAATGCTTTACTTCTTTTTTAATGTTCTGAGGCATACAAAATTTAATTTTTAATTTCTTTAGAAATATCACTGATAAAAAAATGGAAAATTTTATTTAAAATGATTAAATTAAGAAACATTCATAAGAATCAAATTTACAAGAGTCTATCTGCTTAAGCTTTTAACATTTGAGATCTTTAGAAATAAATAATCTGTTAATTTAGTCCTAGTAAATATTTTTTTTTAAAAATTATTCATGGCAGAAATTAAAATTTCCTAAAGTAATGATGAAATTGCATTAATATTTTAAAAGCAATAGTTGAAATTACAAATTACGAATCGCGTACAAGTGCATTTTTCGAAAATACCAGTATATCAAAAGAACCCTGCTCTCCGTCAGAATAAAACTACTTCCAACTTGGAAAACGGAACGGGCCATGTACTCCGTTTGTTCAGTGCTAATTATAAAACTATTTCGTACTTGATGAAATTCTGCTCTGTCAGGATAAAAATAGTCACTAATGCCCCAAAATTTTCACTTCCCCTCAAATTATCTCAATAATTATTAGTGTATGTTGTCTAGCAATCTTAATAATAATCCAATGTATAAAATTAAAAGAAAGGGTATGACAAAAATAAACAAGGTTGATTCCAAAGCTCGCAGGATGAGCCAAAATACGAAACATATATCAAGAGAAACAGAAACAGTACTGAACCAACAAGAACAAAATTTCGAGGCTTGCGATAATGAGGAATTGGAATTGTGCTTTTGTTCATCAGGGAGCAACTGAAGAGAGAGATTGAAACAATTTATACATGAATGAACTTCAGCAATAACTTCTGCAGGATCAACTTTTGATTCCTTTATGCAAAGCCTCATGTCAGTATTCTTCATCAAACTGCAATATAACAACAATAGTAGTCCCATTAAGTGAGGTAGATCTATCAACAATCAAAATTTTGGATATATTGTCAGCCAAAAGATCTTGTTTAATAATAACTTACATTTTATTCTGTGCCCGTTTTTTTGCAAGACTCAAAACTATATATTTCACTCTCCTAATATCTTTTACACAGTCTGTCCATACACGTCCAAATCATTATAAATGATTTTCGATTATCTTTTTCTCAATGGTTATCATGCCCACTACTTTTACATTCGTTTATGCTCATTATAGATTTTACTTTTTTATGTATGCCCACATATCCTTCAGACTACAATAGTCATGGACAAATTAGAACGTGATTTTTTTCCCAGATGTTTTTTTTAACACCTTCAAATAAAATATAAAAACGTTTGGATAGGATCAAACATTTTGTGAAAATTAAATATTTTCTAAAAAATGCTAAAAATAAAAGACGTTTTAAAAAATTCGTGACACTTTTGTGATTCAGTATATATTTTAACAGCATGATCATATGATCAAACTTATATATAACATGGATGAATTAATGGACAATAATGGCACCAAAGAATATGGCAAGGAGGAGGTAAGTATATAGTATTATGGATACTGGTGATAGAAGCTTAACCAGACGACCAAGTGACATCAATTATTCCTGGATGACTAGTCAGTGCTGGGCAGCATGCTCTGTCGGCTGCAAATTCACAGATATAAGAATTTGAAATACATGTTTAAATACTGAACAACAGTGGAGCAAATCTACAACCAAGATATTAAAAAAAGATAAAGGAATCATACTCGAACCTATAGAACTAATAGCAATAATTTCCTTACATTAAAATTTAAAAGATTTTGTTTTTAAAGTGATGAAAAGCAAAGTGATAAATGTAAAGGCAGAGAAGCTGCATCATCTCATTTCCATAAGATCTTTAAGAATGAGGTGTTTTTTCTGATTCAATTGGTATATGATTCTTATCGAATTTATTATTAATCAATAACATATTTTTACTTGTACAAAATATATAATTTAATGAATAAATTCCCTAACAGTGTGAAGACTTTCATCTGACAACAAGAGATGTAAATCAACCACCATTAATACCCAAGACAAATGCACAAATAAGAAAAAGGTAAAAAGATATTTGCCACATGCTTGTATGAGAAATTAATTTGGATTAGAACTGCTAGATTTGTGGGTGATTCACTTTGGTGCAAACCTAAACTACAAATTAAACCTTCATGCTGTGATTATTTTGCAGTAAATTTGACGATGGGCCACCCTTAAGAAAACTTTGCCTTTGTTTGGAATGGGAAGAAAATAGAGAGGTAGAAAATTAGGAGATAAAGTTAAAGGAAAAAAGACATTTTCCACCCTTGTTTTCCCCTAATTTCTCCCTAGAGAGGGGAGAAAACTAAAGGAAAACTTTTATGCTAGCAAGGGAAAATGTCTTTTTCTCCCACTTCTTTTCCTTCAGTTTTCCCTCCTCCCTATTTTCTTTCCATTCCAAAAGAAGGTTTAGCCTTTAAGAAAGGTGGGTAAGCCAAATCAGAGTCATCAGTTACCTTTTCTGAGTCCACATTTTCAGATGTAACCTTAAATCGTCCTCTCTGGTGAACAACTGGTACCTTTGCTTTGTCGTCATTGTCATCAGAAGTAGATACTGCAAGAATAGATTGATTAATCCAGAGGGAAGGAGCCACCTGGCAGGCTTTCAGAGCTCAGCCAGTATTATGTTAATCATTAAAGCGAACTGTTTGCGATGGTCCCCTGAAGTTGACAAGTAACGTACATGAACAAAGAAGAAACGTAAGCATGTACCTGACGATTTTGAAGCTTTAGAAGAAAGGTCAGAATGCGTATCATCCCTTGATAGGGGAACTGTAGTTGCATTGTTGTTTAAGTTGTTCTGGGGCTGATGTTGCGGCTTCTCCCTATCATTTGTTCATTGACATTAATGCATGCAGTGGATCATAGATAAAATATGACAATGCGGGTTCAACAGATGAAATAAGATATCTTAGTTAAAAAATTTGAATGTTTTGCTTGGAAAATTACAATAACAATCATGGAAAAAGATAGAAACAAGAAAAGTTCATGCTTCAAATTTGTATCTTTTGTTTGGAAAATCAGTAAGCCTAATAAAGAATTGGTAATAATATTTTGGCTTTCTACTTTATTTATTAAACCGGGCATTTATTTACGTATTTCTTTACCAGTTGAATGATAACCAAATTGTTTCTCTTGGGTAAATCAAAAGATAAGTTCTACCAGATAACAGGAAGAAATAGAAAATTTGAATGAATACTACTACCCATTTTCAGAATGAGCAGGCTTGTAAATCACCACCAGAGTGCCAAGTTATTCCATGATGGCAAAAGCTATGAGTAAATACTACAAGCCATATGTATATATACCTTTCTCCCTGGATAAATGGAGGTGTAACTTGGTCGGAGATGCTCATTGAAAATCTACCATGAAGGGAATGAATAGCTGTGGCCTCTACAGATCTCCCACTATTTTCCCTACCAGATTTTTCATTCATGTTATGATCAACCTGATTATCAAGAGGGGATGAGGAGTGCTGGGAGACGTGCTGCCTATGGCTTGAACTGGTGATGCTAGAATCATGATCCTCACATTTTGACCTAGAATGGCAAAACATGACAGTAATCGGATGAGATTGATCAATCCTTTTTTGGTGAATGGTGCAGTAGGTTATGTCCTCTAAATCAAAAGGAAATTTCCCAAACAACTCAGAAACAAGCATCAGCCTACAAATTTTTGCTCTCAAAAGCTCCCACATTATGAGTAACAGGGGAAAACAGAAACTAGATTTAAGAGTGCATGCTAGAAAACACACTCGGTGCAATTTAGTGTGGAACCAACTGTGGGACCAGAAGTTGATAGATTTTGAACCTCATCATTGTTGACCTGTGGAGCAGTGGGCAACGAACCATTAGAAACTACTCAAATGAAAAAAATTAAAATTGTTTCTCCATTATTGATGGAAAAGTTCAAATAAAAAAAAAAGAATTTATTGTCATACAGTACATGTGCTCCTATTGTACAGATAATGAATTGTAAATACCATATCTGCAATTTGACAAGGATCCTGGTTTTGACGTGATGATGGCTTATTACGTTCATCTTGTGTAGAAAAGGAATTTGAACATCCTGTATGAGAGATATCATCTATGGGGTCGTCAGAATCCTGGATCTACAAAAACAAATGAAAGTATAGTTAGGAATTCTATTGCTCCAAGAGCTACATGTGCATTGTGAGGGACAAAAGATTCTGCATCTTGCACACCAAGGAAGCCTGGGCCTTCATATCATCAAGATTGAAGTTCCAGCCACTAATTCCTCGTTTGTATTCATCCTGCGGAGGATCAAAACAACCATGTTAACGGATTGTAGGGTAACCAGTATCAAACAAGAATAAGAAACCAAAAAGAAGGAGAAAACCAAAGCTATGTAATCTAATTCATTTATAGCTCCAGCTTTTCAAAGTAAAAGTAACACACACGTTAGTTCTGGTTGAATTTGCCTGGCCTTGACCAAAACACAAGCATGAGTAGGCTTTTTAGATATGTCAGTAGTCTATGCCTAGCATTTTCAACTGAACACAGATGCTAGCTTTTTCTCACCCAAAAAAAAAACCGGGGGGGGGGGGGGTTTGTTGGGGGGGGGGGAAGCTGAAAAGTTGTTAACAGGAAGATACAGCACCAGTTGAATTTAAGGAGTGCATGAAAAATAATCTAACACACACACACACACACACATTTTAAACTGCATAACTTAATGGTGACAATAGGGGCTCAGCAATTAGGAATAAGCTTCATCTACCTGAGATATTTCTTCCATTCGCCCATGAGGCATTTTCTCTTGAGCAAGCATGTCTTCTTCTTTAATCTGCAATAGAAAAGTCACTCTATGAATATATTTTCTATAATTACAGGGGACAAAAGAGAAGTCATTTTGATAATTTGGAACCTTTAGGGCTTTCATACGATCACCTAAAGCAGGCAGACCCTCCAAAAGTTTTCGTGAAATATAATCATTTGAGCGAGCCTGCCTAAAGAAGGAATGCTTCAACAACTTTTTGGCAGTTGGTCGTTTTGAAGGATCTTTCACTAAACAACTAGCAATCATCTGTTTAAATGACTGAGAACAGAGAAGAAAGATTGTGAAAATAAGAAAGAATTCAAGGATACTTATTTGTTGAAAATATAGAAATAAGAAGTGTTAATATATATCCTTGAGAACTGACATGAGAGAACTTCTTATCCCTTTCATAATCAAGGCCAGGCGGTGCTTGTTGCAATGTCATCAACAGTACCTGTTTATGTAAAAGATTGCATCATAATTGACTCCTGGCAACGCCCATTATGGTTTGAGAAGATAACATCCATACCTTCATTGGTGGATACTTAGAGAAAGGAGCATGACCATGGGCAAGCTCCAACGCAGTTATGCCAAATGACCAGATATCAGCCCTGCAAATAGGGAAAGCCATTTTCAACTGCATATTAAGATCAGGCTTTCCATAGAGGAAGTGAAAAAAGATATTGCCCTATAAAAATATACTCACTTGAAGTCATAACCATGTAGTTGCTCCATGACCTCAGGTGCCATCCTGGAACAAAAGTATTAAACTAAATTATATGTTATTCAACAAGCAACAAGTAAAAAATGAGTAAATAACACAAATCTACCTACAAGTTTTGCTGAAATTGTTTAGACTTCCCCTTATAAAAATTGCACCACTCTTTAGTTCAATTTAGATGTTTTGACTGTAAGTACCCTTCATTAATCTTAATACTCAATTTTTGTAGTTAAATTCAATCAAAGAACATTTTTCTTCATTTTTTTTGGGTGCATATTTGGATATAAATTCATATTTCTATGTTTAGGTCACAGGCATTTTGGACCAAAAAAAAAATTAAAACTGGACTAATGTGTATATTTCTAAAATACAATAGAAGTTTTATAATTTGAGTAGATGGTCCGTATAATTTATTTTGAAAAGAAAGAACAGCTATTGAAGATGTTTACTGGCTAATTGACTGCCTTTCCTAATTCATAAAGACATCTAAAAGTGCACCAAGTTCCTCAAAAATGTAAAAACAATTTTAAATTACATATCAACATTTTAAAGAGGAATAGAACATGATATGACCATTAGATCAATGTTCACTGTAAGGGGGAAACTTTAAACTTACCAGCAGGGTGTCCCCACAAATGTTTTCCGTGTGCGTTGCCTGTCACCAGAATCAAAAAGACAAGCAGCTACACCCAAATCTCCAAGCTTGATTGCCCCGTGGTTATCAATTAGAATGTTCCCAGCCTATAGGACATTATATCACATGAAGGGAAGGAATGTGAGACTATATACCTGCAAATTTTTATGAAGTATGAAATTACTGTTGAAGTATTAAAAACAACAGAGTCATCAGTACTTACTTTGATATCTCGATGTATATGCCCATGCTGATGAAGATATTCTAAACCCTTTAAAACCTCTCGCAATATTGTGGCTATTATAACCTCCTCTAAACCATCAGGGTAAGCAGCTTTCAAGATGTGAAGACAGGAACCGCCAGCCATATATGGCATAACAACCCACAGATTATGATCACTAACGAATGAGCAGTGTGATTTAAGGACATTAGGGTGGTCAATTAGGTTCATTGTGTGCGCTTCCCGAGAAATGTTATTCTGCAAAAAGGGAAAAAATGAACAAAGGCATGTGTTATACAGCAATTTAGAAGTTAGTAGTAGGCAAATAAACATATAAGAAACTTGAAGCCATGCAAGACAAAAAATGTCTAATGCCCAGGTCCCAGAGTACACACAAAATTAATAGGAAACCTTTTAACTATTGTTCAATTGCTAACGATTTTTAATTTAATTGTAAGAGAGATGTTACTCAGATCAAATAAGATTGTCATTCTTATAATGTTCTTGTTTTTTTCTGGTGATATAAGCGACTCAATGCTTTCTTCATCTCATTCAATACTGAAAGCTAAAGCTTGAGTAAGGACGAGAATAAAGATCTCGTTCTCTGGATTTCTTGTTCATCCTTTTTTGCAGTTTCAAAAGCTTCAGCAACACGTTGGACATGGTACGCGTGTTCGTAACTTTCTCCAACCAACTAGAACAGGATCCAGAAAAAACTTTTCTGACTACTTAAGTTGCTGTATGGCCAGCCACAGCCTTCCTTCTCTAAAATTGTTGCAGTAAAAACACCAATTGCTTTTTCCATAGTCCGTATTCCAACTTTATGCTTTTTATTCATTCAATCATTCATTAAACAATGGACTAATTTCACCAGTGCAACTGATTTCTAACAAAAATAAGTTAGTAAATAAATTAAGCAATACTCATCATGATGAATGAATAAGAATGAGTTACCAGATTAGCATTGTCGCGTTCAAAATCGAGAATTTTGATGGCAACAGTCTCATTTAACTGTTTACAAAGAGCACGGTGTACCGTGGCACTCACGCCATGGCCAATCTCCTCGTAGAGTTCATAATGCTCGGAACCAATTGGATACTTCTTCTTCTCCACCTCCACAACGTGATGCTTCTTCTTCATCTTTCCTTCAAATCCAAAAGCGATGCAAAAAACAAGATTGAAAAGAGAGTGATCACACTTTAGCTAAAAGGTAAAAATCTTAAAACCAGAAGCAAAAATTTCATTCTCCAACGAGAAAAAGCAGAACGAAGGATTAAAAAAAAAACGCTCAAGGGAAGAAAGATAGAGAGGAGAGAGAAAAAGCATTGGTGAGTGAATACGGAGAGATGAGGATGCGCGGGTTGAGGTTATCGCCGACGTCTCAAGCCCAGATTTCTCGTGAAGATGCACATACGCAACAGAATTGGGGGAGAAACTTCTTCATGAATTAATTTAATTTAATTTTTATTTTATTTATTTCTCAGAAAACTTTCCGTTACGCGGATATCTGATAATCAAGATAGAGAAGAGAGATCGGAGAAACAGGGGACGGTGAGCTCAGTTTATAGTTAACGTGTTTGCTGGCAAGCTCAACGAACGGGCACGTGGCTTTCACGCTCTCTGATTGGTCAACACTGCAAATCTTACTTTGGTCAAATTTCTGTTGTATTTATCAAACTGAAGATTTCCAAGTTTTTCATAGAGTTTATGGGAGATTCACGTTTAATTACTACTCAAATAAATTATTCATAAATAAAAATTAATTACCTTTTCATTTTAATAATAATCTATGTTATATTAATTATTATTTGTAAATAATTTTTAAGTGATTCTTAAATGTAATTTTTTTAAATTTTTGTGTCACTAATTTTGGATTACTTCTATACTTATCTAACATTTTTCTGTTAATTTTATACTTTACAAGTCACCTCTTAAAAAATAATTGATATTATCATTAATCACTTTCTTCTATTTTTTTTTACAAGTGAATAAAAAGTTACTATGAAAAAAAAATATTTTTAAAGATAACAAGGGTAAGTTGTGAATTAGAGAAAATAATGATAAAATTCCTCTAAGTTATATAAATGATAATCTAACTCTCTCAAAATGTTATAATATCATTAAAATACTTAGAGACTTTTTTATTAATAAATTTTAAAGTAAAAAATCCACTCCACTCCTATTGAAAATGACAAGATCTAATTATAATTTTGCTTAAAAAATAAGAACTTTTATTTTATAAATTGAAAAATAACTTGTTAAGTGTAATTTTTATTATTAAAAAATAAGCTTTAATCACAATTTTCATAAAAAAATAACAACTTTTATTTTGTAAATTACAATAATTAAATAAGAAATCACAACTTTATCAATAAGGACAAAATGACCTTTTTAATTTAAAATTTATTGACACGAAAGTTTTTAAAAATTTTAATGAAATTATAACATATTAAGGGACTATATTATTATTTATATAATTCAAAGGATTTTATTATTATTTTTTCCTGTAAAATTGTGTCTTTATTTTCAAACAGCTTTAACAATTTATTTAACTACTTATTCTTGTTTTTAATATAAGACAAAGTCAATTAATTTTATACTTATAAGAAATGTTAGTTACAACTTTAAAATTATATCAATATATATATATATATATAACTTTACAATTTTATCCTTTTTGGCAATTAATAATCATAATAAGTTGTTGTTTAAAAACTCAAATGACAATTAATGAATAGGGAGTAAAATTAAAAAAATATTAATTATTTTGAATTATCTTATATTAAGAAAAAATTTTAAACTTCATCTTACATTAAGAATTAAAGGAAGTACCTTTCATTAATTTCAATAAGTAGCTAGAGATAACTTATATATAGAAAGATCAAAGGCCGAGGGGAAATCTTACTTTCTGATGTACTTAATTAATATTTTTTTAGAGGATTATTTGAATCCCACTAGATCTTTATTGGAGGACCTTTTTAGCAATTTTTTTTTTCATTTACAAGACTTAAGTTCACCATGGTTAAACATATCGACTATCAAAATTGCTTTATTTTTCTTTTTAGAGATATCAGGTAAGATGGTACATTATCTCCCTATCTTTATATATTGTCTTCTAATGTTTTATTATTGCTAATCATCCAGTAAGAGGGGAAACAAAATTGGAAAGGTATTAGCATTTTTAGGAAAGGAAAGCCTATCTCTCATCTTTTTTATATATGCAGATGATTTAATTCTCTTTTTCTAATGCACAAGAAATAGTTTGGAATAGATTAAGTCTGTTTTAGAAAAATTCTGTTGTTACCAGGCATAACATTAACAATCAGAAATTTTATACTATCTTTAGTCCCAATGTTAATGAAGTTGACAAAGAAAATTGGGCTAAACTTTTTGGTGTTCTAATCTCAAAAAAAGTAGGGAAACATCTAGGTACTTGGATTGATTTGGGAAAACAGAAACTCTACAACCAATTGTTTGAAGCCATTGATAAAATATTATCTTCCTAAAAAGTACACCTTCTTTGGCAAAACTTCAAGGTATCATATCTGCTACTAACATCTATCAATTATTGTGTTAAACTACCTTATCACATTTGTAAGAAAATTGATACTGGATGCATTGATTTCTTTTGGGGAATAGATTCAAAAGATAATAAACCAATGCACCTTACAAATAAAGACACTTTTTTTAAACCTATTGAATATAGAGGACTTGGTTTAAGACTGACCCACCTTATGAATAAAAAGCCTTACTTGCAAATTGGATTTGAAAATTGATAGATGCATCTCAAGATTCTATACTCTTTGACACTTTAAGGTTTAAATTCATCAATGTGGATTGTCCTTCTTTAGTCAGGAAGCACTATAACACATCTTGGATTTGAAAAGGAATTCTTGGATGCTCTAACTTAACCACTTCAACTTAAAATCAAGAGTTGGCAATGGGCAACAAATCAACCTCAATAATCCTTTTTGAAAGCTTAGTTTTCTTAGTCTAGGAACTGAATTATGGCCACCCAAGAAAATCTTGGGCTTTATTATCACTTTCTCTGTACCATGACATCCTTTAAAGTGGAACAAAAACTATATTGCTAGGATTTATAATTTTACTGATTTGCATCAAATTCTTCTCTCTCCAATTTTGACTCATGATCAACAAGATAAACTAACTTCGCTAGGCAACTCCCTTGGGTAATTGTCTTGTCAAAAAAGTTTCTTACAAGCATTGATACAAGAATTTCTTTTGATAATCTATTTCCTCTTCCTTGAAAACTGGATCTATCCAGGAAATTCCTTTCATTCACATGGGAGGTATTTACCAAGGCCATTTTTAGCAAGCGATGTTTTAAAGCTTCATCGTTTGCAAAACAACACCAAGTTTGTTTTTGGTTGTGATGATGATGAATATATTAGTCATGTTTTTGTTACTTGCCCTTTTTTTCCAAGTAATTTGGTTTGGAGCTTTATTAGTCACAATTGATGAATTGTTGCTTGAAAATAATTTTCAAAATATTATGATTGTCCTATTGTCTCTTTTTAAAGATAATCAAATCAAATTAACATCGTCAAGCAAATCATCATTTTGATTTCACTTATTTGGAGGGAGATAGAGAAAACTCCACCTATGTTTATAGCCGGTCTCAAGCCCGGGTAAAGGAGAAGGGTTGTATTAGGCCATCAACTGTCAATGTAAAACTCTGTTGAATCTATTATGAACATGGACAATAGACGTTATGATGTTAATGCTAGGTCGTTGCCCATAAGTAACGCGCTGCATGGCTTGAGTACAGTAATAAGTGAGTTAGAGTCGCTGCATCAGCGTCCAGATGTAGTGTTAAATGAGCAAGGACTACCGCGTCATTCTTGACGTGTGCGGCTAAAAAAGTTAGTCCATGAGAGCAAAATTAGATTTGGTACTTGAAATGTTAGGACATTGAATTGTAAACCTATAGAGGTTGTAGGGGTTATGAGTCAAAGGAAAATTAAGATCCTTTGCCTGCAAGAAACAAAATGGCATGGAGAAGAAGCTAAGGATATTCAAGGTTTTCAAACTTTGGTATACAGGAAAAGTAAGCGCATGCAATGGAGTAGGCATCATTATTTATAAAGAGTGGAAGAAGAATGTTGTAGAAGTTAACAGAATTGGAGAGAAAATTATTTCCTTAAAAATGATAATTGGATGTGAGACTGTTAATATTGTTAGTTCTTATGTGTCTCAAGTCGGGACAAAAGTCAGTCTTAAGGAATTATTTTGGGAGGATCTAGAGGGGTTGATTCGACAAATACCATAGAGTGAAAAGATTTTTATTGGAGGAGACTTTAATGGGTATGTTGGGAGGGAGGCTGGTCAGTATGCGAGGGTGCATGATAGTTTTGGTTTTAGAGAGCTAAACAATGAAGGACAAACTCTTCTTAATTTCTCATTGGTGTATGATTTTAAGATTGCCAACATTTGTTTCAAGAAGAGAGATGAACATCTCATCACTTACAAAAGTGGAGCCTCAAGGTCACAGATTGATTTTCTTTTGGTTAGGAACACAGATAGAAGACTCTGTAAAAATTGAAAGGTGATTCCCGGAGATGCTGTAATGACACAACATAGGGTCCTAGTCCTTGATGTGTGTATTATGAGTAAAATTCAAAAACGTTGACAAGTAGTAGCACCAAGGATTAGGTGGTGGCAATTAAAAAGTGAGAAGCAAGATATTTTCAAGCGGAATCTTTTGGACAAAGGAATTTTGAAATCTCAAGGTAATGCTAACATCATATGGGAGGATATGGTTAAAAAGATACAAGAGGTTGCAAAAGTAGTTTTGGGAGAATCAAAAGGTTTTGGTCCGAGAAATAAGGAGTCTTGGTGGTGGAATAATAGTATACAGGACAAAATCAAGCATAAGAAGAACTGTTTTAAAGCCATATATTTGTGTAACAATGAGGAAAATTGGGAAAGGTACCATATGGCTAAGAAGGAGACTAAAAGAACTGTGGGTGAAGCTCGTTTTAAAGCTTTTAAAGAATTTTATAAGAGCCTTGAGACGAAGGAAGGAGAACGAAACATTTATAAGGTTGCTAAGAGTAGGGAAAAAAATCAAGAGATCTAAAACAGGTAAGGTGTATTAAGGATGAAGAGGGAAGAATTTTAGTTACAAATAATGAAATTAATAATAGATGGGAGACTTACTTTTCCAAACTTTTCAATGATGGAGAGGGTTCATCTAGTAACTTGAAGGATTTAGTAACTGGTAAAGGAGAACAAAATTTGTCATTCTATCAAATAATATGTGATAAGGAGATAAAGGAAGCTCTCAAGAAAATGGCAAATGATAGAGCCAACGAACTTAATTGTATATCAATTAAAGTGTGGAAACGTTTGGGTGAAGAAGGGGTGAGATGGTTAACTAAGTTATTTAATGTGATTTTACGATCCAAGAAAATGCCTAATGAATGGAGGAGAAGTACATTAATTCTTATTTATAAAAATAAAGGAGATATTCAGAATTGTACTAACTATAGAGGGATTAAACTCATAAGCCACACAATAAAATTGTGAGAGAAAGTCATTAAGTACAGGTTGAGATTGGAGACAAGTATTTCTGAGAATCAGTTTGGTTTTATACCAGATAGATCGACTACAGAGGCGATTTATCTACTAAGGGGATTAATGAAAAAGTATCGTTGTAAAGATAAAGATTTACATATAGTTTTTATTGATTTGAAAAAAGCTTATGATCGTATACCAAGAGAAGTGCTTTGGAAAGCTTTAGAAAAAAAGGGAGTACGGATTGCTTATATTAAAGTCATACAAGATATGTATGAGGGGTAAAAACTAGTATAAGAATGCCTAGTGGTCAAGCAAAGGATTTTTCTATAAAAATTGAACTACATCAGGGATCATCTTTGAGTCCTTATCTGTTTAACTTGATCCTAAATGTTTTGACATAACATATTCAAGAGAAAATTTCCAAATATATGCTCTTCGTGGATGACATGGTTCTTATAGCAGAGACAAGAAAAGAGGTTAATTGCAAACTTGAGTTATGGAGAAGGACATTAGAGTCAAAAGGTTTCCGTTTGAGTAGGAGTAAGACGAAATATTTATATTGTAAATTTGGTAAGAGACTATCGACAGTAATTTAAAAGTAAAATTGGGAGATTAAATTATACCTCAAGTGAAAAAGTTTAGATATTTGGGAGCCATTATTCAAAATGATGGCGAAATCAGTGGGGATATTTCACATAGGATTCAAACTGGGTGGTTTAATTGGAGAAAAGTTAAAGGAGTTATTTGCAACCATCAAGTGCCTAATAAACTTAAAGGAAAGTTTTGTCGTATTACTATCAGACCGGCAATGTTATATAGTAGTGAATACTAGGCTCTAACGGGACAGCAAGAGCATAAAGTTGGAGTAACAGAGATGAGAATGTTACAATAGATGTGCAAACATACACGTAAAGATAAAATTTGAAATGAGCACGTACGTGAAAAAGTGAGTATAGCACCTATTGAGAAAAAATGATAGAAAATTAATTGAGATGGTTTGGGCATATACAAAGAAGGCCAAGGGAGGCACCAATGAGAAGAGTGGAACATATAACTTTGAGCCCGATTAAGAGGGGTAGAGGAAGGTTTAAGAGAACACTCTTAAAAGTTGTTGAACGCAATCTCTTAATTAATAATATTCCTAAAAGTTTGATAAATGATAGAGTACAATGACGTCTTGCAATCTATGTAGCCGACCCCACCTAGTAAGATAAATGCTTGTTATTGTTGTTGTTGTTGGAGGCAGATAGAGAAATGCTTTTTTTTTTCACAATGATATTTCTTGTAGGCCCATTAATATGATCCAAGAATTTGATCATCTCATTTATCTATTTTGAAAATATTTGTAAACCATATTGTATCTTAGATTTTGATGTTAACAAGCCTCAACGGACATATATGTACTTTATCTTTAATTAATAGCTACAATCATCTCCCTTCAACAAGATGGTGTATCTGGAACAAGAAAAGGAAGATCTCCAATTTACTTGATTTCCATTTCCTTTTGAAATTCAATCTTACAGACAATTAGCTAGAGAAAAAAGAAAGGAAATATCTTTCCTCATTTCTACAACTCCTACCTTCGCTCCTCCATTTTATGTATCTTTGCTTACAATGCCAATTATCAACTTTCCCACATGACATTATTGGTCATTAGTGACTTCATTTTCGGATTCCAAGAATAGAAGATGACAGTTGTGTCGTCAATTAAGAAATATTTTCTTTTCTTCAAATTTTCCCGTACTTTACTTTTTCTGTTCCCATGTGTTTCCTTCTTCGATCCCCTAATTCTAGATGTCTTTATCTGAATTAGAAAATAATAATAATAATAATAATAATTGAGTATTTTCACGCTTTCCTTTTCCCCCGTGTTGTACTTCTTTGGGCATGTGCCTGTATGTGGCTTAGCTCATAAAGGTTGATTCCTTTTCGGCGGCGTTTTATGTTTGTGTCATTTTATTTTAAAAAAATAACAATAAATTTTTTTCAAAATATATGAATAATAATTTAATTTTTAAAATGCTATAATTACCTTAAATTTTTTTAAAACTTTTTTATTATTAATGAATTTATATATATTATTAAATTATACTTGTTAGAGATAAATAATTTACAATTTTTTTTATATTTGTAACTTTTCTTCTTAAATTCGCAACAATGCAATAGCAAATCACAATTTTACATCTTAAATTTTTTATTTACTATTGCATTGTTGTAAATATAAAAAGAAAAATTGCAAGTATAAGAAAAAAAGTTATAAATCATTTATTTTTAATTAGAGCAATTTAATAATTATATAAATTTATTAATGATAAAAAAATCTCAAAAGATTTTAAGAGAATTATCATATTTTAAAGGATCAAATTATTATTTGTATATTTTAAAAAAATTTATTATTATTTTTTTATTTTAATTTTTTTATTAAAAAAGGTCAGTTAAAAGCTAGGAGCTAAGACAAAAAAAGCAAAGAAAGGCTAGTGTACGTGGGATAGAACCCCACTATAGTCAAACAACCAAGAAAAAAAAAAATCTTTGACACATTTAGATTTTATGGATGCAATCAACTGTGTTTACAAAGGAGTAAGCAACACCCATCCGGATTTTGAGGAAATATCAGAAGTGCAGTAAATGTTGTTTGCACATACAAATTTTACTTTGACGTATGCTCATAAGGAAGCGATGATATGCGCAGATCACTTGGCTTGACTTGCTCAAAACTCTACCCATAGAATGGTCTTCCTAAATGAAATTCACACACTCCGTCAAACAGAAAAATTGACTATCATTCACAAGACTTAATTGTTCGTTTTATTTTATTTTTTCAAAAAATTTGTGAACTTATATCATAAATTTTTCTATGAATTTTTATTTCAATTTCTAGAACTAAAATCAATATAATTACAATGGATTTTATATCCATACCACAATTAAAAGATAAAAATTAGAGCAAAGGGGCAAAAATACTTATAAAATTACCGGCCAAGAGCATCTATTAGTCTAAAGTGAGAGAAGAGGCAAAAATACCTATAACGTTACCTAAGTTAGTGCAAAAGTAACTAATTCTTTAAATTCTTTAAATGTTAACAATTTAACTAATATCTAAGCAAACATTGATCTTTCTTTATGTTGATGTGAACTTAAAAGGAGACAAAAATACTTATGAAATCATCGACCAAAAGTATTCAATTTTGTAAAGTGAGAGAAAAGAAAGGAATACTCATAATATTACTTTAGTAGGTACAACAGTGATCAATTTGTCAAATCTATCAAACATTAACCATTTAAAAAATACCTAAACAAAAGTTGATCATTTTCATTGACATGGACTAAAAAATATTTCCAAGTAAAATTCTGCAGAGGCTAATCAATCATTGTATGATAATGAGTCTTCACTTGAGGCTCTAGTTCTGACAATAAAAAAATATCATTTTGACCAATCAACAAGTTAAATTGCTCGTTTTTTTTAAATTCTTATTCCATTAAAGCTTTTTTTTTTATGATCTAAATCCATAAAGGAAGTTCCCTATAACTTAATTTCCTTTCCAACTTTATTTGCAACATCGCATTTCTTTCCAGCAAACTTAGCGACTTAAGTTTAATGCTCAAGTGAGAGAGTTCTAGAAGATCGTGCATAATCATAAGAAATTTCTCTAAGAAGCCTTCGCTCGAGAAATGTTTGAAATCTCTGTTAAGGTTATCATCAAATGGAAAGAAACCACATGATATGGATTTTGACAAATTGGTCACTATTGGACCTACTAAAGTAATATTATAAGTATTTTCATCCTTTTTCTTACTTCAAGCTACTAAATGCCCTTGGCGAATGACTTTGTGAGTATTAT
Source organism: Prosopis cineraria (assembly GCF_029017545.1). Classification (NCBI taxonomy): domain Eukaryota; kingdom Viridiplantae; phylum Streptophyta; class Magnoliopsida; order Fabales; family Fabaceae; genus Prosopis; species Prosopis cineraria. The sequence goes on from NW_026555343.1 coordinate 34,225,606, forward strand.
TGCCCCTTTTTAATCCACATCAATGAAAAAAAAATCAATGTCTACTTAGGTGTCAATTAAACAGTTAACATTTAAGAGATTTAATAGATTGGTCACTCTGGCACCAACTTAGATAACAACCTTACCGATCATGTAAACAGATTCATTATTTAAATCATTCACTTAAGAAGACGAGGATCCGACATTAGAGTTACTGTAGATCCATCACTAAGATCTAGTGACTTTTAGAGCCATTGTAGGAACCACAACTAGTTAATAGTGTTTTCAGTCAACCCAAATGCTATTTGGAAGAGGGAGTCATCAACATCTAAACTAGTTGCAATGAGGAGGATCCCTCTTTCATGCCCTTTCAAAAAAGTCCCATCAAGTCCTATGAACTTCTTGCAACCTGTCTTCTATCTAACCTATACAAAAATCCGATCAAGTTACTAGAATCTTTAAATATTTAAGGAATATTAAAGTTAGAAAGCAATTAAAATGAACTTACTTGTAAAGCATCGAAGTAAAGATTCATTTTCAAATACCCTTTTGCCTTCCTCTAAAGCATCTTTGCTAAGCTCTAGACTTATAACTGATCCAGGATTAGACTCCCTTAGTTCTCTACAGTAGGCTTTAAGATTGTTAAACTCATCCTTATAATTACCCTCTATCTCCTCCATCATGATTTTCTTAGACACCTTACATTTAGCTAAATTGACATACACCTTTAAATCATTTTGCATGTCTTTCTTCATATCACTTATCTTGTACTATGGTCTTTCCTGCACTTTCCTTCTAAAATAGTTTACGATTGCCCATCTATTCTTTTAACCCCTAAGACATCTATAGTCATAGCAAAGTGTCTTAAATTTAAAGCCAGGATTGGACCCATCTTTTGAGGCATATAGCTAGAATGGACGCCTTTCTTCACATATGACCTTCACCCTTTGTGGCTCACTTTTAATTAGCTTAAGACTCACTCTAGTTGAAATTGGATATTTGTCTATGGTGTTCATGATCTCTTCTTTGTTGGCAAAAGTCATGCCTAGCATGAAAAATGGCCTGTTGTTTGGTCTATAATAGTTTGAAGGCCTCCTTGACTACCTAACCCTTGTTTACTTATGTCACTTTCCTCTTTTTCTTCATCATGTTCTTGAAAGAATGGCTTGGTGGGCTTGCGAATGGCTCAACAATGGTTCAAGAATGGCACAATAATGGTTCAAGAAAGGCTCGATAATGGTTCGTTCAAGAATGGCTCAAGGAGTGCATTGTTTCAAATTCCCAAACATGTGTGAAGATGTGACAAGTGAATACACATGTTAGGTAAAAATTATGGGGAAACATACGTGGCAAATGATGTGGCTGCCACATAAGATATTTAAAGTCAAAAAGCCTTACTTAATAGTCAAAATGATGGCTTGGTCACAACAGGGCATATTTGTATGATTTTGGAAAACATCAGGGTATATTTACACCATTAAATACTTTATGATACTATACGTACCTTAAAAAAAACTTCAGGGATAAATATATATTTTAACCCTAAATTTATTTTCAAAAGTATGTTTCACTCAAAAAATTTCATAGTTTTTTGAGTAATTGTTGAATGGCTTGTTTATATTTTACCATCCTCTGACATTTTGATCTAATCTTACTTGAGATAGTCATGTGAATGTTACAATTATGAACAATATTGTTGAAATTAGGATGACATTTGGAAATAGAAACTATTACTTCAATCGCCACCAAGCTAAAAACACTATGCATCATTCAATATAAGGAAAATAACAATAAAATCTCTTAAATTATGTAAATAATATCTAATCCTTCAAAATGTCATCATTCTACTGAAATTTTTAGGGACTTTTATGTTAATAAATTTTAAGTTGAAAAGATGATTTTATCTTTATTAACTAGTTATGATTTCTTATTTAATTATCGCAATTTTTTGAATAAAATTATTATTCTTTTAACAAAAGTTGTGATTGAGACCTATTATTTTGAGAATTTATTTTTTAATAATAAAAATTACACTCGATAATTGTGAATTCTTATTTAATTCTTGTGATTTATATAACAAAAATTATTATTCCTTAAGTAAAAGTTGTGATTGGAGCTTGATTTTTAATAACAAAAATTACATTTGACAAGCTGTAATTTTTTGTTCAAATTTTGCGATTCACAGAATAAAAGTTGTCATTTCTTAAGCAAAAGTTGTGATTGGGGTTTGTTATTTTTAATAAAGGTAAAATAATTTTTTTCACTTTAAAATTTATTAATATATAAGTTCTTAAAGACTTCAATAGAATTATGATATTTTGAGGGATTAAATTAGTATTTATATAATTTGAGGGATTTTATTCTCATTTTTCCTTATATATATATATATATATATATGAACAAATGAACAAATATTTAATAATAAAATTGTTCATCGTTTCAACGTTCTTTAGATTATATACGATAAAACTTGGAGGAAAAATATAAGTGATAAAGAGAATGTTGTCTGTCTATATCTCTTATAAACGACTTGCTACAGTTAATATTCTTGCTATTTTCATCATAGTTTTGAATTGGCAGTTTAATCAATCATGAACTGCTTATGTTAACTCTTGAGATGCTTATCCTTTGTCGGGTGATCATGGGGATGAAGTTACAGAAACAAGACTTTCATTTTACACAAGAAGCTAAACGAAAATGATAAAGTTAGTTGATTCTTGCCAACGAATTGTTTGATTCTCTTCTTGGTTTTGTACGCGTTGATCTGGTCCGCAAGGCTGCATCTATCACTCATATTTATTGATGCTGCCGTGGCGATAACCAATGAGGAACATCAAGATCATAATATTATTAATATATAGTGAAATGGCAATTGTAAAGGCTTCTGATTCCTTGCCTCATTCTGTATTATTGTCATTATGAATTTACAAATTAGCCGAACTTTCTCACCCTTGCCACATGGGCAGGACAGTCGTATCGTCACTCCAACATAAAAGTGGTTTGGTTTGACTCACTAGCTCTTGTTTTAAAAATTGACTTGCTTTGAATTATTTTGAATTGGATGGTTTTGATAAAATTAGAATTTAACTCCTGAAATAGTTCGGCCACTTTGAATCGTTTTTCTTCTATACTTTTAACTAACTTTTGGGCTATAATATAAAATTTTAAATGTATAATTTGTTATTTTGTTTACTGTTATTATATAAATGAAAGTGTAAATAAAACTGAAAATTCATTTACTTTAAAAAGATAAATAAGATAAGCACAAGCACTTGGATTAATTGACAAGAATTGTTCCAATTTAATTAAAAGTCTAGAGTTTGAGTCCTCAAAATGCAGCAACATAAGTGGTTGGCACCCACTCTAGTGGTGCTTGTCATACCTCAATCCAAATTAATTAGTCTAAGCCTTGTTAAGTCCTCATACCTTGAGTGGAGTAAGTTTCGGATATGGGGCGCTTAAGTGAAAAGATAATTAAAGTGAGTAAAAATATACATATGATTCTACCAAAAAAAAATTATAAATATGAAAAAAAATTGGGATTAAAATTTAGTATGTTAGATTCTTGTTAGGGAGAATCTCACTTAGGGCCTTTAGAGCACAAAAATTTGCATTTATAGCTCAATATAATTTGAAAACTCTCTGCAAGCTTAAGGTCCTTAAGTGAAATTATATTTTAATAAGAAAAGACATATTTGCCCTCCCTTTCTCAATGAATACACAACACAATATCAATATATTTTCAACATAATGCCCTGCAATGTATAATTGATTTAGTAAAAATGATTTAACTTAAAATGTATAAGTTGTGCACGATGAAAGAATAACATAATATTTATGAATATACAACACAATATCTTGTAATATATAATTAATTTAGTAAAAATAGTTTAACTTAAAATGAAATATTCAAGTTGTGAATAATGAAAGAATAACAAAATGTCCAAAAATACACAACTTAATATTTATAAATTTGTAATACAATGTCTTGTACGGTAATTGACAGCAACATGTCCGAGGATAAATACATCTTTTTTCATTAATATATATTTTTATTTAAGACCCTTGGACCGACAAAGAGTTTTTAAATTATATCAGGTCATCAATGTAAATTTTTGTGCTATGGAGGCTGTAAGTGAGATTCTCTCTTTTTATTATGATTGGATCAAATTCAAACATGATTAAGTTTCATTTTTTTTTCTGGCCAAATTCATCAGCTAATGTCTTTGTTCGGTTTCTTGATTAAAATTCTGGCTATTTTTCGTATTAAAAAAAAAGAAATTCTAACAAATTGGGTAGAGCTAGGAAAATAGTTCCAACTTGAAATGCAGCCCATCTGAGGGAACTGGATTTCTAATCCCGACCTTAATCGGCTACAAAAAAAAAAAAAAAGTGAAACAAATAACCCTGAGCTTGGGAGAATTAGAGTCTACCTAAGAAGACGACCTTGTTCTAAACATGGGTGCACGATAATCTCATGTCTCAGACTCCTCTGACTTCTCATCCTCTGTCTCCGTTCTCGTACTCGGTGTCTCTGACGATGTCTCGCTTATGTTCGACTGTTCTCCCACTTGGCGTCCCTCAATGATCATTGGTATCTCGTTGTGCCTCCGTCGAAGGTACTCATTTCATATTTGGGTGGATCTTTGAAAACGAGTATTGAATCCAGATGAGCCAAATGCCTCTAATTTGTGTTGGTTTGTTTTTGCTTTGATTATGTGATATTGAGTATCCCACTGGGTGTTATCATTTCGGGAACCATGCCAATATCCACAGAAGACGATAAACATGCCTATGTTGGAACCACACCAATGTAACATCCCAAAAAATCTAAGGTAATAATCTTACAAGGATAGAATCTTTTCATTTTATTTTTGTAAATATTTTTCTAAAAACATGTCAAATAACAAAAGCGGGATCTCAAAAAAAAAATATTTATCACTGGGCTTAGGACATTTAAAGCCTAACAATCCAAAACAAGGAAACTCAAATTGTATTCTAATTTAAATTGAATAAATACAATCAAATGACTGGGCTCAACCCACAAAAAACTAAAGTTCGACAATCAATTTTAAATATTAAGTTTCATGATCATTTCTGTCACATCCATAAAAAAAATTGTAAATAATCAATTACCCAAATTATGTTGGTTATAAAAAAAATTAAATCATAATCCTAAATCATGCCAACAAAATAATAAAACGACAATCTCATGTGCCAAACCAAACGGGACAAGGAGCCTAAATTCATTATTCTAGCTCCTTTCTCATAACTTTACCGGACAACTTACTTGAAAATGGAATAGGTAACATGTGAGATTTAATATTTTGATAACAATTGGATAATTTAAACTACAATAGTATATCAATTAAAAACCAGTACCTAAATCATATTTAGATACTTATACCTACTTTTTTGTAATCCTTTTGCAAACTATTTCTTAAATAAGGAAATGCTAATTTTTTATAATTGAAACAATTCACATCAAATATCAATAAAATCAAGTGATATTTATCATAGCTACACCCTTATTTCCTGTGTCTTGCACCTTATTACCACTAATTAGAACATAAATTGTAGATATACTCAATCAAAAGCACATTGTCAATAGAGTAAAACTACCCTTTTCAAAAGGAGGTGCATACCCAACATCTCAAAAAACCAAAAGGCATTGGGAACTACAAAGAAAATGCCAACTGAGTAAACAGGTGGAGCATTAGCATTAGAATGAAAAAATTAATCTTTTAGTCCTTCAACTTTTAATTCACTTATAATTCAATCTCTCAACTATGACTTACTGTGACTCAATCCCTCAATTATAAATCACCTATGAGTAAGTCCCTCAACTTTTAAATCACTTATAATTTAACCTTCAATTTTTGTTAATTCTCTTTTTTCATGTTAGCTTAGATCTCACATCAAAGAGCAAGAGAAGGGTATTTTAAAATAATATATGAGTATTTCTTTTATCCCTCTTATTTGATAAGGAATTTTTTAAAAAAATAAAAAATAAGGATCGAATTATAAGTAAATTAAAAATTGAGGGATTAAATTGTAACGATTTATAGTTGAGGGACTGAGTCACAGTGAGTTATAATTGAAGAATTGAATTGCGAGTGAGTTAAAAATTAAAGGATTAAAAAATTAATTTTTTTTAATTAGAATTATTTAAAAAAATTGTGAGAAGCATCTTGAAAGGTAAAGATGTTTAAAATAAAAAAAAAATGACCAATACACTCCAACTGGGTTCAGTTCCTTCTTACCACTTTTTTTCCTTCCTATTTTCTATTGGCCATCCCTGTCTCCCGTCCATCAGTTTTGAGGGGGAAAAAAGCAAACTGACAAATGCACCTTATCAGGATTGGATTTCCACGCAGAAGGACGAGAATGAAGAAGTAAGAGCCATGACTATAGTTGCCGAGGCACCTCCCTCTTGTCCCGTGGCTTCACCGTGTCCTTTATGGATATCCAAACGCAGCAGCCCAAGAAGAAGAAGAAGCTCCTTCAGAGGCCGAAGCAGTAGCCTCCAAAGACTGAAACTACCACCTCAAGCTGCTCTGGTCGAGGCTACCCGGAGCTCCGTCATCCCTGCGCTTAGTGATGGGTTCTCTTCTTTCAAGGTCCGTGCACTTCCAGCGGACCGAGCTAATAATGACTTGCAGTTGCAGGCCAAGGCCAGAGCCATGGCACCTTCTGCCAATGCTTCTGTCAGTAGCACTCAGCTCCTTGCCGATAAATATGAGTCTCAAGCATTCCAGGTATTCTCCTATAGGAACCTTATTTTGGTTCATGAATACCGGTGGATTTTCAATTTGTTTTTTCATGAATAATTTCTTCCAGTTTTAGTTGTTATCCTTAATTAATCTTGTTGTTTCCAAAATTTTAATCTGAATCGAGAAGTGTCAAGATTGTTTTAAAACAGCATAATGTTAGGTTCGGTGTTTAATCTCGTATGAAAATAGAAATTTTAAGAATTTTAACAGTGGAGTGACTAAAGTGAAAGAAGTCATCTGGGGAGGACTGAATTGAAAGCCCACCTATCTAGGAATTGGAGTTCCATGAAAATTTCAGTTTTTTTTTTTTTTAATCATTGTTTGTGGGCGGAATCAGGTACTGTGGATTGATTCGGCCATTCTTGTATATTGAATAGGTGTTAGGAGGGTCCGTGCAAATTCTTTCTGATCCTGCATACAAGCTTCTCCAACACCATCCATTGTTGGACCTCCTCTCTAAATGCAAAAGCGTGCGAACCTTCAAACAAATTCACTCGTGCATTATCAAGACTGGCATCTATGATACCCCTTTGGCACAAAGTAAGCTCATCCAATTCTGTGCCGTTACGCCTGTTGGCGATCTCTCTTATGCTCTCTCACTGTTTGAATCCATCGAAAAACCAAACTTGATCATGTGGAACACAATAATTCGAGGTTACTGGTTGAGTTCCTCTCCAATTTTGTCTGTACAAGTGTATGCCCGTATGATGAATTCAGGGGTGGAGCCAAATTCTTATACTTTCCCATTCCTTCTCAAATCTTGTGCTAAAATTAGGGCTGTCCGTGAAGGGAAACAAGTACATGCTCATATTTTAAAACTTGGGTTTACATTCGATGCTCATGTGCATACTTCGCTTATTACTATGTATGCTCAAACTGGGGACTTGGATAATGCTAGGTTGGTTTTTGATAGTAATATTTCACGTAATGTTGTTTCTTGCACGGCATTGATATCAGGGTATCTGTTAGAGGGTTATGTCAATGAAGCTCGGCACTTATTTGACAAAATTCCAGTGAAAGATGTAGTGTCATGGAATGCTATGATTGCAGGGTATGCCCAAAGTGATCGTTTTGAAGAAGCACTTTCTTGCTTTCATGAGATGTTAAAAGCAAATGTGTTGCCTAATCAGAGTACTTTGGTGACTGCTCTTTCTTGTTGTGCTCATTCAGGATCATTGGCATTGGGAAAATGGATAAGCTCTTGGATTAAGGAACATGGGCTTAGTTCAAATCTTCAGTTGACTAATGCTCTTATTGATATGTATTCAAAGTGTGGTGAGATTGATACTGCTCGAGAATTATTTGATGGGATAGTTGGAAGAGATGTGATTTCTTGGAATGTTATGATTGGTGGTTATTCGCATATGAATCTATACAAAGAAGCGTTGTCCCTTTTTCATCTCATGCTTAGATCAAACATAAAGCCCAATGACATTACTTTTTTAGCCATTCTTCCTGCATGTACTCACTTGGGTGCTCTTGACCTTGGCAAGTGGATTCATGCATATATAGATAAAAACTTTAAGAACATAAGCAATGTTTCTCTTCAAACAAGTCTCATTGACATGTATGCGAAATGCGGTTGCATTGAGATGGCAGAACAAGTGTTTAAAAGCATGAATTATCGAAGTGTTGCCACATGGAATGCAATGATATCAGGTTTAGCCATGCATGGACATGCAGAGAAGGCTCTAGGGCTTTTCTCTAAAACGGCCAATAAGGAATTCCAACCTGATGACATCACATTTGTTGGAGTTTTATCTGCTTGTAGCCAAGGTGGTCTGGTAGATCTTGGACGCCAACATTTTGAATCAATGGTCCAAAACTATAAGATTGTACCAAAGCTTCAACACTATGGATGCATGATAGATCTCCTAGCTAGAGCAAGGAAATTCAATGAAGCAAAGGATCTGATTAAAAATATGGGAGTGGAGCCAGATGGAGCTATTTGGGGTTCTCTGCTTAATGCATGTAGAGTTCATGGACATATTGAGTTAGGTGAATATGTTGCTGATCGTCTCTTTGAATTAGAACCTGAAAATACAGGAGCATATGTGCTTTTATCAAACATATATGCAGCAGCTGGAAGATGGGATGATGTAGCAAGAATAAGAACCAGATTAAATGACAGAGGAATGAAGAAAGTTCCTGGTTGCACCTCTATTGAGATTGATAGTTTTGTTCATGAGTTTCTTGTGGGTGATAGGAGTCATCCCCAGAGCGAAAATATCTATGAAATGTTGAATGAGGTAGATAAGCTTTTAGATGCTTCAGGATTTGTTCCTAATACATCTGAGGTATTGTATGACATGGATGAGGAGTGGAAGGAAGGGACTTTGAGCCAACATAGTGAGAAGCTGGCTATTGCCTTTGCCTTGATAAGCACAAAGCCTGGGACTACAATTAGAATTGTGAAGAATCTTCGGGTTTGTGGAAATTGCCACTCGGCTACCAAGCTAATATCTAAGCTCTTCAATAGGGAAATAATTGCAAGAGATAGAAACCGTTTTCACCATTTTAAAGATGGTGTATGCTCCTGTAATGACTATTGGTGAAAACTTTTCGCTTAGAGAAATAACAAGTACAGAAAGAGAATTGGATAATTCTGCCTTATGTAAGTTGATGACAGGTATATTAAACACTCTCTATCTTAATTTATTTCTACATTCATTTTGAACTAAAACAATTGAAGAACTTAAAAGAAAATTCGGGAGCTTACCTGAATTGTGTTTTGAGCACCACAACGTTATTCCATTTAATAGATCATTTTGTTATTTGTTCATTGATTGATTGAATTGTGTCCTAGGGACAAAACAAACTCTACAACTGTACAGCAATGCATTCTACTAAGGGAACCTTATCTTGGTTGATATATGCATGTGAGTTTTATCAGTGCCTGTCCTCCAAGCCTAACCTCTACTCACATGAGTATCTAGAGGAGCTTGTTGAACTTAAACTATTATTAGCTTAGCTTGAGTGAGAAATTTGATTGTTTCAGTAATTAACATTTATTGACTATATGGCAAGCTCTTCATTAATGCTGAGAAAATTTGTTTTCTGATGTAGGGTACTGTGTTATCCTTTGTTGTGAATTATGATATAATGCTACAAAGATGAAAAAAAAAGTAGAGGATTTTAAATAATTTTCACATCTTGTAGTTTGCTACGATACTTTGCTCATGTTTCATAATGAAGGGGCAATGAGGACTATCTCTTGAGTCCATTTTCTTTTCAATAACTCCTTTTCCCATAGCAGTGGCTATTTTGGGTCTACTTTATAAAACTTTTCTGAATTACTCTGGGAGACTTGTGGGTGTTAAGGTGCAACGGCCTTGGCATTGAAGAAGCTATAGGATTAACCTTCATTCTGGAAAGAGGCCTAGGATTTTTAATAAACATATATATAGACATAATTTTCAAGAATTCGTTTCTTATTGATGAATTTGCATATGGAGCTTTCAAGAGCTCGACTATGTGCAAGTCAATTCTTCAATCACTAGCTCGGTGATTTCATTGCAAGAAAACATGGACCTATTTCCTATGGAGAATATCAATACAACCAACTTTTATTGTTCTTTTCTCATCATATTTCAAAGATTTTTTTTAAAAATAAACTGAGAAATACCCGATGTTCAGCCTCAACAAACCAATTGTCAGACTTTTCATCACTTTCATAGTGTCTTTGACAAAGAATCTAATGATTGAAACTTTTTCTGTTTAACATTGTGAACTTTAAGTTGGAGTGTGCCTAACATGTTAACTATTAAACTTGGACTACTTATTTCTGCATTTTTTCCTGTAGTCTGACTCCGATGGTTTGCAATTTTTTTCCCTGGCTATCCATTCATATTATGCATTAATATTGAGGTCTCTTGTTGTTCTCAAAAGCCTTAGCACTTTAAGCTAATCCTAATTTCACAGTGCTTGTTGCTTCATACCCATATTTTGCATAGAAGCTCCTAACAGATCCAAACCCTTATCTCAAAGATGCTCTTATTTGCCTTGCTTTTGAAGGATGGGAGATTCAGGTATGCATTACGCTGCTATATCAAATGTGTACTTTATTTTTTATAAGAGGGCATATAGCATGTTTGGTATAAATACACTTGAATATCCATTAATCCAGTCAAGTCCAGGTAGAAGGACAGAGATTTCACTGCAGGAGATGCCTTACAACCTGTTCTGAAGGTATTATTGAGTCCAGAAGGTGAAGAGCTGGGACTTTGGTTATTTAAGGCCGCTAGTGTAACTGAGGCCTTTTACCCTATTCCTAACTTTATGAAGAACCTAGTTTAAAAGGCAATGCAAATGGACCCCTCATGATCTCAAACGCCTGAATGAAAAGTTTGTTGGGGCTTAAAGATCAAGTGCAGAGCGTATGAAGATATTAGACACCTGCAATCCTCTGATGGTGGTGGTCGATCTCTTTTGCAACCTATTGTACAGGTAAGAATTATCAACTTATCACTTGCTATATCAATGTACGGTAAATTATGTTTGCTCGTACTTCTGCCTTCCTTTTAATATACTCTGTAGTAATAGTCATTTCATTTACTCTGGAATGATGATGTTAATGATGGATTTATCTGATTGTTTATATTAGGCCTGAGGCCTCTAGAGCAGCCCTTCTGCTTTGAGGAAAAGCCTGTTAATTATTATTAATATGTTAAAGCTTTTCGTTTAACAATTTATAAATGCCAATATATAGTAAATTGAAAGTGTATCAGTTTTGGAAACATTAGCTGTGGGCCGTGGCTTTTCTTAAGGTGAGGCACTACAAGTGTTGGCAAATTTTGTGGATCATGTACTGCTTGTGTGAATGGAACAAGGGTAATGGATCATGGGAACGTTTTGTTTTATGTGGAATGACCAAGGCAAGCTGAAGCTTGAAGATTATTACATTAGCAAAACAAAAAAGGACCCAATAAATTAAACATAGAAGCGTCTATCTTCTAACAGAAGCGTCTGCAACCCATTGGAGGTTCTTGTATCAGTCATTTCATAACCCACATTATGAGCATTTTTGCTAGAAAATTAGCTCATTGCATGCTTTCCTTGTAAGAAAATTAGTACATTCAATGTTCCAGTCTTGGAAGAGCAATTCTATACTCTCTTATTCCAACTCAGCAATTTCTGAGATTTTGAGAAGAGTTGATATGCAAAGTATGATGAATGTTTTAAGCTGTGTTTTTGGCCTCTATGGTAGAATCAGTCAAAGGACACAGTGGTGGTGGGTTACCCTAGCACTGATGTCAACGGTTCGAGTGTGCTCACTGCTTATCTCCAATTAATGAACTTAATTGATACAAAGCTATATGGTAGTGTAACAGTCCTCACCCCACTCCACTAGGAGTCTTTTGAATTGAGCCAACCCATATCACTGTAGCAGAAGCCAGTTTTTCTCAAGGTGGTACTTGAATTATTCCTCACCCTACCAAAGAGGTCTTTTAGAGCCTTCCCAAACTCGAATCTCCAACCTCTATCACCTTAATGAAGTTGAGGTTAAGTCTTGTACCACTGAGTCAAGTTGGAGGTTCGATGGTATCAGACTTAGCCTCAACTGACTTAATGGTACCAGATTTAGCCTCAACTTCTTTAAGGTGATAGAGGTTGGAGGTTTCAGTTTGTGAAAGTTCCAAAAGAACCTCTTTGGTGGGGTGAGAAATAACTCAAGTACCACCTTAGGAGAAGCTAGCTTCCACTGCCATGAGGTGGGTTGCCTAATCCAAAAGACCCCTAGTGGCGTGGAGTGAGGACTGTTACAAGTAGCACCCAATTTTTTTGATTTTATAGTAGGGTGATTGACAATTGTATCTCATCAAAAGATTTTGGGAGAATGTCACAAAGGGCTCCTAGAACCAAGATAATAGTACAACAACAACAACAACAACAACAAGCCTTTATCCCACTAGGTGGGGTCGGCTACATGGATTGCAAGACGTTATTGTGCTCTATCATTTATTAAGCTTTTAGAAATATTATTAATTAAGAGATCACGTTCAACAACTTCCAAGAGTGTTCTCTTAGGCCTTCCTCTACCTCTCTTAATCGGACTCAAAGTTATATGTTCCACTCTTCTCACTGGTGCCTCCCTTGGTCTTCTTTGTACATGCCCAAACCATCTCAACCGATTTTCTACCATTTTTTCCTCAATAGGTGCCACCCTCACTTTTTCACGTATGTGCTCATTTCGAATTTTATCTTTACGTGTATGTCCGCACATCCATCGTAACATTCTCATCTCTGCTACTCCAACTTTATGCTCTTGTTGTCCCGTTAGAGCCCAGCATTTACTACTATATAACATTGCCGGTCTGATAGCAGTACGATAAAACTTTCCTTTAAGTTTATTAGGCACCTTACGGTCACAAATAACTCCTTTAGCTTTTCTCCAATTAAACCACCCAGCTTGAATTCTATGTGAAATATCTCCACTGATTTCGCCATCATTTTGAATAATGGCTCCCAAATATCTAAACTTTTCCACTTGAGGTATAATTTGATCTCCCAATTTCATTTCCAAATTATTTTCGAATAGTCCTTTATCAAATTTACAATATAAATATTCCGTCTTACTTCTACTCAGACGAAAACCTTTCGACTCCAATGTCCTCCTCCATAACTCAAGTTTGCAATTAACCTCTTCTCTTGTCTCTGCTATAAGAACTATATCATCCGCGAAGAGCATACATTTCGGGATTTCCTCTTAAATATGTTCCGTCAAAACATTTAAAATCAAGTTGAACAAATAAGGACTCAGAGATGATCCCTGATGTAGTCCAATCTTTATAGGAAAATCCTTTGTTTGACCACTAGGCGTTCTTATACTAGTTTTTATCCCCTTATACATATCTTGTATGGTTTTAATATAAGCAATCCGTACTCCCTTTTTTTCCAACGCTTTCCAAAGCACTTCTCTTGGTATACGGTCATAAGCTTTTTCCAAATCAATAAAAACCATGTGTAGATCTTTATCTTTACAACGATACTTTTCCATTAATCCCCTTAGTAGATAAATCGCCTCTGTAGTTGATCTACCTGGCATAAAACCAAATTGATTCTCAGAAATACTTGTCTCCAATCTCAACCTGTGCTCAATTACTTTCTCCCACAATTTCATTGTGTGGCTCATGAGTTTAATCCCTCTATAGTTAGTACAATTCTGAATATCTCCTTTATTTTTATAAATAGGAATTAATGTACTTCTCCTCCACTCATCAGGCATTTTCTTGGACCGTAAAATCACATTAAATAACTTAGTTAACCATCTCACCCCTTCTTCACCTAAACATTTCCACGCTTCGATAGATATACAATCAGGTCCGTTAGCTCTACCATTTGCCATTTTCTTAAGAGCTTCCTTTACCTCCTTATCACGTATTTTTCGATAGAATGCCAAATGTTGTTCTCCTTCACCAGTTACTAAATCCTCCAAGTTACTAGATGAATCCTCTCCATCATTGAAAAATTTAGAAAAATAAGTCTCCCATCTATTTTTAATTTCATCATCTGTAACTAAAATTCTTCCCTCTTCATCCTTAATACACCTTACCTGTTCTAGATCTCTTGATTTTCTTTCCCTACTCTTGGCAATCTTATAAATATTTTGCTCTCCTTCCTTCGTCTCAAGGTTCTTATAAAATTCTTCAAAAGCTTTAGAACGAGCTTCACCCACAGCTCTATTAGTTTCCTTCTTAGCCATACGGTACTTCTCCCAATTTTCCTCATTGTTACACAAATGTATGGCTTTAAAACAGTTCTTCTTATACTTGATTTTGTCCTGTACACTATTATTCCACCACCAAGACTCCTTATCTCTCGGACCAGAACCTTTCGATTCTCCCAAAACTACTTTTGCAACCTCCCGTATCTTTTTAGCCATATCCTCCCATATGATGTTAGCACTTCCCTGAGAATCCCAAATTCCTTTATCCAAAAGATTTCGCTTGAAAATATCTTGCTTCTCACCTTTTAATTGCCACCACCTAATCCTTGGTGTTACTACTTGTCGACGTTTTTGGATTTTACTCATAATACACACATCAAGGACTAGGACCCTATGTTGTGTCGTTACAGCATCTCCAGGGATCACCTTACAATTTTTACAAAGTTTTCTATCTGTGTTCCTAACCAAAAGAAAATCAATCTGCGACCTTGAGGCTCCACTTTTGTAGGTGATGAGATGCTCATCTCTCTTCTTGAAACAAGTGTTGGCAATCTTAAACCAAGATAATAGTACATTGGGCCAAAAATATTATGAAATTCTTCCACAGGCTATTGGACTGCGATGAAAACATGTTTTGAGGTCAAATTTTGCAAGCACCCTTGAGATGAGTGAATGCAACATCACAACCAGAGATTGACCAGTTTTGATTGCAAGTAGTTCTGCAGCAGCAATGGAAATGGAGACTAATCTTTTTTGAATCGACCATGGGAATGTTTTTTAATTGAGAGATATGCTCATAAAATCAAATTGAATTGTCGGTATAAATTTGGAACCAAATTAAATTACACTATATTATTAATATAGTAGTTTAGCTAAACATTTAGAAATGATCCTTGCGATTGATTACTATGATTTTGAACTGAAATGTTTTTTAATATATGAAAGCATATCTAACATTGATGTCAAGAAATTTATTTATTGTAAATTCCTAAGCCATTGGAATTTTTTTATTTTGTTGAATTTGAACTGTAGAAAAATTATGACTCGGCTCAGTAGTGAAAAGAAACTACTAACTCTTGTTCTAGCTCACTTTTTGAGTAGCTGATTTATCAAATGTTTTCTATCTATGTGGCAGGATTGCAAAGGATCCTCGATTCGATAGGTTGCCCTGTACTCACAAAGGGACCTATGCAGATGATTGCATTGTTGAGAGAGTTACTGAGGTCTGATTTTTTTTTTTTTTTTGTAATTCCTATTTTATTTTCTTTGCAGAATCTCCCGGAGAAATTACAGATTTGTTTGTTTTTGATGAAATTGTAAATGTATTATATTATCTAAAACGATCTTGAGTCATTGAGGCTTGAAGAACCATCTCTATACTGTATTTATTCCATGCATTAAGGGTTTATGGGGATGGGGCTAAGAATAAAAAATCTGACTTTATTTGTTAATTTCAAGCGTGAGGAACTTAGCATTCTTCTTATATAGAGATCGAGTGCGTGTCAATCCAAGAGCTTTCTACGAAAGTGGTAGGTTCCAAGGGTAGATACTGGCTGGGTGGCAATTGTTTTCCTATTATTTATCTGACATGTTTCGGAAGTCTTGCTTGCTTGTGCTGTATTTTATTGGTTAACCGGTATCCATCTCTATCATTGAAATGCAAAATTGAACCAAGTGGTAAAAATTGACTCTTAAATTAGAAATCTATAAGCATTTGAAATTTTAAATTTATTTTTGGTATAATATTTTTTTTAACTTTTAAAAATAATGTAATTTGACTTTTATAATTAAAGAAAGTTAACTTTGATTATTAATTATTTCAATATGGTTAGAAGAAAAAGGCACAGTCAAGGTGCAAAGCCTGTAAAATGCCTTAAGCACAACGTGTCAAAAAGGCAAGTGCTTGAGTGAAGTTGGATGTAACCATGTAAAAATGCATAATGTAATAAACACTCTTAAAAATTGCCCTTTTGGGTAACAATAGTTTCTCAATCATATTTAAAATTCCAAACAAAGATAAATGCTTGTAATAAACTTTCCTATTTATTATATCATATAAGTTTTTATATTTTATAAAGAAAATATAATTTTAGATCCTTGCACTTTACTCATATTTTACTATTAATTTCTGCACATTTTTTCGATGATTTATGTTTCTACGCTTTTATTTTTTAGTATTTTAGGTCCCTTTATGAATAAAATATAGGAAATCTTGAAAGGACTTAAAACATTAAAAAATAAAAGTGCAAAGACCTAAATACTGAAAAAAAATTTAGGAACTAATAGCAAAACACGAGTAAAATACAGGGATTCAAAGTTATATTTTTTTCTATTTTATAGGAAAAATGAC
Source organism: Prosopis cineraria (assembly GCF_029017545.1). Taxonomy (NCBI): domain Eukaryota; kingdom Viridiplantae; phylum Streptophyta; class Magnoliopsida; order Fabales; family Fabaceae; genus Prosopis; species Prosopis cineraria. Next base: position 34,242,374 of record NW_026555343.1, read on the forward strand.
AAAGAGGTCCTCAAAGGATTAATTAATTCAACTTAGGCCCCAAGTGCTAAATTTCAAAAAGTTGCAACTCAATTTCTTAATTTTACAATTACATTGTGATGAATTTGTAATTTGTTTTTTAAATTTTAACATGATTGAAGAATAAAAAAATTATTTTTTCTATTAAAATTTAAAATAAAAGTTACAAATTCATCACAACGGAATTATAAAATTAGAGATTGAGTTGTAAATTTTTAAAACTTGATACTTAAAATCTAATTTAAATTAATTAATCTTTTTGGCACCTCTATATCATTCTCCCTATTTTATATCATGAAAGTTTCCATGTTTGTTTATTTTTTATATCATATACACACACACACTGTACACTTAGTCGCTATAGCAGTGCGTCATCCTCGTCTTTTCTTCTTAATACCTAGTCAGTCGTCCTCGTCCTCTCGTCTACCATACCCAGTCGGCATCATTCTGATCTTCTCTTCCTCAATACCTCCAGTCCACGTCAGTCATCTTCATCTATTTTTCAATACCCACTACTCGATTGTCCTCAGCCTTATGTTTTGTAACCAGGCGCCCTTAGGCAAGCACCTTTTGATCATGCAAGGCGCAAAAGGTGCTCTCAGGGGATGAGCTTGTCCTGTGCCTCGCCTTTAACAACACTGAGTTGATCAGAAAATAACATAAAAGGGTTTCAAAAATTACAAAAAAGACTACTATAATTTTTTTGATCCTTTCCTGTAACTTTTTAGATTTTTTTGTAATTTTTTTAATTTTTTTTTTAATTTTTTTTTATATTTTGAGGTCATTTTTTGTTATTTTGTAATATTTGTTTCATCCTATCTCTGGGTGTGTTGTTTTTTATTTATGAACTCAGCACTACTAATTCGAATTGCCCTCGATTTAAATGGATTCAAGTGTCTATTTTTATTAAAGTGTGAATGGGCATATGTATTTTCTGCTCGCTTAATTATTGTTCTTTTTATCCTATTCACCACAAAGCATTTTGTTGGATGCAGTTTAGGCGTTCCATTGTTGCAACATGTGATCGAGACTTGAAGCGAAGGATTCGCAAGTTAAAGTGAAGAATTGTTATTCTACCTCCTATTATTGAAATTGGCCCTTAAACTTGGTTTTGGTGCAAATTCCTGATGCACCAATCATGTACATCACTGAACAAAAGTATTCAATTGAGCTGCCTGAGGCAACAATTGGGTGATATATATATATATATATATATATTTAGAAGCTTTAATTACAAATTACGAAGGAAACTATTGTTTTTTTTAAAAAAAAAAAAGGGGAGAGAGAGAGAGAGAGCCTTGTTTGTTTGTTTGACCAAGCATATATTGTATTTTAAGCCCATTTGATGATGAGATTATCAAAAGTTTCATTATTAAGCATTTAAGCCTATCTCATGGCTCATTAGGGGCTCATTTGGATGGTGAAATGGAAAAGGGAATAAAATGAAAGAAAAGTGATCTCTTTAAATTTGTTCAGATGTGAAATGTCACATATATCCTCAGATAAAACTTAATAATGAGAGGAAATAGTTGTTTTTTTTAAGTAATAATTATGAGTATATAATTGATATTTCACATCTCATTTGCCATATGTGATGGGAAATGATCACCTTTCTTTAGGTTTTTGATTCAATTTGGCATAAACATACTGTAGGTATGGATATGGCCCTTAGCAATTATTTATAATTCTAAAATTCTAATAATTAGAATATGATTTAAACTTAAGGCATATTATCTCTTTTATTCTATAAGGTCTGCTTTAAACAATTTGGAAAATATTGATGCTTTATAGGCATTGGAGAGACTGTGAAGCTTCAGCTGAGATGAGCTTGATATCATGCTGCATTAAGACTGACTTTTTTTATTTTTTATTTTTCTTGATCTAATATACCTGAACTTATGGGGTCCTCCTAGATGACGACGCCGACGAGACTTTGGTAGTTAATAATCAAGTTCCTGATTATCCAGTCAATAATCATGAATAGAAAATGATCGTTATCCACTGGGCAAGTTAAGACCTTTTTCCACTTATTTTTTAGCCATTTTTACTATCTTGCTAATTTCATTTGGGGCTTTCAACCAAGAATTTATCATGTGGGTTGATGGTTAATGCATTACAGATGATAGAAGTTAATCTCCATTAATAGGAGCTTGACTGATATTTAGGACCTTTTTATTTTCTATTTTTAAAATTGTTTTGTTTTTCAAAGAAGAAAAATTTAAAAATTTATTTGGATAAATTTTTTTAATTTAATTATTTTTAAAACTATTTTCTTTCAAAATGTAAAAACAACTGTAAGTTATTTTCATTTTATTTTTCCTATTTTTAAAATAGACTGTATTTTATTATTGAAAAATTATAGTTATCTGATAAATTTTTATCATAAATTACTACTATTAATTAACTGTATATAACCATCATTATTAATATATTTTTAATTGTAAAATTATTTTTAAATTAACATAATTTTCATTTTGTTTTTTTAAAAATAATTAAAAATTATATTATAAAATAGTTTTTAAAAATAAAAAATGGGAACATAAAACAAATAGACTCTAAGGACATGTTTTTTTTTATTTTGTTTTTGAAAATTGTTTGTTAATATGGTTTGTAAAACTTTTTTCAAAATAAAATATAAAAAAATTGTTTGGTTGTGTTAATTTAAAAATCAATCAATAGTAATGGTCGGGCTGGTTAATGATTGTAGTTTATAACAAGACGGCTATAGTTTTCGACAACAATTCAGTGTAATGTATTTTTAAAAATAAAAAAAATAGCTTTAAAATGTATTTGTTTTTTTGTTTTTAAAGACAAAAAATGGGAACGTTTTTTTAAAAAAATTAAATACAAAATAATTATTTAAGGGTCCGTTTGGTTTCTATTCTCATTTCTTATTTTTAAAAACTGTTTTCTAATATAATTTTGAAAATTATTTTTAAAAATAAAATAAAATGAAAAACTGTTTGGTTGTATTAATTTTTTTAAAAAATAGAATGATAGTTATTATTATAGGTAGTTAATGGTGGTGATTTATAATAGATATTGGTTAAGATAACTGTAATTCAAAAAAAATAAAATGGAAAAGGTTGTTTACTATGTTTTGTTTTAAAAAATAAAAACAATTAAATCAAAAATACTTATCCAAATAAATTTTTAAGTTTTTCTATTTTCACAAACAAAAAACCAGTTTTAAAAAACTGAAAACAAACAGATCCTAAATGAGGTTTCTTAAAAAAAAATGTTTTTAAAACAAAAAAACTGTTTTTGAAAATAAAAACCAAACAAACCTTTAGGACTTGTTTTGTTTTTATTCTCATTTTTTGTTTTCAAAAACTAATTTGTAATACAGTTTTTAAAATTGTTTTTCTAAAACAAAATAAAACAAAATCTGTTTGGTTATATCAATTAAAAAAATAGTTTTAAAATTAAAAAAAGAACTAATAGTGATGATTATAAACAGTTAACAGTAGTAATTAATAATAAAAATTTATCAAGACAACTATAATTTTCAATAATCAAATGTAGTGTATTTTAAAAATAAGGAAAATAAAGTGAAAACAACTTGAAGTTGTTTCAGTTTTTTTAAAGCAAAAAATGAAAACAGTTTTAAAAACAATTAAATGAAAAACACTTATCTAAACAAGTTTTTAACTTTTTTTATTTTTAAAAATAAAAAATAATTTTTAAAAACAGAAAACAAACAGTCCCTTAATATCCTAGTTTAATATCATGCTCTAATATTCTTTAACTTTCTTGTACAGTCATTTTTTTTTTTTGGTTGAAAATGAAAATCATGAACGTTCCACATTTTGTTTTGACAAATTTAAAGCCTGTCGCTTGAACTACTGAATTAGAATATTGCATACAAGTAAAAAGCTTGTGCAAGAATGGTGATCAAATTTTGGCCCTCAACGACATTCAGTATTTGTTCCCTCGAGTGCACCAGTATTCAAATTCTTTTGGGTCTGTACTAATCTTGATCAAATTGAGTTATATCCCAGTGGCGACAAGCTCTTCAAACGAATATTTGTGAAAACTGTATCTAGAATTTGAAGACCTTTGGCTAAGCTAGCAGAGTCTCTAACTAGCTCTGCTATGGCTCATTAGTGACATTATTAATTAAGAGTTGAATGATGTGAATTTTTTTTTTTTAATTGTCCAAGTGATATGGATATTTTATCGATGATAATGGGTATCATGTATCAACTTCAACAAATAACCAGCTAAACGATAAAAAGTGTCAACAAATAATATTTTGGACACAGATTTTTTATTTTTTTTGGTTAAAAATAATGTCATACAGATATCTTACTGTTCAGTGCATTGAAAAAAGGTCAAGAGTAGTATGAAAATGTTTTCCGTCAATTGTGAATAAGACAATAGACCGGTTATAAATTTGAGGTTTAGACTTTAGAGGAACAAATTTAGGTGCTTGATTTCTTTAGAGTATTCACTCTTTTTTTCTGGCAAAAAAAAAAAAGAGTATTTGCCCTGTTTTTTTTTTTTTAAATACATAAGGCAAATTTTGTTGGATGCAATCCCGGCTTGGTGAGTGTTTTACTAAACTTGCTAAGGTCTTGCCCTTTAAGGATTTATTGGACTGGATTTTGTTCACATTTACTGGTTTTGGGCCTCTTAATAACTTGTCTGGTCCATAGGTTTTTTTGGGTCCAAACACATACGCTTGCATCAGTATTTCTAACCTATAACCAGTGTTATGGGGTCGTTTTCCCATCATAGTTAGAAATATGCCAAAATATAGTTCCAAGTATTTAATGAGATCCTAATCGACAATATCTTAACATTCTACAACACAAAATAAATAAAGGTTGTCTAGGTTACAAATAATTAGTTATGAGCCTCCGGATCCTTCTCTTGTTCCTCCTATCCTAGTGTTTCCCTCTAAAGTATTAAATCACTGGAGTGAAGTATTATCTTAGCAACCAAAAATAAACTGTATTACCTACCTATTTTCTCTACCTAAATTCATGGGTAATTAATTGAAATAAGACCAATCTATATAATTGAACTAGCTCAAGCTCTCCAAATCTTAAAGGGTAACTTAATCAAAAGCCACTACTCTTAATCTCGAACAATGAATTCACCTGCTTTAATATCTCATGGGTTGTCATAATTTCTAGAAACATACCAATATCCACGGACGATGATAAACGTGGCTATGTCATAACCATACCAATATAACACCCCAAAAATCTTATATAAATATTCACAATAATCTTACAAGAATAGAATCTTCCCATTCAAAGTTAGAAATATGTTGGGCCGAGTTAGATTTTAACAAAATAGACTTGTCTGGTAGATCTGAAGCATGAGCCTAACTTAAAGTTTATATAAGGCTTTTTTAACGAAGTTTGAGCCTATTTAAACCCTGACTAATTTTAAAAGTATGTTTAAAAGCCTCCTTAAAGTTAGACCTTTTAATAGGCTTACATAATAAGCTTTATGTTATGCTTGGCTTGAGAGAAAAGTAAAGGGGAGTAGGAGAGAAAAGTGAGGGAAATAGCATTTTACCCTACATGGTTATGGAGAGAAAAGTGGAGGGAAGAGAAAAGTGAGATATAAAATCCACATGTTTTTACTTCCAACTTTTCTCTCCAAACATAAATATTTTAAATAGAAAATTTTATTTTTAAATTTACCCACCAATTTTCAAATTTTACATTTGTAGTATTACATTTTAATCATGGACTTTTGTTAAACAAGCAATATATTTAATTTTTAGATTAATTAGACAAATGTTAATTCTAAATGTTTAGTTAAATTCCTTATAGTTTAAAAATTTTAATATTATTATATACATTTAATAATTTAATAACCAAAATTATAAATTGGATAAAATAATTTTTGTTAGTATTGGATAAAATAATTGATCATTGGGTTAATATTGAATTTTATCCCTATACTTTTTTTTCAAGAATGCTGGACATCATGTACTCTTTAATGAGATAATTTTTTTCCTGAACTATTTTTTAAGAGAATAAAAATCCCTTTCTATCAATTGGCCATTTATTTTCCCATTATATAGTGACTTGTCATTGCATGGGACTAGGAAAAGCTAACTTGACATAGTTAGAGCCTCCTTTTGACTAGCCATGTGGTTCTCCTTGTTATGACATCAAAGGCGTGTAAATCAGAAGGAATATCTCATCATCTTCTTCATTCTTTTTCTCAGGGGCGAAGGCAAGATTTAAGAATAAGAGGGGGCCAATATTAAAAAAAAACATATATACTATAAAGTTTTCATAATTTTAGGGAGCCAAAAGTTTGTAATACCTATATAATATAAAAAAAATTTAAAAAATTGGGGGGGCCACAGCCCCTGTTGGTCTTCCCTTCCTCCGTCACTACTTCTTCTTCCCTTTAGTTGTAGTGGTGGCTACATTAGATCTTGGGCATAGTTGAAACATCACTGTGAAATCTCCTATTATGAACTAATTTTTGGAGGAGCAAAAATGTCCTCCTCATATGCTCAATCCCTCCAACACAGAATAAATTGTCATTTTCTTGACTATTTTCAGATCATTTGGAGTGAACACATTTATGGAAACTAGATAAGAAAATCAACTACTAACCTAGAAATTAGACAAGAAAGTCAATCTTGGAAAAATCAACTCATTAACAAATCTAGAAACTTAGAAATCACAATAGCAATTAGCAACTGATTCGACATAAATATAAAAAAATATAAGAATAAAATCGTGTTGGAGTTGTCACGGCTTCAAAAATATGGGTTGCTAGGAAATATCAAGCTAGAGTAGATTTAGATTAGAATCAACAATCTCACCTACGATAAAGAAGACCTTCACAGTGTCTTTGGTGGCTTAGGGGAAGATGAATCTGACTGCAAAAGCCATTAGTGGTGCTGAATTTGAGTCTCTCTACAAACAAAATTTCACAACATATCCCAATAAGAAGCTTAAGACCTTTGATTGTCACATCTTTACCTCAACAAGTTCGGTTTCAGGAACGCTTTATGTCTCTAATCTTCACATTGCATTTTGCAACGATAAAGGGAAGGCTTAAAGAATCACCAACTACACAGTTCAATTGAAAAATAAAAAATTGAAGGCTCGAAGGTTATATACGGCTCTCCTTGTTTGATTAATTGTGCCTGATATAACATCCTAAATTTTAATCCTTAGATTACTAAAAAATTAAGCAAGTTTAAATTATGATAATTGAGTGAATTGATGCGATGCATGGCCAGAGGGTTTTAATAGGTGTAATCAGTTGTGATTTCAAACCTAATTATGGGTCTAAAGTGAAGTTGATTCACCCGGGCATCGAAAGAATGAGAAAACATGAAGGAAGTGTTTCTATGTCATATGCCACAGCATGCAACACATTAACCATGGTGCATAGATAACAACAAAGAAGGAAGGGCCTCTTTGTACCATGTGTTGTGGCTAACATTTTTTATAAACTGATCGTGGATTGAGACAAAAACTAGAAGGCGAAAAAGAAGGAGCTCACTCTTGCTTTTAGGGTTTTCCACATTGGTGGTTTGGAAGTATTTTGGTGCTAGAAAACACCTAAGGTAAGTGTCATATACCTTAATCTTTCTTTCTCTTCCATTTTTATAAGGTTTTTTTTGTTAAGATTTAATAATGGGAGATAATTTTTTGTTCATACAAGTTATAGGTCCGAAGTCATTGACTAAAATAAAGTTAATAAAAGTCGTTTAGAGTATTTAAACTTAGTATTAATAGTTTTAAAGGTTGTTGGTTGGTAAATGCCATAAATATCCAAAATAGTATTAATGAGGATTGTTAGAGGGGTTGCAATGCCATTAATGGAGGTTTAATAACTTATTAATATATTAAAACTAAAGAGGGTTAATAAACCCAATGAGTAAGCCCAAAGGTGATAAATAAGGGTGTTGAGTATTTCAGAAGCAAAAAAATGTGAGAGTAGAAATGCGTTTTTGACAATGTTGATGAGTTTAGAATTGATTAATTATAGATTAAGCATCTGGGTATCATATTTGGCTTGGGAATCAAGCTTGAAAGTTAGTTATTAAGGGGTAAACTTTTGATCTCTCAAAGGTTTTAAGTAACTAGAGAACTCTATTTTTGGTAGTTGCTTATTAATTATGTTGTAATGTGAAATATGTTTATTTGCACGTATAATTGTGATTGGTGAATGTATATACATGCTATGAGACATAAGATAGTATATTTGCTTGATTTGAACTAAAGACGTAAAGTGAATTTGAAATGAATTTTAAGTTACAATAGGGTATTGAAATGAATAGTTAATGATTGGTATGATGAACTTTGATTTGTGATTAAGTGAAATGGGATAAAGATAATTGCATTGAGATTGAAATTGGTAGATATATGTGAAATGTGAAAAGGAGAATGATGCTCACTTGGGTAGCGTATTATCGTAAGCCCAATATATTAACATGGAATAAATGAATTTATGAAATGAGTAAACATCGTACTTACATGATCAGTTAGCAGGAGGAGTGAATAAAATTCATATGGTATTTATGATTGCCTTCCGATGCATGAGAGTATAGCTTTGTCCCATAATTTATCAAGAGATTAGAACCTAGTTATCTCTATCAGTTTATCAAGGATGTTAGTTTAAGGTATACAACACCGCCAAAGATTTGAGAGTAAAGGAAATCATGTATGAGTCCTGTAATTTTTTGTCTGGTTACACCTCACAATTGGTGAGTTTGGGTAGTCCAATTATATAGATTAAGCCTTGTTTGATGCTATAGCCTACGGTTTCAATCATAAGAAATAAGGAGGGTATAAGGATGGTTTGATTATACATATGTTTGTCTGATGTGTCACATGATTGTTTAAGTTTGTGGCAAGTCATAATAATAAATTGAGCTATTGTCACATGTTTGTGTGTCTTGTGGCAATATGCCATATAATTTGAGATGAGAATTGTGAAGATAAGTTAAATCGAGAAATGACTATTTATGTTACATATAATAGAACATATATTTTGAGAAACTCAAATTTATTTATGTATGTCTATTTAATTAATATACAACTGCATAAGGTACGGGTATCATGGTTACTGAGTGGCTAGACTCACCCCTCTCTTTCAATATTTTACAAGCTTTAGCCCTAGTGCAAAAAGGAAAAATGCTCTAGAGACTTAGGAATATGAGCATTCCTATTGTAATACCTCTTTAATTCATTTGTTTTGTGTAATAATTTAAATATTTTTAATTAGAATGTATTTTATTTATACTTACACTATATGGTTATTTATGATATTTGGAATGTACTTTAGGCCTTGAAATGTTGTTTATAATAAATTGTAAATGTTGATAAGTCGAAATACTAGTGCAAATATAATAAATTTGTTTTAAACATGCCATGGATGATTTTTGAGGAAATACAATGATAAAATCTCCCCTTTCTGTTTTTGGTATTAAAGGGAGTTAAAGGATGAAAATGTGATATAGTGGTGTATATGTACATGTGGTTTATTATACTGTTAGTCCTAGGTCCAATGAATATGGTCATGGTGTTAGGAATGACTTTTGGCACTTGTATAAGGTTTTGGTACCCTTTTGTTAAGAAAGTTGTGAAAATGTATTTGGGTATCCAACTTCTTAGTGTGACTTGATTTAGAAGTGAAACTCATGCCATTAGCTAGCTTATGATATAAGCCTTCCGTAGACACCTAAATCATTCCATTTAGACGTCAATGGAGAATTGGGGCACATTGAGTCAAGAGCATCGCTGCATTATCATGAGCCACAACACACTGCTTTGTTTTTCAGCTTTTAATGTTTTTCAAACTAGGTTTGACTCATTTTTATTCTTCTGAAGTATCCTATGCTTCCGTAACATTATTTTACTTTGATTAACAATTTAATAAATGATTTTGATTGATTTTAAACTATGAAAAATTGGGATCCCATTTTCTTAAATTACAAACTTGGTAATCTTCCTTAGGTTAATCCCTTAATTACCTTGAATTTTGGAGTTAATTGTGATTAGATTGGTGAAATCTTTCAACCCATTACTTATATGTTCCATGCTTCTTCCTCATCGATCCCAGAACCTTAGTAGTTACTGCACAACAAGATGAGGTTTGGATTTTGAATGATAGAGAATAATCAAGGCCCGAACCATGGAATGAAGAAGATTGAGATTTGGGTTTTGGTTGTTTTGGGTTTTGGATGGAAGAAGAGTGAAGACACAAGCAAGGGAAAGGGGGGAGCAAGATGGTCAAGGGGATGAACCTATGTGGCTGAAGTTGAAGTGTTTTTCTAGGCAAGGAAGCCAAATCAAAATTTTTCCTAGGCCCATGTCTTGCCATATCACAAAAAAGATAAATAGCCAGTTGATAGAAGAGAATTTTTACTCCATTAAAAAATAGTTCAAAGAAATTTGCCTCACTTAAAAATACATGGTGTCCAACATTGTTAGAAAAATAGTATAAGGATAAAGTTAGACTTTAACACAAAATAATTTATAATTATGTTTTTATTCAATCAACAATATATAATCGAAATTATTATATGCATAATATGTTAAAATATTAAATTTTATTATATATCAATATTTTTATAAATAATAAGGTTATTATTAAAAATTTAAGATTAATAATTTTTCTCTCCTCCTTATTTTCTCTTGTTTGGCCAAGCATAGTAGGAAAAAAATTGTATCCATCTACTTTTCTTTTTAATTTTCTCTCTTTTTTATTTTTTCTCATGAGCTAAACACAACATTAAAGTTTTCATATAAGTCATAGGATTATTAAATGTTATATATGTACGTCTTGATTTACCAACTAAAATACAAAATAAGCAAGAAAATTTATCAACTACAATACATTAACAAAATTGAAATCAATATATGCATAAGTCCAATCTAATTGAAAACATAATTAAAAAATAAAAATAAAAAAATATATATTGATTAAAAATTAAATGATGAAATCAATAATATCATAAATTCATCATACAAAAAAAAATAATAAAAAAAGAACATAAGCAAGAAAGAACCATTCAGTGTTTTCGAATTTTCGTTCAGAAAATGAATTAGACAGGGTGGAAGATAGAGGTGGAATTGATTATATTTAAAATTTTAAATTCAATATTATATCTTGCATATATATTATATTATATGTGAACCATTTTTGTTTTGGCCAAAAAATGCTGTTGGTTGATTTGGAATTTCAGTTCGGCGATCAATCAAACAAACAAATCAAAAATCATTATCAAACGCTGGTCCACACTTTGAATCTCAGGATTTTTTATATGTGAAGGGGAAGAGAAGTTTGCACGATTTGCAGGTGCTTGCAATAATGCTATATATAGCCAAATATGTTTTTGGAGGATAAAAAAAAACAGAAAAAGAAGAACAGCAATAATGTGTCATTCCTGCATTCTCTGCATCAACAAGCGAAGCTGCTAGTAGTATCTAGGGTTTCCCCTGTACTTAAGTCCAATTTCTGCTGTTGCCGACGTCATTCTCATAACTTGCCGACATGAAGCTAACGGTGAAGACTTTGAAAGGAAGGAATTTTGAAATCAGGGTCCATCCCTCCGACACTGTCCGTAATCTCATTCCCGTTTACCACTTTTTCTGTGTTTCCTTTTTGCTGACATTTCTGAGGAAGGAACAATGAACCGAGCTTTCATCTATGGTTTATTCCATTTTTTTTAATTCAATTGACTTATTTGTAAATTTTTGAAAGCGAATTTGTTGAGCTTGAGTATTTCAAATCAGTAGCCTTACCTCTATTTTTGTTGCTTGGGCACTTGGCATCTAATAAATTTTTTTATTTGATTTTGTCCTTCGAAGTTGGAACTGTTTAAAAGGGAAAAAAAAAATCTAAATTCTAACTTGTCTTCACTTTAACTCAGCTTTCATTTGCATTATATGCATCAATTTCCCATTTTTGCATTGGATTATTTCAATAATGTTGTGTGTTAAGTGATTCTGCAGCCTTGTTGGCACTGAAATATGTCAAATAGTTTTGCGAAGTACGAGTTTCTGTTAATTTCTGTTCCCTTGCCTATTTCAGCTTGAATTCGTCATCATTTAATTTTATTATTTATTATTTATAGTTCAACTAAACAAAAGTTTGGATAACACCAGTCTTTGTGTGGTGGCTTATTATTGGAGATGGTACAATATAAAACTTAGTCTATGGTATAAGAAATTTCACTTCTTTGGTCACCGAAGGTCATGGCAGTTAAGAAGAACATTGAAGATGTACAAGGAAAAGATAATTATCCATGTGGACAGCAATTGCTGATTCACAATGGCAAGGTGTTGAAAGATGAGTCTACAGTAGCAGAGAACAATGTCTCTGAAGATGGATTTATTGTTGTAATGCTTGGCAAGGTATCTTTCCTTTTTCATGAGTTTTTTGCTGGACAATATTGAAATCTTAAGTGGTTTTTGTACTTTGCATTTGGTTTCAATGGATCAATTTATTTCCTTTCTGATACCAGTTTTATTTTGGGAATGAAACTTGTCATGAACAAACAACATTGTGGTATCATGATAGCTGATGGTTACCTAAATAGAATGAGAAAACCTATCTCAAAAGTTAATTAAGATAGGAGAATCAACTTATTAGTTAATTAAGATGGAAGAATCAACCTACTTAAATATCTTGTGAAGCATTCCATCCTACTTAATGTGAAATTGGGTATCTCAACAGAATCACAGGAAAGCTTCTTTTTGGGGCGATAGTTGGATGAATCAATTTTGTTTGTCCAAATATTCCCCACTCAGTGATTCGTAAATTTTGCATTGACTTCTCCTACAGTCAGCAGATGCCTATTTTTACTCATATGCATCAGTGACTTTGAAGTTTGAGCACACCAAATCCCCATCCTTTGTAATTACCGTCAGGATTTCACTGTAGTTCTACAGTGATTAGAGCACAAGTACTTAAACCATTTCTGCGTGGGCCCAGCAGGGATTAATGTGGCGGTGTGGCCTCCTGCCAATTAATCCTTATATTATTGTTAATATTTTTTTGTGTCATTTGGGTTACCATATGCGGTTTATTTTTTTATTTTTCATATAATAAAAGAACATGTAGAATTTACATTAAATAAAGGAGGCCAAAGATCCATGCTAAAAAAATAGTTGAAGAATTTAAAACCTATAGTCATAATAACATGTGTGGAACATATGATAGAATTAAAAATTTAATTTACATTAATTGCAAAAAAATAGGTATGCAATCCATTGAATTTTTTTAGAATTTTAATTCAAACAAAATAATAATTTTTTAAAAAATTAAACTTATTATAACCTCAATTTCTTTCTATTACCTTCAATATATTTCCGTGCCATGCACAGGTGTAAAATCTAGTTAAAGTGATATCTGAATATGATAAGAGGAAAAATAAATATAAATGAAAAACTAGTGACTGTCTCTCTATGGATCCAATCCAACTTCCTAATTAATGGCGGTTTTATTTAACTGATTCTGTTCACATTTCTCGTTCATGATTCTGTACATTAATGATTTGGTATGGCGGTGCTGATTTTTTATTTTTATAATGAAGGATGTTTGATTTTTTATATATAACTAGTGCACCCATCTTTCTTATCTATTCAACTGCACCTATTTGTATTTGAGCTTTTATTTTTAAACAGCAGCAGTAATTATTCTAGGTTGTGCTGTTCAACCTTAGCTCCGCGATAACGTGCTAATTTTTGGTTCCGTATTGTTTGAATTGTATTAGAATTATATGAAGTCATCTACGTTGTAGCTTACTCATGGATTATTTGACTGGAATTTTTTTTTTTGAAAAAAAAGGAAAATAAGAGAAATTTTACTATAAACATTTTAAAGATGCAGTAACCTGTGCTTTATCATTTGATGAATGACAAGGATAGCTCATGCACTACTGACTGAAATTTTTGCTTTGACTCTTTCTGCACGTTGCTGTTTCCATGATTTTATCTTGATGAGTTCTGAAAGCATTAAATCTTGTCATGTATTTTATATAATGTCGTGTTATTTAAATTTGACGAATTGATAAATTCATATCTTTTCTCACTTCTCACATTATGCTCTAGCCTTTTTTTTAATTGGTTTTTTTCTTTTTTCCTTAAACTTAATTTACCATAACATGGCATTTTACTTGTATATTTGTAGAATAAAACCTTCAGTTCAGCTGGGGCTTCATCCACTCAGGTCTTCTCTTCGCTCGTATTATCTTTTTTTCGGTGCTTAAGTTTCTCTTTTGTTTCTCTCTCTATTTGTTGAGTGATTTATGAACACGTGTGACAGCCTGCTAGTAATACAACTGCAACTGTGTCTGCGTCAAATTCCACTCCAGTACCCAATCCACCAGAACAAACTCAGTGAGTTTACTTGAGATTCTTTGATTTAGTTATTTAATTTTATTTATTTATTAGATGGAATTTCGTACTTATTCTTTTTATTTGGTTTTGCAGGGCTGCAAACAACAGAACCTCAGCAGCACATGCCACGTTAACAAAGTATAAGTTGTTCCTATAGAAACAATTATGTTATTGCAATTTGAAAATGTATGGTGATGTTTATCAAATTTTGACCATGGCTTTAGTATTTCATTTTACTTTTTTCTGTCAGCAGAAAAAAGCACTTGCCTTTCCCCAACTTTTATTTGATGTTGACAAAAATCAACTTCAAATTTCTTTTTTATGGAGACAGTTATTCCTAAATTTTTCCAATTAAATGTAAAATGGCATCAAACAGCTTATTTATTATTATTATTTTTTCTTGCACACCTGTTTTCAAACAATGATAACTTAGCTGGAGTCTGGACATTAGTAGCCAATGTGTGTGCGTGTTTAAATGAAGCTGCTTTGATCTTGAGTTTTCTGTTCAACAAATCTTGATATGTAATTTGTAGGTTGCTAAACATTAAACAATGGACGTTTCTACAGCTGAAGTTGATGTGGTGTTAATTCATAGTCTAGTGTTTATGCGCAGTGGCTGAATTGATAAACTCTGTCCCACTTCAGCTTTTGTGTTGGGTAGCATTTGTTGTCTGCCTTTGTGTTGACACCAATTTGGACATGCATGATGCGTACAATTAGTTGTTCTAATTTTGGATTTATATGCCAATCTATTCTGATTAAACATTAACTTTACAGTAAATGAAAATTTTTTCAGTTCCAATTCTAGATATATAATCTTTTTGTTAATTATTCCAAAATTGACTGATTGTACAGTAATATATCAAAAAAGCATATTACTATTGAAAAATACTCATATATATTTAAGCAATCTGAGGGAGGGGTGCAGCCAAGATCTCTACATGCTCAAAAGATATCTAAAACACACACACACACACTCTAATGCATGCTGTTCATTGTTTCAGTCCATAATTTTGTTGGTGCGTTACTGCTTTGGTTCAGAATTTTGTGCACTAGAGTTTTTCATGTATGCTGGAAAATGGTTCTTTGTCATTTTTGCAGTGTACCTACAGATACTTATGGTGAGGCTGCTTCAAATTTAGTTGCTGGTACTAATCTTGAACAGACTATTCAACAAATTATGGACATGGGTGGTGGCAACTGGGACAGAGAGACAGTTAGTCGTGCTCTTCGGGCAGCTTTTAGTAACCCAGAGCGTGCTGTAGATTACTTGTATTCTGTATGATTAATCTGTTGTACGTCCTTTAAGTCCTTATTTTGTTTAGTGTCTTATGGATTTAAACAACTTCTCTCTGCAGGGAATTCCTGAGGCAACAGCAGTTGCTGAACCAGTTGCTCAGTTTCCAGCGACTCAAACAACCGAAGCGAGTGAGGCTACTGCCAGAGCTGTTCCTGGAGCACCGAACTCATCTCCCTTAAACATGTTTCCTCAGGTAAAACTATAAATTTAGAATAGACAATAAAAAATCTTTATACCTGGTTGTTTGCATATTTTGCTGCCAATGTTTGTGCTTCATGTTGACCTGAAATACATTCAGGAGGCACTTGGAGCTGACGCTGGACTCGGATCTCTTGACTTCCTTAGAGACAATCCCCAGGTGGGCTTTGCTGTTTGTTAACAATACTTTCGCCACATAGATAGATCAATAGTAGTTTTCCTAATGCTAGAAATCATTTTGTTCTGCTTGTGTCTTGTAAGAAAGTTAAAGATGTGTGGAACTTTGTACACGCAATACTTGACACGAGGATCGTTTTTTCATATTGAATATTCTCTTCTGAATTTTCTGAAGTACTGCAAATGACAAATCTTTTGGTGTAGACAATGCGTTGCGTGTACTTTTGGCAACAGGCTTCCTCTCGTCCATCATCTATTATATGCAATGTTGGAAAGAACAAATGAATGGAAGGAAGATCTGGAAAGTTAAAATAAATCCAATGTGGTGTATATTATTTGATTCCCTATGGAAGGAGAAATTGTAAGAGAAAAGAAGTGATTATTTGGCCAAGTGTTCTCCTGTCAGTTACTGTTTTGTGAAGGTTGGAGATGCTGAGGAATAAATTATGATATTTGCTACACTGATAAGCTTGGTAGATGATGAGTTTTACAAAAAATCAGCCTATAATCTGACATTCCTATTGAACTTTTTGATTTGTTTCGATAGTTATTAAGCATTTGGTTCTTTTTCTGTTTTTCAGTTTCAAGCATTGCGGTCGATGGTGCATTCCAATCCGCAAATACTACAGGTTTTTGTTTTCTCGATTATTTATATGATTTTTTTGCTTTTTGTCATTTTGAACTGATCAAGACACTTTCTACTGCAGCCTGTGCTTCAGGAGCTAGGAAAGCAGAATCCCAATCTTTTAAGAATGATTGAACAACATAATGCTGAGTTTCTCCAATTAATTAACGAACCAGTTGAAGGTTCTGAAGGGTGAGTCTGTTGGTTACTTTGTTGCCATATAGTATACTCTCTCTAGTCCTCAATATAAGGTAAATTTAACCAACTTCACGCCTGTTAAGAAATTATATTCCTATCCTTGAAATTGTTAAAAAAAAAAAAAATACATAACTTTCCAATTTTTCCCTTTCTTGTAATGAATAACCATAATAAATTGTTGTCTATGAATTCAAACAATAATAAATAAACAAGAGGTAAAATTAAAAAATTGAAAAAAATTAATTATTCCAATGTTGCCTTGTATTAAAGACAAAAAAAAAAAAAAAAAATTCAAAATTTTCCTTATATTAAGGACCGGAGGGAGTATGCTGTGGTTAACTTTATAGCCCACTCTTGACTGCATCGTCATGTTTCCGTTGTCGAAGTCTCTGCTATGTACTTAACATGAAAGTAATGTTTCCAGTTTCCAAATGTCAGCTGGATATGCAATCCCGGATCTAGCAGGATAAATATTGAAACTCAAGACTTCATCCTCTTCTCATATTTTTATGTGTTTCTGAACTGTTAAATTTGAAAAATGTAACCCTCTTCTTTCTACTAGGGACATCTTTGACCAGCCTGAGCTAGACATGCCTCATTCCATCAATGTGACGCCAGCTGAGCAGGAAGCAATTGGAAGGGTATGTCTGCATTTTATCAAGTCTGATGCTTTCTCTTTTCTTTTCCATTTACTTGCCTAAACACCCCTTTAATCTTCACATGTTCTGATTGATTTTGTAGCTTGAGGCTATGGGATTTGATAGAGCCTCAGTTATAGAAGCATTTTTGGCATGTGACCGGGATGAACAGTTGGCAGCCAACTATTTGTTGGAGAATGCTGGAGATTTTGACGATTGAATTATAGTTTGTTTTGCCTTGGCTTTTTATTTTTGGGGAAGGAGAGAGATTTCTGAAGGCAGGGTTTGGGTTGGGATCGGCATATTCAAGTCATTGAAACAAAAATGTCTGTTACAATGGATTGTAGGATATAATTTTTATGGAAGGGGTTCTAAGCAACCTTTAGTTATGTAAGGTCCAATTGTAAGATGATCACTGTTTTTGCCATTGCATCTGTCATAAAATTTAAATTACTATTATCAACTCAAGTTGGCATGAGTGGCTAAGCGCTGGAGTCTTTTGTTATTTAACCAAATATTTGAGGGTTTGAATCTTTACCTTTATATATGTAACAATTTAAAGCCTTATTTGAGTTTTAGTTGGATATAATTGATTTTAAAAATAATTTATTAATATGATTAATTTTGATTATAATTAATTATGTTAGAATGCTATCTGTTTTAACATTGCTTTTTTAAATTAATTTTAACAAAATTTAAGATACTTAGATGATTTAGTCAGAATTAATTTTAACTATATAAATTATTATAAAGGAAATTATTTTTTAAAATTAAATTATTAATAAAATTGTATATAATATTAAATTTGTTAAACTTTAAGAAGTAAAATATATTAGTTAACTTATATGTGTGATTAGTTATAGAAATTTAAATTATATTAATATTGACAATTTTATTCTTGTAAATAAATAATTCAATATATCCAAGTTCAAATAACTTTAATAAAAGAGAAAGATATATTCCCTCCGTTAAAAAATGTAAAGCATTTTTAATTAAATTTTACCCCTAATAAAGTAATTATTTACTTTTCAACTAACCCTATTTTTTCATATTTACTCCTATTAAACGCCTTATAATAAATATAAAATCATTATTAATAGGGACACTTTTGAAAAAAAAAAAGCAATGATTACACTTTAAAAGATTAAAAATGTCTTACATTTTTTAACTTTCAACTCCTTAAAAAATGTCTTACATTTTTTTAACAGAGGAAGTAATTCTTATACTACACATCAACTTTACAATAATTAATTTATGAAGATGTGTGGGTGATTTAGTTAAAATCAATTTTAAACATTCAAATTATCATAAAGGACATTATTTTTTAAAATGTAAATATTGATAAAATTATATATAATATTTTTAAATTTGTTGAACTCTATTTAATAAATAAAATAGAAAAAAATATAATTTTAAATCACTATACTTCATTCAAGTATTGTTATAGATTTTTAAATTTTTTTATATTATTTTAAGCTCTTACACTTTTAATTTTTGATATTCTAAACTTCTTTATAAGCAGTGTTATAAGGATCTAGAATATCAAAAAAAAATAAAAATATAGGGATTTAAAATAGTGGAAAAAACATGTTAACGTTAATTTTAATGATAATAATAATATAAATTTCGTGAATTTATTAAATAAATAATACGTGCAAAATAAAAAGCTGATGCAGGGAGCTAACGTTGAAGCTCGAAGAATATCTAAAATTTGTTGGAGGGGTACGCTTGGGTCATGATGGGCCACTCTCCTCAAATTATTGCAAATCGTAGGTCTGGCACAAATAATCAATTATATGAAAATGGGGGTGTTTGGGTGATTTTTATTAAAACCATGATTTTGTTTTATATAATCAATTTTGACGCTTATCCAAACAGGCACTTAATTGAGTTAGATCAACTCTTTACTCTCGACATTCCGGGGAGCTAAATTTTGCTATCGCCAAGCCTACTTCTTGTACTAAAAAAAAAAAAAAAAAGACAAATACTTAATTTGTTTTTCCTCCTTTTTCTTTTCTGCTCTTTATTTGGATAGAGGGAAAGCATTTCCACTCGAGGACCTTTCGCTATTTCTAATTTTTAACTCATTTTGATTTTTCTGAGTGTACACATCTTTAGTGAAAATCACATATACGAACTCGACATTGTAAATTTACGTTTAAAAAAATCCTTGAAATAATTCACAAGGTCCAAAGATGTCGTATATTGTCATTGGCATGAAGAAATTAACAACCAGTTTTCCACTAACATCATAATATCACATATAGATTTAGAATTACGAGGAATTTGAAGGATTATTATAAATTTATATTCAAGTTTTGAAGTTCTTTTTCTTATGATGTTCCAAACTCTTTGCATTGGAAAATTATAACAAACGTTTTCTTAAATTATAATAGACTTTATTATTGTTTTTAACTTTTAAACTTTTTACTATTTTAACTCTAACATTAAAAAAAATATATAAATTATTCACATAAAGCTTTAAGATTCTTATATAGGGGCGAGTCGTCTTTCATGACAAAAATAAAGGTTTCAAGTGATCTGAAAATCTGAATTTTCAAAATATTTTATTATAAATTTTATAAAATAAGGTTCTAATCAAGTTACTGGAATTTAATTATCATTCTTCCATGTATTACTCAAAAATAAATTGTCCTTTCATTTTCAGATGCTTTTAAAGTATGTGAAAATTTCGGCACCATCACATTTTTGTTGCCAAAAAAAAAAAGAAGAAAAAAAAATCAAATGCATTTGAAGATTTCAACTTCAAATTATTCAAAAGAAAACAAAAAACTAAAACTAAAATACTTCAAATGTTTGACCATTTTATGCTTAGATAATGTGTAGATATATAGACCCACACACAAATATATATATATATATATATATTTATGGTAATATTCCATTTTGTATCTTTTTCTATATGTGCTTGCGGTAAGCGCGTGGACTCTCCCTCTTTTTATCCCAAGCGAGACACACGGCTAGTCACATACCCTCCCAAATCCGACCTTCTGACGACCCCCTTTCTCTGATATTCCTTCCACTGTAAGTCTTTTTTGCATTCTTCTCTGTTTTCAGATCTGAGCTTTTCAGTCCTGTTTTTTCATATTTCCTGTCAATTCTCCGTTTGGATCTTGCCTTTGTTACTCTGGCTTCTTCGTTTTGGCCGATATTATGTGGATTTGGGGGTTCTAGTTTGTTTATCCACTCTTCTAATATGGGTAAGATTTTGTTTCGGGTGGGTTTGGTGTGTTTCTGAGATTATATTTTTAATATGCGTTGGTAATTGTGGCGAAATCTTGTAGAAAATAATCACATCTTTAGACCCATTTTAGGTGTAACGTCAAATTTTGCTTATTCTGCGGATTATTTGCATCTAGCTTTGGTTTTTCCCACATTTATATCATAATTGCGGTAACCTCATTTTGATGAAGACAGGGACTATGGCTGGCCTTGCTTGCATATACTTAAGATGGGAGGCCTTGATGGATCCTGATGGTTTCATGTTTTTATAAAAATCTGTTTGAAATTATATAATGAGATCATGAGTGCCAAATCCTTTATGTTCTCCGTTAAATGTCTAGTCTAGTTGTTTTCATGGCTTGGTACATGTAATTGCTTACAATAGTAGAATTCAAACAGGATAATTTGCGAAAGATTATATGATATTTCTATATGTCCATGAAAATGTCTAGATTTTGAGCAATCTTAAGGGAAGCTTTTCTATTGATAATGGTTGTTGAACGAACTGGAGTTTGAAATCTCGTTTCTCATCTTGGATCCAAATGGAACAAGGTTCCCTTTGCTTGCCTCTCCTTTCATCGTCAATTTATCTGAAGGATTGTCCTCGTTATCTTTAGGAAAGTCGTCATTCATAGGGTTCTTCCCCTTTGATTCGTTGGATTTTACTACATTCCACTGTGGTTAAAGGCATTATATGATGATTGGTAGTTTGCTAAGGCAGGGTTATTCTTGGTCAAGGTCTGGCCCAAGAATGACTGTGAGTTCAGTAAATATGTTATTCATGGTCAAGTATGAACTGGGAGTTGGTTGTGGTCTTCCCTTTTTTTTTTTCCTAAGTGATGGAGGATTTTTAAGCCGTCCTTGTAGATCTTGGAAATTATATTAGTTCTAGGCTTATAGCTTGTTGTTGGTCTGACTGTCACATTTTGATATTTGCTTGGTGGGCTTGAATTGAATATAAATTTAATTGAAATTCTGAAAAAGTTGTGTAACACTAGTTTTGCAACTTGTTATATCTGCACAACCTGTATTCTGAAAAGTTGAACCCTGCTGCTGTATTCGCCATGATAATGCATATAGCATTCTGTTTTTCTTTATTGAATGTTAACATTTCCATGCAGGTCCTGCATCTACTATCCATCCATGATTTTTAGAGTTTGCTAATTCTCTTACTCCAAGTGCTGCATATCCAATCTGAAACTCCATTGTGTTGTTTTAGTCAAAAGTGTGTGTCCTTCATGATTGCAAGCTTTGATTGTCATAATTCACCTATTATCCTTTAAATATGAGTATGGAACCACTCTTTTACTAATGTTTTGATTTGATGTACAGTTTCCGGTGGGCTGAGGAAGGTTGGCGCAGAAGGCAGCATGGTTCTTGATACCATTTTGTCTTCTCCTCACAGGAGGTCACCGTCCTTCAGGAGGCAATTTCAAAGGGATGAGTTAGGAAGCTGGTCAGCGCTGGTCCAGAGGCATCGTTACCTCTTAACAGCTCTTGCTCTACTAACTTTCCTCTGTACTGTTTACCTCTACTTCGCAGTCACTTTGGGCGCCGGCAGCTCCTGCTCCGGTCTGACTGGTGTTCAGAAGGCTTCATGCCGTATGGAACTTGCCAAGACATCTATAGCCAAGGGTAAACTGAAAATTCTTTGACGTTTTAATGATGATATATGGTGAATTGGTTATTCATTTTTGAAGTTTAGGTGATATGGAAAATGAAATATCGCCATCAGCCTACAGTATTGTGGTGATATATATATATATATATATATATACACACACAATTCTTATATAATTTAAGAGAGGTAATGCAGTTACAGTAGTTCTGGTGTATATATATTTACACACACACCCCCCACCTTTTCTCCCTATATATGTATGAAATGTATGACAAATCAAAGTGTTTACAGCTCCTCAACAGTGAGGCTTGGTTTCCAAATTCAGGTCACGCACATGACCCACCGGTCTAGTTCTTTGTTAGTTTTATTAATCCCCGATTTAGAGTTCATGGGTTACATGCTGTGAGTGCATTTCATGTTGGACACAAGCTGATGTTCAAAATTCCACAAGTATTATAAGACATTTTTAATAATACGTTTGTTAATTGTCTTTAAAATTGTACTCCCTTTCCATGTTCTTTTATTTAATAGGTTATCTCAATTAGAAAATCTTATTAATCATATCCTCTAATTAAGAGTATATTTAGAAAAACTTTATTAATTATATTTTAAAAGATTAAAAAATGTTTTATATTTTGTAACGTGGTAATTTGAAAAAAATTTCTTATAATATTAAACGGAGGGAATATAATACTACAATATTTTAAAAATTGGATTGGGTGTTAGATTAGAAAGATTAGCTGGCCTTAGTTTTTATGGTCTAAGCAATAGTTGAATTGATGAAATAATAATTAAATAAAAATAATATTATATATATAAAAGAAATAAATTAACAATATATCTAGTTATTAATAAAATTATATTACCATAAATCCACAGTATTATGTATTATAATTTTATAATTTGTTAAATATAAATAAATTTTAGTTAAATTATGAATGCGTATACTCAAAAGTTTGTGCATTTATACATATTGATGCCAATATCTTCCTAAAATAATGAACTCAAAGCATAATGTGCATGGTCCAAAAATGAAGTTGGCAAGAATGATCTCAAATAATAATATAATGTTAATGGTTCAAAAATGAAGTTAGTTGTCAGTAGGGGTTTACTTTTTGAATTTTTATGGTTTTTAAAATTTTTTAAGCTTTTCTTATGTTATATTCAGAACCATTTAGTTTTTTTTTTTAAATTGCTTCAGTTTTTTATTTAATTCCAGATTTCGATTCAATTAAGGCTCAATTCCAATCTAACTTGATTCAACCATAAAAATAATTTTTTAGTTTAAACCAAACTGTTAGCGGTTTTGGTTGAAGGTCTAACCGATCCGGTCTAGTTCATAAAACAATGTAATACTATATGAGTATTATTGGCATATGCTTCGGAATTGAGGCCTTGAGGGGTATATTCTCCTTACTCAGGGGTAAGCAATGTCGTAATCAAATAAAGCAAGCAAAATGAAGACAGAGCACATGCAGAACATTGTACAGATACAGACAAGTAGGAAGAGAAAAGGGAGCTGTCCAACTTATAATTATAACGTACGGTTGCGTTTAAATTATCGTTGGGTAAGACAGTTTGGATAGAATTAATTTTTATGATTCTGGGTATACTTGATTTAATCAAAACACAGAACTAGCATGTGGAAGCTGCTTGAGATAATGTGATTGAGGGTCTTATGGTTAATTTAATCAAAATATAAGTGTTTGGTTGAGGTCTTGAGGATCTCCTAATTGATTTAAATCGAAGTATGGCTGTTTGAATAAATTTGCAGAAAAATCACATTTTGAATTTTTCATAATTGACTTTATGGACTATCCCAACACGCAGTACAGCACCATCATGGTTAGTTGATGTCAAAGCCCATGGCCGACCCTTGAATTTCTGCTTTTACTTAAAAAAAAAAGATATTAATGGGATTAAGTATGGTAGAAGAGGTTAGTTCTTCTTAAAGTTTGAATATCCATTTGAGGAGGTGTTTACCTTCACTGCCCAATAGTGCCTTCAACATGATTGCCTTGGGATACCCATGGGTAACAAAAAAAAAAAAAATTATATATTATACCCAAAAAGAAAAAGACAAAATAAATTTACATTTCTTTTTTTTTTTTTTGAGTACAAGAGGCAAGCATAAAGCTTGAGGAGATTACAAAATGAAGCTGTTAATTGGAGCTAAGTCTGACTGGTCAGCCTGAAAAATTTAAAGCCAAGCCTAAAAAATATTAATTTTTAATATTTAGGCCTCTTTGAGTCTCCCGAGAATAAAAAATTATATAAAATATGATAAATATTTATTAATTATTTAAGTCTTATTTCATTTCATACTAAAATATTAT
Organism: Prosopis cineraria; assembly: GCF_029017545.1. Taxonomy (NCBI): domain Eukaryota; kingdom Viridiplantae; phylum Streptophyta; class Magnoliopsida; order Fabales; family Fabaceae; genus Prosopis; species Prosopis cineraria. The sequence goes on from NW_026555343.1 coordinate 34,267,070, forward strand.
ATATTTGAGTATATTACTATAGTTCTTTTAAAAAAAATTATATTTTTATTATTTTTTATCAATAAAATATCTCAAAATAATATTTAAAATATATTTTAATATTGATTTTTATATTTTAAGACCCAATTTTTTTTAAAAAAAGTTTTGAGTCCTATACATCATTTGCATATCTAAAATAAAATAAAAAAACTAATTTTAAAATAAAATAATTTAAAAATAAAATTCGGGTTGGTATATATTTCCAACTCTATTACTAGATAAACATAATAAATAGAATAATATTCTTAAATAATTATTTTATTATCATTCATGTTAGATTTGGTTAAAAATTAAGAATAAACTTGAGTAAAAATCTCTTGTAGGTAAGGGTTAAACAATATAAAAAAATTTTAAAAAATAATTTTTTAAAAAATAGTATTTTAGTCATAATTAAATGATTTTGTTTTATATAATATAATGATGGCTATTTTTTTCATATTTTTAAAAATAAATTTAATTTATCCCAAAGTTATTAAAAACTATGAACTAATTGAGATAATAATTTTAAATTAGTAGTCTAACCATGATTGAATTGAGATTAACTTAATCATAATTCAAATAATATAATTTAATTAAAATATATAAAATATTTATATATAACCATGATAAGATTAATATTTAAATAACTAAGGCATTAATTTACAAGTAAAGGAAACATTCATGAATAAATTACACATAATACAACAAAATAATAATAGAGCTACTTAAGTATAAAGTTGATAAGTTATTATTTTTTTTATTATTTTGAAGTTAAAATAATATTTTATGCTTAATAGAATTATTTAAAATTTAAAATTAGTTAAAAAATAAAGAAAAATATTTTTAAACAGTTTTTGGTATTTAGACCGGGTCAAATAAGCCCGAAAGTGTTAGGGTTAGCTTTGGCTATATGGGCTTTTTAGAAAGAGTAAAATACTTTAAGTCTAATCTGAATAAGTTTGGCCTAAATTGAATCCGACCTGAATAAGTTTAGCCAACTCAAATTATCGGCTCTAACAAATCAATTCACAAAATAAAACAAAACAACTTAATAATGAGGCTCTAAATCTCTTTGTAGTAGATCCCTGGAATTGTCCAAAGCAGAATTCATTAGCACCACCTCGTGGCCCACATCATTGGCATTTTTTGCAAGGAAATCAGCCACGACAATACTTTCCTTGTATGCATGGAGTAAGTTGACCTCCCAATCATAATAAATCAAGGATCTAGTTTCATCTAATAACTCTCTGAATCTATAATCTACTCTTCCATCCCTCATTAAGAGGTTAATGGCTTCAAGAGAATTAGAAAAAAGCTTAACTTTGGTTAAATTCAGATGTTTACACAGAGTCAATCCTATCTTGATAACTTGAAGTTCTGCAGTGACAACATTCATCAATCCAAGTGCTTTTTGAAATCTCATATCCACTTGTTGTTCAAGTGTCGAATTACACCACCACAGTAGGCTTGTTGATTGTGATGTATTGAGGCATCTACTAGCCATATTGAGAAAATGACTTTTCCAAGACAAGAGTTTTTTCTTAACTCTTTGCACAATAGGCTCAAAAGTAATCTTAGAAGCTCCAGTATGGAGAAAAGGTATAGCAAGTTGTTTTCTATGATTGCTAGTCAAACCCACACCAACTTGATGACTCAGATCCATAGCTCTTGTTAGGTGCACATTCAAGAAACAGCAGAGTTTTGATTTCTTAATGTTAATTTTGTGCCCACAAATACCACAAAAGTCTCCCATGACTTTCTTAGTATGTATTTAGATTAAAAAATCTATAACTAAAGTTAGAAATAAATTGAGGTTAGGAGAAATGTCTATGATATAACGTGATTTATGTTTGGATATTTTTTTTAAAAGTCAGGTGGATAAACTAAAATTTATTTAGATGATTTAATTTAAAAGTTAGTTGAGAAGTATAATTACAAAAATAAACATGAATTTTGTTATATATATTTTTATGTCTAATATGATATTTTTAGAAAAAAATTAAACTTAAAATTACAAGTTTTCAAAAAGTAGATTACAAGTATAAAATATTTAGTTATGGTAATTTTATGAATATTAATATATTTATATAAGTATGACATTTTGTTCCAACTTTATTAGTCAAAAAATATGAAAAAATATAACTTTAAATCCTTGCGCTTTATTCAAATTTTGTTATAGGTCCCCATATTTTTTTGTGTTTTAAGTCCCTTCACTTTTTATTTTTGATATTTTAAGTCCCTTCATGAGCAATGTTATGGGAACCTAGAACATAAAAAAAAAAAAATTATAGGGATCTAAAATATTAAAAAAAAAGTACAGAGACTTATAATAAAACTTAAGTAAAGTATGAAAATTTAAAGTTATTTTTTCTTTAAAAAAATATATTAAACTGAATTATGAATGATGCCATTTTGTTTTAATTTATTATTCATATATGGTAAATGTGATTTGCATTGGGCAGCGTATTTATTATATTATTATGTTTCAATGTGCAATTTTTATCATTTGAAAATTATTTTATTCAATGAATTAATTGTAAAAAAACGAGAAAATGCATGTGGCATGTCAGAAGGGTTTGGAGGACAAAATTATTGTGATGAGAAACAGGAGACATGTGCCGAATATTGGATAAAAGTTGAAAAATGATAGTCAAAAAAGGGGCAAAACACAATGAAGAGAGAGAAGATAAGATGATTGAAAGTGAAGACGCTCATTTTTTGTAAACGCTTGGTAAAAAAGCTCCGTCGAGCTTATTTGGATTAGATACTAACCTCAATTAAAATGAATCAAATTGAAGTTAGGATATAAAATATTAAAAAAAATTTGTTTGGATTAACATAATTTTTTAACCTTGATTAGCATGTAAACGTGTGTTAATATTGAAGCCCACTCATCTAGCTTTTATCTCTTGAGTGTTAGCGTTAATGACTATTGTATTTGATGCTTTCTCTCTCTTGCTTTTTATCTATCGGAGCTGCGCCATTCCTTTGTGCATGCTACTTTTAGCCATGACCTCCGAAGCTGCTTCAAAACTCACTAATCTGCTTCTTCCTCTAGAACGCTCGCTATACACCTCATAGATCTGCTTCTTCCTTCCGCTAGTCAGGCGACGCCATCTAGTAGCTCATCTTCAAAACTCACATTTTAAATTTTGAACTCATACCCTCGTGCTGTGGAGAAGTGCAGGGGAACGTCGTGGGAAGTGGCGGAGTCACCATGGTAGTGGGAGAGGAGATTGGCAATGGCTGTTCTAGTGAGTTTTCTAGGACGTTTGAGCATGAGGTTGAGGTCCATCATGAGTTTTCCTTTTGCGAAGCCTTTATGAAGAATGAAGAAGAAGACACGTATAATGCTCCACGCTCTCTTGGGTATTACTGTCAAATTGCTTTTCATATCTATCTATTATTGAATTGCTCTTTGAATTGCCTGCAACTTTATTTTAATTTAGAGAGAGAGATTGAGAGACACGAAAAGATGAATTGATGTATTTATAATAAACTCCTAACAATTATGACAAGCGTAACATATGAATCATATCAATTAAATATTAATTTATTTTAATTTTTTATAATTGAATATTTAAGATATTTTACTTATTAGTTGTGATTTTAAATTTAATATTTTTTACTTATTAGTTACTCAAAAAAAAAACATGCTTATTTAAGATATAAAAATTCATACTTATTTTTGTCATTAAATATCTCAATTGACTTTTGGATTAAACCATTCAAACGAATTTTAATTTATTTAACTAGTTTTTGAAAAAAAAATAGTATCCAAACATAAATTACATTACATCAATTGACTTTTTTTCTAATTTCAATTTGCTAACCTCAGTTGAATCCTAATTTTAATTGTAATTTTTTTTAATCCAAACACACACTTCATCTAACTTTGCTGTAAATGCTCGTTCTCCATAAACGCTCATTCAATTTTTTTGTTAATCCAAACAAAATTTCATGAGGTTTTAACATCTTAACTTAGGTTTAAACCACGCCAACCTCAGTTGAAAGACAATCCAAACATACCCTTAATGATATCCATTTGGTCACTGGAAGCTTTAACAAATAACAAGTAGTCATCGGTAAAAAAAGATGTGTGAGATAGAAGGACCCCTCCCTGGAACTTTAAAAGGCCTCCACCTCTTAGCTCTACACTCACGTTCAATGGCATTACTAAGTCTTTCCATGCAAAGGACTCAAGGGATCATCCTATATATTTACATTTCTAGACAAAAGAAGACGTGGGAGAAGATTTTTGTCTACAATTATTTATTCTTTTCACCATCTCAATTGCATGTTATTTTGCATCCAAAATAATATGTATGCAAAAAATAAAAAAAAAAGTACTTTTAAAAAGGAAGAAGTTTAGTATTTAATTTATATTCCTCAAGTGTCTTTGCCAATTAAATTAAAATATGTGAGTAAACCTAAAAATAAGTGAAGACATTAAAAGTATCTAAACTGCTTTTAAAAGCAAACATATTATCTTAAGGAGGCAAAGCAGCAATAACATTATTGTTGTCCAAGAAGTGATCCACTTTGAAGAATAAAAGAAGGAAGAAGAGCTAGTTGGCCATGAAAGTGGTTTTAAAAAAGCGTATGATCAACTTGAGTGGTCTTTCATTTTGAATACTTTTTGACCGAAGTTAGAATTGGCAAAGAACTATGCAAGGTTATTATGGCTTGCATCACAAGCTCTACAATGAAGATCTTATGGAATGGTGAACCTTATATCTCTTTCAAACCATTTAGAGGTATTTGGCAGGGAGATCGTATTTCCCTCTATATCTTTACTTTATGTATGAAGAAACTTAATCATGTTATCAAAGATGAAATTCAAAGGGGATTTTGGAAATTGATTATACTGAACAAAGATTTCCTAAAGATATCTCATTTGTTTTTTTGTAAATGACCTTGTCTTATATGGGGAAGCCTCCACTGATCAAGTTGATGTTATGAGAGATTGTTTGGATAAATTTTGTAGCTTATGGATAGAAAATGAATAAAGGAAAAACAAAAATTTGTTTCTCTAGAAATGTGTACTATTCAAGAATGTTGGTTTTAAGCCAAAGATTGGAAGTTGGCCTTACTAAGGATCTAGGCAAAAATGTGCACTATATGATGTTTGCACCCATTGTTGAGAAAACTCAAAAGCATATTGCGAGTTGGAAAGGTAGCCTTCTATCTTTTTCTGGGAGAACTACTCTTCTTAAGTCAATTCTCAAAGCCATTCCTAGTTACCATATGCAAATTATGCTTCTCCAAAAAAAAAAAAATTGTTTGATGATATTGAAAAACTGAGTAGAGCTTTTTCATGGGGTAATGCTGGAGATGATAAGAAAGTGCATCTTGTGTCATGGAGTGATGTTGTCAGAAATAAGACTCTTGAGAGCTTGGGAATTAAAGATTTGAGGAAACAAAATGTTGTTTTCTCAATGACATTATGCTGGGATTGATCAATAATTCTAGAGCCCTTTGGGTTCAAGTTTTAAGGGACAAGTACAAATGTGGGACAAATCCTTTTCCATTAGTCTCAAAATGCCAAAATGCGTTTGTTACGTGGAGAGCTATTTGCTTTGTTTAGGAGAAACTTAACAATGGTCTAGGAAAGAGAATTAGTAATGTTAAATCTACTTTATTCTGGTATGAAAACTGGACAAGCACTAATATCCTCTTATTCGTCTGGCTTCAGGGAAGGAGGGTTTTATTGTTAATCATCAGAAAGTGGTTGATTATGTGGATACCAGGGGGAGTGGGATAAGGAGAAGATGAGAATGAAGTTTAACTAATCTACTATTGACATAATTACTCGTATTCGGCCACCTTGTGAAAGAAGTGGTGAGGATAAATTTGTGTGGAAGCCATCCACCGATGGCTCTTTTTCTATTAAAAGTGCCTATTCTCTTTTTAATGGAGGGACTATGAGTCAAAACAATAGCCTATGGAAGCAAATGCGGAAATGCAAGCTTCTTGAGAAGATCAAATCCTTTTTGTGGTTATTGCTCGAGATTGATTGCATGCGATGAAACTAAGGAAAAAAAGAGGGATCACTAATTTTGCTCTTTGCTTGCCGGGATGCCAATTAGTAAAAATGTGCTTCATGACTGCCAAAATACAATGGAGAGGTGGAGAATGTTTGTCAAATCTGAGATGTGGGACAAAATCATGAGTCTCTAAGGTTAGGATAGGTTGCTTTGGAATCTCAAACACCAAATGGGACAAGTTTTCACTTAAAAGGTACCTTGGGGCTCTTTCTTTGTATATATTTGCTAGGATATTTTGTGTGGTGGATGCAAATTGATTTTTGATGAAGAGGAGACTGAGATTGCCTCTAATAGTCTCAATTTGTGAATTCCTCTTCCCTGTATGGTCACAGTGCCCATGCTAGGACAAAGTGTAACCCCCCTAATGAGGGCCGCTTTTGTCTGGATTTTGGTGGGTCCTTTCTTGCCAATGATAGAACAGGTTTTTTTTTTTGGGGGGGGTATAAGGGACAATAAGGCTAAATGGGTAAGAGGTTTTGTTCATAAAACTAGTGATTTTCTGCTGGTTATAGTTAAAGTGATTGCAGTTATTGAAGGCCTCAATTTATGTCTGCAAATGGGATTGCCTAGAGTTGAAGTTCACTTCGACTATGCTGAAGCCATTTGTATTACTATAGGAGGAGTCAAAGCCAACTAACTGTTTAGTGACATCATTGAATTAGTGAGATCCTTCTTCGGAAGGGATTGTGCAGGGAAGCTATCCAATATATGCTCATTGCCTTGCTAAGCTCTCCCATGCATGATATTCATAATAATTTTTGTACTTTTGATCATCTCCCACCTTTTATAAGGAGTTGGATGATGAGAAGGTAATGTGTAATTTTATATATTGAGATTGTTGTTTTTTTATTAGTTGTGTTTTTTTTTTTGGCCAAGTTTTTTTTTATTAGTTGTAAATGCAGTTTCAGTTTCTATTAAACAAAAAAACAAAAATATTAACATCAGTAGAACGTCAAGAAGTGCAAGGAGATATATTGCCTTGAACATGACAGTTCATCTTAGATTTGATGTAAATGTAAGTTACAGTTTTGAGTCAGATAATTCAGATATCATAATTTTAAAATTTTAAATGAGAAGAATATAAATATTATCGAATAATGATTATAATTACAAATAAGAAATAGAAAACGTTAATCATGATAACCAAATATGGAATGGTTGTTAACTCACTGCGTACTAACTCTGAAATACTAGAACCGTAGAAGAGTTCGTAAATGTTGGTTTGACATCTACATTTAATTACAAACAGATAGTTGAAGTAGACATTTAATTATCATCACGAATTTAATCAAACAAGAATTTGTAAGTGAGTATTGTTGATGTTGTTTAATAATTTCCCGATTTTATGATATCTTCATATAATGTTAATCATTTTCTTATTTTTAATGTTCTAAATGTATAATTTTGTAAACAATAAATTTGTTTTTTAAAAAAGTAATAATTAAATATTATCTTCACCTTAAATTTATAGTTATTTAAAAACATAAAATAAAAAAATATTAATTTAAAGCCATGTTTAATATCCATTATGGACACTTGATGAGGTATTAGTTACATATTTCTAATATTATCCTATTTAAACTCATTAAATATGATAAAGAATGTAATACAAATTTAAAAATTTTTCATTTTGATGTGTAAAATTAAAAGTCTATTATATTTTCATTTAAAATTAATGACTTAAACTTAACTATTTTTTTTTCAATGTCTTGTGATAGAGACAAGTGAGTATTACATATAAAAAAAAATAACATACTCCCTTCATCCCTATATATAAGATATTTTTTATTAAATTTTACAAACTATTAAAAGTTAGTTATCTACTTAAAAGTATAGCAATATTTCAATTTTACCTCTAATTATTGTAAATAAAAAATAAATTTTTTAAGGTAAATATATAATTACTTTTCTTTTTTCATTTTCAATGTAATAAGGGAATGATGATCCATTTATTAAAAAATATATTAATAACCTTTTATATTTATAAACTAAAAAAGATTCTAAAAAACTTTTCATATATAGAAACTGAGGGAGTATCTCACAAGATCAATGAAAAATCTGAATTATCAAATATAAAAAACGACTCACTAGTTGTGGAGCTTCCACTGCTCTATAGTGAAGAGTTGTGCAAAATTCTGATCCAAAATTCCAATCATTTAGATCTTCAATATTTCGGGCTTGCTTGTTTGTGATCAATTCTTTTTTGGATACAAAATCTCAGGGACATCTCTCAACATTCAAGTCATCAATTTGGAGACCCGATCCATCATCATAAATGTGCTTTTATTCTGACTAGAGTCACATAAATTGTTAATAGCATCTCATTCAACATATTTCAACTATTTAGGGCACGTTTGGTATCATGGAATTCGGAGGGCAGAAATGGATATGGAAATAAAATTAAAAATTTATCTTGTTTGGTTGGCTAAAATCATATTGAATTGAGTTTTCACATGGAGTTCATTTCCATCAAAATTGATGGAATTGATTTCCATAAAAAAAAACTTTAGTTTTCAAATTTCATCTTTATTGATTTCATTTTTACTTTCCCCTCTCTCATCAATTTCCTATGGTTGAATGACAGTGCCTCTTATCAACGACCTTCGGTGACCTGTGTAACATTCTCAATTTTAAATTAAAATTAATTAAGTTTAAATAGACTAATTAAAAGTATTAGTGAGATGTGTGGCCAGAAAGGCTAACGGGCATGTTTGGTCTCAATTTTAGTTCTAAACATGGGTTCGAAAGAGAATCAGGTCACTTGAGAATGGAAGAGGAAGAATTTTTAAATAAAGTAATTTTGTGCCACGCACTGCGGCTTGTGGATGGGCTACCGCGATGCAAGCATGATAACACGCCTGGAAGAGGCTCTTTGTGCTATGCGATGCGGTGCATGGTTATTTTTTTGCTGAAATAGGTCATGAATTTGATATATCAAAGAAGAAAAGAAATGAAGAAACAAAAGAGCAGTGAGAGAGCAGTGCTAGGGCTCGAAAAAAATTGAATATTATGAGTATTTTGGAGCTCCTAAACATCAAAGGTAAGTTTTTCTACTTAAATCTTCCTCTCTTCTTCCATTTTCTTAATGGTAGAGGTTAGTGTTTGATTAATAATGGTGATTTTTTATCTATAGAAGCTATATGTCCGAACTCATTGACTTAAATAGAGTTAATAGGAGTAAATTGAGCTAAGTAAACTTGGTATTTATGGTTTTATGATGATTGATAGTTAGAGGACATTAAATGTCTGAAAATTCTCATAAATATAGTGGTTGGGAACAATGCAGTTTCATTAATGATCATTTAAGAGCTCAATATTATTAATGAGGGTTAAAGGAAGCTAAAAAGCCTTATGGGTACTTTTAAATAAGTTAAGAATAAATCTTGGGTATTAAGAAATGATAAAATATTAGTGAAAAATAGCTCAAATATAGATATTGATATTTTGCATGGTAAATGCTTGTAGAGTAACTACCATTAGCACCATTCAAGCTTCTTGAAAGCTTTGAAAGTGAGTAATTGATGGTGAAAACTTTGACTTCTTAAAGGTTTGAGGTAACCAAAAAAATTTTATTTTATACTTTTGTGTGTTTATTAGTTTATGAATTTATGATTGATCATTGAAATGTGTAAATTAAAATGAAATGCAAGTATGACTTGATTTGTTAGAAAATTTGTTAGATCGATTTTGTGAGTTTTATGTCTTATAATGTAAAAAAAAATTAGAACAATATTGGTGAATTTTCATATTATGTTATTAGGAGTTCAATGACTTTGTGATTTGAGAAGTAACATGAATTTTTGTTTATGAGAAGTTCAATGATGTTTAACATAGTAGAGTTCAATGATTTTGAAAGTGTGAAGTACAATGATTGTGAAATTAGAGTTTAATGACTTATTTGGTTTAAAGTTTCATAAAATTGTGTTTAAGAAGTCCAATAATTTGTGTAATAATGAAGTTCAATGAAGTTGATAATGTGAAGTTCTATGAATTGTATAAAGTGTGAGTTATGACATGAATGTACATTGCATGATCTTGAGAGACAGGAGTTCGCTTAGGAAGGAGAGTAAATGATAAAATTCATGTGGTAAGGCCCATCTATGTGATGGTTTACCTAATTGATTATATCTATATTATCCTACTTGTTCAATGAGGGATAATATAGCTAGCTATCCTACTGATTGAACCTAGCTAGCTATCTACTGGTTTAATGAGAAAGCTAGTCTAGGGTATATGACACCTCATAGTGTGAGAAATGGGAAAAATCGTATTCTATAAGTGAGTTGGATGCGTCTTGGCCGGGTAATCCCTCACAAGTGTTTAGGCTAGGGAAGTCATGAAATATAGACTATCCTATTGTATTATAGTGTACGATTTCATGTCAAAAGAATAAAGAGAATATAAGGGAGGTATGATCATGCATGTAGTGAGTAAAGGGCACATGGTTGCCTGTGTTGTGACTCTAATAATGATAGTCATAAATTGAGTAATAATTACTCCTGATTATGTGTGATTGTATTGTCTGACAAACTTTCTGGGATGTGAAGATTGTTGAAAAGTTTTATTCCCAAGTATGTACTATTATACGTGGAAGTGTGAACATAGATTCTCAAATGTGTTACACGGTTTAAAGTATTGATATTATTTGCCACTTGTAATTTAAACTAATTAACATGCATCAGTATGGGTTAGTTGTAACATCCCAATTTAAATTTTAATAGTTAATTTGAATTAATAGAAATTTTAAAAAAATATTTAGAGGTAAGCAAATTAGTAAGAAGATTATTATTAGATTTAATTTAGTATAAATCTAAATTTTAAGTTATGATTTTTTTAAAAAAATAGAATTATTATTATTATTAATAAAAGAGAAAAGGGATATGTAAAATAAAAAAATAAAATAAAAAGGGGGATGAGGACAGTTTATTGTGAGTGTGTGTGTTTGATATGATAAAAAAAAAAGGAGAAAGAGACAAACCGTTTTTCCCACTCACTTTCTTTTGTTTCCTTCTCCACATGTGCGTGTAAGGTATAAAAAAAGATAATAAATAAATAAGAAAAGAAAGAAGGAATATTAAATAAATTAAAAAAATGAGAAAAGGGAGGCGGACGTTCATGTGTGTGCATTGAAGAAAACAAAGAAGAGAAAGTAGGAGTGTGAATTATTATGTGGGACCCACACCATTTTAAAATAAAACAAGCCAAAGACTTCTGGCTTTTCATTCTCCTCTTCCTTTCCGTTCCTCCATCCACACAAAGAGAGCGAGAGCGACACCGCATGACAGAGAGGCTGACTGATTTAGAAGGTGAAGCTTCATAATAGGATACTTCAGATGAGATTTTAAGTATTCTAAGACTAGGTAAGTGTTCTAAACTTTTTTTTAGTCGTTTTTCCCTTTGAGCTGCAGATTCTGAAATTTTAGAAAACCTAGGGTTTGAAAGATGGATGAATTTTTGATGAGAAAATCTGGTTGTTGAGGTTGTTAGTAGTGTAATAAATATTCTAAAGTATTATTTTATTAATAGAATTGGAATTTGAGGCATTTGAGTTTATCCCTAGATTCCTATGGGTAGATTTTTGGTTAAATCTGAAAATATAAATTAATTTGTTGATATTTAGATGATTATTTGAGATGAGAAATAAATTATTATGGCTATAGAATAATGATTCTAGGCTTGAAATCAAGTTTGCAATTTTTGGGTATTTTTATGTGCGAATTTTTGGAATAAAAAGAGAAATTTTGATATTAAAAATTATTTGAATGAAATTATTGTGAAGGAGACTATTGAACCAAGTAGATAGGTTTAAATACATGAAATTAAATTTTAGAATTCAAGAGACTAAGACTAAATTCTTAATATATATATATATATAAAATAAATATAAAATAAAATAAAATACATACTTAGGTGTTAGAGTATGAATGAAAATTGTGTTAATAATATTATTGACACATTGGGATATAATCAATTATAGATTAATTTTCTTTTGACACCATTCAAGCTTTGGAAAGCTTTGAAAGTGTTGTAACTTGAGGGGTAACCTTTGACCTCTCAAAAGTTGAGGTAATCGGGGAAAATCTATTTTATACATTTGTATGTTAATTAATTATGTTAGTGAAATAAAAGAATATATATATATATATATCTAAATCTGAAATAGTTGTTTGTAACGCATGTGACTTTGTTGAGACTTTATGACTTGTGAGTAATGAGATTGATGGTTGATGATTATGTGTACACCCTTAGTTATAAGTTGTGGATAATGCACAGTGATGAAAGTTGATGAGCATGTGGGATAATTTTAAAATATATATATATATATATATATTATTTTTTGAAATGCATTTTCTCATGAGCATGATCATATGGCGGGAATTTGCCTTAGTGAAGGAGTTAGCGATTACACAAAATCCATATGGTACTTGCCTATTAACCAATAATCCTAGGGGTTATAACCGCTACTTACCTTGTAAGGTATTGTAGCATTGTTCCTATTAAGGGACTTGACCCTACACCTGGAGTTTTGGGTAGAGCTAGTTTTGGGTATGACACCCCATAGTGTATGATTTGGGGGAAACCGTGTTCATAAGTGAGTAAGGTAACCTTGGCCTGGTAGCCCCTCATGATATGATTAAGGCCTTGGGGTAGTCTCACCACATGGACGATCCCTTTCGGTTGTTGGCCCACAGATTTCATGTCAGAGGAAATAAGGGGGGATATAAGGAAGAGATCGATCATGCATATTATTATTATCATGCCATTTTAGTGATTGATGGCTATGTTGAGAATATGATTGTAATTGTAGAAATGAGAACATGTAGTAATTATGCGAATAATGTATATGTGGTTATTTGTGCAAATTTTGTACTTGACTTTATTTTTGAAATTATTCACATGAGTTAAATGTTAATGTGATTAACATGTTATTAATGTGATTGTTTGAATGATCACTTTAATTAATTTATTGGCCACTTGCAATCATGATTAATTATCATGTATTTGTATAACTTAGATGTACCTTGGTTACTGAGTGGTTGTACTCATCCCTCTCTTTTAACATATTACAGGAGCTAGCTTATTTGAGAAGAACAGAGGAAAGGAGCATTAGGCCAAGTGATAATAATCACTTCTGTAGGCCTCTCTCCTTTTATTTGATATGTGTATTTAGTTTATGATATTGCCAACTAGGATAATATATTCTTAATCCACTTGCATTATGGGTTTTGTGTTGGGGGAAATGTATTTTGGGCCTTAGGGAATGTGGTTTGATGCTTGTGATATAATTACGGGCCAAAATATTTGTGCAAGTAAAAATAGTTATTATCATGCTTTCGCATATGTTTAATTAAATTATATGAGTTTTTAAAATATTTTAAAGACTTGAGATTCCTTTATATTAAATAGTTTGAAAAAAAAATACATGTTAAGAATTCATTTGGGTTAATCTCGTATTGGATAATCCATTTGGGTTAGTCCTTGATTAACCATGATTAGTATGATGGTTAGTATGATGATTAAGTCCTAATTTAGGATGCTCATTACATTAGTCAAACCTTAGTTATTGAGTGGTTGTACTCACTTCACTATTTTTAATATTACGGAGAATAGCTCAAGAGATGTGGATAGAGGAAAACACCTAGAAGCTTAAAATTGCGATCCTTTTGTAGTAAGCCTCTTTATTCTAAGTAATTATATGTGCATGATAATTTCAATTGTCAATTAGGAATTCTCATTTGTTCCTTACTTGCATTATGTGAATTGTAAATTGTAAGTATATTTTGAGCCCTAGGGAGTGAGTTGATGAATATGTGTTATTGTGATAGAGCCAAAATACTAATGTAAGTAAGAGTAGAGCATATTATAAAATGATTTGGAGAACTTGATGAAAATTATGGTAAACTCTCCCTTTTTATGTTTTTGAGTTTAAAGAGTTGAGTAGTGAAAATTTAATCTGAGAGTATTTCATTTGATATGGTGCATTACACAAGTTAGTTTTAATGATTTGTATGTGATCAAATTGGTATCGGTGGCTATTGGCCTTTGACATTTGGTTTGGACACTTGATTTTGTGAAAATTGTTATAAAAATGTAAGTTTTGAAAAGTGTGTCCAATTTTTATTTTACGAAGAATTTGAATCTATGACCAATGCCATTATTTAGAGTTCAAAAAGAGCTTTCTATAGAAGCCTAGTTCACATCATTCAGACGTCGGATGGAGATTTAGGACACGTCGAAAGTTGGCCCTAATGCTGTCAAATTGACAGCAGAATTTACTGTCAACATTTGTGCAATTGTGCCGCGACACATAATGCCACGAGCCGCGGCGTGTGTCATAGAGGCAAACACGCCACGATGCATGTTCAATGAGTCGTAGCGCACGCCTTAAAATTTTTCAAAAACTCTCTTGTTTTAAATTCTTAAACAAATGCACTCACTTATGTAATATTCCCATACTTCCACATATTTGTGAACTCTGATTTGTCAAGTTACAAGACTTTGAAAATGATTTTGGTTTTGTAAATTTAGGGTTCCCATTTTGCTAATCATTGAAAACTTAGTATTTTGTTAAATACTATAATCCCATTCTCTAATTACTTGAGACTTGGTTTTAATTATGGGATTAGAAGGTGGAGGATATTACAACCTTAACAACGGCAACCTCTTGTCCACTTTTGGTGACTTTCTTAGCTATGACACATGGTTGCTTCCTCTTTATCAGCAACGATGATCTCGTTCATTCTTCACCACATCAATCTCCTCCAATCTCATACCACCTTCCTTAAATATGCAAATGACGACGATGAATCAAGTTGTCTTCTTTTGTGTCTTCTTTTCTGACAACAAGTAAACATGTGTATGCCACCTAAAACAAATAAATAAGGGTCTTCATTTCAAGCTTTTTGGCTTTCATTAATGAAATGTCTCTCCTTTGTGATTTTTGAAAATACAAGACCTTCATCTCTGATACAAGCCTCTGACCTCTATCATCGTTAGCAATGGTAAGATCGATGAATCCTTAAAGGCATGAGTATTGGTTCGATCTTCTCTCTCCTCCATCTTCTGGATCTTCAATCTTTTGCTTGATTTGGTTAAATTAATTTTGGTGTTCTGATCTTGGTTTGTAGTTGTTAGATTCGAATATTTGATGTACACTTGATTTATGGGAGCATTCCTGAAGTAGGTAATCTGCCAAGGAATAGAAAAGAAAAGTTGCATCCTAATTTGCTCTTGAGGGAAGGTGTTCATGAAAGAAATCATCACCGGTGCTTTTCAAGCTTGAAGGTCCGATTATGAGATTTTGACTCTTCTAGTTTTACAAGGGCACAATCTTTGGATTTGATAAAAGTTGATTCCCATATAATTTTTTTTTCTTATGAAATCTACTTCTTAGTTGATGAGTTCTTTGTGGCAATCAAATCTCCAACCAGATCTTCAATGAATAACTTTGCTATCGAGGATGGTGTCTCCAATGGTGGGGCTGGAGGATAGTTTTGTCAATTTGGAGTTTTTTAGTAAGGGTATTTTGATCTTTTAATATAATAAATATATATTGTTGAAAAAAATTATATCAAGATTCCATAAACATACCAAACATATTTTTAAATTTCATTGTCACTTCTATATCCATATTCATTTTCATCAAAATTATTTTTATCATACCAAACGAGGCATTAAGTGTTTCAACTCTGATTCCTTATACAAACAAAGACTCAGTGGCTTGTTGACCTTTTGTTTTTTTATTATCATTTTCTACTTTATTTTAACTTGTAAGACTTTTTATTATTAACGATATCATTTGACCTTTTACCAAAATAAAAGAGTATTTTTCATCTTAAATTATAAGAAACTTTTAGATAAAATTTTATATATCAATAAATTTTATTAAATACACTTAACTTTATTTTTTTCAAAACAAAAATATAAACTTCTAAAAACACCCATCATTTAATATATTAAAAAAAGGATAAAATTAATTATAAAGGGAGAAATGATAATATTAAAATTAATTATAAAATTCTAATCTATTTAAAATATCTTATATTTTAAAATAATTTTTTTTTAAAGTATTTCATAACTTAAAATGAGGGGGGTATTATTTTTTCTTTTTTTGAATAGTTACCGTTAGTTCTTGTCTTAACAAAACCCAAATATACGACTTCTGACAAGCGTCCAAACGATAACCGACCCCACAACATTAGTCCGTTTACGACAAACAATTTCAAATTCAAACAGCTTACGATCCAGTACATCGCACAAAGCGAGCATCACAATATTCAGTGAGCCTGATCTCAGCCCAGGAACCCTACAACGCTTAAGATTTCAATCTGAAGTGGACCCACATATTCAAATGGGTCTCTGACTCTGAGTGGAACCACTGAACAATGGCTCATGAGCAGGATGACATTAAAATCATCATTCTCGTATTTAAATTCAAATCCTAGTCTTGTTATCTCTTTCCCAAAACCACCCAGACCCAGTTTCTATCAAGAGCTTAAATTTCTTTCTTGCAAAATCCTACAAGGTTTGTTCCTTCCTTTATCAGCCATGTCGGATGGATGCAAAAAATCCTCCATTTTAGGTCAGTCATACAATTCTCTCTACGTCAATCCCCTCACTGAATTCCGGCACAGTCGCAGTTGCAGTGATAGTGTCCGCTTAGCCTCCAAATGCGACAAATGTGAAGATTTCACGCACCGAAAAGTTGCAACTGATAATAAAGAGAATGTCACGCCCAAGAGGAAAGATGCAACTCTGTTTTGTGACAAGGAAAATGCAGTGCCTACGAATGGGCCTTCTTCTTTGCCCAAACATTTCTCAAAGTCCAAGTCTTTGTGCACAGATAGGATTTTGAAGCCGAACTCGCTTCAGTTTTGTATGCAGATGAACGAACCTGAAAAGGCTTTTGGGTCCAAGATATGGGATAATGTGCATTTTGAAAATATGAGCTCTTTAAAGATTTGGGATTACTCTGATTCAGAGGCAGCCCCAGCTTCTTCCTGGTCAACGTTGCCCAATAAGTTAGTAAAATTCTTCACTGTTCTTCTGTTAATGTCTTACACTCTGCAAATTTTTCATTTCCAGTTCGAAGTAGATTAAAATATGTTGATTGTTCGTTCAGGTCTTTGATCTGTAGATCGTTGCCTATAGATATTGGAAGGTGTACGTGTCTTATTGTAAAGGAAGCAAAACCAGAAGGACTATCCGGGGGCACTATGTTTTCGCTTTATACTTATGTAAGACAAACATTTCTGTGACTTTTGCAACAAACTAGATGAACTTTATCTTTCACATCATTCAACCTTAGAAAAATTGCCTGTTTAGAATTACTCTTGAATACATGCATAAGGCAATAGTAGACGTATCTCTGGCAATTTAGCTTTGGAGGGTGAAAACTAAAGATTGGACTTAAGAATAATTCCATTTTCTCCCCTCTTAGAAGCTGATATCTATGGATTGAAGTGGCAACTGTTATATTTCTTATGTCTTAGCATCCTTTTATACTGTAACAAGGAGCAAGAACTTCACTGACAAGGCTAGGATTTGTAAGCAGACATTTATATATGTACTAACGTGCTTTATAATTCGTTGTGTCAAATAAAGTTGTTAAACAATGATTTATAGTCGTTATTGCATAATATTGTAATAAAGTTGGTTTTTTTTATTTTTTGGGGGGAAAAACCTTGACTTAGTCTTGAAATTACAGGAAGGTCAAGGTCGCCAGAATAGGAAACTCGCTGTCGCTTATCACAAGAGGCGGAATGGGAGATCTCAGTTCATTGTGGCTCACAATGTAAAAGGTCTCTTGTCCAATTCAGATGATAGTTTCCTTGGAACAGTAACAGCAAACCTCCTGGGTTCAAAATACCGTATTTGGGATCAGGTTCAGATTTTTGCCACCTACGTGCACAGGATTCCTTTAAACTGTTTAGCGGAAAGTTTACGTACCATAAATTTCACTAATAGTATTTTTTGTTTTTTTCAAAGCAGGGATTTCATCATAATTTGCATGATAAACAGTCAAAACCACCTCTTGCCGTTGTGATGTAAGTCGATATTTCAATCTTCCTCAATTCCCCACTGAGTGACATTATCCTCTACCCATTTCAGGATTTATTTGTCTTTGCAGGTTTATACCTACAGCAGCAACATGTACAGGAAGTTACAGAAGTATGAGGGCATATGTACCCAAGCATCAATCTATGTCACTAAAGAGCACAGCTCAGGTTACCTTCAGATTGTTTATGGTTTTTAAATCCGTACTATCACCATATCTTTGCATGTATTATGCCCACAAATTCACTTAGCTTGTCTTATACACCACTTGATGTTTTATATAAATGGAGTGTTTGCTTTTGACTTCTTTGTCTTCCAGGTTCAACATATCAAAGGACTACCCATGGATTGGGAGGGAAAGTTAGACAAAGTCCATCAATTGTTCTCAAGGGTTCCACTTTACAACAAAGTAAGACAAGAACCTAAGTGGGATGCTTCCTTTCAAAATTTCTTATAACACTAGGCATCTGGACTTAACAAATTGCTATTACTTTCCTGCAGACTTCAAAACAATTTGAACTTGACTTTAAAGATAAAGGAAGAGCAGGACTTAGAATCCAAAGATCGGTAAAAAATTTCCAGCTGACTTTGGAGGTATAACTGTTTATATGTTTAAGCCAGCTCTAAAGGGTTTAACTGACTTGTTTGTTCATACAAATAAACTATTTAGTCTGCTTAACTGACTTGTTTGTTCTCTGACTAGGAGAATGGGAAGCAAACTATTCTTCAACTGGGTAGAGTTGAGAAATCAAAATTTGTTATGGATTACAGGTACTGGTTTAAATGATCAGCTTACAGGAGCCTACAGTTTAAATCACAAAGTTCGAAACAAACATGAAACTTAGTCTAACAGCAAGTATATTTTCTTCTGAGTATGCAGATATCCTTTGACAGGTTACCAAGCGTTCTGCTTAAGTTTAGCTTCCATTGATACCAAGCTCTGTTGCTCTGTGTAGTGAGAATTCTTTGCGACCATGTTTAGTTCAACCTCTGAACAGACCATGGCTTCTTGCTCTCTCATTTTGCCCCCACCCTGAGGGTAAGACCAGAAAATGGACAAATCATGCTTCCTAATCCAATGGATTGAATGTGCTTGAGTATATCATTGTTCAAAAGAAAATGAATATTTTGGAAGAGTTCAAGTGGCACTTGGATCTCATTAAGAAGTTTTGAAGATTTAGACAGTTAAATAGAAAGTCAAGTTTTGCTCTAAGAATTGGAAAATCCACATGCTGTGGTGAAGATAGAGTTCCTATCGAGCATTGATTGTTTCAGTTTAGAAGCCTTGTATGTTGCTGGATAGAGTTTTCCCTAGTGCTTCTCTACATTGAACTCTATCTTTGTCAAAAGAAAAAGGGGGATTTTCACTGCATAATTAAACTTTGAAGCACAATTGATTGTATTCTGTTGTGAGATCTTAAATGCAAATTGCATAGTAACCCCTCCCTCTTCACCCTTTTAGTGTACAAAGAATATCCCATTTTCATTTCCAGCATTTTATAATGATTGAAGCTGCATATGTGGATAGATTACCTTCCCCCATTTCAATTCTTTTACAATAGCTTAATTTCTTACAAGTTGTTTGTCACGCAGAATGAATGAAATTTAAAAATATATAGTAATTTAATAAATTAGTAATCCTTGTATTTTTGAAAACATAATTATAAAAAAGAAAATTGTTGGGTGAAGATAACAACAGCATGAAAATATTACATCTTTCAATTTTTTTGTCAGAGAAACGAATTATGTTTCTCTTCCCATATCAAACATTCCCTAAGTTTTTCCTTAAACATTCTTTAGGAAATGCTCCATTCATGTGAAACTGCAAGGCTCGCCTCCAAATCCCACTTTTGAGTGTTTGATATCATATACTATCCTCTGGTTCTTCTGCTGATAATTCCCAATAATTCCAGTTTCATATTCATCAGAAAGACTTGCTAGGGCCAAACAAACTTGCGAAGCATCCTCTTTTACCATGTAGAGTATGCCAGTTACATCCACATTCAGCTCAGCATTATCCTCAAAATACATTCTTATGGTAGGTATGTTTACTTCTTGATACCCAGTAAGATTATAACATGTATCCAAAATTGAAAACCCTGGTGCTGAAGGGAAACCAGAAAACTGTTTGGAGAACTCTGCCTTCAGAGCCTTGTAGACTGATGGAGCAAGCCTTGTGATCACTGTTCCAGAGTCAATTATTACCCCACGACTGCCAAAACTTGGAGCTTGAAGGGCAACACCACCGACATTAATGCCAGTGAGATTCAGAAAATAAAAGGTAGATAGCTGTGGGTTAGGAACCATTCCAGTGTAAGCAATGGGAGTGACATTCTTGAAAACTGAAGATTCATTACCCATAACTAATGACCCAGAAGCTCCATCCTCTGTTGTTGGCAAACAGTAAGAGAAAACTCCTCCAAATATAGGATCAGTTTGTGAGATCACTGAGAGTTTACTTCTTCCCAAGCCCATCAGACCTGAGGTTCCTCCAAACAAACCTTTGTTATTCTTACCACAACCAAATACAAAGTTGTTTATTGATATGCCTCCAAAACTAAGGTGCTCCATACCTAGTTCACCATTACTATAGGACCCATCACCATAGTTAACCATGTAATTGCAAGTTGGTATGTTTTTTTCACATGTTTCTGAATTTCCAGTGGCAGGAAGAAGAGATTGACAGGTTGTTGAGTTGCACAGAACTGATTGATATGAAGGGGATGTGGAAGGCTTGAGCAATGGTCCTTGTTGATCATAACATGACTTGCAAGGTTCACATTGGACCCATGTAAGGTCGCTTCCAGTGTCAACAATCACTGTCATGTTCTGCTTACCCAATCCCATTGTAACGATGTAGTTTAGAGTTTGGAGAACTATACCAGAAGTTAATGGAACTTGGGTTTCTGAAACGTCCTCAATATGACCAGAGACCGATTTTCTGATTCGGTTTTGCATCCAACGTACGCGAAGATTATCAAACACCAGCTGTTTCTGAAGCCTCCTATTCCAATCAAGCTTTCTCGTTGAGCAGCGAACCCCGTCCTTCATTTCCATTACAATAGCTCCATTCTCCCTTCCTGGGAATTCAAATCCAATGGACTTAGAATGTAAATCAGAGGAATCAAATCACTGATAGAATAGAACACAATACAATCAAGAGAACATATAAACCAATTCATTACTTAATTAAGCCTGTAATAGCACTGAGAGAGAACGATGAAGTCCTAGATCCTAATAGTAAAGTACAAAACAGTTCCGATAAAAAAAATGAGAGATCCAAAAGTAAAACAAAGATAACATCTTATAATAATTTGAGCTTCCTATTTTCATGTATCCTAACTTACTTGATTCTGGGAGGAGACAACCTAGGGGACCAAGTTGCGGTTTTGCCTGCAACTTTTGCACTTTGAGAGTCTTCTTCTCACCAAAAGAGTGAACGCCATTTGCAATGATGAGACAAAGAGAAACAAGGAAAAGAAAGAATGGTGAAAAAGCCATTGCCCTTGCCATCGCCATTGCTGGAGATTGATAGGGAATGGTCGAAGATATTAAGAAGACAAGGAGGAAGAAACATTGAGACACACAAAGAAAAAGGGAGAGAAGAGAGAGAGGGGAAATGGGGGAGATTCTGAGGAATGGATTTTGGCATGAGAACAAAAAAAGAAGGGCTGGATTAGAGACCCCACAAGTGCATGAGAAATTATTGGGGTTTCACGTGCACGTATTGAGAAAACAAAACAAGTGCTTGTGTTTGTTGGTGGTGTAGTGGGTTTGGATTTTCAATCATCTTATTGGTCTATCGAAAACCCATTAAGATAAGACCTAAGTACTCTCATGGAGTCAACTGTCACAACTTGCTCACACAAGAGATTACTCAAAACAGTTCTACACATTCTTTTCCAAGTTTGGCCTGTTAAATATACCTTTCTCATTTCTGAACAATGGTAATTTTTCTTCCACCAAAGTGTAATCTTGTAATGGGTAGGTTAGTTAGTTCGATGATTGAAAGATTCTTGGGGACTGTGTACATAATGAAACGCAAATTCTTCATTGTTAGGCATGAATCATGATTAGCAATTTATCTTTCTGATGTTAAAAAGTCAATGAGTCATATCATATGCAGTAATAATAATAATTACTGTAATAAATAGGAGGTTTTCATCATAAATCTCAAAGAAATTGAGGTGACTGCCATGTTAGTGCCTTGTTGATTGGCTTATTAATTCTGTAATCAGAACTATAAACTTTGTCTGAATTGGAATGGTAGTATCTTTATTTTATTGTTTCATGTGCAATCCAAATCTGTTCATGATTACTACATTTTAAAAATGTCTTACAATATAAAATTCCTAATCAACAAGGAAGAGGGTTGGGAGCGAGACCACTGAACTATAATATAAAATTACAAAAAGAGACGTAAATATGTTAGAATATTTAAATCTCTCTCATATACTTATTTTTTGAAGTATTTTAAACAATAAGATCTATAATAATTTACTCAAACCCAAGATTGTGTAAAGCGACACAATAGTAAATTATTGATGCTTGCAGGAATTGTGAAGTACTCTTGCAGCTGTCCTACTTTATGAGGTAATTTTAAATGTCATTTCGTATCTTAATATTAAAGTTTATTAGATATATTTTTCTAATATTACACTTCATTTCTTATTAGTATATTATCTTTTTATCTCTCTCTTTTTGATAAAATCTCTCTCTCTCATGTTTTATTAAATGGTATTTTTAAAAATTTATATTTTTTATTTAAAAAAATAAGGATGTAACTTTGTTGATATGCATAATCTTGTTTAAAATTCTTATAAAGTGCAATGGAGATAGTGCAAAATAAAGTTGGAATGGTTGGTTCAATATCATGAGGCTGTACGATAGGGTGTTGTTGAAGCTAAAATACAAGGCTCTGAGCATGCTTACAACTTTTGGTAAGTGAAGTGATTGTATTTGAGAATATCTTCTCTCAAGGATAGATTGATGTCCCTCCTTTGAAAACATCCCATATTATGAATTCCACCTCAAAATGTGTAGGCAAATTCTTGAAACACTATTGTCATTTGTTGAAACGTATTTAAGAAAATGAAAATTTCGGTTTGATATATATATATATATATATATATATCAGATGCCAATAAATATTGCTTCAATTGCTGAGGATATCGCACATACTTACACACAAAAAACATGTGTTTACGTCCTATTATAATGTGAGGGTTGTAATTCTTCTTTTTATATGAAAAAGTTTAAATAGGTTGGGTACGAGGACTTATTAAAGTCCAAACATGTCTCCAAACTTATATAAGGGTTGTAATGTCCCATATAATTAAAATTAATTTAGGAAGCTTAAGGTTTGAATTTTTGAAAATTTGGTTATTTTTTAATGATGGAATAAAAATGAGAAAAAATTTCAAGTATTGTGGTTTTCAATGATGCTACAAAAATAGAGGTTATGGGCACTATAGTGATTGGCCATCCCATGCATGTTGTAGACATGGGACTTATTAATAGTCATTGCATTGGGGGGAAAAAAGACGGAGGAGGTAATCATGGTTCTATTTCTTTATGTATGCTTTTTCATTGTTGTGTAACCATGTCTATTCAAATAATGATGGCCACCTTGAAAGTGTTATCTCTTGTTTGTGTCCTACCAATATATAATGGCGGCGCCAAGACTCAAAAACAACAGGTGCAAGTAATTTAATAAAAAAATTAATATTTTTTAAAAAATAATTATACTATAAGGCTAAAATATAGTAATATAAATAGATTGATTAACATTTTTTTTCTTAAAAATTATAATAAATAAGTTGATATGATCTTTTATATAAATATGCTTTTCATATCTTATATTAATCATTAAACTATTTTATATTTATTAAGCTTTTGAGATCAAATATTTTTCATTTAATCTAGAGGGTGCAAAATATTAAAAGTAAAGGTATAAAGTTATAAATTTTATATACTGCATTTATAATAATTTTTAAAGTGAGAAGGTGCATTTGTCCCCGATCACTATCATGTGGCTTCACCACTGCTAACATGTATGTCAAAATGTATGTATATACATGGGGATGATATTGTGTGTTGTGATTATTATCTCTAAATCTACATGTAAGAATCAAGTTTAAAACTCACAATTTAATCTTGACTAATTGTGAAATGTGGAATTTGTGAATGATACGGCTCATATAGTGTATTGAGAATGATATGTATATATGTATGTATGATATCATGTGAGCTCTTTGACTCCTTCAATATATATAACTCCTTTAAAAGTCATCATCTATCAAAAATTATTAGGAGAATTAAGAAGTTAGCAATAAAAAATTGAATAATCGTTCAGAAAAGTTAATATATGCACTCTTGCATATGAGGTTTCTGAAGACAATTTAAATTTTCTTATTTTTAGTCAACTACCTTTAAAATGCAAAATCCTTTTACGATCTGATATGACCTGAGTTGTTATCTTTTTACACAGTTTTTCCTGCAGTCCTGTCCTAATAAACAAGTATTGTGCGGTCTGTGTGGATCTTAAGGTTTGGTCTTGGTTTCAAGTGGGATACAACACACATGATTGGTTCAGCCCATTTAGTTCATCACCATGTAATTCGAATTCTGAAGAACATACTTGAGAGTTGGAACGAAAATACTCTCATCTCTGTTTATAAAAATTTTTGTCTCTAAAATTACGGATATTAATAAAGTTTATTAAATAAAATTTGTAACCTTATTTTTAACAAAAACATAAGTATACATTTTTTAAAATACCTTACATTTAATATAACCTAATTTGCGAAGTATTCCCTTTGATTTAAAATATGAGCATTTTCTCAATTAATTTTGGTTCTAAATATAAGTAATCTAATACATATAAAAAAATTTATCATTTTTGGCTTGTATTTATTAACTTAGATTTTTATGTAAAGTTATCTTTCACTCATCATAAAATGCATTGATAATTAAAATTAAGGGGAAAAAAATGAAAGTAATACATATTTTTATGAGAATGAGAACTTTATTAATGTACAAATTTTTCATGAAAACTGCTTATATTTTAGAAAAGAAAGAGTATTAGATAGAGAGAAAATATGATGAGGAGGGATACTGAATTACACCCTCAATATGTTAGTTAATTTTCTCTAAATTTTATTTTCACCAAAGTATCTTAAATTTTAAAATATTGAATCATTATTAAAAGTATCTTATAAATAGAGACAAAAGGAATAATATTTATGGTCAGTGCTATACTAGTTTATGTTAAAGTTGTATAATTGTTGTGTTTAAAAGTTGCTCCCTCAATTAAAAAATATAAGACATTTTTAACTAATTACATCCATAATAAGTTAGTTAATTGTCTTTCAATTAATACCATCTTTCCATGTCTACCTATATTTAATAATGTATCTTATTTAAAGATGAAGGTTAAGTGATTTATTTAAGTGCATTTTTGAAAGAAAAAATTCATTAATTACATATTGAAAAACTAAAAATATGTTTTATATTTTTGAACATTTAATACCTAAAAACAGCACTGTATATTTTTTAAAGGGAGAGTAAAAATTTTTCCCTTAGTTTTATCTCAAGAAATTGGGATATTTTAATTTGCTTGGTTTATAAGGAATGTAATTGTTTAGCTGATTGATTTGCTTAGTTAACCCAGAGTACAAGCTCTGCTTTTGAACATATTTGAGTAATCTCTGCCAATTATTAAACATAGAACAACACAATAGAAGGCATATGAGCCATTGGAAGTTCCACAAATGCTTGAAAGACAATCCAAAGTTCCAAACTCTGAGCTCCAAAAACAAAAAAGAACACAGAAAAACGTTATGGGTGAATTTTTCTGAGGGCCGCCGCAGTATATGCAGAGTCCTTTGTAAGGAGAATTAAGCTGAAGTTGTATATAAAAAAATTAATTATTATAAAATTTATTAATAATTTTGTCAAGGACTTAATTTAATTATTAATGGATCTTTTAGTAATTAATTTTTTTTTGTGTGAAACTGTTTGTAATTTTTTTTTTTCTTTTGTTGTCTTGTAACTTGTCTCAAAGTGGAGATTAATATTCTAGTGAGTTAAATCAAAGGGGAAATCAAAAATTTACGTACCTTTGGCCATGTCACTGCAGAAAATGACTACTTTAAATCTTTAATTGATTGATAAAGAAATTTTCAGAAAAAAAAGGCATTTTTTTATTCTGTTTTAATCAAAGATACCATCAAAGTAGACATTTTCCAACGTACAATAGTTAATGAGGACAAATATATTATTTCACCAAAAATTAAAATACCAAACAAATTTTTAGGGGCTAAATAATAAAGAAGCTTTTGCAAATATAACTTATATTATAGGATCAAATTAAGTAAATAATGTAATATTTATTATATTTTATATTATGTCTTATTTATTATATTTGCTAATAATATATCATTGTATTCAATGATAAACCTTTTATAAATTTTTAAATTCTCAATGATAAACATATCAATGTGAACTAACCATATTTTTAAATTTTTAAAAATTTAATTTATATTTTATGGGTACAAGATTTTTATTTTTTTTTTGTCCAAATCATCCAATAATAATTAGAGAAATGGCAGTAAAAGCCTCTAGAAGAGAAAGAAAATAGGACCCAGTACATTTGAAAGTTTAACTATACACAACTAAAGGTTTATTGATTCACTTATGCATAGATAAATATTCAATTGCATAGAGCTCTTATTACCATTCTCCCCAGTAATTATCACATTTTATGATACTTAATTATCATTTATATATTCCGGGATATGTTTGGATCATTTTCCCGTTAATATAGCAAATACGATAAATGGCAATTATTCTCTGATTAGATTAGATTTCCATTTGTTGGTTTGAAAAGTACGGCTGCTCAATTAACCTTCTTTCCATTATTTGCCATTGAAACTCCCAACAAATCATATGGATAGATTGAATGGATTAAACTCAATTTTCTATCAGCAAGGTTAAAAGTTTAAATTTTATAAATAGAAAAAATTATGGATAAGTATATTACTAACTGTGTACGAAAACATTCAATTAGATTGAATGGTTTAAACCCAACTTTTCCAATTTTTTTAGTATTATAAGGATATTATATTTTTTTAATTCTGCATGCTTTAAATATCACCGTTAAATTAGAGAAAACGGCTGTTATTTTTGTTGGTGTGAAACCCGTCGTATACTAACGTGACACTCATCTTAACCCTTAAAAGTAATGGCTATTTTCTTTAACTTAATGGTAAAAATTCATGCGCTCAAAATTTAAAAGTTGACATGAGTTTTTACATATTTTAAAAGTTTAGAGTTCAAGATTTATTTATGAAATACTTTAGAGTTTAAGATGCCTATTAACTTTTTTTAATTCTTTGATGTACTTTTTTTAATTCTTTGATGTCCTATGGAAGGAAATGATAATGAATGTATAAAAATATAAAACACTTTCTTATATCTAATAATGATTGTCAATTGAACTTAATTTACTATTTTTTTAAAAAAATGTACATTTAGTTTTCTAACTTTGTACTAGATTATAATTTAATCTTTTAATTTTATAAAATATCATTTTAATCTTTAACCTTGGTGCTTTTAGTTTTAAACAATGATTTTTTTTGTTGATTATTATTATTTTTAAAAAATTAAAATTAATATATTAATACTTTATAATATATTTTTTAACATGTAAAATTTTGATATTAATATTTTTTTTATTAATGAAACTAACAATATTAGAATTAAACAACAATTTATAAAATTAAAAAGTTAAAATAAAATTTTGTACAAAGTTAATGAATTTAATATACTCTTTCAGTTCAAAAATGTAAGGCATTTTTTGAGAATTGAATGTTTAAAAATATAAAATATTTTTTAGTCTTTTAAAATGTAATTATTGCTTTTTTTAAAAATATCTCTATTGATAATAATTTTATGTTTATTGGATAGTATTTAATAAGAATAAATATAAAAAAATTAAATTAAATAAAAATAAATAATTATTTTATTAAAGATAAAATTTGATTAAAAATATTTATATTTTTAAATTAATGGGGTATATCTCTTTTTTTTTTTTTTTCCTAAACTCTTTAGAGGGGTCGCCGCTATTATTGTCACCGTCAACGTCATCACCACCAACAACAGTAGTAAGTGTTCCCCACTAAAAAAATCACAGTCTCAAATTAATCTTCATTCTTCTTCACATTACCACCACCTATTTCTAATTAAGGCACATCAACTCTAACTTTTATGTTCATAGTTTTATTAAGATATTTTTCTTTTTATTTCTTTTCAGTTATAAATATTAAATTAATTTTTATTTTCGATCCTTTATACTTCTGGTGTACTATACTTTAACTTTTCTTTTCTTTTTTAATATATAGACCCATTTTAGCAAAAAAAAAATATCAATTAATTCAACATTCAATATTTATTGTTAAAATGGGAATTCCTAGTGTTAGAAAAGGAAGCGTTTTTTTTTTTGAGGGGGAAGCTTTTTTTTTTTTTGTATTTTGCCATGCAGCTAGGGAAAAAATTATTCTCATACTCTTCTAGAGGTAAAAATCAGGTCGACCCAACCCTTAAGGACTTAGATTCTGAAGTTTGATTATTCAAAATTTAACTTAATTTTGAGGCCAGTCCTTGTTTATAGAGCTAAGAGCCAAGCCCTTAAGCCATCTTTTTCAAAAATCTAACATTTTAATTTAAATAAAATATTTTAAAATTTAACAAAAAAATAACTTAAAGTCTCACATAAAATTGGACAAAGATTTAAAATTTAATATTTATAAATGTAAATCTAAATCCTCCTTATCATCATCTAAAAATAAAATATTTGATCCCTCATATGTACGTCCACTTGTTGAAAATAGATGTGGAGCTTTAATGTCAATTATATGTACAACTTTTTCTTCATCATCCATAATAAGTATTAACTAAATTGTGTCATTATTAGTCAAAATATATGTATGTATGTATATAATATAACCTAGCTTATCAGGGTTTAAAGTGCTGTCCCGGCTTGAGTTCTTTTTCATATGGTTTATCAAGACCAAGCCCTCAAACCCTATTACTTTAAAAAAAATTAATTTTTAAAGTCTGAACCTGTATTTAAATAAGACCTCCAAACCTGTCCTTTATTCTCAACTCTAGTTGAATACATAAGGATTTTAATCATTTCACTAAACAATAGTAAGTAATAACACCATCAAACTTTCCTTAATATTTAATTCTTTACTTCTTTGTTTCTCCTTGTTTCCTCATATCTTTGCTTGGTTTGAGATAAATAGAGGAGAGGGAATTTTTAATGAGTTAGATTAAAAAAAATAGAAAAATTGAGTTAAACGTTTTCAAATAATTTTCTTACTTTTTTCTTTGTCTTTTAATTAAAATTTTATAATGTCGTTTATTCATTTTTTTTAAGAAAATTGAACTCATTAATGAAAAGGAAAAGTAAAAGAAGTAATGATGAAAAGGTTAGTCATGAGTTTGAGACTTTAACCAAAGTAATGAGATACCTATAGAGAAGATAGTAAAGTTAAAGGGTAAAAATTAAAGTGGGTTGACTTTTAAAGGTTCAGGTCCTGAAATATCATTATTTAAAATTTAATTTGATTTTGAGATCCAGCCCTTGTTGATAAGGTTCAGGGTTGAGTCCTTAAACCTTCTTTTTTAAAAAATATAATATTTTAATTTGAATAAAATATTTTAAAATTCAACATAAAATAAATTAAAGTCTTACATAAAATTTGACAAAGATTTAAAATTTAAAATTTAATCTTTATCAATGTAAATCTAAATCCTCCTTATCATTATCTAAAAATAAAATATTAGATCCCTCATATGTACATCCACTTATTGAAAATAAAGGTGAAGATTTAATATCAATTATCTCTACAATTTTTTCTTCATCATCTACAATAAATATCTAACCAAATTGTGTCATTATTAGTTAAAATATATGCATGTATGTGTATATATAATATAACCTAACTTATCAGGATTTAAAAGGCCACTCAAATTCTTTTTCACAGGGCTTATCAAAGCCAAGCCCTTAACACTATTACTTTTTTAAAAAATTAATATATAAAGTCTGAACCCTTATTTAAATAGGACCTTCAGGCTCGGCCCTTATTCTCAGCTCTATACTATACACAGGTAATCTAAATATAAAATTTTACAAAATCATAAAATAATTGTAAAATCTCTTTTTTTTATTAAAATTTTCAATTTACTATATTAAAGTTATCAATTACTATCAGACAATTGTTAATGGGGTAATTTAATTGACAACTAAAAATAATAATTATTTTAAATAAACTAAACAAAAATTATTTATAACTATCTAGCCGTAATATACAATTTTAATAACATAAATCAAATTTCAGAATAATTTTGTGATTTTATGATAATTTTTTATATTTAGATTAGTTATATAAAACCTAAAAATAATTTTTGATATATATTAGCTTGGCGATCGTTAGGATAGTCTTTTCCTAACTCATCTTAGTTCTTTCAATTTTTTGAATCCTTGGTTGAATTCTGAAATCTTAAAAATCACCATGATGCTTAAATGAGATTAAAAGAAATCTTGGGTTCCTTGTTGTCCTTTTCGCGAATACATTTTCTTCTTCTGGCCAATGACGTGGGACCACCAAATAGCTTACGTGTCTAATCCGTTTAGCGGATTTGTTACACCTGTAAGTTTCCAGCCAATCATGCCACTTTTTGCGCAGAGACACACTTCTCGAGGTTCATGCACTGGGTCCTACCTTTTATTCCATTTCGACGGCGAGAAACCTCGCGTTTCATGCGACAATCACATTCGTCACCTCTCGCCTCAGACTCGCTGACGTGGCAACCCTCGTACTTTCTTTTCCCGACACGTGTCTTGCCACGTGGCACTCGCCCATTCCTCTAGAGAGAGAGGGGGCTGGCTTTGTCCGTCTTTGAAGCGCCCGCCATGGCCACAATACTTCTCGAGAAAGTTCTTTATATCAGTGAGTTGCTTCATCCTTGTCCTCGTCGTTATCCAACTTTCTAGTTTTCTACGTTCTTCTCGCTTTGTGACTTCCTGTATTCCAGCGCACCTTCATGGTTCAGTTCATGATATCGAACACCAACTCCCTCGCAATGCTCAAGTTGGAGCTTCACGATTCTGAGGAAGAAGAACTTGGCTCCCTTCCGAAGCGACCCAAATTAGATTCTTCTCCCGAGGTTTGAATTCTCCTCACTTTGATTTTCGATTATATCTAATTTTCAACCTAAAATTGAAGTTTTAGTGCCTAACATCGTCAGGTTGTTATTATCTGAAAGATTTTTAAGTCGGTTTACACTGGTTGAATTGTGACTTGATTCCTCTTCATTTTTTCTTCATCGTTTTCCGACAGTGGAATTCCATCGATGACTTCGTTCCGGCTCAGCCAACTTGCAATTCGCTCAACCAGCCAAGCCCGCTCGGTTTGCGTCTCCGGAAGAGCCCGTCGCTTTTGGATTTGATTCAAATGAGACTCTCCAAAGAAGATAATTCCAGAATAGCTAATGTAATCAAGGAAGATCGCAAGGGTACTAAAGCTACAGGAGCTTTGGATGGTAAGCTCAAGGCGTCGAACTTTCCTGCATCCATTTTAAGAATTGGGACCTGGGAGGTAGGGTGGAAACTTCCAGAAACAACCAAAGCATAATCAGTATATATAGAATCTTACTCTTTCAGTTAAAAAGTTAACACTATTACGTGGTTATTATATGGCTTGCAGTATAAGTCAAGATATGAAGGAGATCTGGTGGCAAAATGTTACTATGCGAAGCACAAGCTCGTATGGGAAGTTCTTGATGGTGGTCTCAAGAGTAAGATTGAAATTCCTTGGTCTGATATCATGGCTCTTAATGCTAACTACCCTGAAAATGGACTTGGAACGCTGGAAGTAGTGGTAAAGTCTTCTTGCTATCTTCTTGATATTTCAGCAGTATTATTAAATTGCCCTTTTACTTAGTTGGTTTCCTGACTGTTGTAGCTGGCTAGAAGACCCCTATTTTTTAGGGAGATCAATCCACAACCTAGGAAGCATACCTTGTGGCAGACAGCATCAGACTTTACTGGTGGACAAGCTAGCATGCATAGGTACTAACCGCACTCATCATCTATTGGTATCTAGGAGGTTTACTGATTACTCTAAAAATTTCGGTCTATGAAGTATTCTGTAATAGGGTTCGTGATATCCCTGTCTTGTTAACTTTGGCTTCTGACTCCCTGACTTTATATGATTAAGGAGTTTGCTATATCCAGATGAACTGGCATAGTCCCCATGATAGACCTGTAAAGGAAAAGCACACACGGAAATGAAGATTAATCTTCTGAAATCAACTACTGATTTTCATGAATACAACTGGACAAGAACGTCTTTAATCTATGTTTTCCCTCTCTCATTATGGTTGTCTTAGCTCTATGGAATTATGTTATGACAAGATGAGCCAATAGTTGATTTACGGTGGTTCTAATCACCAGTGTCAGTATAATTTTCAAGTGAAATTTCTCCCTGAAGTTCTGTTTTTTTACAGAGTTACATGTAACATAACCTTTTTCATAGCTTCCATGTAACATTACCCTTTTTTGAAAGGCAGCTCCTTTAGTTTCACCTCTAGTATCATTGCTATATCTCGTACAACAATTGTTGGAATAATTCATACTCATGCACTATCATTATTGTTGCAGGAAACATTTTTTGCAATGCCCTCAAGGATTCTTAGGCAAGTATTTTGAGAAGCTCATCCAGTGTGATCATCGCCTCAACTTTTTAAGTCAGCAGCCAAATGTGGTGCTGGGTTGTCCATATTTTGAACCCAGAACTGGCGATGGTTTTGATAGAAAAAGTGAAGAGCAGGCTGGTTTCTTTGGCTTGCAGAATTTAGAACCAGCACCTGCGGTTAATTCATCTTCCTCAATGTATGAACACAATCTTCTGGGTATAGCTGTTGAGAACAATTCCTGGGACACTTCACCTAGCTCAGGTAGGGTGATAATCTTGGTTTGAAGTTTAATAGTTGCTACTCACTCACTATTGTGGAAATCCGAGGAAATTACTTCATTATTTAGATTACATCATTGGAATGATCAAGATGATTCTGTTGCTTTTACTAGGGCAAATTGTTAGTAAAATGAAGGGATAGATGAAGTAAAATGACGACTGAACCTCAAGCCTATTCATAGGTGATCTGATTACTGATCTGTGAAGTTTAGTTCACAATCGTACTTCATATCTTTAGGAGTAAAACAAGGAGATGAAATGGTAAAGCTTCAACACATCCTTAATGATATTGAAACAATTAAGTACTATTCACTTTTCTATGAATTATGTTTACATAGTCCCTCGTGCAACTCCATTCTGGTTGATTTATTTCATTTGCAGTTAAGGACACCCATGAAACCAAGGGGTTCTGGAGTAGAGAGGCTAACAAGCCAAGATTTCCTAGCAATTGGAATCGAATAAAATTGCCTGGACTTCAACCATCTATGTCCATGACAGAACTAGTAAGCCAGATTGAACATCACATTTCACAACAGATGACGTCTAATAACTACTCCACCTTTGAGAACCAGAATAGAAGATCAGTTTTCATGTAAACTCTAAATTGTGTTCAGTGACTCTCAACTTACTGAGTCCCCTGACGAACAGTTCCTCATGTCAAGATGATCCTTCAACAACACAAGACCAATTACCGAACGATAAGGGTCTTGATGCACATAGTGGTGAGGAAAGTAGTTGATATGAATTCGTCTCACCAACCACAAGTTGTCTGCAAAGTGATACTTGTGTCAGTAAGGATGGAAATGGCTTTCCCAGGAAAGAATCAGTTGGGGAGCTTCTCAATCTTCAGAGGATAGCACCTCTGCCCCAGTTTTTGCTTCACATCTCAGAAGACTTTGGTAACCAAGTTAGATTGTGATGGATGATCCACCAACGCAAAGCTTACAAGCATCGCAAAACCCATTTAAGAAGATTCAAGGCAGGCACAGGAATGACCTTTAATGAAGTTAATTCAAGCAATAAGTAAAAAGGGGGTGGAAAATGGTGAATTCACTTATGTAGAATTCTTAAAGAAGTGGGGTCTAAATTCTGTGTATTTTCTATTTTCAATTCAGGTGTAAGTTTGGAAATCTGTAAAAATTCGTGATAGGAAGGGTGGAAAACAGGAGAGCATGGAGTTAAATTCTCTGTTTCAAATAATTAATTCACACATAGAAGGGTGGAAAACAGGAAGAGCATGGAGTTTAAATTCTCTGTTTCCAATATTAATAATACACACGTATATAGTGTAAATTCGAATCTATGCAATTGTTACTTGCCTTTTTTCTTTTATCTTTTCTAGTATTTGAAATAAATTTCAAGTCCTCAGGGTTCTTCCATTTATCCCATAGAGGAATAAGAAAAAGATTAATTAAAGGATTAAATGTCTAGAGAGGTAGCCTTTCGTGGTTAGAAACAGAAAACAGGGAACAACAAGAATTGACTGGTAATCATTAGTTTTTATGTCACCAAGATTCTGGTCATTTTTCAAGAATTTAATCTTTCCGTGTCGTCTGAAATAATCCTGTACAGAGACCGAGGGAAGTTAGAATTTTTTCAATTTACTCTTGTTTACTTTTCGGGCCAGACAATTTTACTCTTATTAATGTGTCATCTTCAAAAGTAATTTATCGCTTGTATAGTTGTATGCAATGTTTTTATTCTTACTTTTATTGAAAATTGTGAAAGAATAAAATTAATAATAATTAATGATCCCTTTTTTTTTTTTTGCAAAGTACATGTAAGAACGAACGAGTGAAAAAGTTATAAATTTAAGGCATTTATTTTTAATTAAATTAAGACATGTCTATTATTTATAGATTATTTATTATATACAATAATTTTTTATTATTAATATATTAAAATTCTCTTGTTTTGATTTGTTTGGATACAAATATATTAAATATAAAAGGTTAAGTATCTAAATATTACTTTAAAAATAATTACTTATTTTTTTAAGTGACGAGAGTATATCAATTAATTTTGAAAACTTTGTCCTTTTTTAAATGATATCTAATGAAGATATTCTTTTTTTCACCATAGTTAATCACGATAATTGATTGTCAAAATTTAGAATATAAAATTTCCATGATAAAATTACACTCTTTCTGTTAAAAAATATAAAATATTTTTTGAAGAGTTGGATGTTAAAAAATGTAATGCATTTTTAGTCTTTTGAGGTATAATCATTGTCTTTTTTCAAAAGTGTTCTTATTGATAATGATTTTATATTTATTGAAGGGTATTTGATAGAAGTAAATATAAAAAGATATAGTTAGTTAAAAAGTAAGTAATTATTTTATTGAGAAATGAAATTCAGTTAAAATGCCTTACATTTTTGAATGAAGAGAGTACATTTTATACTGATATTCAATTAGATATAGCTTATATATTCACTCAAGATTGTTAAAAGATGGAATCTGCTCTGTCATCGGCTAGTGTATATTTAAGTATATCAATTTGGATAAAAAAAAAATATGTTTTCACAAGAAAGAAAAAAAAAATGTAAGATAAAGTTTCTATATAAAAAATGTAAGATAAAATTGTTATCTATCTAGTGATGATAATCGGGTGGGTCCATGTAAACAACAATGCTAAGTGTTCGTTTGAATTTTAATTTAATATAATAAATTATAAAAATAATTGATTAAATGGTAACTTTTAATTATAATCACAATTGTCAAACTCTTGAGTTGACTTTACAAATTTAATATTTTTATATTTTTAACTTATAAAATTGTGTCAACTTACTCATAAATTCAAACTATATATAAACTCAATTAAACTCGTGAGTTTACCCTCAAGTTTATCATTTTTATGTTTTTAACTTACAAAATCATGTCAACTAATTTATAAACTCAGATTAGTTGCAAATTTGGTTAAACTTATTAAGCTCGTCAAAAAATTTTTTTTTTAGTTGAGCGAGTTAACTATATATTATGAAGAATTTTAGTTCATAAAATTTATAAAACCTGATTCAAAGAAAACAAAAACTTAAATACAAAAACTAATATTAATAAAAAAAGAAAACAAAAAAAAAACAATGCCAAAAATAGATTCCCCTATTTTAAAACTTTTATGTCATGTATAATTTATAAATATAAATGAATTAATTTCAATAATTTATATTTTAACATATTTAAATTAAATTACAATCATAATTTTAATTGTTATTTATTAATAGAGGTAAACTCTTATGAATTTATGATTCGAATTTGTGATACGAATTTACATTCTTGTCACGAGTTTATTTAAATCGTGAGTTTAACAACCTTGATCATAATTGATTATATTATAATACAATCTGTTTGAATATAATTTTTCTAAAATTAATTTTAATAAAATTAAGATGTTTGAATAATTTATTCAGAATCAATTTTTTGTTATGTAAGTTATCATAAAAAACATTGCCTTTCAAAATTAAATTATTGATAAATTTTGTACCTAATATTATTAAAGTTGTTACATTTTTATTTAAGAAGTAAAATGAATTATTTAAATTACATATCTAATTAATTAAAAATTTTTAATTATATTAATATTAACATTTAAATTTACATAAATAATTAACTCAATATATCCTAATTAAAATAAATTTAATAAAAGAGAAAGATTTAATTCTTTAATACCAAACATCAATTTTACAGTAACTAATGAAGATGATAATATATAAATTGATCTTCAATGACATCATAAATATGAGTTATATCTAATGAAGATTTAAGCACTTTTTTAAAATTTTAGCAACATAAAAAATGTAGCAATGTAATAAATGATGCAAAATCTCTCTTTGAACTTTTGCAACAATGTTTGTAATGATTCTAAATTTTAAATTATATTAAATTAATTTTTCTCTATCAAATAATATTT
The DNA here is from genome assembly GCF_029017545.1 of Prosopis cineraria. Lineage (NCBI taxonomy): Eukaryota > Viridiplantae > Streptophyta > Magnoliopsida > Fabales > Fabaceae > Prosopis > Prosopis cineraria. The sequence continues at coordinate 34,304,145 of NW_026555343.1, forward strand.
TATTTAAATCTATAGCCCAGATTTTTTATCTATTTCATTTTATTTTTTTATTATTAACATTAATCATTGTAAACTATTAACATTCAAGAGGTTATTTTTATACTTTATTCTGCACATTCAAAATTAAAATGATTTTAGAATATAAAAATACATATAAATTAAAATCTAGATCATATAAATTTGATTAGGGTAATTAAAATGTGCTAGTAAAATAATAATACCAGCTGATGTTTTACCGATGTAGAGAACTTATTTAACATAGAGTTGTAGTTTTTTTTTTTTTTAAAATTGCTCTAAGTATCTTCTCAATAGAAACAATCATGTTCCACACATGGTTGAGTATTAAATGTGAACACATCTCTCAATGAAAATTAAGACCTTAATTTGTCACATTATAAAAAGACTAATTCCTCCGCCAAAACCAACCCTCAACCCTAGTTGGCAGTAGTCATAACATGAAGGAAAATAATATGAGGAAAATATCCCGTGAGATGCAAAGTCGATTTCTTGGCTAAAATGACTCTGGGTTAAGGCAGTGATTTTACTATACCAATTGATACCCCACATGGTTTTGGAAGCCTAATTCTGATTGACAAAAATGGGGTTAATCCTCATATGAACTAGACTCTGTTGCCTGTATTCCTTTTGGTCTCTGGCCTAGACTAAAGTGACTGAGCGAAATTAGATTCCTACCAGGCCTTTGTAGTTTGTAGACCTTTACTAAAAGTCAGTTTGCTAAGGATTAAAAATTAATTTTAGTTAAGTTAAATATGAAAAAATGCTTTTGAAGGTATGAGAAAGTTGAGAAAATTTAGCTAAACACACAAGGGATGTATTAAAGAAAACTTATTTTTAACATGCTATTTAGAATAGCTTTATAAAAAAAAAAAAGGCTAAAACTAGATTTAAAAAAAAATAAAACAAACAAGCAAAACAAAACCTTCATGATCAGCTTAGTTTCTCCAAATAACTCAAGGGTTGAGCTAAACCAAAATAACACTTTACAAAAAGATTTAAAAAACAAAAAACAAAACAAAACCTTCATGATTAGCTTAATGTTCTCCAAATAACTCAAGGGTTGAGCTAAACCAAAATAACACTTTACAAAAAGATTTAAAAAACAAAAAACAAAACAAAACCTTCATGATTAGCTTAATGTTCTCCAAATAACTCAAGGGTTGAGCTAAACCAAATAACACTTTTCTTTAATTTTTAAAACACATTGACCCTAAATCTATTAAAAAAATTAATTTTCAATTAAAAAAAAATTAGATTGCTCACATCGATTAAAATGTAGAGGAGGAAACAACCAAAGTTCCTGATTCAAATAAAGACTAAACTGAGGTTTTATTTTTTATTTCTTAGGATTGAGGCACTCATTGTATTTGCCTCACCAGTTTACACTTCCTATAAACATATGCCAGTTACAATAAACAACCTCTTAGAGGACTTGACTTTTATCTATTCTACTCCAATTTCTCTATCACTATGTTTTTCCTTCTATACCTGTTTGAAGAAAGATTCTGTGAGAAGAAACAAAAAGAGACTGGATATTCCTACTCGCCAATGGCACAAGGAATGCAAGAGGGATCATTTGATTGGTCTTCAGGAGTCATTCTCTCCAAGCACTCTCTGTGAAAGGTGTGGCCGCATGGTAGAACGGCAGAATCCGGCGGAGGAGATGGCTGCGAAATGGGTCCTTCTGGTGCGAATGACAGATCCCTCTTGCACAAGCAGCAGTTGAATCCAATTAGCTCGGGAGCTTCATTTGCATCTGCTTATAATTTCCTCAGCATTAGAAATTAGCGTTCTATACATATTAGGATATTTAATTATGGAAAGTACACTTCAACTGGACCAGGGTAGGATGTCAACAGGAAAAAAGAATTATCACGCAAAAATGGTGGTAGGGTTGAATGAAAGACATTTGATTCTCCTTAGACAGAGTCAAGAGTTCAAACATTATAATGGAGGTGAGCTATCCCATCATAGCCTGACAATGCTCGAATTTGATCTAGTCATATTAAATATCATATAGTTATGTTATAAGAAAATTAAAAAAAAATATCAGGTCTCAACATGAGTTATGGTTCAATTTTTGGCTAAATTTAGAAGATCTGTTTGTTGCTTTTACAGTGGACAGCAACGTTATTTGTATGAAAAATGTCATATTTTCATGCCATAGCCCTACAAATGGTTCACCCATTATTTTTTCTTTTTTCCTTTTTGGCCAATCATCCATTATTTTTTTCAAGAACAAAGAATATAGCATTAAGAACAATCAGTAAGGGCCTTTCATGAATGAAACAATCACATTACAAGGATGCATGTATCAACATTCCCCTTTTACTATTTTGTTATAAGTTAGTTTCGACATCTGTTTAACTGGATTGGCAAGGTAAATGATGCAGTTCAGTCTAGACTATGAATCGAACCAAAAAAATACATTTTTTTTTAAACAACTATGTCAGAACTTAAAAGGAAATCTAAAGTACAAGGGAATTAACCTTTTGATTTATCAAAACTCATGCTGTAAGAAGAAATAAAGAAAGCAATACCTTTGAGTTTGATATAAGAAGGTGGAAGTGGAACAGCCTTAGGTGTAGATGGCATGATTGGGGGAGGCCTCCAATGTGGGGAAGGCAGAGACCGCGTCATTTTTGGCTGGTATGGGTGGGATTTTATCTGGGACCCAGGATGGATAGACGGTATTCTCCTGTTATGATGCGGAGGTAATACAGTACCACAAGCTTCGGGTGGGAGAGATGGAGTTGCACGGACTAAGGGAGTAATTGTCTGGGATATGCTTGGGGTGATAAAGCAGTTTTGGCCCAAGGAGAAATGGATGGATGAACAGTAGAGCCAATGGCTTGAGGTAGGAGAGGTATGCCTTTGTGGGCTGAGCGAAAGATTGTTTGTGATGTATTAGGCATTAAAGGAGCCGATCCAATCCAGTTCGGGACAGATGGATGAATGTATGGATGATTCACTAGAGTCTTCCTCTGACGAGCCTGGGAGAGGGATGATTGTGGTTCAGAAGCGCCTCTCTTAAGAGAGGATCTAACAGATGGCCTAGAAGCTTGACCAATCATATTTCTCATTCCAGTATGCATTCCTAGATCTGAAAAATTTACAGCTCATTTATGTCACTACATAAAACTAAATATGTTTTCCACAGTACTTGATATGTTTAAGATACTCAGGAGAGGTAAGAACAGATCCAAGAGAGGTTTTAGACTCCCGTATTAAACGAACCATCTGAGATTAACTTTGATTACGTGCTAGTAACCAAGAAATCCCACCTTGATCATTTAATAATACCAGGATCGCACTTTTTATATAAATAAAAGAAGTATGCCTCAGTGTATGAAACAAAATGCTCCTTTCAACAAAGATTTTCATATCAACATTTTTGACTGAGCCAGGCTTGTCATTGATAGATTAAACTTGTTCTCTTGAATTTGATCCATAAAAATAAATAACAAAGTTTGGATTAATTCAAAGTATATTCTCAAGAACACAAAAATTGAAGTAGCACAAGTCAAAAGCCAAATTCAATTTAGAAACACAGAAACTAATGAAAATGATAAAATAAGTGCCTGCTTGGATGAGAAAACGAAAAGAGGTGAATTATAAAGGGATGCAACTTGCGAGATTCATCAATGCCTGCAATAGAAAACATGGAATCAAGTATCACAGCACTTACTTGAAGGATCCATCCCACTAGTTCTTCCAGCGCCCATACCTAATGGATAAGTAGAAGACTGTAATGAGAACGTCCCATTTGAGTTTACTTTAAATTCTGGTAGTTGCCCGGACAGGAGCTGATTACTTAGCATTCCAGGTGAAGAGAAAACCGCACGTTCACTAGCTCTGCTCTGTTTAATGTTACACCGCATCATTTGATTAATGTCTAATGGTAACGATGGCCCTCGAAAATCATACGATGGCCCTAATCTTAAACCAGGTCTAAGATTGTGATTATCAATAGAGTGCACCGAGGCATCTGCATTCTGTGGTAAATTATACATGACTTCATCATTGTTCTGAGAACCAGAAATGGCACCATTCATGCCAAAATCAGGATATTGGTATCTTCTGCTATCCATTTTAGAGTGATGAGCACTAATTGGAGGAACAAATTCCCTTTTTGATTCACCAGCAAGATTGATTCCAAAGAGTTTAGTATTAATTTCCGGATTAGTGTTGCTTCCAGAATGGGAAGTCAAATGTCTTTCCTCAAGCATTTCAGGAGAATTCAATGAAACTGCACCTTGATTACGGCTAAACATAGGCATTCCAAAATTCAAACCAGGGGAAGGCTGACCAATGTTACCATCCATTGATTTTGGAATAGGCTTGAACACTTGTGGTCTTCCATCTGAACTATTATCATCAATTGCAGCTCTTCTACGACTGTCAAGCTTCTCAGAACTATTTAGATTGAAGGGAGCATGTTGATATGAAAATCCTGAATTTGGTCTGTGCAAAAGAGATTGAAGATCTCTTTCACGTAAGTAATGACTAGCATGAAAATTGTTAGGGTTATTGATCCGGGATGAATTAACCATTAAGTTCCCTCCATTTGGTGCTATTTCCCTGTTATGAGACCAAGATCTTCCAGGCACACTATCATTATGTTGAAAGTCACTAGCAACCCCATCAATGGAAGCAGAATCATTAGTCAATAAATTACACCCTTGTTCTTCACTCCTTTGTGGCGGAGAAGTAGAAGCATGCAGCTTGTCCTCACTATTCAAATTGTCAATTGCCATTACTAGGCAATGCAGCTTCGAAAGGAAGACACATCACAAAGACAAAAGGCATCAATATTTGATAGTTAACCATTCGAACGAAACTCAAACCAGTTGACGGAAAGGAAAAGTTGAAGTGTCGTAAAGATATTGAAACAACACAGAAAAAGTTTAAACTATTCACATCTCTATTAAGTCCGTCATACACGGCAATGTAAGTTGCGAGCTTCAAAAATCAGCAAACGTACTTATGTTCTATGTTACCAGCATATAGAAAAATCATCTAGTTATTATGAAACATTTTGTTATAAACCCATGAAAGTCTTGATGTATGTTTCCAACTTTGTATGAACCCCACTATATAGGTTATTGCAATCAAGGACGACTGAAAGCAGAGAAAGAAACTGGAGAGATATAAGCATCACTTTACCATTATAAAATTAATGCCTGAGATCTTGCAAGAAAGAACAAACACAAGGAAACAACTTTATGCCCTGTCTAATTTCTATGCATTAGAGTAGAAAAAAGTTCAAAACCCAGAAATTGAAGAAAGCGAACGATGGTAATGTGCGCAGGTGCGCGCATTATTAAAAAGAAAGAAGGAAAAGTGGTCCTGACCAAACAAAAAATCTGAAACTCAAGAAATATCCGATCTAGAAGATTCAGAAGAAAGCAAAAAACCCTCAAAAGATAAGGGAAGAAATTCAAGAATGCAAAGAAGTTGACTTAGAAATGAAACAAAGTGAAACTAAAAACACAGAAATGCAAGACTGTGTAGTAGGTATTGACGCGAAAAAATCGGAAGACTTGAATAATCCGAGAAACCCAACAAGGATGGTACTCGCATTGAAATTGAAGGGAATCTACGGTCAAGAAAAACAGTGAGAAAGGAGTAAATAAACGCAATGAAATCGAAGACACTAGAAGGAAGACAGTTATGTTATTGTTACCTGATGCTACTCGCAGCAGAAAATCCAGCTAGCGAGGAAGAAGAGAGCGAATGCAATACATTTGGGGCTTTTGGATGCCATAAATGGTTCGCTGTGGGGTCTACTGGCTTCACATATCGCGCCACGTTTTATAGTGCGTGTAACGCTTTTGAAGATGAGCTCCTACTCCTAATGATGTGGCAATATACGCCTTTTTTTTTTTTATTTTTTTGGGCCGAGCGGCAATATGTGCGTTGATATATAGAGTATATATTCCACATCAAAAAACTAATTAAATATAAATTATTAAAAAACACACAATAAATAATTCATGAAAAATGTTATACACTCCCACCATTATCATTTTATTTTCTTTTGATATTAAAATTTAAAATTATTTTTTACTATTCATAAAAAGGAATTTCTTCATATATTTATTATCATAAATTCCAAAATAAAAAATTAATTATGTATAAATTATAAAAAAAAACATATTAAATTATTCATGAAAAATGTAATTATTATGAATTCAAATTGAGTCAAATTGTTAATGATTTATCATTTATGAACAGTATAATTTCATTTAATTTTATATTTTATATGGGTAAGGTATACTTTTGATCATCTAGCTTTATATAAGATTTTTAATTTGGTCCATTAATTTTATAAAATAATTTTTAATTTTTTATTTCTAATACCATTAGTTTTAAATGATTATTTTTCATGCTAATCATATTTATTTTTATTTGACCCATTGCACCTAATTTATAGATGGTAAAAACATGTTATACATTTTGTTTGATATTAATTCCAATATTGACAAGCATTATTAAAAAAATCAATAAAATCTGTAAGTGCGTGTCTCTGTGTGTGTATTATAAAGTCTGTAAATATATTGTTAAGCAAAGCCCACATGTTCGAGCCCAAACAAACCCCACAAGCTTTGGGAAATGAGGTAAATAAATAAATTATATGTGCTTCCTTCATTTAAAAATATAAAAAAAAAAATTTAATTTTATCTTTCAATAAAATAGTTTTTTATTTTTAAATTAATACTATATTTTTATATTTATTTCTATTTAATAAGATGTTTCACCAAATTTTTTATATTTTTTTAATATTTAATCCTTTAAAAAAAACATATATTTATTGAATAGGGAGATTATAAATTACTAAAAGATGCAAAGTATGATAATTGAAACTCAAAAAACGTAAAGTAGAGATTTTTTTTATTGCTTCATTATATATATGTATCGATTTATTTATTTTAACATTAATTTTTATAAATTATTTCAGTAATTTAATTAAATATTTGGGAAGGCTATGATTTTTGTAGCTTGTGAATTATATGACTTGATTTTCTGTGGCCAAAAAATAGAATTATATGACTTGATATATATTTTACAATTTACATTTTATATTGATAAATTGGTTAGAATTGTGCATCATTACATTTTAGGGTCTAAGGATGAGTGGGGATGGAAAAATAGGAAATTTTTATTTGATGATGACTTTAATTTATTTTGCATTTGGCTTCAATATTTTATGCTTTCTTTTACTCTTTTTTTTTTTCGTCAAAATGCTTTCTTGTACTTGAAATTTACTTCTCTTTTACTTTTATTTTGATTTAGGGTTTATTTTAGTTGACCTATGAAGTTATTTTTATTGTAGAAAATTTTATAAATTGTTATTGGGATTAAATAGCGTGAGCTTTGTAAATTATGTTATCCTCTTCCACCTCCTTTTCTTCTTTTCCATCCTCTTTTTCTTGCCCTCTGTCAGTTTTATTAATTTCAAATATTAATAATATTTATTTAAGTTATGAAACTAAGAAGAATATAAAAAATTGATATAATAGAAATGAACAAGATAATAAGAATTAGAAGAGAAAAATAGAGGGTAATTCTCATCCGCTTCAAGTTTACAATCACTTGATACATGCATACTATTTGTAGGCAATAAATCTTTAAATTTTATCACAAAAGTTACATATAAATCTACACAATGGTAGGATATATAACATTTGGATGTTATATGTATTAATAAAGTAAAACTTTCTTGAGGCTATTCATGTTTTAGATTTTTCAAGTTTTAATTGGAAAATGTCAAAGGATAGTTATTGAAAGGTTATGGATATCCATAGACCATATTATATTATAATATTTATAACACTCTTCTTGGATATCCATAAACAAATATCATGACTCATTAAAACTTTACTAAGAAATAATCCAATGAAACCAAAAAACTTAGTTAAGAAAAAACAGTATACAATATATAATGAAGCTACCTTATTAAAACTTTGCCAAGAAAAAAATGGGATAAAACCTTGGTTAATGAAAATATGAACTTTACTCCCCCCCAATGCCAATTTCAATTTAACCCTCCCCATGTTAAAAACATCACTTCTTGTTATTGTATTTCAATAAAAAAATACTAATTTCTTAAATGTGGTTATTATCAAGACTTTTTAAAGTAAATCTTCTTTTTTGCCAAATTATGCATTATGTATTCTCATTATACATATTCTTTCAACACATCTTTTGGATATGTTAAATTATTAATATATACTATCTTTGTCCTGTACATTGTGGCAATCACAAAAGAAATGTTATTTTAAAAATTATCATAATATATCTTGTATCTGTATATTCAATTTGTTTAATGAACAAAATGATCTTATATAATGATTTCATATAAATATACAAAACCTTTATTTCAATATTCATTCATATACCTCCATGAACTTAATTTTGCTAAAAAAAATTATAACAAATTCAACATTAGCAAAATATGAAAATATTATCGTAGAATAAATATATGATACTTATAGACCATTAAATTTAATATGTTTTGTAGACAAAATTATTATTAAAAATTCTAATGATTTTGAAATCATTAGGATGTTTAATAATTTGATTTACTAGCAGAATAAAATGTAAAACTATACATATTTTTCATTGCATATCTACTAAGTTAACTATACAGACTCCAATTATTTAAATCCACATAACAAATAATTATTTTTATCATACTTCTAGCATTTTTTATCCTTCAAAGATTATCATGTAAATTTTACTATATAGTGAATCCTGCACATATGCTATAATATATAATAGACGCATTATATTTCAATTTTATATCCTATCAGACTAATGATATATACAAAAATCAATCACAAGATAACATACTTAGTCATAATTATTATTAGGTCATTGTGAAAATCCTTATTTTCATATAAATATTCATATATCTCATAATAATTTTACATTACAGGTGTTTGGTATAATGACCTCCATCTTTAGCCATACTTAAACTCAATTAGGTACACCAAACACTATAATTAAGAATTTAAATAAGATAAAAGGATCAACCTTAGCCAAAACTTTATAAAACACTCTTTGAGTAAATGGGATCCCAAAATAATTAAAAGTGAAGATTATAAGTTAAGGCTTTTGTAAAACACTTAAAATCAAAGTATAAAGGCTTGCAATAACATGAAAAAAGAGTTAAGCATTGAAACAGATTAAAAAAAGGGTAAAACAAACATTTCATCATTCTGAGAAAATTCACTAGAGCAGGTGGCACAAAGGCCGCTCGTTGTGGCCAACAATGTAATCTACCATGGCTTACCCATGCAACGTGTCTGCCATGGCCAATAAGACAAAGTGCACCCAAAAACAGTACAATTATAACAACGTTTAATTTTAAATTTCGACACCAAAATTTTAGCTCAAACCTCTAACTAAGGTAATCCAAACATCCTCACACAGGTAATTAATTTAATAATTTATCTTGCAGCCCCAATTTTATCATTATCCAATACAAAATGAGGATTCCAAAACACTTAGTACCAAGACATGCATTTACATTCAAAGCACCAAAACCAAGTTTCTCCCCACAAGCCATTAACATTCTCATTCAATAATCATAAATAAACATGCAAAGCAACAATCATGCTACTGCGTTTAATGGTAAATGAATCTTATACATTTGCATGATTGGCCTCACACAAAAAACATAGGAGACTAACATAAAAAAAATGCCAAAGTTAGATAATAGACACTACATGCAAACGAAAAATAATCTTCTTGATAATTAAATCCTTGGGTTAGAAATATATATATATATATATATATATTCAATTACTATATAAGATAACTACAGACTTTACAACAACTAAGCTTTAGTTCTTGGCCTTTCCTTTTCCCTTTCACCTTATCATCTCTTGGAAAAATATAATAAACAAGAGCGAGATTATTCAATCTCAATAACTAAGCAATTTAATTAAAGCATATAAAAGTAAGGTATTCACAATAAGCTATGCATAATAGCACAATAGGCAATACACATGTTATCATCAATGTGTCACTAAGCAATACATTTCATGATCAAATATAATTGCCTTTTTACACTCTTTATATTATCTAACCAAATCCATAGGCTAATAACTCATATAAGTCTAACTCATATAACTAAGTTAGCCCTACTCTTTAATTGTAAAAGGTTACTCGACCAAAGGCTCCTACACTCACTCTTGAATTATGGATTTTCCCTTCTCGAATTACAGGGTGTCATAATTGCCCAACTCACACTATTCCCTTAGAGACTAGTAATACTAAGCATCATGTCTAGCCCATGTCATACTCGTAGGTTATAACAATACTAAGTTCATGTATTAAATAAACTTGCCAACTACTGTGTGCGAACTCAGTGGAAACTACACTATATGAATTTTCTAATCATACCCTTTACTAACACTCAGTTGAACTCTCGCCTATCCATAATTATGCAAGTTCATTGAACACATGTATAAGCATACTCATATTCATATTTCACGAATTCAACGATTTCACAACTTATGAACTTGCATGCATTATTCAAACACATTAATTATCATACTTAATTTAAAGATCACAATCTCATGATTACATAAGCATTGCATAGTCAATTCAAACTTATCAACTTAATAATCATAAAATCATATGGCACATTTTCCTATCGAACATAACTTCACCATGAAGATACAAGTTTCACAACTTATGTCACCACTATTAAGTAAACGAAATCATATCATACTTCCTTCACTTATTCCATGCCATCATCAATAATATAGAATTATAATCAGCAAACAGAATTATATATTAAAATTAAATTTTTGGTTACCTCAATTCTTGGGTTTACCACTCCCAAGAGTGTACTTTAGATTTTCAACGGAGTTTCCCACCAATGTAAGCTTCAGAAAACAATGCTCTACAATTAATGGCTAATAATAAGCATTAATCACTAATTGTCATTGATTAATTAAGGCCTAATATATGATATATAAGTGTGATTAACTAAAACCAACCCCAAAACTCACTTTCATTACCCAATTTAACTTTATTAGGCTTAATAAAAACTATTAGCAAATCTTATTAGTTTAAACATAATTGTTTAACATTAGGGTTAGCTCTAAACTCTTCATTATGGCATTTAATGCCAACAACCACAAGATCCCATGATTAAAAACATTTATAAGTACCTATAGACTTGAATGAAGTCATTAAAATGGGTAAGATTTGTTTAAAGATTCTGATAGCAACTTCTTACCTTAAAAATATTGAAGAAAATGTGTAGAAGAGGAAGAAGAGTAGAAAGGAAAGCTTGGCCAAGATGTCATAAGCCCTAAATAGCTTCCAAGAGTCCTCCAAGTTAAACCCTAGCAAAGCACTTTTTGACTCTCTTCAAACTCTCACTCAACTCTCTCACATTATGGTAGTCTGAAATGCATTTTAAGATTTTTTAATTTTGATATTTTGTTGTGATGCATATGCTATCGACTATGGCTGATGGCACATGTAACCTCTCTGAGATTAAACCACAATTAACTCCAAATCATAGTAATCTAAGTTTTTAAAAGGAGAATTTCTTGAAAAATTATTTCAAAGGAATCCTAATTTGTCAATTCAAATCTCAAACATAATTTAAGGACTCTAAATCAGAGTTTTGAAAAAAGCAAAAAGCTTAGAAATCGATTAGGACCCAAAAATGAGTTTTAAAAATTCAAAAACAAATTCTATGTAAAAATGACATGTGCATTGCGGCTTACAACTCGTGCGCCACAGTGTGTCTTCTCTATGCCATACACCGTGGCGCATTGTATGAATTTTGACATGTCAGTGTTGTCATTTAACAGCACAAGGAGCGGACTTCCGATGCATCTCAAATCTCCATCCGACGTCCAATTGAGGTGGTTTCAGTGTCTACACGGAGCTTTCTCCTAGCTCTAGCTAATGGCATAAGTTTCACATTCAAACTCATTTTCTATAAGAAGTTAGACACTAAAACTCATTTCTACCACATTTTCACAAAATCTCCCAAATAAGGTGTCCCAACTCAACCACACGTGCCAATAGCTTACGGACTCATGCAATACATCACACTCAACCAATAATGCTTATTTCACAAAATTACCACTCAACCCTAGTTTTTACAAAACATAGAAGGGGAGGAAAAGTGCACAAAATCAACCATTTCATTCATATTTCTCAAAAATACATATGTTCATACTTGTACAAATATTTTAACCCTATCCACGAGTTCACAATAAAAACTCACTAACCTAGAGCACAAAATATACTAGTTAAATACAAAATCATGTAAGTAGTGCACCAATCATGACAATTGCTCTTAGTTGGCAAAGACATTAACAATTACACATGTAAATAGCAAAAGAGAGACATACAGAGGATTACTCCACCAAATCTAAGCCTCTGTATGTTTTTTTCCGACTCGAATCCAATGAGCTAGGCCTTAAAAATATTAAGAATTGAGGGGTGAGTATAATCACTCGATAAGCAAGTTTCAATTAACCCTTACAGTTATATATTAATTGTAAATAGATACAATTTGACATATAAACACATATATCACATAGCATTAGGTCATGGTTTACAAAACTAACAACCATGTGATCGAGCTTGCCACAAAACACCATATCATGTTATTTTACAAAAAACATAACATAGAGTCACAAAAATAACAACCATGCACCTTAACACGCGCTGGACCACAAAACTAAAAACCATATGGCCAGACTTATATGCATGATCATGTGCCAACCTTATATCCTCCTATTACCTTTGACACGAAACTGGTGGCTATCACGTGGCTATGTCCTTTACAGACTAACCCAGCCTTTCACTTATGAGGAGTTACCAGGTCAGGGTTAACTTACTTATTTATGTAATCTGGTTTCTCCCAATACTAAAAACTATAGGGTGTCGTGCCCCTAATCTAACCTCCTCATGAGCGGGTGGAGACTAGTTAGGTTTGAGTCCCTTATAGAACAAGTGGGACGGTTTCGAATTAACCATGGGACAAGGGTTATCTCTCAATTCCAACGGTCGGTACTAAGGCTAGTTCTTAATTTCAACGGTCACTACCAGTATCACATCACTTTCCAATCAATCTACTCCTCTCCCTAGGCGAACTCTCGCCAATGATCATGCTATGCACATTTCACACATAATATGCATTTTAACAATCATTCCTCAACACATGAACTCACATAACACAAATACTCCACAATTTAACACATGATTCATCATAGTTCTCCACTCATAGTAATAAATCACAAGTAATTTCATAAAACATCAAGGGTGATAGAATCAAGGTTTTCTCTTTCCCAAAACCATTTCACAATCAAGTATTTGTCAATATGTATCATTAGTTTAACTCACAAATCATATTTTACAGCACAATTAACATTTAACTATAAAAATTAAGTTTCTCCCAGTTACTTCAAACCTTTGAGAGGTCAAAGGTTTACCCCTCACTATATCAACTTCCCAAGCTTCAACAAGCTCGAATGGTGCCAAAACAAACCTCTATTCATCTAAACCACAAGAACATCATCATTACCTAGCTCTTTAAGCTTTATCAATATAAAACTACTCATACACTATTTTTATCAACTCATAACCAATACCTATTCTTACCCAATGGGCTCATTAGATTCTATTAATGTACATTACACTCAAACCATCATTAATGCACATTAACCTCTCTCAACTATCACATAAATGCCAGTTTTTGGATATTAAATACTCCCATTGACCAACCACTTCTAAAATCATAAGTATGGTATTCTAATATATTAAACAACTTCTATTTAACTTATGTTAATCGATGGGATCGAACCCATACTCTTATGGATTGAAAATCCATCTCTCAACTCAAACCCTGTCATAAATCATTACAAATGAGGGAGAGAAAGGAAGAAGAAGGCACCATGATCTTATATTGAGTATTTGGGAGCTTCAATCTATCAATAATGGGACCAAAAGTTGTGCCCTAATAGAGTCAAAATCGAGCTCTTCATTTTCTTCCTCTTTCTTTCTTTTGTTTTCATGCAGCTCACGAGCTGATTTATCTAATTTTTTGGCCGTGCACCGTGACGCACGCTACTCTCTACCACAACGGATGACACAGATTGAGCCTGTTACATTTAAATTATCTTTGTGCACCACGGCAGACCAACCACGTATTGTGGCGTGTAGCACAGAAAATAATTCATCACTTTTTCATCCTCTTTTCTTGCCTAGGTGACCCACCATCGATACGAACCTACTTCTAGGGATGAAATTATAGAAATTTATGCCAAGTTAAGCTCCTCTGGCCACACACCTCATTAACTCACTAACTACCCTTATTAAGTTAATAAATCAAGGTTAAAATTTCTTTGAATGTTACAACACAATCCCAAAACCCTCACTAGAGCCCATTATTTTAGACCTAAAATGGTCTATTAGCCTCTTTAGTCCTCTTCTGAGTCTCATATAGGATCCAAACAGCCATTCTAACTCCTTAATTAACCCTTAGTTACCAAAATTAACTAACTGAATTCCTTAATTAATTAGTTTAACATTTAGATTAAACTTTTAGGATGTTACATTGGAATTACAGGTCCATGACTTTTCATGTATTAAAAATAAATGTAATTTTACTCAAATTGTGTCATTTTCCTTTTCTTTTCCTTTAGTCAATCATTTTTTCTATCTACTTTCCATACAGTCTTTATGTATAAGATCATCATTTGATCATGTGATATTATCCTCAAAATTATTGTTAACAACTTTATGTTTCTGGTTTCATTTTTCAATTGTGAGATAACTTTTTGAAATCTCTTTATTGCTTCCAAGTACCTAAACCTTTTTCAGCATTTTCATAATTAGTTATGTCTTAGCCTTTTTTCTGGAGTGTATGCCTCCTCAGTGTTATTATTTTAATTATATACTCCTCCTTTTTCAAGATATTTATATTTGGAACTAATAAATCTCTCTTACTTGAGGCATGTCTCACTTTCTTTTATAATAATTAGAAGATCTTCAACTGAAATATGAGATTTAGTAATTTTAATTTAGGTCAATAATAGCATCTAGCAGATTTTGCAATATTTTATGAATGTATTTGATGAACTTTTAGTTCATATTGCTATTTGAGAGGATCTATGTAAACACTGTATTTT
This sequence comes from Prosopis cineraria, assembly GCF_029017545.1. NCBI lineage: Eukaryota > Viridiplantae > Streptophyta > Magnoliopsida > Fabales > Fabaceae > Prosopis > Prosopis cineraria. The sequence goes on from NW_026555343.1 coordinate 34,319,339, forward strand.
GTCAGGGCATTTTTTAAAAATAATAATAAATAATCCAAAAAAAATATAAAAATACAAAAATGAAATTTAATATTTTTTTAGGATTATATTTTTAAAAAAAATGATGATGATAATTTAACAAAATCAAAAATCTTGCTTGAATTTAAAAAAATAAAAAAAAAAAGAGATCTCTCCTCAAATCTTATTTTTATTTAAATATTGTGTGTGTATTATTGATCAAAAAAAAAAAAGAAGAAGAAAGCTGGATGAAATACTGATGGGCAGTCAGCACAAACAAGCAGCAACATGCACGCACACGAGAGAAACAAAAACCTGCAGGGGCACATACACGCAACACAGAAAAGAGAACACACACGCATGTATACTTTCGGCCATGCAGCAGAAATAGCAGAGACAGAAACGCAAAACATACAGCCACAACATAGAAGAGACACACGTTACAGCAAAACGTGAAGAAGGAAAATGCAGAGGTGGTCGTTCATACACACGTTACAACAAAAGTGGAGGAAAACGCAGGCACATTGTCAATTATCTTTTTGGCACTGATTAGAGAGAATAGAACACATGAGGATCAGTAGCAGAGAAATGAAAAAGAAGCAGAAATGCAGCACTCACACGCAAACAGAAACTCAGAGAAAAGAAAAAGGAAACGTACACGACAAGAGGAAGGAGGAGCTTCAGCTATAAAAGAGGGCACTTGTGCAAGAAGGGAGGGGGATGAGAGTAGCAGTCCGAGGAAGAGGAACACCGAAAGCGAGAACACAGAGAGAAGAGGGAGCCAGACAAACAAAAAGAGAACAGAAAAGGAAGAAAGAGATTGAGAGGGAGAAGGAGGGAAGGAAAAACAGAGCCTAACAAACACAGCATGCATGCACGAAGAGGAGGAGAAGAGCAAACTTTTTGCCACACACGAAAAACACAGAGAGAGAAGAGGAAAAGAGACGAACACAACAGATGAAAAAATATATACTCTTCTCTACGCCAGTCACTGGAGAGAAGAAAAAAAGGAGCAGGGGCAAAGCAAGCCATGAGGAGGATCCAAAGTCACAGACTCGTGCAGGCAGAGTAATGGACGAGTAGGACCGAGAGAAAAAAAACTGAGACGAACAAAGAGATGGGAGCGAGAAACTGAAAAAGAGCAGAGCATAAAAGAGGGAGAGAAGAGCCCGAGACGAGGAGGCAGTCGAGTTTTATCTTTTAAAAAAAGGAGAGACTGGGAAAGAGGAAGAAGAAAGGAAAAGGAGGAGAGAGAGCAGTAGCCGAATGTAGGAGATGGGAGAAGCTTGAACATAGGCGAAGAAGACAAGATAACACAGCAACGAGAAAAAAGAACGAAAAAACAGAGCACTGGAAAACTGAAGAAGAGCACGAAATGAGAGGAAGAACAAAAAAAAACTAGAGCACAGAAACAGGATGCACGCAAGAGGAAGATCCAGAGAGAGAGCATGAAAATAAAAACAAGAGCATGGAGGGGGAAGCAAAAAAAATTCGATAGAAGTGGAAGAAAGAGAGGAAGAAGACAGAAAAGAAAAGAGGTCGCGAGACTAATGGAAAAAAAAGAGAGGGCTGGACAGCATTTGAGTGAGATTCCAACAGAGACAGGAGGAGAGAGAGAGCGGTGGCAGAGATAAAAAAAAGAGAGGAGAAGGGGACCGAGGTAGAGAGCATGAAAAAAAAAAAGAAGAAGAAACACAGCCATGCAAAGGGGGTGGGCACGTCAGAAACAGAGAAAAGGAGAAGAAAAACCAGATGAAAGAAAATGAGAAAAACTGAGGACAAAGAATTTTCTGAAACTATCTCCCTAAATTTGCCTTTCCTCTTCCTGATAAGCACCTGTTAACATGTTTTCTATCTTCACTTATAATTTTAGAATTATCCTGAATGTTCTATTTTATTTTATACCTTGTCAAGCTATGTGAGTTGTGGTTAATTTTTGCAAATTGCAAAATAAAGACATTAAAGTGACTAGTTGCCTTAGGTATGACTCACCTTACTTCCCTTTAAGTTTACATGATTGTTGTTTTAAAGGAGTAATGTTGCCACTTCATTTATTTATTTGTCTTCCTTTTGAATATCTTTGAAACATCAAGCCATATATCTAAGATTATATGGCCAAATAAAAAAAGAAAAAAGAAAGAAATGGTCAACTCCCAATTTGTTGCGATCACGAATTTTTATGTTTGAATGAATTATTCTTGAGTATGTGCATTCTTTGGTGCCTGTACGGTAAACATAACTATCATTTTTAAATTTTATCATGTGAGATTTTAAGAATCCCATAGGCACCAAGAATGATCTCATATCGTGTAAATCAATAAGATTTTGCAGGTATGAAGATCCAACTTTTGTATTAAAGATGAGTTTTAAAGGCCCATCATTAAAATTAACTCTTTTTATATATAATTTAAATCAATAAAATATTTAAGTCTAATTGAGAGATTTCAAAAATCTTTGTTGAGATTTAAATTAATCACATTATTGTGTAGGATAATAAATCCTCGCAGATATCGTGATTCACAATTTATATGGTAAATAAATAAATAAATTTTGTAAATAAAATAATAAATGTTTTTATAATTTTAATCAATTAAATTAATAAATTTAGATTATAATTATATTTACCAATTATGTCTTTTGGTCATATAAGATTTTTGAATGTCTATAGACCTTTAAAATAATTATCTTACCATGAAAGTCAATAAGACTTCGCAGGTATAGCAATTAAGATTTCTATATTTAAATATGAATTATACAATTACGTATTAAAATATATTTAAAATATATAATATTTAATCTTTTATGGTGTGAGGATTTTGCTCTCCGCAAATATTTAGGATAATCGTATTACCGTAAAAGTCAATAAGGCTTTACAGGTGTGATGATTAAAATTCTTTAAAAACATATATATGCATGCTTGAATACATTATTACTAACATATAAATAAATTTAATTCTTTTATTGTGAGAGATTTTAAAATCTCCACAGATATTCAAAATGATTATATTATTGTATGAGCCAATAAGGCTCTATAGGAACTGCGATTAAATTCTCAATCATAAAATATAAAAAATAATTTTAAATCCTTTTCTTTTCCAAAAATTCAAAAATTGAGAAAATAATTGAAATTAAGTTACTTTTTGCAATTTAAAACACATATATCAAAAATTTCAAAAATTATTTTATTCGCAAAATGGTAAATTATTTCTAATTAATTTCTCTTCAAAAAATATTTTCACCAACAACTTATAAGGCCCGAACTACGTGGACTTTGATCCCTATTACAGGGTACGTAGGCCTCAGAGCCAGATTCTGAGTTAAGTGCTCCCCGTAAATAAATAAACATTTCTCGCTTAATTCTTATTTTTTTTATATCAAACACATGAATATAAAAGGGATAATTAAAATAATTTTAAAACCATATTTATATAGCACAACAAACTTCAGGTAACCGTTCTTACGAATGGGTGTTGTGGGGTGCCTAACACCTTCCCCACACTCAGTTGACTCCCGAACCTATTTTCTGTTTTTGCAGACCACCCTTAATCACCTTTAAATGGTTTTCCGAGATTTTCCTCAAAATCTTGGTGGTGACTCCCATTTCTCCGGTCTCCCTTCCAAAGGTCGGATCCTCCGCTCTCGCGCTGTCCGCGTCGCATTTTCGGGTGCAACAATCTAAATACAATAATGATAATGCATTCTATATATTTTTTTCCAACTAGTCTTTTTCTCACCTTCATGTTAAGAGAACTTGGTCAATTGGTAATCAACTTACTCATTTTCTTTAATTTATAAGTTTAATTCTTTTATTCATAGTAGATTTTCAAACCCTAATTACCATGATAAAAATGATTTAACTATAATTTCATATATTAACATCTAAATTTATAGGCTAACACTTCAATAGGGCCAAATCCATGTGAATGGACTAGCTTAAATTCACCAATTGTAAGGAGCTATCCAGCCAAAGGTCCAACATTCATTCCTAGACCACAAATTCTCCTATTCTCGAATTCAATGGGAGTGTCACAAAAGCCCTACCCTACTTCTAGTCCAGGGTCATGTTAATGCCTAGGAATTTGGGCAACTTATGCTCACACCTACTCCTAGGTGAGATTTAGGAAGACTATACTCTAAACCAATCATAAGGGCCACTCACGGTGTTGGTAATATCTACATGAAAAATAAATCACTAATTCCTCTTAAGACAACTTCCTACTCAATATATGACCATGCCAAAGTACCCAAAGCATCACCATGCATACTAAATCTTATTGCACAATTTAGCTATCACAAGTATGCATACATCATCATAGTTTCTCATATATTATCATAATATTAAAACTTTTTGTTTTCAATAATAAATAACATTTCCCATTATGAACTTTTCTCATTTATTACAAGAGGCTGCACTTGCATTTTATTTTCTAAAACAACAAATTGGTGTTTGTGAACATGGTCAATGTATTTTCTAGTTAAATAAACTTTATTTGTTGTTTTAAAAAATAAAATGCAAGTGTGAACACAATTTTTTCTAGTTAAATAAACTTGATTTATTGTTAACATGGTTTAGCAATAGAATAGCAATTTTTCATTTCTAAATTTCATCAATAAATTAGCAATAAAATTAGTGATGAATTAGTGATAAAATTTAACAAATGAAAATTTATTCCGCCTCTAAATTATATTGTTAGTTTGCTATTTTTTTGCAGTTGGATCCCTCCCAATAAAAAAATGGAGTTCACCCCCTTCTCCTTGTCTCTTGTTAAGTAAAGAAATAAAAAGCAATAATATAAAATCCAATTGTTGATAGAACTAGTAAAGGCATTGATTCTTAGTTCAATGCTTGAATTTTTGTGGAACTGTAGTTGAACAGATCATGGATAAATTTATATATTTTAAATATAATATGCTTAGAATTAAAATAAATAATCATGTATAAAAATAAAAATGGATATCTAAATCCAAAGAAAAATAATATTTAGTAAAAAATAATAACTTGCATATTTTTTCCTTCATTTTCTCATATTTATTTGGTATAGATAAGTATAAATTGTAATCTAGAAATAAACATCAAAATTAAAAAAAAGAATAAAAAAATGTGATCGACACAACTACTAATTCTACCGGTTCTCAACTCTCAAAATTTCCAATCTAGATACTGGACTGGTTCTCATTTCTATTGATCAAACCAACTTGTTTAGTCCAATTCTTAGAATTGGCATCACCCATGTAGGGCCCAATTTTGTGAAGCTTAGCACTGTTTTGTCTTTAAAAAAGATCTATTACCCCATTTTGATTTTATTATAAAACAATTTCAATTGTTTTATACATTTTAAAAAAAATTAGTTTTTTTAATATCATAAAGAAGTAAGTTGTACTTTCATTTTTACCCTTGGCATTAAATAATAATATAACTATATTAAATACATTCACGCTAATCAAGAAGGGATAAAATTTAAAAAAAAGTAGTTTAATTGTTATAAGATGTTACATCTTTTGAACCAAAAATTATTTTTAAAAGGTGTTTTATAAATAAGACTGAAGGGAGCACATCATATAAAATATTTTAAGAATCTAAATTAAGGAGTTATTGTAAGGCTTAGGCCCATTCCTAAGAATGATACTGAAAACATGTTCTTATATGAGAGAATTTCAATTAAGTACCTCTATAGATACTTAATTTCATGTGGGTCCAAATTTTTTTTTTAAATTTTAGTTTAGTCTAAGGGAGAAAAGTCAAAAGAATTTCACCAGTAAAAAGACTAAAATACCCTTCAGTTGTTATGAAGAATCACTAATTATTAATTTTCTTACTCCACTTGTTAATTTACGAATATGAGTTGCAAATTGTATGAGTTAACATGTCAATAATTATATAAGACTTAACATTAGCTTTTCAATTATAAGTAGTAACATCAGTTGTTAAATTATAAATTTTACTTGTTAATTTACTAACATCATTTGTAAATTACTTATAGGTCTTATAGTTTAAAACATCAATTAAAAATTACTGATAGGTCTTATAATTTTTAACGGATGTTAGTAAATTAACAAGTAAAGTTAGCACATTAACAACTCATGTTACTGATTGTCTAGCAAACAGATATAATTTATAAGTGATATTGATAAATTAACAAATATAATAAGAAAATTAATAACTATTGATTATGCGTAACAAGTTAAGGATATTTCAATTTTTTCACCTGTAAAATTCTTTTGACTTTTCTTTTTTAGACTACTGAATTTTTTAAAAAAAAATTGACTCACCTAAAATTAAGCTCTACAGAGGTAGTTAACTGAAATTCTCCCTTCTTATATACTATGGAGCCCATAGATGGAATGAACTGCCAACAAAATAGATTGTCAATTATGCCCTCAATCATTTTATGTATTTACATAGTTTGTTCTTTTCCCCCTATATTAGAGATTTATTTTTGTTATATTGCTGTGTTATGTTGATACTCATTCACCATTTTTATTCCATAAAAAAAAAACTATTAGAAAAGTATTTCTATTCCATTTTGAGCCAAACCAAACATAATTATTTCCATTGTATTCCTTTTAGAAACTCTTTTCCATTTCATAATCACAAAAGATGCCCTTGAACTTCACTTGGAATTCATTTTTAAAAGATCTAATTATGTAAAATGCAAACCATACATTCATTAACACCTAACTTAGTGATTAATATCACCACCATACCAGTGTTCATAGATGTAAGTGGATACATAATTAATTAAGTTGAAGTGTTGCAGCATCAAGAGGAACCAGCATGGGAATATGGAAGAGGTGGTGATTGGTGACAACATGTTCTAAAAGTTGGACCCAATGAGTAGCTTGGAGGAGTTGGAGGTGGTGGTGGCAGCGGCGGCGGCAGTCCCAGTAGCCTTTGATGCAGCGGTTTAGGCTTTTCTATCTCTTCATAACTCCTAGCTTCTATCATAGTCTCCCAAGTAAGTATGCATAAAACACTATCAATTATTGATAATTACTAGAGTAATATAAAATATATCAAAATATGTTATTTATAAGCTATGAACAAAGTAACTCATTTTTTATATAATCATTTGATATTCAGCCAAATTTAAGTTTTGTTGAATTTAGTTGGAGATAACTCATTAAATGTGATTTTTTTATCAATAAAATTTGAACATTTGACTTTTTTTAAGGGAGAATTAAACCCCCTTCACTCAATTCAGCCATTGGATTTATGGGGTGAACAACCATGATTAGTTTAAATGACATTTATTTTAAACTTTGTGTGAATGTAAAATTATTGAAGATAAGGTTGAGTGTTTTGATCAAATGAATCTTAAAAACCAATAACAAATATTTTTCATTTACCTTCTGTATTTCTTTTTCTTCTCTTTTTTCAAATCAATTTTTTTATTTATTTATTTTTCAGAACCCAAAATAATTCAAAAACAAGCAGTAAAGGGATCATTTGAAGAAAAAGATACGACAAAAAGAACAACCTAATTAAATCAGTTTTCCCCCATACAATTCAATCAAGTCAATCCGATCTTTTTTGTTGGCCCAAAAAGCCCAAGCTAATTTGTAATTGGGCTAGGCCCGAGTTAAACCAAACGATAAGTAAATTTTGGCCCAACATAACATCAGGAGTGAAAATCTAGCTTATAACCGTCCCAAACTTTTTATTTTTTGGTTGGATAAAATAAACATCCCCAACTAATTTTACCACAACATAAATTTTGAAAACCATGTACCCATAGAAATTCAAAACTGATAATTTTTTCCAACAAAAAACTGCTAATTTATTTCCTTTAAAATTATTATCCATCTTAAAATTTTCACTGTAACAATGAAGAATAACACTAACAAATATGAATAACAACTAAGCCGTAGTAATTTCCATATGTCATTCCATGATAATATCAAACATCAAACATTATAGTTACTAAAAAAAGATCATATCATATTATGTTGGCCAAAAAAAAAGTTCATATTTCATTTAAAAATTATGGGTAACAACTTTTTTTTTTTTTTACCAAAAACAAAACAATAAGGGAGAATCACAATGAGGGTCCTCATGTTACTTGGCAGGCCTAAAAACCCTCACTGCAATTAAGTTTCTTGTTGAAATGAAGCAAATGTCCATGTCTTTTTGTTTTTTGTTTTTTAAATCAAATTGTCACTATCACCGGTCACTAGAGGTTCGTTGCTGGGGGAAGCTACCATCATCGTTTGACAAAACTCTGTCACTAGCGCTCAAATCCAGTCAAATGTGTCAAAGGAATTTGAACTTTTAACCCCTTAATTGTCCCAAAAAAGAAATAATAATCATTGAATCACCAAAACCCTCTAATTATATATTACAAAATATTATATATATATTAATTATAATTTTTGTTTTCAATATTTCTATTAATTATGAATAAATTATTATTGATATTCAAATAATCAGATATTTAAACATGAGTTGTTAATAGAAAAAAATTGTAAATTTTAAAAATCCAACTTGTTTGATTTTTTATCACTTGTTTTTTTAATATTGATAAGTTATTAATATTATATTAAATAAAAATATATATATTATAAATTTATTTTTTAAATATTTTCATGGACTTTTATTATTTTTCACATTGTAAGCACTGTTTTAAAAAAAAAGAAATTAAGTCCATGCACGTTATTGTATGGGATAAAAGATACTCCCTTATTAGTAGGGACATTTTTAGAAAAAATATAATAATTATATCTCAAAAGATTAAAAATATTTTACATTTTTGAACATCGAACTACTTAAAAAATGCCTTATATTTTTTAATAGAAGGAATGTATATTAGACATATGTGAATCATTAAGGTCAATCTATCTTAAAAAAATTCACTCTAATAATGAGTAGAATTTAAAATCAATCATTTTTGTTAAAAAAAGGATAAAAACAACATAATTACCTAGTACTCCATTCGTTTCTATACATAAAAAAATTGTATCACACTGTTTAAAAAATTGATTAACTATAATAATTATATTTAAAAATAAAAAAATATACTAAAATGTCCTATATTAATCAATACAAGCATGCATAAATTATTTCTCGTTAATATAAATAATAAAAGATAATTTAAAAAATATATAATAAATGTTTATTAAAATGAGTGACTTTGTTTATATAAAAATAAATAAATAATGATAGTTCTTCGTACATATAAAAATGGAGGGAGCAAGAAAGAAGGTCTGGCTTGAGAGAAAGTAGAAGCAAGCATGATTTGAAAGACACGTGAAGAAATTAGAAAGACAAGACGAGTCTTTTCATATCCAATGCTTCTAATTTTGGTGAATGCATCGCTGTATGGCCATCTCTGAACTGTTGGTATTTATGAAGGCAAGCTTGTAATGAAGTCGTTGAAAGGTCCAAATTACGCACACATTTCCTCTGTAATTTTTTTAACATTTAATGTAAAAGCCATTGAAGCCGATTCTCTTTTAATTACTCCTCTCGTTTCGAAGTATTTATCTTTTAAAAGCAAAGAAATTGTTTCACTTTCATATTATTTACCGTTTTAGATTTTTAAAGTATTATTTAATGATATATACTTTCATATTTTATTCTTAACCTATGTGCAATAAATGAAAGAAGAATTTGGTAAAATACCTCTTCCATAAGTCAATTTTAACTAATTCACATAAGTTTAAAAACTTGGTTGAGCATAATGATTTTATCTAGAATTAAAATAAACTTTAATTTTAAATAAAATATAACTTTTTTTGTCAAAAAAAGAAAAATATAGCTCTTGATTTATATACTTTTAACGTGTTTTACTATTAATTTCTATATTTTTTTATTATTTTAAGTCCTTTAAGTTTATTTATTTGCAATATTAGTCCCTATAATTTTTAAATTTCATCATAAATATTTATGGTGGTTAACACATACATAAACTCTAATGCTTCTTATATTAACTTGTTTGAAAGTATGGTAAGTTGTATAATAAATGAGTAGAAGGAAAAAAAAAAAAACAGTACATTAAATCAAAATTTTTAAATATGCAATGAATAAAAATTCAAAAGGAAGAAAAAGACACAATAATTAGGGCAAACAGACAAACACATTAGCAGCTATTATGCTTATTGTAACCTCCCCTCTCAAGATGCCGGGGTTGGTTAGGAGGTTGGAAATTTTTTTTATGTTATTATTAATTATATTTATCTAAGAGGTTTGTACATTTTTTTCATCTTTAAATAACAACATAATTCAAGGAATAAAAAATTAAATTACAAATTAAGTCATGGAGAACTACTTAAGCACATAATTAGGTAAGATCATATGTAATGTTTGTTTAAATTCCAAGTCAACTTTTTAGGAATTTCCTAGCGTTCCTAATAAATATGAGAGAAGGAAATTTTGTACATACACAAAAGATATATCAAAATAATCCCTAATATCATACATCAAAGAGGTCCCACATATATACTCATAATTTTTTAAAATATCTAAATGTGTTCATTGAGCATGTTGAAAGCAGGTTGCATGTAAAAAGACGGCGATGGTAAAAGCATAAACTATGTTGGTGGCTCCATAAATGATGGAGGTGATTACATGAAATATAGTGGTAGTGGTGGCGGCATAACAAGTGAAAGGGTAGCTAAAGTTAGTATTAATGAGGCCACTAATAGTAATGAAAAAAGTGAAGGGTGAATGGGAGGATGAGGGAGATACTATTTGGTCTGAAATAGGTGGTAGCGAAGGATCCCAAACGACTTTAAAGTGGTTGCGAGTGTCCATTATCACTCAAGTCAATTCATAATCTGACATTATAATTGCTATTTAGTCTATTTCATTGACAATCTTCTCTGTTGGCATCTGGACATATTACAAAAATAAACAAATGAGAATTTTTATTTAAAATTCTTAGATTTTATTTAAGAACTAGAGTTAATATACAATTTAAACACCGAACTATAGGTTTAGGGGCAATTTGAACCCTAAACTTTTAAAAGATATATTTTAAACCCTAAATAATTAAAGTTAAAGTGGGGTGATTTTTTCTCCACCATTAAATTTGAACAAACATTCATCAATTTTTTAAAAATTTGGGCATAATGTGCTATTTTTTCTCAAATGAGAGAGGGGGACAATGAAATTTGGTAAAAATCATACATTAGACCATAATTTTTAAAAGCTGAAGAACATTTGTTTAAATTTAACGGTGGGGATGAAATTATCTCAATTTTAATTGTTTAGAATTTAAAATATACTTTTTAAAAGTTTAAAATTCACATCACCTTGGACCTATCATTCAAGATCCAAATTGCATATTAACTCTAAGAACTAATAATGATCCAACTACCTCAAGTGTATAAAATAATTGTTTTCTTACCACTAATAAAAGGGAAGCATAACAAACTGTAAGCTGGCTAATTAATTACATTAGCCAATAGCATTAAAATAATTGTTAAATAACTAATAATGAATATTTCTAATTCAATCATATTTTATTATAAGAAACTATACTTGGGTATCTCTTAAGGTGGATCCATAAAATAGTTTCTTTCACCTGGATCTCCTTTTTAATTAGAAATTTTATTGGGTTTATTTCAGATCTTCTTCCATAAAAGAAATTTCCTTGAAAACACACACACACACACACACCCATATGTATATCATAGTAATAATTTTAATCATAATACCAAAAATAAATATTGACATAGTAATCAAACAATTATTACTATGGCTAAACATTAATTAAAAATGAATATATATCACTAATAATTATAAAAAAATAAATATTAATTGAGTAACTAAAAGAAATTTATGGAGGCAATGTATGATTTAAGTAACTATAGCTAATATTGGAACATGAGTATTAATGCACGCACGCATATAAATGTCTAAAAATTATATAGAAGAAAACAATCACTAATTATTTATATAAGGGAATAACTTATAGGAATAAATTTAAGCAGACAATATAATTCAGTAAACAAGCTATTAATAACAATGTGTGTGTGTATATTTATACACATATATAACCAACAATTGCAGAAAGAAATAAATATGAATTATTACACTAATTGAGTGAATAAATAATTATTGCTTAATATGTGTACGTTTACTTTAAAGAACAAATATTTTAAAAAGGATGGAGCATATATTTTATTAAATCCAATCCCATTTCCACTGTTAAATACAAGAATATAATTAGAATATACCTTTATATACAAGTAGATTTATGCCCAATGCACCGGAATAATTCAGTTTTTAAGAATAAAAATACAAATAAATATTAAAAAATTATTTTAATATCCTTATAGTAAAATATATTATTTTTATTTTATTTTATATTTAATTATAAATATTTTTTATTTTTAAAATTTATATGAATCTCTCTTAATATTAATAGTCAAGAGTTACAAAATAAGAATATACTTTCTATGTTTAAGTTTTTATTTTCACCCATTTAATCATTAACTGATAGCTATATATTCTTTTAAATTTTTATTTTATTTTTAATTTTTTAGTTATACAAACTAATTTATTTAGTATTTTTTAAAAAATTAAATACATACTTCATATTTTAAAAATTGTAAGACATTTTTAATTAAATTTTACTTGCAATAAAGTAATTACTTGTCTTCAAAATAATACCATCTTTTCATATTTACTATTTAATTGGGTATTTTACTTTAAAATAAATATAAAATAATTTATTTATTATCGGTATTTTTGAAAAAAAATCAACAATTACACCTTTAAACACTAAAATATTTTATATTTTTTAACATCTAACTCTTAATAAATGACCCCTAAAATATGTTACATTTTTAAACGAAGGGAACAGGTTTACTAAAATAATATTTCAAACGTGCATTTGCAGGGAAAAAAACTTAATGGAATAAAAAATAAATTAGTCAATATAATTTATATTTTATTTATTTAAATTTTATAATTTTGATTAATGAGACTAAAGCGAAAGTTTTAAAAATAAAAAAAAGTCTTTATAATTCTAACAAAATAAAAAGGACACTAGCATATTTTACTTTATAATTTATTAATTTGTGTAAATTAAAATTTAAAGAATATTTTATTTTAAAATTTGTTGCGTTCATACATATTAAAAATGTAAATAATAACTTATTTTATTTTAAAACGTATTATCCTTTGTAAGTTAAAATTTAAGGAATATTTCTTCTTATCCTTCTTTTTATTTCCTAAGATATTGCCATAATCAGCAAGTATGAGACTAAATTTTAATAGGATAATATTTATAAGAAATGACTTCTATTTTGTAATGTGTTACACATACACACATTTAAAAATATCACACACACACGCACACATTTAAAAATATCATTATTTTTACAAATTTCTCACCTCCTATAATTTAAAATATAATATAGCTTATTCTTTTTCAAAATGTGTTGCCACATGTATCATCTTAAAGAAAATAAAATATATACTGTAATGAATTGTACTATAATTTATGTGATAGTATTATTTATAAATTATAATTACAATATTTTTAAATCAAGAAAATAATATAATCCATATTTTACTACCATTTATCAATCATTCATATAAGCATTACAAGTAATACAATAATTATTAAAAAAATATTAGGTGTGTATTGAAAGGTAAATTCATTAATATTATATAATTAATTTATAGTCCATAATTTTTGTTGCTCAGACTTGAGGCACATAACTACAATGCCTTACATTTTTAATGAAGGGAGGATATAAAATTTTTTTTTTGTATATCTAACATTGATTATTTTACTAAAAATCATATATTTATCATTAATTTTTGGCGTAAAATCCTACATGATCTCTCAAAATATAAAAATCTTATTATTTTTACACCTTGTTTAAATTTTTAAAATTTATAAATGTAAACACCACTCATATTTTTTAATGGTAGGTTCTACAAACCACTTTTTTAAACCACATTACTTCAATTTTTTTAAAAATTAAGTTTATTAAAATATTACATTCACTTCATTATCCTTAAAGCTTTAATTCACACCGAGTTTAAAATATTTAAATATATAAAAAATTTATAATCAAGCCTGACTATTAACATATTTAACTTTCAAATTTATCCAAGCTGTTTAACTACCTTCAACTTATTAAAAATTATTTTATTTTACTTTTTTCTTTATTGAGTCCATACACTGCATCTTTGAATATCTTTTTTGACCAATTTATATATTTAATTTTTTAAAAATTTACAAAATAAATATATTTAAATAATAAAAAATTAATTTTTTGGTAATTTAAATAATTTTTGGATAATATTTATATTTAAATAGGAGTATTTTAATCAAACACACATTATTTAATGGTCAACTAATGGTTAGGTGGATGAAAATAAAATCTTAAAAATAAAAAGATGACTTGTATTTTATAATTATTTATATTTAAAAAATGTTCATATAGGTTTCAAAAAATAGAAGAGGTGTGAGAATAATTAAGATAAAAATAGATAAAATATTTTTCTCATTTTTAAGTATAAGTTTCGTATCAACAATTTATTTTTTGTAGATTACACATATACTTCTTTTACTGCAAGGATCACATTATTATTTTCTTTTTTTATTTACCAGATCATACTAAAAAAGTTAACAAATAAAAAAAAAGAAAAAATTGTATGTACAATTGTACAGTACCCATAAAAAAATGTTACCCAACCGTAACAAATTTAAAAAAAAAAAGAAAAAATCGGATGATACTGGTAACACATTAAAAAAAAAAAAAAAAAGGAAGATGGTACTGTGGATCAGGTACTGTAGATTTACAGTACCGTCCTTTAAAATTCAAGGGAAAATTGGGAACATTTCGGGTAAAACATTGTTCATTTACTGTTCCCACAAACATCCCAAATTTATATATAGATTACAAGCACATAAGTAATTGCCCTTGGCGCTTGTCTTTTTAATTTGAGTTGCCTTAAATAATATACCTTTATGTACAATGCTAGCGGAGTACAATGTGTTATTACTATATATAATTAACAAGAGTAGGTAGCAAACCAACAATTAATTCGTATCTAACGTCTAATCTAAGTGACCCCACTAACTCATACCTAAACCTTAACATGAACACACCACCTATATTGGTCATTTAACAATATCCTCCCTCCAATCCTAAATGAGTTAGATGAGGGGTTTATTTTGGTCTTAAATTTAAGACTTCAATCTATCTATCACTTATAAATTTATAATTTTTCTCAGGAAAATTACAATAAGGTCTTAAATAAGAAATTAATTATTTTTTAGCTTTTTTATAAGTCAAATTTTAATATTCACAAGTGATAGAAATCTATAAATAATTAATTTTTGTATATGAGACTTGTATATAATTTTTTATTTTTTATAAATAATTAACTTAATTAATTATTTTAATATATGTAAATTAGAACAGGAAATATAAGTCATGCTTGATAGAGGTATTAATTAGAGTCGGCCCTTTAAGGGCTAGGGCCTAAACGGGCTGATCCTTTTAAATTTGATTATACTTCAAGGCTTTATTTTTAGCAGTCTGGCCCTAACCCTCAGGGCTGAAGAGCCGGTCCTGAGGCCCTCGACCCTAATTATTTTTAAAATTTTTCAATTTAAAAATTTAAAAATTTCAACAAAATTTTGGTTTGATAAAAAAGTAATATCCTAAATTAACTTTGGCATCAATTACACATTAGTAGCATCATTAATATCAATATAATTTGATCTTTCTCCTTGTGGATCCTCATCAATGGTAAATATGTTAAGTTTTTCATATCTTCCTTCTTCATCTTCATTATTTGCAATAAATAATAAACTAAAATTATAATTTTAAGGTATTTAAAGAATGCAAAAATATTTAAAATAAGCAAATAATAATGTGCGTGTCTATTATTTGGATTATAGAGCGAGTGCTGAGCTTGAGTAATGTGATATCCTTTTTTATTTATTTTTATGTTGTTTTTTCCAAAAAAAATATTAAGGCTTATAAGAGCTGGCCCTAATCCTAAAGGGCTGGCCCTTTTATTTTTGAGCTTAAAAGGGCCAGTCCTTTTAAGTTCAATTTACCTTTTTAAAGATCAAAATAACGGCTTAGTCCTCAATTTTTTTAGGCTTAAAAGGATCGAGCTCATAATTGATGGCTCTAATGCTTGACAGGCCTCCCATTTAAATTCTCTCTCTCTTTTTTGAGTGTTTGGGCTTTAAAAATAATTTTTTTTTTATGTAACCTAACTTTTAAGCTCTATAAAAGAGCTTGAGTTGAGGCAACCCATTTAAGCACTTTTTTTATTTATCCTGAAAAATAAATATTTTTCAAATTTTCAATTAAATACTACTCATTTTAAATTTTTAAACATTATAATTTATATTTTATGAAAATAATTTATAATATTATAATGTGAAAATTATTTTTTTAAATTAAAAATATTAAAAGAAAAAAGAATTACAACCTCTACCCCAAGCCCAATTAATAAGGGCCGAATTTAAAAAAAATGAGCAATTTAAAAGAAATAAGCTTTTGAATTTAAGCTCATAAGACCTTCAAGCTCATATGAATCAAACTTGACCGTTTAACAGCTCCCCCATAAATTAACTATGTAGCTCTCATGGATGGAATATATATCTATCTACACACATTCGACCAATGGACTTATGCTTGTGAGATCACGGAATGAAGAGAGTGAAGGTTAGCTTTAAAATATCACAGGGACAGGGCTGAATATACATTGCTATTTTGCGAAAATTAAAACTTAAACAGTCCCTTGCAGTCTTTTTTTTTTCTTTTTTTTTTTGGAATAGAAACTGAAACAACCAGAAAACTAAGACAACCTAAACAAAGTCATTAAACTACAATGCACATCTTCTCATAATCCACTTGCAGTCTTACAAAACGCAAGAAAAAGCTGGCTGAAGTATAAAACTGATTGCATGAATGAAATAGACAATAGAAATTGGGTAAATAAATATACAAAAAATTTTAGTGCGCATTATTTGGTTATATCACTTGATTTTGATCAAAACGTGACGAAAGAAGTGGAAAATTGCCTCTACAAAATCTTTTTTTTTTCCAGCAAGAGAAAATGAGTTCAAAGTAAAAAGAAATTGCTTTCTTAAAGCAACTCATGGTGGTAGTGAGGATAACAATCTTCGGTTTATTTTGTAGAGTTAGCTCTTTAGATTTTTATCTTTTTATGGAGACAAATATAATTTTTAATCTTTACACTTTGTATGTAATTTATTATTGATTCATATACTTTATTTTTTGAGTTTTAAATTTCAAGAGTTTCGTCTGCACTTTAAGTTTTTACACTTTTAGTGGGGTGTTGATATGGCATTAATGATGTTAATTATATTAATGTGGATAATAACATTGTTAATTATATGGTGATATGTTAATTAGTGGTTGATGTGTTTTTTTTTTTTTGAAAAAAAAGAAAGAAAAGTTAACGGCTTGGAACACCAAACATAAAATATAGACAGAAAAAACTGTAATAACTTAGAATACCAAAAATAAAATATAAAGATTAATAACAAATTGTGTATAAAGCGTACAGACTGGAAGTTATATTTTATCTTCTTATTGTATTAAAGACATTCACTTATATTGGATGGAAAAGCAAAGCTTCTCTCATCACAAGTTGACCTTATCAAACTTATAACTTGGGCTGCTTGTTTTACAAAAAAGATATTTGATAACAACAACACTTTGTTATTTTGATAACTTCATGCGTCTTCTTAGGCATGCTACTTGAAAACTTTAAACATGTCCACTTTTCTAGATTCTTCAAGAAACAGAGACTTTATTTCAGCTGTCGGCACATATTTGTCACCCTCACGTGATGAATTTGCTCCTAAATAATGTAGGTTCAGGCGTGTTTGTGGTATTAAATTTGTTTTTATGCAATATTTATTTTTAATATTTTAAAATGATATAATATCAATAAGTATTAATTTTTATTTTAGTTGATGAAAAAATTACAAAACATAAGCAAGGTTTGGTCCTTATATAGTTATATATAATTTTTAGTTCATTTTTTGTGATCTTCTAATCAATTAATGATTAAAATTAATTTTTATTAATAATAAAAGTGACATTGTACTTTTTTTTAAGGTAGAAAGGAAATGTTGTATCAATAATAAATTTGAGGTCCCATATGCCTTATATTTATAGTTTAATAGTGAAATTTTTCATTAATAATCCAACTTTTTAAATAAATTTTTCATTCAACAAATCTCAGGTTAAAAACCTTCGTCAACAACCGTTTTGTCCTCTATCCTTGGCGATGAAGTTTAGAGACTTTAGAAAATTTATTTTGGAGAATTTAACAATAATCACTTGATCATCTTAAGTTTTTTTTTTTTTGGTTTTTTTTTTGAAAAAAGTACACTCCGGGATTCAAGAAAGCGACATGGCAATGAAGGAATCATAACCTGACTGCAAAATGAGTGGCCAGTTGTACGTGAGAGCATCAATATATTATCCCGATGAACATCGCAGAGGAAGATTTTTGGATTACAATATGTTTTTGCCCATAGATTATCGTGTGAGGGACACCAATTGTTTTGTAAGGAATAACAATTGTGATAACTAATGCTGCTAAAGTAATTAAAATATAATATATATTTTTAATATTATAATTCAAATGTTAATCATTAAATATGTTTTAGGACTTAAATTTAAGTGAAAATGCTACCTATCATGTGAAATAAATCTAATTTAATATATATTTTTTTATTGAACCATTTTTCAAAAAAAATTTAATATTTTAAATTATTTTTCATATCAATTTCATCCATAAATTAATTAAAAAGTATAATATTCCTAAACATTTGGCTTGAACAACACCTATTGTCACTCTAAAACTTGCTTGTTCTAAGTGTTCCAAGTGCATGGAACTAGAATTTATTTGAATTAAGTTTAAAATATCTAAACATAAATAAAAGCTCATATAACTAAATTCAACCCTAAACATCTTGGACTTTTAAGATGGCTTGAATACCAAAATTCTTAAGTGTTATTTCATTTTTTTTTAGCCCATTTCAATTTTTATCTTAAAAAGTAATTTTTTTATTTTTAAATTATTTTAATTTTATTTTGTTAAAAATAAAAAATTTAAATATTTGGGCTGAATCTATTAGAGTTTAAGTTGGCTTGGATTTCTTCAGACATATTAAAGTAGCCCAAATAGGTTCAAAGTAAAAAAAAAATTATAAATTCTTAAGCTTGACTCCAATATTTTTTTGTATTTATGTGAGTTGGCTCGAATTATCAATTCTAGTTTTGTGCACCTAAAATACCTAAGTTTCAATAGTGTAACATGAGAGTTTCTGAGTGACGGTGGGTGTTTGGGTCAAATGTATGAAAATATGCTATGTTTTAATTATTTTAAAAATAAAATTACTATGGTAAATAGTTTAAAATATTAGATGTTTATTGGAGAATAGTTTAGAGATAAAAATATACCTTAATTCAAATTCATCTAACATGATATATGACATTTTCAATTAAACGTAGTTAGAGTGTTTAATAATTGAGAAAAAATATGCTAGGTTTTAATTTTTATTTATTTTAAAAATAAAATTACTATCACAAATAACTTAAGATATTAATTGTTTTTTTGAAAAATAATTTTAAAATAAAAATATACCTTAATTTAAGAATCTTTTGTTCGAGGAAAATAATAGGAAATTTCTTTAATTTTCTTCACACAGTGCCAGCTTTATTCCTTGTGCCAACTGCCCATCACTGTCTTTTCTTTCTTTCTTAAGAGAGACACAATAACTAATAAACGCCCTTTTCTAATCACAACAGTATTAAATCCTTCCCCAAAAGCATCCAATGGTCCCATAAAGTTCCTTCCAGATATCAACTTTTTCCATTCTGGTCCCCATCTCTTTCATTTTCATAAAGTGAATTATACTGCCTCCAATTTTAAATATAAATTACTTTTTTTAAAAAAAATTATTTTTTCTAATTTTATTTTTTCATAATTTTCTATAAATAGAACAAAAGATTATATATGCATATGAGGTGAAAGATAAAATATTTTTGAAAATGATACATTTAATAAAAGTAAATTATTTTTTACATAACATCATTAATTGAACATTTCTTTTTAATTTTAATGAGGTAGGAATTAAAAAATTATTTAGGGTAGTCAGTACGTGGGGGTTCTTGGCACACGTTACAGTTTTTTTTTTTAAAAAAAATACTTACTTTATTTATTTTTGTAAAAATGTTAAACTAATTTTTGGCCTCCATTATCATGTAATTTTACATTTAGGCCCCATAGAATTTAAATTTAGTTTTAATTAAAAATGTCTTATAAATAAAACCAGAATATCCCTCCATATTATTACATACCACTTGCTTGAAAAAAACTAGAACAAAAAAACTGATCAATATTATTCTTCTAACTTTAAAAAGTAATCTCTTTGGCATATATAAATTCTTATCTCAAATTTTTCAGAACCCTTGATAGAAACCAAAGGATTAATCAAGTCAAGTCACTCTCTCACCTCTGACAACCTTTCCTTTTGAAGTTCATTTCTGAGCGTAATATATAAATTTTCAAGAACCCTAGAAACATTAAGGAATAAATGGAGAATGACATAAAAATCCTAAAAGAATTAATTAATTAATTAATTTAAATTTTAAAATTTAAATTTTAAAAATTTAAAAATTTAATTTTTAATTTTATATTTTTATTGTGATGAATTTATAATTTATATTTTAAATTTTAATAAAAAATATAAATTAATTTATTATTCAATCATATTAAAATTTAACAAATAAGTTATAAATTTATCATAATATTATAAAATTAAAAATCAAACTTAAAATTTTGAATTAACTGATTTTTGGGCTTCCATGTCTTCCTCCTAAGAATAAAGTCATGTCACTGCGGCACTGCCCTTGTCCCCTCTGCGAATTATTTCCTGAAACGTGTTTGTGGGTTCCCATAGATTGCCGAGAAGTGTAATATTCTCCCATAGTTGAGATACTCTACTTCCATGTGTATGAATTAGGTTTGATTGACAAGCACATCAGTGCTGAGATTGTCAGTCCAAAGAATCCATATTCCTCCCGAGAATCCTGCAGCTTTCACTTTGTAAGAGGAATGAAATCCTAGCTTCTTGATAACCTTGTAAGCCTTATCGCCTGAAATTCGAGGTTTCGTTCAAAGTAAAACCAAGTACCCATTTGTGCACAGACAAGAGACAACAATCCTCCATTTCCTCGGACGACCCTAGGATGGTGTCAGCAATTCTTGTTCTGTTTCTCTTCATCTCATACGCTCAAGCCATTTCAACCTCAGAAAGCACAGCTTTAAATCATAGCAGTATGCAGAAGGAGCAGGAACATTTTCTGGGTAAGACTAGTTCCAGCTTTAATTTTCAAGCCTTTTATGTTTTGCTTGCAGAATCTGTTGATGGTTTCACTGTTCAATCTCAGAGAGATTATCGTATGGAAGCATGAAGGACATGGAGGTATTATCTGATAATGTAAGAAAAGCACATGGAAGTGGAGGAAGAGGATCGCCTTCTGGTTCTGGTAGTGCAAATATTAATCGTCGTCCTCATCCTAATCGTAACTCTGCAACTTCGTCCTTGTCACAAGTGTCTTGTTTTTGGGACTCAAGTTTAAGTCTTTCTGTAGCAGCCTTCGCTTTGATGATCTTCGTTTTTCTCTTCAACTAACTCTCTGGTGTGTTCTGAATTAAGAAACCTTGCTGTCATAAAGTGATTTTGTATTGTTTCTTGATCCTTCATGAGCGTCTTTGTTTCCAGAATTTCTATATGTATTGCAATCTTTCAATATGAATATCATGTTCTCTTGGTGAAGCACAAAACAGAGTTAGAACCATTCTGATTCTAAGATATAGCTGCTGTTTTCTGTAATTTAATACGCAGTTTCGTGGAACGGAAGAAAATCTCGTCAAAAGTGAGTTGACGCAGTTATAGAAAATAAAATGAAACCACAGAACATAGCAGCAAAAACAAAAAAAAAAACAAAAAAAAAAGAGTTAATACGTTGTATAATATAGGAAACTTGTATATTTGAAGTATCTCAGATAAATATCAAGCAGTCTAGTTAGATTGGAAAGGGAAAATAACTTGAAAAAATTTAAAAGGTGAAGAGTGTGTATAGATTATCAAACTGTTTAATCATTCATATATCTGAAATTCATCAAGTGTCCGAGGAAAACGAGGAAGAAGAACTAAATGCCATATAACAATTACCAGAACACTTATACAGCTAGGCTGGAGAGCAATGACCACAGACAAGTTACTATTGTTATTAGTTATGCTACCGTTAAATAGTATCAAAATAAAAATAATTTTTAAGATTTGTAATATAGAAGGAATAGAACAATATGGGTCGGTTTTCCAATAGTCAAGGATTTATTCTATTAAATTAGAATTTTTGGCAACTAAAACAAAAGTTAATTTAAAACATTAAGCAGGAGGGTTTTGAAACTGAAATTTAAAATATCTAATTAACAAAAATAGGACAAATAAAAGAGATACTTAATGATTAACTGAAATTTAATATGAGAAATACAATTAACTACAAGTTCTTCCCTTAGATTGCAATTGTTCTTGTCTAAAATTAGAATTTGATTCCTTTGATTGAGATTTTGAAAGAAAATTTGAACTTAAATTCTTGAATATAATATTGATTTAAGGTTTATGCCATTATCTAATTCAAAGTTCAATGATTTCTCAATCAAACTTTAAACTAAACTTAAGCAATAATTAATCCTAGAATTTTTCACAAATAGAGAAAATTAATCAATTTCCTCCTCTAATTCCCTCTCAAACCTCTAATTAATCAACTAGAAGCTTATGGCATTTCAATATCCAAGAAATATAATGTAACATATGAGAAAATTAAGCATAATTAATTAGTTTAATGAGTGTGATTAGTGAATTGATGAAGTGTGGGGTCAGAGGGGTCTAATTAGTGTATTTAGCTTTGATTTTAGCTCAAGAAGTGGGTCTAGATTGAAGTCAAGCTATTCAGGTAAGGAGAGAAGAAGAAAAAGTGAAGAAAAGCTTTTTCTGTCACATGCTGCGATGTGTGGATGATTCGCTGCGGCGCACAAAGGAAAAATTAATGTGATTAGAGCTCTTTATACCATACGCTGCAATGGGAGGCTATGTGTACCATGGTATATGGCCAAAAATTTGATATAATCTATTCATGTTTGTGTGCAAAATTAGAAGAGGAGGAAAGGAAAAAACGTAGAGCATAGAATTTCTCTGTTAGGACACGCATATTAGGACCTTTAGGACCCTTGAGGATAGTTAGAGACTTCCCAACACCTAAGGTAAGTATAATGAGCTTCCTTTCTTTCTTCTACTTTCATTTTTATAAAGATTTGAGTTAGGGTTTAACTTAGGAGGGTGATTTTCGGTCCATATAAGTTATGGGTTCAAACCTATTAATTAAAAGAGATATAATGAGAGTTGTTTAGGGTATCTAAATGCAATATTAATGTTTTTATTAGTGGTTAGTAGTTGGGAGCCTTAATATGCGAAATTAGCAATTAATAAAGTAGTTGGGAGTGTTTGTGGATGATTAATGATGGTTTAATGACTCATTAGTGATTTTGTGGGTCAATGAAACCTAATGAACCCATTAGGAATGAATGAGTGTGGTTTTATGATTTTGATAGGGAGGAATATGTGGAGTTTGGTGTTGATAAATCCTTAAGAGTGAGACAATTATGATGTTCTTGTAATATGATTATAGTGTGATTCAATTGGCACCATTCAAGTTTGGAAGAAGTTTTGGAAGTGGTTATTGAGAGGGGTAAACCTTTGACCTATTAAAGGTTTGAGATAATCGAGAAAAACTTAGTTTATATAATTGAATATTAATTGCTTATTTGTTGAAATGATTGATTTAAAACATAATTGATGTTTTAAACTCTTGAATCAAATTGGTATGTTATGGTTAGAAATGATATGTATGTTTATTTACATGTGATTAATGATGATGATTGTGAATATATGTGTATATACTAATTGGTATGTGGAGCACAATGGAGAAAAAAGTGTTTTATATGCTTGATGTGATAAGAGGAATGTATCTATGACATTAATTGTCACAAGTGCATAGTATGTGTCAAATATGTATGGCATGATCATTGGCAGAGTTTGCTTAGGGAGAGGAGTAGTTGATTAAACCTATATGATATTGATAGTGACCGTTGAAATCAGAAACTTATTATGGTACCGACTGTTGGAATCGGGAGGTAGCTCTTTTCTCATAGTTGATTTGGGACTATTCCACTTGTTCTACGAGAGACTCGAACCTAATTAGTTTTCACCGATTCATAAGAAGACTAGATTAGGGGTACGACACCTTATAGTTATTAGTATTTGGGGCAACCGAATTACACAAGTGAGTGAGTTGACCTTAGCCCAGTAGCTCCTCATAAGTGGAAGGCTGGATTAGTCCGTGAATAATGTAGACACGTAATAGCCACTAGTTTCACGTCGGAGGTAATATGAGGGTATAAGGCTGGCATTTAATCATGCAATTAAACCTGACCATATGGTTGTTAGTATTGTGATTAGTGTGGTTTAAGGGTGCATGATTTGTATTATTGTGACCCCATGATGTGCATTGTCATTTAATATGGATAGATGTGTTTTAGACTCGGTCATATGGTTGTAGTATTGTGAATCGTGGCTATGTTCATCATATGTGTTGTGTTTGTGTATTTTTGCCTATTTATATCTGTTTTCAATTGATATGCAATTGTAGAGATTATGTGAAACTTGATTATTGAGTGGTTGTATTCACCTTTTAATTCTCAATATTTTTAAGGCCTAGCTCATCAGATCCAGAATAAGGACAACATGTTGAGGCATAGGGTATATGACAGTAGCTGTTTGCTGTCATATTTTGTGCAATGCACCATGGTGTATAACATCTCATGTTGTGATGCATGGCACAGAAGAAAGGGACGCCACGACATGTGTCCCATTTTCTGCACAAATTACAAATTTGAGTTTTAAAACAAATGTTTTGGGCTCCATTTAATTTTTAAGCTTCCATAATACTTTGAAAACCATGTTATGAGCTTAATGAAGGTATTTGGGAGAATTCTTGATGTTGAAATTTTGAGATTCTATTGTAAATGTTTTGACAATTGTTTATTCCATCAAATTTTGGAAAACTTTTTTCTTATTTGTGAATATACGGAAACTTGGTAATCATTATTGGATGTAGGCTCTTATTACCTTGATTTTGATAATTTTGGTGCTTAAGTGAGCAGATTTCACAATCACCCACCCCACCCCCCCCCCCCAAATCTGACAAATATAAATTTAAATCTGAAAATATAAATTTTCCAACACCAACACACACCCAAATCTGAAAAATATAAATTTTGCAACACCAACAGCAATAAAAAGAGGAATTGATGAAACTTTCATATCTAAAAATTCCATTAAAGCATACTTCAAATATGAACAGCAAAATCCCTCAAATAATATAATATATTATGTCCAAAGCTGAACATACATGGAGCAAAGAAAAATTACAACAAAAGAGTGCCAAAAGAGAGGGAAATAAGACAGGAATTTCAACCCAAAAGTCTCCATTATGACTATAAGACTCCCGTTACAAACCTAGGATTAGAATACTGTAGCTAATATGCAATAAACTGTAGAGCCCTATGGCTCTAAAAATTGAACAAAAGCTGGCGACCATGAGGGTAGAGGAAACTATCGAAAGTGAAGAGAAGAAAAGGAAGAAGCAACTTGAGTTGCGCGTGTTCAGCCTCTCCTTCTCTCCTGATTCCTGAATACTTTCGCTTTTTTTTTTTTCTTTTCAATTTGTGTTTCTATTCCTTCCTTTTCATTGAATAATCCGTGTGTCCCATATGACTTCAAGCCCAATAAATCTCCATTAATGATATTTAATTTAGCTTCAAAAAAAACTGCACAAAATAAGATAATACTTAATAGCCACATGTGCGAAAAATATTAAGTGAAAAATTTAATTCTAATTTTCAAGATTTAATCCATCAATTCCCACAAAATATAAAGTGATCAATAAAATAAAATATATTTTAATTAATTTCAATTAGTCACAATTCATCAATAAAAAAAATATAGTGAAGAGAAAAATATATATATATAAAGTCTGATTTATTAGAACTCTACATTTTTGAATCATTAAATTAGATTTCATAGCTTTTGAAAATATAGATTAATTTGTATCATTAAAAGTCAATCTAAACAGTTCAAATTTGTAATGTAGATGCAGCGGAGAGAAACCAAGTCCAAATATGAACAACGGTCCCTCATAAACAATCACACCAAGTCCCATAAACATAGGCCTTCTCCACCTAAATTAGCATCATTTATTGGCGACTTAACCCAACTTGTTATCTCTGGACACTTAAAAGTAGGGAAAATAAGCCGTAAGGAGTTAAGGACTAAGAAGCTAAATACTGGAGCATAGATCCCAAATTCAGAAATAAAGTCAGCAAGGGACCATGGTCTCCAAAATATGGATTATTGAAGATTCATGAATGACTTCAATAGATCAGTGCATAAAAAAGGAAAGGTGTTTTGTTATTTGCACGAAAGAAATTAGGATAATTATTACTGACAAAATTTGTCAAACATTGCAATAAAAAAAATTCAAGATATATTAAATATTATATGTTTGATATTAATTATAAAATCACTTATTCAAAAGTTAAAAATTATGGCTAGAATGTTCTTCTAAAAAACAATGCTTTTTTTGTAATCATTAAGTTATTGAAATTTATGATACAGATAGTTTTTATTTTGATATAATTTGATATTATTGACATAAAGATTTTGTGACATTGAGCATCATTACTGCGTTAATATATTTATTTACTATTATTATCAATTGAAAGAATTAAATAGTAAATCCAGTCAGCAAGTAATAAAACTTCTTCGATTGAACATAGCTTTAGATCCTAAGGATGCATTAAATCATTCAACACTCACAGGGAAGATGAAATTCTTACCAATTTAACGATAGTTTATATTGAAAAGAAAATTGCTAAAAAATTTATCATAGACATGATAATTAATAATTTTTATGCCACGAAAAAAAAATTGATAAGCAAAATTTAAAAAAATAAAATTATATATATTTATTTTTGTTATATATTTGTAGAATATTTATATTATTGAAATGGTATATATATATATATATTGATTTAACCTTCCTTCGATTATTATATATATTTTGTCATCTCGACCTCCCTAATAAAAATTTCTAACTTATCCTTGTTCATAAGTGCTATCAATTACATTATGTATATGGTTCATTAAGTATCTAAGTCGGGGAAAAAGATGAAGAAAAGAATTAAATATCGTATAACAATTCCTGAAACACTTTCATATGGTCAGGCTGAAGAGCAATGGCCACAGACAAGCTGCCATCATTTGATGGGCTTGGTATTATAAATGACAATCCCTCATACGCAATCCCACCAGGTCCCATGAAAATAGGCCTTCCCCATCCAAAATCAGCATCATGTACTGGCAATCTAACCCAACTTGTGATCCCAAGATTGGGACACTTAAATGTATGAGCCCCACGAACAAGCTCTTTCAGATCAGGTTGAAGCTCAAGGTAGTCCAAAGCTGACTTCAAATACTCATCATCCATTCTCACCAAAGAATTATGAATCTTGCTTGCAGCATACCAAGTAGGATTTGACATGAGTTCACCTGCCATAGCCATTGGTGTGGCTGTGAATATCACATTTCCAAAGTAACCTTCTGGCAAGGCTGGCTTCAATCTAGACCTTCCATCAGTGGCAATGTACAATTTGGTTTCTTGATCATAGGGTAAGGCACGTGCCTTGCATGTGCTTTTCCAAACATGTCCAGCCAACATCTCGTAGGAGCTATAGTTGACTGTGTTTCCATTTTCCTTGGACTTAGATTTCAAAAGGTTCAGTTGGTCACGAGTCATTTTGAATATGGATACTACTGATGAACCTGGGCCTGGTTTTGTTGGTGGTGGCGAGGAGGAGGAAGTGATCATGGCCGGAGGCGGTTTGTATTCGACGTGATCAAAAACTGGCCGAGGAGGGTCACGAGCTCGGAGAAGGCTCCGGTCGATGAAGGGAGGGATAGTGAGATCAAGGCCACGAGCTATATCAGACCATGCATTTATGAAGTGGAGACCAGAACATCCATCTGTTACATGATGTTGCATACCAACTCCAAGTGATACTCCTCCACATTTGAAATATGTTACCTTGGGAAAAAACAAAGTTTTAAGACTCTAGTTTGTATTACAAACATGAATCTAGAAGTTTGATCCCGTATTGCTCCCTATTCCTTAAGAATTGAATCCATGTTGAAATACGCTGAATACTTGTCACATTTTGGACGTAAGGATTGCATGCCGATTTTAACTATGCATGTGTAATTTGAAGAATTTAGGAAAAGTTTCATTATTTTATAACATAATTAAAAGTTAAGACGATCTATAAATAATTAAATATTATTATATCATCAAGAAATTCCAGATGATATAAATATTTTTTTCTTTAATATTTAATTTCCATCAGATTTAATAATTTGAAATAGTTGTTGGAAATTATAATTTCATTTGAGTGCTTAATATTTAATTTTTTTTAAAACAATACTTAATAAATAATAACATAATGGATGTGTTCTGGCTGGATTAAAATTTTCGACACTTGTCTAAATAAGCAGGTTGCATATAATTCAACCCTTTTCACCACGTGCTAGATCAATCCATACGAACAATAAGATACTCCGCCATGACAGTTCTCTAATGTAATTGAATTTTCAAATTGACCTAATGAAGTGCAGTAGTAGAGTAATCAATTAGGATCAACCCTATTAGGCTGACCTTTTTAAGCTTGAAAAAATTTCAAACTGAGCCTTTTCTTTAAGCTACAAAATGGTAAATTGGGTTGGCCCTTTTAAGCCCTCATATATATATATATATATATATATATTTTTAAAAAAAATTTAATATAAAAATAAACATTTCAAAAATAAATGTTATGTGTAATAATTGATGAGGTTCCACAAGGAGCAGGATTAAATTATATTTATGTTGGTTATAATAAAAATTATCAAGATTTAGTTGATGATGCAAGTAAAGTTTAATTATTATCGGTGTCAATTTTGTGATGTTATTACTTTTGATTAAACTTAAATTTATTATTCTGTGTATTGTCTTAAATTTATTATGTTAGACTTAATGTTATGTGCAATAACTTTTTTTATAATTTTAAATATGTTTTTTTAAAATTTTAAGTTGAAAAATAAATAAATAAATATATATATATATAGGTCGAGGACTTGAGGGCCGGCCTTTCAGCCCTAAGGTCTAGGGTCAGATCAGTCAAAATGGAACCCTAAAGTGAAGTTGGGCTCTATAGAGCTAGCCCGTTTAAACCCTAACTCTTCAAGGATCAGCCCTAATTGATAATTCTATATAAAAGTATAATCTCTCTTTAGGACATTGATTAGCTGAAATAAATTATTTATTAATAATCAAGAAATTGATGACTATATTGTCAAAAGAGAATCGTTGCAAGAAAACAAAAAACAAAAAACAAAACAGAATTATATGTCAATTTTTAGTATTGGAAGAACCTAACAGGCTAACAAAAAGGGGCCAAAGACAAAATGTTAAAGTTAAGAAAGATTTGTAGATTAATCATAATTTTAACGAAAACACAATATTATCCATACTGTGTTTTTTTAATAATCAATTGTCACATAAGCGCCTTTCAAAAAATATAATAATGGAAAAAGTACCTTATCAGCTTTGTCCAATAGCTAGAACCTATGTCCCATAAGCTATAATCACATGCATATAATTAAACTGAGCTTATTTATTGGCAAACCTAACACATTTCACGTTGGCCTTAATAAATCATTGTCCAAAATGGTCCACCATGTTTCATTGCTCTTTTATTCCATTTAAAAGTAGTTTTTAATATATTTTATTGATATTAAAAAAATCTTAAATTATATTAATTCTATTTAAATATTTAATAAGTTTTTAATTTTATCCTTATCAACAATACATAATTTAAAAATAAAATATTTTAATATTTAATAACCTTATCAACAATTTAATATAAATAAAAGAATATAATTATTGGGGGTTGGATTTAATAAAAAAGCTAGTTTCTTACGACATAATGAATTAATATTAAAATTTTCGTTATTATGAGAACTGAACAAGACTGCCTGCAGGATAAAGGTAATATGAGTAATTAAAAAAGAAGAAGAAGAAGACAAAGATAGACACAAATAATACTCTCTTCTTCATGTAAACACAGGACCAGAGGAGCATACTATTCAAGACGCATAGTTCTAGAAGATGAAATAAAATATAAAAAATAATGAAAAAAACAGAGTGAGCTGGCAACAGAATTAACGTACCTGCAACACTAACAGCGGATAAGTTTCGATTCCACGGGCATAATCCACGGCGGGAATGAATTGCCGGAGTTCAAGCGTGGGGGCGAAGTCACCAAAATCGTCAATGACTTTTCCCGTTTCGGCCTCCAGGAAGAGGACGCCTTCGCCGTTGCAGTCAATCTCAATACGGCCGTCATCGTCCCGGCGGAGCCGCCCAGCCATTGGATAGAAAGGCACCAGAGCCTTGCTCAGAGCCTCCTTCAGAACCTTGCCGTCGAAGAAACCGGACCCGCCGATCGTCGACGGCCTGTAGAAGTACACGCTCGGCGTGTGGAAATTCGGCACCACCAAGTCGACGTTGGAATTCCACAGCGCCCTCCAAGGCGTCTCCGCCGCCGGCCTCACCATTGTTGAGTTCTTCACCTTTATCGCCATCTTCCGATCCTTCTCTACCTCCGGACGCGACTCCAATCGATCTAAAGAATAATGGAAACAGAAAAACTCATCACTCATTCATGAAGACTGAAGCTTTTTGATGTGAGGGAGTGTATGGAGGGGAGGGAGAGTTTATAAGGGTAAACATGGAGAGGAACGTAGAGGTGCTGCACTAAATGACCAACACGAAAAAGTCGATAATGCAACTGGCCACGGCCCACGCATCAACTGTCTGATGCAGCTTTTTATTTCTCTATTTTTTATATGTACATATAAAAGGAAAGACATAATATATAGTTACTGATTCTTATAGTTTTAACAGATCGACAACAATATTTTTAGTCAATGCATTTTACTTAAGTTTTCGTATAGGTCCCAATGCTTTTGTTTTGGCGTTTCAAGTTTTTATACTTTTTTTCATATACAATTTTGATTCTTATATTTTTAAAAAAATATTAATATAGCACAAACGATAATAATAATACTTATATGGCAATTAATACCATTAATTTTATACTTATATGTTAAACTGAAACTAACATAATTTTTTTAATGAGCAAAAATTTAAAAAAAAAAGCCCACCTCAGATAAAATAAAAGGGCTAACCTCGAGTCTTCAAATTTTTGCTTCTTAAAAAATCTATACCAGTATTTTTATTTCATGTTGGCTTTTTTAATTTTTTTTTAATTAAAAAATTCATGTTAGCATCGTTTTTTCATATTATGTAGGCTGTTTTTTTTTTAAAAAAATTCTTATTAAGAAATCCACGTTAGTATCTTTATTTCATTTGATATAGGCTTTTTTTATTAAAAATTTTTGCTCATTAAAAATTCATATCACAAAATTAAAGGTGTTAATTGACATATCAACCTTATTAACATCATTTGTGCCACATCAACATTCCTATAAAAATTTAGGGACTAAAGTTGTAAAAGAAAAAAAGTGTAAGAATTTAAAATACTAAAAAAAATACAGGAACTTATATCAAAACTTGAGTAAATATAGTATTTTTCCTTTAGCATATTTTGGCATAGGTTCTATAGTTTTTTTTAGCTGTATTTGCGTTCCTATGTTTTTAATATGCTTAGAAAGCTCAGAACAGGACCGAATATTGAACTGGAGAGGCCAGCGGTCCGTGGTTCGCATGGTCCAACTGGTCAAACCAGTGACATCATAATTAAATTTAAAAATTATATATCTATATAATAATATAAACAAAATATCAAATAATTAAAATATCAAGTTAAGTAGTCAACTTCAACTTCAACATATGACAAAATAACAACTAACAAGGCAACACAACACAACACACCAACAATTTAAACAAGCATAACATCATATTTATCTATTCGTGACTTGTCAAAGATTGGTGGATCCTGATTAAGCCAAGCATAAGTTTCTCGCAAATCATCATCACTATAAGTTTCAACATCTTCTTAGGCAAAAGATCTCAAATCAAGTCCTTCCATGATTGAACATCCACCTCCAGACGGAACCTCATTACCTCCTCCTTTATTATTACCTTTATTAAATAATGTAACAAATCAAATATTAAAATTAATAAGTAACACATATTATAAGAAAAAAAAATAACATGACTAAATACTAGAAAATATCAAAGATCAAACCTTCATCTTGATTGATAGAAACTTGTGGAATTATTGTATCATCATAAAGCATAGCTTCTTCTATCTCATCATAATTAAGGGTGGGAGAATCTTCATCTTCCATGATCCAATACTCAATATCACCAATACTTTCATAATTAATAGGATCAAAAGATCTTTTCTTGTTATAAACTCTAAAACACATAACCAAAGTATTAAAATTTTAGAAGTTAACTTATAATTAAACTCATGTTAAACAAAGTTTAGCTATAATTAAATAATATACCTATTTCTCAAACGAAGGTTGTAATGAATAAACACAAGATCATTTAACCTTTTATGCTCCAACCTATTCCTTTTTTTAGAGTGTATTCTTTCAAAAACACTACAATTTCTTTCACAACCAGATGAAGATGAAGTTTGGCTTAAAAGTCTCATTGCTAATTTTTTAACATTTGGTGCACTATCACCAAACATTTTCCACCATTCATCTGCAAAATTTAGCATCAAAGATAAACATAAGTAAGAACTATAAAAACTAAAAAGTATTAAAGTTAAATGAAAAAAGCATTAAAATTTACATGGCCGCAATGAGTTTATAGATGAAATGGTCAAGGAACGATCGAAACTGTCAACTCTATCTTGATACAACAAACTTTCTTGCACAAACTTGGTTTTGTTAGAAGTGATTGTCTTATCCAAAACATTAAGAAATCCAGCCATAACCTCTAGCTTTTTACAGAAGCTCTGCTTATCATAAAAGAACACAAGATTTAGGAAATAAGCTACTGCATGAAGCTTTTAACGAAGTTGAGAATCCCACCTTCTCTTGATAATCCTTGTGTAAGACTTATACAAGGGCTTTTTATTCATTAATATATTCTTGATAGTTTTTCTTGCCCTGTACATGCCATCATATATATACCCAAGTAAAGGCCTCTCATCAGCATCAACACTCAACAACCGAATAAGTGGTGAAATAATTTGGACCACAATTTTACAATCATTCCAAAATTAATTGTCCAGTACTATTAAAGTCACATCCTTTGCCTTTTCTCCTTTTGAGTATCTAGAATCTAAAAATACTTTGCTAGTTACCAAGGCTTGCAAATCATGTTTATGCTCATGAATACTTTTCAATGCAATAAAAGTGGTAGCAAATCGTGTCACCCCAGGGTGAATAATTTCAGTCCAACTTTCTCTTTTTCTCAGCCAAGCAAGGAAAAAGGCATGATTATAAACAAACTTTGTCACCATAGATGCACGTGTTGCCAAGCCAATCACAACATCCATTTTACTGATATCTCCTAAATCAAGTTCAAACAATGTGTAGTACAAGGAGACCAAAAAATAGAAGGAAATTTGTCACATAATAACCTCCTAGTAGCTTTATAATTAGCTGCATTATCAGTTACTAAGTGCATACATTTGTAACTCTAACAAAGTCAACCATTTCAAGGAACAAGTTGCACAAATTTTGGGCATCCTTGACTATGTCTGATGCATCAACAGATTTAATAAAAACAATTCCCTTAGGAGAATAGACAAGAAAGTTAATCAATTGCCTATTTGCTTGATCTTGCCAACCATCGGCCATAATTGTATAACTAGTATCATCCTAAAAGTTTCTAAAACTATCAACCATTAACTGAACTTCCTTTTTAGTATCAAGCAGTAATTTAATTCTCATGGCATGATAACTTGGCCCTTTATAACTAGGGCCAATAGCTGTAAACGTATCAATCATAGGTTGAAAGAATGTTGAATTGACAACATTTAATGGGATACAACAATCATACATCCACTTAGCAAAAGCCATGCCTGCTCTACATACAGGTTCTTTACCTGCAAGTGCACTTTGTATCCCTAGCTGTGCTCCTACGGTTGTTCTTGGTGCAAAATATTTGTCAATAGGAGCCTTTCTTTTTTCAAATTGAGTTTGACTTTGTGATTGAATTTCCTTGAGGGTTTGAGATTGAGGAGTAAAAATTTCTTCTGAATTTCCATCATGACTTTCTAATGGTGTGACATTAGGGCCATATGGATTGTCTTCTTCATAACTATCTTGCTTCTTGCCTTTATTCTCCCTAATCTCCTTTAAATTTCCTTCGAGTCGGTAGTAGGCACCTTTTTGTAACTTATTGCATCTCCTTTCTTTCCAGCAAGATATTGTTTCATTTTATGAATCCCTCCACCAGTAAATTCTTTTGCACAGTACAGACATTTTAGGCCAACTTTGCCATCTGGGAGCTTGACCTTAGCACAATGCTCCCATGTAGGATCTGTCTTTGATCTAACAGATTGTGTTGATACAATAGTTGAAGCATTTTCAGATATCATTTTCTACAAGGTAAAATTTAAATTTGTCATTAAAAGACCTAATCAATATATAAAGTATAAATAAAGAAGAGTAAACAAATCAGATTAAGCATTCCATTCTAGACTTCCAGTGGCCAGTCTCAAATTGGCTATCAAGTATCAATTAATTGATGCATTGTCAATGAATGCTTGTAGGCAACTTAAAATCCATTACACAATCATTATATGCAGGCATATATAACATTTAATCAAATTAGGTCTTTAATAGATAAGGAATTTGAACTTCTAGGGAATTGAAAATTTGAAATACGTAAACATTAAAACTTACTTAGACTGCTAGATGATAAAGTAGAGCTAGACCAGGAAGAGGATAGCTCGATGAGGACGAGGAAGAGAAAGAAAAGATCACTCGTGGGCTGTGGCTGCTCTTGTTGATGCCAATTGATAGGGGAAGATGAAGGAAATCAGTGAAGTCACAGTGGCAGAAGAGCTAGAAATCGAAGCTGAAAGATAAAATCAAAGCTCAAAGAGACAAAGACAATGCAGAAAGCTAAAAACAGAAAGCCACCACCGTATTGCTAAAGTCAGAGAGAATAAGAGGAGAAGAGCAAAATCTAAAGCTTGAAATCACAGTGGGAAGCTTGAAATTGAAGCTCAAAGAAAAAGTGTGATGCTTGGAAATGGAATCAGAGAATCGTAGCTCAAACCAGATGCGCCATCCTGACTTTGCAGCTCTGAATTGAAACTGTGAAATTGTGAAATGAAATAGGAAGCCAATCCAGATACGCCGACCGTGACTTCATAGCTCAAAGAGACAAGGCAGAGATCTGAAACTGTGAAAGGTAAAAGTGAAATACTGAAAGTTTGAACAAGAACCCAAATAATCGGCGCCAAACCGTGACTTTGTAGCTCAAAGAGATGAGAGATCTAAAACCATGACTGCCCTACGAGCTGATATGAGAGCTGAGTGTGTGTGTGCCTCTGCATCTACGGTTTGCTTTTTCTTTTAGGGTCAAAATCTGAATTCTAAAATATATGGGGCAAAAAAAACCGTTCGGCTTTTAAAAATCAGACCCGGTTTGCGGTCCAACTCTAGTTCGTGACCCAACTAACGATTTTAGCCGGCTCAACATCTCACACAGTTTTTCCCTTTTGGCTGAGCCAAAATGTAGACCAGTCGACGGTTGAACCGGTCCGATCATTCGATTCGGTCCGGGCGGTCCAACCGTTCGATTCGATCCGGTTTTAAAATCATTATTAGAAAGACATATAATGCTATGGCACTAATTAATAGAGTTAAATATGGCAATAACCTTCGACTGATGTCGTTAATTTATGTTGAGGTAGAATTATTATTTAACAAATTATCAGCACATGGTTTTATTTCATATGTTTCAATTTTTAGTCTGTTGAATCATAATTCTATATCAACAATATAAAAATTAATGGCTTTATTCACATGTCAGTATATTTAATATCATTAATATTACCTCATCATTCTTTTGGATATATTAAAAAATAGAAGGATCAACATTGTAATTGAGATAACCTAAAGGGACTTGAAGCAACAAAAAACAAATTACAAGACCTATACCAAAACACATTAAAACTATAAAATATCAATATTTGTGTTTTCTCTATATAAAATTATTGAAGTTATGAACATAAAATATTTAAAAAAATCTATCTCCAATTGAATCTAATAATGATCAAATCTAAACCAATCATGATTCTATGAACTATAGGATTTAAATTTTCTGAGATTAAGATATGTGAATTTTAGTGAAGTTTTCCTTAAAAGAAAATATTTTCTATTTTATAAAAATAATAAAGTGATAAAAAATACTAAAAAGAAGAAAACTTCATATAAATTCATCTGTCTCAACTTTAAAAGATTTAAATCTTGAACTATAAAAGAACAAAGAAGAGGTCATATAATACGAAAAAGCAATGACAGCAACGTTATGTGCCACGCAAGAAGTGAGAGTCATTACAACGTTGTGTGTGTGTGTAAACACACATATAATTATTCCATGCATGTCCATTTGCTTGTCCAGGCTTGAATTTTCATTTTATCTATAAATATATGTCCTGTCTAAACTTTTAAGGTATAATTATTACTCTCTCCAATCTATAATATAAAACATTGGTAATTATTTCATGATTATAGAAAAATTACTTGAAACCTGATGATCTTTTAAAAAATTGTTCACTTTCTAACAATATTTTTATTAACTGTCCCATATAATTATCTCAATAATGTCAATTGAAATTCCAATGAACCATTTTTTTAAAGTAATAGTATATGATATAGTGGTATACAGTTGGAAAAAATTATAAAAATTTTTCAATGCTTTATATTTTGGATTAAGTAAGGTTTCTAAAAAATATTATATTTTATAGACTAAGATCACCAAATGGAATACTTATTTATAATAACACCTATGTTAAATGGAGGGCAAAACCGATAAGGGAAAAAAAAAATTGCATAGAACATAAATTTTGCTTTCTCCTTGGTCTGTGTTTTTTTTTCCCACCTATGCGAATAAGTAAATATGGACGGAGGAAACAACACTAGATAACAGCTCAATTATACTGGTCAACTAGAAATGATTTAATTTGTCTTAAATGAAATTGAGGGTTTTTTTTTTTTTGGTCAGAAATAAAATTGAGGGTTGAAAGCGGATGAAAGTTGATGCAAGAATGAAGATACTGCTGAAAAAGAATGGACCACAATTCCGTATTTATACGAGGATTTTGTTTTTGGGTAATAGTCTTAGGTATTGAAATATTTCTCTTTATAGGAAACAAATGTTTCATAATATTTATATTTTTAAATTTTTAAAGTACTATTTTAATGGGATATACTAAAGTCAAAAATTCAGGTCAGTTTTTCCTATATTTTTTGCAAGGTCAAGTTTGAGGATTTAGTAAAATATGAGTAACAAGGCTTTAAAGCTCGGTCATAAAAGCCTTGCAAAATAAGGGTTAGATTCAGGTTAGCTAAAGAACTTTTTATTTTTCTAAATTTTTTGGTGAGAAAATAAAGATATTGGGGGAATTGAATTAAAAAATTCCAAGAGTTGAGCTTTCTTCAACTCCATATTCAAGTTTAAATATTTTGTTTATAAATGATGATTAGACATTTAGTCATTTTTTAGTAATTTTAACTGTATTTTAACTGTGAAATATGAACTTTGAATATTACTGAGTATTTTAGAATTAACTTAGATATTTCAAAATAGGGCCTTAGGGATAAGTCATAAATCTTGATAATCGTGGCCAAGTTTTGAAAAAGAGTAGATTTAAGGAAAACATGACTTTCAGGCTCAAGCCCTAATGGGCTAAACCCTAAAATGGCCATACGAGTTGGGTTAGCTGATTTCCCAACTTTAAAACATATGAGTTTTATTGGCAACCTGTTCTAAAAATAATTTTTTATTTTTCAAAAATATGTTTGTGATGTGTTTTTAGTTTTGGAGAAAAAAATAAAATATTGATCTGAAAAATAAAAAAATTAAAATATCTTTTAGTGTTTTGGAATTATTATTTTAGAAAATAAAAAAAATGTGAAAAACATAGGTGTTCATTATTTTTTTTAAGAACATGTTTTACAAAACATCAATTCTTAGAATAATAATAAAAAAAATTTCAAACAAGCCCTATATATTGCACATAAATGAGATGCAAATTTGATAAATTATATCATATTTTATATATTAATGATATTTTTTTATTAATATGCAATAATTTTAAATGTAAAATATTTTAAAATGGAGGTAATAAGTAAGTACTTTTGTAAAATTCCATTTGAATTCCAAGGATTGTCTTTATTTCTTAATGAAGTATACCCACACAAAATTTCATATCTAGTAAAGTTAATTGATAAATGAGAGTGAAACATGTTGGAGGGAAAAGAAAGGGATTTGATGAGATAAAGAGAGGTCTAGGTGTTCATGAAATATTTTTTTTAAAAAAAATGGAGGTAAGAAATAAATGGATGAAAAATTTGAAAAGAAGTACCAAATACTAATATTGAAGGTCTTTAAAATTACATTACATATTTACAATTGGGATTCAAGAATCATCAATACAAATTCTTAAACATCTCTTAAAGCTTGATTGTAGATTGATTTTGGCATTTGTAGTGATTTTTAATTAGCACAAGCAATCCTACAAGATTGCATGTGAGGTACGCTGCATTTAAGGGTGAGCAAAACCAAATGAAACTGATTATTAGTAAGGTTTGGTTTAATCTATATCCTTATTTGATTTTTATTCAATTTTTATCTAGGATTAGATATGATGTTCACCTTCATTCATGAATGATAAAGTTGAAAATGTGAATTGAAATTAGAATATGAAAGAAAAAAGAGAGAGTAAAAATTATGCTTAGCCTTAATAAATAATTTTATATGTTAATA
The DNA here is from genome assembly GCF_029017545.1 of Prosopis cineraria. Classification (NCBI taxonomy): domain Eukaryota; kingdom Viridiplantae; phylum Streptophyta; class Magnoliopsida; order Fabales; family Fabaceae; genus Prosopis; species Prosopis cineraria. The sequence continues at coordinate 34,358,516 of NW_026555343.1, forward strand.
TTAAAACTTAATACATGTATAAATTAAATTGAATCAAACTATTTAAAAACAAAACCAAACTGATCTTCATAAAGAAAACAATCATATGTCATTTTTTGTGTAAATTAATTGATTTAGTTTGATTCATGTTTTGACAAAAATTGAACAAAACCACACCTTTAAAAGTGAGATAATTGGTGATACGCTGCATTTAAAGGTGAGCAAAATCAAATAAAAATTGACTAAAACTAATTATTAGTGATGTTTGATTTGGTTTTATAAATTTGAAAGCTAAATGGTATGGTTAAGTTTTTTTTTTGAAACTTTAACCATCCAAACCATATACCTTTCATATTTTAAAATATATATTTTTAATGATTAAAATTAGACCATTAGTGTTTATTTTTTAAATTTTAACTTCAATTAAAATCCAGCCCAAATACAAAATACTTTAATAAAATTACCAACCAATCTTTTCTCAATTTTAATATTTAAGAGTCAAATGCATATACTGGTATTACTTCATGTATGATCTTTTAGATAATTTTAGATTTAAAAATTTCCTTTTAATTTAAAATGAGTTACTTTTCATTATATAATCAAGACAATTCATAATGAAATTGAACTCATGTTACTTATAAATGCATTTACTCTTGTGCTTATTGGTAATGAAATTTGAATATTTTAATTTTAGATATGATGTTCATTTCCATTCATGAATGATAAAGTTGAAAATGTGATTTGGAGTTGGAATATGAAATAAAAAGAGAGAGTAAAAATTATGCTTAGCCTTAATATATAATTTTATATGTTAATATTGAAACTTGATTTATATATAAATCAAATCGAATCAAACCATCTAAAAATTGAACCAAACAAATCTTAATAAAAAAACAATCATGTGCCTTTTTTTTTTTTATCCAAATTCATAGATTTGGTTTGATTTATGTTTTGACTAAAATTGAATCAAACTACACATTTGATCACTCTTAGTTGCATCACTATACATGTAACATTCCAGTTGTTTAGAACATGACGTAATGTAGAGTTAAGGGATTATTATTTGGATTTTTGGCATTTGCAAGGTAATCATTGGTGGATGATGCTTTTGTCAACGCCTAGTCATGGAGAGGAATTTCAAAGGGGTTGACCACATGGAGATGCGATTGTCATGTTGATTGGTCAAAATGCAAAGGTTAACCACGTGCGGACAAATTTTGTGAAGATATGACTACTTTCGGATGAAAGGCAAATAGGAGAAATTGCCCTTCAATGTTCACCTACACATAGACATAATTATAACGGGCATGACCACCCCATAGATGAACACGCTGACTTGGATTATAAATTGGTTGTTTAGTTGCAAAAATGGAGGAGAGAGAGGGAGCAGCGATAGAGAGAGAGAGAGAGGGGGGGAAAGCTAGGGCTAAAGGATTTGAGGCCTTGGAGCATGATTTGAGACTCCCCAACTCTCTAGTAAGTAATTTCTAACTCTTATTCACCTTCCTCTTCATCTTTAATTGGTGGAATTTTAGGATTTATTGGAGTTATTTGAAGTGATAGCTTTGAGTTTGATTTTTGGGTTGATTAAAGACATTTTCTAGCTTCAAGAGGTGAGCTTAATCTTTCCCTAACTTCAAATGAGTTTCTAATCAATGGATTTTGAATATATTGGTTATTTGAAGAAAACCTAGATTGTTAGAAGTTGAAATTCAAACTTTGAGGAGTTTGTTGTTGAAAAATGTGATTACTGAATTAAAATGACCAAGTTATACTTGTTGGAATGTAAAATTGTGATTGGATTGGAGGTTGTGTTCAATTTTGGATTGTGGGTGTACTTATTCTAAATTTTCTTGAGATTTTTTTCTTCTCTAATTGAGTGATTATTTGGTCTAAGAATTTATTTAGTTAAAAACCTTAGATGATAAGGATGGTATGTCTAAAATTTCATTGAATTTAGAAATGATGTAGTTTATTATTTTAAACTCAAGTTTTTTTACCAAAAAAGACCTATTTGGAGTTAAATAATGTAATGACTTGTTTTGTGGAACTTGGCATGAGAATTGGTTATTGGATTTGACATGATAAATTTGATAGTTGAGATATTTAAGAGAACTTTTTTGGGATGTTGATATACATGTATTATGGTTGTTTTAGACCATGTAGGCATTATTTTGGGCCTTCGAGTAGCTGGCACTACCTCTAGGTCCTGGTGTGGAGGTTATTTAGTTTTGCAAAGTCATTATGATTGGACCTATTACCCTTCTAACTTAAAGGATTGAGACAACCAAGATTTAATTCTTGCTGTAATATGTGCATGCAGTAATTAGTTTTGATGTGTGTGAGTTTCTAGTAATATTGTGTTTTTTGTTATTTGAACTCCAAATTTAATAATGAATTGCAAACATAGATTTTGTACCATTAAATGAGATTTACATTTTACAATTATTTCTTGAAAATTGATATGTGAGATATACACTATCGTGGATAATTATTAAGAATTTGGAAAGATATGACTTTCTATATGCAGTGTAGTAATGAAAGAAAGCATAAATCATGACATTGAAAAAGGATTTAAAGAATTGTTTTTGAAAGCTATTTTGTTTTGTCTCGTTGGGTTGACAATATAAATTATATTCTGATAAACAGTTTTGTACTCCCTACTCAGTATTTGTAAATATTATTTTGGATGGAGTCACATGCCCTGTTATGGTTAATGATGTATTTTTATCCTTTAATTAAATGACTTAATTGGATTATATATGGTGGTATATTGTTTTGTTTCTAGATAATTATTTTGGGATTGAAATATGGTTATTGTGATGTTATAGATATCCACTTTTTTTTGTTACCATGTGGTAATTGTTAGTTCATAAAATACCCATTTCTACGATCTGGAAGGGAAAGACATCAACATATAAAACCTATTATTTTTTATTCACTATTCTCGGCCTAGAAGTGGAGAGAAAAAATAGCCAAAGATATTCACTAAATCATAATGATTAGACTGTGGAAAGTGGATAAAATTCCATGATTTCTCTCTAAAATGCAGAGAATCTCTAGCCAATGACTGCACAAAAAGGTTGGTCATGGGATACTCTTTTAAACTATAACCTATGGGTTATAGAAGGAGGTGTTGGGGTAGGGATAGAAGTTGAGGTAAGTCATAGATATTAATTATGTGTTGAATTATGAATTTGTAAACTTGAAAACTCATTTTATCATCAAATTATGCATGCTAACTTGCATAAAAAATAAAATGAGTTTATAGTTCAAACACTTTTAAATTTATAATTTAGAGGTTAAATTGCTCTTTAATTCTTTAAATTTAATAATTCTTATTTGATTATGGAAGAGAGTTTATTATGAATAATTAAGTATGCGCTTATATTAGTTTAATTCTTTTTATTTTTTATAAAAGAATATATTAACACCATAATATTTATTATATTTTACATTTTTAATGTTGAAATATTTTACCATTTTAGTTATAAAAAAAATTTTTCGATGTTGTTTTGGTAATTTTTTACTATGTTTTTACAAGATGATTTCATTAACTTTAACCTATTATTAATTTCATTAAAAACTTTTACTCAATATTGGAAAACAATTTTTTTCTTTTCAAACTACATAAAAATTAGTTTATTATATATAGATAATTAAATACATTAGGACCGACAAGAATTTAGCAGCCAAGCCAGATAACATTTAGAAAGAGTTTAAGAATGAGATTCCCAAACAACAAACATGAACGGCCAATAATTGTAGTCTTGGTGGAATAATTGAGCAGGACGAGAGGCAAACAGGCAAGGGTGATACAACCACTTATCCAGTACATTCATTGATGGGTAGGTTTGTGGGATATTTGAAAAATAAAAAAAATAAATGTGCATTGGTGTTTTAGTGAAAATTAAATGTGACAACTACTTTTCCTTTTCTCCAAAATACCCCATTTTGGATGGGTGCGTTGATTTATATAGGGAGAGAATAATGTTAGGAGAAAAAATGACTAAAAACAGTAAAAAAATTATAAATTTTAACAATTTTTTCTAATATTCTCTCGTTTTTATTTTCCTCTATCCAAATCAAATAGAGGATAATAGAGATAAGTGAGAGGGAGAGAAGAAAAAAAATTGCCTTCCCTCTCCACCATTAATTTCTCCATCCAAATAAACTGTCAGCCATTCAAGTTTAATTAGGTCCTTTATTAATTGTTGGTTGCACTTTCAAAAAAAATTATCCAATTATTCAAGAACTAAGTTATAATTGAATTATAAAGTGCAGGAATTAATGAATCATAAAGTAGTTACTCTCTCTGTCCTAAATTATAAGATATTTTTAGATAAAATCTCACATATCAATAAATTTTATTAAATACAATTAACAACCTTCTTTTTCTAAAAAAATATAAACTTTTCAAAATATTTATTATTTAATATATTGGAAGAGAAGTGATGAAAATTAATTATAGAAAGAGAAAGGGTAATATTGAATTTGGTGCATTTAATTAAACATTAATCTACTCAAAGTGTCTTATATTTTGAGACGGAAAAACTATTTTAAAAGTACCCTATAATTTAAAACAAAGGAAGTATTTTTTATAGTCTTATGTATAAGTTACTTTGAACATTTTTTTAAGAGAAAAATTTTAAAATTCATTAAAATTGTGTAAAAATTTAAGCTTTCAATTTTGTCTCTATTATATACACACAATTTAATAATGTACTTCCTCTATTTTTAAATATAAGAAAAATTTAACAAACTCATACAGTTTAAGATAATTAGTTAATCCTAACACACAAATAAAAAAATTTGGATCAATGAATGGCAATTAAGGAATGATGTCATAAAGGTTTCTTGAAGATTGTTGTTTTCCTTATAAGAAATAAGAAATCATGGAAAAATTTTGCTATATTTAAATAGGATGCAGTATTTTCTATAAATATTTAATGAGAATAAAAGAAAAAACCTATAATAAAAATTTGATGACATGATTTATAAATAAAACTAATTTTTTTCCTTTCTCAGCATTATGAAGTATATACCAAAGAATGTAACTTAAGGTAATATTTGAGAGTTTTTTAAAAGATGGAAAGGAATAAAATGGCTAGAAGCCTTATGTCATTGTTTGGGAGAAATTTTTAAACAAAAGTGGAGTGGTTTGGAGTAGCCTTCCAAACCATCTCTTACCATCCCAAATTCATTTTTTTCTTGACCCCTAACTTGAGGGGTCAATGATAAAATGATATGATATAAATAATATTTTTACAAAATTAACGTTATACTTCTTACCCCCTTTCACTCCCCCTTACTTTAAAACTAAAAAAATATAATTATATCTGATTCAAATCTATTAATTTTATAATTATTGTTAAATAATGGTTAAATAAAATCATTTATTCCTTTTATGAAACTCTTAAACTTCCATTCTATTTCACTCCACCCACTTCACCACATTTCATTCTATTAATGATTGTTCATTTTCATTTCATTATATACTTTCAAACATACCCTAATATTGTGCTTGGCTCATAGAGAAAAATAAGAAGGAGAGAAAATAAAGAGGAGAGAAAATGAGAGGGATGTAATTTTCTCTCATTGTACTGAATTGAGCGAGAGGAAACTGAGAGGAGAGAAAAGTTGCTAATTTTATATGGACACATGTAACCTTATTATTTATAAAAATATTTATATAATAAAATTTAATATTTTAACATATTATATATAATAAAAATTATTATATATTATTGACTGAACAAAAATATCATTAAAAATTATTTTATTCAATATTGACAAAAAATTAATTTATCCAATTTAAAATTTTATTTATTAAATTATTAAATATATAATAATCTTAAAATTTGAAACTACAATCAAATATAAAGTACTTAATTGAAAATTAACTTGAAAATTTATAATTAGTATTTGTTCAATTAGTCCAAAAATTAAATGTACTGTTTGTTTAACAAAAGTTTATGATCAAAATGTAACTATACTACAAATATCACAATAAAAATAAAAGAAAGCAAGAGGCAACAATAAAAAAATTGATGGATAAATTTAAAAATAAAATTTTTTCTCTAAATTCTCCCCATATCTAAAAAAAAAAGTTGGAGGTAAAAATATATAGGTTTCATATATTTTCTCTTACTTTTCTCTCCCTGTCACTTTTTCCTCCTACCAACCATAGCATAAGGGATGAAATTCTTTTTTTTTTTATTACTCATGGATATCTTCTTATTGAATACAATTATATTTAAAATAATATTAGGTATTAAATATATGTATATCTTTCAATAAGAACTCAAACCTTTGTTGTGAGGAACTATAACACTTCTCCATAGACTCAACCTCCTTAGTCCTTAAGGGATTAAGTTTTGTAACTGAATAGAAATTATAGAGGTTAAATAATTAATTTTTCCTTTATTTAAAGATATGATATGGAAATCGGCTAATTAATCCCATGTGGTGATGGCGCTTATATTCTAATTTTGTCAAAGAGTATTATAATTCAAGACTGGCGGCGCATGAATATTCTTTTTTTTTTAAGTTTAATTTAATTTTACTTGAATTGGTATGACTTTGATATTAATTAAACAAAAAAGAAAGGAAGGAAGAAAGCTGGCGGCGCATGAATATTATTTGTTGTGTAAACATGGAGGGTGTTGCATGGAAATAATTAAACTGTGTGGCGGGTGGGTGTCAACGGGGGTGGTTGTGGAACGATGAGGTGTCAGAGTTAATTGCCGGTGGTCTCCGCCGCCTAAATGGGTGGTGTTGGTGGCGCCATATTAATTCCGATCACATGCCTAATTATTCTATGCCTAATTTTTTGTTCCCTTTTTCATGTTTAATTTGTTCCTAATTTTTTGGGCTGGCAGCCTCAGACCACACCCCCACCCAACTCAGTCGATCACATCCTCCCAATTTAAGAAATATTTTTCCATTCCTAACATATATTCTTTTATTATTAGAGATAATTTTATTTAAGATAAAATTAAGTACTAAATATGAACATTTTCATGAATATAATAGGCTTTGTTTCATGCTTTTTTTTTTTCAATACAATCTATAAATTACCGATATTTTAAATGTTCATATCTTACTTCACAAATTCCTTTGTGCTTAACATTTCGATATGTATCTATAAAATATTAAATATTATTTTTAATTTCTGACATGTATCTAACATTTTTAAATTGTGAGTCAATAATACTTCAAAACCAAAACTTTTAGACAATTTTTTTAAGAGATTAAGTTTTATTCAAGATTGCTATATTAATCTTTTTATTTTTAACATCATTTCATGATTTTTTTTAAAATTGAAGATTAAAATTGCTTAAAAAATCGGTTCTTGTATTGTTTTTCAAAAATAAATATTTTCTTTATTTGTTGTTATCTTTCTTTATAAGCAAAAAATTTAGAAAAATTGGGTTTCAAGAGTTTACCGAAGTGAGAACATATCTCTAAATTTAAAGAACATTTATAAAAATACTTACATATTACCCACCAACAAAATATATTGACAACAAAATTTAATCACATAACCTTGTAAATTATGAATCAAATCTTTACTAATCTTTTATGCTTACTTGCTAATATTTTTATTATTTACTTTAAAGTATTTCTATACTTTTTGGTTATAAATTAGTTTTTGGATTTTTTATTTTGTTTCAATATCTTCTATGATAAAGAAAAAGTAATATTTTGAAATAAATGATTTTATTTAAATATATATTTATAATATGTGTGTGTCTCTACATAATTTAGATGTATCGTATCTTATATCTTTTCATAATAAAAGTATTGATGTATTGGATTTGTGTTGTGTCCAATTCACATATCATGTTTGTGCATCATATAGGATACAATGATACTAATTTTATATTTAAATTAAAAAAATACCAAATCTATTTGTGTTTTACTAGATATATTTTCTTGAACAGATTACAATTAAGTTCTAAATAAGGAGATTAGTTATTTTTTCAACTTATTTACAAGTCAATTTTTTTACTATTTACAACAAGTTGGGACTTGTAAGTAATTAATTTTTTATATGAAACTTATATATAAATAGGCTTTGGTACCCGTGCATTGTACTGGCAGTTTCATGGACAAGCATTTATAACAACATGTAGCTGTATTTATTTTTTTAAATGTTGTAAACATCTATCCAATTATATTACGTAAGGGTATTCATAGATTTGGTTTGGTTTGGTTTTAGACAAAAACCAAATCAATCGGCTTACTTATTAATGGGACCTTATTGGTTTTTGTTGAAATTGATTTGGTTTGATTTTACATTTGGTTTGGTTAATGTATGGATCAAATTTTAATAAATTTATTTATTTATTTTTATCCATATTCATAAATATAATGTTGGTGAGGTGTATATTAAATTAAGCCTAATCTTTTTGACTCCCTTTTTTTACATAGAGGTATAAAAATATAATAAAATTTTAATATGCTAACAAGAATTAATCATAAAAATTGATATTAGTAATAGTATTTAGGATTAAAATTATTTAATGTTATGAATTTTTATTCAGGTCATTTAAAAATATTTATCTACATATCTATATTTTAACATGTAATATATAATGAAAAATAACTATAAAAAAATCTAAACAAAATGTTTCTTGTAAATAAATTGAATGTATGAAACTTTTAACTTGTAACTAATTAAAGGATAATCATAGCATGTGTGATAAATATATAATTATATATGATGAGGATTATTAAAAAGCTGTTGACCCCGTTTGAATTTTCTATAATTATTATTAAACTCTCTTAGTTAAAAGCATAATTATCATGCGTATTAGAGAAATGTGCAATTGTGCATGTCTGCTCCATGCTATTGCTTTTTGACTTCCTTCAAGGTGTGCATGTGATAAGCCAATAAATATTCAAACATAGAGAAAGCAAAAAGTTGCCAAGTGTTGCTGTCTTAATCTGAAGCAATAAGATGATACTAATTGTTAGATTCTCATTTCTCAACACATACAACTTATGTAACCCCATGTCTTTAACAATCATCTCTCAATATCATAATATCTATCATAATATCCACTTAAACTATATATCAAATGTCTAGCATCCAAAAAAAAATTGACATATTTAATTACAACTTGTCTTTAAACCAAAAAGAGACATTCATATGCTCGAAACTATCCAAAAAAAAAATCATTCCATCTCAAGCATCAATCAATTGTTATATGAGGCATAACATCTAAAATGAAGGAAGAAAACAAGTTAATACCTAAATAAAAAGAATAATTTTATGACAAATAAAATAATTGACACATATATAGTACATTAGTACTTACATATATAAAAAGAGGTTAGAAGATCGTGATAGTTAATTATCATCATCTTCATTCAAAGTGACAACACCAAGATCTATAATAATAAAACAAATTATCAAAGCAATGAATAATCTAATAAATAATTAAACTAAATAAACATCACTTTTAATTTATAAAAATAATACCAATTACATATACAAAAAGAGGTTAGAAGATCTTGATAGCCAATTATCATCATCTTCATTCAAAGTGACAACACCAAGATCTATAATAATAAAACAAATTATCAAAGCAATGAATAATCTAATAAATAATTAAACTAAATAAACATCACTTTCAATTGTAAAAATATTACCAATTTCTATTTTCTCAATTTCATCCACCTTCTCTTCAACATCACTTGCTAATGAAGTAGATTGAAACTAATTATTTGCACAAATAAGGGCTTCAACCGTCTTGATACCCAATGAACATCTATACTCATTTAATATATGACCCCCAGTGCTGAAAGTAGATTCAGAAACTATAGTGGAGATAGGCATGACCAATACATCTCTAGCAATTTGTCCAATGACAGGATATTTACATGAATTCACTTTCCACCAATTAAGTATGTTAAATTTGGGATTTGTTTTTTCTCTAGTTTCCATCAAGTAGAGGTCCAACTCTGATTGATTCTCAATATTATCATCTTCATTCATAACTTTATCAAACTCCATTGCAAATGAATCTTTTTCACCATCATCATAGGAAACACCTCTTTTCACTTGGGATTGAGTATTGGTTGAACTTTTTTTAAGGCCATGAAAAGACTTGTATCTATCATACATCTTGAAGAGCAACTCTTTCACCTACCTAGTGAAATATTCAGCCATATCTTCATTACAGAGTTTTTTCAAACTCCACTCCACAAATTTTAACTTGTACCTAAGATTAAGCACTACAGCTACAAAGATTATCATATTCAAATTATCAACATTCCCCCAATACTTGTCATGTTTTTATTTCATCTTCCTTGCCATTGAATTCAATAAAGGATCATCACTTAGACACATATCATTCAAAGTTTTTATTACCAAGCAAAACTCATGAAAATATTGAGAAGATGTAACATACAATGAGCCAGAGACTTTTTTAGTGACATCAAAAAATATTTTCAAGAACTTGACAAAAATATGTGCATTTTCCTAATCTTTTATGGTTGGGGGTCCTTCCTTATCAATTACAAAAGTAGTATCCTCTTCTTCTAATCTCTTGAATGCCTTTTGAAATTTCAAGGCACTTTCAAGCATCATGTAAGTGGAATTCCATCTTGTAGGACAATCTAACTTTACAATATCCTTTTCTTGAATTCTTGTTTGCTCTACACAAGACTTGAACTTTTGGAATCGTAATGGCGATGCACGAATATATCGAACTGCATTTCTAATTCTTGTTAAAGTTTCACCAATCTCTTCCAACCCATCATTAACAACTAAATTCAAGATGTGTGCACAACATCTAACATGCATGTATTCTTCTTTCATAATGTGCCCATTCCAATCAAGTATCCTATCTTTAACATAAGATATAGCAGTGTCATTACTTGAGGCATTATCAACTGTAATTGTAAAAACTCTATCAATTCCCCAACTCAACAAATACTTCTCAATCAATTCACCAATAGTTTCACTTTATGATTAGCAATTTGACAAATGTTCAAAATTCTTTTATGCAATTTCCACTCCTCATCAATGAAATGTCTAGTGAGACATAAGTAATTCATATTTTGTAAAGATATCCAGCAATCAGTGGTCAAACAAACACTTTATTTTGATTTACAAAATACATTCCTCAACTTAGCTTGTTCAGACAAGTAAAGACTCAAGCAATCTCTAGCTACTGTAGTACGTGATGGAAAGGGAAATAGAGGTTATGCAATGCTCATGAAATACTGAAAACCTTCATTCTCAATAAATTTAAAGGCAACTCATCAACAATTATCATTCTAGCAAGAGCTTGCCTACAAGAATTAAGATCAAATGTCATCCCCTTAAAACTAGTTCCATAACCTTCTCCTTCTCCTTTCTTTCGGTTGGAAGGAAAGTTTAAGTTGTTTAGGATATGTATCTCTAACACTAAATTTCTTGCATCTTTCTTCTAAATGTGTTGCCATGTTAGAAGTGCCATTTCTTTTTTTATGACAAGCATAATCAAAGCCACACCAATTACATGTTGTCCTTGGAAATTCAGGATCACAACCCTCCATCAAAGTAAAATGACTCCATACCCAAGATTCAAGTCTAGTTAGTTTTCTTTTACCTGTAACTTTTGAATTTTTTGATTGCTTTTCACCTTTGTCTTTCTCTTGCTCTTTCTCTTTCTCTTGCTCTTTCTCTTTTTGTTGATTTGAGTTTATAGTTACATGAGCATTGTTAATCAATTCCGGCTTGTTGTTCTTAGGTTGCTCATCATCATCATGAACATCCATCAACTCCATATATCTTTCTTGCTGAAAAAACATAAAAAATTATATCAATCAAATATGATACTAAATGCCTTTTGTAAAAAAAATACCATATAAAACATTTACCTCATTTTCACTCATATTGAAATTCTAGGATATGCACTGTGCAAGTGGCTTCCCAAGAAAGATAAATAGTCTATCCTACATTATATTATGAAAGGAAACCTAACTTAATAAAGTAAATTAAATTAAGTTGTTCTATTAAAAAGACAATATGATATCCTCTTTACTAAAAGGTTAAAAATTATGTTTACTCTATTGCCTATTGGTATTCACGTGCATATCATTGATATGATATCAAAATAAAACAAGTGGTCCCTCTTGGCCTCTTTGCTCTACCGGTCTACCCCACTTGCTTATATTGTTTTAAAATCAAAGAAACAATATTTATCAATTGCAGAGCAAGTCAACCTAATTAAACAAACACATCATATAAATTATAAATTTAAGTCAACCTAAACACCAAGATAAGAATAATGGCGAGGCAATCAGGCAACAACAAAGTAGGATTAGGAAACAAGAATATTATACCAAAAGAAGCTCCGAGCAACTGAGATGGGGAAGTAAAACTGCAAAAAGTGATTCAGACTGTGGCTCAAACTTAGAAGTGGAACTGTAGAAGCTGAACTCAAGTGGACTCTGTTTTAGGATGCCGCGAGTGGCTGACGGCTATGGCCTATGTGAGTGTGCGCGACTTGGAAGTGGAACTACAAAAAGTAAAAACCAAACTTGAGTAGCCGACGATGAACTCTACTTTGTGACGAATTCTCTGGTCTGCAATGTTGTGAGTGACCGGCAGGCAATGGCTGTGGCCTGTGTGCGACGCTGTGAGTGGCTGACAACTGTGGCTTGTGTGTGACTGGGGTACTGGACTTCACGTTTGTGTCTGTCGTCCAAGATTGACTCTGTCTATCTCTCGCTTTGCGTCTACATCTTTTGCTTGGTTCTGAGGTTCTCTGCAGTCTGTGTGTGATGCATATTGTGCAAGCCTCAAGGCTCAAGCAACAGGGAAACCTAAACCTAAAGTGTGAGCCACACGTAAAGGAAGATAGGACGTTATGACTCTAGCTCGTGATTTGTTGAGGCTAACTCGTGAGTTTGAACTCTAATCCTGATGGCTGATGGTCTCGCACTCTCACTATCTCGGACTCTCGACTTAGTCTGATCTGATTTAGTGATTAGTCTCTCAAGTCTCAACCCAACTCCAAGCTCTAAAGTCTAAAGTCTCAAGTCAGGCCAGGCTGAAGCTGAACCAGTGAACCACTTCGTGATCGTGATGAATCCGTGACCGTGAGCCATGACGTGAAGTCGTGAAGCCTGGTCAGAGTCCGATGGCCTCCTGATCTCATTTGGGCTTGGAAAGTGGGCTACTAATTAATAAGTTTATTTATTGGGTAATGGGTTGGGTAAGGCATAAGGGGGTTTGGGTTTATTTGGATTGAGATTAAGGTTAAATATTTTATAAATAAATAAATAATATTTTATTAATTAGGTCTGGTTCAGGTCTGGTTGGGTTTTTAATTCTCATAATCAAAACCTGAACCAAACGATTTGGTTTCCTTATCATAAAAATCGAAGCAGACTTGATTATTGATCAGTTTTGATCGGTTCCTTTCGGTTTGAATCGGTCCGTTCGGTTTGGATCGGTTTCGAACACCCTTAATATTAGGTTTCAATGCAAAAGAGATATAGAGGTACTATATGTCAGAATAATCATTCATAAAATTTGGTTAAATAAAATTCATTTTTTATTATATGAAATTTTCAACTAAGTAAATTAATTAAAACTAAATAATACATGAATTAATCACACAACACATCATACTTACTTCTTGGAAACGACAGCATTCGTTGGATAAATTATTTATAAAATAGAGACTGAAGTAAATAAGTGTATTTAATTTCTTGATCCTTTAAGAGTCTTGTATGATTTTGCATTTAATGTGTATTAATGTACTGACTAATGGGTTTAATGGAAAACTTATAAATAAAGTTATACAATTTTATATAGTGTGGAGAATATTGTAACATAATTTGTAGCATATTAAATACAGAAAATCATTGCAATAGTGATGTGGGTTTGGTTTTTTCTTACAGTCACGTGGGAAGATAAAATAAATGTAGACATATTAATTTTTAAAAAATACAAGTCAGTCTTAAAACGGGGTCACCAAATAATTTTTAGGACGGTGCATGTCCTTTTTTTTTGGAAAAAAATATATTTTTTTGTTTTAGTTTTTGGTATATATGAATATATGTATATTTCCGTAGACATCGTTTGTTACAATGTAGTAGATAATGTAAAATTAATAGACAGGTCGCTTTTTATAAATTAGAATGACAAGAATTGAAAAAAAAAAACCTAAAATTTGAAAAACCTCGCAACTTATGGTAATTATTCAGGTGCTCATCCCAGTGACCAGCTTTTCTTTTTCTAAACAGAGAAACTATACAATCAGAAAAATTTACTCAAGATATCACACAATAGTAACCAATTACTTAGATTACGTAGTAAATCAGACAAAAAAAAAAAAAAAGCCAACCAACCAAGCTCAACTGAAACAAAGGAATATCGTTGAAAGCCATATCCTGTTTTCCACTAGAATCTTCAATATATGGGATGGTCAAGAATCCTAACATGCACAATGGAAAAAACATTCCCAAATCAATTTTCATATAAAGTGATGTCGTCTGTTTTTTGCTACACACTTTGAAATATAAAGTATTAAAATAAGAAAAAGGACCATCAAATGCACGAACATACAAAACAAATATTTCAAATAAATCTATTAATGATTCCTGATGGAACTCAAAAGACTAGATAATAGGTGAAAACTAACCAAACCTTATAAATAGAGAGTTCTAGTTTTGTTTCAGTTGCAACTAAAACAATTCAACAAAAGGTTAAGTAATTGGAGCCACATAACCAATGTCATAGGTCATAAGAATAGCGAATAAACGTAAACAAAAATTAAAAACCTCCTGAAAAGGATTAGCAATTCTTTGAACATGAAATTGCAGGCACTCCTTGAACTTCTATTGATTTGAGGAGGCCCAAGAATGAAAAGGTTTTTTAATATTATTCATAAGCTGACCTTGCAGGATGAAGGAATGGATTAAGCAAACAATCATGAAAATTGAATTGAAGTCCGAGTAGGGAAAGCATTTCAGAAACCAAATGGGAGGAAACAAAAATGGAGGCGCTTGAGGTTGGGTTTGTATTTTCTGAAATTAAGAAATTTACTGGATAGGACACATTTGGTTTAGTGATAAAATATCTCTTAAATTTTTAATTACTCATAATTTTTTGTTTAGAGGACATGGAAAACATGATAAAATAAAATGTAATTGTTGCATAACATAACTGATTTCTCTTTTTAAATTTATAAATCAATTACATACAATTAATTTCATAGTTAAACAAACTAGCCATTACTGAATAAATCAATGGGTGACACACAAAAAAAAAAAAAAAAGGCTCTACGTAAGGGAACCTCAACCAAGATACGTAACAGGAAAAAAAAAATTTCATTCCAAGCACATTAAAATCAATTAAAAGAGCAACAAATAGAAATAAAATAAATCACAGATGAAGGAATTTGTGCATGTTAGGATCGAATGCAGTATAACATTACATGTTTTTCGGTCTTCAGCGCTTTTGCTATTGTTCTCATTTATTCTTCTTAAAAAATTCGTCGTGACTTGTTTTGTTAGCATGGACTTAATTGACCTCTTTAAGAAAATTATAGGCAGATAGATCTCACATAAATTTATTTTATCTAAGAGGATATGACTTAGTCATGTCATAAGTGTGGTGATTGGTGCCAGAAAACATGTACGCACACAAATATTAAGCAAAAAGTGTAGTCAATTATAAGAACAGAGTAAATAACATAAAGAAAATAAAGACTAAACCTAAAAGAAGAACAATACATTGAATAGAGGATCAGTTTACTTGAAAGAGAGATCTGGGAGGAATAATTACGTAGAGGTGGGAGATTAAAGACAGATAGCAGGTTATACGGAGAGGCGGAAAACACAGAAGATATTGAAAAATGGGAGTTAATCATTTCTTCCAGAATATTCTAAAATGACCTAGACAGATTTTAGAAATATCTACATCCTATGGAAATTTAAGATATAATTATGAAGCTAATGTATGTTTCCAGACTATTCTAATTATTAGATGTTGAGATATTTTTGTTTTATTTTTCATCCAAGGTATATGTCTAGATTTTTGTTTGACATTCTATGTTCATCTCAGAATCAGACACAATTGGAAAAGTATGAATATTCTCAGATAAACATCCAAGGGGCATTAAAGACATTAAAAAGGGACATATCTAACTTCCACCCCAAAACACAGTACAACAATTCCACCAACATAAAGCAGGATTAAAGAAAATAGTTAGCTTAGTTTGTCATCTACAGAATCCATTTTAGTCCCAATAACATGCATAAGAGCCTTTGGATCAATCAATATCTTCACACCCTTATCCTCAACCAACTCATCAAATTTCCACTTTTCATCTGTCAAAACAACAAAAATTGTACAGTAAAAAGTCTTAATGCATCCATCTCCAACTCCCCTCAATTGAAAGGCATTTTATCCATGCAAAAAAGTAAACGCCTAGGAGGCTAAGTTTCCATTATGTCAGATACCTATAAGGTAAGCAAAATTCTTCTTCCTTGTTTGAGAACAAAATCCTGGTAGGTCTATTGGAAAGTCCATCAACAAATTGAAGTACAGATGAAAGTAAAACTTAAAACATAATTTTTGTGCAAAATTAGGATGAGTTGTTTTAAGAAATGCTGCTGCTGCTATTCGAACAACAAATTAAAGATGAAGCTCCAAGATTCATATGATAAAAAAGTCAGCTATTCATTCTGTATAAATTCTACAAACATTATGTCCCAATGTCGACCAGTAAAGCGGTACATCGTAGAGACCCAAAAGAAGCACTATAGATTGGATGAGTAATAACCTCAAGTTCTGTCTAACAGCATTCAAATGGGCAAGAGAAGCATAAAATCGCAATAGCATAGATTTGATAAGTTAAAAAATAAATGTTCCTTAAATTGCCTGTGCAAGGCTTAGACTACCGAACGGAGAACAAAACGAAAGATGGAAGAAAACAAAATATCTTTAACTTATTATACAAAATTACTAATTATTAATTTTTTTCATTGTATTTATTAATTTACCAATATTACTTATAAATTACATCAATTTATCAGGTAATCAATAACATTAGTTGTTAATTCATTAACTTTACTTGTTAATTTACCACCATTAGTTGTAAATTACTGACAGATCTTGTAATTTACTAACATTAATTGTAAATTACTAACAAGTCTTGTAATTTACAATTGATGTTAGTAAATTAACAAGTAAAATTAGCAATTTAGCAACTGATGTTATTACTTATGATTGAACAACTAATGTCAAGTCTTATATAATTATTGATATGTCAATTCATGTAACTTGCAACCCATATTCATAAATTAACAAATAGAGTAAGAAAATTAACTATTAGTAATTCTGCATAACAAGTGAAGGATATTTTGATCTTTTCACCATCAAAATTCTTTTGACTTTCCTCCTCTAGACTAAATTAAAATTTTATAATTTTTTTGGAACCGGTAATTAAGTTTCTACTGTGGTACTTAACTGAATTTCTTCCTTGATTATATTGACATTAATATCACTAAGTCTTACAAAATTAATTTCTCATTTATTTTATGATAAATTCATTTCAAGAGGCTAACATTATCACTATTAATATCATCAACATATCATCAAAGCAAAATATAAAAGCAGAAGAAAATCATATATAAGTCATAAACATAAACTCTTTTGTTTTTTTTAATTCTATACATGTGTCCTTTTATTTTTAAATCTTAATTTGCTAGGTGTGAAGAATTAGCTCATTTCATTGAACTTAACTTCTGTTGATAACATAGAACTGATAAGTTTATATAGATATTCCAATTATATCCTAATTTAGGTGTTTTTAAGTCTATTGCAAAAGACATATAACAAATGCATCATAAAATTGCATTAATTGAAGTTCACTTTCATATATTTGGAACATCTTTTATAGGCTAGTATGTAACGGTGAGCATTTGGTCAGTTCAGTTTCAACATTTTTAAAACCGATCAACCGAATTATATAACAAATTTGGATTGAATCGAATTGAAATGTATAATCGAACCAAATTTTGATGGTTCGATTTGATCGATTTATTTAATTCATAGACTTTGATTTGGGTTTATGAAGTTTAATTGATTATATATTTTTCTATCTAATTTGCCCAACCAAAAAATAGCAATCTTATACCATAATTTATGAAAAAGTTAATAAGACTCAGTACTATTGTATTAAAAACTAAATTATAGAAATAAAAAATTAGAACATCACATTAAATAAAAAATGCTACTGCTACATGTAGTAGAAAGATATTTCTTACTCACTTAAATGAGAATTTATTCACATTTTTTAAAATATGAAAAGAAACATATGTATAATTCGTTCGGTTTGGTTTATTTGGTTCAAGAATTCTCAGATCGAATTGAATTGATTAACCAAAATTTTTTTTAAAAGAAATCAAATCGAACCAAAAAATAGAATAGACCGAATCAAATAGATAAAATTCGATTCAATTCAGTTTGATTTTTGTTTTCGATTCAGTTTTGTTCATCCCTATTAGTATGTGGATGCATTTATTTCTTTACTCACTCATACTTTTATTTTTATTTAATTTTTTACATATTTAAATTTTTGAATATCTAAAGTTATAAAGTTTATCCTCCTTATTTTTGTCCCTCTTCATAACCTAATTTTCTTAACTAACCATCAAAGGGATTCAGATATTTACATTTATATGATCCGTTCCTCTTCAAACGTTCATTTCTTTAGAATAAATAATCTATAAAAAGATTCACATGTCATTATTTAATTGGATATAAACATCTTAAATATATAATGTTAAGAATATAAGCTTTCTCCTTTTTTTTTTCCATCATCCAAAATATATAACCACTTGAAGATGAGATAGAATCCTAAATTGTCTAGATATGAGACCTTAAAAGATGTAAAATGCAAAACCAAGTGTTAAATATCTTATTGGTAAAAATGCATCTTTAATCTTTTAATTTTATATAATTAAGGTTATATTTTAGTCCTTTAATCTTATAAAATATGTTTTCAGTTCTCTAATACTAACACCGTTAATTTTATTAATAGACAAAATCAACATTCAACTTTGATATATACTAATAAGTTGAATTTTTTAAAATAATAAAAAAATCATTACATTAGATTAATATTACTAGGATTAAAAGATTGAAAAATATTTTATAAAAATTAAGGAAACAAACTAAACTAACTGAAACCTTAGTATATAGTTAGATGACAAAAGTACACTTTTGCTTATCTTATTTAAGAACTTGTAAATTTATTTCAACGTGAAATTCATTTAAAAAAAACACACAAGAAACTTGACTGGCGTGCATGAAACATAAATTTATTTTCTAAATAAAATACAATTAAAGATTCATTTTTTGGTAATATATATATAATTAAATCTTTAAGAAAATAATTTTTTAAAAAAATTTATTTATATTACCAAAAAAAAAGGTATTTGGCATAGCTTTCATTAGGAGCTGCTCTGTAAAATTGGTAAGAAACCCCCTCGGACCTCAACGATGGATATCCCTATTTAAATTATTATTTAAATAGAAGCAGTTTATAATGAAGATATAATTAATAATATTGAAATGGAACATGAACAATCTATAACTGTTGAATATGTAGAAGAAGGCTATGTTATTTAATCAAACAATTATAGGGCCAAAAATACATCAAATAAGCTCATCCATAATCACTCATGATATTCCTTTAATACAATTATCTAGCTTTTCAAGCACTCAGAAGCCTTCAATTTTTTTTTTTTTTTTGTTTCCTGAACTTGTAAATGCATGGTTTCCTGGTCCCTATATGGAGTACACTCTGCAACTTCATTATAATCCAATGAAGAAGAAAAAGAATTAAATGTCATACAACAATTCCTGAAACACTTTCATATGGTCAGGCTGGAGAGAAATGGCCAAAGACAAACTACCATCATTTGATGAGCTTAGTATTATATAACACAGTCCCTCGTATGCAATCCGACCAGGTCCCATGAAGATAGGCCTTCCCCACCCAAAATCAGCATCATGTATTGGCAATCTAACCCAACTTGTGATACCAAGATTCGGACATTTATATGTATGAGCACCCCGAATAAGCACTTTCAGATTAGGTTGAAGCTTCAAGTAGTCCAAAGACGATCTCAAATACTCATCGTCCATTCTCACCAAGGAATTATGAATTTTGCTTGCGGCATACCAAGTTGGCTTTGACATGAGTTCACCTGCAAAAGCCATTGGTGTGGCTGTGAATATCGCATTTCCAAAGTAACCTTCTGGGAGGGCTGGCTTAAATCTAGACCTTCCATCAGTAGCAATGTACAGTTTGGTTTCTTGATCGTGGGGTAAGGCACGTGCCTTGCACACAGATTTCCACACATGGCCAGCCAAAATCTCATAAGAGCTATAGTTCATTGTGTTGCCATTTTCTTTACACTTAGATTTCAGAAGATTCAGTTGGTCACGAGTCATTTTGAACATGGATATAGCTGGTGCTGATGGTGGCGGCTGCGGCAAGGAGTAGGGATTTATCATGGCCGGAGGGGGTTTGTATTCAATGTGATCGAAAATCGGCCGAGGAGGGTCACGAGCTCGGAGGAGGGTCCGGTCGAAGAAGGGAGGGATGGTGAGATGATGAAGGGCACGAGCAATCTCAGACCATGTGTTGATGAAGTGAAGACCGGAATATCCATCCGCTACTTGATGTTGATTACCAACTCCAAGTGACACCCCTCCACATTTGAAATGCGTCACCTGAACAAATTTTGTCAGTTTTTACTTTGCAATCAATACAAATTTAAATATGGATTTAGAGCTTTGATCCCATATTGCTTTTTATTCCTAAAGGTTGTGTTTGGTTCAGGGCTTTTGCATTGCAGTCTACTATATGGTTGATTTTATCTCTGAAGTCTTTTTTAAGGAGTTGTGGACACCTTAAAATCATGATAAAATAAAATATAATAAATATTATAATGTTATAACACCTGAAGTCTATGAGAATATTTTTATATATAATATTTATGAAATATTATAATATTTATTAAAATAAAATATCATAACTCTTTGAGGGGCTCCGAGAATTCTTTTTAACTATGCAGAGGGATAGTGAGGTAATTTCATAAAAAAATTCTCATAGAAATCCATTATTGATACCTTAAAGTCATTAATTAGGCCATTTCAAAGTTCTAATAAAAATTTCTTATAGTTTATAAGGATTTTTTTTTGTTTGGTGATTCTCTCCATAGTTATTAGCATTATAATATATTGGAAAAATCACATTCAAAAACCTCTGAAAAATGTCCGTTACAAAAAAAGAACTAAATAATTTTGAAATCATTCTACATAACCAAGAGGTCTAAAAAAATTAAATTAGGTTGGGAAAAAACTAAACTAATCCTCATATTTTTCCTTTTTAAAAAAGTGAAATCCCATAGTCACCGGTGTCGAAGATCCTCTGCCGGTTGGCAGCACCCCGGTGAGCGGCAACACATTAATTCCCAAGGTGACCATGACAATGAACACACACACACACACACACACACACACACACACACAATGGAGGGGCTCGATGATAGCATAAGCTTTTGGTGGTCAAAGGGTCCTGTTTTCAAAACCCAATGGCCGCCTTCGGGATTTAACGAGTTGTTGAGCGGTAATGTGAGATTTCACCTTTTTTGTTCTTGCGAAGCGATTTCAAAATTATTTAATCCTTTTTTGAAATAAACATTTTAAGAGGTTTTTAATTAGATGCGATTTTTCCTTAATATATTTAAAATCTTCACATTTAACTTTCGTTTTTCTCACAAACTACCATCACTAGGCACCTGAGATTTTCTTAAGCGCGCGGCGAGGGAATTGAGTAGCAGGGACTGGAGAATCAATCAGAAAACTCATTGAATGGTCAATCTTCTTAAAGATTAAATAAAATGTAAAAACCAGAGTGAGGTCACAGGATGGTACCTGCACCACGACCAGGGGATAAGTTTCGATTCCACTGGAATAATCAACGGTGGGGATGAGCTGCCGGAGTTCAAGCGTTGGAGCGAAGTCTCCGAAATCGTCAATGACCATGTCCGTTTCGGCCTTCACGAAGAGGACGCCTTCGCCGTTGCAGTCAATTTCAATGCGGCCGTCATGGTCCCGGCGGAGCCGCCCGGCCATTGGGTAGAAAGGCACGAGAACCTTGCTCAGAGCCTCCTTCAGAACGTTGCCGTCGAAGAAATCTGATGCGCCGGCGGTCGGCCTGTAGAAGTACACGCTCGGCATGTGGATATGCATCACGAGCAAGTCGACGTCGGAAATCCAGAGTACCCTCCGCGGCGTCTTCGCCGCCGGTCGGACTATTGTCGACTCCTTCACGTTTATCACCATCGTCGACTCCAACCTGATCTATATATCAAAAGAACAACAAAAACAGAAAAGCTCGTTACTTATTCAGGAGGAGATATGAAAGAAAAGATGAGTTAATGGAAGGAATTGAAAAGGAGATTATGAAAATGGATCGGGAAAAGAGGATCAGCGGAAAGGTACAAGTTTTTTCTGGTGTGTGGAAGCGTATGGACGGAGAGCTTGCAAGGATAAGCAAGGGGACAAGGAACGTGAGAGCAGCAACCCTAAATTACCAACCTAGAAAAACTAATAAACAATGCAACTGACCATGGCCACGCGCATCAACAATCACTAACGTAACTTTTTATAATTTTATAACTCTTACTCCGAAAAAAATAATTTAAAAAAATAAATAAAATTTTTAACTATATAAAATAATTTAAAAAATTATCATTTAAATGATTGGGAAAATTTTTTCTTATGCACTGTTTTTAAAATTTTAAAATTAAATAAAAGGATTCAAAAGATATTTAAGAAATTAAAGTTCCTCTTTTATATATAGAATGGGAAATAAATGCTATAGGATTGAGAAATAAAAGGAATAATAATGATGATGTGTTAATTTTAATTATTAAATTATTTTTAATTTTGTATTTTCATAAGTTTTTTTAGATATATATACAGCTTATCTTTATAAAGAATGATGTTATTAAGCTAGTATTTTAATATGATATAAGTAAAATTTTGATGGGTGATTACTTTTAATTATAATTAAGCTAAGTTATTATACATAAATAATTATTTACATACAAATACAAATAATTTTTTTCGATGTTGGTTTGGTAGTTTTTTACTATGTTTTTACAAGATGATTTCATTAACTTTAACATATTATTAATTTCATTAAAAAATTTTATTCAATATGAGAAAACAATTTTTTCTTTTCAAACTACATATAAATTAGTTTATTATATATAGATAAATAAGTACATTAGGACCAACAACAATTTAGAAAGAGTTTAAGAAAGAGATTCCCAAACAACAAACATGAACGGCCAATAATTGTTGTCTTTTGACTTGATGCGAAAAAAGGTGGGGAAAACTGAGAAAGTCTTGGTGGAATAACTGAGCAAGACGAGAGGCAAATGGGCAAGAGTGATACCACTTATCCAGTACAATTATTGATGGGTAGGTTTGTGGGATATTTGAAAAAATAAAAATAAAAATAAAAATAAGTATCAGTGTTTTAGTGAAAATTAAATGTGACAACTACTTTTCCCTTTCTCCAAAATACCCCATTTTGGATGGGTGCTTTGAATTATATAGGGAGAAAATAATGTTAGGAGAGAAAATGACTAAAAATAGTAAAAAAAAATTATAAGTTTTGACAATTTTTTCTTGTATTCTACTCTTGTTTTTAATTTCCTCAATCCAAATCAAATATAGGATAATAGAGATAAGGGAGAGGGGAGAGAAGGAAAAAAAATTGCCTTCCCTCTCCTCGATTAATTTCTCCAACCAAATAAACTCTCAACCATTCAAGTTTAATTAAGTCCTTTATTAATTGTTGCTTGCACTTTCAAAAAAAAAATTATCTAATCATTTAAAAACTAAGTTATAATTGAATTATAAAGTATGGGGATTAATGAATCATAAAATAATTACTTTTTATAGTCTTATGTATAAATTACTTCAAATATGTTTTTAAGAAAAAAAATTTAGAACTCATTAACATTGTGTAAAAATTTAAGCTTTTAACTTTATCTTTGGTACACACACAATTTAATAATGTAATTTCTCTATTTTTAAATATAAGAAAAATTTAATAAGCTCATATAGTTTAAGAAAATTAGTTAATCCTAATATATATCTAAAACTGAAAATTTTGGACTAAAATGACCTTGTAATTTAATCCTTCATTTTACCACGTTTAATTATGGTATTATCATTTAATGAATGGCGATTAAGGAAAGATGTCATGAAAGTTGTTGTTTTCCTTATAAAAAATAAGAAATCATAGAAAACTTTTGCTTATATTTAATCATGATGTAGTATTTTCTATCACCAACATTTAATGAAAATAAAAAAAACTTATAATAAAAATTTGATGACATAATTTGTAAATAGAAGCAAATTTTTCTCTCTCTTATCCTTACAAATAATATCAAGGAGTGGAACTTTTTTTTTTTTTGCAAGAAAAAGAGCAAATTTTATTGATCACAAAAAAAATTACAAAGGCTAATAGCTAAAGAGAAAAAAACATTCCAAAAAAAAAAAAACTCTACACATACAACCTAACACACGAAAGCACACAAAAAAAAACCAATTTAACAAAAATAAAAAATCCAAGAAAAAGAAAAAAACCGATAGAAAAACAAAATACAATAAAAGTCATCAACCAATGCCTTTCCTTACAAAGATATATTTCTACTGACATCATCAATATTCAATGCTTTAGCCTTATCAAAAAGAAAAATTTGAGCTAAGGTAGATGGAGGTAACAACAACAAACCAATCGGTTATATCTTCCTTTTACCATCCATTGCCAGAAAATTCGCAACTTTATTCCCATCCTTGCAAACAAGGGACAAACAATAATTCTTCACAAAAGGCCATAAGCAACAAATATCATTGATAATGCCAATACTTTTCCGATCACAAGTAATAGCCATATCATCAGTAACAACCTTATATAAGATCTCATAATTCCCTTCAACATATATACTCACAGTTCCTAATTCTTTAGCAAGTAGCAGGGCTATTTTTAAAGCCAAAGCTTCAATCATCAAAGCTGAAGAACCTACCATTTTCACTTAAACCTATCACAAAGTTATCTAAATCATCTCTTTCAACAATCTCAGTATCACCACAACCTTTTATCTCATCAAAAGCTCCATCATAATTCAATTTCATCCTACCTTTACTAGGAAAACACCAAGGCAACTTCACTTTCTTATTTACATCAACCTTTCTCACAAATTTAGAAATCGGCACATTATTAATTTCACACAAAAGTCTGTCAACCAAAACATTCACCTCAATAGGATCAAAATTTTTACCTTCAAACACAAATCTGTATCAAAGTTTCTAAATATACCAACAGGTAAAAACTATTCTACACTTAATCGTATCATAAAGGTTGTTATTCATAACCCAAGTAGTATAACCCAATCTTCAATACTACTTACTAAGGATCTTTTAATTTTCCATTCAAGATGACCCCTAAACCAAAAATTTTTAGCCAATGAGATAACAAAATCATATGTTCCCTAGTTTCCTCTTAATTTCCTGAGATGGCTATTTATTCTGACTAATTTGAGAATGTCATCAATGAAGGTCCCGGATAGTCTATCAAAATCCTTTTCGGCATTAAT
Organism: Prosopis cineraria; assembly: GCF_029017545.1. Lineage (NCBI taxonomy): Eukaryota > Viridiplantae > Streptophyta > Magnoliopsida > Fabales > Fabaceae > Prosopis > Prosopis cineraria. Next base: position 34,384,202 of record NW_026555343.1, read on the forward strand.
TTTTAGAGCCACAAATCCTTTTTTTTTTGTCTTGTTTCTCATAGAATGTGGGAGTTTTGAATTGCCAAGTATCCATGGGTCCCCTTTTGATTGACTCAAGGTGCAGACATAATTGAAAATTTAAATTCCCTCATATGTATGTCTTAAATATTTTTAGTATTATGAAAATGTGAAATGTATATATTCACTTTTGATGTTTTATGCTTTGTTTAGATGGAAAGAAAACACAAGAGAAAATAAATTTTTACCAATTTGGATAAGGAAGAAAAAGTGAAAGGAAAGAAAAGTAATGAAAAAAATGAGGGTATGGGACTCACCATATTTCCTTCCAACTTTTCTCTGCAAAAGTGGATAAATTTTGGAGAAACATTTCATTCCAACATCTACCTTTTACTCTTCAACCCTGGTAGCAACATTATCTTTAGTGAGAGCATATTCTTCTTCTCCATTGTGCTCTTCGCTACGCTCTTCTTCTCTCACCTCTTCTTCGAAGGTTAGTTCTTCCCATTAGCTTGTGGCTCTGATTCTTTCTTGTTTTTGTGATTCATTTCCTGCTAATGTTTTTAGAACTGGACCGAATATTAAATGAAAAGGCCAATGGTTATATATATATATATATATAATACCTTAAATATAAGAAATTAATTAATATAAACTTGCTACTTAACTTAAAAATAAAACTAATATTTTAAGTTTATTATGACTTAATATGTCACATGATATAATATAATATTAAATAATTGAAAAAATGAGTCATTAAAAAAAGATAGAAAAAGAATATTTTTTTAACAGTTCAATTTTTAAAAACCGTATCTGATTCTCGGTCCAAAAGCTAGTCTAAAGTGATTTAATTTGACTCAACTCTTTAAATAATTTTTTCAGCCTAACTGGTCAATGGTTTCGATTCGGTTTAATTTTTTAATCATTGTTTCCCGCCATCATTCCTCCTCTCTCTCATCCCCATAGTCTCCGTTCTCACGATTTCTTCTTTCTATCCCCTTCAAGCCACCCTCTCCATCCAATTAGAAACCAATGCCTTCATCTCCAAGCACCAATCCAGCTTCCACATTGCGTCAAAGGAATCGCCAGTGACGTCATTGGGTCAGCCCATCGTCGAAGGAGTTCAATGTGGTTGGTTTAGTTTCTGTGTAATTTTAGTGAATGTTTTTTAATTGTTTAGTGATTGTGATTAATTTAGTGTAATTTGCCATAAATTATTTGATTTAAAAAAATAATATGAAAAATACATTTTTAACATCTAATTTGATCTTAAATTAATTTGATGATGTTAATTTTATTATAATTTCTCATTTATATTTATTTTTACAAAGATAATTACAAGCCTATTTATTTAAAATTTAAAAGTAGGTAATTTTTATGTAGTTTAGATATTTTATAAAAAAAAATTTTATTTTATAAAGATTTTATAAAACCAGACATTATTATATGTTTGGTTATAATAATGAAAAAGTAATTATTAGTTAATTATTTTTAAATTTTATGATATTTTTTTTAAATTTTTGTTTTATACAAATATCATATTATTTTAAAATTTTATGATATTTTTGAATATTTTGTTTCTTTAAAACACTCTCTCATCTATCGTATTAGATGATTTTCAGGAGCTACTCAAAATAGTTTTTTAAAATAATAAAAAAAATATGCTTTTTTTATTTTGACTATTTTTGAAAGTTTAAACAAATATCATAAAAACTCACAAAATAATTTTTTAAAAAAATAAGTGATTTTTTTATGAAATAAGCTAAAATAAATCAGCTTGCATGAAACATGATATATTTTGATAAACGATAGTCAAATTGGTTGTAAATAAAATATTTTATTAAACTAGTTAAGATACTAGTTTAATAATTTTTTGATTCAGTTGGATGAGTTGACTCAAATTTTCATATGCATATTGCATAGAAGTAAATATAGGGATTCAATAAAAATAATAAAATCTAATAACCAAATAAAAAGGTAAGCAAAATTATAAGGTTTGGCAGATTAGTTTTTCCTCTTTGTAATGAAATTAATAATTTTATATTTTAAATTAAATTAAAATATTATATGATTTTAAAATTAATTATATAATTTTTATGACTCATAATTTATGTCATCAGGTTATGTCTTCTAAATAAATTTTAAAAATGACCATCTTTTGGGAAAGAAAAGAGGCATCTGCACGGCCCGTGGGAGCCGCTGGTTTTTAACGCAAAACTACTTTTCCGACGTCAGATTGAGAGGCATAGCAACTGAAACTGTTTGCGATCATTCACTCTGTTTCATCTTTTCACCCAAGAGACAGATCGCTCACTCTGTATGCCTACTCCCTCTCTTCCTAGAACCCTAGAACTCTTAATTGTGCTTTGTGAAAACTTTCTTTATTTTGTACATGGTGATTTCAATCGTTGGCGTTTTGAAGTTCATTTTTCTTTTCTTTTTTTTTCTTTTTTATGGATTGGATGCGGGAATTGCTTTTCTGACATTTATATTGCATCTCCAATGCCTCTTCGTCTCCTTTGTTTTCTTTTGTGGACATATCTTTTTTGAGATTCTGATGCTTCGGATATCTTGTTTACAGGATTGCTTGGTACGATTTGAATAAGTGATGATCGGCAATTAAGTCGGTGCTTTTTTTTTTTTTTTTTGGGTGTGTGGGGGCACTGGAGTTTTTTCTTTTAAATGAAAAATAAAGCAGAGCGGACACGTAGTAGTCTTTCTGCTGTGTCTGGCTTTGATTCTTTGTTACTCCGTTTTGGTTGCAGTTAAAGATGGGCATATACCTCAGCGCCCCGAAAACAGAGAAGGCCTCTGATGATGGTGAGAATGACAGTCTTCGCTACGGGTTGTCTTCCATGCAGGGATGGCGTGCTACCATGGAAGATGCTGTAAGTACTCCATTGACTCAATTCATTTCATGAAATGGCAGTTGCAATTTCTGTGTGGCTATGTATTTTTGTTCTCAACACGCAACTGCATGATCAATTCCCCCCCACCTTGTCTTTTGACTGGGTATATCATATGGTAATGTTCTATTGTTAACTGCCACAATTACGGGTTTGGATTTTACTTTTGTGGGCATAAATCAAGTTCATGGAGAAAGTATAGTGGGTTTAAAACCAGTCTTGCCCGTTACCTGGTAATTAAGTGGTGAAGAAAAGGACGAACCCGAGATTGACGATTTAATTCACTGTGGCTGAAATAATGTTAAGCTTTAGTTGCTAGAAAGTTATGAAAATTTTATTTTATTTTATTTTTTCTCGTAAGATAAAAATGGAGTTAGATAGGTTGTTCTAGTTAAAGGAAGGGTGCATTGCAAGTGATGAATGTCTGCCAACAAAGGATCACTAATAGTAATCTAACTGAACTGCTGAAGATCCTTTGATCATGCACCTAGATCCTACCAGTTGAACAGGTCCTTGTTGGCTTTTTATAATCTTCCTGAGTTTCAAGTCTTGTTAGCGTTCTGTTTTCATCTTGCGCATTCAAGGTATTGTGATATATGAAACTTCTGATCTGATAAGATACGCTCAATAAGTCAGTTCATTTATAATTTATGCAATCTTGCGCTATTAAAATGATTCTTCTAATTTAACAAAATATTGTTGCTAAAAGTAAATACACAGTTGTGATAGGATGTCTGGCTGTCTGCTCAGAATAAGTTTTTTTTGGACTAATTTGTTACTTGTATTGAGAATTTTTTTCTGGCATTAATGGGCATGTAATACACTTGATCAGATATATCTTTTTAACCCTTCACAATACTTATTTACAGGATTTGGTGTAAAAGCTTCAAATAATTTTTTTTTTCTTTTAAATCTGGTAAAACTCCTTGCAGTTAGAAGTTTCCTAATTTGTTATTCTATTAATTGCTTTGGGAAGTTTGTAATATGCATGGTATTTTTTTGTTTTCTTAATGAACTTGTAGATGATTTTTCCATCATTAAAGGCTGTAATTAATAGAGCAAAAGTTCTACATCTTAGTTGCAAATCAGTAATAGTATTTCTTAATCAGCTACTGCTACGAACATGATACTGTATGAATAATAATGTTCCAGATTTTTTTAACATACAACATGCCCTTGTGCTTATATGAAAATTCCTATCATTTGAATCGAATCTTGCATGGACATGATGTTGATGATTCACTAACACCTGGGTTCAATGCTAGATCAGTAGCCTCATGTTATATTACAAAATTACAATCTATTAGACGGGGCATACAAAATTTTCTTCTTTTATATTGCTTGCCAGCATGCAGCCCATCTAAATTTGGACGAGTCAACATCTTTCTTTGGTGTTTATGACGGCCATGGAGGTCAGTATTTTCATTATGATCTTTTTAACAATGGTTATTAAATGATCAGAAATATAATCCATTTTAAATTATTCAATGTTTCAATGTATCGTTTTTAAAAAAATGTATTTCTTAGGGGAGAGTTTTTTCAACACTATATATTTATTTATTTTTTAAATAGAAGCCATTTGAATTATGTTAGACCTTTCTCTTATATTTGGAGTTGCTTGTGTCCACTATAAATAGGAAATCTTTTTCACCACGTGGCAAGCCGACAGCCTCAAGGGAGGAGTATTGAATGCTTGATCTGGCATGGAACTTGATTTTTTCATTCTTTAGTGAATAGATCCATACAGCCAGGGGAGTGGGGGTCGGATTTTGGTTTTTCTCTTTGTTTTTTTTTATTCTCTACCTGAATATGGTTGACTTCTATGATTCTTTGATGTTTGTGAATTTGTTCTGGAAGAAATTGATAATTTAATTATCCATTTTTGAGAGTTTCCTTGCAGAGACAGTGCTATTTTGGTTTTGACGAGTCTAATTGTAGTGTAATTCCAGTTTTGACAAACAAGATTCATGCAGCCTTATTATATCACACAACATCATAATGCTCTAAAATCACCTGAGGTCTAATTGAGTACCAGTAAATTGACACCTGGGGGCTTTTGGTTCATGTTTTAGATTCCCCCCCCCTTTTGTTATGCTTTGTCTGCTATAAATTATTTTCAGATTTCATTACTGTTGATTACTGATTATAGCTTTCTAAAGGGCTTAATTCAGTAGGCTGACATGTCCATCAGACCTATGTCTAGTATATGATTTTGAAGTCTTCCATACAATCTGCTGCTTTTCAGGTAAAGCTGTTGCTAAATTTTGTGCCAAATATCTGCACCGACAGGTTCTTAAGAATGAAGCTTATGTAGCTGGAGATGTAGGCACATCTTTGCGGAAAACTTTTCTCAGGTTATTATTTAATTTTTGTTTTTGTTGTTTATTGCGGCATTCAATCCTTGTAGCCGACCCTTTCTTGTTGTTTATGATCTACATTAATATTATATAATTCTTTAATTATGAAATCCTAAGGATGGCATTGTAAAGTAGTTTGTCTTTTTACTAACTAGCCCCAGGCTGAAGCATCATCATGTTGTGTTCTACTGTTTTTTGTGTGATGATCTGTTATGTTGGCAGCACAGATATTAAAAAAGTAGATGTATTTTTATCAGATACAAATCTGGTATGATATCTGTACCATACTTAATGATAAGAGTACAACATCTATATATATATATATATATATATTTTTTTGTCTCTCAAGTTGTTTCAAAACTGATAAAAAGCTTATAAAAAATCTTAATGATACAAATAAAAATGAAGGTTGACATTTAATTTATCTATACTCAGACAGATACTATTCCTTAAAAGTTTTAAAAGTTTAGCTATATTGTCATCAATGTTATACAAATTAACATGTCTCTGATTAACATCAATATTATGCAAATAATTTATTAAGAAATTAGATATATATGTCTCATTGAATGTGAAAGACCCTTCTAAATGATATTTTTGATGCAGTTGGATCTGATTCTTCTCTGATAAAAGGATCTATCTTAACTTTTAGTGGTGTTTTTCCGTCAAACAATGGAGTTTATAATTTGCCTAGGTTTCTTTTCTCCATAGGTAAACTTAGTTACACATTAAGAGTTTTCATAGATCTTAAGTTCAACAAACACAGAACAATGACTGGTGTTGGGATACAGTTATGAATTTCAGACATAAATTACTTAGTCAAATCAAAGTGTTGCGCAATTTTCCTTATCAATGGGCCCACCATTTTAGAACTATTTTGGGTGGTTTTTGGACAGCTTTGGCAGCAGACTGGTCGGTTTTTTCTTTTCTTTTGTTTTTTTTTTAATGGGAAAGGTGAATATCAGGGATGACACTCCTATATCACCGGCAGGGTCCACTTAAAGACTCATTGGCCCTTGAGTGGTAGGGGGTCTCCCTGTCTAGATTTGCTACCAATGCAAGATTTGATCTGTCATAGGTGAATTTGAACCCTCACCCAAGGGCACGTGTAAGTCTTATTTTGGTTTTTACAACCACTTGTGACAGCTTATTGGCAGCAGGCTAGTAGTTTAAAAACAGTTTCAATGTTGCATAACTGTTTTGGACAGTTTTAGGTATTTCTTTGGGCATTGGATGCCTTTATAACTGTTGTAGACAGTTTTGGGGCGGCTGAGGAGAGTGGCAGGTAAATTTTCAAATAGCATAGGGTTCCTAGCATCTCAAATAATAGGGAGTTTTTTATTCTCCTGCTCTTTGTAAGAACTACTGTTTCATTTCATATGAATTCCTAGTTCTCTGTTTTGGTCTCTATCACTTACATATGTCATTTTCTTCCTATTGAGAAAGAATGGATGAGATGATGCGTGGACAAAGAGGGTGGAGAGAATTGGCAGTCTTGGGAGATAATATAGAAAAGTTATCTGGCATGCTGGAGGGCTTTATATGGTCTCCCAGAGGAGGTGAAGGCAATGACCATTCTGATGATTGGGTTCATGAGGAGGTAACAAATAATAACTGCATTTGTGTTTTTCTTGCACAGTTGCTTCTTTTTCCTTAATTCTGATTTACTCATTCTGTTGTTGGACACACATTTTTGGGAAGATTTTAATGCCATATACATGGCCTTTAATTTTAGTGTATTAAACTTTTGGATTGGAAATCTCAATAAACTGCTCCATGTTTTTTCATATTTTAACGCATCAAAGAATTATCAACCACTTTTTGTCAAAAGCACTTTGGCATCTGTTATATTTTTTAAACAAATGGAAATTTTCAAGAATTGAAACCGTTTTAGTTTGAAGTTAACAGAGATGGTTATGTCTCTTGATGTTGATATTACATTTTGGTTACTTGCGCATTGATCTTTGTTGGAATTGCTTACTAGTTACTAAGCAAACTAAACAACATTTAATTCATTCCAATTTCCACCAGTTCTCCCTTTCTAAAATCATTGGATTCTGTGGATTAGGTTCCTAATGTTTTGATATCTGTGCTTGTTTCCAGTGTCTTCTAAATGTCTATATTATGGTTTTGGAGCTTAATGTATTCATATATTGTTAGTTTTTATGATATGTGGCAGTTTGACAGCAATTTACTTTTAGAATGACTTTGTAGACTGGAGAAATTTATCAACCGTTTCCATCTAAAAAAATATGTTGTGATGTCAGGCATATTCCCTTTTGATCCCTAGCATATAAATATTTTTCATTCAAACTGAGGGTGTGTAATGATGCAAATCAGGGGCCACATTCTGATTTTACTGGACCAAACTCTGGATGCACAGCTTGTGTGGCAGTCATTCGAGGCAACCGACTTGTGGTTGCAAATGCTGGTGATTCTCGCTGTGTAATATCAAGGAAGGGCCAGGTACCACCTTTCCCTCTTGAGTACCCTTTTTACTTAATTTGTAACATGCATGGAATATTGGGTACAGACATTGAGGGTGTAGGTGCATGATGTATCCAAACTATGTATGCTTTAATAGGTGTTGATGAGGGTACCAATTTGGAAAGGGGATATGAAGAGTGAGGAGAAAAAAGCAGTTATTTAAAGAATAAGAAAATGAGAAAGGTTGCCAATTTGCTGAGTGCAATTTATGTTGTTGGATGGATATTTCAGTAGCTATAAAATTGCAAGTGGTTGATTCACCATTTTTCATGCACATATGATTTTGCAACAGTTTGAAGAAGATTGTTCATTAACATGTCTTTACCCATGATGGTTATGTCATGAAATGATTACAAAATCTAGACATTTCTTTGCAGAGTCCAGACTGCCTTTTCTCCTGTTTGCTCCCTCTATGCATGTGATTTGGTTTGCGCTGAATCATGTGAATTTACTTGTCTATGACTTGGTGTCTAAAACATAGTTATTGTTCAGTATGATTCTGGTGTCTGATTCTTTGATGAAATTTTATCTGTAGGCACATAATTTATCTAAAGACCACAAGCCTGACCTTGAAGTTGAGAGAGAGAGAATTCTAAAAGCTGGTGGTTTCATACAAGTTGGGCGAGTTAATGGAAGTCTAAATTTGGCCAGAGCAATTGGTAGTTCCTTTTATCATGATTCGTCAATTTGTTAGTGTAAAGGAAACAATGAGGGACATTTTTTTATTCCCTAATCTACAATTCGTATGATCATAGATTTCATCTTTCACCCTACCCTTTTGAAGTATGAAATTTTACAGGAGACATGGAATTCAAGCAAAACAAGTTTTTACCTGCTGAAAAGCAGATCGTGACCGCTGATCCAGACATAACTTCTGTATGTACTGCAAGTATATAGTACTATTCTTTATTAACAGGTTGATCGTTGTGGAATGATTGTATTTGATATGAGCCTCTGGTCATGTTACACTGATACAACTTATATTTATCCGAGCAAAAATAATATTAAGATTACGTGTTTCATAGAACAAATATATTTTTCTTCTGTAGTCATCTAACAAGTTTTCATTGTTTTACAATTTTCTACTTTTTTATTTTTTAAACATTTTTCTGGAATAGGTTGAACTTTGCGATGATGATGAATTTCTGGTAATAGCTTGTGACGGGATATGGTAAGCTGCTTGGTTGCTGAAACGTCCTCTAGAAAGTCTGTTGACAATATTTAATTCTTTTTTTGGGCCATGGACGGTATCTAATTCATTTACATAAAAGCATGCCTCCAACAGATATGTACATATTTTTGCAACTATTTTCACTTCTTGTAACTTTTTCTATTTTCGTAAGCCACCTAAAATTATTAGTACACATTTGAACATAATTTTGTGACTGCAACAGTTAATTAAAATGTCACATGATCTAGCCCACATTTACTTTCTGAAAATTTGTTCTGATTTGATGCCCTGTTTCATTAGGGAATGTTTCTTCACAGTACTCTATGTTGACAATGTTACCTTTCTGTTTCTAAGATACTTAAGAAATCAAGATGGCTGCTCCTTTCTCTTTTGGTGATGAAATAGTTGTTATATCCAATGCTCTGCTATGTATTAAACATTGTTGAGTTTGATATATATATATATTTATATTAGGTTGGTCTTTCTATCAATATAGTTTAAGCCAATTTGATGGGACTTGCCTTAATGTTTTATGCCTTCAATTCATTCTTTAGTTAATCAATGTGGAATTTTTCAATACATTCTAATACTATGACCTTTATTGTTGGTCATGTTGTGTACGTAGGGATTGCATGTCTAGCCAACAGCTTGTGGATTTTATACATTCACAGTTGAAGACGGTAAGTTTTCTCTGGCCACATTGTTATGTTTTTCTGGATTTAAAAAACCTACTAAAATAGTACAAATCTCGTGGTCTGGTTGTAACACATTTATATCACTGCTATGTAGGAGGAAAAACTCTCGGCAGTTTGCGAGAAAGTATTTGATCGGTGCTTATCACCCACAGCCGGCGGCGAGGGATGTGACAACATGACCATGATCTTGGTTCAGTTCAAAAGGCCTTCAAGTCCTGATGATTCCATTGTGGACAAGTCTCCATCATCAGCTCAACCATCCAAGGATGATGAGAGTTCAAATCACCCATCTAATGGCGAAAGAAGTTTAGACCAACCAGTCTAGTTTCAAACTTCCAAGGCTGGTAAAAGTTTATCAGAATCAAAGCGAGAAAGAATTTTAGGCCCAAGTGAGGCCAGATGGTCTGCAATTTGTTGAAGCAACCGAGAGAAGGAAGAAGAGTGATTTTCAATCCAGAAATGAAATCATGATGTTGTTTCTCAAAAGCGAATTGTATGTTTTAATTCTTCTGTTTATTATTGGCTTTTGTACATAGGCTTTGATGTTTAGAATACCGAATGGCAAAAAAAGAGGGGGGAGGGTGTTTGGGGTTGTTGAGCAGGCCTGACAGGGAGCAGTTTCAAGGATGATTGAAGTTATCTTTAGGAAATTCAATCACTTGAGGGGCTTTAATTCTGTGTCTTTTCCCCTTCAAATGAATACGTAAAAGTAAGGCCTGGAGCCATAAGATGTTGGTCTAAGCCATGGAGGTGAACTTGGCAAAGGATTATGATGTTTTCTGCATTCACTTTCTTTGTGAACTTAAAACATCATGTACGCTATTGATTGCATTTGTGTCAACCACATGTTCATTTGATGTCCTAATTTTATATGATAATGATAATGAAACTTCTAGCTATTGATTTGGTTCATAAAAGTTTAATTTTTTATTACTTCTGTTTTTTCTCTGTTTTCTGAAGTTATTGCCCGTTAGTCCTTTGTGTTAAAAGCCTTTTCTCATTTAAACCTCTCCCTTAACTTGAATGCCATCTTAAGGTGTTGCTAAATGAATGGATTTTATCAACGTGTATGAATAATAAATTATAGCATGGATCGAATTGCTACAAATTAACTTTCAAATTAATATGATTTATTAAGTAGATTAAAGACTTGACATGTATATACAGTCAAGTGAGAACAAATTATAGAGGTCTTTTGTTTTTTAAAAGTGTAAATGAGTAAATTATTATCTAAATTTTAGATCTAATAGTACTAGAAATTCTGAACTCATTTATTGTGCAGATTGTTTTATTCAACTTTTGAAAACAGTACAATCTGGCTTTTGTGGTTGACAAAAGTTAAATTTGACTATTAGTTGATTAAAAAATGATAGAAAAGAATATCAAAATTATAAAAAAAAATTACAACAAAGGATTCAAAAATTACAGGCAATAATGAAAACATGCCTTATTTCATTATATGAGGTCAGCTATATAGATTGTATGACATTTTTGTGATCTATTTATTATATACCAAACTTTTAAAAATGTTGATTAAAAGATTGTGGTTAACAACTTGCAAAATTATAGACAAGGACAGAGAAGTTTTTTTTGTCATTTCTATAATTTTTTATTTCCTTTTATGTCATTTTCTAATTAACTAATACTTAAAATTAACTTTTGTTAATGGAAGAGGCTAGATTGTACCCTTTTAAAGTTGAGTGAATAATTTACAAAATAAATGAGTTTAGAGTTTATGGTGTTATTGGATTTAAAATTCATGAGATAATTTACTCATTTACCCTTTTAAAAATCTCTTAAATTGTTTTCCTTCTTTTTAGAAAGATGTCTAATTATACTTTTTTTTGTATTAATCTATATACCTGTCAACTCATTATATTATTATTCATGGTATCGGATTTTAACATTGTTATATACTTTTCAAATAATAAAGAACAAATCAATAAAAATTAAACTAGACAATTGATAATTGAGACAAATTTAAGAGACTAAAAATTTCATTATCTCTAATTTTATTTGGTATTGCCCCTTTTTTTAAATATCATCATTCGTCTCTATTTTGATTGAAATTGCCCCTTCTGTCTTTAGGAGTAAATGAAAAACCTTTTAAGAATATTGATTATATTATAGGTTGGCGTGCAAAGTTTTAGAAATTTCAGAAAGGGCCGAAGTCCTTGGTTGAAACTAAAATTATTTCAGATTTGTTGTTTTAGTACTTATCTTTCAATTTTCCTGTAATTAGTTTTGATTTTTTTAAAAAAATTGTACTTAATATTTTCAATATTCAACTTTTAATACCCATCTTTAATCAATATTGAAAAAAATCAAGATGAATGCTAAAATTGTCAGAGGAAGGTATTAAAAAAAAAGTCAAGATGAGCATCGAAAACTGAAAAAAAAAGTACTGAATATTATTTAAGTAAAGAAAAGATCAAGTTGAATATAGAAAAATTTTAAAAAAGGACTGAAAAAATCAGTCCAGAAAATTAAGTCCATATATATGTATATATAATAAAGTTACTGATATCTACCTCTTTACAACTCATTTTTTTTTTAAATTTATTATGACATCTAATTATCATTAAATGGATCTTTTGAAATTTAACATTTCTATTTTGAAGAGTTAACATTTTTGTCGGTTGTGCAGCATGGAACTCCGCCTAACAGGGAGTGAATCGGGTTTTATAAAAATTTACTAAATAATAATTAAATACAAAAGATAAGTTTAGAGAGATATCATCGAACACCAAAAAGAAAAAGGAAGAGAAGCTTGCATAGATATTTATCCTGATTTAGCTCCAATCACTTGAGCTTATGTTCAATTCTCAAGTTCTGCTTGAGATTTCTCTACTAATTTTACCAAGATTAATCCAGGCTCTTGGTAACTATAGTACAATCCTAGGTTTAAATTAAAATCTAAATTACTCTCCCTTCCAGAGGTAATGATATAATCCACTTAAACTGCCCAAGTTTAAGTTTCTTTGTTATGAGTCAGAAAAACAGAGGCAAACAGAGTATGTTCAAAGATGAACAACTACTATTAAATACTCTCACTTGGAGTTGATATATAATCAATGAAGCTTACTCGTAATACATATAAACTCAAAAATTTGGTAAACAATAAATATGAATGTCTTGAGTTTGTTCATGTTCATTCATCTGTTTACCGTCTTCATAAATGCTTGTATTTATAGTTGGAGTTCGTAAAAGATCCATTACACTCATGGATATAGTCATTAGAGTCATCGTCTTTTTTTCTCTGAGTTGTTTGAGCAATTGTTGAACTGAGGCAATGGAACAATGTTTTTTCGACGAAGCTTTCTCTGTTACAGTAAATAAGAAAAATAACAGCACTTTTCATTAAATGTTTTGACAAGGTAGGTGAGAGATTATTTTGGTAGAACAAAGCTATTTGATGATAAGTAATTTTTGAATAAACTCGAGCTATGTTTATAAGAACCCTGAAATGTGTTTAGAAAGCTTATAGATAGTTTAGATAACATGCATTACTCTTAAAAGAAGGAAAGAGAATGAATCATGAGAGCTTCAATTAACCCCTATTTTACTTGCATGAAATAGAGCACAACGCGTTAGGCTTATTTCAAAATAATAACATTTATTTTGAAATAGAGTAGAAGCTAATATGTAAGAAGGATTAGACATATTTTGAAGTAAGACTTTTATATCAGAATATAGTTACGTAAGCGTTACTTTGAAAATCAGTATTTGAAAATATGAAGTGCTATTACCAAATAGTCTACTCCTAAATAGACTAGTCTTGAATAGCTTATTCTTGAATAAGAAACTTTAAAAGAATGCTGAGTAAATAAGCTTTGAAGAATAGAGGATTATTCCAAAATAAGAACAACTATTCCTAATTAAGCTATATTTGAATGGACATGAGAGTTGATAATTGGAAAAAGGAGAATTCACTTAGGAATACACTATTTCGAAATAAGTAAGCTATTTCAAAATAAAGGCCATTGGATTTGAAAAACGATAAAGGCTCTTAGACTTGAATTATGTATTTTAAATCCACTTGAGACACCTTCCAAGGAATATAAGTGGTCCTTAAGAAATAAAAATTAAGTCAAATACTCAATCTTTAGAGAGAAACACAATATGGATAGGTTTTAAAAAAAGCTTACATGTTTTTTGGCTATTTGAAAACAAGACACATACTTGAGAATAAGAAAATATATGGCAATAAGATGCGAGATTCAGAAACTTAAATCAAAGTTAATCAATTTCCTTACAAGCCATTATTTCTTGATTATTAAAGCTGTTAAATACAAACTTATCTTATTTTATAATCATCAAAACTAAGGTTCAATACTACAACAATTATCTTGTATTGCAAAATGGGCATACCTATCAACCCTATTTTGATCTCATTGATGAAGTTTGTTTGCTTTTTATACAAAGATTGGTGTATGTCCGTAGAGTTTATGCAAAGGAAAGCAAATTTTTATGCTCATTATTTAACAAGTAATATTTCAAACAGTAGTGTTTTCAAAATTGAATTGATCAAGGCGATCAAATTGGTCAAATCGTCACCTAGGCATGAAGATGACTCAGTTTAACTTATTGAACCCTTTGGAGAGTTGACCCATTTTGAATCGCTTAGAACTAAGCAGCAATGATTAAAAAATCGGACTGAACCAGATGATTGGATTAGTCAGGCTAATAGCTTAGTTAAGCCTAAAAATTTTTTTGGGGAGTCGAGTTGGATTAGGCCGCTTTAGATTAGAGGTTGGACCGAGAACCAGGATCAAACGAGTAACTGGATTCAATTTTCAAAAATCAGACTGTTAAAAAAAATGCACTTTTTCTTTTTTTATCAATTTTTTTAGAAAATGACTAATTTTTTTAATTATTTAATGTTATGTTGCATTATGTGGCTTGTTAGATCATAATAAATTTAAAATACTTGATTTTATTTTTAAGTTAAGTAATAATTTCATATTTATTTCTTATATTGATATAATTATATACATATATATGTTTTTTTAATTTAATTATTGTGTCACTGGTTCTACTATTAGTCTAATCTAATTGGACTATACGAACTATGAACCGCCAACCTTTTTGATTTGATATCGAATTCAGTTTTAAAAACATTACAAGGCAATTTTGAGTGAGCAAGAGTTAGATAGAAACCTAGAGTTGGAGCGGGTTGAAAGCAGTTTTAATAGTCGTCTGAATTCATCTTCTGATTCCTAAAAACCATTCTTTGACATCATTTGAGATTATTTTTCGTATTTTCCTTTCTTCCCTCAAGCTTCGATTGATCATTTCAACACTGCTCCACTCTTCCCATCTGCAACTCGCTACTCTTCTAGTCCACTGCTCTTTGTGTGACTAAAACCTGCTGTGATCCCGTCTTGGTTTTTCATTACTCTAACCTTGATTTATAATCTTTTCTCTAATCTTTATTGTCACCCTTCATTTATGGGAACGATTAACTAAAGCGAAGAAAGAAAGTTCAAGAGACATAGGCAAGAGACAGAACCAATGGAGGGAGGACAATAAAGCCTTAAGAGTGAATAAAGTCAAAAACGAGAGGCCAGAAAGGAAGGTCTTTGGAGTCAAGAGTGAAGGTAAAAGAAGTACCCGTTTGAATTTTAATTAAATATAATAAATTATAAAAATAATTAATTAAATGATAGATTTTAATTTTAATTAATTATATTATAATGTAACTAGTTTGGATATTATTTTTTTAAAAATAATTTTAAAAAAAATTAAAGATATTTGAATAATTTATTCAGAATCAATTTTAGCTGTGTAAATTACCATAAAGAACATTGCCTTTCAAAATTAAATTATTGATAAATTTGTATCTAATATTTAAAAAGTAAAATATATTATTTAAATTATATATATGATTAATTATAAAAATTTGAATTATATTAATATTAACAATTTTGATTTATATAAATAAATAACTCAATATATCTTAGTTCAAATAAATTTAATAAAAGAGAAAGATTTAAATCTTAAATATCAAATATCAATTTTACAATAACTAATGAAGATAATAATGTATAAATTAATCTCTAATGACATCATGAACATAAATTATATCTAATAAAGATGTTAAGCATTGCTTAGAAATTTCGGCAACATAAAAAATTTAGCAATGTAACAAATGATTCAAAATCTCTCTCTCTCTCAACTTTTACAATAATCTTTGTAATGACCCTCAATTTTAAATTAAATTAAATTAATCTTTCTCTACCAATATTATTTTATTTAAATTAGTTTTATAGCAAGTACTAAGTGAAGGGTGATAGTTGGCAAGAACTTATTCTAATAACTTTTTTGAGTATCTAAAGTTTGAATTTTATTAAGAAAAAGAAAAGAAAAGAGAGTTTAATTTTATTTTTATTAAATTTTGTGCCTTTTTTATAATTTTTTCTTGAATTTTTTTTTTATAATTTTCCCCATATGCCTTTGTGATTTGAATGCATAAGCTGCTTGTGATAGCTTTGCAAAAAAAAAAAATTAATTAATTTTTTTTTGAAAAATTGACATTTGAATAATTGATTGTAAAATTGATTTTTCGCCTCAAAAAATTGATTAAATGAGCAATCCAAACATGCAAGAAGTGTATCTCATGCGCTTTGGTGAAAGAAATCCCACAATTAATAAATTATATTAATATTAATTAATTCTATTGAAAAATATTATGGTAGTTATCAGTTTTGGGATTTCATCTTTATAATAAATTAATTCATAAGCCTTCAAGATAGAGGATTAAGTTAAGTTAATTGTGGGATTTAATTTCATCTATCCTATAATTGTAGCAAAAAATTTTGATATTATGATTTGATTATTATTTTTAAAATAAAAATCACTACAAAATTTAAAGTATGAGCAATGAATCATCTTCTCATTCAACAACAACATTGACCTCGTCTGATTTCTGTTCTGCATTGAAATGGATCATATAGGATTTTGGTCCACCAGGCTTTGTTTGATTTGATCATAGTCATATAGCATTATAATTATTTTTCAAAAAGAAAAAAGACTAACATTGTTAAATTTAAAAATGATTCAAAAGTGATAACAATTAACTTTATTTATAGGATAAGAAATGAATAAAAATTTGCATAGTTTGAATTGATTTTAAAAAGTAATTTAAATGTATAAAGTTATCTAAGTTTTGCCATATTTTCAATTTGAATGTTTTTATAATTAAAATGACTTCATGATAAGAAGACAATGATCTAACAAATAAAGTAAATGCCATCTTTTCTTTTGCCTGTTTCTTTTCCCTACAAAAATATTTTACAAGTCTATCCATTATGTTAAAATAAATATAGCTACTATAGTATTTTTTTTCCACTTTAGTATGTCAAAATAAATAAGATATAGATAGATGCATCATTGCGTCGGCTAAAAAAAATTAGAGACAGATGTAACTTATTTAGAAGGATATTACCTAAATTTTGTTTATCTTATAAGTTATAGGACGACTAAGGATTTACAGAAAATAGAAGGGGTTGAATTAGTAAATTCATACCAACCAGGAATATACCTCCAGATAAACCAAAAGAACAATCTCCCGCGTCCAATTCAGACCAATTATGAAACAAAACGGATAAAGCCCAGGAATCTCTCTCTTCGTCAGCAAATTTTCATCTAAATGTGTATAAAAGGTCCGAGTTTTGTTCTCTCTTAAACAATCAACATAATTTCTCGACGGATATTTAATATCTCGCCTTCTTCTTTAGATTCTAGTGGGTTTGTTGTTTATCCTTTGATCTATTCCTCAATTATATTATTTAGTTTTCGAGGAGGCCACATTTTAGGGTTCAAACACGCCGTCTCCATCAAAGACCAATAAACGTGCGTGCCCTTTGATCCATTCTAAATAAAATCTTCCTTCAGAAAAGATCATAGCTTTGTTATTTATAGCCAAAGATTCTTCTGGGTATTTGTGGGTTTTTTTTTCTCTTCTGATTTTGGTGATTTCTGACGAGTTACAATGGCTGCTTCCGTTGCTGGAGGTATTGGTAGTAACAGGTCATGTTCTTCCTGGATTCAATTTAAAAACAGTGAAAAGAAGCAGAAACGATTGAACAGAGTTAAGATTTCGTGTTCTTCCTCTTCTTCTGTGATGGATCCTTATAAGACCTTAAGAATCCAGCCTGGTGCCTCTGAATCTGAGGTTAAGAAAGCTTTTAGACAGCTTGCCTTGCAGGTTTGATTCTCAATCTCAATGCCATAATTGTTATCCAGAAGTTTAGGTTGTTGTATGCACGCATGATGTTTGATATTTGGCTTCCAATTTGATTTTTCGTTTTTGGGTTTACACTTCAAAGTTATTCCTCTCACCAATATCGGGGTTTGGTTATATTGGGATTTCTTTTTTCTAATGGAAAATACTGATTGGTTGTTTTTTTTTTTTTAAAAAATTATGCATCAGTTCCATCCAGATGTATGCAGAGGAAGCAATTGTGGTGTACAGTTTCACGAAATCAACGAGGCTTATGATGTGAGTTATCTTAATCCCTTCTCTCTAGAATTTTCATAGTTCTGTAGGTGAATTGAATATTGGTTAATCATTTCTCTACACTACATTGAAATTGAAAGAGAGTGAGAGAGAGAAGAGAGAGAGAGAGAGAGAGAGAGAGAACTACTGCTTCTGAAGGAGCTCCTTATCGAACTCAATGGCTGTTCTGTGATTGTCATATTTTTGTTTTTGTAGCGAATTGAATATTTAATATTGCATCAGTGGCACGTATGATTCATTACTCATTGCAGAACCATAAGAGTGAAGATAAGATCAGTCAGTTGATGTCTATATATACTTCCTTTGGTCTTAATTATATATTTAGATTTGTTAAAAATACATAAATTTCCAATTTCACCCATTTTTGGGATCATTACCATAATAAATTGATGTATAGGAGTTCAAAGGATGCTAATAACTTATTGCAATTAAGGAGTTTTAAGCACCCACAATTTTGCCCTATAATTAGGATTGTCTTCAAAATTTTGCCCCATAATTAAGACCAGGGAGAGCATATATATGTATATATCTAATTACTAGACATCCATCTTGCTTTCACAAATTTGCGGTTTTATGTTTATGTGAAAATGAAGCTGCTGAAGATTGAAGAAGTGAGTAGGAGTTAATTGTTGAACAATTTGCAGTTGATTGTTGGAACTAATGTTGAAAGAGAACAGTAATGGAATGGTTAAGTGAATGAAACTTATCTCATCCAAGGCTTACACATATCTGCCACACACACACACACACACACACACACATACATGATTTGGTCATGTTATTGTTGGTTAGTTGAATTTGAATGAAAGCAACAACTTACGTTGAAAATGTATGGTGGCAGATAGTGATGGAGAATTTGAGAGGAGGAGCAAATGGAGTGAAATGTATGGTGATGATGAAGATGGAGAGAATGATGAATCAATGAGAGGAATGAACGATCCAGATTGGGACTTGTGGGAAGAGTGGATGGGATGGGAAGGAGCTGGAATCCGGGACTACTCATCTCATATTAATCCCTACATTTGATCATTTTCTCGTCGCTTTGATGGCTCTCAATCTTCACAAGCCATGTTAATCCTCAACCAATTCAAATTGGGGTGAGATGTATCTAGTGGTTGATGTCCTCACTAATTCAAGTCAAATTGGATCCATTGGTTCAGATCTATTGGTGGTTGGTGTTCTTACTAATTCAAATCCAGTCAGGTTGATCAGATAAGATCATATGTATATGGTGGTTGGTGTGATTCCTAATTCAAAGCTCAATCAATGTGTATGGAGTGGTTGGTGTTTGTATATAGTGTCGGTAGGTCGAAGGTCACTCTCATCTGATCAATAATTGGAGCAGAGTGAGCAAGTGACTTTTTGTGTATATATATGAATTATGAATACATTTCAAAAAGGCAAATCCATACTTTCATTTTCTTCATTTGGTTATGTTTTCCCATCAGCTAGGCTAGGTGCTATATCATGTCATATATATATATATATATATATATTATTCTTGTAAATTATTAAAACTTGAGAGAGTGACAAGTGAAGTAGACATGACCTATGAATTATAATTATTACAGATAAGGGCTGTAAAATTTTTAGAAATTTCAGAAAGTGACATGAGTTCGTACCCCACTTGCTTTTCTGATCCTTTCTTAACTCTCGTTGGCCAGCTGGGGCATAATAGGTTTTCAATGTGTAAATGGTGTGAATAGTAGTGAGGACAAGAAGAAATGTAGCTGCCCCAACTTTGAGGAGCATCCACGTGTCAGGAATGAACTTGCTAAACACAAAAGCCTAAATAGGATTTTGATGGTGTATCTGATCCGAGGTCCTAGCAGTTCCAGAAAACTCTGGAAATGATGCCACTTCATGGTCCGCCATCCTGTCACTGGAACACCATGCTGCTTCACTGCGTTCAATTGCACACACATAGCACTGTATCTATTATCCATATTTTCAGCCCCGGCTGTGATAATCTGGAACAAGGCCAGTTATTTCTGGTCGCTGATCCCAAAATCTCCATCTGCTACAATAATGTTCTTTGATTTAAGCAGTTGGATGTCTTGAACAGAACAGACTAGGCCTTTTGAGAAAATGCGCGTAGGAGGTGAACTTGTAGCTGATTCCTGTTAATCCGAGTTGCTCCCAAGCAATGAAATTCCTCCACTTCTCTTCCGTTCCTTCTTTTATGCACAGCTTCGGGATTATCAGCTTCTGATCCCTTTGCTTAAAATCTATATAAAAACCGAACCTCTCCACAAATTCCCTCAGTGCAGAAGCCACAATTCCTTGTTTTGTTGTCTGCATTATGAGCGAGATTTTAAAGGTGAATTACTAATTAAGTGATAATTCAATAGTAATGAAGATAAATTACTTCAACATTACTGGTAGAAGCGTTTATAATGGTTTGCGAAGTGGAATGAATTTCGAGTCCCACAGCTTGGAGCTCCGTGGCGCAGCGCTTCAGTTCTTGTTTAGCTTTCATGGATGTCACGTCTTTGGTCATAGGGATCTGGGGAGCACGAGTGCATGAGATGAAGGAAATGAGAAACACCCTTGGAGAAGCCAGCGCTGGCAACCTTGCATCCAAAGAGTGACTCGGCAAGTTTTTCAGGAGAAAGTTCTTTTTCTGGAGAAGCTTCTAGTGACAAAAGTTCGAGAACGAGGAAAGGGATTTGGTTCTCGAGCAGCGTAAGATCAGTGAGAACACGTAAGATCTTTTTCTTGCCGTCGGTAAAATCCAGAGAAGGATCACTCTGATTGCGACGGAGCGGCGGATCTGGGATGACATTTTCGTGGAGTTTGAGCAGAAGCTCCAAGAGAAAGCAGCCATCAAGTAGCATTATTCTGGCAAGCTCCTCTGCTCCCAATTCCATTGTCTCCCCATCGGCATAGCTGGCTCGAATTATACTGTCAAAGCCTATCAGTAGCTCACAGCAACTTCTAAGGGTCATGCACTGCAAGTTTCCAGTGGGACGCGAAAGAAGATGGTGCATGTAGCGCCATTTGGCCTCTTCCATGATTTGCAGTTCGCTTTTGGTTCCCCTGTGAATGGGTCCCATGGCTGCAAGTTGAGGCCTGGAACCGAGGCCTGGAACTCGTTGCTTCTCTGGAACCCTCCAAATACTGCACGTCTTTACGTTGTTTTCATTCATGAATTGCAATATCATTTCAATCTTAATGATCCATTCATCGTCTCTCGACCCTGACATTAGGCCTTATACGTACGATTTATTAAGTTTATTAGTCAAACCAAATTTTCAAAATGAAATAGAAAGAATGACATGCTGGGTATACTGGGAAATTCATTTCAATGTACAATGAACATGACTACTTTAGTTATACTTTATTGATAAATAAATTTACAAAAAAAAAGTAATTATTTTTTATTTTGTTTTAATCAGTAGTCATTTTTTAATATATAATAATCATTGAGAATAAATATGATATTTTGTCAAAAACCAAAATGACACAGGCTGGAGATTGAATAATAATTATTGCATTTCATGATAAGTGATATTTTTTGGCAGAATGAAAATTCCCAAAAGATTGAATTAATGATGATAAAGTTTTTGACAAAATTTTTAAGAAATGAATTATAATAAATATCAATTTACACAGTTACAAATAGAAAATACTGTTATAATCTTAGATATATATATTTAATATTTAAATACTTATTTATAATTGAAACTTCTTAATGTGTAATTATTTTGATTGATATTTTTAATTTATTTTTTTTAAAATTTTTTTTGATAATTTAACTATTATTAATTCAATATTTTAAAATCTTACTATAATTCTTCCTTTATTTTTTTTTTTGGGTCATTATCCCAAGTTTAAAATCCATGGTCTATTAATTTGATTTGAAAATGTATCTTTAAGCAATTACTCCTAGTTTGGCTGGAGAGACTAAGGAGGCCATACCCTTCTTTCCAAATTAGGGATTTTAAATATTTAAGCTGTTAATTTTATTATATTTAATATACTTTTCTCCAATTAAATTAAAACAAATGAATTTTAAAATATTAATAATAATTTTTAGGCAATAAATAATATATAATAGATTCATATGTCTTATTTTAATAAGAAAACAAATACTTTAAGTAGACAAGATTAAGGGCATATTTGATCTCTTTTAAAAAATAAAAAAAATTATTTTAGTAAGTATATTGCATTTAAATGTTTTCAAAAGGTTCTCATTTTTTGTTTTTTAAAAAAGATGGAAACAATTTAAATTGTTTTCACTTTTTTTATTTTTTAAAGCACACTATATTTGACTAATATAAATTATTTTCAATTATCATCAACCATATTCCATTATTTTTTTTATAGGTATCATAGGTTATTATTATTAACCACTAGCAACTACCATTATCCATCATTTTCTAAATTTTAAATTTTTTTTCAAAATTAACATGGTCTTTCATTTTCTAAATTTTAAAATTGTTTTGAAAAAATAGTTTGTAAAAATTGGTTTACAAAATAGTTTTCAAAAAATAAAAAAAAATATAATTTTTTGTCCCTCTACTTTGCACAAGTTTTTATACAAGCCTCTTACTTTCTTTTGATGTTCCAAATTCCTATACTTTTTGTTATCTATAACATTACTTTTTATATTTTTAGAAGGACTTTGATGTGATACAAACAGTGTTGAAGATACTAGCATGTATTAACACCATTAAGTTTGGAGAGATTTTTATACAGACCTGTTGCTTCAAGTCATCTATATTTTATTTAATAAAATTTCATCTATTCAATCAAATAAAAAAAGTTACGTCAGATAATAAAATGCTGACCTGGAATTAAAAACAAAAACCCTCTCAGTATCAAACGATGAGCAAATCTGGGAGAAGGGCCAAGCCAAAGATAGTCAATCCAACCGGCAGCGAAGAGGGAAGCAGATGTGGGTGAAGGAGAAAGGGCTTCTGGGCACAGAAGGATTCAGAGCAAAATTCCCATTATTATATAGAAACAGAGGGCCACGCGATATACTTGACTTGATGATCGGAAAAGTTGGAAGAGATGAAAAAATCAAAAAAAGACCAAGGGGGACGCGCTTGTTCAGCAAAAGATATAGTTTTTTTATAATGTTTGAAGACCTGAATGGTTAGACCAGTCGAACAATCATTTAAAAAAAAAAATTAATTTGGTTCAATCATTTGACTTATTTGAAAGTTGATCTAAATTGGCTTACTTTGATTTGAGTGGTTTCTGAAGATCTAAAGTAAAAATCCAGAACTCAAAGTAGTTGAATCATTTTAAACCATTTTTAAATATATATATATATATATATAAATGTTATTTTTTATTTAATTATTATATTATTGATTTAACCATCAGTCTAACCAGTTGAATCATGAGACCCGTAACTCACTAATATTTTTGATTTATTGTCTGATTCGTTTTTTAAAACATTGGTTTTTTTGTTATCCCTCCACAAACATGCTAAATTTCAATTCATTCCCAATGAGGACAACATAGAGGATGTGCAATCTCTTATGGAGACCCTATTTGCAGATGATAAATTTAGCTTTGAATGAGATTGAGATCAAACGGATCTGACCAGAAAAAGCATAGCTTGTGAGTTCGAGAAAAAAGGAAATTAAAATTGTTCTTTTTATGCTTCCTGCTCAACAATGTAGAGAAGTCGACATAGAATAAACTATTTTATTTTTTTATGGATGGAACATAATAGAGGATTTAAACTATCTAAAATAAATAAATAATATTTTATTATCTCAATTGAAAAAATATGAGAAAATTACCTTCTATCTTCATCTAATGGATTGTATTTGATTTTTTTTTTTGCTAAAGTTTTTTTTTTGGCTGAAGTTAGTATTTTTTTATGATATGATAATGGTTACTGTCTTTTTTTTTTTTTTTACTGAATAATGGTTACTGTCATTTGTTCTTTCTTTTTATATCTAATTAGTTTTTCCCCACTGAGCTTGAGTTTTGAGGCTGCCACTGCACATAAAGTCATAACCTATCTTTAGAGTGATAATCAACACAAAAAGTCATCCTAAAAACCATTTAAGTCACATCCCATGTATAAAACATGTACCACAAAACATCTCATATTTCCATAACTACAAGAAGTTGACATTGGAAATCAAGGTTGATTGTTCTTTGGAGGAGTTGCATTAATGGACTTAGAATGCCTCAACTTCGTTGCAGGTTGCTTATTGAGATCCTTGCAAGTCCTTCAATTGTGTCCCTACTTCTCACAACTTGAACATTTAAGATTTGTATTTTCTCTTGTCATCTTCGTTAATGTTGCATCCTCATCTACCCCTCTCGTTTGTTTCCTTAAATGTAGGTGGCTTTTTTATGGTCTTATAGTCACTAAACAAATAGTTGTCTACAAGCTGCATTTCTTAATTTCATTATAATGATCGTTCATATTATGATATTGCTCCTTGTAATCGTCATCAATTGTTACCCTTGCCTTTTTCCTTGCCTTGAATATGCCTTTCACATAGACACATTAACCATATAACAGTCCCTTAGTGCAACAATAATATCAAACAGTTTAATGTTTTTGTTTGCCTTCACGATGCCAACTATCTTTCTTGAAATCAACTTATAAGAAGCCATTTTCCCATTAATGGACAACTCACATGTGTGTTTAGACCCAAATGTCTTTAAACAATATGTCAATTGATCAACAACTTTACTCACAAGAATTAACCATTTGTATTTCTTTTATACACACTTAACTCGACACTGCACCTTATCATTCTTTATAAGCTTCACATCCATTAAAGTAAGGCATATTCTCTTAGTGCATCCTTAAACTAAGTGAAGTAAACTCTCCATGCCTGACTTGAATTGAAACTTTTTGTGCGTATCAGAAGGTTGTATTTTTCATACTTACCTTCAGGCACACTCTCATGTTGATAGGATTCAAGATAGGTAAAGAGAATAAGGAAGATAAATTTTTATTAAAATATGAAATTATAATCTTTTTTTATAACAAAACAAGCAGCAGGTTAGCTGCTTATGCTAATACAGTCTAAATCCAAAAGCAAATTAATATCCTAAGTTATGCTACGTTTATAGAAACCTGGTCATTTTTGAGCTGTTTGCCGAGCTAATAAATCAACAACTCTATTGGCCGTGCGATACACATAAATGAAAGAGACTTTCCACTCTTGTTGAAGCATCGATATGATCTCTTCCAATGGCAACCTGTCTTGCTGAAGATTGAAATCTCCTCCATTAATAAGCTCCATCACTTTCTGTGCAGCTGAGGCAATAATTATCATATGTTTATCCAATTCCCAAACAAAATTAAGTCCTATTAGTATAGCCCAAGTCTCCATGTTGAAGCTATCCATAACGGCATGACTGTGTGTGAAGCCTTAAATAAAATTGCCTTGGTGATCTTAAATAACACCACCACAGCCTCCTTTCACAAGAGTAAGAATATATGACCCATCTACATTAACCATGAACCAATCCTTACGGGGTGGAAGCCATCGGTTTACCTCACTCCTTGGTTTGATTCCAAACCAGTTCAACTTCCTGCTTTGAAGAGATAAATCCCTTAAGCTTTTGAGAACTGCAAATGTCTCAGTCATGATGCCTTCATTTAATATAGACTTGCCTTTGAAAATTCAAGCATTCCTCAGCTTCCACAAGAGCCAGCAGATAGTAGTGAATATGGCACTCTAATCCTCAATTGACTCATTCCCAGAATATCTTAACTTCCACCTTAACTAATCCTTTAGGCCTAGAGAGAAAATATATGACGTTTCCCAGGTTTCACCATACCTCTCCATAATTCATAAGTTAGTGGGCAATCTCAAAGAACATGCATCAAATTTTCATTCTGCAGTAAACAACATGAACATGTACTATCGTTTGTCATCTTCCTCTCGCACCTCACCACATTTGTGAGAAGCCTATCATGAGAGCACAATTATAGGAAGGTCTTGCATCGCTGAGGAACTGTAAGCTTCCATATTCTATTCCAAGAGAAACTGGTGTCCTGTTTGGATGGATAAATAGCATTATAAGCAGTTTTGATAGTAAACAAACCGTGTTTTTCCCATTTCCATTGAATATCATTGTTGCCTGCCATCTTAATTCCTTCCTCAACCATATGCCAGATTCCCTTAATTCCCGACCAAAGATTAGAACTAAAGTGTTCAGTATCAATAATAGGAAGAAGATTCGTAGCATACTTATATTTAGCTTTAACAACACGTACCCATAAATCATCAGGCTTTTTGATAAGATTCTATTCGAGTTTCATCATAAAGGCTTGGTTCTGACCTCTTGCATATCTAAGACCTAGTCTTCTATATTTCTTCAATTCACAAACTTTATCCCAAGCAAGAAGGTGGCTCTTCTTTCTTTCATCTATAGAACCCTATATGAATTCTCTATCACACCGATCTGAGGAATTACAAGTGCTAATCGAAAGCAATAAGGTTTGCATGGAATAACAAGGGATTGCCGAAGTGATAGATGACACAAGAGTTACCCTTCTAGCCATCAACAAAGCAGAGGCCTTCCAACTAAAGAGTCACTTCTTAACCTTATCAACCACTTCACCAAAAGTCTCCTTAGTAACCCGTTTATGATGGAGATTTACACCAAGATATTTACCCAAGTCATCTGTTCTAGAGAAACCCAAGAATGAACTCAATTCTTCACGTTTGCAATTATGAATATTATTAGAGAAAAACATTTTGATTTTGCTAGCATTCACCTTCATTTCCGAGCTTGCACAAAAGCACTTAAGTAATCCTTTATAACCATAGCTTGAGCCATAGAAGCCTCTGCAAAAAGTAAACTATCATCTACAAAAAAAAGTGGGAAAATAGAAGGGTCAGTTTTACCTAACTTAATAGGCTTCCATTCTTGCTTTGCCATTCCTTGCTGAATAAGATGAGCAAGTCTCTTAATACAGATAACAAACAAGTAAGGAGAGATGGGATCTCCTTGACGAACCCCTCTGGTAGGAGTAAATGAATCAGTCCTTTTGCCATTCTAAAGAAGTTGCATAAAAGTAGGCACACCACATAATCAGTTCAACCATATGACTAGGGAACTGTAACTCCTTCAAACAAGATTGCAAGAACTTCCAATTAACTCAATCATACGCTTTTTTGAAGTCAATATTAATAGCCACAAAACTTTTTTTCCCTCTCGTATGCCTCATAGAATGAAGCAATTATTGAGCCACTATGATATTATCAAAACTATGTCTGTTAGGAACAAAACTACACCGATTCGGAGAGATAATACTCGATAGAAAACTTTCATATGAGAAGTAACCAGTTTAGTAATTATTTTATACACCACATTACACAAACTAATTAGGTAGAGATCTCGAATAGTTTTAGGAGGTCTCTCTTTGGGATCAAAATAAGTAACGTCTTAGTAAGATTAGCAACAACTGGGAGGTTCAAGAAAATGTACTTAATAAGTCTACAAACAGGAGGTCCCACCCACCACATTCCAGTTCCACTCATTCTGATAAAAAAAAAAAAAAAGCTCCACAACCATCAAGCTTCGGAGCCTTCATACCCCCCATTTCCTTAATAGCCTCCCAAATCTCTAAATCCGTAATATTTCGACCAAAAGTAGTAATGACATTCTCATCAATATTCAGATATGAGATATTACACTCAAAAGGTGGAGAATTTTTCGTATCATTTATAAATATAGAGGAAAAATAATCAATAGCCATACCTTGAAGTGTGCGTCATCATAAATCCAAGAGCCTTCATTATTGCATAAAGCTCCAATTTTATTTGCTCGACATCTATTATTGGTTATAAAGTGAAAGTAGCATGAGTTTTTATCACCAAGGAGAGCACAATTACTTTTAGCTTGCTAAGCTTAAAGAATGCTATCTTGTATCATTACTGTTTCCTGTTACAACCTAAGTTGCTTCTGGAGCTCCTCAAGATAATTCTTGTTTCCACCATTACCTAAAGCACAAGTAATTCCATCAAGCCGAAAGATAAGTTCTTTTTTTTTTCTTTTACTTGCATGCCCAAAGACTTCTTTATTCCACTTTTAACAATCTATTGTAAAGGAACTAATTTGATTTGACCACTGCTCATCTTCCCTCCAAGACCTCTTCACAAACTCATTAAACTTATCATGAAGCACCCAAAAGGCGATAAATCGAAAAGGTCTATCTGACACACCCTGATCATGCAACTGCGTCTGAAAACGGACTAATAAAGGATGATGACCAAAGAAAACCAGTGGAGATGGGTTACAGAAGCATTCAAGAATTTCTCCAACCAATCTGAGTTGGCCACAACATGGTCAACGCGGCACTCTAAGTCACCTCGACTCCAAGTAAAAGTCAGGCTAATAAAACCAACGTCATTCAAAGAGCATTGTTGCATGAAACATGACATAGCAGAAATCTCTATCCACCCCTATAAGATAGACAGCACTAGATCTATGCTCGTGTTGCATGAGTGTAGCCTTAAAGTCATCCGCGATGCTCCAAGGACCTGTAACTCTATCACAAATTCTTCCAAGTGATTGCGACAGACTGCGCCTATTATTAATATTAGGACTAGTGTACACAAATATCATAAACCAAGTTTCCTTCTTCACGTTCTCAAAGTGTATATGAATGAACTGAAGATTTTTCTCCAACACCATAACCTTTAAAGCTTCTCATTTCCACTTGATGGACCCATGAAGTCACAAGGCCTAGTATCCAAAATAGCAAAAGAATTCAGACTATTAAAAGAATTGTGCCCATGATTTGAAGTACTTGCAAAATCTCTTCTCGCCACGCGTTGCCCAACAGCTGGAGCAATGTTCTCCTTTCCTCTCCCTCTAACCCTCATAATTGCCTTTCTTTTTTCCCCAACCAGGACCCATACTAATTTGAAAGCATTAGTCTTAACTTCAATACCAAAATCATGGGATTCCTCAATTGACTTTCCTTTTTTATTTATACTTTTCCCATTATCCCCATGTTGCCTTGAATAATCACCACGTGATCCCAATTTTTACTCTCCAAACACCTTATCATTCTCCTTAATTTTTGCATCTTGATAAAGAGATCCCTTAGAATTTGATTTATCATTTCTGTTGCGAAAATCCCGCTTAACCAATAACTCATGTCCATATCTAGTCATTAGAGACTCACACTCAACCTTGCCAGAAACCACCACTCTCTCCGCCATTGGTTCAACATGTTTCCACCCAGAATTCACCTGATCATTTTGTACCACATCCTTGACCTCACTTGTGTTCAGGTATTGGGCAAGAATTATATGGCAAACCTCTTGATGGTGTCCATATTTTCCACAATGGAAGCAAACCAAATGCAACCCTTCATATTGAATCTTATATTCCTCCCCACACCAAGTAAATAATGGAAGGAGAGGTTGACTTAGATCAAGTTCTACACAGACTCGACCAAAACCTCCTTTATCAGAAATTGAAGTTGATAAGTCCAATTTCAAGGTATCACCCACCTTATTACCAATCCTCTGAAGGTGTTCAATATTGTACATTTCTATAGGGATATCCAGTATTCTGATCCATTCAGCAATTCTATGCTGTCTCTCAGCTTTCCAAGGGTTGAAGTTTGGACGCCATTTTTGAACTAACAAATAATGGTCATCAATCATCTAAGGTCCCTCCTGATAAGCATATTCCAAAACTTCTTGGGTAGAGAATGAAATGATAAAATAACCATTACTCAAAGGTGTGATCCGCATAGGCTCTTGATTCTTCCACATCCAAGTCAAGTGAGGACGTAAAAATCGTAACGAAATATTTTTTCCCAGAAGCTTAATGATCAAAGCATTTACCCAAGGCCTGCACCATGCCTCATATTCTTCCTTTGAAACCTTAAGCTCTGGTATCCGTCTTTTGCCCGATTCCATTACCTCCTCGTCCATATCGAAATGCTTCGCCGCTGCCACATGCTCCTGCTCTTTCAGTTTAGCTAGATAACCCTTCCATCCATTTATAATATCATAGTTTGGTTCATTCTTCGACAAGAAGCCAACAAAATTTAAACTCAATAGTGAGTCTCTATATGAAATAACTTTCCTTGGATTTTGTGACCCTTTCTAATTTTGATCCTTATCTACCAGCGTAGGACTCGAGAAGATCATCTCACCACTCTCCCCATCATTCTGACCTCCTAATCCACCCCTTGGCCCACCACTGCTGCCCTCACTATTACCAGACATTCTCTCACAATTCGAAGATCCTACTCGAATATCTCTCTACCTCAATTCTGACCCTTTCTTTTTTATGAAAATTATAATCTAACTTTATATATTAATAAAAAAATATAAAGCTGATAAAAAAATAAGAAGATAATTTTATTCAGATAATATAAAATAAAAATTTTACTCTATACTTCTTTAATAGTCATACTTAAAAAAATCTTCAAAAAGTCAAAAATCTATTTTATTTATGGCATGCTAGCTTTTAAATTATTAATCATATTTATAATACTAAATACAATTCAAAATAATTGAATATCTAATAAAATTTAAATAATTATATATTTGGATAAATATCCAAATAAAATCTAATAATATTATTAAATAAAAAATATTTAAAATAAATTAAAAATAATACTTATTCCTAACATTTCTCTGACTTCCTAAATCACCCATTATCTCTCATTAATCGGTACTCTGTCACATTATCATCATCACAAGATACTTCATCGTCATGAAGCTCATCAGATTTGTAATCAGGTAATAAAGTTAATATCTTCTCCTCTATAACCTCATGTAAGTTCCTATCCTCAACTAATTGATCAGGTGCAGCTATCATTTATCGCCTACTACTTCATCTAACATATCACGAACACCAACACCAACACCAACATACTGGTTAAAATAACGATCATCAATATGTTCAAAATCACTAATATCAATGTCTGGCAAATTCTCCTTTCCACTACCCTTCCCTTCGCTACTGTCATTATATTCATTCTCCAGTCCATATTATACCTTGCAGCAAATTAGAAAACTTCAATAATCATTCTTAGTAGAAAAAGAGAGCAAAAGACAGAGCCATATAAAATGCAGAGCGACGAACATACCATAAGTGTGGAGGATAATAGACCAAGTGTATACAGACGATGATCAGAGGCAATGATGAACCAATAAACATATTCCAAAATCGATAATCACAAGACAAGTGCGGAGGAGTGCAATGCCGATTCTTGCCTCGTTGGACTCAAGGGATACAACACACAGAGAACAGAGACGACAAATGAACGATCCTCACTTCTGTTGCACGTGTCAAATGTTGAAGTCTTGGCTCGTCCAAAACATTGTCCGGTGTTCATTCACCACCGTTGACTATTGCGGAGGCATCATCCGACGGTCTTTTCCGGCATCCTGGGGTTGTGGGGTCACTGGGTCCCGATTTCTCTTTTCCACGTCGTTTGGTGCCAAGGTTGTGCCTGGAAAATACTTGTTAATATATTGCTGATCGTTTCATACTGAGAGGGTATTTTTTAATTCCATGTCAGCGTTTTTTAATCTAATCTAACCTTTGCTGATTGAAAAGTTACATCTCAGGACCAAGTTAACCCCTTAGCACAAGCTTAACAGTATTAGTGGACTTATTAGTATTTTTAATAGCGTTTATCACATCAATGTCCCTATAATATATAGGAATCATATTGCAGATGGGGAAAACTACATGGGTTTGGGACGCAAAAAGAAAAAAGTACAAAGACCTGTAGAGAGAGAGAGTGCAGAGAGAGATAAGAATCAAGAGAGAGTTTCCGAAGAGAGAGAGAACAAAACCAAACAGACTCTACATGTAAGTTTTCTCTTTTAAGGGCATCACTTATTTTAACCAATTTCACTTGGTAATCGTGCATTTAAACGCTTTAATTTGAACAAGAATTCATTCATCCATTCTTACCGGCAAAAATATGAATTTATAAAGCTACTTCGAGAGCTACACTAATAAAAAAAGGCAAGTCAGAGATGGCCCCATTCAATTTTGTTATTAGATATTAACAAAAATTGATCTAGTTATTACAGATTTGGCCTTAAAATCTACAAGACTGTAAAACCAAATTTTGCTACCATATGAAAAACTTGTTGACAAGCAATTTATAAATATTTTTATTGGCATTCCTTATACCTGAAAACATGCCTTGACTCTTTCAAAATCAAACTCACCTAAACTCTATTCCAAAAAAAAAAAAATTCCTTGTTGGATTTGCTCAATTTGTAACCTCAACCGGCCAGGAAGTGGAAGCTGGATTATAGAATTCAAACTTTCAACGTACAAGAACTTCCTTGAAAACCATGTGATTTTGGATTAAATGGATGCAACCACGTCGTCTACTCAAATTATACAAACTAGATACAAAACATGGGACGTCTTCAAATTCAGATGTGGCACTAGAAGAAGCTTTGGTTTTCATTAATAATAAACAAGGACTCTTCAATGTTTGTTGTTCCCCCATTAGGTTTACTTTTAGCTAAATTCTTTCATGCTCAATATTTCATGGATAAACATTCAGTCCCCTGACTGTTACAAAACCTACATTGGACAGAATTAGCTTTCTTTCATTTCCCTCTCTCCCCGCCTCCTCTCCACTTCTCATCTCAACCATCAAATCATTTTTGAATGCTTGAAATTTAATATTTTATAATCTTAAATTTTGAATTGTAAATTAAATAAAATTAATTATATCTTAAATTTATTTATTTTTTCATAAATTTAATGTTTTAATAATAAAAAATGATTTTATAAAACGAAAAATCTCAACCATCCAAAGATGAATTTGATGGTTGAGATGAGGAATAAAAAGGAAGTGGAAAGTGGGAAAATTAAGAAAAGCCAACTCTCACGTAGACAATGCCACTTTTCTTGGTAGATACACTTTTGTACAATATATTAAATAATAATACTATCTTGTTTTATTAAAAAACAAAAGTATGATTCTCATATAACTCGTGTCTATGCCTTAGAGATTATGGCAAAATGTTCCAAATTATGTAGATTTTTTTTAATATTCCTTATTAAATACATATTTTTCATTTGTATAAATTATTTCAAAGCTTTATACAAGATGATTAATCAAATACATTCGGACTATTTTTTATTGATAAAATTTTTTTGGGGTGAGTTTTTTCTCTTTTTTGTAGAAATGTTTAAATTAGTTTAGTATTATTTTTCAGCTACGTCTAACAAGCCTCAAAGCTCTGAGTTTATAGAAATATCAATACGAATATATTGATATTCATAGCAGGATTCAAAGTTCGAACCTATACTTTTAGAGTATGAGCTGTATCCTCACCAAACTGAACGATATTCATTGGCTGTTTAGGTAAACTTTATTTATGGTATTTACTACCAATCATGTTAGATATATCAACCAAGCCAATGGAAAGTATGACGTTGAATAGAAAGCTGTTAACCATCAAATTTTGCAAACGAGCAAAGCAATGAGCAGTGCTACATGGATTACAATACTCAGAATGACAAGAAGGAAGAACATCTCTGCCATACAAAAAACCAGAGGAGGAAAAGGGAGATATAATAAAATGTTATCACGGCATTAAGCTTTGATTGACTAGTCTAACTGGATTATTAATTAAGCTATTCGATAAATGCAAAGCATAAGATCACTTAGCATAGCCGGATGAGAGTCTTTGGCTGCTTGCTTCATCAGCTCTGTCCAGGTAGTCTTGATGAGACATTTGTTTGGTTACTGCATGGAAACAAAAGTGCAGATCAGTTAAATGGGCATGGATGCACTGTTTGTCCGTTTGACTATCAGAATAATCAACCCTCTTTGAATGCTACATTAAAGGCAATCATAATTCATAACACAAGGTAAAGAAAACATCAGTGAAGGTGCAGAGACGATTGTTCATAATGTCTAACTTGTAATAGAAAGTGCCATAACATGAAGAATAGAATGCACTTATTTTGAGACAAGATAGTTTGTATAGTTCATAGAATGGGTCCACGACTTGGACTCCAAGTAGTATATTTCTTTGCTCGTCAAAAATGAGGTAACTAACTTAGAGCAAGGGACTAGAGACAATTACATAATTTGCACGTGAGAAGCACTGAATAACATGCACCACTATTAAGCAACAACGTACAGACACGTACACAAGACACATACACGGCACGGCACCATCCTATACTGAAAGTACCTAGCACTGTTGTTTTCTTTACACGGTTCTTGAGATTCATCAGTTTGAGGAAGAATTGGCATCTCAGGTTTGGTTTTACTACAAAAATCAGAAGTGTACAACCAATCTGCGGATGGAATGGACACCAGGGTTTTAAGAAAAAATTGGCTTTTGTTACTTTTGAAGATGTCCCAACTTTTGAGGAACCTGGAGCTGGTTGAAAGAGGTTCTAATGGTCGTCTGAAATCATCTTCTAATTCCCAAAAACCATTCTTTGACGTCATCTGACACTCTTCTCTGTACTTTCCTTTCTTCCCTCAAGCTTTGACTGATCATTCCAACGCTGCTCCACTCTTCCTGTCTGCAACTCGCTACTCTTGCTGTCTACTACTCTTTGTGCGACTACAACCTGCTGTGATGCCGTCTTGGTTTTTCATTACACTGACCTTGATTTATAATCTCTTCTCTAATCTTCATCGTCATCCTTCGTCTGTGGGAACAATAACTAAAGCGAAGAAAGAAAGATCAAGAGACACAGGCAAGAGATGGAACTAGTGGAGGGAGGACAATGAAGCCTCAGGAGTGAATAAAGTCAGAAACGAGAAGCTAGAGGGAAGAAAGGAAGGTCTTGGGAGCCGAGAGTGAAGGTGGAAGAAGTGTATCTCATACGCTTTGGTGATAGAAATCCCAAAATGAATAAATTATGTTAATATTAATATTAATTCTATTGAAAAATATTATGGCAGTTATCAGTTTTGGGATTTCGTTTTTTTTATAATAAATTAATTCATGAGCCTTGACGATAGAGGACTAAGTTAAGTTAATTGTGGGATTTAATTTCATCTATCCTATAATTGTAGCAAAAAAATTTGATATTATGATTTGATTATTATGTTTAAACTAAAAATCACTACAAAACATTTAAAGTATTAATTATTAGATATTTTTAACTATGTTTATGTAACATTTTTTGCTAGCATCCCGCGTTTATTTTGTGTACTTGTGTTTATCAAGTGTTATTATGTGTGCGTGCATCTATGCATATACATATTCCTTATGTTAAAAAATGTAAGATATTTTTTAAAGAGTTGGATATTTAAAAATTTAAGATATTTTTAATTTTGAGATATAATCATTGCTTTTTTTTTTTTCAAAAGTGACCTTATTGATGAATGACTTTATATTTATTGTAGAGTATTTAATGGAGATAAATATGAAAAGATAGGGTTAGTTTAAAAGTATGTAACTATTTTATTAAGATAAAATTCAGTTAAAAATGTCTAACATTTTTAAACGGAAGAAATATAATATTTTTATATAATTATTATATCACCGGTTGAATCAAATAAACCATAAGAAGTTGTCAATCGTTACATTTTTTTTTTTACTTAATGTCCTAGATTTTAAAACATGGGAGAATGACAATTAAGGACCTGCTAAGAACATTAATCTCAATTACGGATCGTGAAATTTTGAAATCAGAGTTAAAGACCATGGTCCTTAATTGTGATAAAAAAAATATGATTTGTGAGGTAGATTCACTAACGCAACTTGAGAATTTACTAACCCAACTTGAAAAAATTACTAACTATATTGTGAAAACATAAAACCCTACTTGAAAATGGAATGTTTAACAAAAAGCATCACTTGAGAATTTACTAACTAGATTTGAAAAAATTTCTAACGTATATTGTGAAAAAATGAAACCCCACTTAAGAATCATTAATAAAAAGTAACTTATTCAAATTGGTGTTTTTTATTAAATAATCGATTCCCAAGTGAAGTTTCATGTTTTCACAATATATGTTAGAAATTTTTTCAAGTCGAGTTAGTGAATTTTCAACTGGCACTTTTTGTTAAACATTCAATTTTCAAGTGAAGTTTCATGCTTTCACAATATACGTTATAAATTTTCTCAAATTGGGTTAGTGAATTCTCAAATGGCAATAATGAATCCCACCTCACAAATTATATTTTTTTAATTATAATTAAGGACCATGATCCTTAATTGAGATTTCAAAATTTTACGGTCCGTAATTAAAATTAATATTCTTAACAGATCCTTAATTATCATTTTCCCTTAAAACATTGCCTGACAGATTTGGTGTTTTTCACACTTTTAATAAACCACCACTTTTTTATAGGAAAGTAATGGATGGTGAGAAGCTGTTAAGTTAGCTCCAGCTTAATTTGTAATCTTTGAGCAATGAATCATCTTATTCAAAAAACAAATTAACATTGACCTCGTCTGATTTCGTTTTTTCTTTTGGCGAATAAAAAAAAGAAAGAAGTGGATCATATGGGATTTTGGTCCGCCAGGCTTTGTTTGATTTGATCATAGTCATATAGCATTATAATTATTTTTTAAAAAGAAAAAAAGACTGACATTGTTAAATTTAATAATGATTCAAAAGTGATAACAATTAACTTTATTTATAGGATAAGAAATGAATAAAAATGTGCATAGTTTGAATTGATTTTAAAAAGTAAATTAAATGTATAAAGTTATGAAAGTTTTTCCATATTTTCAGTTTGAATGTTTTATAATTAAAATGACTTCTTAATAAGAAGATATTGATCCAACAAATAAAGTAAATGTCATCTTCTTTCCTTTTGCCTGTTTCTTTACCCTCCAAAAATAATTTACAAATCTATCTATTATGTCAAAATAAATATAACCGCTATAGTATTTACAGAAAATAGAAGGGGTTGAATTAGTAAATTCATACAAACCAGGAACATACCTCCAAATAAACCGAAAGAACAATCTTCCGCGTCCAATTCTGACCAATTATGAAACAAAACGGATAAAGCCCAGGAATCTCTCTCTTCGCCTGCAATTTTTATCTACATGTGTATAAAATGTCTGAGTTTTGTTCCCTCTTCAACAATCAATATAATTTCTCGACGGATATTTAATATCTCGCCTTCGTCTTTAGATTCTAGTGGGTTTGTTGTTTATCCTTTGATCTATTCCTCAATTATTTGAGTTTTCAAAGAAGCCACATTTTAGGGTTCAAACACGCCGTCTCCATCAAAGACCAAATCAACGTGCGTGCCCTTTGATCCATTCTAAATAAAATCTTCCTTCAGAAAAGATCATAGCTTTGTTATTTATAGCCAAAGATTCTTCTAGGTATTTATGGGTTTTTTCTCTTCTGATTTTGTTGATTTCTGACGAGTTACAATGGCTGCTTCCGTTGCTGGAGTTATTGGTAGTAATAGGTCATGTTCTTCCTGGATTCAATTTAAAAACAGTGAAAAGAAGCAGAAACGGTTGAACAGAGTTAAGATTTCTTGTTCTTCCTCTTCTTCTGTGATGGATCCTTATAAGACCTTAAGAATCCAGCCTGGTGCCTCTGAATCTGAGGTTAAGAAAGCTTTTAGACAGCTTGCCTTGCAGGTTTGATTCTCAATCTCAGTGCCATAATTGTTATCCAGAAGTTTAGGGTTTTTTGTTGTATGCACGCATGATGTTTGATATTTGGCTTCCAATTTGATTTTTCGTTCTTGGGTCTACACTTTAAAGTTATTCGTCTCACCAATATCTAGGGTTTGGTTATATTGGCATTTCTTTTTCTAATGGAAAATACTGATTGGTTTTTTTTTTTTTTAATTATGCATCAGTTTCATCCAGATGTATGCAGAGGAAGCAATTGTGGTGTACAGTTTCACGAAATCAATGAGGCTTATGATGTGAGTTATCTTAATCCCTTCTCTAGAATTTTCATAGTTCTGTAGGTGAATTGAATATCGGTTAATCATTTCTCTGCACTACATTGAAATTGAGAGAGAGAGAGAGAGAGAGAGAGAGCTACTGCTTCTGAAGTAGCTCCTTATCGAA
Source organism: Prosopis cineraria (assembly GCF_029017545.1). NCBI lineage: Eukaryota > Viridiplantae > Streptophyta > Magnoliopsida > Fabales > Fabaceae > Prosopis > Prosopis cineraria. Next base: position 34,422,316 of record NW_026555343.1, read on the forward strand.
TTCAATGGCTGTTCTGTGATTGTCATGTTTTTGTTTTTGTAGCGAATTGAATATTTAATATTGCATCAGTGGCATGTATGATTCATTACTCATTGCAGAACCATAAGAGTGAAGATAAGATCAGTCACTTGATGTGTATATATACTTCCTTTGGTCTTAATTATATATTTAAATTTGTTAAAAATACATAAATTTCCAATTTTACCCATTTTTAGAATTATTACTATAATAAATTGATGTATAGGATTTCAAAGGATGCCAATAACTTATTGCAATTAAGGAGTTTTAAGCACCACAATTTTTCCCTATAATTAGGATTGTCTTTAAAATTTTGCCCTATAGTTAAGACCAGAGAGAGTATATATATGTACATATATAATTACTGGACATTCATCTTGCTTTCACAAATTTGCGGTTTTATGTTTTTGTGAAAAATGAAGCTGCTGAAGATTGAAGAAGTGAATAGGAGTTAATTGTTGAACAAATTTGCAGTTGATTGTTGGAACTAATGTTGAAAGAGAACAGTAATGGAATGGTTAAGTGGATGAAACTTATCTCATCCAATGCTTACACATATCTGCCACACATATATACATGATCATGTTATATATATATATATATATATAACACGATTGCACATATCTGCCATATATATGTATTTGATTTGGTCATGTTATTGTTAGTTAGTTGAATTTGAATGAAAGCAACAACTTATGTTGAAAATGTAGGGAAGCAGATAGTGATGGAGAATTTGAGAGGAGGAGCAAATGGAAGTGAAATGTATGGTGATGATGGAGATGGAGAGAATGATGAATCAATGAGAGGAATGAACAATCCAGATTGGGATTTGTGGGAAGAGTGGATGGGATGGGAAGGAGCTGGGATCCGGGACTACTCTTCTCATATTAATCCCTACATTTGATCATTTCCTTGTCGCTTTGATGGCTCTCAATCTTCAGAAGCCATGTTAATACTCAACCAGTTCAAGTTGGGGTGAGATGTATCTACTGGTTGATGTCCTTACGAATTCAAGTCAAATTGGATCCATCGGTCAGATCTATTTGGTGGTTGGTGTTCTTACTAATTCTAATTGAGTCATGTTGATCAGATAAGATCATATGTATATGGTGGTTGGTGTGATTCCTAATTCAAAGTTGAATCAATGTGTATGGAGTGGTTGGTGTTTGTATATAGTGTCGGTAGGTCGAAAGTCACTCTCATCTGATCAATAATTGGAGCAGAGTGAGCAAGTGACTTTTTGTGTATGCGTATGAATTATGAATACATTTCAAAAAGGCAAATCAATACTTTTATGTTCTTCATTTGGTTATGTTTTCCCATCAGCTAGGCTAGGTGCTATATCATGTCAAATATATATATATATATATATTGTTCTTGTAAATTATCGAAACTTGAAAGGGTGACAAGTGAAGAAGACATGACCTATGAATTATAATTATTACAGATAAGGGCTGCAAATTATTAGAAATTTCAGAAAGTGACATGAATTTGTACTCCACATGCTTTTCTGATCCTTTCTTAACTCTCAATGGCCAGTTGGGGCATGATAGGTTTTCACTGTGTAAATGGTCTGAATAGCAGTGAGGACAAGAAGAGATGCAGCTGCCCCAACCTTGAGGAGCATCCACGTGTCAGGAATGTACTTGTTAAATAGGATTTTGATGGTGTTTCTGATCTGAGATCCTAGGATTTTGATGGTGTTTCTGATCCGAGATCCTAGCAGTTCTAGAAAACTCTGGAAACGATGCCGCTTCATGGTCCACCATCCTGTCATAGGAACACTACGCTGTTTCACTGCGTTCAATTGCACACACAAATCACTGTATCTGTTATCCATATTTTCAGCCCCGGCTGTGATATTCTGGAGCAAGGCCAGTAATTTCTGGTCGCTGATCCCAAAATCTTCATCCACTACAATAATGCTCTTTGATTTAAGCAGTACGATGTCTTGAACAGAACAGATTAGGCCTTTGAGAAAATACGCGTAGGAGGTGAACTTGTAGCTGATTCCTGTTAATCCGAGCTGCTCCCAAGCAATGAAATTCCCCCACTTCTCTTCCGTTCCTTCTTTTATGCACAGCGTTGGGATTTTCAGCTGCTCGTCCTCTTGCATATGTATATTAAAATCGAACATCTCCACAAATTCCCTCAGCGCAGAAGCCACAATTCCTGTTTTGTTGTCTGCAACATGAGCGAGATTTTAAAGGTGAATTACTAATTAAGTAATAATTCAGTAGTAATGAAGATAAACTAGATTTTGGCCCGTGCTGACGCACCGGAATATTTTTTACTTGTTTACAAGTATTGTAAAAACTTATTTAAGATATTTTTTGAATATTTGTAAGGATCTTTTATCATTTGAAGGTTAAGCATAAAATAAAAAAAATGAAAATTTTAAAATAACTTATTTTTTGTGCACTTGTGATATGTTATTTTATGCATATTTAAATTTAAATAAAAATTATTTTATTTTAAAATTTATTTTACTATTCATTTGTAACAATTCGAAAGATAAAAATGTTTAAAGGATAAAAATAAAAATAATTTATTTTTGTGTACTCAAAATAACATATTTTGTTAATTTACATAAATTAAAGTTTAAATAATAATTTATTCCATAATAAAAATTGGTTGGACCATACATATTAAAGTTTTGACTATACATGTTAATTGTGATATTATTAAGAGTAAAATTAAAAAATTATTGTGATATTATCTTTTATATATATATATATATATATATATACACAATACAATTAAGTCATGATAGGTCTTTTACCTATCATTTTTACTATAAGCCATACATATAATTTTTCAATGTTCAATTTAATTTCAAAAATAAGCCAATATTTATCCCATATAATTTTATTTTATTTTATAATTTATTATCATGTATATTTTAAAAATAAAATTAAAGAATATTTTATATAGGATTTGTTATTTCATGTGAGTTAAGATTTGAAATAATAAAAATTATACATCAAATTATACACATTTTTTTATGATTTATATAAATTAAGTTTGTAATCTCATTGCAATAAAACATTCTATTTTATGATTTATTATTTAAATTTATATTTTATAATACAATTAATTATCTTATACATATAAAAAATATAAACAATAAATAATAAGTAGAGTTCTTACATTTACCAAAAATATTATACCTTATATTTCATTATGAATTTTATGTTCACAAATATTTTTTATTATGATCAGAATTTTTTTTGGGGACAACCCACAATAGATTTTAGTCTATAAGAATTATTTTTAAAATATATATATATATGTGTGTGTGTGTGTGTGTGTGTGTGTGGTAAGTGTTCATCTACTGTGGATGAACACTAACCATATGCCCTTTACTTCAACATTACCGAGAGGAGAGCTTCTAATGGTTGGTGAGCTGGAATCAATTTCGAGTCCCATGGCTTGGAGCTCCTTGGCGCAGCGCTTCAGTTCTTGTTTAGCTTTCACGGATGTCACATTCTTGTTTTTGTCATAGGGATCCGGGGAGCACGAGTGCATGAGATGAAGGAAATGATGAACACCACCTTCGTGGAAGTCACCTCTGGAGACCTTGCATCCAAAGAGTGACTCGGCAAGTCCGAGGGGTTGAAGTCCTTGCCCAGTTTTTTTATGCAAAACATCGAGAACAAGGAAAGGGATTTGGTTCTCGAGCAGCGTGAGATCAGTGAGAACACGCAAGATCTTTTTCTTGTCGTCGGTAAAATCCAGAGAAGGTTCAATCTGATCGGCACGGGGAGGCGGATCTCTGATGACATTTTCGTGGAGCCTGTGCAGAAGCTCCAAGAGGAAGCAGCCATCACGTAGCATTATTCCGGCAAGCTCCTTTGCTTCCAATTTGATTTTCTCCCCATCGGCATAGCTGGCTCGAATTATACCGTCTAAGCTTTTCAGGCGCCCGCTGCAATCTTTAAGGGCGACCCTCCAGTCTCGCTTATGCTCACTGGCGGCAGCACGCGAAAGAAGCCGGTACACGTGGCGCCATTTAGTGTCTTCCATGATTTGCAGTTCGCTTCCGGTTCCCCTGTGAATGGGTCCCATGGCCACAAGCTGAGGCCTGTAACTGAGGCCCGTAGCTCTAAGTTTCTCTGGAACCATCCAAATGGTGCGCGTCTTTACGTTGAATTCATTTACGAATTCCAGTGTCCCTTCAATGTCAATGATCCATTGACGCCCCAGCCCCAGCACCGGCGGCCATCGTAGTGGGCCTTGCACATGACGATTTATTAAGTTTATTAGTCAAACCAAATTTTCAAAATGAAATAGAAAGAATGACATTCTGGGATTTTGATTCCAATGTACAATGAAAATCATTACTTTAATTGTACTTTTATTGATCAATAAATTTGCAAAAAGAAAGTAATTATTTTTTATTTTATTTTAATCAATAACTCAATAAAATTAGTCATTTCTTAATGTACAATAATGAAAAATATGTTATTTGATCAAAAACCAAAATGATACACAATTCATGAAGACTAAATAATAATTATTATATTTTATGATAATTTATTTTTTTTTGGGAGAATGACATGTCTCAAATAATTGAATTAATAATAGTTAAGTGCTCAAAAAAAATTTTTAAAAAAATAAATTGTAAATATCAATTAAAACAGCTATAAATAATTTAAGAGTTATATTTAATATTTAAATATTTATTTACAATTGAAATTTCTTAAATTATAATTACTTTGATTGATATTTTTAACTTAATTTTCAAAAAAAATTGTCAGGAACTTGATTGTCGTTAATTCAATGTTTTGAGATCTAACTATTATTTTTCTTTTTTTTTTTTGTTGTCATTTCCCCAAGTTTAAAATTTATGGTCTATTAATTTGATTTAAAAAAGTATGTTTGAGTAATTACTCCTAGTTTGGTTGGAGAGGCTCCTTTTGTTTGGATAAGGAGACCATTCCCTTCTTTCCAAATTAGGGATTGATTTAAGCAGTTAATCTTATACATTTAATGTAATTTTCTCCAATTAAATTAAAATAAATGAATTTTAAAATATTAATAATAAAATTTTTTATATAATAAATAATTTATGAAAGATTCATATGTTTTATTTTAATAGGAAAACAAGCACTTTAGTAGACAAGAACAAGGGCATGTTTGGTCTCCTTTTAAAAAAAATTTAAAAATTATTTGGATAAGCATACTGCATTTAAATGTTTTAAAAGAGGTTCTCATTTTTTATTTTTTTTAAAGATGGAAACAATTTAGTGTTGTTTTCATTTTTTTTATTTTTAAAGACAATGTTTGACTATTATAAATTATTTTCAATTATGCTCAACCACTATCACAGCCCATTATTATTAACCACTAGTAACTACCATTTTGATCATTTTTTTAATTTTAAAATTATTTTCAAAATTAACATGATCAAATACATTTTCATTTTTTTTAAAACATAGTTTGTAGAAAATTGGTTTACAAAATAGTTTTCAAAAATAAAAAAGAAACATAAGTTTTGGTTCTTGTATTGCACACAAGTTTTGATTTTTATAATTTTAAAAGGATTTTGATGTGACACAAACAATATTAAGAATGCCAACATGTCCATTAACACCATTAAATTTGGAAACATTTTTATATAAATTTAGTACATCAAGTCATTCATGTTCTATCTAATAAAATTTCACTAATCTAATCAAATAAAAAAAGTTACATCAGATAATAAAATGCTGACCTTCCATTACTTTTTTGAAATGAAGACGCAGACGTTCCTTTAAAGACAAAGGCCATATCATCTTCAAACGATGAGCAAATCTGGGAGAAGGGCCCAAGAAAGTCAATCCAACTGGCAGCGAAGAGGGAAGCAGATGTAGGTGAAGGAGAAAGGGCCTATGAGTTCTGAGCACGAAAGGATTCAGAGCACGGACCCCATTATATAATGAAACAAGGGACCACGTGATACTTGACTTGATGCTTTTTTGTTGGTTGGGGGGGGGGGGGGAATAAAAAAAGGACCGAAAGGGACATGAACCCACTAATTTCAGTCCAAATGAGAACAATATACAAGATGCACAATCTCCTATGGACCCAATTGGCAAATGATTAACTTAGCTTTGAGTGAGATTGAGATCAAACGGATCTGACAAGAAATACCATAGCTTGTGGGCTTAAGAAAAAAGGAATCAAAGTTGTTCCTTTTATGCTTCCGCTCGACAACGTAGAGAAGTAGACATAGAATAAATGATTTTATTTTTTTTATGGATGAAAACTAATAGAGGATTTAAACTATATAGAAAAATATTTTATTGTCATAATTAAAAAATATGAGAAGATTACCTCTCATCTTCGTCTAATGGCTTGTATTTGATTTTTTGTGTGTGTGGCTAAAGTAGTATTTTTTTTTTTTTATGATATGATAATGGTTACTATCAGTTGTTCTCTCTTTCTTATCCAAATTAGTTTTCCCCACTGAGCTCGGGTCTTGAGGCAGCCATTGCACATAAAGTCATAACTTGTCTTGATAGAGTGATAATTAGTCATCCCAAGAACCATTTAAGTCACATCCCATGTGCAAAACATGTACCACAAAACATCACATATTTCCATAACTATAAGAAGTTGACATCGGAAACCAAGGTTGATTGTTCCCTTGAGGAGTTGCATTAATGGACTTAACACGCATAGGCTTCTTTGCAGGTTGCTTATTGAGATCTTTACAAGTCCTTTCACTATGTCTATACTTCTCACAACATGAACATTTAAAGCTTATATTTTCTGTCCTCGCCTTTGATGTTGCATCGTCATTTGCCCCTCTTTTTTGTTTCTTAAACACATGTGGCTTCTCCAATGGTCTTTCAATCACTAAACAAAAAATTGTCTACAAGCTGCATCTCTTAGGTTCATTACAATAATATTTTAGCTAATGCTATTGCTCCTTGCAATCATCATCAATTGTTACCTACGCCCTTCTCCTTGCCTTAAATATGCCTTTCACATAGATACATCAACCATATAATGGTCCCTTAATACAATAACAATGTTAGATATTTTAATGTTTTGTTTGTCTTCAAGATGTTAGCTATCTTTTTTGAAATCCACTCATAAGAAGCTAGTTTTATGTGTGTTTAGACTAAAATGTTTTTAAATAATATGTCAATTGACTATCAACTTTATTCACAAGAATTAATCATTTACATTTCTTTTGTGCATACTAAACTCAACACCCTACCATATCATTATTTATAAACTTCATATCCATTTTTATACTTACCTTTAGGCACACTTTCATCTTGATAGGATTTGAGATAGGTAGAAAGAAATAAAAAAGATAAATTTTTATTAAAATATAAAATTAGAATCTAACTTTATATATTAATAACAAAAAATGGAGCTGGTAAAAAGAAATAAAAAGAATAATTATATTAAGATAATACAGAACAAGAATTATTTTGGCCTAAACACATGTGTGTTTAGACCAAAATGTTTTTAAATGCCAAAATGTTTTTAAATGATATGTCAATTGACTATCAACTTTATTCATAAGAATTAATCATGTACATTTCTTTTGTGCACACTAAACTCAACACCTCACTTCATCATTATTTATAAATGTCATATCTATTAAAGTAAGCCATATTCTCTTAATACATCCTTAAATTGACTGAGTCAAGTAAACTCTCGATGCCTAACTTGAATTGCAACTCTTTGGTATCCCAAAAAGACTGTATTTTTTATACTTACCTTTAGGCACACTTTCACACTAAAAGGATTCAAGATAGGTCAAAAAAATAAAAAAGATAAATCTTTATTAAAATATAAAATTAGAATCTAACTTTATATATTAATAAGAAAACATGGAGCTAATAGAAAAAAATAAGAAGAATAATTATATTAAGATAATATAGAACAAGAATCATTTTGGCCTAAACACATGTGTGTTTAGACCAAAATGTTTTTAAATGATATGTAAGTTGACTATCCACTTTATTTACATGAATTAATCATTTACATTTTTTTTATGTATACTAAACTCGACACCCCACCTCATCATTATTTATAAACTTCATATTCATTAAAGTAAGGCATATTCTCTCAATACACCCTTAAACTGACTAAGTGAAGTAAACTCTCGATGCCTAACTTGAATTGTAACTTTTGGCATCCCAGAAGGATTGAACTTTTTATACTTACCTTTAGGCACACTTTCATTCTGATAGGATTCAAGATAGGTAGAAAGAAATAAAAAAGATAAATCAGTATTAAAATATAAAATTGGAATCTAACTTTATATATTAATAAGAAAACATGGAACTGGTAAAAAGAAATAAAAAGAATAATTATATTAAGATAATATAGAACAAGAATTATTTTGGCCTAAACACATGTGTGTTTAGACTAAAATGTTTTTAAATGCCATGTCAATTGACTATCAACTTTATTCACAAGAATTAATCATTTACATTTCTTTTGTGTACACTAAACATGAAGCCTCGCCTCATCATTGTTTATAAATTTCATATCTATTAAAGTAAGGCATATTGTCTCAGTACATCTTTAAACGGTCTAAGTGAAGTAAACTCTTGATGTCTAATTTGAATTGAAACTCTTTGCATCCCAAAAGAATTGTATCTTTTATACTTATCTTTAGGCACACTTTCATCCTGGTAGGATTCAAGATAAGTAGAAAGAAATAAAAAAGATAAACATTTATTAAAATATGAAATTATAATCTAACTTTATATATTAATAAGAAAACATAGGGTTGACAGAAAGAAATAAGAAGAGTAATTATATTAAAATAATATAGAATGAGAATCATTTGGCCTAAACACGTGTGTTTAGACCAAAATGTTTTTAAATGATATGTCAATTGACTATCAACTTAATTCACCAAAATTAGTCATTTACATTTTTGTGTGTGCAAACTCGACACCTCACCTCATCATTATTTATAAACTTCATATCCATTAAAGTAAAGCATATTTTTTTAATATATCCTTAAATTGACTAAGTGAAGTAAACTCTCAATGCTTAACTTAAATTGAAACTCTCTGGCATCCCAGAAGGATTGTATTTTCTCATACTTACCTTATAGGCACACTTTTACCTTGATAGGATTCAAGATAGTTGAAAGAAATGAAAAAGATAAATATTTATTAAAACATAAAATTGGAATCTAACTTTATATATTGATAAGACAACATGGAGCTGATAAAAAAAATAAGAAGAGTAATTATATTAAGATAATATAGAATAAAAATCCTTTTGGCCTAAATAACATGTGTTTTGACAAAAATGTTTTTAAATGGTATGTCAATTGACTATCAACTTTATTCACAAACATTAATCGTTTACATTTCTTTTATGCACACTAAACTCAACACCCAACCTCATCATAATTTATAAACTTCATATCAATTAAAGTAAGGCATATTCTCTTAGTACATCCTTAAACTTTAATGAAAAAGATAAATCTTTATTAAAATATAAAATTAAAATCTAACTTTATATATTAATAAGAAAACATAGAGCTAATAGAAAGAAATAAAAGAGTAATTATATTAAAATAATATAGAATAAGAATCTTGCTTTATACTTCTTTCAATAGCCATGATTAGGAAAATCTTCAAAGTGCTTAAAAGTCTGTTTTATTCATGACATGCTAGCTTTTGAGTTATTAAATATACTTATAATGCTAAATACAATTCAAAATAATTTAATATCTGAATAAAATTTAAATAACTAAATATATGAATAAAATTTAAATAAGTTTAAAATAATATTTATTCTAACCTTTCTCTAACTCCCCAATCACCCAATATCTCTCATTAATCCGTATCACATCCTCATCATCTTTGGATGCTACATCTTTATGAAACTCATGATTCATAATCAAATAAGAAAGCTAATATATTCTCCTTTGTAACCTCAGGTGAGTTCCTACTTCCTATCATCAACTAATTGATTAGGTGGAGCTATCATTAATTGTAAATTACTCTCTCTCTCTCTCTCTCTCTCTCTGTTAAAGAATATAAGACATTTTTAAATAAATTTTACTTCTCAATAAAGTAATTACTTGTCTTCAAACTAATATCATCTTTTATATTTATCCCTATTTAATGAGATATTTTTTTATAAAATAAATATAAAATGATTTATTTATTACAGACACTTTTAAAAAAACATTATAATTATATCTTAAAATATTAAAATATTTCATATTTTTTAGGATCAAATCTCTCAAAAATGTGAGAGAGTACCTGCTACTTCATCTAATATATCACGAAGGCCAACACCAATATCAACTAATTGGTTAAAATAACCATCATCAATATGTTCAAAATCACTAATATCAATGTCTGACAAAGTCTCCTCTCCACTACCCTTCCCTTTGCTACCGTCATTATGTTCATTCTCCAAGTTCATATTATACTTTGCAGTAAATTGGAAAACTTCAATAATCATTCTTAATAGAAAAAGAGAGCAAAAGACAGAGCCATATAAAATGCAGAGCAACGAACTTAAGATAAGCGTGGAGGATAATAGACCAAGTGTATACAGACGACAACCAGAGGCAATGATCAGCCAATAAACACATTCCAAAATCAATAATCATAAGACAAAGTGCGGAGGAGTTAAATGCCGATTGATGCCTCGTTGGATTCAAGGGATAGAACACACAGAGAACAGAGACGACAAATGAGCGATCCTCACCTCTGTTGCACGTGTCAAATGTCGAGGTCTTGGCTAACATTGTCCGATGATCATCCACCACCGTTGACTATTGGGAGGCATCATCCGACACTCTTTTCCGGCATCCTGGGGTTGTGGGGTCACTGGGTCCCGATTTCTCTTTTCCACGTCGTTTGGTGCCCAGGTTGTGCCCAGAAAATGTACTTGTTAATATATTGCTGATCGTTTCATACTAAGAGGGTATTTTTTAATTCCATGTCAGCGTTTTTTTTAATCTAATTTAACCTTTTTTAATTTTGCTGATTTAAAATTACATCCCTGGACCAAGTTAACCCCTTAGCACAAACTTAACAGTATCAGAGAACTTATTAATATTTTTAATATTGTTTGTATCACATCAATGTTACTGTAAAAATATAGAAATCAATATTATAAATAGTGAAAACTACAGGAATTTGAGACAAAAAAAAAAGTATAAAGACCTGCATTAAAACTAGTGCAAAGCATAAGAACAAAAAATTATGTTTTTTCAAAAAAGAAAAACATAAGAACAAAACCAAACAAGCTCTACATGTAAGTTTTTTCTTTTTGATGGGCATAACTCATTTTAACTATCTCACTTCCCCTAGTAATCGTGCATTTAAAATGCTTCTAATTTGAACAAGAATTCATTCATCCATTCTACCAGCAAAAATATGAATTGATAAAGCCACTTCAAGAGCGATACTAACAAAAAAAGGCAAGTCAGAGATGACATCAATCAATTTTCATATTAGATGTTAATAAAAATTGATCTAGTTAGTAAGAATTTATTTATAATCTATAAGATTGTGAGATCAAATTTTATTATTGATATGAATATCTTATTGACAGGCAATTTAAAAATATTTTTATAGGCATTTCTTGTACCTGAAAGCATGCCTTGCCTCTTTCAAAATCAAACTCACCAAAGCTCTACTTTATCAAAAAAAAAAAAAAATTCCTTGTTGGATTGCTCAATTTGTAACCTCAACTGGCCAGAAAGTGAAAGCTGGATTATGGAATTCAAACTTTCAACGTACAAGAACTTCCTTGAAAACCATGTGATTTTGGATTAAATGGTGCAACCACGTCGTCTACTCAAATTACTACAAACTGGTTACAAAACATGGGACGTCTTCAAATTCTGATGCTGGCACTACAAGAAGCTTTGATTTTCATTAATAATCAACAGGGACTCTTCAATGTTTATTGTTTCCCCACGAGGCTTACTTTTAGCTACGTTCTTTCACTCCTAATATTACGGTCAATCCCCTTACCGTTACAAAACCTACATTAGACAGAGTTGGCTTTTCTCCATTTTTTATTTTCTTCACTTCCCATTTCAACCATTAAATTTTTTTTTAAATGGTTGAGATTTAATGGTTTATAAAATTAAGTTTTTATTTTTAATTATAATCTTAAATCTTGAATTGTAGTTTAGATAAAGTTAATTATATCTTAAATTTATTTATTTTGTCATGAATTTAATGATTTAATAATAATTAAAAAATTAAAAAATTGATTTTATAAAACATTAAATCTCAACCATTCAAAAATAAATTTGATGGCTGAGATGAGAGATGGAGAGGAAGTGGAAAGAAAAAAAAATGGACAAAACCAACTCTTAATCAAACAATGCCACTTTTCTTGGTAGATACACTTTTGTACAATATATTAAAGGGTTAAATGAGCAAAATAGATCCCGATCATTAATTTTTTAATGAAATTACTGCTCACACAATACTGTTCACAGTGAAATTATGTTTAAATATTAGAGAATTTTAATTAACTGATTAATTTGAGTTTCAAATTCATTAATAAAATCATCAGCTTTCACATCGTTTGTAAAATTCTATGATATTTAAACTTTTTTTCAAATGGCATCCTAAATTTTCACCATTAAATAAATAAGTATTATTCAAAATAAAACTAAATCAAAATTATGGAGTTTACGGAAGCATGAGATAACAATCGTTTGAAAAATATTATAAAAAAAGAAAAAAACATCATTTTACAAAATTATAGGTTATTCATCACGATCAACGATGCATTCACCGCGGTGAACCACACTAAGACTAATTTAGTCTACATAATAGTTAACTTTCTATACATAAATGATGGGGGTAATTTGCTTAAAATTTTAAAGTTTAAGATCCAAAATATTACTAATAGTTTAAGATTTTTGGTGCTAATTAATAATGACACGTCAACATTTATTAGGGCCCACTATGAATAATACGGTGTTAAAAAATTTAACAGTCAAGATTCATTTTTCTACGAATTTAAAAGTGTAAAATTTATTTTATACATTTTAAAAGTTCAAAGTCTATGTCGCTTTTTGAGCAAAAATTCAAAGTCCATTTTACTCATTAACCTTATATTAAATAATAATACTATCTTGTTTTATTAAAAAACAAAAGTATGATTCTCATATAACCCGTGTCTATGCCTTAGAGATTATGGCAAAATGTTCCAAATTATGTAGATTTTTTTTTAATATTCCTCATTAAATACATATTTTTTGTTTGTATAAATTATTTTGAAGCTTTATACAAGATGATTAATCAAATACATCCGAACTATTTTTTATTGATAAAATTTTTTTGGGTTGAATTTTTTCTCTTTTTTGTTGAAATGTTTAAATTAGTTTGGTATTATTTTGCAGCTAAGTCTAACAAGCCTCATAGCAGGATTCAAAGTTCGAGCCTATACTTCTAGAGTATGAGTTGTATCCTCACCAACCAAAAATTATTCATTGGCTGTTTAGGTACACTTTATTTTTGGTATTTACTACCAATCATGTTAGATATATCAACCAAGCCACTGGAAAGAATGAAGTTGAATGGAAAGCTGTTAGCCATCAAATTTTGCAAACGAGCAAAGCAATGAGTAGTGCTACATGGACTACATCACTAAGAATGACAAGAAGGAAGAACATCTCTGCCATACAAAAAGCCGGAGGAGGAAAAGGGAGATATAATAAAATGTTATCACGCCATAAAGCTTTGATTGACAAGTAGTCTAACTGGATTAAGCTATTTAATAAATGCAAAGCATAAGATCACTTAGCAGAGCCGGATGAGAGTCTTTGGCTCCTTGCTTTATCAGCTCTCTCCAGGTAGTCTTGATGAGACATTTGTTTGGTTCCTGCATGGAAACAAAAGTGCAGATCAGTTAAATGGGCATGGATGAACTGTTTGTCTGTTTGATTATCAGAATAATCAACCCTCTTTGAATGCTACATTAAAGGCAATCATAATTCATAACACAAGGTAAAGAAAACATCACTGAAGGTGCAGAGATGATTGTTCATAATGTCTAACTTGTAATAGAAAGTGCCATTAACATGAAGAATAGAATGCACTTACTTGAGACAAGATAGTTTGTATGGTTCATGGAATGGGTCCAAGACTTGGACTCCAAGTAGTATATTTCTTTGCTCGTCAAAAATGAGGTAACTAACTTTAGAGCGAGGGACTAGAAACAATTACATAATTTGCAAGTGAGAAGCACTGAATAACATGCACCACTATTAAGCAACAACGCACAGACACGTACACAAGACACATACACAGCACGGCACCATCCTATACTGAAAGTACCTAGCACTGTTGTTTTCTTTAAACGGTTCTTGAGATTCATCAGTTTATGAAGAAGAATTGGCATATCAGTTTTGGTTTTACTCCAAAAATCAGAAGTGTACAACCAATCTGCTGATGGAATGGACACCAGGGTTTTGAGAACAAAATTGCCTTTTGTTACTTTTGAAGATGTCCCAACTTGCAGGATTGTTTTGGGGTTCCTTCCACAAGTGATTTTTTATTTCTTATTGTAACAGCGCTTAGTCCCTCCCTTTATTTACACTTCAAACTAGGTTATGATGCAAAGTTTATACATGATGCAAGTGTTCTATGTTGACAGAAAAGCCTAGTGCATTATGGTTTATAAACTGCACCATGCATGTTGAAAATTCAGAACTTCAGGATCCCCATGGCACCATTTGTATACACAATACCTAATGGATTAATTAAAAAGGCTAGAGGAGGCTTTTAGCAGAACACAGCAAATATTCAATTGCTAAAATTTCTGAATCATCCATTTTAGCTACATACAAGTATGTTTCTAGGTTGCATATGTACTTGAGGTTGTTTTTAAGTATGATAAAATGCCCATAGTACCAATATCATCATCTCATATTGATTTAAGTGCTGCCTCTGTCATGTGAGAAACTCTATTTATATGATTCATTCTAATTGTTTTTAATACAAGACCTTTTACAAACCAAAGAAACTTTTATGACTCACTTCTGAAAATTACCTTCCTTCACCGCTCTCATCATCTATCTCATCTAAACTTGATTAAGGGTGATTTCAAAAAATTATAAAGAAATTTTATAGTTAATCTACGTAAAGTAGTTGATAGACCAGAGGACGTATTAGGCAAGGAATGTGTTGCTATGGAAACTATAAAAGCATTAAAAGTAAAATTCAGCATCAAACTGGCATCTTATTCTTATCAAGTATCAAATTTATTTCAAGGCAAGAGCACCTTGTTGATTCATGAAACATGAATCCAGAATGAATGCTCAATACTCATAGTATGCCACTAGCATACAATTATAAGATCCCAATTAATCCCATATGTCCCGCGCAATACTTAGTCTTGGACCTCGTAGTAGAGGGACGCATGTAGAATGCTAACATATGCATGAAAATAGGAACCGATCTATGCCATCACAATCCAGTATTGCAAGAGCACGGAAGCATTTAGATTGCAACTGTGAAGTTCAAAATTCTAACTCCATGCCACAGATTCATCCTAATAAGCATATTGAAAGGCCGAAAGCATCGCATTTGAGGTTCATTCATAAAAAAAAGATCTCTTTTAAACCGTATTTCTTACCCTTGTACCATCTGTGTGACCTTGAAATTGGACTCAACAACATTCCTATCAATTGTTCTAGGCGAAAGAGGATAAAAAAAAAATTCGAAATATTACAAAAATTCAATCTCAACGGAGGGACACCGCATTTCTAAACACCAAACGAACCAAAAGGAAAAGTTAATAGATAATTCCAAGGATTAAAGCTTAAACATATCATAATAGAACAATGAAATTCATTTCACTTATCCCAATCCTCAAAACGGAGGAAGATTCAAATCCATCTACAAACAACTTCCATAATTGAAACTATTAAACAAAAAATTCCAATTCAAAAGATGATTAAAGGTAGTTGGGGGAGTGAAAAAACGAACCCCTGCTCATGAAGTACCAAGGGACGCCGAAGACGGCGGTGATGAGAGCTAAGCCAACCATGACATGCTTCTTGTCTCCACTGTAGAGGTAATGATCCAACCTTGCCCTAAATCCCCCTCCAACGTTCCCGCCATTGTTGGGTTTCGTGTCGCCGCTCATTTTCTCTCTCACGCGACTTTCCTTCTCTTCCTCAGTCTGTCTCAGTTACACTCGGTGAGTCGGTGTCGTTAGCCTTCTTTGCTAGAGCCGCCGACTGTCTAACGCTCTCAATTGCTCATGGTCTATCCTCTTTCCTCAATTAAAATAATAATAATAATAATAATAATAAAATGACAACAAAATCTCTGAATCTCTAAATTATGTACATCACAATTTAAATCTTCAAAATTTTATAATTTTATTAAAAATTTTATAAATTTTTATGTCAATAAATTTTAAATTAAAAAGGTTATCTTATCTTCATTGATAAGCTGTGATTTTTTATTCAATTCTTTCAATTTTTTTAATAAAAATTATTATTTCTTAAACTAAAGTTGAGATTAGGGTTTGTTATCTTGAAAATTTATTTTTCAATAGCAGAAACTATATTTGATAAGTTGTGATTTTTTGTTCAACATTCATATGATAAAAATTGTTATTCTTTAAACAATAATTATGATCGGGATTTGTTTTTTAATAAAATAAATTATACTTGATAAACTATAATTTCTTGATCAACTCTTGAAATTCACATAATAAAAAGTATTATTCTTTAAATAAAAGTTATGATTATGATTTATTGTTTTTAATAAGTGTAAAATGTAAAATGATCTTTTTACTTTAAAATTTATTGACATAGAAATCCTTAAGGACTTTAATAAAATTATGACATTTTGAGATAATAAATTATCATTTATATAATTAAAATAAATTTTATTATCATTTTGCAAAAAATCTTGTTGTCAGATACTAAATAAATATTATATTATTGATTTTTCAGAGTTAGAAAATAGTAAATTATAGAATAAATTACACAGACAAATAACAAATTATAAAATTCAATATTTTATTGCTTAAATTTTAAATTAGGTAAAAACAACAAATTCTAGTATAACAAATTAATTTTTTATATTTTTAATATATGTATGAGGTAATAATTTTTTTTAATAAATAGGCCATGAAAAAATTCATGTAAAAGTGGTTACAATCAAGTCACAATATACCTCATGCTGGATATGCACTCATGGGATGGATCACCATAAATCCTAACATCTAAATTACCATTAGAAGCCTGTCAATGCACAAAATTGTTTGCTATTCCAAATACGTGGTTGAAAGTGTAATTTCTCATAACAAGATTCTTGATTTTCTTGATAATATCAAACATAGGGTGATTTTGTGTGGAATCCTGTTGAGCTTCGATGCTTCAAGGAAATCGATGTGGAAGTTAACGTTATTAAATTTATCCTTCTAACAAAGATTAAGCCTTTTAAGAATACATATTAATTTTGTAGCATCATTGGGATAATAATAGAAGTGTTTAGTAAAGCTTTTAAGCCAATTTCCTTCATCATCATAGATGAGACCTGGACAAACAACAATGCTATTAATTTTGACTAAGCAATCAACATTGCATCTCACCAAGACTGGTTTGGGTGGATGCCACTTAGCTTGTGATCTATCATATTCCAAGGCCAAGCGGCTGAATCTTGATTGAAGGTTAAAGTCTTTGATAATGTCTTGAGTATATGAGAAAGTAATGTCTTTGTTAGAAATGGCTCCTTCTACATAGATGTTTTTGCATCTCCTTCCAAATGTTCCTACATATATAAGCAAAAAGTCTCTACAAAAAATTCTTCTTATGCTTTGACTTCCTACATCATTCTTTGCATTCTATTATTTTCAATCCTGAAATGGAAGAGAGAAGATAATATTTATGTTCATAAAAATTTTAAAATAATTTGCATGGAAAGAAAACAAGTTGTTGGATATGTTCTTAAATCTTAATATGGATATGAAATGTTATTTATTTACGTTTTAAATATGTACAAGGATAAAAAAAATCCTAAAATAAAACAAATTGTTTATGTTATTACTAGGAAAAACATACATTTTGGTTCCTACACTTTGCTTGTGTTTTGCTATAGGTCTCTTCACTTTTTTTAATATTCTGGGTTCCTACACTTTCATTTTTTGGTGTTCTAGGTCCATAAATGAACAAAGTGTAGGGACATTGGATAAATATAAAACATTAAAAAATAAAAATGTAGGGTCTTAAAAAAAAGTACAGGGATCTATAGCAAAATACGAGAAAATACAAAGACTAAAAGGTATGTTTTCTCTTATTAATATGCATGAGGCTAATAAATTCTAAACATATTGGCATAATAACTTATTTTTATATTATTACATACACCAGGTAACAAATTTTAAAGTAAATTGTACGATAATAAAATGTGGTTGGGGTACCCAAGCATTATACATCTAACAATTTAATTAAAAAATATTTATTCTTTACTCTCGGTATCCACATTCTTTATGCTTATTATTAAAAAAAAAGGAGAATCTCACTTAAGGCTCTCAAAACATAAAAATTTACATTAAGACTAAATAGAATTTGAAAACGCATTATAGGCCTAAGTGTCCTTTTTGAAATTTTGTTGTGAATGAAAAGACGCATTTGTCCTTATCTCAATAGAATGTTCATGTATGCACAACACATCTGGTGGATACCATTTTAACTTGAAGCAAAATGTATAAGTAAGCAAAGAATAAATAACACAATATTCATAAATATACAACACAATATTCATCAATTCTCAACACAATAGACATATGTAGACCTACAACATTTGTACAACATAAAGTCCATAATGAATAACATACTTTCATTGAAATAACATATTTTAAGTGAATGTCTACAAAATATATTGTACATTCATAAACATAGTGTTGATGATTCATGGACTTCGTGTTATGTATACATAAACATTTTAGAGACAAGGGCAAAAGTATCTTTTATCCACACAAAAATTTGCAATAAAGGGCTCTCAAGCTTGCAATGCATTTTGAGATTATAATGGGTTCTAACTGCAATTTTTTATGTTTTGGGGCCCTAAGTGAGATTCTCCACACACACAAAAACATTGTTGCTTTGTATATATTCTTAGTATATTATATATGCTTTCAATATGCAAAAAAGTAAAAAATTGAAATAAAAACAAGTTTTAATATGTTATAAATAATAAGCATTGGACTACATTGAGATCATTTTTGAGTCTTTATTTGTTTGACACTATCATAGATGTTTTGCTTGAGTATATTTAAAAAGAAATCTCCAAATGCATGCTTTTTGCGATATAGTTCTTATTGCTGATACAAAAGAAAACATTAATTATAAACTTGAATGATGGAGGAGGACATGAAGTCTAAAGGTTTCTGTCTGAGTTAAAGTAGGACAAAATATTTGCATTGTAATTTTGATAAGAAGTCAGTTAGTAGTAATTTGAAAATGAAATCGAGAAATCAAATTATATATTAAGTGAAAAAGTTTAAATATTTGAAAGCTATTATTCAACATGATGAGAAATTAATGTGGATATTGCACATAGGTTACAAGTTGGGTGATTTAATTGGAAAAATGTTAAAGGATTCATTTACAATCATAAGGTAACTAATAAACTTTAAGGGAAGTTTCATTAAACTGTTATAAGATCGACTATATTATAAAGGAGTGAATGTTAGTTTTAACAGGATAGCAAGAGCATAAAATTAGAGTAGCAAAGAGAAAAATATTGAAATGGATGTATAGGCAAACATGTAAAGATACATTTTGAAATGAACATATATGAGAAAAAGTGTGTGTAGCACTGATTGAGAGAAAAATGGTAGAAAATCATTTGAGATAATTTGGACATATACTAAGAAGATTACAAGAAGCACTAGTAAGAAGAGTGGAATGAATAATTTTAAGCCCTATTAAGAGAGGTAAATGAAAGTCAAATAGAACATTTATGGAAGTTATTGACTAAAACGTGTAACATCCTTAATTTCAAATAAGATTAATTAAGCTCAAATAGACTAATTAAGTGTATTAATGAGGTGTGTAGTCAGATGAGCTTAATTTGGTGTAATTGTTGTGATTTCAGCCCTAAAAGTGAGTTAAGATTGATGGTGAGCCACCCAGGCAAGAAAAGAGAAAGAAAAAGTGAAGATTTGCTCTCTATGCCACATACCGCAGCGCATGGTCAGTCCGTCATAATGCACAGAGGCAGATTTGAAATCCAATGGGCTTCTCTGTGCCATACGCCCAACGGAGGGCAACATGCGTTACGGCGCATGGCCAAAATTTTGATATATCAGTTTCGTATCTGCGCAAGAAAAATAGAGAAGAGGAAGAGAAAAATGAAGAGAACAAAGGAGTTAAGCTAAGGCTTGAAGAAACCGACTTATAGGAGTAATTTAGAGCTCATAAACACCAAAGGTAAGCTTTCTTACTTAAATCTTTCTCTCTTTTTTTATTTTCTTGATGGTAGAAGTTAGGGTTTAATTGAAAATGATGATTTTCAGTCCATAGAAGTTATAAATTTGAACCCATTAACTTAAATAGAGTTAATATGAGTAGATTAAACTAAGTAAACTTGGTATTTATGATTTTATGATGACTGCTGGTTGAAGGACATTAAATGTCTAAAATTCTCATAAATATGGTAGTTGGAAACAATGTGGTTTCATTAATGACCATCTAAGAGCTCAATATTATTAATGAGAGTTAAAGAAAGCTAAGAAGCTTTTATGGGTACTTTTACATGAAGAATAAATCTTAAGTACTAAGAAATGATGAAGTGTTAGTGAAAAATAGCTCAAAATGGATATTGATGTTTTGCATAGTAAATGCTTGTAGAGTAACTATCATTGGTACCATTCAAGCTTCTTGGAAGCTTTGGGAGTGAGTAATTGAGGGGTGAAACCTTTGACCTCTTAAAGGTTTGAAGTAATCAGGGAAATTTTATCTTATACTTTTGTGTGTTTATTAGTTTATAGATTTATAATTTATCATTGAAATGTGTAAATTAAAAAGAAATGCAAGTATAGCTTGATTTGTTAGAAAATCCACTAGATCAAATCTGTAAATTTTATGCCTTATGATGTAAAATTTTTTTGAGAACAATATCGGTGGATTTTCGTATTATGTTTATTGAAAGTTCAATGATTTTGTGAATTGAGAAGTAACATGAATCTTTGTTTATGAGAAGTTCAATGATATTTAAACTAGTAGAGTTCAATGATATTAAAAGTGTAAAGTACAATGATTGTGAAGTTAGAGTTCAACGACTTATTTGATTTGAAGTTCCATGAAAATGTATTTAAGAAGTCCAATGATTTGTGTAATGATAAAGTTCAATGAAAATTGATAATGTTCTATGAATTGCATATGTGTGAATTATGACATGAATGTGCATTGCATGATCTTGATAGGCAGGAGTTTTCCTAGGAAGAGGAGTAGATAATGAAATCCACATGGTAATGCCTATCCGTGAGACGGTTTGCCAGATTAATTATATCTATATTGTCTCACTTGTTCAATGAGGGATTGTTCTATTGGTTCAATGAGAGACTCGAACCTAGCTAGCTATCCACCGGTTCAATGAGGAGGCTAGTTTAAGATGTATGACACCCCATAGTGTGAGAAATAAGGTAAACCGTGTTCCATAAATGAGTTAAGTGTGCCTTGGCTAAGTAATTCCCTCACAAGTATTTAGGCTAGGGAAGTCATGAAATATAGACTAACCCATTGAGTTATAGCCCATGGTTTTATGTCAGAGAAATAAGGAAGATATAAGAGAGGTGTGATCATGCATATAGTGAATAAGGGCATCAGGTTGTCTATATTATGTCCCTAAGGATGATATCACGAGTTGAGTCCTAATTTCTTCCAATGTATTTGTCAATGAATTGTGTGACCAACTCTCTTTATATGAAAAGCACTAAAAAGCATGGTTTCTCAAGTAAATGCTATTATATGAGTGAAATTGTAAATATCTATTTTCAAATGTTTTACATGGGTTAAAGTATTGACATTAACTGTCACTTGCATTCAAACTAATTAACATACATTAATATGGGTTAGTCAGACTTTGATTACTGAATGGTTATACTCACCCCCACTATTTTTAATATTATAGGGAATAGCTCAAGAGGTATGGATAGAAAAAAAACACCTAAAGGTTTAAGACTGCAATCCTTTTGTAGTAGGTCTCTTTATTTTAAGTAATTATATGTATGATAATTTTAATTTTCAATTAGGAATTCTCATTTATTCCTTACTTGCATTATGTGAATTGTAAATTGTGGGTCCTAAAAAGTGAGTTGATGAATATGTGTTGTTGTGATAGGACCAAAACACTAATATAAGTAAGAGTAGAGTATGTTATGAGATAAATTGGAGAATTTGATGAAAATGGTGGTAAACTCCCCCTTGTATGTTTTTGAGTCTAAGGGATTGGATAGTAAAAATTTAATCTGGGAGTATTTCATGAGATATGGTACATTGCACGAGTTAACCTTAATGACTTGTATATGATCAAATTGGTGTCGGTGGCAATTGACCTTTGGCATTTGATTTAAACACTTGATTTTGTAAAAATTATTGTAAAAGTATAAGTTTTGAAAAGTGTATCTAATTTTTATTTTAGAAATAATTTGAGTCTGAGACTAATGCTATTAGTTAGAGCTCGAAAAGAGTTTTCTGTAGACACCTAGTTCGCAACATTCGGACATCGGATGGAGATTTGAGACGCACCAAAAGTTGGCCCTAATACTGTCAAATTGATAGCAAAATTTATTATCAAAATTCATGCAATTGCACCGCGACGCATGGTGCCACGAGCTACGGTGCATGTCACAGAGGCGAATATGCTGCGGTGCATGTTCAATGAACTGCGGTGTATGCCTCAAAGTTTTTCAAAAATTATCTTATTTCAAATTCTTAAACAAATACACTTATACATGTAATGGTCCTATACTTTTTCATATTTGTAAACTTTAATTTGTCTAATTGCAAGACTTTAAAATTTAATTTTGTAAGCTTGGGGTCTCCATTTTGCTAACCATTGAAAACTTGATATTTTATTAATTACTATAATCCCATTTTCTAATTACTTGAAACTTGATTTTAAGTATGGGATTAGAAGGAGGAGGATATTACAAAACGTCTTAATTAACAACATTTCCTAAAAATATAAAAGGAAACATGACAATAAAGTTTTCTTTAAATTATGTAATGTCATAATTTTTTTTTTAAGTTTTTAAGGACTTTTCTATCATTAAAAAATTAATATAAATGACTAAATTACCTTTAATTCAAATATTAATTGCCATTTAAAAGTTTTATTTTAAGATTTACAATTTTTCTTCTTAAAATGACAAGAATTCAACAACAATTTTTAAGTTCACATTTGAAATCTTGATATTTTCAAATGTTACAAATATCAATTATTATTCACAAGTTTTGTTTTAATATTCACAATTTTTTCTCTTAAAATTACAATAATTCAACAACAATTTATAAGTTTAAATTAATGATAATTTAATCATTTATATTAATTTTTTAATGACAGAAAAATTTATAAAAATTTTATAAAAATTATAACATTTTAAAAGAATAAATATTATTTACATAATTTAAATAAATTTTATCGGTATTTTCTCAATATAAAAATGGAGGATTTTTTTTTTAAAAAAAATGAAAAAGTGAAGCAATGGTGTAATGCTAATAATTGAGTCGAGCGTCATAGTTAACTGTAAGGCGTAAGCAAGCCAGCCAGAGGCGTCCCGCAGAGAAAGGAGCGAGACCAGCTCCCGCACAAGGATGGCCAGTTCCAGTTCCTCATCCAAAGTGTGGACGTTGTCGTTGGTCCTCGCCTCCGTCGTCGCTTCCCTCTCCGCCGTCTCTGCCACCGACCACATCGTCGGCGCCAACCGTGGCTGGAACCCCGGCATTAACTACACTCTCTGGGCCAACAACCACACTTTCTATGTCGGCGACCTTATCTGTTAGTCTCTTTCTTTTACCTTTCTCCCCAACCATCTCTCTTTTTGTTCCTTCCTAGATCTGAACCTGCTTTCCCTTTTGGTATCTCTCCTTTTTTTAATCCAACACATTTTCTTCCTTCCGAGCCAAAACAAGTCATGAAATTGAAATCTTCTACTCTTATCTCAGCTACTGTGCTGAAGATTTAGAAAGAAAGGGTTCTTAATCTCTTTCTGTCTCATGAGATTTGGCATTGTGTTTGATTTGGGAGGCAAACAGAAAAGAAAATGAAGCTTTTTTCTTGTAGTTATCTGGCTACTGTTCTAGATTATGCTATACTTGTTCTTTAACCAATAATTTCTTTCTCTCTTTTGAGCAAGGAAGGTTTCTGCTATGCTTCTTCTTCTTCTTCCTTCTTTGAGATGTAATCTCTGTCTGTCTCTTGAGATGTTTGAAGTATCATTCAGGTACCAGAATAAACAGTGCATTTCGTTTGATTCGGGAGGCAGAAAGAAAAGATAATGAAGCTTTTTGTTTTAGTTCTCTAGCTACTGTTCTTAAAGATTTTCTTTAAAAAAAAAATTCTGGCAATGTGTTTGATTTGAAAGAAGAAAAAGAAGCTTCTCATTGTATTTGACTGTTAAAGATTCTGCTATGTTCATTCTTTAAGCAATAATATCTTTCTCTCTTTCATCAAGGGACCTAAGCTATTTCAGACTGTTGTTAAAGACTCTGCTATACTTCTGCAATTCGTTGTTTTTGACTCTTTAGAAGTTTTAATTTTTGTGTTGCTTTTGTTTTTCTTGGTGGGTAGCATTCAGGTACCAGAAAAACCAGTACAATGTGTTTGAGGTGAACCAAACTGGGTATGATAACTGCACAACTGAGGGAGCTATTGGGAATTGGACAAAAGGCAAAGACTTCATACCCTTGACTGAGGCTAAGAGGTATTACTTCATTTGTGGCAATGGCCAATGCTTCAATGGCATGAAAGTCTCTGTACTTGTCCATCCTCTTCCTTCTCCTCCTGCTTCTGCTGCTGAATCTGCTAAGCATTCATCCCCATCCTCTGCTGCTCCATTATTGCTTTCCATTAATGCTTTCTGGTCTCTGCTCATGTCTTCTGCCTTGGTTTGGTTTGGATGTGTGGTTGGATGATCTAGCAAGTGTGTTTTTTCTTAGGAATTTTTATGATTTATCATTCTCATTTTCTTTTTCATTCTTCCTCTGATTCAATCCAGACATTGTTGTGTCATATGAGACTCCATGATTGTGTCAAACCAATACCATTCCCAATTCTGAAGGTTGTTGCCTTTCCAAACTTGAGTGTTGTTGTCTGTTAATTCACATCAAAGTATCGAAAGCTAGACTGATTATTGAATTGTTCAAGGCATTGATTCCACAATTATTGGTCAAAATCACGATCGAATTGGTCATAAACAAAAAATTTCATTAAATTAGTTAAGGTACTCCATTTTCAATGCTATGATTCAGATTCCAGACATATAAAAAAAGCTTATGATTGATGCTCACACATTTAAATGGAATTGAAATCAAGAACACTATTTTTAGTAAAAACATTAAGACAGGCACTAAAGTTTGATACATGCTTCTGGGAAATCGGTAAAGAATGTTCTCTTCATTTTGTATGTAATTATAGTTTATGTGTAGTTAGTGAAGATTCTGCTGTAATCACGTGGCTATGCATGTGCCTTCAATCTTAAGATGAGAGGTCTTGTATCATTGACTGTACTCTTGTCTTAATTACTGGGCAAAGTTTTAATATAAGATAAAGGTGTGGAAATTAGTTTTTTTCCCCCAAAAATATTGCCTTTCCTTAACTGCACTATGTTGTAATTTATACATGCATTTTGTTGTGATAATTAATTTTAATGAAGGGAAAAATTGGAAAATCAAATGTTTTTCACAGGTTTAAGGATATTAACCATGACTTCTTAAAAACTGTGAAGTTGATTAATTTTATCCTATAATCAAGAGAGGGTGGAGTATCATGTTCAAATTTTGCACTGAACTCAATTTATGACCGGTTGATCTTCTATGCCTGACCAAATATCTTTGGATGCTATTTAGCTTACTGCCTCTGGTTAACATTCGTTATAAGGCACTTTTTAAGAGATATCATGTTTAAAATTATAAGATATTTTGGTTTTTTTAGAAGTAATTAATGAGGGTTTTTTTTTTCACAAATGCTATTAATAAATATTTGAAATTAATGAGATTATTTTTTAATTTACTTGTGGTTAAGTTATCTTATTAAATAAGGTGGATATAGAAAAATTTTATAATTTTTAATGATTTTAATTGTTTTATTTGAAAGTGATAGTTAAAAATGTCTTATAATTTAAATAAAAGGAGTACTTATTTAAAAGAGTGAATTTTATTTCATGAGAAGTGCACATGTTATTCACACTCTATTCAATAAAAGCGTGTCATGTTAGATGAATGTAAATATAAATTAATTTTGTTATTGATTATAATAGATAGAGAAAAAGTAATAAATTAAATAGGTGCTTTATTCTAAAATAAAATCATTAAAAATAATAATAAGATATTATTTAATTGAATTGGTGTAATATGATATAGTATGTATGAAGTGGTGTGTCGAGTTTATCTAATAATTTTTTATTTTATGTTAGGAACCACAAAAACCAAAACAAAATGATTTTGATGATTTTTAATGTGAATTAAACACACTAAATTTCACAAATATAACAGTATTTCAAAAATACACCTCTTGAGTCGTGCTTTTGTGAACAAAGCCAACTTATTATAACGAGAAAATGACGTGTGATCATTGAAATAGAATATTGACATGTAAGTCTCATAAAATGAACTAATTACACTATATTTTTTTTTTGAAATTTTTTTGACATTAAGTTTTCTTGCCATATTACCACCATATTAACCTTCTTGACATTAAGTTGTCACTGTTAAAATTGCAGTTGCCAACTTGTCATGAGTAATAATCAAAGTTGTCAATCATTATACAAAACTTATCATTGAACTTTATGTGACTACTAATCTTTAAAATCCATTAGTTAAATTTTTGAAAAGTAGTTATCATAGATGCGATTGTAGTTGCCATTACTTGTAACAAAAGTTATTTATCATTCTGAACTTATCATTGAGCTCCAACACTTGAAACCAAGTTAATTGTTATTTATAAAAAATAGTTGTCATTGGTGAAAGTGTAGTTGTCACTTTTAAATATATGGTTGTCATTAATTACGATCAAAGTTATCAAATTGTATAGAAAAATATTATTTAGGAGAGAACAACCTTTTAAATGGCACTCAAATTTTTTGAGAGATTAGTTTCACAACTACTGATTGTGGAGATGCCTGGGCAACAAAAAAAAAATTGTTATACATAACTTGTTAGAGCTCTGGTGTAATTTCAAATTATGGGCACTATGGTATAACTTGATAAGGAAAATTAATGTCAGAAAATGATCTAAGAACTCTACTTTGATTAGCTCATTATTATGGAACTTATATGTCAATAAGCTATTTCAATGATCCTCATATGTTATTCTCCCTACTATAATTCATACTTGAAAAACATATAACAAACCATGCATATGAAGAATCAGTTTAATAGATTTGGACCTAGTGAGAGGCTTAAATCCACTTATCCAATAATTATCTCATGTGACATGACAATAATAATTCAATTTAATTGAATGATTGTAAAATGTTTTGTTATCTAATACTTAGAAAGTGAATCTCAAATTTTCAAAGAGAACAACATATGTGAAGAGTGTTTTGAATATAAAGATTGTTTTGAATTTTTGGACAGAAAATATATTTGATAATTTTTAAGTATTGATGAAATATAATTGCTATAATTAGTACACGCATTAAATGAATAGATTTAAGCCACTTGTAAAATTTAAATCTGTAATTAACTTTTAAATTGATAACCAGAAGACAAATAACGAAACGAAGGGTTATTATGGTTCTGTTAGCTGTTACGAAAGCCAACAACTCTTGTTTCCCCGTAAGTGACACATTTGACACACATGTTTATGTATCTTTTTATGGTTAACTCAATCCTTTTTTCTAAAAAAAAAAAATTATTACTTAAGAAGTCGCGAAATTGGTAGGCAATGTGATCCTCATTTGACTGATGACTTGTTGAAAAGGACTAGAGCATATCAACATGACATGATTACCATATAGTTAATATAATATATTAACAACAATATTGAAGAGATTTGATACGATCGCATGTTTTTTTAGCACCGAAATCTGGGTCCGAGACAGGGCCAGATCCGGAGTTTTATTGTTTTTTTTTTGGGCGGTTAAACTGAAAATAAAATAAAAATGGGGGCCAAAGTCTACTTTAAACTATTTTGCAAAGAACAAATAAAATTTTGCTAAAGGCGCAATGATGTAAGGGGGGCAAGGACCGTCTTTGGTTCGAGATTTGACATGGATTTGTCTTCTTTGGCACTTTAAAGGAACAAGACAATGTCATAATTTGCAGTCTTGTGGCCAACTCAAGAAGTTATACTCCTCCGATCTCATTTATAAGTCTCATTTTAGAAGGTGTATTTGGTCTCATTTATAAATTATGGTGTATTTTTTAGGTAATATTTGAGAGGTATTTTTAAAATTACCCTTCATGAGAGAAAAAAAGTAACAGGACATTACTTTTTAAATTTGTTATATAGGAGCATGTTTGAAATTTTACTTACTTTTATTCTTGTACTTTTATTATATTGGTATTGATAAGGTTGGTAGAAATAACTTATAAATAAGATCGGAGGGAGTATGTTTGAAGACAGGAACAATATAAAATTGTTTAATAAAAAAAATTTGAATGATGGGGATGGGGGAAGTGGAGGGAAAGGGAGGAAAAAAAATGAAGACATCCCTAGTCCGTTGGAAATGCTATCTCCAATTAAATTTAAGGGTTAAATATTATTTTTATATTTAAATTTTTTCTTAGAGTTTTTAGGTACTCTTAACTTGATTGAAATTATTTTATCCTTAAACATTTAAATTTCAATATCTCATCACCTTAACATTAACATATTTAACAGGTGTTATGTGGATCTCACTATTTGTGCATTTTTTACAAGGTTACAATGTCATTTTTGCCTCAAACTTTTCCTTTAAGGTTTACAATTACATTGAACTTGATTTTAGATTATTTTTATTCCTAAAAATTTGAAATTCAGTGCGTCATCACCTTACCATCCACAAGTCTAATAGTTTAGTTAATGGGTTACACTATTTGCTAAGCTAGCATTTTTTTAATATTTTATAATAAAATGTTATATGTGAATCCCAATCTTCTTCTTCCTCTCCCCTCTCTCCTCTATCCCTCCATTCTCTCTCTTTCCTTTATTCCTCCAATCTTCTCTCCATGCTTTGCAACCCAATTTTGAACCTACTCCGAAACTAGGTTGCAATGGAGAAGAATGTAGGAGAGATAACGTGGAGGGGGGAGAGGGGAAGGGGAAGAAGAAGATTGGAACCTCATATAATATTTTATTACAAAAAATATTTTAAAAAAAATACCAGCTTAACAAAGCATGAGCCCATTAATGAAATTGTTATGCATGTGAACAATAGAGTGATGAGGCAATAGATTTAAAATGTTCAAGGACAAATATGACCCAACATTGAGTTCAAATTACTCGCAGACTTTAAGCAAAAGTTCAAAGACAAAAATTACCCTTAACTCTTATAAAAAATGCAAATGGTGGGGCCTATATAACAGCCATTTAAACGTGTTAACATTGAGGTGATGAGGTAATGGATTTCAAATGTTCAAAGATAAAAATGACTCACAATAAAATTTAAAATACCTATAAATCCTAAACAAAAAGTTTGGAGGGGTCCTTTAACCCTAAATCTAATAACGCTTGAATGTCATATGATAATACTAAAAGCTAGATAAATGCTTCAAAAAAGAAAAAGAAAAAGACAAAGGAGTAGCATTCTCATGGGTTAATACTTAGTGTTGTCCTGGTAATGATTGACTTTGTCATGTGATTTAGACTTGATTGGTCCATAACTTCATGAGACCATGACCATTCAGCAAGCACAAACCAAAAGTGACTACCATCAATACCATCATATATCAAGCCATTACAAAGCACCAAGAAAGTCATCTAGTATACATTTAACATACATTTCAACGCTACAGGTGCATTCAAACTCAGCACAAGATGAAACAAACAGTAAAAATGAAGCCTAACAAAAAATATTAACATAAAAAACCTATTCTGCAGTACCTTTTTGTCTTCTTCATGATTCATAAACCATAACCCCCTTCAGATTCTTAACAATATCCCCAATATCTGGCCTCAATTCTGGATCTTTCTGTAAGCAAGAAAGTGCCATGTTGATGCACAAGCTTGCTTGCTCTTTGTTGTAATCTTCTTTCAACCTCTCATCTACAAGCTCTAAAATGTTACCAGATTGTGCCAATTGCTTACACCAGCTTACTAGATTGGCTTTCTCAAGCTTCAGTGGGGATAAAGGAATATGTAATGGTCTTCTTCCTGAAACAATCACAAGGATCAATACTCCTAAACTGTAAATGTCAGTCTTCTCCGTTGAGAAGCCATCAAATCCACCATATTCTGGAGCAGCATAGCTCAGCGTCCCTCTCATGCTGGCTGTGCTGCTGAAAAGATCTCCGCTTCGCATCTCGCTCCCAATGGAAGGACTGCTTCCTTTCTCTTTCCAACCTCTTCTGAAACTGAACTCCCCATTTTGATCATAGCCATTCTGATCCTCCCTTCCAAGTTTTTTACATCTGAAGAAATAAAACCTTTTACCCAAATCAAAATGTCGTACTTTAAACTTCTTCAACTTAGTCTGTAAATTTTTCAGGTTGCCTCTGTTTGCTTAATTCTGCCAGATTCTCTTCTTTCCACAACTCTTGCATCTTCCTATGCTTCTTATGATATTTCTTTTCCACTGATTCTTTGTTCTCAGCAGCGCCAGTGTCAGCATCTTTTGTGCTCATTGCTTGAAATTGTGATCCATTTACATCATCGGGTTTATCTGTTGGATTTGGATTTTCCAGTTCTGTTTTCTCAGGAATGTTCTTCTCTTCATCCCAATTAGTGTTTGGTGGATAAATCTGACTCCCTATCCACTCCATGACATAATCTTTACTGCATAATTCTGAACTTTCATCCTGCCTCCACCACCAATCTTTACCCCATGGTTTTTCACCTGGCTTTTCTTCATCTACTGATGAAGCATTAACATTTAACTCCTTACCATGATCAATGCTGGAAAAGTCACCATCATAAGGAACAAAGTTGTTATCCCAATCGTCCCCACCAATGTACAAACTTGAGATTTCCTTCCCCTTGACAGCACTTGTCCTCACTTCATTTTCACTGATGAAGGCACTAGAATTCACCGAATCCAAGTTCAAAGCTCCAACATTATAACCTGCTTTACTATACTTGGATGAAGGAGATGCCTGCAAAGTATCAGTGGCTGGGCTTTCTGCAGTTTTAAATTACCTGAAAACTCTTGGCTCTTCCATAGGTCCCGACTCTTATCACAGAAATTCCTACTAAATTCACCATCCTCCACTTTAATCCTTGACAATCCAAAATCCGAGATCTTTGCATGGTAATCTTCATCAAGTAGAACATTGCTTGGCTTAATATCCCCATGAATCACTGGAGGATCACATTCAAGGTGCAGGAATTCCAAAGCTCTAGAAACATCCAATATTACAAAAAACCTTGTTTCCCAGCTTAAACTGAAACAGACATTTTCTCCAAAGAGAGACTCCTGCAAGCTTCTCTTAGGCATATATTCAAACACCAAAGCTCTCCGGTTGTCCTCCATACAATATCCCAGTAGGGTCGATAGGAAAGGGGATGTTAATCCACCAAGAATCTGAAGCTCATTCTGAAACTCTTGCTCTGTTTGTAAACACAAAGCATCTAGACGCTTAATAGCAATAAATTTCCCATCTTTAAGCTTTCCTTTAAAAACTGTGCTAGACCCACCTTTGCCTATGACGTTTTCAGTGTGAAAGCCATTGGTGGCTTGCTTGAGCTCTTTGTCTGAGAATCTTTGGAGCTTCAAAGGAGAATTTGCATCAAATGGGATCGTTTTAGCTCTATGTACAACAGAGTACCAGACATGGTATAGAAAGTAAAGTATTGAGCAGAAAATAACAAGAGACGCTGAGATTGTGAGAGCCAGGAAAAGAACCATGTTCTTGGTGAAAAAATTGTGACTTGGAGCTGGAGGGAAGGATCTTGAAGTCATGTTGGAGATGGATTCTACTTCTAAGATTCAAAGGGTCTTAGATTCGAGATATTATTTACAGGAATTGAAGAAGGAAGGTGAATGAAGAACTGGCTGATGAGCCTTCCGGTTTTTCTGATTCATGCCTATCTTAGGTCCCTGGTATCCAAATTTGGCTGCTTTCATGGTTTATAATATCAAAGCAGTTGAATTCAACCATGATCCATTTAAGAAAATAATAAACTCAAGTCTTTCCATCTGAACTTATGGACTTGGAAAATAAAACTAAATGTTTGACGGAGATCAATCTTCTTTAATTGAATTGGGATATGGGAGATGACAAGACAAGAGTTGACTTCATGGTTTTAGCTTCAAGAGTTTTCATACATTCATGCATGTTTCTATCAAAATCATAGTTTTAGTGGTTTATAATGTAAAACCAAACACGCTTGTATATTGACTAAACACTCCTTTGTTGAAAAAAAAATTATTTATTACTCCTTCCACCTTATTTTATAAGATATTTTTTGAGGTGATTTAGTATCCCAAAATATATAAAAAAATGTTTTTTAAAAAATAAAATTTTATTAATGATGATTATTTCAATATTATCCCTCATTATTTCACAAAAATTTCTTTCCTCTCCCTTATTAATAAATGATAATTTGGAAGTTTATAAAAAAATTAAAATTATAATCTTTTAGTTAGTTGTTTTGTTTTATCCCGTGTTTTCTGGAACTATGGTTCTTGTTTCTTACAAGAAAATTCGCTAGTATATTATATGTGCCAACTATTAAGTGTTTATAATAATGAGATGAGACGAATAAGAGAATATGCAAGTGGATTTTGTGTGGTGGAAAATATAATAAAGAAGAATTCAGCCAAAATGTCATAAACGGTGGAGCTACTCAGATGCTTTTCTGAATTTGACTTTTTATTAACAACCTGAAAGTGTGACTTGAGTTCAATCAAATCATTTTAAAAATTAATAAATATTTATTTGATTTGAACTAATAAAAAAACTTACATTCCAACAAACAATTATAATTTTGAAAAATCTCACTTAGGCCTCATAGCATAGATTTTGCATTTAAAGCAAATACAATCTAAAAACTTTTTACAGCTCAAGGGCCTTGAGTAGAAATATATTTTAACAAAATAAGTTGTATTTGTCTTTGACATTTTATTGTCAATTAAAGGATATTACATTACATTACATTCATAGATATTCATTTGTACTTTCATCTTGTATAATTTGTGCATTTTAAATTAAACTATTTTCACTGGTCCAACTATACATTATAGGACATTGTGTTGAGATTTTATAAACATTATGTGTATTCATGGATATCTATTGTTATTTCATCCTGCAGAACTTGTACATTTTAAATTAAGCAATTTCTTTGACACCATTGTTCATTAAAAGACATTATGTTAAGAATTTATAGACAACATATTGTGCATTCATAGAGAAAGGGAGGGCAAATGCATTTTTTTTTATTAAAACATATTTTCACTCAAGGCACTTGGGTTTGCAGAGAGTTTTTAAATTTTATTAGGTTATAAATGCAAATTTTTATGCTTTTGAGGCCCTAAGTGAGATTTTCCCTATAATTTTTAATCAAATATTAAGCACGCCCTACATTCTAGGAGATGCCAAGATTGGAATAAGGAGAGAAGTGATCATATTGGCTAGGTTTAGTGAAATGAATTAGATTTTTACAAACATGACACACCAAAGAGAGATATGTTTATGTTTAGTACTTGACTATACTTCAAATGGAATATTGGTGTTGGTTGGTAATAAAATTAAATTTTTATTATTTTTCCTATTTTTAATTTTTTTTAAAAAATGTTCAGTAATTTCTGGCAAGAAACAAAAAATATTCAGTAATATAATAGAGAACCTTGACTGCCAAAACAAATAATAAAGCGAACCATGTGAGGGATGCCTTTGTCCCAATAATGGATAGCCTTCACAAATATTTTGTTTTGAGGAAATCTGGTCACTTGAGAACTAAGGCATACATGTTTAATTAACTTATCATATACACTAAGTGGGACCAATAATCTCTTTGAATTGATAATGACATTTGATCATCTGATAGTCCTGCATTTCCGGCTCAATAAACAAAATCACAAATCCTGATAAAAGTAGAAGCAACATCAAGAGGACAAAATATTTTATAAAGAATCCATAGGTAATAAATCAAGAAATGAACCCACTGGTAAGCCAGTAAAGGTGGGTTAAGTGTCCGTTTGATTACAAATCGATTTGTTAAAAATTCATTTAACAAAAATAAATTAGTGAAAGTCAGTAATTATAATAAAATTTATATTTTGAGATATTTTTTCAAAAATCAAGTTTGGTAAATTAAAATATATTTGAATTTCATATAATTTAAAATGTTTTTGAATATATTATTACTAATAGAAAGGAAATTGATTTTTATCATTTATAATTTTTTCTACACAAATGCAATATTATTAATGATTGAAAAATATCTGTGATAAAATTTTGAATAGCATAAAAGTTAAAATATTGGACAAAAAATTGTATAAATAATTCAATATACATTAATAAAAGCATCTGACTCGAGGAGTGGCATGATAAAATCAAAAGTTAAATGCATATTTTAACTCCCTCATTGAATGCCCAATCCCAATGCTCACAGTTAGTTTCAAAAGCAATGTTTACCTCGAGCAAATTCACTTTCTAAGGCTTTTCAAATGAACTTTCTAAAGGTGATGTGTATCTTTATATCCAAATTTAGTAGCTAAACAACTTTTAATTTTCAGAAAGTTATTATAAAGTACCTTTTTAAAAGTCAAAAGTAAGTTGCTTGAATGGACATTAAGTTAATAAAGATTTAGCTCATAATTTATCATAATGATATGAGAACATTGTTGGTAAGGTTTTTTGTAATGCTGTTGAACTTAAAGGTATGTCCTAAGTATAATGAGTTATTGGGGTCCAACTCATAAAAAAAAATTGTCCGAAAAAAATAAAGTAAAGAATCCACATGTAAGGAACTTGTGTGTTTCAAAATATATATATTGATTGGGTTCAACATAAATACAATGAGCACATTAAAAGGTTTGTTGAATAGTCGTGACTAACTAACTACACAGAAACATTAACCAACTTTACTCCAGAGGAATAATCCAAACATGACCTCATGTAAGGGAAAGAAGAACTAAAAATCTTGATAGCCTTTCCTTCACAATTATGCTTAGGAGGAATGTGATAACAAGGCTCCATAGAGAAGTCCCTTTGACAAGGTGGATTGGGATGAAGAGTCCTATTTCCGACTAGCCTATGAAGAAGCCATGGCTTCAATCCTCCCAAACCTTGAGCCACATACCCAAAAGTAGATAAAGAAGTAGTCACCAAACATCACAAAGACTCAAAAGGTACATATCAGTCCATGCCTTCATGTTATGCAAATTGTTATGGACTTTTGACTCCCTTCGTGACTTGGTTGAATGTACTCCTACCACTTCTCCTGTAATGGTTGGTTCCGTCAAATACATAATTCTCATTTCTCACCAAATTCAGGAAATAGCGATGCAACTAGAACAACCTTTAAACTTGGGTCTTCATGGGTTGAAGTCGAAGCCGCCGAATTTTTCTTGTCTAATTCCGGGAGCAACTTGTGCTGCAAGGTGCAACTTAAGAGTAGATCCATAACTGCTTCATGTGGGGTGGAATCAGGAGTGAATAGCCTAATTTGAAGGCCAATTTTCTCATCTGCTTTTGCTAAGTATGCATCATAGAATCTGCTTTTTGTCCCCAAGCCTCATTTGAAGGGTGAAAAAGGTAATTTCCTACATGGTGAAACACAGTGTCTCTCTCTGGAAACATTTGTGCATCTCAAGGTTAAAGGATGGGATCATGGACAGAGAAGGGACAAAGTACTGGTCTGTTTGCAAAATCAAAAGAGGACTTTTTGAACAAGCTTTTGATTATGATCACAGTGGAAAAACTTTCTCAGGATCATCTCTGGTGTGTTGGAGATTCAGATATAGAACTGATGGTGAACTGTTCTTAGCCAACATGTTTTCATATGTTTCAACATGCTTAGGATTCCAAAAAGGAGAATCTTTTGAAAATACCCAAGTTGAATTCAGAAATGGCTCACAGAACAAACCCATCATGTCATTTTCAAATTTCACAAGTAGGACTCTGTCTGTGAGTACAGCATAAACAAATGAAGCAGCCATGCTTATGATTCTATTACCTAAGCCATTTGCAGGTGTCCAAACAAGGTACTTACACGTGGTATCCTCACTGTTTTTCTTAGACCTTAGAAGCTTTTTTCATGGTTCTGTTGTAATATCTGGTCCATGGTCCACATTTTCTGTGATTTTTTCATAATTGCGTAGTTTGGAAATGAGATATGAAGAGGGTTTTACTGAAACCTGCTTATGCATGATGCTTCATCAAAACCAGAAGCTTGAAGCCCACCATAAAGTCTCTGAGTGACATTTTTGACAGGTGAGATTGAAGCATTTGTGAATCTTGAGCATGAAGAATTCAATCCTATAAATTTTGAAGAAACTAGATACAAGTTAGCAAGATAGAATGCTACCACCATGCATGCAAGGACCATGACCTAACACTAACAAAGTTAATTTCACTTTTGTGTACTTAACTTGGGTCATGGTTCTTAAGTGCATTTTTAAAACTATACAGACAAACATTATAGGCTGATCAAATTAAAAGGAATAGGAACAACAAAATAAAATTATGAGGATTAAAAAACAAAAAACAATTAAAATATAGGGACCTGTTGTATTTTCCCTTGCCTTTTTTTTTTTTTTTGGTAATAAAGTTGTATTACCTTCATCTGACTCTGTAAGATTCTGATAAGCTATGTCTTTTGTTGCTGTAATATTGAGATTTTCCTGGCAAACCCTTGACTTCTACAAGTTCATTAAGGATAAAGTGTGTGAGCTTGGATCAAAAATGAGGAAAAAGGAAAAAAGGAAAGAAAGGGGAAAGGTATTGTAAATACCTCTGAGGAGGTTCCATTAATATCTGATGTATTGGTTGTGAGGTTGTGAGGTCGTCTTCTTCCTGGGATGTCTTTTGAGAAACCCCAGATCAGAAAGATAGAACGTTGAGTTCTGATACATTAATAATGTAATTATGAGCAGTAAAGAGAAAGCCATGGCAAACAAAGCAGAGCATGTCGTGAATCTGTTGAAGCTCGTTCCCACCATCTTGTTGTTGTTGTCGTCCATCGTGGCTGCTCTTCTGACGCTCAGAACCAAGCTTTAATGGCGGAAATCAGACCAAACCCCTTTGACATTACCAACAAGCACATAATCAATCAGCGTCCAAAATTGAAGCCAAAGTTAAACAAAACAAAAAAAAAAAAAAACAGTTATCTAATAACAAGAACAAAGAAGCATACTGCATATCTGCACTCTCAATGAAACAAAACGCCGGCTTTCTCAACCATTAAAAAATTGTTGTGGAATATTAAAAGGTGAGATGGTAAATATCTTATATTAATTATAATTTATTATGATTGAAGATTTGATTCATAAATTTTATGTGAATATTTCTGTTTCTATAATAACAATATTCTCTTATGTTTTAAATGCACATACTATATATACATACACACAACACACACATGCATACATATAGAAAAGAATAATAATGGTTATTTATTATTCTTTTTTTTTTGATAATTAATTTACCTTTTTCACAAATTTGAAACAATTTTCACAAGGTTCTGAATCATGTGCCGGTGGTGTCCAGGAGTTAAAGCCATTTTCTATTCAATTTTTTTTTAAAAAATTACAATGCCACTTATTTAGTAATCATGTTTTTACCTAACAATTGAATTGAGAAAGATTTAAAAAATGCACATAAAAATTAATTAAATAATTTCATTAAAGGATATGACACTTATTCACCAAGAAAAAAAAAAGATATGACACTTAAATAAATATTTCACTATAAAAGATAAATAGTTTTAAAAAATACAATTCAGAATCTTTTCCCCAATATCTGTAAGCTTCTATCACTCACACGCTATGCTTCTATATGTATTGATTATATATATATATATTTAATACCAGATGATGTTTCAGATGAGGTTATTGTATTGCTATTGTACCAGATTCATGATGAAGCCAATGTCTTCTGGTTTGAGCAGCAAAAAGTTAATAGAGTGCATACTTGTTTGAAAAATAAAATAAAATGGATTGATAAAGAACGAATTAAACTAAAAAATAAAATTATAAATTGACAGAAGAAGTGATGATAATTAAAAAAAAAAACAATAAAAGCCATGAGGCGATAAAAGAAATAGGAATGGTGATTGACATGAATAAGGTCGTGAATCTCCATTTGCACCCATCCATCATTCTGTTGCTCTCACCTCTTTATAATTCTCACTATATATCTTTATTATTTTATAATCTAAAATCAAGAATTCGAGCAGGCCATGTTTATTAGGCAGCTTAAATAAGCCCGACCCAACTTTCTAAAAAGTTTGATTGGCCAAGCTCGATTCCAAATTTCTTCAAGCTTTGGGAGGCTTGAATACTTGAATTTCATTTTTAAGATTATTTTTATTTTTTTAATTTTTTCTCTAAAATTAATTCTTTCATTTTATAAAAAATATAGAAAATATTTTTACTCAAATTTTTTTAAAAAAAATATGTGGGTCTTAAAATTAAAAAATAAATATTAAAATATAATTTAAATATTATTTTGAGATATTTATAGATTAAAAATAATAAAAAATATTACAATATAAATATTTTTAATTTTTTAAAAAAAATACTTATAATAGTGCACTCAAAATATGATATTTTAGTATAAAATGATATAAAACTTAAAAAATTCTAATATTTTTATATATTTATATATTTTTTAAAAAATATAAATTTTATTTGGGTATTTGAATTTATTTGGATAACCCGAATAAGCCCGAAATATTGATTTTTTTAAGTGTTAAGCTTAACCTTAACCTTTTTTGAGATTATTCAAACTAACTCATCAAGTTCGATCAAAATTATTGACTCTATTATAATCTTATTTTAATCTATTACACACACACACCAACACACATCATTTTATTTCTTCTAGTAATCAAACAATGCCTATGAGTTAAATATAAAAAACAGAGGAAAAATAATACCTTGCAGTGAAAGACAAGGTTGTCTTCAACAAACTTTAAAATATTCAACTAGTCACAGAGAAACATAGGTATATACATACTCCTTCCGTTTAAAAATATAAGATATTCTTTTTAAAAAGTTAGATGTTTAAAAATATAAGGTATTTTTAGTCTTTCAAAGTATAATCATTGTCTTTTTTTTTTAAAGTATCCCTATGATAATGACTTTATATTTATTATAGATATTTAATAGAAATAAATATAAAAAAATAAAATTAATTTGAAAGCAGGTAATTACTTTATTAAGAGGTGAGATTCTATTAAAAATATATTATATTTTTTAACAAACGGAATACACAAGATGGTAATAACGAAACAATGATATGTTTCCTTAAACGTTTCCGGACACTATGGAGTTTCCCGAATGAGTACTAGTAGGGGAATCAAAGTCTCGCTGTAAATGCAGAAATTTCGAACATTATGTATGTACACTCGAAACATTCAGAAACCGCTGGTAACCAATTTAAAACATAAGTTATTCCAAATTATTTTTGACTCATTTTTTCTTAAAAATGTTTGGGTTGGGAGGGGGGGATTATTACATTCTTTTAATCTCGGGATTCTCGAAGATCATGATGAAAGGATAAATCACATGGATTTAAATTTGATAAGTGACTTAAGTACACTCATTTAATAGTATTTCACATGATACAATAATAATTATTTAATTTAATCGAACAATAATAAAAAATTTTATCATATATGTGATATTTAGAAAGTACCAAATTTTGAATTTTTGAAGTGGAGACCATATGAAATGAGTGTTTTGATTGTGAGAATTATTTTAAAATTTTGAAAGGAAATGTATCTTAATAATTTTTAAGTACTAATGAAATCAAATGATTGTAATTACAACATTTATTTAATGAGCATACTTAGACTATTTATTGAATCTAAATCCAAATCTCACACAAATATTATCATGTTATATTACCAGAGATTTTTTACCAGATTTGATTTATAAAAAAAAATTAGACTGTGTTATAAACTATAAAATACTTATAAGAAGGGGATTAAAAAGTTTTGGTTTTAATAATACAGCTATTAGGCAGGACGAATGCATTGTAATCTTCAACGATAGCTTGAGATTGTCGAGCCCAAAACAAGAAATTTATTCTGTAAGAAAATAAATTCAAAATTTTTGGACTCATATATGGGCAATTTGACCACAATGCTATAAAAAAAAATACTAATATTGTTATCTTTTTAAAATTATTTTCCTACATATTATAATTTAAAAGTTGGTTGAATTAGATCAAGTTTTAAATTTTTTTTTAAACATGACAAATCTCAATCTCTATCAAATCGAGTTCAATATTTAAATTTTTTTATTAAAAAACTTGATGTGACAAGCATGACAGGCTATGGTGTCACACCTTATAATCCATAGCCTGTCACACCCTATAGTCCATAGCATGTCATACCTTATAGTATTGTTTACCACTATTCCCCCTAATAGATTATTGCACTCCATAGTTTCTAGATATGAGAAATAAACCAATCTGGCTCATATAGGCTTGACCCTCAATAGCTCAAGACCATAAGTTTGATTATCCCATAATCTATCATTTTATAAAACCACTTTATTTAAATGGCTCAAAACCAAGCTCATAAGCCCGCTTTTATTATTTTTAATTTTTAATTTTTAAAAATTAAAATTTCTATTATAATATTTTATTTTTTAAAAATACAAGTTTAATGTTCACTCACCAAAATAACAAAATGAGCCAAAAGGGCCACCCTAACCTTGGATGCTTCAAAATTCAATTTTCTTATAAAAATGTAATTTTTCAAGCTAAAACCTTTATAAAAAATGAGTGTAAATGATGGCCTGCCAAGTTTGGCTTTTATTCTTGACTTTAATAGGTTTCCTTTCCTTCATTCTGAAGAGAACTTGGTCCACACAAGAGGAAGGAGAGGTGCTCTTATCGTTATTCCTAACTATAATAGGTTTCCTTTCCTTCATTTAAAGGGAACTCAGTCCACGCAAGAGAAGGGAGGAGCAACCCACAGTGAGGGAGGAAACCTATTAGAGTTGTGAGTAAGAGTTAAACTTGACGAACCGTTATTTAAACATTTTTATACAAGTTTGGGTTTGAAGCCTGAGCCTGATAAGTCCTAAAAAGGATCTATAATTAGGTGGCCCTTTTATACCTGTTTTATTTTGATGAATATTATACCTTGTATTTTTAAAAAATATGAAATATTTTAATTTTTAAAAAATAAAAATAATAATAGCTGGCTTATAGGCTCAATTTTGGGCTCTTTGAATAAAAGTTGGGTTTCAAAAAATGATAGTTATGGAGTAGTCATCTCTAGCTTATAGCTTGAATTCTTGAGGGGTGTAGTCCATATGAGCCAGACTTGCCTATTTTCCATCTCTAAAAACTATAGAGTGCAATCATTATTAAGGTGGGGTGGTGATAGGCAATAGAAATAACCTAGCATGTCTGTCACATCAATTTTTTTTTTAAAAAAAAGCACAAGTATTGAACTCGGTCTAATAGAGAGTGAGTTTTGTACTTTTATGTTTAAAAAAATTTAAAACTCTGTTTGATTGAAATCAAGTTTTAAATTTATACTTCCTCTATTAAAAAAATATAAGGTATTTTTAACTAAATATCATTTCCAAATAAAATAGTTACTTATCTTAAATAAACATTATTTTTTTATATTTTATCCCTATTAATAGAATATTATACCTTGAAATATATATATATATATATATATAAAGTGATTTATTTAATAGAGGTACTTTTAAAAAAAATAATGATACATCTTAAAAAAATAAAAATATTTCATATTTTTTAACGGAGGAGAAGTAATATTCAGGGAAACAGTTTTAACAGCGTAGCATATTGGTAATTTTTTTTCTACAATACAGTGGTCAAATTTCCCTCCACAATAATTAAAACAATAGTAGATATAAAATAACATATGGCTAATAGCTACTCCCTTAGTTTTTAAATAAAAATAAATTTTAACCAACTCATACAATTTAAAAAAAATAATTAATTCTAATAATTATATTTAAAATTAAAAATTTTGAACTAAAATAATATTTTAATTAACCCTTTATTTTCCCCTAATATAATAATATTTTCATTTAATACAGAATAATTAAAAATATCATTAAATACTTCTGAAAATTATTATTTTGCTGAAAAAATAAAATATCATATAAAAAATTTGTTCAATGAGGCAAATCGAGAACGAATAGATTGATTTGACTTTTTTTTTATTGAATTACAAGGCCACGGCAAGCCGTGTAAAGGAAAGGAATTAAGTCAAGTTAAGTCCCATAAAAAGACAACATCCTGAGGGGGAATGTTAAAATTAAAGTATCAGAATTATTCCTTGTGGTATGTCAAGCAAGCCAATCTACATATTTATTAAATTCTCTAAATGCATGGTTGAAGGTGATAACCCAATCCTTCATGGCGAGGCATCTAATCTCTTCTATTGCAGAACTGAGAAGATGATTGGATTGTATTCAGATTGAATAAGCGCTAGATCTTCTAATGAATTAGAGTGAACACTAACTTGCTTGTGAAATTGCTTCTCCAGCAAAGAATAAGACCTTCAAGTGCACCAAAAAAGTTCTGCAACTGTGCTAGGGTGATAACCAAGCTTTTTAGTAAATCCTTTTATCCAATTACCTTGGTCATCACGGATGAGTCCAGCATAAGAAGCAGCTCTATTGTTGAAGATAGAACCATCTATATCTAATCTAATCCAGCCAGATTTTGGTGGGTGTCCATTTAGCGAGTAGGTTGATTTGACTTTGGCTTTAGTTTAATGTTTTTTTAGTGTCTTCAGTTTTTGCTTCCTGTTGTTGATTGTTTTTACTTAGAGTTTGCCTTTTTTTTTAAACTTTTTTTACGCAATGCATCCTTTCTGGTTAAAAAAAAACAACCTAATAGTCATTATTGCATATAATCAAGGGAGAATGATAAATAAGAACCTTGTAAGAATATTAATATTAAATTAAAAATTTAGTACTGTGAAACATGGTAGAAGTGGTATTTAAAATTTGGGAACTATCAATGTTAAAAAATTTTATATTTAACATTAATGTTCTTATAAGGTCCTCATTTGCCATTGTCCCTATAACCAACATAAAACCATCATATTATTTTCTTTGCATTTCATTCCTTAAATAAAATTATTTTCCTCTCTCTCTTATAATGAAAGGTAGTTTTGAAAGTTCATAAAAAAATTAAGATCATAAAAGTATATTTAATTAACTACATTAGTATGTTTGAACTAGAAATATGGGACAAGCTCATCGAGCTACCCGTTTAAGCCTCTCTTTTTTTTCAAACTTAGGCTTTAAAAATTAGGATATTTTTATATATACGGGCAAAAGCCCTACTCTTTTAAGCCCTAAAAAAAAGGTTTGGATTCGGACTACTTTCATCTAACCCAAATTTATTTTAACCTTGAAATAATGGTATTTATTTTGTTTGGATTTTTTTTTGGCCAAAACTATGTTTGGATTAAATTTATACTTATATGTTTTTGCGCTTTTAAAATTATAATTTGTATCATTTTAAATTTTAGAAGATTTTAATTTGTACTTTAAAGCATGAATATAATATAATAATGACAAATTAATTTTAAAAAATTAAGAAAATTTGAAAAGCAGGCTATCATATCAACCAAACAACTTTGAACCTAATCAATAAGATTTAGGTTTACAAAATAATTGATATTGAAATAACTAAGCTCCTAAGTTTGAGCTCATATAAGTCAAGTCCACCTATTTCTAGACTCTATATGTTAAAATGGAGGGATTTTTATTATGAGTTGCTTTTTCTTTATTATTCCATCTTTCATGGAACTACGATTCTTGTTTCATACAATAAAATACTTAGGTTTATTATATTACTGACTATGAAGTGTTTATTTTGAAAGGTTAAATTTATGTCCTTAGCGTTATATACTTTATATATATGTATATATATCCAATCCAATTATAATAAGTGAATCTTAATATTTTA
Organism: Prosopis cineraria; assembly: GCF_029017545.1. Taxonomy (NCBI): domain Eukaryota; kingdom Viridiplantae; phylum Streptophyta; class Magnoliopsida; order Fabales; family Fabaceae; genus Prosopis; species Prosopis cineraria. The sequence continues at coordinate 34,466,762 of NW_026555343.1, forward strand.
ATAAAATTAATGATAAGAATTTATTATAAAATAAAATAATTTATACAAAATTTAAATATCTTAATTTAATTAAAAACAAGCTTATATATATAAAATTAAGTATATAAATTTTTTTATATTAAATAGACCATTTAAGAGTTTATACAAGTGGATTTTGTGATTGGTGTAAAATATAATAAATTAAACAAGAATTCAGCCAATTGTCATGAACGGTGAAATCTGCTCAGACGCTTCGCTGGATTTGACTTTTTGTTAACGACCTGAATGCGTAACCTGCGTTCAATAAAATCACATTAAAAATTAATAAATATGTATTTGATTTGCATTGATAAGAAAACTAACATCTCAAGTAAAAATTATAATTTCTAAACAAAGTTTAAGGGCGTCCAAAATCTAAGAGATGCTAAGATTATAATAAGAAAAGAAGTGATCATTTATCAACATTGTTGAGTTTAGAGGAATGAGCTAGCTCATTACATAACTAAAATAATGTTCTAATTTTGTAGGAGATGCATTCATGTTTATACCCAATTATATTTAAAATAGAATTCTCTTCAAGAAGAAGACGTACATATAAAGAGAGATAATATTCCAAGAATATCATATTAAGTGTATTCTTAATTACCAATAAAAATATTTTATATAACATTAAAATTTGATATGTTAATAAAAATATAAAAATATAAAATTTGATATATTGGATAAAAAATATATAAATAATTAAACATGCATGAATAAAAGCAACTAACATTAGAGGTGGCATGGTAAAATCAAAAGTTGGTGTACATATCTTAACTCCATCATTAAATGCTCAACACCCAAAGTTAGTTTTAAAATCAACAAATATTTTACGCTGAGCAAATCCACTTTCAGAGGCTTTTCAAATAGACTTTTGAACGTGATTTGTACCCAAATTTTGTATCCAAACACTTTTGGCTATTAGAAAGTTGCAAAAGTATCTTCTAAACATCAAAAATAAATTACTCAAATGGACTCTAAGTTAGTAAGGATGTGCCCCATAAGGTAATATAAGAACATTGTTGTTAAATGATTTGTAAGCACTCATGAGCTGGAGACATGTTATGACTGCAGTGTATTTTCAAAACTCAACTCTCCTAAATATTTTTTATCCAAAATGGTGGGGAAAAAAAAAAGAATCCACGAGTAAAAAACTTAGCCATGCAATATATATATATATATATATAGACGAGGTCCAACTTAGATAAAATGAGCACAGCAAAAGGTTTTGTTGAATAGTCATAACTAACTAACCACACAGAAACATTAACCGACTTTACTCCAGAGGAATAATCCAAACACAAACCTCAAGCAAGGGAAAGAGGAACTAAATCTCTGATAGCCTTTCCTTCACAATTGTGCTTAGGAGGAATGTGATAACAAGGCTCCATAGAGAAGTCCCTTTGACAAGGTGGATTAGGATGAAGGGTCCTATTTCCAACTAGCCTATGAAGAAGCCATGGCTTCATTCCTCCCAAACCTTGAGCCACATACCCAAAAGTAGACGCAGAGGTAGTCACCAACACATCACAAAGACTCAAAGGTACATATCAATCCATGCCTTCATGTTATGCAAATTGTTACGAAACTTTTGATACCCTTCATGACTTGGTTGATCTACTCCTACCACTTCTCCTGTAATGGTTGGTTCCGTCAAATGCATAATTCTCAATTTCTCACCAAATTCAGGAAATAGAGATGCAACTAGAGCAACATTTAAAATTGCGTCTTCATGGGTCGAAGTTGAAGCTGCCGAATTTTTCTTGTCTACTTGCGGGAGCAACTTGTGCTGCAGGGTGCAACTTAAGAGTAGGTCCATAACTGCTTCATGTGGGGTGGAATCAGAGTGAACAGTCTAATTTGAAGGCCAATTTTCTCATCTGCTTTTGCTAAGTATGCATCATAGAATCTGCTTATTTGTCCCCAAGCCTCATTTGAGGGGTGAAAAGGTAATTTCCTACATGGTGAAACACTGTCTCTCTCTGGAAACATTTGTGTGATCTCAAGGTTAAAGGATGGGATTATGAACAGAGAAGGGACAAAATACTGGTCTGTTCGCACAATCAAAAGGGGGACTTTTTGAACAAGCTTTTGATTATGATCACAGTGGAAAAACTTCTCAGGACCATCTCTGGTGTGTTGGAGATTCAGATGTAGAACTGATGGTGAATTGTTCTTAGCCAACATGTTTTCATATGTTTCAACACGTCTTGGATTCCAAAAAGGAGAATCTTTGGAAATACCCAAGTTGAATTCAGAAATGGCTCACAAAACAGACCCATCATGTCATCTTCAAATTTCACAAGCAGGACTCTGTCTGTGAGTACAGCATAAACAAATGAAGCAGCCATGCTTATGATTCTGTTACCTAAGCCATTTGCAGGTGTCCAGACAAGGTACTTACATGTGGTATCAACGTTGTTTTTCTTAGACCTCACAAGCTTTTTCATGGTTTTGTAGTAATATCTGGTCCCAGGTCCACATTTTCTGTGAATTTCTTCATAATTGCGTAGTTTGGAAATGAGATATGAAGAGGGTTTGTGTGGAGAAGATTTTCGATACAAGTGAGACTGAAACCTGCTTATGCAAGATGGTTCATCAAAACCAGAAGCTAGAAGCCCATCATAAGTTGCAGAGTGACATTTTTTACAGTTGAGATTGAATCGTTTGTGAATCTTGAGCATGAAGAAATTTCCACTCCTATCAATTTTGAAGAAATTATTAAAGAGTTAGCAAGTAGAGGATGAAAACTCTGACTACCAAAAAAATTAGAAAATCAATCATTTAATTCTATACTTTTGACTTTATTAAATAAACTTAATTCTTGAACTTTAATTCATTGTAACTAAATTCTTAATAATTTTTGTTCCATTAAATCCCTGTAGTTTTATCTCTATATTAAAATGTTGGATCTTACATTTTATAAAATAAAATTGTGAAGAATAAAGTTATTATTAAAGTTTAAGAACTAATGTTTTAAATAACTAAAATTACAAGTTGCTTTGAGTTAATGTTTAAGAACAAAGTTATAATTGAGTTGAATTATAAGTATTAAATTTTTCCAAGTTCAAATTAAGGAAACGAATTACAATTGAATTAAAATATAAGAATTAAATAATTAATTTTTTTTTATTTTTTTTTTTTGTAACAAAGTCAGTACCTTCATTTGACTCCGTAAGATTCTGAGCTCTATCTTCTGTTTTGTAATATTGAGAATTTCCTGGGAAAACCTTGACTTTTCCAAGGTCATTAAGGATAAAGACTAAAGAGTGTGAGCTTGGATCAAATCGTGAGAGAAAAAAGAAGAAGAAAATAGGAATTGTAAGTACCTCTGAGGAGGTTCCATTAATATCTGATGTATTGGTTGCTCTTGCTGTCAATCCTAAGTCCTTGGTGCTGACGTTATAAGGTCGTCTTCTTCCTAGGATGTTGTCTTTTGAGAAGCCCTCAGAATCAGAAAGATAGAACGTAGAGTTCTGATACATTAATAACGTAATTATGAGCAGTAAAGAGAAAGCCATGGCAAACAAAGCAGAGCATGTCGTGAATCTGTTGAAGCGCTCATCCCCACCATCTTGTTGTTGTTGTCCATGGTGGCTTCTTCTTCTTCTTCTTCTGAAGCTCAGAACCAGAGTTTTAATGGCAGAAATCAAACCAAACCCCTTTGATACTACAACAAGGCACATAGCCAATCAGAGTCCAAAATTGAAGCAAAACTTAAAAAAATAAAAAACATTTATCCAATAACAAGAACAAAAGAGCATGCATACTGCACATCTGCAACAAGGAAACAAACTGCCGACTTCCCAACCTTCAAAAAAGGAACAACCTACGGCATATAATAATCAGTGGCGCAGCCACATTCGGGACCATGAGGATGTAACATATTTTAGGTTAAAATATGCAAAACTTCCCTCAAATTTTGGTCAGCTGCACAAAATCCTTGTAACTTTTAAAAATTTAAAATAGGTTAATGAAAATTCTAGACATTAAATTATTACACAAATAATATTTTAATTCCTGAACTCTTAAAATATAAAAAAACTTTCTCAACTTTTAAATTTTAAGCACCTGAAACCCAAATTTTAAGTTGGAGAAAACGGCCATTATTTTTAAAAGTCAAAATGAGTATTACTTCATAAAACTACAAAAGTAATGGCTATTCTTTTCAACTTAACAATAAAATTTCAAGTGCTTAAAATTTAAAAGTTAAAAATTTTTTTTACACATTTCAGAAGTTTAAAATCCAAAATAATATTCATGCAATAATTTAGGATTAAGATGCTCGTTAACTCATTTAAAATTAATATCCCTAACATTTTATTTTTTTTGAGCACCTAAAACTCAACTATTTGGAGAAAATGACCATTATTTTAAGGGTCAAAATAAATATCACTTCAATGTAGGATTTGGCTCCACAACTATAACAACTATAAAAGTAATGGTTATTTTTTTCAACTTAATAGTAAAGTTTCAAATGTTTGAAATTTAAAAGTTAAGGAAAGTTTTTACACATTTCAAGATTTTAGGATCTATAATGTTATTCGTGTAATAATTTAAAATTTAAGATGCTTATTAATCTATTTAAAATTAATATCCCTAACATTTTATTTTTTTTATCACAAAATCTCCTATCATTATTTCTTAGTTATCTTACAAACACAAGTTGTCATATCATATATATATATAAAAAAAAAGACACGTAACAACTTATGTGTTATCCTATGTAAGTTAATAATAATTTTATAAAGATTTTATCTATATTTTCTCTGTGCATATTTTTCTTGTTTTAAAAGATACATTTTTATTCATTTGATTTTTCCTTAAATTGGGAAAAAATAATTAAAATATTGGCTAAAGTACACTTTTAGTTTTCTAACTTTTTATAAAGGTTTAACTTGATCCCTTAATTTTATAAAATATTTTTTTAATTATTTAACCCTAACATCATTAGTTTCAAATGATTATTTTTATGTCAATCATTATTATTTAAAAAAATTAAATGTAATATTTTAACATTTAAAAATTTTTTGTCAATATTTAAAAGTTCAATGTAAAATTTGTTGGGATAAAACTAACGTACTAGGGTTAAAGATTAAAAAATACTTTATAAAGTTAAGGAACTAAAATAAATTTTATGTAAAGTTAAAAGATTAAGTGTTTATGTTAGCCTAAAATATTTTTCCATATTAGGTGCCAGGTGTATCTCATTAATATGATATGAAAAAACTTTGTTAATAAAATAATATATTCATTAGCAATAGGGGATTTTGAAAAAAAAAATAAAAGATTGAGAAGGTTAATTTTAAATATTTAAATATGAGAGAAATCATATACAACTATATTAATAAAAAAATTTGTGTATATTTTAATCAGCTTATTACTTAAAAGATCATACGGTAAATATCTTATATTCATTACAATTTTTTATGATTGAAGATTTGGTAGATAAATTTCATGTGAATAATTTTGCTTCTATACTAATTAACAATCTTCTGTTATGTTTTTTTTTTTTTGGTAGAATCTTCTCTTACGTTTTAAATGCATATTATATATATATATATATATATATAAAGAATAAGTCAGTATTGCTAATTTGAATCATGGTTATTTATTATTTATTATTGGCTAGTATTATTCTATATTTTTTTGAATAATTAATTTACCTTTTCATAAATTTGAAACAATTTTAACAAGAGGTTCTGATTTCTGAACTTCATCGGATGTCCCGAAGGGACCTGATTTCTGAAGTACGTGCGGTGTGCGTACGGGAGTAAAAGCTATTTTCTCTTTGCAATTTTTTTTTTTAAATTACAAGTCCACTTAGTCATTTAATCATGTTTTAAAATAACAATTGAAATTAAAAAAAATCACAAATTTAAAGTAACAATTTAAAATTTTTATTGGAAAAAATTAAAAATTTTAACAAAGGAATATAAAAATTAAATAATTTCATTAAAAGATATGACACTTAAATAAATATTTCACCAAGCGAATGGAAAAGATATATATATATATATAAAAAGTGGTAATGATCTAATTAATGGTATGATATGTTTCCTTAATCGTTTACAGAGAATCAGATTTTTCCCAACTAGTCAGGGAATCAAATTCTCAATGCAAATACAGAAATTTTCAATTCCAAATTATGTATGTACGCATGAAACATTCGAAAATATAATCACTGTAACCAATTTAAAATATAAATTATTATAAATTATCTATGACTCATCTATTATCTATATATAACATCAGACGAAGATATATTTTGCGGAGTTATTGCAATATCATTTACATAATGACAATGATTTTGCAATATATCATGACTTCTTGCAATAATTCATGATGAAATTATTTAACTTAATTTATGGTGAAACTATTTCAAGGATATACGATAATCATTATTTTTACAGTAATATCTGATTATCCTTCCAAATATCAAATTCCAGACATACCATTGATTTTTCCTTCAATTTTAATTTCTCCTTCAATTTATAAAATCCGAAAAATAATCAACTCATATTCCATGCTTTAATTGATTTTAAATTACATAAATATTTGTTAAATTAATTTAATAATATTGAACTCAAATTTAAATTTTAATAAATTTATTGATTATTTTATTTTGTGAATATATAATATATAGAATTAGAATATATTAATGGTTAGTTTTGTTGATGGTAAACTGAAAAATACGTCAGTAGTATGTGCGTGCGTGCGTGCGTGTGTGTGTGTGTGATAGTTTATTCGATTTTAAGACAATTTTTACAGTGACTTGTTAGAGGAATTCGGTTACTCTACTTTTTTTTTCAATTAAGATTTCTCTTAGACATTTTATTTGCAGGTACAATCCTATAATATGAAGATAAATTATGTTCCAGTAGTCTATGCTCCCTCCCAATTTTAATTATTTATTTTACTTTAATTTAAGTCAATTTTAATTGTGTTATTATTAAAGGGACTCGGTTACTGTATTTTTCTCACGAGATTTCTTCTCTTTGATTATTGGATAATAAAACCTCATCATAAATTAAAAATAAATTGTGCTACTAAGAGCTGAGAATTTGAGTTAAATATGACGAGCTAACTCAAATAAGCTTAAAATATTTGAGGGTCAATAGTAGGAAAATTGAATTTTTTTTCAGTTGGCCCAAAAAAAAAATTAGCCAAGATATATGACATATTAATATTAATTATTCTCTTATGTGTATATTTGACTGCATTGTTATAGACATTTTCTTTAAAAATTAAGATTGTTGTTATATTTCTATCATTTTTAATTTATAAAATAATTTTGAAGATGCTTTTAGTTTTGATTTTAAAATTTTAAGATCCACATTTTTTAAAAAAAAAAAGTTTGGAACATCACAAAATTTTACTGGGGACTTCAAATATCAAGACCTCTTGTACTATCTTGAATAAGTATTATATATATTAATTTTATTTTTTAATATGAATATAATTCCATTCCAATTGGATAATAAAAGAGATGCACATAATGTCTTGAAATTTTAAAACATATCTACCTCTTCGAAATATCCACATGGTTTTTTTTAATCAAAAGTCTTAAAATGAGAAATTAAGACAAGTTTAGGAAGAAAAATGAAAATAAAAACCATATTTTTATTAGTGGAGAACTATATAAAAAAACAAGAAAGAGAGAGCATGTTCTTGATAAATGATGATGTATAAATAAAGGGAAAATATAATTTTTAATCCCTATATTAAACAGTTTTGATATAATTTTTTTTTTACTTTTTTTCATTCGTTTGTAAAGTTAGTTCCTTTAATGTTGAGATGGTATTAATGATATTAAATTTGTTAATGTTACTAATAGTGTTAATTTGGATACTGAGATGTTGAATAGTGAAGAGAATGCCACTAGAAAGCAGCAATTGTTCTCCTTGCTTCAAGCAGCAATTTTTCTCCTTTTTCTTTAATTAATAAAGAGTATTTATTTTTAATTAATAAAGAATACAAGCGTAAGGTTTTATTTGGAACAAGCAGCGACTTTCCCCCTTTTTTAATTAATAAATAATACAAGCTTATATGTGGATTCATTTACGCCAGAAGTATATGATACAAGCATGATATAAGTTATACATCCCATTCCTCTTTAAATTATTATATTTTTATACCTATCCGTTCTTCCTTCTGTTTTGTACACATACATATATGATGATATATCTAGCTGAATGTTTCATTCAGGATTTGAAGCAATATTTATTTTTTACTAGATTTACTTGTAATTGGATGTAGGTTAATAGATTAAATCTTTCAAATCATTAAATACATAACAATGATCTTCCAAATGACAGGGGGATTGGAATATCATTGCATCAATTGCCATACTGAGAAATTCACATATGTAAGTTTAAAAAAAAAAAAATGAAGAAACCACATTGTTCAGTGAATATTTCCTTCAATGGCATAGAATTTTAGAATTTCATCCTTTATGGATCTGATTTGATAGCCTAACATCTTCTTGGCAGTCTGTCTTCTAAGCGTACGCCTTTGTATGTGAGATACTGAGGAGGAAAGCATATATATTGTGTTAGCCGAGTGTTATACCATATGTGAGAATGGAGTTACAGACTAAACTCGATTGTGACTCACAACAAATGCACTTGAAAGGTTGAGAGAAAGAACAAACTGAGAGAAATTCACAATCACTCATTTTTTTGATTTGAAAGTTATCTAGTTGTATAAAACCACCCACACCGATTGTGGGTTTCGGTCATGCACGCGTGAATTAAAACTGTTCCCTCCTCTGAAGTTTTAAATCATTAAGAAAAATTTTTACATTTGACCCAAAGCATATTACATTTTTTAGTCCAAATCTTCTCTATATTCCGATAAAGATTCTATAGGCATATTGAGCCTAATCCACCAAAAGTGAATTACCCAATAGTATCAATAGCATTTGACAAAATTATTGGGATTCCTCTATCCAGCTTGGTGACTTGGTGCTTAAGCTCAACAAAGAAAATTTATTTCTTTTTAAGGCCAAAGTACAATTTACCAAGACATAAAAGAGATAATCTAACAACTTTCTCATATATCTTTTTAAAAGTGTGGTTATAGTTATACTAACCACAAACCATCTTTTTTCTGCTTTTGCTTTTCCTATTAAGCTTTGAACCTTTGTGTTTGTATTTGGTTTTATCATGTTAATATAATTGCTTCTTATTAAAAAAAAAGTATTTATATGATAATATATAAGGCTATGCAAAAATTTGATTGTCCTGTCCAATTTAGTCTAACCCGAACAAGTTCGGTCCAGTAAAAAAAATTTGTCCAAAGGATTAAAGAGACTGAAAAGATCAAACTAATTTCTTAGATTAGACCAAATAGGAGACCAAGCTCTTAAACCACTTAGTCCTATCATATGAAATTCTTTTGATATAATTTTAATTATTTTTAATATATTTAAATAGTTTGAAGTTTGAATTCAATGTTTCCTTCATTCACATTTCACTCTATTTAATATAATTTTAATTTATTTTGTTGCTAAATTGTTATTGTATGTATATTAGACAAGTTGCTGACATTTGTTGAATAATGTTGTTATTGTTACTGTTGAAGTTATGAATTTAAATTATTTGGATTGTAACTAATTTTTTTTATTGTTGTTAAAAATTGTTATAGATTTTTTATGATTATAAGTATTTTTATTATTTTAATTAAGTTTATCAAAATGAATGAATTATTACTTTTCATACAAGAAAAAAGAAAAAAAAAGTTAAATGAACACTAGATTACCAGGACCAGTTTAAAAGTTCTATGGATCAAATTTAGTTATATTAATCTTTGGGTTATAATTAGACTAAATCAGATTACGCCTTATAAGTTGGCTAACTTAATTATTTTTATGAAAGAGACTAAACTTTAGATTAGACTAAAATTCAGTCTTGTCCAACTCTTTGTGTAGCGTTAATAATACACGAAGAAAAACTCAGTTTCCTGGTACAGAGCATGAGAATGAATCATCTTATGAAATTGGACATGAACAAACAACAGCCGAGTCATTCTCTAAAACAGGGGACCACATATGCTTATTGCACGTGAAACATGGGACCTGTCCATGTGTATGATAGAAGCCATTGCCCTCAAATGCCAAAAAAATATTGCGGGTAGTGATTCTCAATATTTCATTTCTCCTCATTTAAAAATTTTGATTGCCCTTGTCTACTCCAAAAAAAAAAAAACCAAAAGAAAGTTTATGTGTTCTCATGAAAAAAGTTACTTATTTTCTACAAAATTTATTTGACTAAAATATTATTTATATGTTATAATTTTCAATAAAAAGATTTAAAAAGAATGGAGGAATAATTTAGAAAATAATTTTCTTTGATAGTTTAAATTGTAAATTTTATCACAAAAAATAAAAAAGCTTTTAATTATTATAATTTTACGTTTTATACATAACTTTTTAGTTGTACTTCATCAATTCAATATTATAAGGTATTAATAAGAGAGGATGATAGTTATGTTTTAAAAAGAATAAATTAATGATAGTTAAGTCCTCGATAAAATTTTTTACAAAATAAATTATAAATATTAATTAAATAGTTACAAATAAATTTTTTTGTTAAATCTAAAAAATTATATTTGACATTTAAATATTTATTTACAATTGAAACTTTTGTAGTTGTAATAATTTAGATCAATATTTTTAACTTTTTTTAAATTTGTTATAGACTTAACTGGTATTAATTTAGTGTTTTAAGACTTAATTATCATTCTCTCTACTTTTAACCATGTTATATTTCTAATAAGTTAGTTAATTATTTTTAAAATTATACACTACTTGCATATTTACTTTTATTTTTTTTTTGGTAACATGTTTACCTTTAGTTAATAAGATGTATTAATTAGAAACTTTATTAATTAAACCCCTTGAATAAGGGTATTTTTGAAAAAAAAATTATTAATTGCATATTTAAAGACCCAAAATGGCTTTTTTTTAGCATCTTATCTTAAAAAAATGCTTTATATTTTTAAGTGGTTGGAGTATTTAACTTCTAATAATTTTTATATTTAATATAATTTAATAAAAATTAAAAATTAATTTGTTAAAAATATTAGTATTTGTTCTAGGTATAAATCTTGTCTCCACTGAATAATTTTTCTAAGTCCTTCACTGCATGCCAAAAGGTTATGACCTGCCAAGTTTGGAAAATGACCCTTAACTTTCAATAGGATCATTTTATTTAAGTAAAGTCCTAATAAAATTTAAAATATGAAGCAAGTTTTTTGGGTTCTTAACTGATATTTGTATATAATGCAATTTGTTCTTAGTTTTAAAATTAGAAAAATAAGTTACAAACTCAACAAGACAAAATTACAAATTTGGAAAACAAAATTGTAAATTCTTGAAAGTATGCAAATAATAACATGTTAATTTTCAAATTTAATCATAAAGATTTGCATTATCTATTAAAATTGTGAAAGGAAGTTGTTAATTCAAGGTGATGAAATTACAAATTTGTCTCCCAAATTTGATATTTTAATATTATGCAATCTTATCTTTCAAATTTACAATTTCATTATCTTAAATTTGTAACTTGCTTTTCAATTTTAATATAAAATATAAATTTTAATTATTAAATTTGAAAAATAACATGTTATTATTTAAACATTTCTAGGAACTTGCAACTTTATCACCCAAATTTGCATGTTTGTCTTGTTGACTATGCAACTTGAGTTCCCAACTTTTAATATTAAAAACATATCCTATTAAAAAAAATTAGGAACATATTATATTATAAAAATATTAGTTAAGAACTTACTTTACATTTAAAATTTGTTTAGACTTTACTTAAATAAAATGTTTTTTTTTCAGGACTTAAGTGTTATTCCTCCAAATATATGTGTATCCTTCACGCCTCATAAAATCACAATAAATGACCATAGTCTTTATTAATAATTAAAAAAATGTGAATACTCAATTGAAAAATTTATTAGCTTACACTTGAAATTACTTGTGACATCAATTGAGAATATATAAAAGTTAGTTTTAAATCTCAATTTTTTTTGTCAATATACAAACAAATTACCTTGAAAAATCAAGTAATGTACTTGAAATTATTATAATATTAGTTACAAATCTATGAGAGTTAATTGTGAATCGCAAACAAATTACTTATGATTGTTTTCTTTCAATATATAAATAAATTATTTAAAAAAATTTACTATATACACTTGAGATTATTTATAATATCAATTAAAAATTTATAAAGTCAATTATGAATCGTAAGCTAAATATCATTTGGGAATTTATTAAAATTTATTGCAAATTTCAAGTCAATCAATAAAAGATAATTTATTATAAAATATGAAAAAAATACTAAATATGAAAAAAAAACATGAAGAAAAACTATACTCTATTGTCAATATTAACCAGAAACGACAATCAATAGATTCAGAATCAACAAAGTAAAACAGAGGTGAAAAATAGACGGGACGGACGAAGCCAAACAAAAGAGAAGAGACGACTTCAATTAAAGGGTTTTAAAAACGAATGAAATTCTGGCCAAGTAAAAAAAAATGAATGAAAATAAATGATGTGAAATGCCGAACCTCTGTTAGCCGCTCAAGGACGTGAAATGTCGAAATCTCGCCTCGTCCAACCTCATAGATCGTTCTCCGGCGTTGACTATTCCAATGTTGTCTGATAGTCTTTTTTGACGTCAGAGTATGCGGGATCACTAAATTAAAAAGACTATGAGTTGACACCTAGATGGATGACTATGTAGGACAGGCCCAATAAATTGGGGTTTTCTTATTGGGCCAGGTCATTCGGGGCAAGCGGATCAAAATTTCTATCTCAACAGCGATCTAACGGCTCAACAGAAAACTAACAATGTCAATGACATGTTAGTATTTTAACATCTTTTGTATCACGTTAATATCCCTCTAATATTTAAAAATAGAAAGATTAACATTACAAATGAAAAAAACTATAGGAACTTATTTTATCATGCGGGTGTAAGATTTTGTTATATAATATTTAGAAGATACTAAATCTCAAATTTTTGGAAAGAACAATATATATATATATATATATATATAAGGTGTATTTTGATTATTAGGATTATTTTGAATTTTTTAAGGAAAATGTATCTGAATAATATTTAAGTATTGATAAAATTCAATTATTATAATTTTTAATTATTGATAAAATTGAAAAGTTTTGTTTTTAAGAATACAACTAGTAAGCACCATGAATGCATTGTAGTTTTTAAGGTTAATAAATATCCCAAACCTAGATCGATTGCCCAAATAGTATTTCAAATTTTGAACTCTTCAAACGTATAAAAATTTCCTTCAATTTTTAAATTTTAAGTACCTAAAATGTCATCATTAAGTTAGAGCAAATTGTTGTTATTTTTAAAGGTCAAAATGAGTTCCGTACTAGCATGGATTAAGCCTCACAACTATAAAAAATAACAATCATTTTCTCTAATCTAACAATGAAGTTTTAGATGTTTGGAATTTAAAAGTTGAGAAAAATTTTTACACATTTCAAAGTTCAAAGTCTATAATGTTATTCATGTAGTAGTTTGAGGTTTAAGATACTTATTAACCCTAAATTTTAGGAGTAGGTTGATATGCTTTAATTTATATTTTAATTATACATTTTACTTTTTTAAATCGTTTTTATTAATCTATTGTAAACACCCTATTTATCTTGGCATTTCAAAATAAAAGCGATTGCCTATCTCAAAACAAGAAATTTATTTCTATAAGAAAAAAATGTCAAATATTTTTATGGGTTAAAGGTATTTTGCTTTTCAACTTTTTGCATGGGGTGAATTTAAATTTTAAACTTAATTTTAGATCATTTTTGCCTTTAAATTTTAAAAATTGACCCATGGTTGTCCTGTGATTCACGGGTCGATTGTTTACCATTATCTACTTAGCTGGACTTGTTTTATTGAATTTTTTTTTGGGCCACAACCACCAAGTAGAAGTAGTTGCCAGGTCAAAATTAAATAGGTTTATTTATGCGCTTGAAGTGTTCACTTAGGAACACATAATAACCTTTACTTGATTTTTTGGATCATTTTCTTTCATAAAGTTGAAAACAAAAAAACGTTACCCATACAATCCTAACTTGAATGCCGCATGACCTGTAACATTTTAAAATTTAATCCAAGATTAATTAAGCTAATAAAAAAACAAATGAATAATTTTAGAGAAATATTTAAAGATAAATAATTTTAGTTAAGAATTTATAATTAGATCTAAGTTAGATAAAATCTTAAGTTATGATTTTTTTAAAAAATAAAAATAAAAATATTAAAAAGAAAGAAGAAAATAGATATAAATTAATAAAAAAAAGGATGGAAACAGATAAAATCCGCGGTGTGTGTGGTTTGGGTGTGTGTGTGTGTGCATACAAAGGGAAAAAAAAAATATGAAAGAAAGTGAGTGGGAACCCACGCCTAAATTAAAAATACACCACTCCTCTTCTTCATTCTTTCATTCACTCTTCGGCCTCACAGAAGGGAAAAACAGAAACAGAGCGTGCGCGCTCGAGACAAAAAATTTGATTGAAGGCTCTATAATATGATATTTTTGGATAAAATTTAAAATATTTTAAATACTATGTAAGTGTCATAAATATTTTTTTAGTCCTTTTTTTTAAGTTTCTAATTTTATGGTATGGAAAATTTAAGGTTTAAAAGGATGATGAGTTTAGTTTATGATAAATAAATCTGATTGTTAAGATTGTTGTTAGTATATAAAAATATTTTAAAATATTATTTTTTGATGGAATTTGAATTTGAGATTTCTGAGTTAACATTAGACTATATGGAATATTTTTTATTAAATCTAAAAATATAAATTAATTTGTTGATATTTAAGTAATTATTTGATATGAGAAATAGATTATTATGACTATAGATGATGATTCTAGACTTAAAACTAGCTTATAATTTTTAAATATTTTTACGTGTGAATTTATGGAATAAAAATAAAAATTTTTAATATTAGAAAATTATTTAAAGGATGATTTTAGCCAAAACTTTAATGAAATTATTGTGAAGGAGTTATTGAACGAAATAAATAGATTTAAATATATAAAATTAGATTTAGAAGTCAAGAGGTTAAGACTAAGGTCTTAAAAAAAATACTTAAAATGTTAGAATATGAGTGAAAACTATATTAATAATATTAGTGACACATTGTGATGTGATTAATTGTATATTAATTGTCATTTAGCACCATTCAAGTTTTAAAAGTATTGATTTGAGGGGTAATCTTTAAGCTTTCAAAGGTTGAGGTAACCAAGCTAATTATTATTTATGTTTGTGAAATAAATGAATACTCACACCCCCCAACCAAAACTTAAAATAGTTGTTTGTAATGCACCAAAACTTAAAAATTGTTGTTTGTAATCCACCAAAATTTAAAATTGTTATTGTAATGCATATGTGGCCTGTGTTGAGATTCTATGATTTGTGACAAAGTTAATTATGGCACATCTAAAAATTTTGAATGTGATGGCCATATGTGCATAAAAAGAAATGAATATAAAACTTGCTTGTAATGTGAAATATTAATATTATTTATGCTTTTATGGATAATGTGACATGATTTGAGTAATGAGATTGAGAGTTGATGATGATATGCATCGTTTTGATTATAAATGTGGATTATACATGGTGACGAATTATATATAAGCATGTTGAGAGTTTTTATATGATGCTAACGTAACTTATGTAGTAATATAAAAATTGATATATGAGGATGATTGAGATATGATTATTCTTGATGCTTATTGAGCAAGAAAATTGATAATACGTGGGATAATTGTGAATTACATATATGAGAGTTATTGAAATGCATTTTCTCATGAGTATAATCATATGGTGGTGAGAGTTCGCCTTACTAAAGAAACTAGCGGTTTGTGTAAAATCCATATGGTACTATCTATTAATTGTCAATCTTAAGGGTTATAGCTACTACTCACCTTATAGGGTATTGTAGTATTGTTCCTATTAAGAGACTTAAACTTATTAGCCTATCTAGAGTTTTAGATATAATTAGTCTTGAGTATAAAAACTCATAGTATATGATTTGGAGGAAACCGTGTTCATCAATGAGTAAGATAATCTTGGCTCGATAACCTCTCAAAATATGATTAAGGACTTAGATCGTCTCATCACTGAATGATTCCTTTCGATTGTTAGCCCACAGATTTCATGTAAAAGGAAATAATGGAGGATAGAAGGAAGAGATTGATTATGTATTTCATTATTTTATGCCATTTGAATGATTAATGGCTATGTTTGAAAACTCCGATTATAATTATAAAAATGAGACATGTGGTAAATATGTGAAAAATATACATATGGGCACTTATGCAAATTTATACAAACATCAGTACTTATGGGTAATCGTGCTAATTTTATACTTGACTTTATTGTTAAAATTATTCACATGAGTTACATGTTAATATACTTAACATTATCTTGATATGATTGCTTGCATGGTTATCTTGATGAATTTATTAGCTACTTGCACTCATGATTAATTATCATACATCTGTATAACTCAGATAATATTGATTATTGATTGGTTATATTGACCCCTCTCTTTTAACATATTACAGGAGCCAACTCATCTTGGAAGAATAGAGGAAAGGAAGTATCAGACCAAGTGATAATAAAACACTTCTGTAGGCCTTTCTATTTTTTTATATGTGTATTTAGCTATGATATTGCTAACTAAGATAATATATCTTGATTCGCTTGAATTATGGATTTTGTGTTAGATGGAAGTGTATTTTGGGCCTTTGAGGATGTGATTTGATGCTTATGTTTATATTAGTAGCTAAAATACGCGAGCAAGTAAAAATAGTTATTATATGTATGATTTGAGAACCGAAATACTGTTATAGTCTCCCCTTATGTTTTTTATGGTCTAAGAGTGAATAGTTAATATTAATTATATATGAATAAAAGGAAAATTCATGCATGTGATGAACTGTTGATGAATAGATGATTATACATGAAGTGATGATGATTAAGTGATAATTATTATGATAAATGTAATTGAGACTTTAGCCTCTATTGTCAATTATGAAAGAATTTGAGTGGTTAAGTGTTATGTTGGTAAATATATATATATATATATACACTATTTGGAGCAGGGCACATAGAGGAAATAAGGGGGAGTTTTCCTCCCATCTTGAAATGTGTTTCTTAATTATTAATAAATCTCATGCTTCCACACAGATTTAATTGAATGATATGAGTTCTTAAAATATTTTAAAAACTTGGAATCTCTTTATTTTAAATAGTTTGTAAAAATATATGTTAAGGATTTGTTTGGGTTAATCTCTTATATGATAATCCTTTTAAATTAGTCCTTAATTAATTATAATTAGTGTGATAATTTAAGTCTTAATTTAGGTCATCCTTACATGGCCAAAAAAAATCAACAAAATGCTTCCAAATTAGCAGAGATAATGGTTAACAAGCCATGCATGAATGAGAAAATCATGAGATGTTAGATTTTAAAAGTTTAAGAACACTCGCATGTCCCATGCGAAAAATTCAAGAATAAAAATTCCCCTTAACGCTATTGTTAAACTCATAGAACACTAATAGATATAAAATAACCTACTAGCCACAAGAAACTATCCGAAATCAAATGGTGATGTAAATGCTTTATATATATAAACATATGAGCAAGCTTAAGTACTTCATCTCTATATTTAATGGGCTTTTATCCCATTAAATTAAAATAAGTGAATTTGATGTGTTGATAATATTAATAAAAGTCTGTTGTAAAAAAAAAATTAATATAAAAGGATTCATTTGTCTTGGTTTAATTAAAAACAAATATTTTAAGCATGTAAGACTAAACATATAAATTTTTCAATATATAGACTAAATATTATATATATATATATATATATAAACAAGACAAAACTCTATTTTGTAAAAAAAATATTTACTTAAAAAATATTGTCCTTTTCTACGCCGCGCGTGGGGCAAGTCCATTAATTTAATGTTTTAAGAGATCATAACGCTTATATAAAAATACTGTTAAAATGCCAAATAAATTATTAACCCCATAATATATAATAAATTACGCATAATATGTTGACACCACTCTTTATAAATTGTCTATCTCATATAGAATAAATATGATTAAATTCATCTTCTCATTAGTATTATTAACATAATTAGAAGTATGCTTTTACAAGATTGACAGGTTTTCATCGATCACATTTTCAAGAAAATAAATCTACGAACTGCCACGTTGTCATGGCTTAAGAACTTCTTTTTCTTTGAATTGTGCCAACTTTAGCTTGATCAATCTCTTAAGTTTGAATAAGTCAACCAAAACTCACAATGTAGACAAAGAAATTTAAGAGAGCTAATCATATAAGTAGAGAGTAGAGAGTTTGAGTAAATAAACTTGAGAATTTTATTGGTTTGCTTGAATTGTTATAAATGAGAGGTGAAGGGATATTTATAAACCTCTCCTTCTTTCATAAAGTTCCTACCTCCTTAATAGACGGTTCAGATTAATTCATTTCAATGGTGTATATTTTATTTCTAGAATATTTTATGAAAATATTTACAAGGAATATCTTTAATATTTACAAGTAGAATTTTAGAATGTACAAAGAAAAATATCTCTAAAATAATTTAAATACTTCAAGTACCCTCCATACTATTTTAGAGATATTTGAGTCACTTGGAATCATACTGGTATTTCCAAAAGTCCTTGCTCATCAAGCGATTGTTAATGATTTTGATATTAGAATTTTCAATATTCCTCCTTCATAATGTTGAAATTTTATGCGATTGGATTTCCGGCGAAGAGTTTATAATTGAACGGTCTATTAAAAAAAAAAACTTACATATATAATACCAAAAGGGCATGAAATCATATAGATTATTCTAATCACAACATTGTAAATTAAACCACTCCGAGGAACAAGATTTTTTTTTTTTAACCTTCAGAGACTTTTTCTTTTTGGGTGGAAAACTTACAAATACATTGTATATTACTGAAAGAAACTCAAGAAACCACTGTACAGCTAAAGCAGTATGAAAGCATGAATGCAGTTAGAGTTTACTATTCACTATTACCGTAACAATATCAGCATCATTGTCATTTAAGGATTATAAATAATTTATGAAACTAAATGAAATTACCTACATTTTTTAATAAAAGTGAAATATATAATTTTTCAAAAATTAAAATAAAATTTCAATTATACATTATCGTACACGAAAATTTATGGCAAGATCTTTGGTTTTGAAGTTCTGAATGATACAAACACAAGAAATGCTCTTCAGATTGGGTGCCAAAAAACATATAAGATATGCTCACATAAATGCATTGTGTGATAACTAAATTCCACCTACTAGCAGGCATTAGGTCCTAGTAAAAAAAGTTATATCTGCCTAAGCATAAGATCTTAAGTTTAAATTTAGTAAATATAAAAAATATCTTTAAGAGAGTTACCTCAATTGGACTTAACAATACTCAAAATTGACCTAATCAGATAGCCATATTAAAAAAAAAAATTCCACCTCATTCTAAATAAAATAAATAAATGGACACATATAAGTAAGGGCATCAATGAATATGCTCTTACATTGTTTCAAAAGAACTCATAAGAATATACCTTGAAGAAATTAGAAGCAACCAATATGTCAACAAGAAAGAAACTTAAAAAAAAAAAAGTGACGTTTTTTTAAAAAAGAAAAAAGAAAAGAAAAGAAAATCACTCAAACAGCTTCGCTACCCTGGTAACATCTTTACAGTGCCGGCCAAGAGGAAACTCATAAGTCAAATTGAAAACTGCACTATCTAGCAAGAAGCAACCATGCAAATTAAAGGAGGGAAATGAAAGCAAGCTCCATCGATAAGTCTCTATCACAAGGCACATATCTCTCCCCTTCAATCTCTTCCTCCTTCCCAAGAATCCATGGCTTCAATCCTCCCAATCCTTGAGCCACATACCCAAAAGTAGACTCAGAGCTAGTCACCAACTCATCACACAGACTCAGCAGATACATATCTGTCAATGCCTTCATATTATGCAGATTACTATCAAACTCTTGACGTTCCTCATGACTTGCCTGAACTACTTCTATAATCTCTCCTGTCACTGTTGGTTTTGCCACATACATAGCCTTCAGCTTCTCAGAGTACACTGAATGCAAAGATGCCACCAGAATAACTTTCAAGGAAGTCTGGTTTTTCATCTCAGATGTTACTGATGATGTTTGGTTTTTTCAGTTCAGGTAACAAGTTATTGCTTAGAGTACAAGCTAAGATTTCACCCAGAACAGTTTCATATGGTGTTGTGTTCACATCGAATACTCTTGTTTGGAGGCCAATTTTCTGATCAGCTTTGGCCAAGTGAGACTTGTAAAACTTTGTGATCATACGGCATGCTTGGTTTGAAGGATGAAAAAGGTAGTGTCCTAAATAAAGGGACACAGAGTCTTTTTCTGGGAACATTTTGCTTAGCTCTTTACCAAAAGATGGAACCATGTAAAGAGAAGGGACAAAGTACTGATCTGACCGCAAAACCACCACAGGAACTTTAGAAAGAAGATCTTGACCATGATTACAGTGGAAGAACGTTCCATGCCCATTACCACCAAGTTCTAGATCAAGCTCTATAATCAATGGAGGAGAAGAAGGCATTCCCTTGTCATTCTTCAGCATGCTTTCATATTTCTGCAGATCTCTACGACGAATTACTTGAGAAAAATTCCTCTGGCAGTAACTAAGATGAATCAGGATACGGATCACAGAACAGACCAACCATTTCTCTGTGGAATTCAACAAGGAAGACTCTTCTGTGAGAACAGCATAGAGAAATGAAGCAGCCACGCTGATCATCCTATTTCCCAAGCCATTGGCAGCCCTCCAGACAAGATATTTACAAAGTGCAGTATCTATATCAATGACATAACGTGATTTCATGAGTTTAATTATAGTTCTGTTGTAGGGTTTGGCGTCAAGTCCACATCTTGTATGGAGATCCTCATAGTTTCAGAGCTTCGATATGAGATATGGAGATGGTTGATAAGGGAAGGCCTTACGGTATAAGCAGGAGTGTTACCTACTTAAGCATGACTGTTCATCAAACCCAGAAGCTAGAAGCCCTTCAAGCAGCTTGTCATCATCATTAGCAACACTAGTAGGTGACAATGATTGATTAATTCTTGAACCTGCAAATATAGGGGAAAAGATCATGATCATGTAAAAGAGCTTTAACTTGGTTTAATACTGAAAGAATGTGGAGTGTGAAGTATGTAAACAATAAGATTTGACCTAGTGATACTAAAGTAATATCTAATACTAAAGGATTCAAATTCAAAAATCAATTAGAGCCAGTTCTATAATGTTGGCTCAAGAAAGATTTGTCAAACCCAGTTCTAACGAAGTTCTTGTCTTCATAAATCTTGAATGTTCCGTTAGTTTCATATATTAAAGCATGATCAAAGTGAACAACTCATGTGGATGGAATCCATTTTGGACTGTAAAATTGGTGGTTAAATATCTCTTGAAGGTACTTCAACCAGAAAGCACTACAGAACAAAGATCAGTAAAATCGATGAAAAAGAAGACAATTAACCAGAGCAGTAAACAAAGGTCTTACCTGCAGCTTGTGGTTCAGTATCTGAAACTCTGGCTTCCGGTCCGTGATGAATAGAAACTTTTTGAGCTTTTTCACACCTTAGCTTTGCTAAATCCGAGAAAGAGATTCTTAAATTCAGCTCCTGATACACAGAATTCAGAGTTTCTTGGCAATATCAGGACCAAACTATAGGATGAAAAAATGCTACCTGAGGAACTGTAATATTGTGAACTGTCTCTTCTAAGCACTGAATCGTGACGTTCGATGCTTCATTAAAGGCATAAGTTGTAACGTTTTGAGTTGTTCCTTCATTGATCACGGTCTTTGAAAAACCCTTAAAGAAGTGGAAGGCATCGTCCTGGTAAGTGAGACTTACGATGAAGAAAAATGGTAAAGCTATTGATACACAGACAATAATGTTTTGAATCTTTCAGAACTATTCAAATTCGCCATTCTCTCGATTTGACTCTGAAGACGTTGTCTGGAAATTAGGAAGAGAATCGCAGGAAGAAGAGATTGGAATGAATGAATTCATTTGCAGATGACAAAAAGTGAAAAAGAAAAGTTCTTGAAACGTTACCTATGCTATGGCACAGTGAAGATGGTAGGTACCCAGAAACTTGAGCGACCATTAAATTTTAAAAATGGACCAATCTCAAGTATACACACAAGAAAATAAAGGTTGCAAGGATAAAGTCATCAATGATAGACTATTAAGAAAGATATTAAGTGGCCATCTAGATTTTTTTCCTTTTACAGAAACTGACACTTTTCTAAAAGAGAAAATGATAATAAAATTTTTTAAAAGTATATAAATAACAAGCTGACACTTTTCCAAAAGAGAAAATGATAACAAAACTTTTTAAAATCATATAAATAACATACTGGTTCCTTAAAATACCACAATTTTATTGAAGTTTTATAAATTTTTATGTTAATAAATTTTAAATTGAAAAACTATTTTACTTTTATTGATAAATTGTGATTTCAGGTTAAATTTTTGTAATTTTTTTAATAAAAGTTGTTATTCCTTAAATAAAAGTTATGATTGAAACTTATTATTTTGAGAACTTATTTTTTAATAATAGAAATTACATTTAACAAGTTATGATTTTTTATTTGCCTCTTATAATTTACAAAACAAAAGTTATTATTTCTTAAGCAAAAATTATGATTGGGGCTTGTTATTTTGAGAACTTATTTTTCTATAATAGAAATTACACTTGACAAATTGTAATTGCTTATTCAACTCTTACGATTCATAAAATAAAAGTTATTATTATTTAAGTGAAAATTATGATTAGAGCTTGTTATTTTTAATAAAGATCAAACAGTCTTTTCACTTTAAAATTTATTAACACAAAAATTCCTAAAAATTTTAATAAAATTATGTCATTTTAAAAAATTAGATTATCATTTATGTAATTTGAAGGATTTTAATTTCATTTTCCCTCTCTGAAACCATTAAGAAGACAAATAATGTTTCTCTTAGCATATCATCCTGTGCGGTGAGCAAAGAAATTCTTCCTTAAACATATTATTTTCAAAGATTTATCTTGAGACCTTATATTCCCAGAATCATCCTAGCAATGCATATTTTAAAAAAATAATACTTCAAAAACAGATGAAAAAAGGAGTTACTTGGAAAAAGGCAGACGAAAGAAATTTTTTCAAATACCCATTTTAGTTTCTTTTCTTTAATTTTTAATTATACATAGTCAATATTCAATAAATATTATAAAATTAGAACAATGAAATTTATGGTAAAATTTAGAGTAAAAAATACAGATTTTCCTTCTATTTTTTCTTTGTTAAAAATATTTCATTTCTATTTTTAAAACCTATACAAACATTTTCAATTCTTGCATTCAATGTCTAGTTTTTCATTACCAAAGCCGATAATCCAACACAAACCTTATTACATCGCAGATCTTAAATATAGTACATAAATTAAATTTGGATTATTTTATATTTGAGCATTATTAGATCAAATGAAATTGAGTATATCTTTTAATATATTTTAGGGAGAATGATAGTTTAGTTCCAAAGAGATAAATTAATTTAAGTTAAGTGCTAACTAATTTTAGAATGTCAACAAAATTCATTAGTCCTTTAGTGGTATTAAGTTTAACAAGAATTTGCAAGTGTGGCTCCTAACTTTGCAATTTCATTATAATGTATTTGTAATTTATTTTTTAAATTTTAATAAAGAACACAAATGTTCATCTTTAATGTTAAAAAGTATTAAGTCTAATAGTTTTAGGAATTTGAAATTTTGTCTCCCTATTTTGCAACTTTATTGTGATACATTTACAACTTATTTTTTTAATTTTAATAAGGAATACAAGTGTTCATTTTTAATATTAAAAAGTATTTAGTCTAGCAGTTCCAAGGATTGACAAGTTGGTTTCCAATTTTACAATTTTGTTATAATAAATTTATAACTTACTTTTAAATTTTAACAGAAAATAGAAATGTTCATATTTAATGTTAAAAAATATTAAGTCTGTTATTTATTCTTTACCTATTGCTTATTTATCAATAAAATAAATATATCCTCTATTTCTTCATTGTTTATTGTTTATTGTTTATTTTTCAACCTTGTTAAAATTTAAAAAAACAAGTTGCAAATGCATCGTAATAAAGTTACAAAATTGAGAGTTGAATTTACAAGTTTCTGGAGATGTTAGATTATTACTAAAGGACCAACAAACTTTATAGGTACTTTAAAATTGATTGAGACTTAATTTTAATTAATTAGTCTTCTTGGAACTTAATTTCATTGTTTTTATATTTTATTTTTACTTTATTTGACACTTTAAATTTTTTATGGTAGAAAGAATCAGTCGTCTAAAGTTCAAAATGGGATACTATAAATTTTTTAAAATATTTTTGACCAAAAAAATCTAAATATATTTCACAACTCACATTTCTTAATTAATAACTACTTATCTTAGAATGCTATAAAATTATGGGCAATTAGAAACTTTGGTACTGAAATATGATTAAAAAAGTACTGAAATTTGAGAAAATCAATGTTGAAAAGTCCTAATTTAAAATTAATATTTTTATAAAGTCATTATTTGTCATTCTTCTTGGAACATTTATCCAAATTCAGGGTTAGGAGTGTTCAACTTATATTTATCATTTTTTCTTATTTGTTATTCATTATTGGAATGGGTCTTGTCTCGGCTTGAAAATAATAGAAATGAGACGAGACACAAGATTGCCTTTGTGACATCCCATCTTGTCTGAATATTTTATATATATATATATATATATATTATTTTTTATTTTAAAAATATACATTAAATATATTAATTATATTAGTATAATTTATACATATATTAATTGTATCAATTATAATTACAATATATGGAATTCTTATTTAAAACTAAATTTTTTTATATTGATAATTTTAATGACACAGAAGTAATATCTTTCTTTATAATATATTAATTGTATTAATATAATTTATTCTTATATATATATTTAATAAATTTTGTTTATATTGTATTTATTGCTTTATTTTTAAAAAAGTAATTAGCTTAGTATATCTCAATTAAAAAAGAAGAACAATGATTTAATGTTTTGCCTGGCTTGTCTTTTGTTTTTGCTCTTATAATATAAAGATAACTTATAATTGTTATCATAATGTGTTATACCCTTTTAGTTATAATTTATGCAATTCAATAATTAAATTTAAATTATTATAATGTATGTACTCAAGTTATTTTGATTTTAAACTTAATAAATTATATGATTTAAAATTTTAATAAATATTATTATTCAAACATTTCTCTCACAATGTTCGATATATTGGGATGGAGGAACTTTCCATTTTCATCTCAATTTCTAACAAGACAAGACAACTTTTTAGACGAGACGGAATGTGGGACAAACTTTCAATTTCAATCTTTTTCAGAGACGAGACACAGGATAGGGGTGTTTTGACCCCGTCCTATCCTATGAACACTCTTATTTGGGGTGATAATTGGGTCCTTAAAGTGGAAATGTGAAATTTCCAAAAATTTCAGGGGAGAATCAACCTATGATTGTCAAGCATGGAAGAGCAAGTGATTTAATTTTGAATATAAGAAGGAAAGTTATGAATCATTTATTTTTAACAAGACTAATTTAGTAATTTATATAAATTAATTTATAATAGAAAATTTTTTAAAAATTTTAAGAGAATTATGATATTTTAAAAGATTAAATTATTATTATTTATATATTTTAAAGTGATTTTATTATCATCTTTTTAGTTTATTTGGGTTGAAATGGAAGTTCAGGATCGATTTTGTTTCTGCTTTTTAAAACTCTTCCTGCGATTTGATTGGTTAAATGAACTTAGAATTACAAGGTTTTTTATGCTTTGCTGTGTAAAATGTAAAAATCCGTGAGACCCATCTAACCCGATTGAACCTGATCCTGTTTTTAAAAAAATTAGTCCAGCGCAAAAAAAAAAAAACAAAAACAAAAACAAAACAAAACAAAACAAAACAGAAAACAGAAAACAGAAAACAGAAAACAAACCAAACCGTACCATACTTTTTACTTGAGTTTGATTAAACATGAGATTAAGCTACAGATAACTTGGTTTGGTATGGCTCTATGATGTGTCTTTAATATACTTGAAGTTCACGACACATCTCTCATATTAGTGTTCTTAGTTTTGTGCTTTTTAATATAACTTTTAATTTTAATTTGTTGATTAATATTCTTAATTTTGTATGTTTTATCAATCCCGCATGTATAAAATTGATTAACTAATTATATTTTCACTCCTCTACTTAAAATATAGAAATATATTTAAATTTTAGTATTACATTGAAACATTATTGTTTTTTTAAGCAAAGAAGATTGATATTTTAATGGATTCAAAATACACCAAGGTACGATTTTTTTCAAGTGAGTGGAGACATTTACCCACCCTCACATACATATAAATTTGGGCTACCTATTTAGCTAAATCTAAGTTCTTGTACATAATTTTTGAGTCTTCTATACAGCTTAATTGTTGTAATATAATTTAGACTTGTTAAAGTTTGTTATAAGTTAATATGGATTTATTATGATTGGATTTAATATTTTGTGATTAATTTTTATTTGATTATAAGTATTTTTGTTGTTTTAATTAAGTTTAGAAAAAATGACAAATAAGGACCTTGTAAGAACATTAATATTAAATTAAGACTTTTTAACATTGATGTTCTCGAATTTCAATACTCCTTTTATTATATTTTAATATTAAAATTTTTAATTTAATATTAATATTCTTATAAAGTTCTTATTTGTTGTTTTCCAAAAAGTTCCCATTGTCAATGTTACAAAAATTAAACTACTAATTTTTTCAACAAATAAGTTAAAAATATCAATTCTAACAAAAATAAATATGTATTTTAATTAAAATTTAAATGTTAAAAAAATAAAATTTAAATATATTATCTATTATTAAAAATTTAAAATTTATAATTGTTTGAATTGATATTTATAATTTAATTTTTAAAAATATTTTAACAAATCAGAAGACAATTTAGCCAATCAAATCATAGAATCATTTTTAAAATAGCTGAAACATAATCCAGTAAAAAGAGATCCTCTCCTCATCCCTTCTGTCCTTTTCTTCTCCTCATCTCTATCTCCATCTCCACCTTTGATTAAAAATTAAAGGGCTCAGATAAAAACAATCATCATAATATTATATTAAAAAGTAAATAAATAATTTTAAACTATTAAAACTTAATATATGCATAGTTTATAATCGCAATAAAATAAATAAAAAATTAAGTTATACAAAAAATTTAATAACAGCATACAATTATAAACTGTGCAGGTAAAATTTTAATAGTTTGAATTTATTTTTATTTTTGTATAATAATATGATAATTATTTTATAAAAAAATAAATCTAGACCATCCATTTTATTGTTTAAAGATGAAGATGAGGATAAGGAGAAGAAAAAAAGAGAAGGGCTGAGGAGAGGAGTCGGACCCATAATCTGGCCTATGAATCATGAGCTTTCATTTCAACTGACAGGTGTCTCCATTTCTTATCTCTCCATTTTCTCCTTCATTTTCTTAAAACAATGCCGCTTTGATTCTGAAAAAAATACAGAAAACATTGAAAGTAACAAAAAAGAAAGCACCCTCGCCCAATCTGACTTGCCTCCTTTTGTCTCACCAGCCCTGGAGCACAGTTTAAAATATTTATTTTTATATTTATTAAAAATTTATAAAAAAGGGTTAATGAGAAAAAAAGAGATCTTAAAGTACTACATTAAAAGCGTCTTAAACTTTAAACTCTTAAAATATACAAAATGAACCATAAGCTTTTAAATTCATAATAAATTAAACTTTATTATTAATTTTTTGTTAACAACATTATGTTCACTGTAGGCCCCAATTAAATGTTAAATGCTGACATGACAATCTCTTACTAATGGTTTATTTGTTAATTAGCACTACAGACCCTAAACTATTATGCGAGTAGCGTCCTAGATCTTGAACTTTGAAATTTCAAACAAATTACACCTATCATTTATGCATAGAATGTAGATTATTATGTAGACTAAATTAGTCTCAGTGTAATCCACCGTGGTAAATGCATTATTGACTGTGGTGAACCACTCATAATTTTTTAAAATGACATTTTTTGCCCCTTTTTTGCATTATTTTTTAAATGATTGGTATCTCATACTTTCATATACTCTATAACTTTGATTTAATCTTATTTTAAATAATATTTATATATTTAATGATAAAAATTTGAGATCCTATTTGAAAAGAAGTTTAAGTATTATAGGATTTTACAAACAATGGATGCAAAAGTCAACGATTTCATTAATGAATTTAAAACCTAAATCAACCAATTAATAAAAATCTTCTGATATTTAAACTTTTTTTCAATAAGATCCCAAATTTTTACTATTAAATAAATAAATATTATTTAAAATAAGATTAAATAAAAGTTGTAAAGCATATGGAAGCATGAGATATCAACCATTTGGAAAATATTAAAAAAAGACAAAATACATCATTTTACAAAATTATGGGTCGTTTGTCACAGTTAATGATGCATTCACTGCAACAAACCATGTTGAGGCTAATTTGTTTTACATAATAATCAGCGTCCTGTATATAACAGTAAATGTAATTTACTTGAAATTTTAAAGTTCAAAGTCTAGGACGTCACTTGTGAAATAGTTTAAGGTTTGTGGCACTAATTAACAAATGATACATCACTAAGGGATTGCCATGTCAACATTTGACTGTGGCTCATGGTGAACGATAACAGTGAATAGTAATGACGTTAATAAAAAGATAATGTTAGGGTTTAATTTGCTATAAATTTAAAAGTTTATAATCTATTTTGCACATTTTAAGAGTTCAGGGTTCATAGCGCTTTTTACGCAATACTTTAAAGTCCATTTTTATCATTAACCCTAAAAAATTTAATATATTTTATTACTAATTTGGGCAGTTCAAATTTAATATAAATAGTTTAAATCTAATATTAATTTTTTTTATGATTTTTATAAATTGACCATCTAGATATATCTTGAGTAGTGCAAATTTAATATTAAAATTATAAAAAATTAATATTAAATATGGGCCATTGATATTAAATCTGAATTATACATATTGGTGATTAGATTTGATAATTTTTTTTAATTTGCTTTTCAAATTGACTACATATAATCTGAAGTGCAAGTTTAATATTAAATTATAAAAAATTTTAATATTAAATTTAAACCATTCATATTAAATATAAATTGTTCAAATTGTTAGCTAGACTTCATAAAATTTTTTTATATTTTTATTTTAATAAATATAAAATAAAAATAAAAATTAAAACCTTTAATTTAGATATAGATAATGTGCAAGGAATGGTGAGGGGAGAGAAGCTGGGTCAAAATCGGTGATAGCGCTTTCATTCTAGCTGCTTTCATTTAAAAAAAATAAAATAAAAATGATGGTATCTTGAGGATATGGTGGAAAAATGTAGGTGGGAAGGGGGACACCCCTAACTCCCCAAGTCCGGCCGCTGCCTCACTTTTCATGAGACGATGTCCCACCATCCCTTTCAACTTTCAATTCATGAGCTTTCATTTTCAATTTTTTTTAAAAAATTTTTGAATTATTTATAATTATTAAAATTTTTACATATAAATTAAATGGTAATTGATTCCAAAATAGTGTGTTAAATCATGAACTAATGTCTTTAATCTCTATATGTTTATAATTTGATTTTCATACTATTAATTAAAATACACATATTGAATACAAATTTTTTTTTGCGCCGGTCAAATAATAGATATATATATATATATATATATTTTTGCCAACACCCAAAATAGGCTGTATAAAAGTGAGGTAAACCTATATTCATATACTATTTCTCACCATAAATGTAGGAGCTAGCTAGATGATAGGCTTATTTTAGCCTTAAATATAATATTTCAATATACTTTATCTACTAAATTTTTTAAATTATAATCCCAAGTAATTAAATACGTTAAAAGAGGTTTTTATTAATAGGATTAGTTTTTAATCTAAATAATTTAAAAAGGTATTTGGCTTTATCACCCAATATTTAAATATTATCACTTTTCATTTAGACTAGTTTAAACCCGATCGTGACTGTTTCTACTATGCTGTGGAAATGCCTTTCATAAGACCAAGCAACAAAAATTTGAGAGTGACTTTTCATCATACGTTCAAATAAACAAATAGTTGTACCGATATGTTTAAACATTAAGTATCTCAAGATAATTTAAATTTTTTAATTTTAATCATGCATCTTCTACCTTTAGGATGCAAAATTCTAAAGAAATGATTTGATTTTTGGAAGAAAAAAAATTCAAGAGATGAATCATGTGAGTAACATGGCTTGAACTTTTGTATTAGAAAAATATGATTGCCCTCGTTGGCGGGACATCTCACCCCCATCTCGATCTGCCTGTCAAGCTCACGCGAGCCCACCGTCGCTCGCTTCCAGTCTCAGTCCCAATTAACTTTAACGGCATCTTCAACTTCATTAGCTCAAATTCGATCTGATCTCTCTCTATCTCTCTCAATCATCGTCTTCGTCCTCCATGGAAGAAAGCAGCAACAGGAAAGCTCTCATCAACCATTCCTCCCCCCGTAAAGGTGGCTGGGGCGCAGCCATCTTCATCATCTGTAAGTCTCATTTCCGATCCTATATCGTACCGTCTCGGAGACGTTCGATTACAGTACCAATGAGTCAAAATTGATTGATGTTTAAAGATTAGGTTGGATTCGCTAACTTTGTGATCTTCGCCTTAATTCGCAGCTGTGGAGTTCGCGGAGAGATTTGCGTACCAAGGTTTGGCGTCAAACCTGATCACATACCTGACCAATGTTCTTCGCGAGCCCCTTGCGACGGCGGCCAAAAACGTCAACACTTGGGTTGGCGTTTCGTCTCTCTTTCCTTTGTTCGGTGGCTTCGTCGCTGACTCATACCTGGGTCGCTTCAATACCATCCTCTTGTCCTCCTTCATCTACCTCCTGGTACTTTAGATTATTATTATTATTATTATTATAATTTTAATAATCTTTTTGTTAGCTGTCTTCTGGCACCATTACATTTCAACCTCTCATTCTACCTGATTTCATTTTGGTGGTGGGGTGTACCAATAAGACTTCTACTACTGGGTTTTTTTTATATAATAAATTTGTTTAAAATATTAATAAATTTATAAAGGAGTTAAAATAAACACACGAGTTTTCATCCAGCGATGATGGATTGTAAATTGTTATAAATAATTAATGAATAGTTACTTATCAATTGACCCCAAAAAAAAACATGGGCAATGTAACGCACATCTTTTACTTAAAGAATATATCATAGGCTAATGATCTTGTAGTTTAGCAATATTGTCACGAGTTCAATCTGCGCGTCACGCTCGGTTAAATTAACCGCAAGGCCGGATTCGCTAGCAGAGGGCTTAAATCTTGTATAGGTGATTTTTTTTAAAAGACGAATAATAATTATATGCCAAAAGAAACGAATAACGACAGTGAGGTTCTAGATAATTTTTTTAAAATATAAATTTTAAATATCAATTTAAATAATTATATATTTAGAAGTTTTAATTAGAAATAAAGTGTTCAATTTTTAGATGTATTTTTCAGTTTACAATTAAATTTTTTTTACCTCTGTTTGAATCAATAATTACAGCTTATTTTTTAAAAAAATTTATGGTGAATCTAACTACTGTCATTAATTTTTTTGGGACTTAATTGTATTATTTTTTGTTTACTTACTGCTCGCTGAGATGGGAAAATCTCATTTAGTCATTTGTTACCCAAATATATATATATATATGTATATATATATTGCAGGGCATGATTCTGTTGACACTATCAGTATCAGTAATGAAGAATACAAGTCTATTTTTTGTGGCGCTTTATATACTATCAGTTGGTGATGGTGGACATAAGCCGTGCGTACAGACATTTGCTGCTGATCAGTTTGACGACGACACGCCGCAAGAGAAGGATGCCAAAAGCTCATTCTTCAATTGGTGGTACTTGGGCATCGTTGCTGGTTCTACTCTTGCCGTTTTTGTAGTCATCTATCTTCAGGTAATTAACTAATAACTTTATTCAATTCTCATCACTTCATTAACTCAATTCTCTGATTTGGAAAATCATTCATGAATTAAATTAATGGTTAATGCCTTTTTTTTTCACTTTCAACAACCACTTACTGTCAAGTTTACTTTAGCTATCTTTTAATATTTGAGAAAATCCTACAAAGGTGTCATATATGAATTTTAATTCGTAAAAACTTCCACACAAATAACCCTAAAGTCCCATGGACTTTAATTATAAATAATTTTTAATGTACATTTACCAAAATATCCTCCTTTAAAAGATTAAAACTTATCTCCCCATGGTTGCCAGTGCCAAAGTTCATGTTGCCCGCATCTAGCCGATGGTGGCAGCTGTGACACCAGCAAGTTGGAGTTGGCAACCATGGGGAGATTGTTTTAAATTTTTACAAGAAAGTATTTTGATAAATGTAAATAAAAAATTAATTACAATTAAAATTTATGGGATTTCAGGATTATTTGTCCATTCCATGGAATTTTTTTAGAGTTAGAATTCGTATATGGAACTATGTGATTTTCCCATAATATTTAACCTAACAAAATCTCCATATATAATAAATTGGAGTGAAATATGGTAACCCCATGTGACCAATTATTATTATATGCAAAAATAGGATAATGTTGGGTGGGATGTGGGCCTGGGAGTATTGGCTGGCGTATTGGCTTTAGCTCTGGCATTATTCTTGCTGGGAATCAAAAGGTTTAGGATTGAAGGCCCAACTTCAAGCCCATTTACTGGTATGGCCCAAGTTTTTGTTGCTGCAACTCGAAAATGGTGTGTAAAAATCCCGCGTGATCCTCAGGCTTACTGGCATGGCGATGATGATGATTTTGGTGGTGGACTTCTTTTCCAAGGTCAACCCAAGTCTCATTCTTTGGCTCACACTAATGATTTCAGGTGCCTCTTCATCATTTAGTATTTGAAGTGATGAATTTAAGTTTGAATTTTAAATTTAAAATAACATATTTAAAATTCATATATTTAAAATTTTTTGTTTGAGATTCAAAGAAAAAAAAAAAAGAAAGAGATCAATAGCGATGAACTTTTATCTATTTTTCAATCAGTGAGAAATGAAAACAAGTGACGAGAGAAGAGAAAAAAACAAGAGTAACAGAAACACGGGTAATGAAAACGTGAATCAAATAAGAAAGTTAGAGTAGATAAAATTTCAAATTATTAAGATATAAAATAAATTTGAAATTATAAAAAACATGGATTTGAATCAAATCTAATTTTATAAATTTTTAAAATTTATGTATCTAAATGAGAGATTCAAATCTGAATCTCTTTAATCTAAAGGCAGCATTAGAAAATTCTATATTAACAATGGATTGTTCCAGGCACGGTTTCTTTATCATAGGATGCAAAGTATTGTACAGTCAACTATAGTTGAGAATATGATATCTTTAAAAGCCAATGTTGAAGTTAGCACTAACAAATTTTGGGGATGCATTTTTTTTTTTTTGGGGTTTAGTTGTGTCGCTTCACACCTTCCCCTTTTAACTTACAAAGTGGAAAATTTGTCGTAGGTTTCTTGAGAAAGCAATGATCATCGATGACCTTGATGCTTCAAGCAAATCAAGAAATCCATGGAGACTATGTTCAGTAACACAAGTTGAAGAAGTCAAGCAAGTTCTTCGTCTCATCCCCATCTGGCTCAGCTGTTTAATGTTCAACGTTGTCCAAGCTCAGCTCCACACATTCGTCACCAAGCAAGCCAGCACAATGGTCCGTTCCATAGGACCACACGTCCAAATCCCTCCGGCATCGCTTCAAGGTACCATCGGACTCACGATCCTCGCCACGATGCCAATTTACGACCGGTTTTCGTACCCTTAGCTAGAAAACTCACAGGCCATCACTCTGGTATCACAGTGTTGCAAAGGATAGGAATAGGTCTATTCTTGTCCATATTAAACATGATCGTCTCGGCATTAGTCGAAACGAGAAGGGTTGGAGTAGCTAGACAGTGTGATCTTATAGATGATCCTGAAGCTGTGTTACCAATGAGTGTATGGTGGTTGTTGCCTCAGCATATGATCACAGGTGTGTCTGATGCATTCACCACTGTGGGGCTGCAAGAGCTGTTCTATGATGAAATGCCCGAGGCAATGAGAAGTGTAGGGGCTGCAACATATATAAGCATTGTAGGAGCAGGAAGCTTTGCCAGTAATGGACTTATAGTTGCTGTGGAGGAAATTAGCTCAAGATTTGGTGAGAAATGGTTAGGAAACAACTTGAATAGGGCACACCTTGATGATTTTTATTGGGTTTTGGCTGGTTTAAGTGCTCTGAGTTTGTGGGTTTATGTTTATCTTGCTAAGAATTTTGTGTACAGAAAGATTATGGTTGTTGAAACTTAGTTAATTACCAACAGCCAGGATTCTAGTCTCTATATAATTGCTATAATCAATTGTAGCTTGTGACAAAGGAAGGAGTATGGAAGTGAAATAAAACTTCTCTGTATATAACTATATATATTGTGATTTCAGCATGATTCCTGACATTTAACTGAACAATTCATAATAAACAAAAGTTAGTATCTTCATCAATTTTTCTGTTGGGAGAGTGTATTTTCAATGGTTTAAAAGAAATAAACGAGATAAAGGTGAGGTGTAAAAATTATTATGAGTCATGTGTTAATTTTGGAAAACAACACATAAAGTATATGTACAACAGAAAATAAGCTTTGTCCTTGACCCAGAAAAAAAAAAAAAAACTTCAAGACCATGTAATTGTTAGTTTTATTATAAGGTTTCCATTTTAAAACCTTTAAATGATTAAAACATGTTTTTGGACATCATTTGATCAATATAATCCAACCTAATTGACTAGTCTAATCTAACTATTTCAAAAACAACTAAACAAATAAATGCAACATGCAATTCAGAACAATTAAACTATATCCATCAAATCTTATTACTATTCATCATAAGCTAGCCACTGGTTTTCTGCAAAAATTACATAATGACTGATTATTGTCACTAATTAATAAGTTTCACTCCATTTCCAAAGTCTTCACAGTGCACAGTGTGAGGAAATAAAGAAGTAATATTGGCAATAGTATTGGAACTACAATCACGCTTAGGAGGATAGTGAAAACAAGGATCCATGGACATGGCTCTTACACATGGAGGATCTGATGATGGAACCTCTTCACCACCAAATGTCCTATTCAGAATCCATGGCTTCAGACCTCCAAGGCTCTGAGCAACATACCCAAAAGTAGAATATGAACTTGTCACCAATACATCACACAAACTCAGCAGATACATCTCAGTCCAGGCCTTCATGTTGTGTTTGTTATCATTTGAGTTTTGATGCTCTTCATGACTTGGCAGATAAACTCTTATCACCTCACCATTGGTTACACTTGTGTTTGCCATATACATAGCCTTTATTTTATCTCCATACTCTGAATATAAAGAAATTACAAGAACAGCTTTTGAGGTATAGTTCTGCGATAGAGAAGGAGAATTAGTTACTGGTATAATTTGCTTATCTGATTGAGGAAGAAGATTGTTCTTGGAGACACAAGCTATGATTTTGTTGAGAACAACTTGATGGGGTTCTCTGTGTGTGTCGAACACTCTAATCTGGAGGCCAATCTTCTGGTTTGCCATGGCCAAATGAGTCTGATAGAAGTTTCTGATGAATTTCCATGCAACATTTGATGGGTGAAGAAGGTAGTGTCCTAGAAGGTGAAAGAT
Organism: Prosopis cineraria; assembly: GCF_029017545.1. NCBI lineage: Eukaryota > Viridiplantae > Streptophyta > Magnoliopsida > Fabales > Fabaceae > Prosopis > Prosopis cineraria. The sequence continues at coordinate 34,502,764 of NW_026555343.1, forward strand.
TACGTCTTTTTCTGGGAACATTTCTGTAAGATCTTTCCTGAAAGATGGGATCGTGAAAAGGGAAGGAACAAAGTACTGATTCGACTGCAAAATCAACACAGGAACTTTCTGCAGAAGATCTTGGGTAGAGCCACAGTGAAAGAAGTCATAGTGATCATCATTGGTGTGTCTTAGATGAAGAACAGGACGATGATGAGTTGACGATTCCTTATGCTCCTGATCACCATCATCTTCCCAATGATCAGGAAAATCCCTAGGCGATAATAACCATGATGAATTTGGAAATGGCTCGCAGAAGAGACCACCCATGTCAGATTCAAATTTGACAAGTAGAACTCTGTCTGTGAGGACAGCATAAAGAAATGCAGAAACCAAGCTTAAAATTCTGTTTCCTAAACCATCCATGGCTGACCAGATAAGGTATCTGCAATTTGTAGAATGATCAGCATCATGCTTGATGGTGGAATTATTAGGGTTGGTGTAGTGATTTCTGATGAAGGAGAAGGAAGGTGAACAGGTTGTGTGCAGATGTTCATAGTGACGAAGCTTGGATTTGAGGGGCGAAGAGGGTTTATGAAGGGAGGATTTGCGGTAGAAGTGAGATTGACATCTGCTTAAGCATGATCCTTCATTATTAAATGTTGAAGCCATGTCAAGTCCATGAAGCTGTTGATTGTCTTCATCATCAACTCTTGTTGGACCAGCGGAAGAATTGTCTTCTGCAAAACCAAATGAATCACAGCCTCTCAAGAAAATCTTAATATTATTATTTATAATCACCCGTCTTTAGAATGCAAATCTCTTACAAAATCTGACGACTTAATTTTGTTCAACTTTTACATGAGTTTCTGTATTCTTATATTAAAAAAAAAAAAACCAAATGAATCATGCTTTTGTCCTGCACATTGAAAGATAGGGCATCCAGATTCACTAGTTTAATTTATTAGTGGGTGATAATTTATTAATTTCTTTCCGAGTGTTCGGATTTTCAGGTGAAAAGAGGCAAAGACATTAAGGCTTGGCCACTCTCGCTTGTCAGGTAGAGCATGTCAAATCTCTATTTCTATCTCTCTCCATTTAAAAGATTATAACGTGCGTTTAAAAAGAATCTAAAAATATTAGTTACAATTTACATAAAAAAGCCTTCAGAAGCATTATAAGTAGTAAGAGAGCGTCATCAACTTCAAATTGAAGTTCTTCACATTATATATATATATATATATATATATATAAAACATAATCAATAAATTTGAAAACACAAGATTGGTATTCTCTTTATTCAAAATATAAAGTATTTTTAATCGAATTTCACTCTCAATAAAGTAGCTATCTGCTTTTAAACTAATCCCATCTTTTTATATTTATCTTTATTAAATACCTTACAATAAATATAAAGTAATTCATTCAATAAGGGCATTTTTGAAAAAAAAGTAATAATTATACCTCAACTTTTCAAAAAATACTTTATATTTTTTAATATCCAATTTCTTAAAAAATATTTTATATTTTTTAACAGAGAGGGTATATTATTGAAGATAAATATATTTTGGCCAAGTAAATATTGATAATTCAAATATTAATAAAAATTGATCTGATATGTTATATTTTGACATATTTTTCTAACCTAAAGGCATTATCATGGTTGAATGAGTTGGAGAAACTAACTGGAAGAGGGAAAAGAGGGAAAAAGAAAGGAGATAATTTGTAGCTTCAAAAGTATTTTGGGTTAATTATTCAATAAAAGTGATTTATGTATGCACATATTCCCTCTAGTCTTAAATATAAGTAATATATAACAACAAAACAAAATATAGAACATGATCTTGGTGGGTTACCTGCGTCTATCCTATTTAATTTTTTTTATAAAAAAATGAAATATAGGAAGAGAAAATTATCCAAAAAATAGAGTATAAGGAACAAATAATTAATTCACTAATAATAAGATAACTTAATAATAAATAAGATAGTTAAAACTAGCTTCTAGCCAAAAAAAATAAATTCGTTAAAACTAATTTTTTCTTCTTCTAAATTTGTTCACAAATAAATACTTCATAATGCAATACTTAAACCTCTATTCAAACTACCCATTTAACATATTATAACTAACCTCTTTTTTTAAAGATAAAAAAAACTTCTAACTCTTTTGGAAAAGAACTAAAGTTCTAACCAAGGGAGAAGAGTAAAATATTTAATTAATGCACCAAACAGGTATAATAAATTTATTTCTTATTTTTTGACCAAAACAGCTTTCTTAAATATCCCAATTTAAAAGGTGTCTTTGACAAAGTTACACATGTTGACACTGCTTATTAAATACAGTTTATTCTTTAAATTTTTTTATAAATTTTAAAAATACTCTTTGTTAATAAGAGAGGAAAGAAAATATATATATAAAGATGAAATAATGAAAAATAATATTAGAATAATTATTATTAATAAAATTTTATTTTTTTAAACATATAATATTTAGAAACACCAAATCACTTAAATGGACCTTAGGCCACCTGTTGTATTCAAAATTGGAGATATACATACTCCCTTCGTCCTTATATATAAGATATTTTTAATTGAATCATGCAAATCAATAAAATTTAGTTTTCTAATTAAAAAATACAATAACATCTAACTTTGCCCTTAATTATTGCAAATAAAAAATGAATCTTTTTTTTCAAAATAAATTAATGAGAGTTTATCTTTTTCTCTTTCTAATTTAATAAGGACATAATGGTTCATTCATTAAAAAATGCTAACAATCCCTTAAATTTAGGGATAAAAAATAATTTTAAAAAACCTCTTATATATAGAGACGGAGAGAGTGTAACATTTCAAAGATTTATTAATCTAATGAGGGGGTAATTATAAAAATTCTAGTATAATTGAATTTGAGGATAGTTAGAGACGTTTCTTGGTTTGGCTTTAGCTTTTGAATTAGGTTCGAAAGTGAATTGGGTCACCTGTGCTTAAATCGTAGAGAGAAATTGGATTTTAACTCACAATGTTATGCTATGCATAAAAATTTATACTGTAGCATAATTTCTTGAATCAGTTTTTAAAACGCAAAAATTAGTTTGAAAAACAGAGTATGAGACTTGAAACAGAGGAGGGATGACCAAGAGAGTATTTTCTCTATTAGGGTATCAACTTTTAGGCATTTTGAAGGTGTTTAAAGCTTTTCACCTAGGTATGCCTTCTTTATCTTTTCTTCTTCCCTCTACACTTTTTGGAAGTAAGATTTAAGGTTGGAAAGTGATGATTTTCAGATTTAAGACTATGGGTCCGAATTTATTAGTCTAAATGAAATCAATGAGAGTTGTTTAAATATTCTACACATAGTTTCAAAATTTTTAAAAAGTTGTAAGTTTGGGTACCTAGACTTTCAAAGTGCGTTTGGATGGTTGAGTGTTATATTAGTGATTATTTAAGTTAATGGAACCTAAATGGAATTAATAGGAATTAATAAACCTACAAGAGATTGGAATTTTGGATAATTAAAGTATTGATTTATGAAAGTTGAAAGAGTGTTTATGATGATTTTAATGATGATTGATATAATTAATTGTAGATCAATCATCTTGTGCACCATTCAAGCTTTGGTATAACTTGTGAAGAACTTTTATTGAGGGATAAACCTTTGACTTCTCAAAGGTTGAGGTAACTAGGAAAACCTATGTAACACTTGCCCCGAGTGTTATCCAAAAATCACATAATTCAAATAAACTAAGTGTGGTTAAGGAGTTAATCCTAAAACCAACTTAGGAAACAAACCATTTAAATCACTAAGCAAATATACGATTACAAAGTAAACATTTAAAACCTTAAAAAAATTATAGGTTTTAACTATAGCACACGGAAGCAAGTTAGACGAAAGAGAAATAAAAAGATACTGTCATGACAGCATTTAAATTGCTGTCATGACAACCCTCCCGAGTCAACTTCTGGGAGGCGTCGTTCCACCATCCGACCTCCGATCGAAGTAATTTTAAAGCTCACACATCACATTCAAAGGGTACTATAAGTATACCAAATTTCAAAAAGATCCAACGGTCGGATTTAAAATTAGACATGTTAAAAATTTGATTTTTTTTCTGTCAAAAGCTGTCATGACAGCACTTCCGGACCAACTTCCGGAGTGCACCATTTCATCATCTGACCTCCGATCGGAGTGATTCCAAAGTCCACATGTCACTTTTAAAGAATACTATTAGCATACTAAATTTTGAAAAGATCCAACGGACGGATTGAATTTTGTGCAGGTTATAAAATCAATACTGTAGCTGTCATGACAGCAATTTAATGCTGTCATGACAGCACCTTCAGACCAAATTCCGGAGTGTGTCGTTTCTCTCGTCCGATATCCGATCAATGTGATTCTAAAACCCACACGAAGCTTATAAAAGGTTTTACTTGTGATCCAAATTTTAGAGAAATCCAACGGTCGGATTAAGATTTGGACACCCGGATGCAAAAGTGCAGCTTTTTGGTAAAAACCATTTTCAAAATTGTCCAAATCCCATCCTAATGGTCACAAACCTGTGGAAACACTTTAGACACGTCAAATAAGATTAAAAACACCTGATAGAACATTCAAATGATGGAAAACCCCCATACATCAAAATTTGACCACCTGGGTGCCATTTCCCAAAATGGACCCTAAACCCCCAAAATGCACAAATCATACAAGAGTGGTCACAAATCAATCCAAATACCATGTATTTATATAAATACATATGCTAAACATTTTCACTTGGCTCAGAGCTCCTTGTGGGGCCCACGCACCCATTCTCTCTATCCAAGCTGTATGTTTGCCCATAGCACACCATTTGCAATGCAACCACTTTGCATTTGCTTATAAAATCACATATATATCAAAATAAAGATCTGCTTGTAATAGAAACTTGGTCTACTAAGTAAATCCATCAAAACCACACACCATAACCAAGTTTCCTAGCCACAAGTCTGCAAACAGACAAAAATTCATACACAAGCACACAATCCACACATATTCACACACACACACATAATCATATTCTACTGGCACCCTAATCTTAAATACATTACAATATATTTGCTCAAAAGAAAGGGGTTGTAGTTCTTTACAAATCACAAGCAAACCCCTAGCTTTGCTCCTTTCCCCGTCCACCACTGGATCCTTCGCCTGGACCTAGAATATTGAAAAGAAAGGGGTGAGACAACCACAGTCTCAGTAACAGCAAAATTTACATTGATTATTACAAAGTAAGTCATAATCAAATAAACGAATAATAAATTCAACATAGTATATAATTTAGCCATTTAAAATGCATGAATGCATGACCTAGGCCGGTATGGCCTTTCATGACCAACAGAATGCCCCTGGCACTCTTTAACTCGCAGGTAAACCTTATACCTACTTGTACCTCCACAGGCACAAAACATAATCTAAGGCATGATCTAATCCACCGAACCGCCTATGCCCCTTTGACGTGAATCCTGAGCAGTCAAAGCTAACTCCCTCCCAGAGCCAGCCCGACTTACTCTCTATGTGAGGGCTACCTTGGCCTAGGCACTCAACCTCACACTTCATATGTCGGATTCCCTCCCCCACTGAGAGGTGTCGAACACTCAATACACTAACCACTTTAGTGCACTGAGCCCACAATACGTAAGACAACACTGAGTACTGACAGTGTGCCATAGAATATCAAAAATCCACACCTTCTCATTGGTGAACGTCCCACCGAGATCATGCCTTTTACTCTTATCTACCTTTCCTGGAGTATTGACCATTCAACACTCTAAAGTAGTATAATATTTATAAATCTCATTTCCATAAAAACATTGTTATTAAACAATTAGAAAACATATTTGCACTATAATCAAAGTAGTACCCCATAACCCCTTATAAAGCACATTTAATCTTTTAAAACATGTAATGCATGATAACTAGTAATATTTATTCAAAAATAGCTAAAACAAAGTAATAAGAAATAAAAATTCCCCTGTTACCTCAACCCTTTGGTAGTAAAAGGTTCCCCTTGTACAAAATAGGGCTCGGCTTGTTCCTTACTTCTCAATAAGTTCCACCAACAATTTTCTACAACATATAAGTGATCCACATCACTTATCATGACAAATAGCATTAATGAAGACTATAACTTATACCACACAACTTAGGTCAATGAGTCATAATCCACTCTAATGGTCCATATATTAAAAACCAACCATTCACATAGTATCACTTAACCACCAAAACCATTTATTAGCCGTCACTAGGCTATTTTCAATTTATATAATTTTTTAATCAATTAAAAACCTTTACTTAGTGCCATCAACTTTCACCATTAGCCCTTATAATGAAAACCAAACCTTAATTAAATCTTATTGGGCTCAAAATAGCAAAAATTATAACTAAATCAATAGGCTTAAAACATTGAGGAGCAAAAACCCAATTTCTCAAGGTTTATTTTGTGCCCAAAACACCTCCTTTTCATCCAATTAATTCACTCAAAACATTGATAAATCACTACTAGGTAAGAAAACTCAAAAACATGACTCCAAGAAGATCAAAGAAACAAAAGCTTACAAGATAAAGCCTTTGGATCAAAATCCAAAAATTTTCTCTTCCAAAAATGAAGAAAATCAGAGAAAGAGAAGAGGATTGAAGTAGGGAGTTTACCTATCATGTAGCCGAGCTCGCCAACGGTCGCAAAACTCCTAGATCCAAGCCTAACTCCCTCCTTTCTCTTCTCTTCTTCCTCTCTCCCTCTCATACGTTTCCTTTCCTTTCCTTTCCAATTCAATTTCTGCGTTTTTGCATCAATTTTGGTCTTTAAATTGCTGGTCAAAAAGTTTGGGGAAAATTACAAGAAAGGCCCCAACATTTTTTATTATTGCACAAAAGCCCGGGTCAAAATTTTTTCCAAGTTAAAAATCAAATAAAACCAAACTTTTGCTTAGTAAAATTTAAACTCTGGGCCTCTATTAAATTATTCTAAATTTTAATTTAATTATAGATATTTTATTTTATTTTTATTTATTTTTTTAAATAAATTTGAGTCTTAAAATTTTTAGGATGTTACAACCTAGTTTTTTATGATGAATATTAATTGATTATTTGTAGAAAGGTTGATTTGAAACATGTTAATATTTTTAAACTCATGATGCAAATTTAGCATGGTTGGTGGTGTATTATTGTTGCAAATTATATGTATGTTCATATACATGCTAATAGTGATGATGAATGAGAAATTGTGATTATGTACCAGTTGGTGTGTAGAGTGAGTGGGTGTGTAAGTATAGATATATGCATTCATGATATGAATGGTTGATTAGCGTGCATATGCATATGTGATATATATGCATAGTATGATCATTGGTGGGAGGTTGCTTAGGAAGAAGAATAGTTGACTAAACCCACGTGGTATTAGCAGTGACCATTAGAATTAGGAGCTTGCCTTGGCATTGACCGTTAAATCAGGAGGTAGTCCTTGAACTATGGTTGATTCGAAATTATCTCACTTGTTCTTTGAGGGACTCAAACCTAACTAGTCTCGACTGGTTTATAAGGAGCTAGATTAGGGGTACGACACCCTATGGTTGTTAGTATTGAGGGAAACCAAATTATACAAGTGAGTGAGTTAACCCTGATCTGGCAACCCCTCACAAGTGGAAGGTTGGGTTAGTCCGTAAAGGGCATAACTACTGAATAGCCACCAGTTTTTGTTGGAGGTAATCAAAAGGGTATAAGGTTGGCATATGATCATGCATTTAGTCCCGATTACATGATTGTTAGTATTGTGGTTCGGTGCGATTTAAGGGCGTATGGTTGGTATTATTGTGACCCCAAGTTGTACATTATTGATATATATATATATATATATATGATTATCTATTTGAAGCCCGATCACATGATTGTTATTATTGTAACTGAGGCTATACGTTATCTTACATATTTATGTGTGTGTTTGTTATCAATTGCATCCGTTTTCAATTGATATGTAACTGTATAGATTAGGTGAAACTTAGTTGCTGAGTAGTTGTACTCACCCTTCAGTTCTTAATTTTTCAAGGCCTAATTTATTGGGTCAAGACCGGGGAAAATGAGCTGAGGTATAGGATTGTAAAGTAATCCTTTGTATGCCTATTTATGTTGTTTTATGTATATTAAGATTGTTAACTTGCCAACTAGGAATCACATGAATGTTTTTGATACTACTTACATTATTATCATATCACACTTGTGTATTTTTTGCCCTAAGTTAGTGCATTTTGGTTGTAGACCCTAGTATAGGGCCAAAATATTTATGCAAGTAGGAATACATGTATTTTGACTGGTTTAGAATGAAAATGATTATTTGTGCAAGAAATTCTACCCCCTTGTGTTTTATATATTATGGGGTTGAGTGGTGAATTTGTAATATATGTGTTTTTGGTTGAGTGTGTGTATTGCACGAATCCTATAGAGTATATTGAGTATGGTTTAGGGATGGTTATAAGCTTATGGTACTTGATTGTGATTTTGAACACCCTTGTTATGTTTTTGAAAGCATAAATGGATAATTTTGCATTTTAATGTTCAACTTTTGATCGAGAAATGATTTGAATGTGAAACTAATGTCATTAACTAGAGCTTGGAGAAAGCTTTCTGTAAACATTTAGATCATTTTAATCGGATATCGGACGGAGATTTGGTGCATATGAATGTCCGGGCGAGAAATCTGCCATGACAGCTTTTTGTTGTCATAGATTCTGCAGTTTAGGCTGCAACATAATTGTTTTAAAATCCTTTTTGTTTTGTTTTTTTATGTTGACTCCAATTTAATGTTATCTTATCTTATAAGATGTTCATACTTTCGTATACATTTTTTACTCTGATTTGATTTTTAAAAATGATTTTATAGCATTTTAAGTTTTGAAAACTTGAGATCCCATTTATGTAAATTTTACCAACTTTATAATTTACTTAAGTTAGTCCCATAATTATCTCAATTATAAAGTTAATTGTGAATTAATAAGGAAGACTTTATATGGGAGTATTTATGAATGAAAGGTTAATGAGATTGTATTACTTAAATGCAATGAAATTGTTGGAGTTTAATTGTGGGATGTACTTTTGTTGGACGAACAAATGATGTAAGACTGGGATGTTTGTTGATTCATCATTTAATTTGTTTAATAAACAAAGAGTGAATGGATCTCATCATATTCAGGGGACGAAACATTAAATATATTGATACACACAATTAACAAAGGATTTTTTTTTTTTTAACTTTCAAAGAACAAGTGAATTTAAAGATGCTAAATAGATAGATAGACTCCCATTTCATCACTTTGAGTGTCGTAATTCCGGATTTTAATTATATGATAAAGTTAACTAATTTTATACTTCCTCCATCCGCACGATAATATAAATTATTATTAACTAATTGATATTTATAAAAAATTGTTAGAATTTTGATTTTCTAAAAATTTTCATATCTTTTCAACAGTACCTTTGAATTGAATAAATATAATATTTAACTTATTCAAAATATTATATTCAATTACTTGAGTGGAGTATAATAAAGTAAGAGTAAAATTTAATATATATATATATATATATATTTATATAAAACCTATCAAATGCTTTATAGTTTGGACCAAATAGGGGCTTCTAAAAAAAGTTTTATATTGTGGTATGGAGAGAGTAATTCTTAAAGAATGATAATTATTATCCTTAAACTTATTAAAAATGTTTAACTTTTCAAATTTACCCTCATTAAAATTAATGATCACAATAAAGTGTGTCTGGGAATTAAAAGTTTGCCAACAACTTGGTGCAATTAAAAAGGGACAATATTAGTAAAAAAAATTAACTATTATATCTTTACGAACAAATAGAACTTAAAAATTTTTGTCCCGTAATTAAGACTATATGAAGTATATTTATGAATAGTAATATATATTGCCTCCAATCTTTATTATACTTTAAATATAAGCAAAACTTCTATATGGTTTGTTGTTTTTTCATAAATAAAATATCAATTTTCAAAAAGTACTTATAATATCTTTCCTTGTTTGCTCTTCATTAAATGATAGTTTCTTTAATTAGAATAAAATGAATGATTAATCACAAGGACATTAATAACTAATATATATTGATGAAATCAGATCTCTCCAAAAGAATTCAAGCATTTTATGCCTTGACATGACTAATCAGATCAAACAAAATCTTTGACTATTTCTATAGTACTCTCCTTGTTTATGAATATAAAAGAAAATAACTAACTTGTACAGTTTTTTAAAAAAAGTTTGTTAAATGTAATAATTATATCTAAAAATAAAAAATTAGACTAAATTTTTTCTATAATTAATGAAATAAATTTGTCTAATGAAAATAAACATTGATTTTATAAAGGATAAATTGTAAAAAATATAATAAATGTTTTTCGGAATTTGTAATTTTGTTTATAAATAAAAACAAGTTTATCTTTAGCTGAAGCTTTGGCATTGAGGAAAACTCTAATGATAGCAGTGGATTTGGGGAATGATAACGTTATACTTGAGAGTCACCATCTTCTCTTGGTGAATAGTTTGCACAAATGACAACTTGATTTGTGTGAATGGATTTGCAATGGTGTGGTCTTAGATTCTATAGACTTGATGATGTCTAAAGCTGGTTTGTTTTTTTGTTTTTTTTCACTCGTCTTGAAAGTAATTAGGCTATTGGTGCTTGTAAGGATGTGTATCCGATTGGGTGGGTGGAGACCCGATCACTACCTTTGTCCAATCTTCTAGTAGTTGACATCATGGAGGTTAGTTTAACTAAGGCCTTCTCTACTGCAATGTCAATCCTATTAGAGCTCTACCAAGTTATGTTGTAACTTGTTTTTTTCTCTTTATTTAGCTTGTTTAGTTCTTTTGTATTTTTTGATTGGGTTTTCTTTTCTGTTTTTTTTTTACCTTTCCAATTTGGTTGTATTTTTATGAACTTTTTGAGGTTGGCTCTATGAATGGCATCCTTGTTGATAAAAAAAATGCTTATCTTTATATTCGAAAGCATAGTAGTACTTTTTTTTTTAATCAATCCCTCAATTGTTGTCGCGAAAAGTAAAAATCATACTAAATTATGCTTCGTTGACACTCTAATTGAGTTTTGATTGACTCAACCCAGTCATCCAAGTGAGGGTGCCTCCCTCACTTGAAAAAATTACATATAATAAGTATGGGATTTTAAATTTTGTATCTCTTCCCTTCCATACATCTTTTCAATATTTTTGAATATTAAATTTATTTGATTATCTATCTAAAATGATAATCTAAATGTTTCTATTTTTTAATTCAAAATCCAACAATAAAATAAATATATACTCCCTCTGTTCAAAAGATATTTTTAATTGAATCTCACCCTCCAATAAAGCAATTACCTACTTTCAAATTAATTTTGTTTTTCAATATTTTTTCTTATTAAACATCTTACAATAAATATAAAGTCATTGTCAATAACAATACTTTTGGACAAAATGCAATGATTACACCTCAAAAGATTAAAAATATTTTATATTTTTTAATAAAGTGAGTATACTTTATTTTTTAATTATTAAATTATTTTTAAAGTTATCAATTTCTTAAAACAAATTGCTCCATAATTGAGGATCTTGGCTTCATGCTAATTCAATCCAAACAAAGCTCTTCAGTAACAAATTATTTGTCCAAAGTCGTAATTTTTTTTTTTGTTGATTTCAAGCAACATCCCAAACATAACACAAATTGCAAAAGTGTCTGGATGAAGAGAGCACAAGAAAAATGTTTTAGTGGGACCCACTTGATATGTGGGGCTCATTAAATCTATTTTTTCTTTGAGAGTATTACAGTTAAATCTCACATAAAAAATTAATTATTGTAAGATTTATTAACAATAAACCTTACAATAATTATATTAATAAATCTTACAGTAATTAATTTTTTTATATGAGATTTTAATATAATTTTTTTTCTCTTCTTATTTAAAAAGAGAAATCCTCAAACTTTCATGTAAGTTTTATATAAATCTCACTTCATATGTGTCTTTCACTTTTTAAAGAATTGAAGAAATCCAAATCCATAAATACAATACAGGGAAGGAAAAGGGGTGGAAAAATGGGATTTGACTTCTTTCTCTTCTTAACAGATTCTTTTCCATTTTCTTTTCCCTGTTAGATGCATGTTTCTGTGAAAAATTGATTTTAAGATCTCAAGTATTTGCCTCTCAAAACATTCTTCTCGTTATCATTGAAACAAAAACTAGAGATTAAAGATTGAAGTCACTGGATATAAAGAAAGCTTAATTCCATTCAGAAACAAAGTGTTATGAAATTACCTGGTTCCAATGTAATTCTCTGGTCTTTCACTTTCACTGCAATGGCTGGGTCTGCTTCCTTGGAAATAACCGCTGTAACTTTCTGGGATTTTTCAGACAAGATGTTGTTGAAGTTGGGAAGTTCTTGAAAAAGATAAGAGATTGATGAATAGTGTAGCCAAGTAATAATCACAAAAATAGGCAAAACAATGCAACACACTGTGAACAATGCTCTCATAGTCTCTTCAACATTCTCACTCCTGTTTCCACCATTGTTGTGTTGTGATCTTTAAACAATTTAACAATTGTTTTTCAAGATGGAGGGTTTTGCTTTTATAAGGACTTTTTATTTCAATATTTACTTCAAATGCAGTGCGTTAATCTTTCTCTCTCCTTTCATTACGTTACGTTTACCAGCCACTCACTCTTTCTTCATCATAGCTGGAGTGGGCCAATGACTCATAATTTACAACATTACCTAATTCATCGCTCTTGCTATTATTATATTTTTTAGATTTCTCAAATAATTTATTTATATATTAACGGTAAAAAAATTATTAGTAATTCATTTATAATCTATAATTAACTTTTATAAATTTTTAACTTACATTATAAATAATTTTAAGTATATTTTCTTAATTTTTCATGTGGTTTATTTGTATAGTAATAGCAAAAAATTGAAATTCACAAGTGACTTTTATAAATTCTCAATTAACATTATAAATAATATCAAGTGTATTTTATTAATTTTTTAAATAATTATTTTCATTTTTTAAGGGCAAAACTTATATAATGAGCCTTATATATTTAATATACTTCCATCCAATTAAATCATGATATGTAAATTTTAATGTGTTAATAATGTTAATAATAAGAATTTGCTATAGAATAAATAATTTATAAAAGATCCACATGTTATGATTTAATTAGAAACAAGCACCTTAAGTACATAATGCTAAGTATATAAGTTTCTATTTTTTTAATTAGAAGGATCATAGTCTGTTATTGAAATTTTAATAATTTAAGGTTTGTAATTATCATTAATTTTTTTGGATTCTTAATTCTATTTTCCCTTGCCATAAATACCCTAATTATTCCATTAAATTATATTTTATAAATACAATAAATCTATCTAAATTTTATTCCCATCTCAGACTAGTTCAATTGATAATGTATTTGAAAATAGAAACAAAATCTTCTACATTTTTAAATTTAAATTATTCAAGTTCTTTCTTTGTTTAGTTAAATATAAGAAATAGATTCCGTTGAGAACAAAAAATATTTCCTATAAGATACTAAGAATAATAAGTAGACCTTTCTTAAATGAATTGTTATATATATATATATATATAAGGGATGTAGATCAAACCCTCAACTACTTGCTTAAGTGATTCAAATTCATTGACAAAACTATTCATCTTCTTAATGGAGCTAGGATCTTGGGTTAGGGACAATGACAAAGCTAGAATCTTTGGAACAAAAAAAATCTTTTTGTCTCTTCCAAATTCATTATTTCTCTTTCCTTTTTTCTTTTTCTTTGTTTCTTAATTTAACCTTTAGTTGAAGACTTGCAAGTGTAATGAGCCAGTAAAAAGCATTCAATAAGTTTACTCTTAAATGTTAAATCTTTATTCTTTATAGCCTTTTTCTGACTAATCTTTAACTAGTATTCATGATGATGACGATATTGGTCTAGGTTAGTTACATTAGATTTTTTTCCTATTCTTTAAATAATTAATAAATAATGTTGATATTTAATTAGGTATAGTGAAATTATGAGCTAATATTCACTAGGGTTTGAATTAAAAAAATTGAATAAATATAAGCTAAAAAGTAAGATTGAAATGAGTTTAAGGTTTAAAATATTAAAATAAGAAGGGGCAAAATGTAATAAGAAAATGGTGCAAATTGTAAAATATGAAATACATACCCCAAGCAAGTCATTTTCTCCAGGTATGAATACATGCCACTCCACCATTGCCCACCAAGAATTTAGTTGGTACATATTTAGGATTCAAATTCAAAAGCTTTGATTAAGTTTGATCAACTTCTTGACTAATTAATCCAAGCACTTGGTGGATACAATACAATCCTTTTAGCATGCTACATAAAGCCATCGGTCAAGAAAAAAAAAGCATACTATATAATAGAGTTGGTAATTCAGGCGGACTGAGCTTATTTGAGGCAGGCTCAATTTAAGCTGATTCATTCGGATTGAATTTAAAGTATCATACCTTATATAAAAAGCCCATATAGCTAAGCATAAAATATTATTTTGACTTTAAAAGAATAAACAAAATAATAACTCATCAATTTTGTACTTAAGTAATTCTGTTATTGTTTTATTGTATTATGTGTAATTTATTTATAAATTTTTTTTACTTGTAAATTAATGTCTTAATTGTTTAAATATTGCTTTTATCATAGTCATATGTAAATATTTTATATATTTTAATTAAATTATGATTAAGTTGATCATAATTTAATCACGGTTAGACCATTAACTTAAAATCATTATCCCGATTAGTGCAAAGTTTACAATAACTTTTGAATAAATTGTATTTTTTATTTTTAAGAATAAAAAAAAGTCATTACTGTATTATATGACTTAAAATTATTTAATTATGAGTAAAATATTATTTTTAAATTATTTTTTTAACTTTTTATATTGTTTAATCCCTACATATAAAGGGTATTTACTTTAATTTATTTATTCTTAATTTTTAACTAAGTCTGGCGTGGACAATAATCAAAACATTATCCAAAAATATTATTCTATTTATTATGTTTATCTAATAATAGAATTGATAATTTGTATGTGCCCAAATTTTATTTTTAATTTAATTTTTTACTTTAAAATTAATTATTTTATTTTATTTTTTAAGATACTCAAGTCTTTTTTTTAATACAAAGATGAAAATCAAAGTAAATTAGCCTATAGTTGGATCATTAGGATCTCAATTACTTGCCAAAATTGCTAAAAAGCTCATCGGGATATTCAAGTCTTAAACGATGTATATGAGTTAAATTTTTTTTTTAAAAATAAGTAAGTCTTAAAATATAAAAATTAATATTAAAATATATTTTAAATATTATTTTAGAATATTTTATTGATTAAAAATAATAAAAATATAAATATTTTTAATTTTTTAAAAAATAACTATAATAATACACTCAAATATATGGTATTTTAAAATAAAATAACATAAAATTTAAAAAATTAATTAATATTTATTATATTATATATATTTTTTAAAAATATTATTTTTTATTCGAATATTTAGGCCATGCTCGAACAAGGCTTGAACATTAAAAATATTATTTTTGGGGTTTGGTTCTAAATTTTTTGAGGGAGTTTAGGTTGGCCGGATAAGCTTGACGTAAATTACCAATTTTACTATATAAAGTATTTTTTTTCTCTAGGTAAAATATAAAAGTTGATTATTATTCACAAAACAAATACTTCCTTCATTTAAAAATATAAGATATTTTTAACTGAATTTACATTTCAATAAAATAGTTACCTACCTTCAAACTAACATTATCTTTTTATATTTATCTTTATTAAATATCCTATAATCAATATAAAGTCATTATCAGTAGGAGCACTTTTTAAAAAAAACAATGATTACATATCAAAAAATTAAAAATACTTTACATTTTTTAATATGCAACTTCTAAAAAAATGTCTTATATTTTCAAAAGGAGAGATAATATTTATTATATATTTAACATATATAATGCATATTTATATTGGATACTACTCCCCTCGTTCCTATATATAAAATTTTTTTAAAACCTTTTTTATCCCAAAATATAATAGGTTGTTAGTATTTTTTTAATAAATGAGCTGTTATACCCTTATTAAATTAAAAAGAGAAAAAGAAAAGCATTCTCATTAATTTACTTTAAAAATTATTTTTTATTTATAATAATTAAGAGTTAAATTAAAATATTGTTATACTTTTAATTAAAAAATAAATTTTTATTAATTTACGTAATTTAATTAAAAATATTTTATATATAAAAAGTGAGGGAGTATCATGGATATTCTATCATACAATTAACTTTTCTTTCAAGATTTTTTTTATTCTTTTAATATTTTTTATATATTTATTTGATTCTGCTACCTGTGTCTGCCGCTGCCCACAGATTTTTTTTTTTTTAATGACAACAAAAAATTCCCTGTCAGCCCTCAATGAGCTCCATCCCATCGTTGCGCCGATAACTGCCGCCACTCAGCCACCCAACCTCGTGCAACCACCGCCGCTCACTACCTATCGCCGTCGCACCTCCGCCCCGGCAAGGTAAGTTCGGAATCGTGTCACCGTTCAATATCTGTGTTCTGCTTTCTTGCTGAATGTAACAGTCAGTCTGGGAAGCAAACAAAATCATCCGTGGGCTTATTTTGAACCTTCCGAAACCATTTTCGCTGTTGTTGGTCTTCAATGACGGTCTGGTGATGATGTTCGCTGATGGTCAAAGTTTTATAATTTCCTGATGTGCTTCCAATTTTATAGCTGGCTCCATCAATTACTCTCTGCTCATTGCTTGCTCTGTAAAGGACACAGTGTGATTTTAACCTCTCAAATTGTTCTTTTGCAACGTTCGTTCTTTTTTAGCGATTTAATATATGTTGCAATTCTATTAACCAGATTTGCTTCCCTTGTTCTCTTTATACTTGTTCCTTATTAACACAGCCTAATGATTTCTGTCTTATTACAGATTCAAAGCTGAAGCTATGAAGGTGTTCAAGATTAATGGCAGCACCCTTTCTCTTGCACTTTTCGCTGATGTCACCAATTCAAAGTTAGTCTTTCGTCTATGTGATAATTAAAATGAGAACTTTTCACGTTGAGTAGCATTCTTGTAGATCTTTGACTATGCTTGCTTTTTCCACTTTCCTTTTCTTCAAATGTTGAGAAAGAGGATGAGAGTGTAGAGAAAAACAGATTCTGATCTTTTATAGCTGAGCAACAGAGCAAGTAGTTGGTATACAAGACATAATGCTCAAAGCGTGGGATCTGATGCATCTAAGATACTAATAACAATCACTTTTAATTCAATAACAGTTCTTTAAAAGTTTGTTTGGACAACTGGAAACATATATATAGAAGCATCATTATAATGAATTGTAAATGATCAACTGATTGTGCGTTGGTGCTAGTTGCACTGTTATTGGGAATGTAATTTTACAAAATGGTAATCACAAAATCTTGGCTAATCGCTGATGGCTATTGGGTAATACACCAATCTAGAGAAGCTAATTTGTTGATTGAATTGTAAGGGTTTTTTTTTTTTGGCTTAAAATAGTTTGTATATGCTATAATGAAGTTTGGGAACATGATCTTAGACGTTAGTTGAAGTATCATATACAATTTGATGTTCTTGCAGGGAGCTCTTGGAAAGTATGCAAGCTGCAACATTGGAACCAGAAGTTGCATTCCTCAATGCTTTGCTTGTAATACTTCTTAATTTTGTTTATTTAGGAATTATGGTTTCCTTCCTTTTTCTAGTTCATTTGTTTTGCTGTCTTTTTCCCAGAGTGAAGTCCAGCCCCATTTATTAGATGATGATTGAAAGCATAATCGTAATTATTTATCTGTGGACAAGTAGTGAAACCTTTTTCATCTTGCTAATGTTCCCTCTGAACCAGATTCCAGATATTTTCCCTGTTCTGGCTGCTGCACATAAGACCCTCATAGCCAAGTCACGGGATTCTTTAACAACACGGACACTTCATTCAGAGCTGGTTTATAATTACTCAGGATCCAAGCATGTAATATTTTGTATTATTGTGTTACCTGTTTTGTTTCATTGTTCTGTATGATAGAATATGAACTTTGTTTGATGACTAGATAACAGAATCATTGAAAAGATGCGGCATCTCTGATACCACAACTTACATCCTTGCTGCTCGATTTGATGCTACTCCTGAGGAGGTGAGATAATTCTGCAATGAAATATGACACCCTTCTTTTTTATCTCACGTTGCTAGAAATTGACACCAAAGATAATTCTCCTTGTTTTAAGATGAAAGCAGTTGAGAAGTTGATTAGCGGAAAAGAGATTGACCTGGAAGAGCTGGAAGCGAGGGCAAACCAAGCCCAGATACAGAAAGTTTGCATCTACACTCATCTTTTGTCTGGAATGAGAGGAAATAGAGAGGAGAGAAAATTATGAAAGAAAAGTAGAAGACGATGATATTTTTCCTCCCTAACACAGTTTTTCCATCAGTTTTCTCCCTTTCTATGGGGAAATTAGGGGAAATAAGGGTGAAAAATATCTTTTTCCTTTAGTTTTCTGCTTTTGTCTCCTCCTTATTTTCTTCTTATTCCAAACAAAGCATTAATCTATACCACTTTCTGTTTTTCCTTTTGTACATAATGGCATAATCATTGATTCTGCTATGTTTCAGCATTACAAGATATCTGGCCCAGAGCTTGGTGTATCATCACTTGCAGATGCAATCACTTGCCGTATAGCTGCTCGTGATGCCTTGTGAAGAATGGTTGTCATCTGCTTGCATGCTAATGCTATTTGCTTTTTATTGAGTCCCACTTGTGAAGAATGGAATTGCAAAAGGAAGCTTCCAGCTCCATTGCTGGCCACTTCGTCTTCTCACATCTGTTGTCTTTGGATTCTATTTTTTTATGCAAAAAATGTCACACCAGCTGTAGAAAATGAGTTTTAAATTAATCCATACAGATGGGAAAACTACTAAGCCTAGCTAGCAGACTATGGTTTCAGGAATTCATGTCGAGATGATTAGACAGTAGCTGCTTTTAAAACAATGGTTTCATAATTTACATGAAGCAGAACGGTTAGTGATTCTATGTTATTATTTGTTGATTCTTTTTTTTTTTTTAATTCCTAATAGGTATTCTCTTATTTGAGGTATGGTTGGTTTGACTTTTGGTTTTATGCATTATAAGGACTAGCTCTTTTTACTAGCCCATTCTTGGTGGTTTAATTGTTACTCCCTCTGGTCTTATTTATAAGTCATTTCTATCAATCTCATCAATACCAATATAATACAAGTACAAGAAATAAAAGTAAGTAAAATTTCAAACATAACTTTCAAGTAAAAAACAAAAAGTAAGTTAATCATATATTATTATTCTTTTCTGTCTTTTTCTCTCTTACTTTTTAAGGATAATTTGAGAATTTCAATTTAAAACAAAGTAATTTCATCAACAAATGACTTATAAAGTAGATCAGATTATGCTTCTAAAAAGTGACTTATACATTGGATGGAGGAGTAATTCTTAAACAAGCCAACATCAAGGGCATAACATCTAAGTGGGTCATAGTTAATGCCTAGTCTGAGACTGTAGTGGGTGTTCGGCTTGGAGGGTTCCATCACTCAATTCTTGGGTTTGAACCAGTGTTTTAAGAACTAGATTGGACTGTCATCTAGGCTTGCCAATTTTAGACCAAAAAATTATTTTGTTAATTGACCAGCATTGAACCAAAGTTGAGTTGGTGTTTGGAATGATTTTTAGAAAATCGAATGGAGTTGAAACTGATATAAACAAGCTAATTTTTTTTAAATGAATTAGAATCAAACCTTTCAAAAAGTCAATTTTATTTTAGATCCTTCGTATATAATACCATTTGGGAACATCAAAGGGGGGTTCAGTTTGCGGAAGGGACTATTTCATTATAATGTACTGAACTAAAGTTTAAATGCCCACTAGAAAAGGTATTTATATATAATATTTTAGTACAAATATAGATATTTTTGAACTTACTTATATTTGAATTAATCAAATTCTATTTCTGTTTGATAAGTTATAAAATTATAATGTTATTAGTTTTTTGGTAATGTGCCATTTTATTGTCAACAAAAACATATTATGCTTTATTATATATGTGTGTGTGTGTGTAATATGAATTTAATAATATTTTTATTTAACTATCATCTTATTAGTTCGACCCAAAATCAAGATTTGCTAACGTTTTCGGTTTGATGTCGGTCTGAATTTTAAAATATTGCTTTTATTTTGACCTTACTTGGGGCATGGGGTTCAGGAAGGTTATCTTTATTAGTAAGCTCTTAATAGGGCTAGCTCTCCTATTTTGGATAACTTTGACCTCCTCAACAGAGATTGGCAAGTTTTAAGTTATCCTCAATGAATAGAGAGATTTGGTGATCTCACTCATAGGTAAATCTCACATTTTACTTTCTATCTTTCAAAGGTGTTAATCTTTTTCTTTGCCTATCTTTTTTTTTATTCTCATTATTTAATAGTAATTGCTATATGCATCCGTGCTCTTAATTAATAATACTTTTAAAGATTTAGGTGATGATATAGCATAATGACATCATACACTATAACCGATCTTGTCTAGTGAGATAAATATTATTGTTGTTGCTGTTGCTACAACATGCATATGTATTGCGTGGTCAATTATTATTTCAACTGGAAATTAACATTGTACATTTTTGCATGGGGTAAGATTCAAGTGCAATTTTAATCTAATTACATCATAATTTTTTAATACTTTATTATTGATAAAAGAATTTCACATACAAATTATGTTTTAAAAAGAGGTTGACTTAAGTCGGCAAAAAAAAAAAAAAGAGATTGACTTAAATTAGGTGTTAATCAATCCAAAGAATGGGAGGTGGTGGTTGCGATTGCATTAATAAACAAAATAGTAAACCTAAAATGTGTGCACAGATTTTGATTCACAAAAAAAGGAAAAGGATCATTCATTTTAACAAGTCTTGATTGGTTAAGCAATTTACAAGAATTTCAGAAAAAAAAAGAAAGGAAAGAAATTGTCGAGAAAAGACTTAAATATTAATTTCCTTTCCTGTTTAAAGTAATCATGTCAATCTCTTTATTTTCTTTTTTTACTAATACCAAATAAAAAAAATCACCTAATGGTAATACCAAGAAGTACCCAAGTAGTAAAATTTGAAGAAAGTTAGTCAAAGGCTCAAAGGTAAAACCGTTCAATACAAATCTAGCGGGAACCAGTATAACGATAATAACTGTTTTAACTTCCGAATTCAACGGTCCAGAGGCAAACTTTCTCTTCTATCATTTTCTTTCCCTTTCTGAATTTCTCTACTTTCTCATTTCTTCAAACATTCATTGTAAGTCCTTGCAATTTCTGCCTTTTGTTTTACATTTATTTTTCTCCCAATTTGATATCAGTTTTAATCGATCAGCTATGAGGTTTTAATTTTTTTTTTTTAAATTTTCCCTGTTTTTTTCGATGATGGGGGGGGGGACAAATCAATGGAGGTGAATTTCTTCTGCAGAAAAGAACAGCAGCTTTGAAAAAATGTTTTCCGGAATTGAAATTATTGATACGTATTTAACATTAATGTCTAATAGGCAATTCTTGAAATTATATATAAACACAACATATTTTTTTATTATATAAATATTGTGGTGTTTATATCGTGTTGTATCTTGCATTTTTGTGGATATCAGGATTGTGTTGAATAGAAATGATTATATTAATAGCGAAATATGATATAGATGGAATATAAAATTCCTAGAACTGTGCTGAAGTTACCATCATTCTCTTTCTCTGTCCAGGAAGGTTTATTACAGTTTAAATAATGTCAAATCAGGTCTAATTTAAACAGCCAAACTTGGAAAGCCATAAGAAATAATTCTTGGGTGTGAATGTTGGATGGTGAATAATTTTGCAGTATTTCTCCAAGAACATAGCATTGTTTATCATGTCGGGATGTTTAGCATGTTGAAATCTATGTTGTACCAATACAAATAAGCATTTCAATGACTATAATATTTGAGAAGAATTCTTCAAATATGTCCAAATCTAAGTTGATATGGATTCACAAGAATTTTGCTACATTTTACAGCCTCTTGCCTTCAGTGCTTTCATGAAAGAATGTGATTTATTCAGTAGGTTAACTACTATACAGATGCTGATGTGACTTCTTCAGCATGTTCAACTCTTGTTACAATTCATATGGCCAGAGAGATACATTTGTAAGGTACCAAATTCACAAGTACTGCACAAACACACACACACACACACTCACTGATGTTCTATGGTGAACATATTGAAGGTGAATGATTTGAGAATTCAGAGTTCATAATACACCTGGTTTGTGTTGAGTTGTTAAAATAAGCGTCCAATGGTGATGATATAGGTTGGATGATCTTGATTCTAACAATTCAGTGCAATCCAGCCCACGAGGAATCATGAAGAAGCTCAGATTTAATATAGAGGGTAAGCCACTTCCTGGTCGTGAAAATAAGAATGCATCAAAATCCTTTAGGATAGGAATGAAGAGAGGATCAGATGGACTAAAGACATTTGGAAGATCACTGAAAAGTGGAGTCACCTGGCAAGTGTTCCCAGAAGATCTTAAAGTATCAGAGACTAAAATATTTGATCCTCAAGACAAGACCCTTTTGCTGTGGAACAAGTTTTTTGAGCTTCTGTGTATTATTTCAGTGTCATGTGATCCTCTCTTCTTCTACCTTCCCTACTTCAACCTCAGATCACACTGCCTCGCCATTGATACTGCACTTGCATCTACTGCTATTATTCTGAGATCAATACTTGACGCTATCTATCTCATCCGCGTGGCTTTCCAATTCCGGACTGCTTATATTGCACCATCCTCTCGGGTGTTTGGACGAGGTGAACTTGTCATTGATCCTAAAAAGATTGCCAAGAGATACCTAGGGCGTTACTTCATCATTGATTTCAGTTCTGTGCTGCCATTGCCACAGGTTGGACAAACTATTATCATCAGCCTCTTTTAGCCACTGCTTTGCTTCAAGAGTTTCTCCTCCACCTGTAATAATTCTATAGAAATACGTAATGTCAAATGCCCAAGTCACTGCATTTAGATCTAGTCCAAAAAATAATATTAGCTAGGATCTAACCTCCATGGTAAGTTTTGTGCAACGCTCTCTTCATCTAATGCTTGAATCTAAATCCAGTGTTACACATATGTTTTGTTTGAAGTATTATAAATACATTATAGATGCAAAATGAGTGAAATAAGCTAAAAGCTTAGTATGCAGGGAAATGCATGTATTAGCACATATGACTTTTAGTAATGAAATATTAGGTAGATGATCGGGGAAAAGACAGTAGGACTTTCACCACAAAAAGATGATGAGCTGTAGTTAGCTCATGATTATGGGAAGAATAGTGATGATAAATTATCATATTTAGAATGAATTGAAGGCTAGTTTTAGATACAGTCACTTATCTGTCTGACTCAAATAAAAAAAAAAAAACCTCGCATTTAGCTATAAAAATTAACTAGTCTAGTCAGGTTTGGAGGTGTGTTTCCCAGAAGTGGTGTGATATATATATGTTTTCAGTGCAGATTGTGGTGGCCAACTATCTTCGCAAAGCAAAAGGTTTAGAGGTGTTGGCCACAAAAACTACGCTACTGAGAGTGGTCATCCTCCAATACATTCCGAGATTTGCACGCTTTATCCCTTTAGCTACGGAAGTTAAGAAGACAGCTGCTGTTTTTTCTGATAATGCGCTTGTGGGTGCCACCTACTATTTGGTTTGGTACATGCTTGTTAGTCATGTAAGTTCATCTTTCATGTGGCAAAGTGATGCTTCTTCTTGACTTCTCCTTTTGCCGCTCAGTGATTGCGTTGTTATTTAATTCACACTTGTCATTTTGTTTCAATATGAGTTGTCTGAACTGTGGAGTAACGAAAGCAAGTGTTGTGTTGTGTGTTGTCACAGATAGTGGGGTCTGCATGGTACTTACTAGCCATTGAACGAAATGACACATGCTGGCAGAAGGCTTGTGCTGCTGCTTCCGCTCAAGGATGCATTCCACATTTCTTGTACTGTGAGAGCTCGAATAGGCGCCATCCTGGATATGAAGCCTGGAAAAATGTCAACGGGGATATTCTTGACAGGAATTGTGGGGCTGGAGGTGACGACCCTCCATTTGACTATGGCATCTACGCTAGAGTTATAGAGAAGGGTATTACTGCCTCCAGTGATATGTGGAGTAAATTCTTTTTATGTTTCTGGTGGGGCCTTCAAAATGTCAGGTATGTGTGTGTAAGCTTCTTTTCTCATTGTCTCTCCATTCATTTTGTTCCCAAAAAAATATCCAGTGATTCAAGCTGCTAAGTTATTGCTCATCAATCACTTAATTATACAAGCTTTAACTTGACAGCAGTTCGTGTGCTAATCTTCCATGTTTTATTCTTCAAAAAGCATAATCAAAGTGAGTGGAAAAAAACAAAAAAACAAAAAAGCATGACTCAGGGCTCATATGAAAATTCAGCATATGATAAACCCTGTTTTAATTGTTTGACGTGGAAATTCAGAGTATAACAAACACTTCGAGATGACATGCAGACACTTCTGCATCATTTTTTCAACAAATGCAGTTATGCGTGCTGAGTTGCTGGAGAATTCTATAGTTATTTTTAACCAGTGTCTGGATCAAGCAATGACGAGTTAATTTTGAGCAATGCTATATATCTTCACAAGATTTACGGACCTAAGCACCTTTCGTTTTGTTCTCCACAGCACACTTGGGCAAGGGCTTGACACTAGTACTTACATTGGGGAGGCTTTGTTCTCCATATTTATATGTATTTTGGGGCTTGTGCTCATGGCTCTTCTGATTGGAAAAGTGCAGGTAAGCAAAAGCCTAGCTTCACGGTTTTAGTTTCCTTACATGCTTTGTTGGGCATGCTTAAAATTCTAATCATAGACAACCACCCCAAAGGCAATGTGTGAAAACATCATGTGTCTCACCGTTTAGAGGGTTATGATGCATGTGAAAAGTTGCGTAAGAATTCTAAGCCTTGGGTTATAATGCAATTGAACAGAACTACCTTCAATCAATCACCGTCCGCCTTGAGGAAATGAGGATCAAAAGGCGTGATTCTGAGCAGTGGATGCATCACCGTGTGCTTCCACAAGAGCTAAGGGAAAGAGTGAGACGCTATGATCAATACAAATGGATGGAAACTCGAGGAGTGGATGAAGAGACCTTGGTGCAGAGTCTTCCAAAAGATCTAAGGAGGGATATCAAACGGCATCTTTGCTTGAATTTGGTTAGAAGGGTAAGTATACTCGTATACCTTTATATTGGGATGGTTCATCATCACAGTTCTGAACTCATGTTTGTGAAATGTGATTCCTTCTCCTCATTAGCTTTCTGTATATGGCATATCATATGCAGGTTCCTCTCTTTGCTAATATGGACGAACGCTTGCTTGATGCTATTTGTGAGCGTTTGAAGCCTAGTTTGTACACAGAGGGAACGTACATTGTCAGGGAAGGAGATCCGGTAGTTGAGATGTTCTTCATCATACGTGGTCGTTTAGAGAGTGTGACCACAGATGGTGGACGAAGTGGATTTTTCAACAGAGGTCTTCTCAAAGAAGGTGATTTTTGTGGAGAAGAGCTTCTGACATGGGCACTGGACCCGAAATCTGCAGCTAACTTGCCATCATCTACACGGACAGTGAAAGCTATCAATGAGGTGGAGGCATTTGCTTTGGAAGCAGAGATGTTGAAGTTTGTGGCTTCACAGTTCAGACGCCTCCATAGCAGACAAGTTCAGCAGACCTTCCGTTTCTACTCGCAGCAATGGAGAACATGGGCAGCAACTTTCATTCAGGCTGCGTGGCGCCGATATACCAAGAGGAAGATGATAGAGTCACAACTAATAGAGGAGGAGGAGGAGGAGGAGGAGGAGGAAGATTATGGTTCTGATGATGATGGAACAGCCTTGATTTCACGTACTGAAAGTTCATCAAGGACTGGACTTGGCTCAGCCATCTATGCTTCCCGCTTTGCTGCTAAAGCCCTTCATGGTCATAAGCTTCGTTCTCTCCGAAAGCCCCCAGAACCTGACTTCAGTGTTTATGATCATAGCGATTGATTCATTACCTGTTTAGCAGCTGAAATGTGAGGAGTAGTTCTTGTGTGTCTGTCCTCCTGTCTTAACCTGTTCACATGCACAGATGAGACGAGAGTTTTTAACTAATATAGCGAGAGGTAAGTATAACTTTCTTTGTTTGTGGCCTGTGGTGATTGGAGTTTTGATAAACCTACACCACTCTACTTTCTGTAAGCGATTCTTGTGTACTCTAACGCTTGGGAGCTGTTTAATTGTTCATAGTGTGCTCCACTTGCGAGTTGTGCATGCGATGTTCATTTTGATACGTTAAAGAATGAACTAACACAAAATAAAAAAATAAAATAAAATAAAAGCAGTTCCTTCTACACCTGTCCATGGTTACTTGTGCGTATAACCTGATTGTACTACCCCAAAAAAAAAAAAAAAAAGCTTCTAGCGTGTGTCATCGATTTATATTATGGATGTAAATATAAATAGTACAACTCATCCATCAAAAGATAAATGTGTCTAATTAGTAAGCAAAGTACACTGCATTGGGGGTTCGGGCTTTCATAATTGTGTCGCATTCGTATCTTACATAATTTGACATGATTTCCAGCAAATTGTTTCCAGGTTTTCTTGGTCACAATTGCTGTAGACAGAAGTTTCAAACAGCAAGAGGCAAACATATGTTACATCAAAGAATACACAAGATAAGAATTGTGCTTTAGGTGGATACATGATAGCATTCAAAATCAGGTTGAGCGGATCCAATAAGCTCCTGAACCTCTTTCAGTATTATGGTGCTCAACTCCGCCATGCAGAAGATACTTCCAACTCAGCATCCTCTTCCCACCATGTGCTTGACTGCAAAATCACACAATGCAGGAAGCATATATATAACTTATTCATAAGATCAGTCGGACCATAATAGCAAAAAATTGAGTCTACTCAATATTGAAAAAGAACCAAAATTTCCAGGAGACGCGTATCAACTCAATCCACTCATGCATATATACCAACAGAAGCAAGAACAGCAACATCAGAATATAAAGTTAAATCAAGGGGGAACTGCGCATAATACTTAGTTTTAATGCCCTATCATGTATAAATGTATTAAGAATAACAGTATATAAATCTTTTGGCACATAAAGTAATTGCACTAAAACAGAAGAGCTTTGTCAGGAAAAAATAAATAAATAATATAATACTCAGACGGCAATCAACTTTGTGAAGGCAAAATGAACAAAAGTCACTGTATCTCATTGCAAACCCAAGAAAGAGACGGATCATATGCCAGCACGCTTGAAATCATTCCACACAATAAGCTAATTTAGGGCCGCCTTCTAGTTATAAGAAGAATGCCCAGGTAGGGCAATAGCAAGTGCATATTTTACCCAGAGAGGAAATCGAACATTAACATAAATAAACCTGACATAGAAATCTAGCTACAAGAATACATAAAATTCTAAAAAACAGATTCTTTATCAAGGGTAGACCTTGTAGCCTTTTCGAAGAAATTCTAGAGAGCTGCCCTCTTCTTCTTGAAGTCCCAGGACCCTCAACAATTCCTCTTTGGCCTAGATCAGACAGTAGATTAGCATGAAAGCATATAAAATTATAAATAAAGAAAATGAGCTAAAGTCTATGAGCTTACTTCACCAAGGGTGAATCGGGTTGCACTCTCAGCTACGCAAGCATAAGAACCATCTACTTGCTTAAGCATCACCTGCCAAGGACCTTAACATATCATAAAGTTCAGGTCCAATGACATTTTTTCCAATGTCTAAGAAAAAGGACAAATCATGAACAATAGGATTAAAGTCAATGCTTGATTTAAAAATTTAAAAAAAAATTGCCTACCAGGATACTGGCGAAACAGTGCTCCACTGTAATTGACAATATAAGGAGCTACAGCAACTGTCTGAAGAATAGAATAAGTAAACAAGCGAAGCTCATTATTGCAAGATGAATCAATATCTAGAGAAGATTAAACGAAGAGGTACCTTTGAATACTCCCTGATTCGAATATAGAACACTGGAGTAAATTGACAAAGAAATCGGTAGTGCAAATCTTTAGGTGGAAAGCCCAGCAGGCCTAAGTCGGCACTGTGAAGTCAATAGCTATAGTCTGTCACTAATAAATGTCTTCCAGGGATACAGGCATAGATCAAAATCAAAAAATGAAATGAAAATATACCGCAGGGTTTCTAGCTCGAGATTAAATAGAAGTGTTGGAGTTGAAATAGCAAATTTTTCCTGCACAATCCAAGAAGTTACAGATTAATGGTTGATGATATGCATCATACTAAAGCAGCCTGCCACTGATATAGTATAGCCTGTCCAGTGATAGATAATTAAATTCATCAAGGACTGTACAAATGTTTCGCTTTCAAAGTTACCATACCAAATACTGCTCAACGTAAGCAAGATCTCTTGTACTGCAATTAATGAATATGTATAGTGTAGGGGGCTCACTAGACTTCCACCGACCTGCACATGTAAGAAACAAAAGTTACTAATTCTTTTAATCATGATCAGGTGATACAAACCAACAAGATGTCAAGAAGATATAACTTAAGAATAAGGTTACACTTGGCAGGAGTAAAATTGTAAGTTGCAGAAGAAAAACTTGACAAGGTTTCTTAAAAACAAGTCTAAATATATCCTCTTATTTTCATTCCTTCAATTGTACCTTCACATTTTAATTCCAACGAAGACACCCTACGATGGTCACAAATATTTTACCCTCAATACTTGCCTTCATTCTCATCTTCAAAATCAAAATCAAGGGTGTCTCTAACAGATCTGAAAAATGAAGTGATAGGCCCACCAGGGATGTCATCCAGAGAACCAATGGTGATGCCATCAATCTGAAGCATAAAAAAAATCAACCTTTAAAATAAGAAAGACTTTAATACAAGGGAGATACTTCTTGTTAATTGTTATTGTCGACTTGGAAGGATACTTTTAGAAAGGATTTTCCGAAGATGACATTTAATTGGGCCCATACATAATATCATGTTACATTGAATTCGACTCCATTCAGTTTTTCCATCTTAATAACATAACATAGCATTCAAAAAAAAAAAAAAAAAAAAAAAGAAAAGAAGAAGAAAAGAATAGAAAGAAAGAAAGAAAGAAAAGAAAAGAAAATTAGTGAATGTGATTTTTTTACTGAATCTAGAGCTGTTTTGAACAACTCGGTGGCCCTGCGTTTTTCTGGCTTATCAGGAAATACCTACAATCAGAACAGAAATATAATTATATATTGTCCAAATAAGAATCAGTATTTATTAACAAGTACTTCTTGCTCGGGAAGTGAATGAAAAAATGGGTCTTACTATGCATGCCCTGGTCTCCTTCTTTTCCTGGAGCTTTCTCACTACAGCCAATGCAAGTTGAATGTTGGCGTCATTGAATTCATCTGAAGATCCCTTGAAATATTTAGGAATTTGAGAAAATTATGTGCAGCGTAATGAGGCAAACATGCCTACAAAAGTCTAGAGACTGTCAATAAAAACAAAAATGTCTCGAAGCATAAAATCAACATTTAGCCATACAAATTTATAGATAATTAAGCATAAAGAAAAGGAGGAAAATGTTGAAAAAATTTATACAAGAGGAATCACAATAGTTATTAAAAGAAAAGATGAAAAAGAAACAAGAGTAGATAAGGAGAAGTATAGACATCCACAATAACATGTAAGATATCATATACCACAAGTTTAAGCATGAAGAATAGAGTCACTCATCAGACAAGAATAGAAGGCACTTATGGCCATCATTCATGAATCCACTCAATCATTCGTTAAATATTGCACATTAGTTATTATGAATCTAATGGATACAGTAACATTGGACCCATCTTTTAATTGATTGTTATGGACAAATTATAAAATTGGATACCATCAACAAATGAACCTAAATCGATAGGATCATTTTAAAATATTTTTACTACATTCTGAGCATGTCAACTGGTGAAATTCGTCGCACTTACTAAAATCCACCTAATCTGTCCAATTGAAACCCTTACTAGATACTAAGATATAAAATAATATAAAGATTGACAGTTCATGAACAGACAAGAATTATTAATTTAATCACTAATGATTCATGAGAGAAAAGAATGGTACCTTGTAAGAAGAAATGTTGCTGGGCAAAGGCCTGAAGATATAAGCCCCAGGAGCAAAATCAGGTAAAGAAATGATAGCATATAAAAGCTATAACCAATAACGTCAAAACCTATGGTATGCCTTTTACATATATTCTTCCCTCTAAAAATTGATAATAACATTTAAAATCCGCAGAAATAAACCAAGCATTAGTAGTGCATTAACACATAACATTACAAACATTATAATTGCATAGTTCCCAACAAGTCATGAGCAGTATGAGCGTTACAAATATTATTAGTTATTTGATTGTTTGAATTAGAGCATGTCATCATTAAGGAGAACAAATATTATTACTTATTATGATTTATATCGCTAAGGAGAACAAATGCAGACATTGATACCTACCACTGAGTTGTCAAATTTAGCACAAAAATCATGCAAAAACCACAAAAGATAATGCAAAAGAAAACATATAAGATTCACTCATTTTGGCTATATCTTCACTATCAACTCAGAATTACGTCACTTTTGAATGATAAAATGGCAGTTAATCTTCGTGTATGTTAAAAAGTTACTATACTACAAACTTAAAACTTTTCAAGTATCGGTATCCTCTCTCAGAACGCAAGGGATAATCTTTTCAAGTATGGGTATCCTCTCTCAGGACACAAGGGATAATCGAGCAATTGACTCTTCCACGACTAGACTAACTATAGAAACAATTTCCCAAATTCACGTTTTAGAAATATGGAGTTACTAGGCACCTAGTTAGAGCACATGCAAACTGAAATGCAAACAGAAAGGAAGGGCTTTACGGAAAATCAATCTCGAGGCGAAATTTTCCGTCTTCAAGAGCATAAGCGAGGGAATTCGCAGCATCAGTGACGAGAACTTCGTAGGATTTGGGTTTATAAACAGCTACACCGGCCTTGGGATCAAAGTTTGGCTTAGGAGAGGCTACTCCTTTCTCAACGCATCGGATTGTCGTATTGAGTGGAAATTTCGGGAAACGCTGAGGAGCAGATAGAGCAGAGTGAAGAAAGGCAAAAGAGAGGGAACAAGAAGAAGAAAAAAAAGAAGAAAGAAGAGGACTTGAAGATCAAAAGAGCGGAGAAGGGTGAATTTGGAAGGTGAAGAGGAGGCCATGGACAAGGAGAGCAGTACGATTCGTGCGGTGGCAACACAAGGAAGAAGGATAAAGGATAGGATTAACGAACCCCGCGGGAAAGTACTATGATTATCAATATAAAAAATACAAAATCTGCACTAACAAATGCCTTAACAGTGTTAACAGTTTCAATTCCACTGAGAAAAACCAGGATAATTTCAATAAAGATTCTTGAACCATATTTATTTAAATTTAAAATTTTAAATTTTTAAAATTTTACTATAATTCAAAGATATTAATTTGATATTAAATTTTAAAAGTTGTTAATTACCTACTTTACTTCATTTTCCTAAAATAAAATCAAGTGAAAATCTAGCAATGAACAAGTACAGTTAGGCAATGATAATAGTTCGTGAGTAAATGAATAATATGCAATATAGAACACCTAAAATGAAAAACAAGTTAAATAAGGCAATGAATAATATTTGTAAGTAAATTAACAAGTGAAGTAAGACAATGAATAAATAAAGTAAAAAAGTTTAATATTAATTTAAATGAGAGACAATTTTATCATTTCTTTCAGAAATTTAATATCAAATCAGTACTCCTAGACTCCAATGAAATTTTAAAAATTTAAAGGTTTTGAATTTAAATAAATATGGTCCAAGGATTTTTATTGAAATTCTCTCAACAGATTTTATTAATGAGTAATCTACAAATATTTTTGTAACAGTTTAAAGAGATATCATATCTTGGTAAGCTCTCCAAACTCAATTTGTCTAAATTCTTTATTTAGAAAAATAAAATTTTCAACCAACTAATTACAGCAGCCAAGGATGAATTCTTTAGGATGGAGTTAGGAGTTGAGGTGGAGGAAGAAAAACACACAAATATGTGGATCCTACTTGTTAATACATTGGACCTACATGATGCTCATGCTTGAGAGAATGCTCTTTCATTAGCATGTGATTGAATTCTTTTCAAGTCACTTATAATTTTAAATATTCATGTGATTTAAATCTTTCATTAGCATGTGATTGAATTCTTTTCAAGTCACTTATAATTTAAATATTCATGTGATTTAAAGTTGTTGTGCAATTCATAATAATGGAATGAGATTGTTTGTTATTGTTGTTCACCCAGAATTCAAATGGGGGGGGACAATGGAGAAAGTTTTATCAATCCTATCTAACTTGTGACATGTGAGGCTCATTAAAATTTTTCTCTCTTTTTCCACCTGATTCTCCTCCACTTGGGGAGAATTTCTCATGCTAGAGGGTATGATTTCTCTCCACTGAATCTGGAATTCAAGTGAAGAAAGAGAGGAGAGGAGAGGGAAAAAGATGGGTTTATGAACCCTACTTAACATACTGTGCAGAAAGTGAATAGTCAAACTCTTGTGATGAGAATGTGATCATATAGAATTAGAGTTTGGGTTTAAAAAATTAGAGATTTTAGTATACAAACAAACTTTTAAACCCAACCCTATAAAAATGAACTTGAGCTCGGGCAGCCTATTTAGCTCCATTTTCATTTTACTTCAAAAAAAATTGAATGTTTTTATTTTAAATTAAATTTAGACTTTGAAATTTATTTTCATATTTTATAATTAGAATTTATATTTTAGGAAAAAAAATAATATTATAATGTAAACATTTAATTTTTTAAAATTTACAAATAAAAAGTCAAGCTCACGAGCTTGGCCCCAAACTCAATCAATAAGGATCTAGTTGGAATTATCTCTCTTTTTTGAACCAAGAAAATAAAGATGAGAGTTCATTTTTTAACCAATTATATTGAAAATATAAATCTAATTACAAGGTTTTACTTTTTAATAAGTACACTTAAAGGATTAATAGAGAACTTGGTTTTACAAAAAAATATATATACACATACTCCTATTCTTTACATTCAATACACACACAAAGCCTCCTATACATACAAAAAAAAATTAAAAATCTTGTACCAAAAACAATGCTTCTAGTTGTAAAACAGAAATTATAAACAAACAAATACTCTCGGGTCCTACTTTGTGAGATCCATATTTGCTTATATAAATAATTAAATATGGCTTTACAAGTGGGGTAATACAATTTGGTTTAAAATTTTTTTGTATGTGCTAAAATATTGATAGAACAGTAAAACAAAGTAAAACTAGAAATAAAATAATAGCTAATATGATGAGTGAAGGGATGAGAAAGAATATCAAAATTTTATTGGTGCTGCCTAATCACTTGACCCATATTTAATTAGCATTAAAATTGTCTAATAGATTTCTACTATATTTTCCAAGATTCAATGGGTCTTTGGCATGCACCTTAGCAACATCTAACAAGCATCTTCAATAGGCTATAAATCCTTATTTCTCACACCTACAACAATGTGTACTATAATCAATGTTTAAAAAATTAGATTCGACCAGAGGTCAGTTCAACCAATTAAACTATTAACACACCAGTCTTGTAATATACCAATATATATAATAGAGACCCATTTTCTTTATCCTTGTGAAATTACCCTTTGCCCTTCAAAAAACAAAACAAAACAAAACACCCACACTTATCAGCATATATCTTTCTTATTCCCTCTCCTTTTCTAGTTTGATCCGTCGAGAAAGAGAGAGGAGAGAGCTGCAAGCTTCATCGACATTGTTTCCCATTCTTCCTTCTCTGCCACTATCCTCACCGCCGGTGACAATGGGTACGCCAAAATCTTCCTCTCCCGTCATCCTTATCTAGTGTTTTTCCTTGGCTGTGTGTCGGCCTCTCTATTCTATGGTCTTCTCCATAATCCTTCGTTGATTAGCCGTCAGCATTCTCATCCTCTTCCTTCTTAGTTGCTCCACCACTACAACAGAATAAGCTAAATATGACGGCTTATATTTGACGGTTATAAGTAAAAATAACAAATAAAAAAGGCGCTAAATACTTGACGGTGTTTCAAAACAACCGTCAAGTATTTAGTATATATTTGATGGTTATATTGGCATAACGTCAAATATATATGCATCCCAGATTTGATTTTTTTATAAATATATTTGACGCTTGTTTTACAATAACCGTCAAGTATATTTCGAAAGACTTGACGGTTATTGTAAAAAAGTGTCAAAATATGGTTCAAAAGGAAAAATAAAAAAGTTAATTACTTGACGCTTGTTTACTAATAACCGTCAAAGTATGTCTGAGTTTTATTTGACGTTATTAATAACAAGCGTCAAATAATGAATACTTGACGGTTATTATGAAATAACCGTCAAGTATTGCTTTTAAATTTACGCTCCAGAACCTTTCATTTTCACATTTCTGCAACTCGAACGTTTTTGAAAATACACCCAGAGTGCTCGGAAATCATTTTCCGTCACTAAAACTGCCCAAAAACACAGATTTAGACTCGATTCTTCTTGGATTTTGCTCGTGGGTTCATTTTTTAGGGTTTGTAGGTTGTTCGTTCATCCAAGTCTTCATTTCGGGCGTTTTGGGTTCGTTCTCCATCTTCCATATGTGAGTTTAATTTCTTCTTCATCTGTTTAATTCATTTTTAGGTTTAGTGTTTAGGGTAAATCTGACTTCAAATTCCCCTACTTGCTTCTCAACAGTGCAAAACGCGAGTTGTCTTCTTTCCTCCTTCCCTTGCTCTTCTTCTTCGTCCTCGTGCTCTGCCTTTCTTAAGTAAGTTGGCCTATCCTTCTTCCTTGTGATATTGTTGTCAATTGATTGTAATTAGAGAGTTGATTGGAATTAGCAATTGGAATACGAATTTTTGTTCATTAGAACTATGATTTGTGATTGAATGTATATAGGCTTTTGTTTTCAGTTTTTTGTTAGTTTTGAAATTAAATTTAAGATTATATAAAAATTAATTTACTGTTGGGCATTTTATGAATTTGTTAAAAATTTGCTTCCCTTGTTGTGATGATGGTGATTAATTTTATTGTTGGATAACTTGATTAGATATGATTGAGTTATATTGAATTTATAGGACAAAATAGATTGTTGGGATAAAATTTTTATATCAATTATTGTTGGGTAACTTGATTAAGTATAATTAAGTTATATGAGAACTTGAATGATAAAACTTTTTGTTTAAGTTGATTAATTGTGTTCTTTTTATTTAAGTTAATTAATGTTTGAATTAATTGTGTGCATTTTGTTTAAGTTGATTAATTGTGTTCTTTTTATTTAAGTTGATTAATGTTTGAATTAATTATGTGAATTTTGTTTAAGTTATTTAATGTTTGATTTAATTGTCTTCCTTTACAGATAAATGGCTTCTGATAGCAAGTCTGTTGATACCCCTCCATCAATTCTAGCTACAAATTCGACTGAGGTTCCGAGTACACAGAAAAAGCTAGAGCAGGAGTACAATAACATTCAACGAGGCCTAACGATAATGGAAGAGGTGACAAAAACAAGAGCTGCAGGAAAGAAAATTGATGTGCAATGGAACAAAAAAGGGCAAGCAATTAAATCCTCAAAATTCATAAGTTATATTGGGGTGGTGGCAAAGACTACTATGCCTATCACAGTAAAATTATGGCGTAAAGTAGATGAGGCCACAAAGGCTCTTATTTGGGATACTGTAGCAGTAATTTACATTTTACTAAGTATATTTTGGTATAAACTATTTTTAAAATTAATGCATCTGATATGTTGTTTATTTTATTTTGTAGTCAGGATTTGACATTGATGAGAGTAGGCAAGATTTTGTCCTACAAAAGGCTGGGAGGGCACTACGGTCTTTCAGATATTTTATCAAACAGAAATATTTGAAAGATCCTGATGCTTAATTTGTAGCTCGAGTTCCTCCCTTATTACAGCCTTTGGTAAAACAAGAGGATTGGGATGCTTTTGTTGCCTCACGGTGTGAGAAGGAATTCAAGGTATTAATGTTTCTTAAATTTCAAGTTTGGTGTTATTTATTGATTATATGTGTATGTACTAACAAAATTTTTGTTATTAACTCGTCAAGGAATTAAGTACACAAAATAAGGAGAGAGTAGTGAAGAACGAATATCCTTATAAAGCAAGGAGGTTGGGGTATGTAGGCATTGAGCAGAAACAATTAGAGGAGGAAGGACAAGAGGTTA
This sequence comes from Prosopis cineraria, assembly GCF_029017545.1. Lineage (NCBI taxonomy): Eukaryota > Viridiplantae > Streptophyta > Magnoliopsida > Fabales > Fabaceae > Prosopis > Prosopis cineraria. The sequence continues at coordinate 34,539,217 of NW_026555343.1, forward strand.
CCATATCCCGCCATAAGCTCTGGGCATTGGCACGCACTAATAAAGAAGGAATTATTGACAACCCCCGCGTGAAGGAGGTTACTGAAAAGATTGTAAGTATTATATTTATCTACTACTTAATAATTAATTATGAATATCCAAACTAAACATATTTACTCTACATAGGATTCCATCTCTCAGGAAGTCTCACAGGGCAACCTTCCTGAGGATGAGGATATCTTGGCTAGGGCGTTGGGAACTGCTGACCACCCTGGTCGTGTCAGGGGTGTTGGCTTCAGAGTCACGAAGAAGCAATATTTTGGCAAGATAAAAAAGTGAACATCAGCTTCTTTGTCTGAGGTCTAAGAGCTGAGAGAAGAGCAAGCCATTATGAAGCAGCAACTACTAGCCCAGGCAGCATTAATTGACATGTTGTTGAAAGGGCAAGTCCTTGGGAGGACTTTGGGTAAGATTAGCCCTAGTCAGAAAGATAGCTGCACAGTCCCTTCAGAAAAACTGCCTGAGGTAATATGTTTTACCTTATGAATTTGTCTAATTATTTTTATTTTAGAAACTGATTGTCATTGTTTGTTTAATTAGGGCGAGAACGATTGCAATTGTTTGGCAGACACTCCTGAACGCAGAGTGGTTGCAACAGGGCGTGTGTACAACATTCTACACAATCCATAATCATCCCCTCTCGCCCGACTGTGTTAGAGTTTCTCTACTTGTTGCCATCGACCCCAACTATCCATTGCCTGTTCCTACTGATGAGGCATAGACGGTAGGGGAAGTAGTAGGGAGCTTCGTTGCATGGCCTAGCCACCTTGTAATAGTGGTAACACCAAAGCCGGCAAAGGATCCATTGCCTCTAAAGAAAAAGGTATGGTTTAAATAATTATTTATAATTTTATAATATAATTATAAATATCTAACTTTTTTGTTGTGTAGCTGAAAGGGAAGAGCAAGCTAAAAGATAAGTCAGGCCATACCAAAGAGTCAGCCAGAGTTTCACAATATCCAGCAGCACTGGTGCTAACTGTAGAATACAAATACTGTGCCTCTCTTGAGACATATGCGATGGCTACGAGGATGGCTCATCAAGTTGCGATTGAGGATATCATTAGTTTTGATGATGGGCTGTATGGAAGACTGGGCTTGTTTGAAGTTGTTCGGGATAAAATTTTGAATGAAATTCTCAAGCATGAAATGGCCAATACTAGTCTGATGAGCTTCTACATGAGGTATTTCTTCGATAATGCTCAGTTAATTACTTAAATTATATATATGTATGTGTGCACGTGTGTGTATTAACCTGGTTTTTTTTACTTAAGCCACCTTTATACCTCATTTGTGATTCCTAGCAGCCTTGAGTCGAGATTCAAGCTGATTAATCCCCACGATGTCTCTGCCTATAATGGAATTACAAAGGAAGCTCTTGAAGATCAAGCAAGGCAGCTTTCAAATCAATTTAAGGATAGGGAAGCAAGCAATGATACTTTATTTCTTGCTCCTTACTGTCAAGGGTAAGCCACTTTCTAGCTACTTTTGGTATAAGTAAATATTTTTTATATTTACTTATTTGATAACACTTGTTATTTCTTATTAGGGGGCACTGGATGCTTATTGTGGTTAACCCTGTTGCTTAAAAAATTTGGTATCTTGATCCTCTTAACGGAAAACCAAGCAATAGGCCAGATATGGTAGAACTTTTTAATAAGTAAGTTGAATTTTTATTAATTGTTATTTTAATATCCATATATATTGAATTTCTAACATTTATTCTTTATTTCCTTCTTAGAGCTGTGGTCTTGTATCGAACTGCGACCAACAAGACCTTGTCCCCTAGCTTAAGGGTATTGGACTCTTGTGAGATATGGGTCACAGTTAAGGTAAACTTAATGGACTGAGTTTTTTATTAACAAACCGTGGCCTTTTAACTATTATTTTATTGATATGTAATTTTTTTTTTGCACAGTGTCCACTCCAGCCAGATCAGAGCAATGACTGTGGCTATTGCTTGATGAGATTCTTGAAGGACATTATCACCCATGCCCCTACCACATTACCTAACAAGGTATATATTAAATATAATGATACTTAAATTATAAATTTTAACAACTTTTATTAGATAGCTATTAACTTGAATTTGTTGTAACTCTTTGCATACAGTACTTCGAGGATGCCTACTGTATTCAGTATGCAGCTGCACATATAGAGGAAACCCTTGAAGAGGTAGCTCAGGCTGTGTTTAACATGTGGATAGCAGCAATGGTTAGGCCTAATTAGTTTTGGTGTACACATTTATTTTTTTGGTCAATTTTATATCTGAGGCCAATTAATTTTGAAATTTAAACTTGTAAAGTAGGTAAAGTTATAGATTTTTTTATGGCATCGGGTTTAGAGTATAGGTAGATATAAGATAAATTAAAGATATTTAGATTGTAATTTCAATATAAATAATGATTTAATTATTTTTTATTGTTGGCTAGCTGGTATATATATTTGATTGCTTTGTATTTATAGGGGGCTGCTTAAAAAGCAGCCCCCAACTTTTAAAAAAACACATCATAAATACTTGACGGTTATTTAGAAAGAAACGTCAAGTATAAGTTTACTTGACGGTTACTTCAAAATAACCGTCAAGTATGTACGAATACTTGACGGTTATTATGAAATAACCGTCAAGTATTTGGCACACAGAATTTGCAAAAGCATATTTGACGCTTATTACAAAATAACCGTCAAATATTACTAAATACTTGACGGTATTTAAAATAACCGTCAAGTATATTGCTGCAGTATATGCAAATGTTTAAGTGATTATTTGACGGTTATTTTGAAATAACCGTCAAGTAATCTCTAAAATATTTGACGGTTTTTAACCGTCAAATAAATATATGGCGCCTCATTACTTGACGGTTAAAAACCGTCAAATAATTTCTAAAATAACCATCAAGTAAGGAGGCATTTTGTAGTAGTGAACGACGCCTGGGATTTGTGTTCTTCCTCTTTGGCCAAGTCGTATCTTGGTGGTGCACAACTTATTCTTCCTCTATCCCCTATCTCGGTCTGGTATGAGTATTCTTTCCTCTTTGACTATCGATCATTTGCGTATGTGAGGATTATGTTTAGGTTGCTATGAAATTTGAATATTCCTCTCAATTTTTGTTTGATTTATGATTTATAAGGTAGTTGCTATTTAATCCAGTTGGAATTTGAAGATTAAGGTGTATTTTGATATGTAGTTTTATTTGAGTATTTATGATCATTATAAGAGGGAAAATATGGACATAGAATTGATTTTTCTGAACTGAAATTGACTCTTGATGAGAATTTGTTTTGCAAAGTATAATATTGCGTTGGTAACTGTCATGGAAGGAGATTTAAGGAACAAAGAGTTTAATTGATTTATTTGAAAATTTATGTTTATTAGATTTTTGTAAAATGATCTGAAAGAGAATTATATCCTAATAATTCAAATTATTGAGTTAAAATGATATGAGAAATTTGTATACTTCAATGATGATAAAAGAAATTTGTATACAGAAAATAAGTTTTTCAACTTATAATTTTTGTTCTTAAGAATTGTATTTTTATTATGTATTTTACATAAAAGACATATTCTTAATTCGTTCTCTATTTTCTCTTGTCTATGTTTGTTACTCAATTATCAAGGATAAATTATGCTATTATTTTCTAATACCACCTGTAATTAAATTAGTCTTTTGTTTCCTAATGCATATGTTTATAATTATCATTTTTATTTATTATTATTATTATTATTATTATTATTATTTGGGGATGTTATTTACTAGAAGAATTTTGATATTCAAATAGTAGAAGTGAACTTGCTCCTCAGTAGACCTATGGGACTTCTTGAGATAAGATGCATTTTGTTGTTCCAATTATGTTCCGGATTAATATAAATATTTAAGCATTTTATTTTGTTATAAAGTCATTCCACGAATCATATAAGCATGATTCTTAGTTAAATTATTTTGGTTTGTATATGTATATACTGTATCGAAGTAGAATTTTGAATGTTATTTGGATGTTCTCTTTGGCAAGTTATAGAGATTTCAGGAAGTCTAACTTATAGTAGAGACTCTTACAAAATTTCTACACCAAACTTAAATGGTTTTGTTCCTATTAATAATAGCTTAATATAAAATGGCAATTGCATGATAAAACTATAATTAATGTGTTAAATGTGTTAAAGTTTTAAGTTTATAGAATATGAGTTTTTTTTGTATCCCAACCAATCACGCTTTGAAAGTCTGGGGTATGACAAGTCTAATTTAGTTAAACCCAAAGTACCAAACTAAAACGAACCAATCAAAGACTAGATAAATTGGCAAAATCAAACTGATTCCAATCTTAAACTAGTTCAAATATGTTATTAACTTTATTTTTTAAGTATTTTCATAAATTTTTATTAATCATGGATGTCTTGTTATTAATATCCGAATAATCACTTATAAAATTTAAACATAACTTGTTCATACATTAAAAAAATATCAATATTTAAATAAGAGGAGTCAGACTACTCAACCTTATGGTTGTGACTTGTGAATTAAACCCAATAGCAAAGGGTCCAATTTTTTATGGCAAGTCAAATTTTAAAAATTAACAACTTTTTTTTTATGTATGAACAAGTTATATTTAAATATTTATAAATAATTATTTGAATATTAATAACAAAAAATCTAGAATATATGATAAAAGATGAAAATACTTGGACATCAAAGTTATAATATATATAATTTTTTGCATTATATATATATATATATATATTAAAGAGCTTGTTCGCTTATTTGTCACTTTTTTTTCGAGGAACCAATGGTTAAAGGCTTAAATCCTTACATGTAACCACGTTCCAAAGGATAAGTTTAAAAAAACAAAAACAAACAAACAGAGAGAGGGCGGCAAGTTATATTGGATTGAAGGACCTTGGGCCTTAGTAGTGCATTTTCAAAATGTTTTGGGTCTTAACAGCAATTAAGTTTATTTTGAGGGCCCTAAATGAAACTTTTCTAAAGAACTTCCTAATGTTAAGAAAAAGTGTGATAGTTAAATGCAAAAAAAAAAAAAAACTTTGAAGTCAATTATCAAGGACTCGAAAACCACTTTCTTGAGGCCTAACTTTGGTCTCTCAATATCCAATATTCATATTAACTTTAGCTTACATACGCACAGGAATCAAAGTTATACATCAAATTTGAAATGTTAAGGAATAAATCTACCCTATAACCTTTTGCAAAGGCTGTATAGCTTGACATATATGATATAGGTAAATATCTATATATGTAACTTGTGGGGAATGCAAATCTAAGTGGATGATATGGTTTACATATAAGAGACTCAAACCTTTTTAAATAAGGTTGAGGACTTAGATTTTGTGAATGAAAACCAATATATATATATATATATATATACACGCTAAAAAGGCTGCCACCAACCTTCTATAGATTAAAAGTTGACAATATTTCAATATAAACCACTAATTAAATGGTTATAGATGTGTTGTTGTTAGACTTGTATTATAGGTTGTAGACTGAAAGTCAAATCATTCCTTCTGCTAATTCCCATAGCAACCTTGTTGAGTATTCTGGCTTTGGAATTGATATCTCCCCAAATTTGACATAATGACTTTAGTACACTTCAATGTATATAGATGTGCCTATTGGATTTTTTATGGATTGAAATTTGGGGGGGGGGATCATTCTAAAAATATCTCATACAAGAAATCTAAATATAAAAAGTGTCATGAAATCATAAAAATATCTTGAAGTCACATGACCTATATCAAATTTATCAATTTATTATATTGAAATTGTCAATTGATGTTGGATATATAGTTGTTATAATGGAATTGTGCTCAATTAACAACTAAATAATTTTGGCCAAAAAAAAATGTAACAACTAAATAATACTACTTCCATCCCAAATTATAAGACAATATTAGAAGTATTTTGTTGTCCCAAAATATAAAATAATTTGACAAAAGTAATATTTCATTAATGATGTTTTTTTTAATCTTACCCTTCAAGTGAAAAAAAATAAAATGATCATAAATTTAAAGTTTTATTAAATGAAAGGGTATTTTTAAAAATTTATATTTTTGTTTTAATCATTATTGAGCTTTTCTGATATATGCATAATCTTATTTCAAATTGTTTTATTATTTGGAGTGGAGAGAGTAATAATTAACAATTATCCAATAATATAATTGACAACTTCAAAAACAAATATAGGATATATAATTAAAATTAATTTTATGATTTCATAGGAGTGTTTATATTTTTTGTGTGAGACTTTATAGTGATTTCTCAAAATGTTATCTACTTACCATTGATTTATGCACACATTATCTTCCCTACACTTTTCATCCACTTCACCCGTACCATAGTCTTGAATCATCAAATATATGATCTAATCACTTATATAATTGGTAACAATATTTTTATAAAAGACTAAAATATACAAAACCTCCGAAACTTTAATCAACTATTAGCTTTTGTATTTTGTAAATATTAAGTTAATCTAATGCACTATTAGCATTTTTTGGGGAACATTTACAAATAACACCCGCTCACCCACTCATATTACACACTCCTTTTTTATAGAAAGGAAATAGATCCATTTATCACAACCCATTTTGCAAGCTAATGGAGTTAAAATTTAAACTGGTCAACGATTGGATCATTCAGTCTAGCTTTTTAATCACTGCTTTCAATATATTCATTGCCTTCAAATTTAATAAAATTCAAAATGAAGAACCTTATTTAAGTCTCAAATCACTTTAATTATGCAAAGGACTATATTTTTGTTATGAGAGAAAAAAATTACCTTGATCCTTAAAAAATAGAAATTTAATAATGTTATACATGCAGTACTCCTTTAAAAAGTCCTAATTAAACCTCAACTATATTCCCAATAATCGGGGATTTTAGATTTCTCTTCACCAATCATCAAGAGAGTCAATAGAAATTTACACACTGATGATTGGAACTCACACCCTTGCAAAATATAAGCTACATCATTTTCACTTGGACAAACCCTCATTAACTAAAAGTAGTAAGCCTTCAAATGTAAATAATCTTAACTATAGGATATAATTGATGGCCAAAAGCTCATTATATATTAAAAGGTTTGAAAGCATCATTATTATTTATGAAGATATTAAATCAACGACGTACAATAAACGTTAAGCATGACAAGTGAAGCTATAGCTAGCACACAGAACAATGAATAAAGTCCACCAACTAACTTGTTTGCCGACAATCTGATATATCCTATGCATCTTACGTTCAATATAAACGACAAACCAGGTCTTGTGTTTGATCATCACATGAGATCTTGATCATCTTGTTGCTTCAGAATTTGTCACCTAATCCCAATCACACACCCAAATGATAGGTCCGAATGTTTTAGTTCAAGTGTTGCTTTCTTGTTTCATACTCAAAAATTGATGGTTCCTCCATACTTTAGTGGTCTCCCAACAAAAAAATAAAAAAATAAAATAAAATTGTTTAATGCTTATGACTGAGCCATCTTACCTCTAACTCTATTTGACAACCAAACCAACCTAAGTCCTAAACTATGTTAATAACAAACATTAATGCATATATGTTCATTGCTTATATCTTGTGTCATCTCACAATGTGACTGTTGATTACCATTATTAACTGTTTCCATGACTGATTTTCAGTTACTTCTGCTTCTCAATTCTATCACAGTCTTCATGCTTTGATCCACTAAATCTGAGATTAGCTTGCAAATATCACTCTGATTTGGACACCAATGTGGTTGGTCCTCCCGCGAGATTTCTTTTAGGTAAGAAGACGACAAAAACTTAGTCTTGAACAATTTCAATTTAATCTTGATTATTAAACTTGGTTTATTATTATCATATATATTAAAAACATGTTTCCAATTAAATGGAGTGAAATGAAATTAATTTTTTTTAATCAGAATAGTTGATAATATGGGATAGTAGATGGTTCTCATCAAAAAAATTAGTTTTGAACTCATTTTAAGTAATGTTTGGATTTTGGAGTGACAGGTTTAAATTTGACTTTTATATTTGAAATTTCACATTTAATTAAATTTTATGTATCTAAAATATTTTGCTGGATAATATAAAAAAATTTAAATTCAAATATGATAAAATGAGAGAGACATGAAATGAAAATGGAAAGAGAATGAGAAAGCTAGTATTCTAATATATTTTAAATCGCGAAGGGGCATAGGGGATTTAAAATTACAAAAAAAAATTCTAATAAAATATTAATTTGGATTTAAATCAAATGAAAATCAATAATCAATAAATTTTTATAAATCTAAATTATGAATTTAGTCTAAATTCAAATACAAATCGTCATATATTCAAATATTAATATTAATTTGATCTTGATTATTGAGTTTCACTTTGTATTAAAAACACATATCTGTAAATTGAGTGGAAATTAGGATTCAATTTTTTTTTATGACAATAGATGATAATGTCAGATTTTGGATCTTCATAGATTTTGGAGTGATATGACCCTTTTTTTTTAAAATTGAATATTTAGTATTTTGTCACAGTCAAATTATAATATCAGTCCAAATGAGATGGTACTCTCAATTCTTTTTATCCACAAAATTTAAACACACAACCTTACTCATGCAATATTTCACTTGACCTAATAACAACTACTAAATTATATTTGCCTTTTTTTTTTCAAATATTAACATATACTCCTTTTTAAAAAGTCATTTTGTAAAAATCTTACCTAATCTAAAATATAAAATATTAGATATTTTTATATTAATTTTTTAAATTATATCGCTACTTCATTTATTATTTTTTTAAAAATAAATTAAAATTTTTAATTATTATTATCAATACTCTTATATAGAGTATTTAATGAAGGTATAAATAAAAAAATGTGGACATTTTTAAAAATTTAAAATTTAAACTAACATTTTCATAAATTATTAATTAATTAATTATGACTTATATTGTAGTTTGAAAAGAGTAATTGATTACCATAAAAAAATTTATGAAAATTTGAAAGAGTAATTAACATTATAATTTAAGACGGTTTTTGATAAATGATGTGATAAGAATCGGAGAGGGGGAGGATGTGCTTGTGTGTGGCTTGATTTCACTTGGCTTGCATCACTTGATAATATAACTATGACTCATATTGTGTTTTGAAAAGAGTAATTGATTATCATAAAAAAATTTATAAAAATTTGAAAGAGTAATTAACATCATAATCTAAGATGATTTTTGATAAATGATGTGATAGGAATAGGGGAGGGGAGGATGTGCCTGTCTGCGGCTTGATTTCACATGGCTTGCCTCACCTGATAATAGAGAGCAACGCACAGAAGATTGTCCATTTCTTCAACAGCACATGGGTCAGAGTCTGAGTCATCACCAACACCATTTTCGTTCACTATCAATCATAATTATGACCCAAAACCCATGAATTAACTCAACAATTTCATGGTAATTTTCATTCCCTCTCCTCATTTTTTTTAAGTTGCATTTAGATTTTACTGTACTTCTTTTAATCATAAGACACCTCTAACTACTTTATAAGAATTAAAAAGAGATGATTAAATTATTAATTTTATTTAAAAATATAATAAAATTTTAATTTTACTTATATTTAATTTTTTTTAAAAAAGATTTGCATTATGTTCTCTGTCACAATTAATGAGTTCCCGTAATATTAAAAAAAATATAATACATGCTCCATCAAGTACTTTATATTAATTAAAGACTAAAAAACCCTTTTTAGGAGGCACCCTGTAATAAAGAACAAAGAGGAGAGTGTGTGTGTATCATCTTCCAAATTCAAGTGTCTGTGAGTTCCAATCCAAGAACAAAACCTCAGATTATTATAACGTAAATGCATTTTAAGTATCTGAAACATTACAAATATTGTGGGAACGTCTCTTTATGTACGACTTCAAATTACAGCTTGGCATTATTACATACACTGCAATGCCGATCAGATACAATAGTGTGTATGTTCATAGTCTGAGGGACAAGTCAAGTTGATGCTGTTCCTCTGTGACAGGCCTTGGAGAGAACTTTGGAATAATCCCAGAAGTTAAAGAAGATGATGATTCAGATTCTGTAGTCCAAGCATGGTTGGCTCTGAATAACAATAATGGAGGCTTCTGGAAACGTGGTGGTTGAAAACAAGAAGAAGAGGAGGAAGAAGAAGAAGAAGGCTTGCGAATCATGGAATGGGCCTGAATCCCAAGTGGTCTGTTATGGGAGAAGCCATGCAAAGGAAGAGAAGCCATACATGAATGATAATACCTTCGTCCAAAATCTGCAGAAACATGTGAAGCATAATCTCCAACGTTGTTGTTGTTGTTGTTGTTGTTGTTGTGTCCTCTTTTTGCCAGAGTTCTCTCACGCTTGTGCGCGTTTTGGTGTCCTCCTAGTGCCTGCGAGCAATAGAATTTTCTGTCACAGTAGTTGCAGGAGAAGATCCTGCCATGGGGAGATTCAGATTGTGAGGATTGATTAGAGAGAGTTAGATCCAACACAAGACGAGGAGGGGATGACGAAGATGAACTAGGTTGTGGGTGATGCTGCTGTTGATCCTCTGTTTCTGTCTGTTTCTGGGTCTTGTCTGTTGTTTGGCTATCCATTATTGAAGAAATAGTCTCTGCAAAATCAGCTCATGTACGATGATGATGATGGTAGAGTTTGGAAGCTGAACAGCAAGAAAGATGAAGAATTGTGAGAGATGGATGTGATAATAGTAAATGCAGTAAATGCTCTGTGCTATGATTTGTGAAGTAGATATCATTATTCTGCATTTTCAAGGTCTTTTTATAGCAACGCCTAAGAGCGTCATTGTCAGCATCTAATGTCTTTGATCAAGTACGCTCATCGTTAAGGCTCTGTTTGGTATTGATTCCACCAAGTTTTTTTTTTTTTTTTCTTTTCTCCAAGACGAAACCCCCAAAAAACAAAACAGATAAAAGTTCAGTTTTTATATACATATACATATATATATATATATATTTGTTATGAGGGTTTTTTCTTATATGGCTATTTGATTAGATCAACTTTAAATATTTTCAGATTTAATTGAAAATAGTTCTTTAAAAAATGTCATTTTATATTTATACAGGTTCAACCTTAAGATTTCATATTTAAACGCTAATATACAACCCCTCCCACTCTGACTGACAATCTAACATAGGTAGTAAGGGAATTTTCTGTTGTCCTGAAATTTGGTATGAGTTATCATTCTAATTTTTTAATAGACCAAAATACTCCTAATTTTCAATTCTTTGTCTTGGTATTCTAGGAAATTTGAATAACGCTTCAAGTTTAAAAATTTGTAAAATACCAACACTCAAAAAGAAGGAGAATTACTTTGAACTCCCCACAATAAATTTAAATATTACTCAAACTTAACAAAGAAAAATGATAATTAAGTAATTATCATTTCCATTTATTAAATTGTGATAAATATATCTGTGAAACTTGTAGGTAATTTTTTTTAAAAAAAAAATACAAGGCTAGCGCACAACCGTTATATGTTTGTGGGCGTGCGCAAGCGCATGTAAATCACCTGCGTAGTATATATCATATGGCATCAAATGTATGTCATATGGCATCAACACGTGGTTATTATAATTGCACCGACAAATTCAGTACAATTTGCATATACACATTGTTTTCCATCTTTATTGGAGAAAATGTAATGAATGATTTATTAACAATCTTCTTGGTTTTTTTTTTTTTTACCATTTGTATTGTTTGCATATGAAAAATGATGGAAAAATCTCCCCCCCCCCAAAAAAAAAAAAATTCTTTGATGAGCAAAGACGTTGCCAAATGCCAATAGCAAGCAAACACTTATTCACCAACAGTAGTAATTTAGTTGACTGAAAAGGACTCAATTTCTTCTAGCAAGGCCAAAATGATATGTTATCAATCATCAAGCCAACAGAGATTGATCCGCTTAATAAAAATCAAATAAAAATCAATGTGGTTCATGACTCATAAGATCATAAATTTAAATTTCACTATGAATATAAAATTATTGTTGGCAAGCAAGTACCTTGTGCATTCTTTAAGCTCAAAGAGATATATCTTGACTCTAAAAAGCTTCAACGACCTAATTCATTTAAACTTTTATTTATAAAAAAAAATCAAATGTTATATACTCCATTCGTTCAAAAATATAAAGCATTTTTTTGAAGAATTGAATGTTTAAAAATGTATAGTATTTTTAGTCTTTCGAAATGTAATCATTACCTTGTTTTTCAAAAGTATTCCTATTGATAAATGACTTTATATTTATTATAGGGTATTTAATGGAGGTAAATATAAAAAGATAGGGTTAATTTAAAAATAAGTAATTATTTTATTAGAGGTGAGATTCAATTAAAAAATATATTATATTTTTAAACGGGAAAAGTATTTATATATCAAAAGATATCCTTATTTTTCTCTCTCTGAAAATATTATATTTGCAAGCTCTATCTCTCTATTTTCTCTCCTTTTTTTTTTCATAGTGGGAGTTACAAGGGTGCTTAAAACTTAAAAAACGGGTGTCTACATATATACTCCCTCCTTTTAAAAATATAAAGCATTTTTAATTGAATCTCACCTTTCAATAAAGTAGTTACCTACTTTCAAACTAACAATATCTTTATATATAAATATATATCCCTATTAAATACTTTACAATAAATATAAAGTCATAATTAATAGGGATACTTTTAAGAAAAAGACAATAATTATACCTTAAAAGATTAAAAATGTTTTATATTTTTAAACATCTAACTTTTTAAAAAATGCTCTATATCTTTTAAACGAAGAGAGTATATATAAAACTTAAAAAAAATTGAGCACTATCATATAGGCATAGTGATCCAATTATTGATGAGGAACACAACTAATTGACATTGAATTGGCCAATGTAATTTATTTGTAAGGTGCAAGCCACCAAACCGTAATTCCAATAGTAATAAGGAGATGAGTTGAGTCGAATTTAATTAAGTGCTTACTTTTGGTGTACCAATCAAAGAATCTACGAGGAACAACAATGTACGACTTTTGATAGCCGCATACTTTAATTTTTCCTTCCTCTCACTTTATGTTTGTCTTTTACATTTCAAATTATTTTAGTTTTCGGTCACACGTCTTTTCCTTGTATGTTCCATGTCTTTAATTTATCACACCCTATAGCTCCTACATTCGTCAAATTGTCTACTTTTTCACCAATAGGCTTGTCTTATGGTTCTCACTTTGGTCCTCTTTTTTTAAGATAGTTTTTTTTTAATAGTTTTTTTAATGAAAAAGCATTACTTTAATTCTTACATTTTATTCAAATTTTATTATAAATTCTTAATTTTATTTTATATTTCAGGTCCATACACTCTACTATACTACTGATCCGGCTACATTTTTAAAGAGATATTGATGTAATACAAATAATATTAATAATGCTGACATGTTAATTAACATTATTTATTTGGTACTTACATGTTAAGCTATAAAATTTTTAATAAGAAATAATTTAAAAAGAAAAGCTTATGCATGAAATTTGTGTGTTTTGTTGATCATTTAAAAAGTCCATGTTAGCCTTGCTATTTCATCTTATGTAGCCTTTTTTGAATATTTACTTATTAAAAAATGTCATGTCAGTATCAACTTGACACGTAAATATAAAATTAATAATGTTAATTGATATATTAACATTATTAATATTGTTTGTACTACATTAACATCTCTTTAAAAATGTAAGACCTAATGTTGCAAATAGAGAAAAATGTAGGAACTTGGAGCATGGAAAATAAAGTATGAGGAGCTACACTAAAAATTAAATAAGATGTAGGGACCAAAAATAACATTTTTTTCATTTTTAATATATAAGGCCACAAGCAAAACCGTAGGAACAAAATAAAAATTTAGATTATTTTTTTCAATAATCTTTGCTATTACAAGATTATTTTGCTAATTGTTTAATGCATAATTTTTTTAAATAAATTCTATTAAAGGTAATTCTTAAAAAAACTTTGAATTTAGATGTGGGGAGATTCGGATTTAGAGTTGAATTTGATTTGATTTAAATTCAAATACATTTTTTATCATAATTCTTTTATAATTTCATATTAATTATTTTATTTGATGTCCATTTCTTTCTATTTTCATTTTCCATCTCCCTCCTTCATTGTCTTTGAATTTGAAAATTTGTTATACTGTTTAAATAAAGAAATTTAAATGTATAAATTTTAGATGAGATTTTAAATTTAAAATCCAAATTCAAATAAACTAATTCAAACACTACATAAAAGTAAAACTTTAATTGAACTCATTAATATATGTGAAGTTGTTAACAACTACTGATAGTAAGGATCAGAAAGAATACTATTAGGTTACCAATTTTTTTTAACCTTAAGCTATTGGTGGATTAAATTACAATTATCTTCAACTTCAAAGTAAAGTTAGTTAATTACTTAGATATATGTTCTGGTGGAATTTCCTTTTTTTTGGCCAAAGGTTGGGGGCAAGCTAGCTTGAGATGCCAACTAATTTTTTTTCTAATAGTGTTGGCTATAATTATACAAACTCTCTCTCTCTCTCTCTCTCTCTCTCTCTCTCTGAGATATCATTTATAAATTACTTTTAATATTTTTTAACATAATAAAAAAAATTTAAACTTATTAATTTTGACTAAAATTTAGATAAATTTTTTACTTGGCCCATATTAAATACTCCTACATCATGTATATTAGTCAACTTCTACAAATATAATTTGGCCTACTTTATAAGTCATTATTTAATGAAATTGTTTTGTTTTAAATTAAAATTTTTAAATTATCCTTAAAATTAGAAGAGAGAAAGACAAAAAATAATATTATTTATTTGTTTGCTTTTTTCCTTTTGGATTATATTTAAAATTTTATTTACTTTTATTCTTTATATTTTTATTGTATTGATATTAATGAGATTAATAAAAATGACTTATAAATATAACTGAAGAGAGTAAACGTTAAAAAAAGTTTTTAAAACTTTCCTATGTCAACATTAAATATGAGTAAGGTGAAAAACTTGCAATAAATAATCAATATACTACCTTATCAAGGAGATCACAAAATCTCTCTTTCAATTGCTTTATAAATATGACTATAGTTTAGAGTGATTAATATTGCAATTTTTTTTTAATGGTTATTACTTTTTCCTCATGTTAGATCACAAACTTCAATGATTCCGTGGTGACGAAGAATAAATAATCCTTTGACTTGTGTTTCAGATTAACTCTAATAAATAATCCCTTGATAATTCTGAAAATTATATTATAAAAAAGTTTTTAAAAATAAAAAGTGAGAATAAAAATCTAAATCTACTATTTCATTTTCTTTTTCTTTTGTCTCTCTCTCCAAATAACCAAATAGGGTCCCTCCAATTGTTTTTATATAATCTTGTTAACAAATGTTTTTAGATTAAGAAAATTAGTAAAATAGTTAAAATTTGTTGAATTAAATTTTTTCCCGAAATTATTCAAAATTACCCTCAATCAAATTAAAGCTATTTCTTAAACTAATAGTAAAAAACTGAAAAGACGAGTATTTTTTTTTGAAGATGAATCATAAATTAAACTTTATAGAAGACCGTATATTAAGAAGCAATAGGTAGAGTTTTATAAATAAAAATAAAAGGAAGACATTATCTACACTCAATTTTGTGAATATAAAAAATGATAATAAAATCTTTTTAAATTATGTAAATAATAATTTGATCTCTTAAAATGCTATAATAGCAATGAACCCTTCAAATTATGTAAATGACAATTGGATCTTTCGAAATGCTATAATAGCAATAAAGTTTCTAGGACTTCTATGTTATTAACCTTTTTAGGAAAAAAATTATTTTACCCTTATTGAAAATAATAAGAGCCAATCACAACTTTTATTTAAAAAATTACAACTTTTTTTTCTGTAAATCACAAAAATTAAATAAAAAATTACAATTTATCAAATGTAATTTCTGTTATTAAAAAATAAGCTTCAATTATAAATTTTGTTCTATAAATCACAAAAATTTAACAAAAAATCATAATTTATTAAGTGTAACTTCTATTATTAAAAATAAGTTTTTAAAATAACAAACACCATTTATAATTTTTGTTTAAATAATCACAATTTTTTTTCAAAAATAACAAGAATTAAATAGGAAATTATAATTTGTCAACAAGAGTAAAATAATTTTTTCCTAAAAAATTTATTGACAAGTAAAGAGGTTTCTAAGAATTTTATTGATATTATGACATTTGATGTATCAACTTATTATTTATATAATTCAGAGGGATTTGTTGTCATTTTCCCAATATAAAATGTACGGTTGACTGGCCACTTTTTATTTTTATTTTTTATTGAATAGCCACTTTTAAACATAACCCACATGCTATAGAATGATTAGAAGTGGCCACCTTCATTATGATGTAAGAATGACGGGTATAAATATAATAGATATTATATATACACCTCAATGTATTATATACTCTCTCCAATTCTCATCCCTAATTTTAAGTCACGATTTTTAGGATAGTGGTCTCCTTAATTGTAAGATACTTTACAAAGTTTTAAGAGTAACTTAATATTTTCCCCCTAGAATGCTCCTGAAAAATGATTAAAATGACATAACCAGATTCTTAATAAAGAAGCAAAATTGGAAAGATGTAATATATATATATTTGTTATCCAAAATATCTTCACAATCACAACCGCAAGATTAATGCCTTAAAAAATTAGAGAGTTATTTAAGAAATTGTTCCTTTTCAAGATATACTTTTCCATGCTCATCTTCAAAACTAAAACCTTAGAATGATATTTAAAGAGTCCAAAATGCTACCATCTATGCCACACCTACTCAATAATAAATTTATATATTTTTTATATTTTTTATATCTTTATTTGAGAACAAAACTGGAAAGAAAAATTTAGACATCAACTAAACCATTTTCTTGTTATTTATATTGTATAAATTATCTTATAATTAGAGGCAAAAGGAGAAATTAAAAAAACAATAATTTATTTTAATGTTCTAACCAAAGTTTAACTTGGTATCAATATTTGTAGATATTACATATCTTCAATTTTGTGTAATGAAAAATTGACGCGTTTCTTACTTTCTAAGCAAGGTATAATAACTCTTGATTTAGTGATAAATATTTGATTCAACAAGGGACCATGAAGATATTTTAAAGAATACTAACAAATTTTTATATCTTTGTGAAACTTCTGGCATGAGTAACCCTTCCATCTCTACAAAACATTACACTTTCAGCTACAGGGTTGATGAACAACACACCACTAAGTACTAACAACCAAAAAAAAAAAAAAGACCAAAAAGATAATACAAACGATTGATCCCAAGCAATCAGCTGAATTTTCAACAGTTACAACACAAGCAGCCACCAAAAGAACAGAACACTCTCATTTGGTCAACCAGTATATGAAAATGAGGAATGTGCATACTGATGCAACAAGGGAAAGTATGATCGTATCCATTGACTTCTTTCGCTTTATCGCCGACAGAATGGTATTTACCTGAAACATCAGTGTGACAGGCACATCAAACAGCGTAAAAAACATGGATATGGGGCACAAATTGCAAACACAACAAAATCAAAGACTTAGACGTTATGCCTAATGCAAGTATCTGACAGGGTTGTTCATAATGACAGTTTAGTTTTTTAAGCATTTGCGCTTCATAGATTCTTTTCTTTGCCTAGGTAAAAGGCATCAGAAGAGAGAATTTCAAAATGATTCAAACACCAAAAACTATATCTATAAGGCATACCGTTGGAAGGCGACTGCTGACATTACTGAGCTTTGAATTGATTCCACCAAAAGTCGAACGTTGGGTGACAAGTGCACCAAGTGTGGCTTGTGCTTGTGAAATAACATTGTCCATCTGCAGCACAGGGATAAGCAGAAGAATTCAAAACAAGACAGTACAAGTTGAAGATACCAGAAATATCGGCCCCCCTGAGAATTCATGTGACAGCATTTCCATACGACCCTGGAAAAACATTTTAAACATCCATACTAGCACACAGAAGAAAGGGCCCTACTATTTCTTCAAGATGACTGACGTTAAAGTTACTAGCTCAATCTCCACAAAAATCTTAAAAGGCTAGGTTACTGTTTTCCCCTTCACTATAGATACACTGGCATTCATTTTTCCCTTTTGTTCATTGAAGGGGAAAAAGAACATACAGTGTTGATAGAGTTTAATTTCACTGCCAGTATTGTCCAAAACTGAATTTTCCCTATTTGTCAAACCAGAAAACATGCCTACAAGCAGCTGTTCCTCCTTAGTCCTTACAAGATTTTTTTTTTTTTTTAACTTCCTATAATTCTATAAGCAGCAAGATTACTTGCCATTACTTACAAATGAAATTTCAACAAAAACCTTACTATAAACCATCTCTTCTCATAAAAACTTTCAGTATCTGATCACACAAAGAATCAGATTACCTTTCTTTCTTTCTTTTTGAGCATGCTGGGACTGAAACAAATTTCTTCTTAATTCTCATCAAAACCCCTACAATCTTGCAAGATCAAATCTGTGGTTTGAGTAATTGTGTTAAATCCCTAGACCAACTTCCTAAGCAAACAGATTCGCAATACTCAGGCCAAAAGCAAGAATCACATATTATACAAAATTAAAGAATTCCACTGAGAAGAACTGATGAAAAAAATTAAGATAACGGCTAATATCAGAAAATCCAAGTAACTGTTTCATATGACAGACCTGTCCTGTACTTCTGCTGATAGAAGCATGCTCCTTTAGTAGTGCTTGCTCTGCAGAACCTCCACCCTCTTCCAAGTCCAATCTTGTCCTATCAAACTCTTTAAAATCCTCAAGGAGTGAAGCGTGCTCCTGCTTAGCTCTGAGGCTAGATCGGAGACGATAAAACTCCTGCAGTTAAAAAATATCTAACAACAGGTTGGTATGCAGCAGGTCTAACACCAGTTAAAAATCTTCATATGGTTGAAAACGAAAAATTTATGAAAATTAATTTAATAAATAGTAAGGTACAAAATTAATTTCACCTATCCTTTATCATAACACCCCGAGCAAAAAAAAAAAAAACAAAAAACAAAACAAAACAAAACAAAACAAAATAAAACAAAAACAAAATTAAACAGAGGCTCAAAAAGAATGGACACTCAGCACTGAGCATTGGTTGACCTGAATATTTATTTCACTGATCAAAAGATTAAGATTCTTGCATGAAATAACCACCCACTTGTTGTATGTTTGATTGTAGGAAACAAAATCACTTCGAAATTCATTTTTCAAAAGTTAGATCGTTTATTACCCTAAGCCTGAGACACTGAATTTAAATTTACCTTTTAATTTCAATCCATTCCACTTGGAGGAATGAGACCTTTGCACCAGGGTGCATATCAAATATCTATCCCATGTTTACAAGCCTACTTCACTGGAACAGTTCAAATTCAAAACACCATACAAGGATAACTGCACACAAACTAACACTATAGCTTACCTGGGTGAGATCTTGAAGAATTTCTTGGTGCCTGGTCAAGGTATGAGAAACCATTTCTGTGCCACCAGATGATACCCAGGCTTGCATCTGTGAGTTCACTTGTTGGAGTTGTTTTAGTAGCCGCTCAATCCACGACTCCATATCACTCTCCGCATTATCAACTTTTGAAGAAGCTTTAGCAGAAACCAATTTACGATAAGAATTCATTTGCTCATCCAACTGAGCTTCGAGTTTTCTCGCCTGCAAAAGACCAGAGACACATTGCTTTAATCAATCATCTATTTGAAAATGCATAAAATGCATAAACAAGGTAACCGCATCAAATTCTCCTTTCAAAATCAACGCAAGAACCCCTTTTAGGATGTTTGAAAACATCAAATTCCCAAAATATATATATATATATATATATTATTGCCACTGGCAGGCTTCAAGGAAACTTAATAGGGTATCTAAATAATTCAATCAATACCAAGATCACCATCAAGAGAATCAAATCCCTAAGCAAATTAGGCATCCTTCTAATTTGTCTGTCCTAAATCCGATAAAAACCGACAGTTAGCAAATCATGAACCAAAATATAGGAACAAAATAGCCCGACGCGTTTCAAGTCTTCATGATTCGTCCGATCATGAAATATAAAACAGAACATAAACCAGAGAAAGAACTTCTTGTTATAAAACATGCATTGATCTGCCGCAAGAATAAGACTTAGTGAGTCCAATTCATTAACGGAAGCTTCCCTCGGCACCCAGAAATAGCTTTCCTCTATTGGAAAACAAAATTCTACAAACCAGACCAAGTCATCGTGTACAAGCTGATCTCGCGAATTCAATCACCGACAACATGAAAGAATCTTACGAACGGAAATTGCACGCCCGGGGTCTCCAAATTGCAGAAATTCAAGCCATTTGTCTAACTTAAATGCAAGAAAAAAAATAATACAGAATTCGAAGGCAGAGAGATTGAACCTGTTTGCGAAGTGCGTCCCACGAACTCGGCACCTCCATGAATGAAGAAAGATGAAGAAAAACAAATGGAACAATGGAAATTTCTTACTCTCAGAATGTGGGAATGTTGGGCGTCCTTCGGGGGGTGGGGATGCGATTAGGCAGTCGTTTGGCGAAAGATGACAGGCCGTCTGCTCCCCGCAGACGACGATGAACAATTTTGAGATCCAACCAATAATAAAGGCTTTGGCGAGAAAAGATTTGTTTCGGTGGGTAACATCGTAACAAATAAGAATTAATATTAATTATAAATTATAATCATAATGTAATATTTACAATTTATAAAAAAATATTATAGAGTAAGATACTAAAATATGCCATCTACTGTTTTATTTTATCTTAGTTACTTAATAAGACGCCTCTTTACTTTAAAATTAAATATGTTAATATCATTATGATTTGTAAGAATTCTAAAATAATATTTCTTAATTAAATTTATATTTTGTGGAAAAAGAAAATAAAATTTATATGTATTCAAAACTTCTCTGAAATTTAAAACAGTTGTATAAAATCCTCTAATTTAAAATTAACCTTCTTAGCATTTTATTTTTTACCATATGTTTTCATATTGTTATTTTTTTAATTCTTACTAATAAAAGTTGTCATATTATATTAAAAAAAAAGACATATATTAACTTATATAGCATCTAATGTAAACTAATAGTAGTTTTACAAAAATTTTGTCTATATTTTTCTATTATTATTAGCTTATATCACATGCCATGTAAGTTTAATGTTATGTGTCTTTTTTAAATATAACATGATAATTTTTATTAATAATATAATTAAAAAATAATAAGAAAATATACAGTAAAAGAAAATAAAAAATTAAAAAAGTTAATTTTAAAATTTTAAAACTAGAAAAATTGTGCAATGGCATAAAAATTTAGAAGTTTTATATATTTTACCAATTTATAGTTACTAATATCCTATCTATCCAAAATGTGAGGACTTCAACTAGGGAAGCACTATATTTCATATTACATTCTGCCTCCCAAAAAGAAGGGAAAAATAAAAGTAATGACCCGTAAACTCATAAAAAAAAATAATTACTATTAAATTAAGATTTTTTTAAATAGAATTAATACTAAATTTGAAAATTTTAATCCTTGACGTTAATATTTCAACGAGTTCCTTGTTTGTCATCCTCCTCGTGTAACTTTGTATGATGTGGCAAGCGGTGATTGGCATTGCTTGCGTGGCAGTGGAAGGAAATGAAACTTGACTTATCCCATTATTTAAAATTGCGTGTGTTGTAAACTTAAATAGAAATAGTTTTAAAATAGAAAATAAAAAATTTAGTAAAAGAATTATTTATGAAAAATTTTATCACAAAAATGCTTTACCATATAAAAGAGATGTATCAATTTTTTTTAATGTAAATTAAAAACATGATTCTAGTATATATGAAAAATATTTATATAAAGAGAGCATTTTATGTTATTATAGTTTTACGTTTTATGTATTTTTTAATATTTAATTTTATTAACATATTCCATTAATATAATTTAATAGATATTTAAAATTATTTATTTTATAAACATATTAATATTTATTTTAAGTATAAATTATGCTCCATTGATTAATTTTTTTTTTTTTGGTCCATCACTATTTGAGAACCTATTATTCGTATCAGTTTTGATCCTACAAAACATTAGCATCTCGAGTTAGCAGATATTTTTGTCTCTTAATTATTTGATCAGTAACGTCTCATGTCCTTAACTTACATGTAATAATTTTGTCTTTCAAAATTTAAAAATGATGTCAAAAAAAAAGTTAACTTTAACATTTAGTTGATTGTAAAAATTACAAAAAATATTTCAAAAATTATAAAAAAAATGACCCATTAAATTATACATGGGTATCCTATAAGAAAATTAATGTAAATTAAGTCCTTTAAGTTACATATAAATAATAGCAAACAAATCTTATTTCTTACCTACTTAAAAAGCCAAAATATAATTTTGACCAACCAATATTTTTTAGATTTACTCCCTCCATTAAAAAAGATAAAGCATTTTTTGAGGAGTTAGATATTAAAAAATATAAGACATTTTTAGTTTTTCGAGGTGTAATCACCATTTTTTTTCAAAAATGCCCTTATTGATAACAACTTTATATTTACTGTAGGGTGTTTAATAGGGGTAAATATGAAAAG
Source organism: Prosopis cineraria (assembly GCF_029017545.1). Taxonomy (NCBI): domain Eukaryota; kingdom Viridiplantae; phylum Streptophyta; class Magnoliopsida; order Fabales; family Fabaceae; genus Prosopis; species Prosopis cineraria. Next base: position 34,561,920 of record NW_026555343.1, read on the forward strand.
ATAGGGTTAGTTGAAAAATAGGTAACTACTTTATTAGGCGGTGAAATTCAGTTAAAAATGTTTTATATTTTTGAACTGAGAGAGTAATTGATATTAATTTTTCTGTAAGGTACTTATTTGCAACTTTGTAGATGATTTTTTTTATTTTTTAAGTTTTTTTTTGTAATTTTCAATCAATTAAAGACAAAAGTCAACTTTTTTTAACAGTAAGTTGCCCAATATATTATTTTCAAATATTGAAACATAAAATTATATCACATATAAATTTAAGATAGTAAATACTCCTAAGAGAATAGTTAAGAGTCCTTGAGTATGTTCACAGTGTTCTTTTAGCAGTTCTCATTTGTATTGTAATCAAATATTATTTGACTTGTACATCAGAGATTTATCCTTTTCTTCCTTCCGCAAGCATACTGATTTCCAAATTTTGATAGCAGGTGAGGTTCGTATGCTCAGAACCAGCTAAGAGCATTGATTAGTTTGAAGTGCTTTGTTACGATGTTTTATTTATGTATGCTTCAAATTTACTTGCACGGATTGCTTCAAGAGGACAGACCAATGCTTTAGCGAGATTGTTATGGTCACAGATACAGAAATTAATTAAAAGTTCAGAATAATGATGTAAATACACAAAAATATAGAATGGCAGACACGTAATTTAAAATGTATTTTTCTCCACAAAAAAAAAATAATAAAGAGATGCATGCCATAAAATGTTCGAAATTTAAGTCATTCTTAAACTGCATCCTTCTTCGGAGTTAGCAGTGCTTGTCCAATTATCATTTTTTTTCCTTGATAGAGCCCCTAAATTCAATGTTTTAAGGTTTTGTGTTAAGATGTAGTGTCATCTTTATTTATATATTTTCTGGACCATTAGGTGGCTTAGTTATATTTTCCTATCTTCCAACACTACAACATTTTTTGTCTATAACAACAGTATCTAACATAACAGTATTTTTGACAATGTAAGACCATAGGAAACAAAGCATTGCAACAGCTCTAAATTGTAGTTGTAGGCTTGTGGCGCGAGAAGCTGCCTGAGCCCAACACTCTCCACATGCAAGTATGCACTCGCAATTCAATGTTATAGCATAGAAAGTGAAACCTGAGGAACATGTTACCAGACCTTATTGCAGAAACACTACACTGCAACATAAGCAAATTTTCTTTTGAAAGAAGGAAAAACTCCATTTTGACTTTGATTAAATGTCAACATGAGAAGTAGCTTCTACATAATTAGAACAAGTAATTTAAATCAAGTTTGACGTGCTAATCTAAAAAAATTTAGGGTGAGACTTTGTAAAATGATGGTTTTTTAATGTTCAAGTTTGTTCGGGCCAACTCAAATAGGCTTGAAAAATTTTTGGCTAAGCCTAATTGGATTCAGGTTTGGCCCAAATACTCAGATAACAAAATTATATGTTAAAAATATATATAATATAAAAAATATTAATTCTCTAGGTTTTAGGTTATTTTATGCTAAAATATCATATATTGAGTGCATTATTATAAAAATAAAAATATTTATATTGTCATATTTTTATTATTTTTAATCTATAAAATATCTCAAAATAATATTTAAAATATATTTTAATATTAATTTCTAGATTTAAGACCCGTATATCTTTTTAAAAAAATGTTGAGTCTTGTACATCGTTTAAGCATCCAAAAAATATATTTCATATTTTTATAAAATAAAGATAATTAATTTTAAAATAGAAAATCAAATTAAAATTAGTTTTTAAAATAAAAATGCAGGTATTCAATCCCTTGAAACTCAAATGAATTCAAGTCGGGTTTAATTATTCAAACTTTTTAAAAAGTTCAGGCTTATTCAGACCTAGCTTATCCAAACTACGGGCTCTATATGCAATTTCAATTAATTGGCCACATGAATCTATTATTCCATGACTTGGCAAGATATAAATCATTCACAAATAAAGTGGAAAAAAATTGCATAGCTCACCTCAGTAAGCTTCGGATCACAAAGAGAGAATGCCTACTGTAAAAGAAATAAAGAGTTTTTTTGGATTATTATCACATTAAAAAGCAGGAGAATTAAGCCACATCAGTTAGCACATCAAGGTAAGTATAAACTGTATAAAGCTAGATTAACAATTTTGAGAAATTTATCAAGAACTAACCTCCCCCATAGAGAGCACTTCTAAACCATCATTTTGTGATGTGCCATCCACAAATGGGTAAGACCTTATAATGGGGTAGAATGATCATTTTGCCATGTCGCATGTTCAAAAAAATTTAGAAATACCCCTCCACATTCAATCTTGCGGCAAATTAGAGTCATTAATATTTCCCGGGATGAACCTATGCCATCTTGTTTCTAGCAGCTTACCTCATATGGGTCATTCACAGTCAAATCTGCATATAAAGCTTTTCAATCCCTTAGCTCGCATGATGCAGATAAAAAATGGAATCATGTATGGAAACTGCCTTTTGCTCAGCGAGTCAGAACTTTTCTCTGGTTACTATTCAAAGGCAGACAGACTTCTGACCAATTCAGAACGAGTAGGAAGAAAGATGGCTGATGATATGCAATGTTCTCTTTGTATGGATGCTGTGGATTGTGGAATATATTAATCATGTCTTTAAGCACTGCTCATTCGCAGCCTCCATATGGAAGAAGATATTACCAGTTGCTTTGTACGCTGAATTATGCAAGGATATATAATAGTGAACCATGGCTGTGCAACATCCTTCAATTTACAGAAGAATGAATATTTCTTGGAAGGTGGGAATCAGCATATGCTGGAAATTATGGGAAGCACGTAACCATAGGATTTTTGCTGGTGAACAAAACTCTCTAGATATTTTTCTTGTACATATTAGGATTCTAGTTGATCATACGCTTAAAGTCTTTTCAACTTTTAAGTCTCTGATATAATTGGCTTTTGCTATTTTGTTTCTGTATAGTTTTAATCAATGAATTTCCCCTTTCCACTTAGAAAAAGCCTTGTCCGCCCCCTTCATATTCCCATGTATTCTTGACAATCCAATAGTCCATTCTAAATGTGTCATTATCAAGACCAACAACAGTTACAACATGGTTGGGCTTTTTTAATCCTTTTCTCAAACTTTATGATTATTTTCTATCAAAATCCCCTGCCATCATAAAAGAAATGCAATTAATTAATTATGAAAAAACTAAAAAATGTTAGATTTAAATATCTTGACACATATTTACTTGGGAAAATCACAATTAAGGATCATTTGAGACAATTAATTACACTGCAAGATCAAATGATTCTAATATTACTCTATAGAATCAAAGGATCTAAATTAAATTAGAGTTTATTGTGAAAAGACAAAACTACCCCTTATATGTGTAGCAACTTTTCATTGTTGGCAAAAAAAAAAAACTTCCTATTCAGACAAAAAAAATCACATTTTTATTTTAATATCAATTAATTCCCTTATTAACAGCTCTAAAAAATAACTTGATTGTGGAGAAGAAAAAGTGTTGTAATTTAATGAATTAGTTCCTATTCAAGAAAAAATAAATCTCATTTTCATTTTAGTAACAATTAATTTCCTTATTAACAAATTCAAAAAATTAACGTGGTGATGGAGAGAAATAAATGTTGTCATTTGATAAACAAATCCCATTTTTATTTCAATTCATTTATTAACAACTATAAAATATTAACTTGGTATAGAAAAATTGTTATAATCTAGTAAACAAGTTTCCATTTGAGAAAAAATATATCTTATTTTTATTTTAACAACAATCAATTCCCCCATCATAACAAATATATCAGGGGTAGTTTTGTCTTTTCACAATAAATTTTAATTATATTTAAGTCCTTTGATCTTGTAAAGTACTATCAAAATTATTTTATCCTACAACATAATTAATTATCTTTCAGTTGTATTGTGATTTTCCCTCTTTTACTTCTACAATTCATGTTTTAGGATCATTGATGGCAATGACAAGCAGTTTTATCACAACTTTTTCCAACTCACCCTCGTTGTTTTTGGGGATATTTGCAAAGCCATCGATGTAGGCTTTGGTGCGAAAGTTCCTCCTTTCGCCCCAATTAGGTGACTCGGTGTATGGGTATTCTAAATCTGATGTAACCCAATTTTCCTTGAAGAACTCTCTAAGACATCTTTTGAGCTTCCCCCGAGGCCTGGACACACACGCCATCTGATATATAGATGGTATAATCAAGGATGTGTTGTGAGGCTAAGTCAACCAAGACACCAGTTTTGATTTGAATTAGCCCCTCTACAACGGCTAAAGCAGAGAAATAAAGCAAATATCTATGACAATAACAATTAATATAAGCAACATAAATTAGACTGAAAATAATATATTTCAATCAAGGACTCGTGGCTTACTAGAGTGTCCTTGATTTTCACTCCCTCCTTTCCTCCAATCAACTCATGGAACAATGTCTAGTTGCATCCTTTCGCTGTCTAAAAGGTAAGAAACTAAACAGATCGATAGTAATATATCTAGGAATTTTGTTGTCCTTAATATTATTTAACTGCTTAGTTTCTTACTTTTTAGATAGTGAAAAGGTGGAACTAGACATTCCTCCATAAGTTGATTGGAGTAAAAGAGGCGTGGTTACGACAGTGAGAGATTAAAAATGTTCTGGTAATTCATTTAATATTTATCAATCTAGTCTGTTGTTCTGCATTTTCTTTTTATTTTTTTGAATAAAAGCAAGGAAACTTCTAAGTCTGTTTTTTTACATTAATAATTATATTTTTTTAATTAATTTATATAACTGCTATCAACATTCCGTTATCTACATTAATAAATTTTAACAATGTTACCTTCTATTTAAATAATATGAACTAAATCAATAATAAAGATAAATTTAAGAAACCATGTTGACAAAAATTAAACTTGAAAAACTAAGTTAATAACTGAAATAAATTTAAGAGACCAAATTAATAAAAATTAAATTTGAAGAACTAAATTAATAATTCACGCAACTTTAAGGAAATAAAAGTTTTATTATCCCAAATATTTATGCATTTCCCGTTAATGAGATTTTCTCATTTCCTGTGTGATTAAATTTTTATTCTTACTAAGTATAAGTCACATCCTTGCTAACTAAGACGAAGTTTAATTAGCAGCTCAACTTTATTTTAGCATGTATGAATTGGTTGGTTGCTTTTTCTATCACGCTTGGCTGAAGCATAAGCTTTTTCATTTCTTTGGATGCAAGATGATGATAGCAATAATTAGGAATCATAACAGAAAACACACTCACACATGTTTTTACATTATTCTCTGTTCCCTTCAACTGAAATCTTTCATTCATTCATATATCAAAAAAAAAAAAAACAGAGAGAGAGAGAGAAGACAATCTAGTATATATACATGTATCACACAGCACTCCTTTTGGCTACTCCCATTCCTAATATATGATATATGATGAGCAGGCAAAAAAGATTACTAATTAATTCTCGCTGATCAGTACTCATCGCTTGATTGTAGCAATCTTCTGACAAAAGCATTGTGAAGTCGTGTTTATTTATTGTTGGGTGGGATGATCAGATTCAGTCAAAGTCACCTTCTGAAGCTGCCAGGGGCTGAAGTGATTGTAGCCTTGGCCTCTTCTTCTTGTTCATCAGTAAGCTTCACTAAAGTATAAGTGCCTGCTCCACACAAAGCTCCAAGTATGGGAGCTATCAGATACACCCAAATGGCTCTATAGTTATTTGCTGCTATTGCTGGGCCCAGTGTTCTTACTGGGTTCATTGACCCTCCTGATGCTGGCCTGTATCAAATTAATAGACTTATTTATAAATAAGTTCTGTAAATTTGATAAAACATGTGTGGTGAAATTCTAAGATGCCTGTGTCATTTATGACAAGTGCAAGATGATGAAATTGCACCTAAGAGATTGACTTGTACATCCAGGATGTTAACATGCAAATCAACAGACTTGTTAGGAAGTAATTTCTTCCTTTTGCACTTGTTAATGAATAATTTTTATTTATTTAAAACTTCCATTTACCTATTTATATATATATCCATAGACTTGAAGAAACAAAGGAGAAACTGGTTTGTTTATAAACTAGTCTCTTTACTGACTCACGGCTCATACTCTTTTAAAGCAAAAGATTGTGGGTTCGATGCCTATGGTAAAGCTCAAACTCTTGTATATATCCATATATTTGACCGTCCAGATTTGAGATAATATTTTATATTTTTAATAATTTTTTAATAGGTATATGATATAAAATAAAAATAATTTTATAATTATCACTTTGTCAAAAAATTACACGTTAAAAATTTTTTAAGTCATGGGATTTGACTTTTGTTGACGAAAAACAAATTAAATCACATCACTGCCGTATGAAATACTGTAGTTATAAATATAAATTGGATTTATGTTTTGGACATACCCGGCGATGAGGATGTTGAGCATGACAGTGGCTCCCACCGCGATTCCCGCAAGCTCTCCCACCTGTATCCAATTCATTCATCATCATCAATTTATCATCTCCAATAGTCAACTGAGCTTCTCAGATTATATCACCAAATCTAAATTATTATATTATATAGGATAAATGAGTAAATTGCTGCTTACTTTTTAGGATAGCAGTCGTATGATTATTAAACTTTTGAAAAACGATCCAATCTATTTTTTATAATTAATAAAAGTTAATTTTAATTTTTAATTAATCAAAAAATAATTAAAAAAGACTTTAAAAATTATAAAAAATGACCGAAAGAGTAGTCTGTAATTTTTACGTACTTTATTATAATTTTTAAAATTTTTTTATATTATTTTTTAATCAAATGATAGTTAAAGTTAATTTTTATTAGCGACAAAGTTAAATTATATTATTTTTAAAAGTTAAAAAAATAATTTATACAATGAAAGAATTCATAATTTATTATACTATTTGACTTAAAATTTAGAAAATAATTTATTTATTTAATTTACTCTATTACTGACTTCATTCAAAAATATAAAATATTTTTAACTGAATCTCGCCCTTAATAAAATAGTTATTTATTTTAAATTAATTTTATTTTTGATATTTACTCCTATTTAATAGGATATTTCACCTTTAAAAAATATAAAGTAGTTTATTCAATAAAAATATTTTTAAAAAAATAATAATTACACTTTAAAAAATTAAAAATATTTTATATTTTTTAATATTCAATTTCTTAAAATGTGCCATATTTTTTAAAAGGGAGGGAGTATATGTTTTATATACGCTTCTTGTTTTTCTTTATAGTCGCTAACAAAACAAGTCTATCAATCTTCCTACGTTCCTTTCCATCTGGAACTTTCATAAATGCACCGAAGCACATAAAAGGCGAAAGCAATAACCAGACAACGCTTTTCACACTCTAGAGATTCAAATCACTAATAATAATGGCATCAACATAAAAACACACACAAACACAAAGATTCTTACGGCTCTTGTGTCGGTGGCCACGGCAGTGACGACGAACATGAGATTAAAACTGATGATGAACTCCAAAGCAAAGGCTTGGCCATATCCTCCTGAAGGAACCGTGACTCCTCCATTCATGAACGGATGAAATATTCCCTTCAGTGCAAATGCTGCACATATCGACGCCATTACTTGCGCTGCGATGTACACCGGAACCTGCAAATCACTTCACAAAATCATGTGCCTGCCGTTTTAATCTTTATCATCAGAGATTTGTGCACAAGCATGGCTCAACTCATTACATGTTTCCATGGGAAATGCTTCAGTGCAGCAAAGGAGATGGTAACCGCCGGGTTGAGATGAGCGCCGGAGATGTGGCCGGTGGAGAGGATGACGATCATGACGGCAAGACCAGTGGTGGCGGCGCATCCGATGAGAGTCTCAGCGCCTTGTGTCTTCTGATTCACTATTGCAGCGGCGGTCCCTGCAAACATGAGAATGAGAGTGCCTATGAACTCAGCTCCTACCTGTTGCAGAATCAATCAACACATGAAGGAGAAATGGGTCAGCGTTGGATTCACAATTTTCTCATCAAAATCTCATCTTTTTCTGTATTTATCTCTTTTAGAAGTCAACCAAAGCAAAACTAACACAGGAAGGAAACATGGGTCAGGGTCGGACTACCCATTTTCTCATAAAATCCAGACCTTTTATGATTTTCAGAGTTTTTGAAACCAACCCAACAAAATTAACACATGAAGGAAAAATGGGTAAGTGTTCGATGACAAATTAGTCATAAAAATTTGAACTTTTTCTCTCTATGAACATTCTGTGTAATGCTCTGTTTTTAGATTTGATGTACCTTTCTTGCAAGAGGGATAGGAGCGGGTGGCAATGAACAGAGACTCTGGGCAAAGCTCCTTCTTCTACATTCCATTCTTTAACACTGAAACACTTACAATTCTTGAGAAGTGATTTCTTCCTTCCATAGCCGTTCCCATTACTTCTCTCAGACTTGAGACCTCCAAAAAGAGGTCCACCAGGGTTCCTGGTGTTGCAGGTGCTGAAGGAATCTCCTCTTGAGACCTCCAAAAAGAGGTCCCAGGGTTCCTGGTGTTGCAGGTGCTGAAGGAACCACCCCCACACAACTACCAAAGCTAGAGAGAGAGAGAGAGAGGAGAGAGAGAGAGAGAGATGGCTTGAAAGTTTATGTTTTCAATTGTTTGTCTCTCTTTGATGAGAGTGCTTGAATGGTATGGTATATATAATGGAGTGTAGTTGACTTGTGGAATCACAATAGAAGAGAGAGAAAGAAAATTAGTGGTTGAGAGTTGAGACATGAAGAGAATGAGAGAGAAAGAAAAAAAGAAAAGAAAAAGAAAATCATACTAGCTAGCAGCTTTGGAGTGGATAGTGGGGCATTACAAGGAGCCATGAATATGGGACTTGAGAAAGAGGCTTTGTAATATAGATCTCTTCCCTTTATTACCAAAGCGTGTGTATACACATACACATTACATCTGCGGAGAGAGATGTGATGAAGGGGTGGGTGAATATGATATGATGAAATAACTCTATTTAGTCATTTTTCTTAGGCCACTTTTTTTTTTTAGATGTATTAATACACGATAGAATTCAATTTATACCACGAAATGGTGGGACAGATAAGAAAAGAAAAAGGTGTGCATATACATATAAAAAATAACAGCATCTTCACATGGGGAGCATTATTTCCGTCATTAGCTATATATTGCATGGGAGTGCATCACTATTCAATTTAATATACTAAACAATTGCCAAGTAAAGTGGAAGGGAAGATCAACTTAATATACTAGCAATAACTATGGCTAAATTGGATTTTTTAATGACTTAAAAAAAAAGACTAACATATGTTGATAATTAATGAACTTGGCCTGAAAAATAAAATAAATTTGTAGTGTATAAATAGTTTTGGCGGTGTTTAAAGTGAAATCAGGCTCATTCCAAGTTAACTCATTCATTGACAATAAAATAAAAATACATTACATAATGGTCTAACACCAATTACATTTGAACTTAATATGTGGTATATCAAAGTGTTCAACATATTAATCATCAAACGGAGTAATAAGATTTTAACTTGAATATTATCTATGTCAATATTTTGAAATTGTGAAAAAATTAATGTAAATTATTTATTGACTCGTCAGAGATGAGAAGATTTTATCTAGTACTCAAATTATTAATGAAGTATTTGAATTTGATTTATGCAAGATAACTAGCCGTGGTTAAATCAAGTGGCAGAGACTTAATGTCCTTTAAATAGCTCTCTAGTTTAATTCTTGTGAATATTGTAAAAATTACATTTAGAGAACTTCCCCTTTAAAATTCGATACAGCTCCTATTTAAATTAAATAACAGTATCAGATACATATTATTGTTACCATAATTTGAGGTATGTCAAAGCCTCTTTTTTTTACAGAAGAATATCATTGTCCAGTCTATTAATTAAATTGATTTTTTTTTTGAAATACTGATAATTGGACTACTAATTAAATCGATTAAGCTGCTAATTCAAGAATTAATAGTTAAAATTGCTCATAGTTGAACTATAATCAAATTAGTCATAAAAAAACATTTCATTAAATTATTAGTTCAACAATTTATCAATTCAATCAATTGAATTCATCCAATTTTCAATATTATAGTTTATTTCCACCATCTTTCACATATATTTGTTTAGCATTGAACAATCCAGACCAAATGAATAGGGGATACCCACCCCCCTGCTGTTCTTCCAACTTGCACACGATATGTCCATGTTTCCCGATTAAGGGAAAGAAAAGGGAAAACGGCACCTAAGGCCCACATATCAAACAAATTGGCACATAAGGCCTAATATATATTGAATTTATTCTACAGGTTTAAAGGCCTTACAATTACATGCAAATATGTTTTTGTATATGGTAAAAAAACTTATCTACCCCTCATTTGAAAAAATAGCATCGTGCGTACATTGTTTTGTTAATGTGTGAACCTTGTCATATTATATATGATATTCTGTTGTTCATAATACATCTAAAAAACTTATATATTATTATTTAACTAAACCACACAAATCAATTATGTAAAATGAAAAGATATTGTATTATTAATGTATGGACCTTCATGTCATGTTATATATAAATATTTTGTTGTTCATAAATTTAAAAAACTTGTATATTATTGTTCAACTAAATCACATGGACTATTTATAATAAAGGGACATTGTACTATTAATGTATGGATCTTGTCATGGTATAAAAGGACATTTTATCGTTCATACACTTAGAGAACTTGTATATTATTGTTTAACTAAACCACACAATAATGCATAATAAATGAACATAATGTTGTTAATGTATGGACCTTGTCATGTTATATATGAATATTTTATTATATATACACCTGAAAAACTTGTACATTCCAAATGAGGGATAAATGAGTCATTTCACCAGCAAATATATGCATATAAGGCTTTTAAACTTGCAGCATTAATTCAGAATGTATTTAGCCTTATGTGAAAATTTCTTTAATTTGGGGGTCTTAGGTGCCATTGCCCAAAAAAAAAAGCATATTTGTATATTCAAAAAATTTGTATTTTTTATTAATACTTTATGGCCACTTGTATATGTATTATCTTTTATCATAAAGTGCATCTGAAAATTAACATCATGATGATGTTGTAGAAAAATTTTAACCAACATGTGGTGATTCTATTTACAACTTGAGAAGACATACAAAGTTTGGCATGCATGTGAAATTGTGTGGACCAAGCTTTTTTTTAAAAAAAATTCAAAATAATGTTTATCAAAATAAACTAAGGAGATATTGATTCAAGGAATCTCAGTACGTATATCTCACTATATAAGATGAACATTTAAATAATTTAACTAAAGTTTCGGCCACAAAAACAAACAAAAGAAAGAGCCAAACTTGATTTAATTGATCATAAATCAAGTATTTATCATGCGTCCACTCAATGCCTACCCTCCAAGAAATTAAATATAGGAGCCTATACGCAGTAAAGGAGATTATTATAAATATAACGAATGATTAATGATTTTATTTATTTAAAGTGATGATTACGAACATATTAAGAGTTGTTTCAATAAGTTAGTGTGATTCTCATTCATGGAAAAAAGGGGAAAAAAAATTAGTGCATGTTGGACAGCTAAGGAATACAAATAAAGAGAGCCTATATCTCTACATAGCGTGTGCGTCTTCTTCACTAATTTCTTGTTTTCTTAAATGTCTTCATCTCTACCAAACGCAAACACACTCTTTACAACTCTGCTAGAGAATGTATATTGATGCACAAACCTTCTTTAGCAAGCAAATCGAAAAGATTTCAACACACACAAAAGAATTATAGCTAGATTTAGTAGAGTTATAGCAATTCCCATAACATTAATATATATATTGTTGATTTGATTTTAATATTTATCATAAATAACTTTTTAAAGGTAATTTTATATTTTGAAGTAATATTAATAAGATAATAATTTACATGTAGAAATGTAAGAAAATTGTGTCTTCAATATATTTTTATATGTCATTGTATATTAATAAAACAATATTTTGGATGAAACATTAGGATGAATTTTTAAATTTTAGAAAATGTACTTGATATACTTAACTAATGTTAATTAATATTATAGATATATAAACAAACACTCTTTCTTTATTCATTACCATTATTTTAACTAATAAATTATATATTGCCATTATTCTTAGTTGTAAAACGCAGTCAAGAATGCACATCTTTGTATCATATATATACTACCTACTAGACTGTTGGAATTTGTTGTTCCCGATCAATAAACTTCATATTCAAACTATAAAATTGGAAAATGTACTTGAATCCATTGTCAAATGTATTGCAAGGTTCCATTCATTGATAGATTAGCGTATTGTGATCTTCCATATTATAGACATCAAAAATTTCTTTATGTTTCTTTAATTTAGAAATGGGTCAAAGAAGGTTCTTTAATTTAGAAATGGGTCAAAGAATAAATTTATTGTTATATCAACTCAGGGACCATGACCCCTTATTTATGGATCTAAGTATGTGATGGCCTCTTAATAAATTATAAATATCACTATGATTTCTACACGTTTTTTTTAAATAAACTTCACTTCTTATGTAAATATATGTGTGTAACACATTCATATGAACTAAAATTTTATGCATCTTGGCATAATCTATTTATGTTGAATAGAATTATATCAACTAAAATTTATCAGCCAACAACGTGTATTTTATCCTTTAATGGGAAATATGTTTCTGTAATTATAAAATGCCCGCACGCACACCCTTTTTTGCCCTGATGAATAACATGCTCATACCCTTAATTTTTTTTAACAGGAATTAGAATTTTTAGATTTCATATATGCCATTCAGATTTATCTGATTTTATTTTCAATCAACGTTTTTTAAGTTTATAGTTAAAAATTATTTTTACCTTTGCTCTGTTTCGTTTGAAAAAAATAACTACTTTGCATTTATATGCGTGCCTATGTGTAACAATGGACCTAGAAAAATTAATTAATGAAGGCATAATTTATACTTAAAATAAATATTAATATTTTTTATAAAATAAATAATTTTAAAATATATATTAAATTATATTAATGTTATAATTTAACAAAATTAAATATTTAAACAGGCGTAAAACATAACATTACAATAACATAAAATACTCTCTTTATATAAATATTTTTTATATATCTTTTAGAATCATGTTTTTATTTTCATTTAAAAATTATATACTTCTTTTATATGGTAGAGAATTTTCTGTGATAAAATTATTCAGAAACAGTTTTTTTTTCCTAAATTTTTTCTTTTTCATTTTAAATCTATTGCTATTTAAGTTTATAACACACGTATATACAATTTTAGATAATGGGATAAGTAAACTTTTATAAGATAATAAGTGAAATTTTTTAAAATGAAGGGACAATTGAAATTTTTAAAGGGGACAATTAAAATTATTTAGGATCATCTTAAGTAATTTCTCTTTGGATTAGTGGGGACAGTTGCTCCCTTTATCATAAACGTGATCCATCCCTACCTACGTGCATATGGAATTCTCTAATGGTAAATGCAGCTGTGGAAAATGTTCTCTAAAAAAGATAAATATTAATTAAGATTGGTAAAAATGTATAGTATTATATTAAATTGTATATTATTGGTGTGCAGTTCTTTATCAAATTGAGGGGGGAAATATTCCGTGAAAAGTAGCGGAAATGATGGAGGAGAAACACTAAGAGCAATAATGCTTTTTTAAATATACAATCATATCAAAGATTAAAAAAAAAAACTTTTAACTTTAATAAGTTGGAAAATCAAACTCATAATGATATAAAGATACGGGTGAAGAAAAGGAAGGGATAGAGGGTTCTACAACTTTTTAAGAAAAAAATGTGTGGAAGAGGTACTTGTGTCGTGATCAAGACGACGAAGATGATGGGATCTTCTGAGAAGTGAAATCAATCAATGTTTCAAAATCCATAATTTTGCCTCTATGAAAATTGAAACATCAAACCATGGAGGTTACAAATTAAGATGAAGGCCTTGAAAAAAGGAAAAGTAATAGCCCCACATTGTTATTGATTAGAGCCCTTATAATAGCCCCATATTAGTATTGATTAGAACCGTTAATGAGAGTCGGGTTTAGTAAGTTATTTTTTAAGACCTTATATTTTCCAACAGTTAAAATTGAACAAATTGAAGATTTTTAATATAAAAGCTTTTAGCCCTCCATTTTTATAAGCCTTGCAAAAATAAATTTGGATTCGAACTAGCCCTTAATCTCTTATAATTTTTTTTTATCTTTATTTTACATAATTTATTTAAAGTTTTGAATTAATATATGAATGTTAAGTATTTATTTTGAGTGATGAAGATGAAGTTAGTGAGATTATTGAAATATCACCACCACTTTCAAATAGACCTCACTTTGAAGGGTCTAATATTTTATTTTTGAACAAAAATTGATGTTAATAAGGACTAAAAAGTATTTGCATTTTAGAATTTTAATTAAGATACTTTGTAAGTTACATATATGTATTAATATAGTAAAAAATTTTAATTTTAAAAAAATACAAAAGGTTATATGGCCTTTTCTGCTCAACCCTAAACCCTATCAATAAGTGTTGATTAGCTTGAGAAAAGCACTAATTTTAAGATAAGAGGGCTTATGTGCCAGAGCCTTTCAAGACCTAATTAGTCTTTATTGATAGCTTTAATATTGATCACGAAAAAGAAACCATTTTTCATTAAGTATATATATTGAAATGTGTCTTATCAAATGTTATATTCACAGGTCATATTTTAAAGATAAATCAAAATATTAGTGAGACAAATTCTTTCCCTGATTTGTATATTTGTGGTTTTATTCCTTCCTCACAAGAGACTCTCTCTCATTCCCATATATGCGTACAGGAGCTTAATCAATAATACACTACTTGCATTATCCACGATATTAAAACCTTATAATTTGAGTTGACGAGTCAGAATAGTGAATTAGTAAACTAGTTCTCTAGATGATCTGGCCAAAATTTTTGAAGAGATTGATAAAATTAGATTTTATATTTTGCTCTTTACTGAGCTTAAAACAACACTGATTTGATTTAAAGAAAAGGAAAACACATAGAAGTACAACATATTTGTGATCTAGCGTGATTTATGCATGATGAATGTCCCATATTTGTGTGTTAATACTTTTTTTTATTTAAATATTATTCTTGTCAAAGTTATATATGATTATTTTTGAATGTTTTTTGATATAGCTATATCCAAATGAGTTATATTTGAGTATTGTTAGGTTTAATTAAAAATAATTTTTTTAAAAGCATTATCTATATTCATGCACCCGACTCCAACTCAAGAACTTGTATTTAAGTTATCATAATTCATTTTACTAGAACCAACTTCTATCAACTATATTTTGTATATTTTTATTAAATTACATTATTTTAATTATGATTTTATTGATACCGTTTGATTATACTTGAACTATTAATCGTTGAACCTCCACCTCAATTGATTTAATAAACTGTCTGGTTTTTAGTACATATTTCCTAGGTGTTATCTCCAAAGTTGATGTCCTACTAAAGAACCTAATTTAATTTATTTATTATTATTATCATAATTATTTTGTTTTTTCACAGTCTTCCATAACCAAGTGAGAGTAGCTTGCTCACGGAACAAAACATAGAATGGAACAAGGGGCAAGACTACGTTGATGATGTAGGGACCTTGGGGGTCCCACTCCCTTCCTTAAAATACGCGCGCGCGCGCACACATATAAAACACTAACCATGATTCATACAAAAATAAAAATATCAACATCCACTTTTATTTGATTTATGCCTGAATATATATATATATATTCCTCTTATAAAATTGTTAAGTTTAAATATTTAAATTTTTTATAGTATTTAATTAATTAGTTTTAAATTACTTAAATTAATAATATTTATTAAATTAAAATTTTGGCCCCTGGTTCTGCCCCTGAATGGAACATCGACAAAAGAAAGATTAGCTGGCATTGGCAATGATGCGTAATTTTGAATCAGTCAAGCCTATAATGGCCCATTATATTTAATTTTCGGTGTATAAATCATTTACATAGAACTGCAGAAGGGCACTCGAAATTACATAAAATGCTTTTGAAAATTCATACAAGTACTCAAGTATGAATAAAATCAGACAAATATTAGAAATTATGAAATTACCCTCAGAGGGGCGGCCCATCTACTCGAGAGGGGCATGGAAATAAAATGCTTGAGAATAACCCTCGAGACAAGGTAATTCCTTCAAACGAATTTTGATGGATTCGAATATGAGAGCATGAAAATAATCAGAATACATACATACATACATATATCTCTCAAAAAATTCATAAATATATAAACCTAATGTCATATATTTTAGGTTGAAAATAATAATGTCAACTTCGTTTATATATTTTTTTACAATATATACACCTATTCGATAATAGATCTCAAAATTTAAGTTGTTGAGAGTTTGAATTTGATCCCTGATATATATATATATATATATATAGTAATTTAGTTGAAGGGAATCTACTTTACTTCACTCTTACTACTTAAAATATATATATATATATATATATTTTTTTTTTTTACCATCGACTGGGTGTACTCATCCTTACACTAACAAAAACATAAAAATACTAAACAAATCTCTCTAATGTCTAAGTCAACTCTCAAACCCCAACAACCCTGATATCATAATAAGTAAATGTAATTGAAGCATAGAGTTTTAATACCAATATGCCGGATGGAAGAATCTTATTAAGACTTAAATATAGGGAGAATTACCATCAAATCAGGTCCTGAATAATGAAATTAATTATCTCTTTAAAGTCTATTAGGAGTGAAAATAGGCTAGGTCAAGCTAAGCTTTGGTTAAATAGGCCTGAGCTTGTGTGATAGATCAGAAACTTGAGCCTAACCTAAAACTTGTACAAGGCTTTTTCACAAGCCTTAATCTACTTAAAGCCTATTTAAAAACATACTTAAAAGTAAGCTTTTTAAATATGCTTGTATTTTAGTATTAAACGTCTCAAATATACTTTAAAACTAATATAGTATACAATATATAATCTAATTTATCAATTATAATATATAGTAATTGAAAGGACTTACGAAATACAATACAATATAATAATAAAGTAATAACATTACAATTAATATATAAGTCTAATATGATTAAAAATATAACTAAAAATAAAAAAGTAAAACTGATGTGTTTGTGATATATTATATTATATAGGCCAACATGTTAGTCCCGTATGCTAAGCCTTGAAAAAATAGACTAAATAGGCCTAATTAAACATCTATATTTACACATTTACATATTAAACCTCAGCATTTACAAGTGAACAATATTTATAAGTAATTAATTTTTTTATCCAAGACACATATGTAATTCTCCCTTAAATATAGTCTGTATAAATATCTCTCCCATTGAATACTAAATCTAGTGTTAGCCCGAAAAAACAAGAATACTAAATCTAGGGCATAACAAATACGTAGGTATACTCATCTTTCATAAACACTCATGAGTTGAATTATTGTGTCTCTTTAATCATTGAGAAAGATACACTTAGCTAAGTTCAGCTAGTGGGTGAGTGAAGTGTGAAGAAAATTTAAGCCACACAAAGTTTGCAGGGAGCTTGTGGATGTTGAAAAGTGGGACTCTCAACCAAATTATGAAATCAAAGAGTCCAAATAAGTTGTCATTTTGTATCATTTTGTCCTCCACTTCTTTCAGTCTGCATCAACTGGTCAACTTTCTTTTACATACACAATTTTGCTTTCACAAATAATTAAATCCTATCTACCCTTGTTCATTTTATACCGTTCCTTTTTACTTTAATTATATCATTTCTTCTTCAATTCTATCATGATATATATGTGGCTTCAATAATGTATAATCTGTAGCCACTGAATTTGGATTTTGCTGGCTAGTTATATGTATTTCAACGTTGAAGATTATTACCACTATGGTATGGGGGGATGATGAAGATGATGAGCACTTGAGGTGTGTGTGGTGACAATGTTCCATGCTCATTGCTTGTTATTTTTTTACTATTAATGAGAAAATGAGTGTCCTTTTCTCTGTAAAATTTAAAGAAGCTTAGAAGAATATTTACAAATTACTGATTAACAAAGTTGTTACAATGATAGTATGATTCAAACCTAGCTATGCGTTTTGAGTACATATGAGATTGATCTTTACTAATCTAACCAATTTTCATAGAAAGAAATTACATGTCTTTGAATGGTTATGATATGCAAGTTCATTATTTATTATAATGAGAGACCACTTTTTTTATAACAAGGTAGGAACGCTAAGCAATATGCTAGTTTCCTATTAAAGTACAATAGCTAGGTCAAGAGTTAGGAAAAGACAGGATGAAAACCAACCAATTCATTTCAAAGCCTGTTTAGCAAGCATATCAGCAGCTTCATTCTCATCCCTCGGGATATTATGAACTTCCACAAGCCAATCTTGATTTAACAAATTAAAAAAATCTAGTCTTAGAGACCAGATCCATACTTGGGTGAGGAAAGGAGCCCTTGCCATGAGTTAGTTGGTAAAATGAATCAAACTCAAGTATTAGCTTTCGATGCCCAAGATTCCAAGTCATTTTAAGGCCCCATATGAGAAATCACTTTTTCTCATTGAATTTAGATTTAAAAAAATGTATCTTGAGAACTTGAACTACTTAATAATTTAAAAGAACGTTTCAAAATATATTCATATCTTATCTATTAATGAGATCCTCATAACACTAGCAAAATTGGAATCTATATGTTTTATAAAATATATATCAGACCAATATTTATTGAAGGAAAATCACATTTCATTGAATACACACACACACAAGGTTAAAGTGTATTTTTACTTCTGTCATTTTTTTAGGAGTATTGGGCACCCTATATTAATATTTGGGGCATTTTTTTCCTTAAATCATTTTCTAGGTGAGTAAAAATTCCCCTCCATTAATGGATCACTAATGGTGGAGATTTTTGCTTCTCTAAAAAATGATTCATTAGGAAAATATCTCACTTATTAATATAGAGTTCACATTGCTCCTTAAAGAAAAGTATAGGAGTAAAATATACTTTAACTTAAAAATAAATATTAGTGACTACTTTATTGTAAACAATAATTACTTTTCTTTTAGCAATGACTAGAATGAAACAAACAATTATATTCTTTTAAAAATAATCAGGATGGAATAAGCAATTATAACTTTTTCTGTGCAAATTATAATTGCTTGTTACATCATAGTCATTGTTAGAAGAAAATAATCATTGCTTGAACTAAAGTAATCACGAATATAATATTTACAACACTTAGATTTTTGTAAATAAAGAAATTTTCATAAGAAAAATTATAATTGATTGTTCCACTTTAGTTTATTGTTAGAAAAAAGTAGTTATTACTTAAATTAAAGTAATCACTAATTTGTATTTTTTTATTTTAAGTTGGAAGTACTTTAGTTATTTCACAAAAAAAAATCATTAATGTTTGAAAGGTCTATAAGGACTTAAGAAAAATCAAACATTTTACAAGATTTCATTATTATTTACATATTTTAGAGGATTAAAGTGTATTTTTTTTTTATACTTTCTTTTAAAAAGCACTAGATACTCTGTATTAATTTTGAGAATTTTTCTCCCTAAATCATTTTTTAGAGGAGAAAAAAATCTCCCTCTATTAACAAATCACTCGAAGGGAAATTTTACTCCTTTAAAAAAAATTAATGAAAAAAAATATCTTACTTATTAATATAAAGTGTCCAATATGCTAAGGCAGAAGAAAACCCTCGGCTCTGTCAAGATGGCCCATAGATATATACATATATAGATATATAGATATATATATATATATATAGAGAGAGAGAGAGAGAGAGAGAGCGCTTATTCATTGGCTTTGTGTTGTGTTGTGCACTTGAAGGAAACTTCAATGTCATTTCATTCATTCCCTACCTAGTAATTATGAGTTTTTTGTACAGTGTGATATATACTTTCACTCGCATATTGCACCATAAGAGACACCGAGAAGAAGGAAAAAAAAGTACTGGTCCTGATTTGTTTTTCTTTCTTTGTTGTTGTTTTTTTTTTTTTGTTTTGTAAATATTGTCACTGGTTCTGGTTTGTTGATTCTCATAAATATTATGATGATTTCATTCCCTTGCTTTGCTGGTCACCGAATAATGCATTCCCAAAAATGATGAGAAGTTTAAATCTTAAGCCCATATCACGCCACTCATACAAGTGACCTAATTAAGACTCTTGAACAGTTGTGTTTTTATCTCATCCCAGCTTGTTAGTGGCCTAGTGCCTAACATATAGAATCATTTTTGGTACAATAACGGTAAAGTTTTCAAAATAGAGAATTAATAACATTAAGTTATTGATAAAATATTGTAAAAAATAAATTATAAATGTTGATCTAAACAATTATAAACAGAAATCTCAATTGTCAATTCAGAGTTATCCTTATAATTGTTAGTTTAAATTCTTGAATTTAGAATTGTTTAAATCAATATTTATAATTTGTTTTTCAGAAAATTTTATCGGGACTTAATT
This sequence comes from Prosopis cineraria, assembly GCF_029017545.1. NCBI lineage: Eukaryota > Viridiplantae > Streptophyta > Magnoliopsida > Fabales > Fabaceae > Prosopis > Prosopis cineraria. The sequence goes on from NW_026555343.1 coordinate 34,582,470, forward strand.
TGTGGTTGTCCCATAATTTTTTCATTAAATTTTGACTCAAATAAATGTTTATTCTTTCTTATAAAAATATTTGATTCCTGGTACTATGTATTGTCTAATTATGTGCAGTGAAAGAGTTAAAAAATTTTATTAAAAGGTCGAGATGACAAAACATATATAATAATTAAAAAAATTAAATTTATATATAGTACTAACATAGTATAAATATTTTAATGTATATATTTATATTTAATTTTATACATGCACGTAACAAAAATAAATATATACCTTTATTTTTTAAGTTTTGCCTTTAATTTTTCATGACATAAAAATAATTAATTACTATGTTTATAATAAAATTTTTAGCAACTTCCTTCTCAATATAAACTATCATTAGATTGGAGAAGATTTTATCTTCTTCATGAGTATTGAATAATTTAAACATATTTTTGAGATTTAAAGTTCTGTTCAATTTAATTAAAAAACTCTATTACTTACTTATTAAATTTACTATTTAATTCTTTTAATTGATAATTATAGTAAATAAATATGCTAACATGGTAACAATAATCAATTGTCACAAATTCTTTATGTTAATAAAATCAAAGTATATTACAGTAAAAACTATTTATATAATAAATTTCAATAGCTTGGTTATTACATAAAAAATTACTTTTTTTAGAAAAACATATCTTAACCATAACCTTTTAATTTTTAGATAAGTAATTTTATAGTAAATATCAAGCACATAATGTTCAATATATTTTGAAATTTTTATTGCAATATTTGACAAAGTTTGTTAGTAATAAATTTTATAATTTCTTTCATCAAATATAAAATGAAATCAAAATCAAATGATATCAATGTTTTAAGAGCAATTATAACATTATCTTGTTAAAAATAAGTAAATCATATTACAACTATATTATCAGGCTACTGAAACAGTTGAACTATACATACATAAAAAACTACTATAAAATTGAAATAAAAATTCCATTCAATGTCTCAAGGCTTTTGTAACGTGCCAACTTAGTGAGCGAAAAATATACAATCCTTATATTTTATTAAAAAAATTAAAAAATTTTGGGGGTTGCGGCTCTTACTGCCCCTCTCCACCCATGATTGTGTGTACGCTCTCTAATAACATGCTTCTTCTAATTTGTGTGTGTGAGGGAGAGAGAGATCAATATGAAGTACTGCTACTTAAATTAGATCTTTAATGGACATAAAAATAAATAAATAGAAATACATATGACCTATTCTTTCTATTTTCTTTTTTGTTTTCACAAATATTTTATATATCATCAATTTGTGATGATGAAATATTCAATTTTTTTAATTTACTCCATAGAAATCTAGTAGAGTAAATATCAATAATATCAGATGGTATTAAAAAAAAAAAAACTAACAAGCAACAAGCGTTGATCATATATAGAATGGGTTATGATTACTTATGTACCAGGTCTCGAGTTGTTCAAGTCCGTGTAAGTGCAGAAAATATTTTGGAAAGAATCCTAAACTGAAATTAACAATATTTGAATTTGACTAAATCACGTAGCTATGTAAAAAACCAATACAAGGTACATATAGAAATTGTGCGATATAATGAGGTCAAGCAGTTTATAAGTACTCATAATCAATATAATATTCATATTATGCTTTGTGTGCATAACTCTGTATAAAAGGTATACCAATAGTGTTGAGATAATCATAAAAAACAAAAATCGTCAGAGAAAAAATTAAGTATAAGATACATTCATGCACTTTGGCTCAAAAAAAAAAAAAAAAGATACATTCATGCACATACACTAATATTTTGTCAAAGTTGCTCTCTCCGGTAATGATTTTGTTATGTGCCACTCAAATTGAAAGAGATGGAAGCATTTCATTCTTTTTCTCTTTTTGGGTTTCCTTGAATTTTTTTAAACGGGAAGATTCCTCTTAAAGCGAAGAAAGATTAGGAAACTATAATACTTTGTGAGAAAAAGATCATATAACACAAAAAGAAGAGAAGAAGAAGCCATGTCCACCACACACAGTTTTAGAAATCAATTAATGGAGGGCGTGACAGTTCATGTTGGTATCATTGGTGAGCATTTATTATTAAAGTTTGATTTAATTAGGAGATTAGCTAATTAGCTAAATAAATTATAAAAAAAAAAAGAACCAAAGTGTTAGGAGCTAATGGGTTGGTATATGGTGATTAATTATGCTTGTACTTTAACCTCGCATGCACTTTCTTGTTAAAATACTTTTTCACTTCATTTTTTTTAAAGTTGGATTAATGGATGTGATGATTTTAGATTAGCCTTTATTATTAAGAGAAGAATATTTTATTATTCTATTAAGGGTTGGCGGACCAATTTGCTTTGAAGGTTTCTTGCTAGGGCACTTGGTGTCTTTAATTTTTGATTAGTATAATATAACCTAAAAAATTTCAAAAATGGCACAATGCTGTATACAATAACGTTTAATTAATATTGATTGTTAATTAAAAACTCCTGACTACAGTTAAAGAGTAATTTCACCTCAAAATTTTTCTAAGAGAACAATTAATATCATAAATTTTTTATTAGTGTAACGTTTTGAAATTATCAATGCTCTAATCAAAAGAAAAATCTAACAAAGAAAAAATTAAATAGAGCGACCTCCTTCCATTTTACTTAGATTACAAAGACCTTCCTTCTATTTTTAAAACCAACATTTTAGTCCAATTACTATATTCTGTTAAATATTCTAAAATACTTCATTTTTATTTGTAATTATGTTGAAAATTTTAAAATTATTATTTTACCCTTATAATCTAATCGTCTAATCTCTCCCAATTTCAAAAAATTTAGATAATTATGTCGATATTTAAATATACAATTTAAATTTTTGTTTAAAATATATAAAATAAAAAATAAATATGAATTATATTGAGCACTTTATTATATTAAATATTTATTTCATTAATTTTTTATAACTACGTGTTTAAAATATTATTTTGACTAATTTATGTATTTAGATTTTAGAAAATGTTTTGTTTTTTTGCCAAACAGATTTTGGAAAATGTTACTAAATCAATACGTTTATATAACTAAAAGATTTAACCTATAAATAAAAAAGAAAAAAACATATGCATTAGTTTTTTTTTAATTTGAATAATTTTTGGACAATATTTATATTTAAAGAAAATGTATCTTGACGGAACATATGTAGCTTAATGGTTAACTAATGGCTGAATGGATAAAAATTAAATCTTAAAAATAGAGGGGATATTTGTGTTTTATAGCTATTTTATAACAAGGGAAGTTCATATAGGTTTCTAAAATAAAATGGAAGTATATGTAATTGAGGTAAAATAAAGAGAAGGTTAGAATATTTTATTTTTCTTGTTAAAAAAGCGTCTATGACCTTTTAAAAAAATAAAAATAAGCAATCTAAATTCTTGGTAATTTTGCATCATATTTATCTAAGGGTGTGTTAATTTGGGGGAGGGTAGAGGAGGGAAGAGGCATAATGTTAATATGTTATTTTTTTTTTGTTTTGTCAAGATGGATGAGGGGAGTTTTTAATAATCCCTTTATTTGCTTTGGAAGGAAAGTGGAGGGAATGCAATAACTAATTTATAATTATACCTTTATATTATGTTAGTTTAAAATTTTTAAAAAATTACCTTATAAAAAGTAATTTTTTCTAACTTGTATTCCCTCCATTTAAAAATATAAGGTATTTTTAATCAAATCTCACACCTCAATAAAGTAATTACCTACTTTCAAACTAACCCTATTTTTTTTATATTTATCTTTATTAAACACTCTATAATAAATATAAAGCCATTATCAATAGGAATCATTAAAAAAAGGCAATGATTACACCTCAAAAGATTAAAAATGTCTTATATTTTTAAACATTTAACTCCTCAAAAAATATCTTATATTTTTTAATGGAAAGAGTATAAAGTAATTTTACACCTTAATCTTAGAGAGACAATAAAATATGATGCATTGACATTTTTTTTTATCCGAATCAATTAGTTTAAAGGCATTGTTGTAACACCCATATTTTTATAAAAATAATATAATATATTAATTATTAAAAATGAAAAATCACAATCAAGGATCGCTAACGAAAATTATTCATAAGCAAAGACTAATACAAAATAAATTATTATTAAAATGGGAACATAACTTGTGTTTCTCTAATGGGACTTATTGTTGATCCTTATTTGTAAATAATTTTTTGAAATGGTTTTTGGATGTGATTCTTCTCACTAAAAACTTGTCAATTAGACATTAAGATCCCAATAAAACAATCAAGGCTTTCAATACCTACAACCATTCCCTATATAAATTAAACAAAAACAAAAAGAGACTTTAATTAAAAATAAAAAAGAGGCTAAGCTCAAAATCAAATAAAATAACTTTTCAAAATAGTTTTGTAGGACCCAAAGTACTATAATATATTAGTTTCAAAACCAATAAAATAATAACTTAAATACAGATTCTTAAGTCGTGGTAGTAGACAAAGTGTAAACTAAATATGTGTGATATTTGGAGGGCAATTGAGTCATTGCTCAATTCTTCAATGCCTTTCCTTGTAATTTGTTAAAAACTATACATGAAAATCGTAAGAGATAATATGTGAGACCAACTATCATAATAACCACACAAGCCCTCTACGGGTACAATATTCCCAAAATAATTTATATATATATAATATTATAACACAACAATTTTTATATATATAAAAAATAATCATTGTTACTTTTTTCCAAGTTAGAAATTATGTGTTCCTTAATGTTCACAGAACCACCAACACAAATGTTAGTCTACAAAAATTAATAATAATAAATATAATTATTCAATAAATCTCAATAATTTTTTTGTCCAAAAATTAACTCTAAAAGTTTCTAACATTCTCCATTTTATCTCTAAATTATTTTATTCTTTAACTTAAATTAATTTTTATAAAATTTTGTCCATTTTTCACCATTGTAAATTTAATTAAAACCTCATATTCAAAAGACTCAAACTCTATTTCTTGGGCTAGGGGCACAATATTTCCAAAATAACTTACATATATATATATATATATAAAATATTATAACACAACAATTTTTATATATAACAAGAATAATCATTGTTACTTTTTCCAAGTTAAAAATTATGTGTTCCTTAATGTTCACAGAACCACCAACACAAATGTTAGTCTACAAAAATTAATAATAATAAATATAATTATTCAATAAATCTCAATAATTTTTTCTATCCAGAAATTAACTCTAAAAATTTCTAACGTTCTCCATTTTATCTCTAAATTATTTTATTCTTTAACTTAAATTAATTTTTATAAACTTTTGTTCATTTTTTTGCCATTATAAATTTAATTAAAACCTCATATTCAAAAGACTCAAACTCTGTTTCTTGAATTTATTTCAAATATATATATATATATATATGTATGTATGTATATTCAATTATAATCTTTATATTCAGTTTATTTATAAAAAAACCTAAACTCAAGATAAATTTTTCAACTTATTAGATAATAAATAAATCATTATTTATTTACCGTAAATCTCTTAGAACATTAAACATTACTCTAAAATCCTCGAAATCAATTATGTAGGCAAAACTAACACACATAGACCACTGGTCTAACCTTTATAGCTCTTCAAACAGCCTAAAAGTAAGTTAAAAACACCTAACAAATTTAAAATTTATCTAACTCTAATTTTTTTTTTTTTTTTGCTTATCAGATCCCAAAATATATCAAAAGAAAAAAAAGAGTGAGAGTTATATCACTTACCTAATTTTAGAAACTCCAAAATAAATAAACTAGACTTTTAAATCCCAGCAATGCGCAAACGAAGCTCCCACATTATCTAATTTCTTATGCCTGATCTGTCTTTCTCGCCCCTCGCAGTGCCGCCATGGGAATGAAAATTCGCCTCTCTCACGCACTGGTGCTAGACACGGGGATCAATAATACCCTAGTCTAATCAAATAGTGGCTGGGCCCCCACTATTTGATTATTAATATTTAATATATTATATTTATTTTTTTTATATATCTATATTTTTATAAAAGTTTACTTTATAGTAAGAATAATATAAAAGCCTTAAAATGATTAATTAATTTAACTTAAGTCTTAAATATTAATTTTTAAAAATTTATAAGTTTAATTTTTAATTTTATAATTTTATTGTGATAAATTTATAATTTATATTTTAAATTTTATTAAAAAAATAAATTTATTTATTTTTTAATCATGTTAAAATTTAAAAAATAAATTTTAAATTCATGAAAGTTGGCACTTGAACTTAAGTCAAATTAATTGATTTTTTTGAGATTTCTCTGCCATTCTTCCTATTATATAAAATTTGAAAGACTAGATTAATTTATATATTTGGCTCAATTTTAATTAATTTATTTTTTTAATATATAATATGTTGATTAAAGTACTATTTTAAATGTTTTTATTTAATCTCATCTAATTTTATTATTTTTATCCTTTTCTAAAAATTTTATTTTTAGTTTCTTTTTGAATAAATTTTCTTTATTCAATTAATTGCATGATAAACTCTAATTACAAAAATATCCCATCTCAACTTCAATATTACTTAAATTCAAAAATTGGGATATCACAATTGTCATTGAATATATCATAAAGCTCACTTATATTCTAAGTAAAATACATAATACCCCTTTCCTTTTAAATTATTAGAGAAATTATCACTTTTGACTAATATTTTTTATGAGCAAAATTACTCATTCTAATAAAAATTTATCACATTTTTTTAAATCATTCTTCATAACTTACATTAATGAGAAATAATTAATGTATATTTATATTAATTAACACAGGGTATTTTTAGTTTATTTTTTTATTTTCAAATATAATTATTATAGTTAACTGATTTTTTTTAAACCGTGTGATGTAATTTCTCTCTCTTATATATAGAAATGAAGGGAGTATATAATTTAAAGTTAAAAATTATATAATTTTTAACCAGATTTTGGTTAGAAACACAATTAATTTTGTACGATATTCACTTCTCTATCTATCTGATGATTCATTTGCCTTTTCCTTGATCACACATATCTCTTTGCTCAAAATGCTTCATACCAAACCCCTCAAACCAAACATGCCCTAAAGAAATTCTTAATCTAAAAAAATTGTCCCGCTTAAATTATGCAACACCCCAAAATTTTAATTCAAATTTAAGTATTAATTAGGGAAGATTTAAGACTAATCAAATGTTATCAATGTGGGAAAAAGTTTGGATGATACAACATTACAACTCATGTTGGAAAGCCCAATCATGCGGATACCAAGCCCAAAACTAACTCTAAAAGGTTGAAGCGCGAAACAAGCATGCGGAGCAAGGACTATGTCATGTGTCGGGGCGCAATAGCCGCACGTCATGCCGCACAACCTAGTTTGGGTCCATATACTTTCAGTAATCTTTCTTTGACTTTTATTCTCTATTTAACTAGCAAAAAATTTATTGTGGAACCTATGTTTGGTCTTACTCCTTTTTCATTAAATTCTACAGTTAATTGTCCATTTGACTCTTAAGTCCATGTTTTAATTATAAAGGGGTTACAAATTGCCAAGCATCAAATTATCTCATCCTTAAAAGTTTTGCCCTTCTAGCTTGCACAGTTTTTTTTTTTTTTTGGGAATTTAGCTCGCTCTTTAGTCTTTATCCTATCCCTTCTTTTGGATTTACTCCCTCCGATCTTATTTATAAAACACATTTTAAAAATAATTTTTTATCTAAAATATAAGACAATTGATAATAATTAAATTACTTTTTTTAATTTTATCCTTTATTGATTAGTATGAAAGTATTTAATATAATTATATTATTGTATTATTAATTAAAGTTAAGGATAAAAATAAAAATACATCTCATTTTTTTATCATAACAAAAAAGAAGTTAATTTTTATTAAAATGTGTAAAATAGTTGAAAGTGTCCTATATTATAATTTTGTAGGTTTTATTTTGATCCATTAACTTTTTTTAGTTTCTCTTTTCTTAATCCTTTATCTTTCAAAAGATCATCAAAAGTTTTCCTATTCCTAACAATGTTGATGATATTAACAGAAAATGTTGACAGAATATTATATTAAATACGACAAAAGTAGCATCAAATATCTATATATTTATCAAACTCAATCTGAAAAAAAAAAAGATTCATATCTTTCTCTCGTGAAAAATAAATTATACCTTTTATAACTCATGAATTAGATTAAGCATCATCAGATTCTTACATATTAATATCCCAGTTACGTATTGATTTATTTTTCGAAAAAATTAGTTGATGTTACGTTGTAGTTCCGATAAAAAACAAAAACAGAGGAACCCAAAGCTTTATAACTGATGGCGGTAGCAATGGATAAACTTTGATTTTGATAATATTTTAAAGTTGAAAGGATTACATTGAAACCAAATGAGGCCAAGGACCAAAGTAAAAAACCCCAGTAAAAGTTAAGGATTAAAGTATAATTTTAATAAAATAAAAAAAAATGAACATGCTTTGCCTTGACAGGTCCGATTTCATATGACTTTCTGATAAATAGGGCCTGGAAATTTTTAAATTTTGATTGGCGAAATGTTATTTCAAAATTTCAATAATTTTGACAATTATTTAAACAATTTTGAAGGTTAAAAGAACTTTCATTTTAGAAGTTTATCAACAACAAAAAAACTTACTCTCTCCATTCAATAATATAAAGCATTTTTAACGTAATCTCACCATTAATAAAATAGTTATTTATCTTCAAAATAATCTTATCTTTCCATATTTGGCCCTATTTAATAGAATATTTCATCCTAAAATAAATATAAAGTAATTTATTTAATAGGGATACTTTAAAAAAAAGTAATAATTATCTCTTAAAAGATTAAAAATACTTTACATTTTTTAACATTTAACTCCTAAAAAATGCTTTATATTTTTAAACGGAGGGAGTCTATCCTAAACCTTCGATTAGAGTAATTTTTCCCCTTACACTATATAAGTGTTAAGGAACACCTTAAAGATATTCTCATTAAGTGGCAAGTAGAACTCTATGTAGACATTTTAAATATGCAACTAAATATTTATAAGTAGTAGAGTGACCTTGTTATTATGATCTACAAAAATTTAGTCCAAGACATTTCCATTTGTTCCTCTCATGTTAGAAATATGGGATACCAATTTATTTTAAAACATTTGTATTAAAGTTGAAAAAACAACATTTCAATTCAAAGATTAGAGGATGCACCATGGTACAAGTATTATGCATTGCGGCACATTACATAGAATTGACAAACCCATTGCCATTATTTCATAGCAACATGGGCAAATTTCCTACATGCCTTGAATCCCCATCCAATGTCTAATTAAGGTACTTTATGAGTCTATAGAAAGCTCCTTCAGAGCTTTATCTAACAGAACTAGTTTTACTCACAATTAATATCTCCATCAAAAGTTAGAAACATATTTGCAAACTCACTCCTTTTTTACTTTTAAAACCTAACTAGGGTGTCTAATTTCCTTTCCAATTGCCAAGAGCTCACAATTACCACTAGATCATATTTAACAGACTATAGGACATTGTACAATACACCATAACATTCACCATACACACATATCACATTTTTAATACTCAACCCTTTGATCATAAAAATAGAAGGAGGAGTCAATTTCACATTAAATATAAGTATACTTCTTTATAGTTGATTTCATCATTAATATTATACTTGCACTAATATTTAATCCCTATCTAAATATCACAACCAAACATAAATACAACCTAAAGCCTAAAATATAACATCTAATAACAACAATAATAGTGCAAATAAGTCACAAAAAGAATGCAACACCTAGTTGGTATTATCAAATTAAAATATACCTAACAAATCAAAATATAGGCCTATAGTTAGGAACCAATGTCCTAGGCCTCTAGTGCTTTTCTCCTATCTTGACTCGAGCTAACTCCTATAAATATTAAAAAGATAAGCGTAAATATAACCACTCATTGACCAAGGCATAACTTACTTGGATTAATGCATGCCAATTAATTATAAAAATGTAAGTGGCAAAACAATACTTCCCCATATTTATACTCTTATTTTAAACATTATCCCTAACCACAACACTAACAATTATATGGCTAAGCCTTATCATTTCTTATATTCACTATTAATACACACATGAATTAATAGAATCACATTATACAAGGGATAACATATTAATACTCATATGCCCCTATTAATGTTATGTAAAGCCACAATTATAACAACCATGTGACCATGAAATTATATGTATGATTAATGATATTCTTATATCTTTTTGATACCTATGACATGAAACCATAGGCTATTATAAGAGATTTATCCATATGATCGGACTACCCAAGCTTTTACTTGTGAGGAGTTACTCATTCAAGATTACTACACTCATATGTGGATCACGGTTTCTTCCAAATCTCATGCTATAGGGTGTCGTGAACTTAAGCTTGCTTCCTTATTAAACAAGTGAAAAGTAGTTTAGTTCAAATCCCTTATTGAATAAGTAGGACACTATAAATAAATAGGCAAGTCATTGAGCTCCAAATGGCAGCTATTATCACATAGATTTAAAAATTTCCACCCTTTTTCTTAGGTGAACCCCCGCCACAATGATCATGCAATGTATAAATGCTTAATTCATAGCATGCATCTAATCATCATAACTAGTATGCAATGAATCATCATCATTTTCATCATAAAACATCTACTTATGCTTCTCACACACAATTAGCACATAACTCTACAATAACTTACCATTTTTGCCACATAACTCCATATAACTCAACAACTCACAATCATTTCATGTACTCATTCAATATATGAAATGAAGTGCAAGTTTTGTTTTAATAAATCTATTATCACCACTATTATCCCAGTTGCATGTTCACACATACACTTATCTTTTCAATAACTCATAAATCATAATTTATGATTTTTCAAATACTTCATACCACACTTGCATAAAAATAATTACACATATCTCAACAATAGTTTATAAAATCACATAACTAATTAACACACAAAAATAAAAATAAAATTTTTTCTAGTTATTTTAAACCTTTAAATGTAACCTCCCTGAGATTAAATCACAAATTAACTCCAAATCATAGTTATCCGAGGTTTTAAAAGAAGAATTTCTCAAAAATACATATGTTTCTATTTGCACAAGTATTTTGGCCCTATCCACGGGTTCACAACAAAAACTCACTAATCTAGGATACAAAATACACTAATTAAATACAGAATCATGCAAATAGTGCACCAAACATGACAATTAATCCTAATTGGCAAAGGTACTAACAAATACACATGTAAATAGCAAAAAAGAAGCATATAGAAGATTTACTCCACTAATCCTAAAGTGTATACATACATATACATAGGTAAATCAACTTTAGCTATTGAGTTTTTCGCCACTTCACTTCTTCATCTTCGTACACACACACACACATATTTATGTTGAATAGTAATAATAACAATCATGCGCCCTTAACACGTGCTGGACCACACTAACAACCATATAGCCGGACTTATATGCATGATCATATACCAACCTTATATTCTCCTATTACCTCCGACATGAAACCGGTGGCTATCACATGGCTACGTCCTTCATTGACTAACCCAACCTTTCACTTGTGAGAAGCTACTAGGCCAGGGTTAACTCACTCACTTATATAATCCGGTTTCCTTCAATACTAACAACCATGAGGTGTTGTACCCCTAATCTAGTATTTTCATGAATCGGTGGAGACTAGTTAGGTTTGAGTCTCTCGTAGAATAAGTGGGACAATTCCGAATCAACTATGGGACAAGGCTACCTCTCGATTCTAACAGTCGGTGCCAAGGTTAGTTTTCAATTTCAACAGTTACTGCCAATACCACATGGATTTCAACCAATTTACTCCTCTCCTTAGGCGAACTCCTACCAATGATTATGCTCTGCACATTTCACACATAATATGCACTTTAACAATTATTTTTCAACACATAAACTCACATAACATAAATACTTCACAATTTAACACATAATTCATCACAATTCTCCACTCATAGTATTAAATCACAAGTAATTTCACAAAAACATTAAGGGTGGTAGAAACAAGGTTTTCTCTTTTCCAAAACCATTTCACAATCAAGTATTTGCCAATATGCATCATTAATTTAACTCACAAATCACATTTTACAACATAATTAACATTCAACTATAAAAATTAAATTTCTCCCAGTTACCTCAAACTTTTGAGAGGTTAAAGATTTATCCCTCACTATATTAACTTCCCCAAGCTTTAATGGGCTCAAATGGTGCCAAACCAAACCTCTCCACAACCATATCATAAGGATATCATCATTACTTAACTCTTGAACACAAAATTCTACAAACACTATTTTAACTGACTCATAATCAATAACCATTCATACCCAATAGGCTCATTAGATTTCATTAATACACATTATCATTAATAACACTTCAAACCATTATTAATGCACATTAACCTCTCCCAACTACCTCATAAATATAAATTTTAGATATTAAATGCTCCTATAGACCAACAACTTTTAAAATCATCAATGTGGTGTTCTAAAACATTAAATTACTCCCATCTAACTTATTTTAACCAATGGAATTAGACCCATACTCTTATAGACCGAAAATCCATCTCCCAACGCAAACCCTACCATAAACAATCATGAATGAGGGAAAGAAAGGAAGAAGAAAGCACCATAATTTTACCTTGGGTGTTTGAAAGCTCCAATCTATCAACAATAGGACCAAATGTTGTGCCTTAGCAGAGCCAAAACTGAGCTCTTCTTTTTCTTCCTATTTCTTTCTTCTGTTTTCATGCAAAAATGAATTAGATATATCTAATTTTTAGCCGTGCGCCGCGACGCACGCTGCCCTCCACCGTGGCATATGGTACAGAGGAGCCTATTACATTTGAATTGTTTTCGTGCATCGTGACAGACCAACCACGTGCTGCAACGTGTGTACAGAACACAACTCTTCACTTTTTTGTCCTTTTTTCTTGCTTGGGTGGCCCACTATCAATCCGAACCCACTTCTAGGGCTGAAATTACAACAATTTATGCCAAGTTAAGCTCTTCTGGCCACATACCTCATTAACTCACTAACTATCCTAATTAAGTTAATAAATTAGGGTTAAATTTTTTACATGTTACATTGAAAGGTCAAAGGTTTTGTCCCTCAAGACAAATACTTCTAAAACTTTACTCAATTTGAATGGTGCCGAAGATGGTTAATCTACAATTTAACACACTAATAATCATTAATACCTTCATTAATGAAATTACAACTCTCTAACTCTACACCTTTAAACCCTTAAAATTTTAATTTCTCACATATAAGTATACCTATAAGATTTGTTAACTTCCTTTCACTCACACTAGCTCCATTAAACTTTCAAACCACCATTAATGACATTTAAACACTCCCAACTACTCATTTATGAAAAAATTTTGACCATTAATAGCCTTCAACCACCCAAAACTTGTAAATTTGTAAAGTCATAAATACTAGGTTTAAATAACCTAAATAACTCTCGTTAACTTTATTTTAGTTAATGAATTTGAACACATAACCTTTATGGACTGAAAATCATCTTCCTAAGCAAACCTTAGCTTTAATATCTATAAAAGATTGAAGAGTAAGGGGGGAGGAAGCTCAAGAGACTTACCTATATAGGTTAAAGGCTTTAAAATCTCTTATAAGATCATGTCCGGCAAAACTCTTGAGCTTCTCCTTCATTCTCTTAGTCATTTCTCTCCTCCTTCTCTATTTTCTTGAGTTGAGATGCATGTTCTATATATGAGTTTTTGGTCATTTGTCATGGTGCTTGACACACGTGCCATAACATGTGGCATAGAGAGTTCAACCTTATATCTTTAGGACCCATGCGTTGTGATGCATGTCACATGCATTGTGGCATGTGGTACAGAGAGCAATCCTCATGTATTTTTGACCTATGAGTCACGGTGACTACTGTATGTGTTGCAGCATGTGGTGCATAGTTAGCTCTTCATGTTCTCTTCCTATTTGAAGGCCCCAATTCTGCTCTGGTTTTGATTCTTAAGATGTAATCACAACTAAATAAATCGATTAATGCTCTCTAATTAATCACATACTAATAACTACATTAATTTACTTAATTACCTTTGATTAGTTTAATTAAATAGAGGCTAAATTTTTAGAATATTTTTGCAACATAGTTCATTTCATCTTTTTCTTTTTCTGGGATTACAAAGGCAAGCCAAAGCTTGAAGAAACTAAAAGTTACAAACTAGAGATCTTTACATGACAGCAAAACAAACTATTACTAAGCATTCCTCTAGTCCTCAAGAAACCTGTTCAAACATCCAGCAGGGACATTCGGGATCAAGAACAAATCAGAACTAACCTGGTAAGCTCTCTTAGCCATAAAGTCCGTACATAGTATGTGTTCCTGACTAGTATAACATAAAGAAGCATCCCAACCTTCGTATAGCATTTCTCGAATCTCTAGTAAAAGTATTTTTAAAGGAAGTTCTAGCAAAGTATTATGGCTCAATAAATTTATAGTATTCAAAAAATTTGAGTAAATCTAGATTTTAGATAGCTTAAGCTACTTAGAAATCAACAGACCCACTTCAATTGCTATCAATTCAACTTTAATAGGGGAGCTGAACTTCAAGTCTTATTGAAAGCCCATTATCCATTCTCCCTTGTGGTTTCTTAATATGCCACCACAAGCTACATGATGGTTACATTGGACTAAACCATCAATATCTACACAAATATAATTCAATTGAGGTGTTGTCCAGCTTGTTCCAGAGGATGATAAACATGAAAAATTTGGTGCTTGAGTTCATTATTAACAATCAACTCCATGAGAAGAAATTTGCACTTATGGACAATATCAGTTTTAGTAAAAGTAGAGCTTTTAAATATTATTTTGCAGTGTGACATCCAAAGGGTCTAACAAATTATCGTGAACACTCTTATCTAGGTCCATGCTTTGAAATTCTCCTTAGTTGGGTGATGACTTGAGTTCCATTATAGCCATACCTATAAATTGCTAGTGAAAAAACTAGAGAAAGTGTCAGTATTCAAAATATTAATCCATACTTTTTTAGCTCTCTTATAGTCTCTCAAGATATGTAAGATAGATTCCTCATTGTTATACTCAAAGGGACAAAGATTAATGTTTGACAATCCTCTTTTAGCTTTGAGTAAGTTTATTATCAATCTGTCATAGGAAACTTGCCACATGAAGAATTTGACTTTTTTAGGGATTTTCCACTTCCATAGCTTGCACCATATTGAGGACACCCTCTTATCTCCATGACGAAAGAGGGAGTCATAAGCACTCTTAAGTGTAAACTGGCCATCCCTTGAATGACACCAGCATATGCCATCTTTTTCATTTGAGATAGGCAGTTGAATCTTTAATAAGAGAGAGGTCACCCAATATGGTAGGATCTTTCTCTATCTCTGTACGTTCCAATAACCACTAGGTAGGACATGCTCTCGGACACTATCATGGGGGTTGATTAGGTCAGATTGTGTAGCATACTTAATGAGCAGTTTATCTAAAGGACTCCAGTAATCCCGCTAAAACTTTGTTGATCTACCATTATTGATCTTCTTCCCAAGTCTCTTCTCAAAAGTATCCCATACTTCAAAAATAGACCTCCATATAAGAGAAGTGTTTCTAAATCTTCTAACCCTAGGAATAGGAGAACCCCACATTTGTATTTTTCTTTCAAATACTATACCCATAATGCCTCAGGTTTCTTTATCATACCCCAACAGAGTTTCATTATGAAGGCCACATTCTGCTATCTTAAATTCTTAATGCCAGGCCCATCTTCTTTCTTAGACTTAGTGACTTGTTCCTAAGCTATAAGATACATCTTCTTGATTTCTTCATCTTGACTCCATAGGAAACTTCTATTAAGCTTTTCAAGATCATGAATAATACCCTCAGGAAGCAAAATTAATTGCATATGGTAGTTAGGTAGAGTTAAGAGAATTGCTTTAATAAGAACTGTTTGACCAAATATAGTCAATAATTCATTCTCCAAGGTGAGAGGTGTTGTTTTTCCTTTTAGAAAATTGAGCTGAAGATTGAGTTTGTGATATGTGAATGTATCAGAGGGATCCCTAGATACTTCCCTAAATCAATTGTAACTTCAATACCCAAAGCTTGACTAAGTTCCAGCCTTCAATTAATATGAATGTTTCTCGAGCAAAACATTTTACATTTCTCTAAATTAATTCTGTGGCCTGATGTAACACAAAACTTCTGCATGATTCTCTTGACAACCCTCATTTGTTGTAACGAGGCCTCCGTAAAGAGTATAAGATCATTAAAGAAAAAGAGGTGAGATATGCATGGGCCTTGAGTTCTAAATCTAAAAGGCTTCTATCAGTTTGCATCACACTCTTTTTTAATTAGCTGGCCAAGTCGTTCCATGCATAGTATAAAGATATATGGACTTAGTGGGCCTCCCTGACCGATGCCTTTAGAAAGATAGAAGTTTGGACCATCTTCCCCATTTTATAACACTCGCATAGAAGTTGTACTAATACAAGCCATGATTAGATTAACAAAGTGGT
The DNA here is from genome assembly GCF_029017545.1 of Prosopis cineraria. NCBI lineage: Eukaryota > Viridiplantae > Streptophyta > Magnoliopsida > Fabales > Fabaceae > Prosopis > Prosopis cineraria. Next base: position 34,599,116 of record NW_026555343.1, read on the forward strand.
GTCCCAAACTAATTTGAACTAGAGTATCTTGGATGAACTTCTAATCTAGTTAGTCATACGCTTTTTCCATATCAACCTTTATTGCCACAAACCCCTTTTTTCATTTGCTTATTGTCATCATATGAATAACTTCCTAAGAAATAATGATATTATTACAGCCAGTTCTGTTTGATATAAAGCTACATTGTTCCTGAGTAACCAAATCATTCATCACAACCTTCAATCGATTAGCTAGAAGTTTTGTAATTATTTTAAAACTCACATTGCAAAGAGAGATGGTGAGAAACTCTTTTAGAGATGTAGGATGATCAACTTTTGGTATAAGAACAATCTTAGCTTGGTTAACTTCCTTAACTATTAAAGGGTTTAAGAAGAAATCTTAAACCAAATCAAAGATTTTATGGCCAATTAAATTCCATTGAGTCTGACAAAAATTTGCATGCAAACCATCTGGCCCTAGAGCCTTAAAAGCACTAATAGAAAAGGCAGTAGTATTTTTGACTTCAATAGGGTCAACCCTTCTTTGAATCCAATCTAACTCTCTTTATGAAATACTTGGGAAAGTTGATAGTCATTCAGCATTAGTAGTAAACTCTGGATCCTTAGTGTATAGTTGTTGAAAATATTGACATGCCATATTCTTTAATTTTGTTAAGTCATGTACCCAGTTGCCATAAGAATCTTTGAGAGCTGAAATTTTTTTCCTTTTGTGATTAGAGATTGTGGATGTATGGAAAAATTTTGTATTCTTGTCCCCAAGTTGCAGCCACTTACACCTAGATTTTTGGAACCAAAATAATTCTTCTTGAGCTGTTACTTTATGATAATCTCACCAGAGTTGGGCTTCAAGGTGTTTGAGACTTGATCGGAATTGGGAAAGGTTTCTCTTCTTAATCCCTTTGATTTTGCAAATAATTTCCTTCTTTTTATAAGTAAAGTTCCCTACTTGGTTTCTATTCTATGCCTCTACTAATTGTTGGAAATGAAGGACACCACTTATCCAATCTATATTCTCCTAAGAATCATGAACCACATCTTTAAAGGAGGCTTTCAAAGACCATGCAGCTAAGTAGGTAAAACGGCGAGTGAGCCTAGGTGAAGGAGTATTACCATATGAGTTTACCATAATGACTCTATGGTCAGAGTTAAACTTCAGTTCATGTATGACCTTAGATGACGGAAAGATGGACTCCCAGTAAAAATTATGGAACACCCAGTCTAGTCTTTCATGAACATTATGCCACTCCCAAGTAAAATAGTTCCCTTTAAAGGGAGGATATAAGAGTCCAATGCTCATGATATAGTTTACAAGATCTTGTATAGGTTTCATGAGTGGTGGTACACCTCCTTCTTTATCACTTGTGTGCAAATATGAGTTAAAATCCCCAAGGACCAACCAAGGGGTTGTCATATTAAGTGCCAAGTGTTTAAGGGATTACCATAAGATAGTTTTATGACTTGCTCTAGTTTCTTCATAGATAAACAAGACAAAAAAATCTCTATTATTCTGAAGATTAAAGATTTTACAATAGAGGAGTTGAGTATTTGAAAACATGTAGTCCACTTTGTAGTTACACATATTCAACAAAACCCATATTCCTCTAGAAAATCTATCTTCCTTAACCCAAATCCAGTGGCTGAAACCCAACTTTTTAACAATGCTATCCGCACGACCACCACTTACACGTGGTTCCAATAAACATAAAACATCAATTTTGCATCTATTAAGAATACCTTTAACAGTGATGGGGAAGGCATGGCCACTGACTCCCCTACAATTCCAGGATGCTATAATCATAATAAAATCCTTAGGGAAGAAATCCAAAAAGAACTTACCGATCTTCCACTGTAGAGGTGCAAGGCATCATATTCTCTTCCTGTGTCTCAGCCACTAAAGAGCCAATCTCCTTAATAAATTCATTTATGTCATCGAACTCCACATCATGAGGATCTGGCAGTTTGGGATGCATAAGTTAAGAAGAGTTGACTCTGCTTAAATGTCCAGTTACTACTGCCTTATTATGTCCTGATCTAATTGAGGCATGTGTTCTGCATTAATTTCCCTTGAAGTTAATTCTACACCTTTAATTTTACACTGGACCAATTGATCCAAATTGCCACTAACCACAACATGACTTCTAAGCCCTTTACTTTTGGACTTATCTTTGACATCTTGATCTAATACAAGAGGGCCCAGTTCCAGAGTGTACATTCTATGCATGGTTCTTGGGTTCAAGCCCAGAGTTCGGCCTATGTGTGTTAGGCTGAGTATTTTCTTTTCCTTTTGATTTATAAGTTACTCCACTCTTGCTACCTTCTAGCTTCTCAATTCTAGTTTTTTTGCCGCTAGTCCTACTGGCTTTTTTAGCTCCTATTTCTCCCTTGTCAAATCAAGTAATCGCATTTCCTCTCATGTCAGAGTGTCCAGGTTCTATACTTTGGCATAAACCCCTTCCTTGTGTCAGTTGGTCATCTTCTTTTAGGTCCTTTATTATAGCAAACTGTGATTTCTAAACAAAATAAGCCTATTTTCTATCTTCTTTTTACTGTAAGCTTATCTGCCTTCTTTAACTTTTAGACTTGTCCATTCTCCTTGGGAAGCGAGGTGTTGTGAAACCCGGTTTGATCATCCCGAAATATTATTTTTTCTAGCATCTGTACTCATGTTCGTCGGAGTTGTTACAATCAACGTTGATTTCTCAAATGGAGTCCCATTTCAGCTAAATGCTTGAGCTGTATTTTTAGGGGCATGCTTCCCTACGATGTTTAAATCTCCTGCAAGAAAAGCAAACAAGGCCTAATCCCTCATATTCAATATTAAACACCTCTCTAGCAGTGATCACGTGAGGAACAAGTGGTTTTTGGGGATCTAACTCAATGTATATTCTCACAAACCTCCCTTGTTCAATCTTTGCGTCCTTTGCTTGAAAGTTAGCTAGAGTGTTGGGGTCAACTTTCAAGGTTCTTCTAATTCTATCTCTAAGTCTTGCTATGAAGTGGCTGTTATAACAGTGTATAGGAATATTTGGTATTCTAACCCACGTAGCTATACGACCCAAAGGATTTTTATAAGGATTAAAGTATGGTATCCATCTTTAAACCAGCAAACACTGTTGCTTAATAACCTAAGGCCCTTTATATAAAACTTTTCTGTATTGATGCTTCTAGTTTTTCATTTTGTTAAACCTCACTGTAAAATAATTGTTTGGTAAGTCAATCAGTTCGAAGCTAGAAAATCCCCAGAAGTTGCTATGCCAATTTTTCAGCCTGTACACATTAAACTTCTTGCCTACTATAGTCAGAACAAGAGCATAATTCCATGGTTGGCACTACTCATTAAATTCTTCTTGGGAAATCGGTATTACTGGATAAATCTCCATGAGCTTCTTTACTTCTTCTAATGGTTCTAGTAACTTCCAAGATATATCTTGATCGTCGTTAAAAAGTTTAGCTTCTTCTATCAGATAACCATTGTGAGCCACCCTATTGAAGTTCATCAACAATTCTCTATACGATACCATTGGTTTTTTCTTACACTCTTTCAACACATCTGTGTCCTTCTTCTTGCCAACCTTATTACTTTCTTCAGCACCTTTTTCGTCCATAAGGTCATTTATAATGGCTTGAGGTACTTCCTGCACTTTCTTCTTCTTATGACCATCATTTTCCTCTTGAGAAGGCCTGTCCGGCGGTATTTTTCGGTGGCCAAGATCAGTCATGGTGTTAGTGCACGTATCTCGACAGAGAGGGACTAGTGATTTTAAACACTCATTGAATTATTGAAAATACATAGTTCATTTCATCTTTAATGTGACCACCACCGTTAATATTGGTTCTAAGCATTTTTAACAAAACATGAATAAAAAAGTTATATCATCCATCACATTCAATTAAAGTTATGTTTCAGGCAAATTGAGCTTACTTGAGTTAGGTTTAATTTGAATTGGACTTAAACTATTGAAGAAAAAAGTTATATTGTTAAGTTAGATCCTAATACTTTGAGTTTTCAGATTTATTCGAAGTGGTCTAAATATTCAAATTATAAGAAATTATTTTTGTTTCTATTTTCATAAATATGGTAGCTTTGAAAATATCTCAAATTTTAAAATTGACAAGGTTTTTATAAAAAAACTGAAAAGAAAATGATTTTTGAAATAAACAGCACTCCTCATTCTAAATATAGAAACTATAGTTTGTTTTGATTTTAATTAAAGACCTCACTTTCTTTTAACTCCCAAATTTATATTTTTTCTCCTGAGTATTCTTGTTGATCGCACACTTTAATATAAAGATAGATTTCCGTGCATATGATTAATAAGGAAGAATATTTTAAAAAAATAACTCACATATTTATAAATAATTAATTTAGCTAATTTTTTAATCCATATAAATTCATTACTGTTCCTTCTCAATATTATAAGAGACTTTTTTTAAAATATCATGTTTAAAAATATAAAATATTTTGAGCCTTTTAATGTGAAATAATAAGTTTTTTGTAAAAATACCCTTAATTTGGGTGTATTAATTAATAAATTTTTTAAATTGAAACACTTTGTTAAATAAAGATCAATAATTATGAAAAATTTTAATTTTAATTTTGATTATTAACTTATTAACGATGCAAACAAATAAAAACTGTCTCGTAAATTTAAAGGGAGATTATTAATGAAAGAGTTCTAAAAGATTCAAAATTTAATGCCAGGCAAGGATTGTGTCAGACATTTCTGTAAATATTAAATTTTTTTAGAGTCTTAATATTCTCCCTAAATGAAAATAGTGATTAGCTTACCGAAAAGATTAAGTTTTGCAGAAAGAACTAGTCCTGAAGAAACCATGATCAAATGGTTTAAACAAAATTTTCTGTAACAAGAAAATATCATTAGCAGTTAAAAAAAAATAAAAAAGAAAAAATAGTGATGATACTGATTAGCTTGCTGGGTCAGGCAGTAAATTCAATTTCTATTTCTTTTTCCAATAGCCAGCGTCACGAAGTCCTTTCAGCTTATCAAACGCTCCGATCAAGGCGAGCCATTGTGCTGCAAGAAGAAGCATTGTGCCAAGAGTGCTGTTTCCACGGCTACTGACGAAGCTTTGGACGGCGACAGACACTATCCACCGTTATCCGCGACGTTCGAAAGTACGGCGTTTTCTTCTCCATTTTTTCTGAACATGTCGACGGAACCTTACTTTTGTTTGTGATGTAAGGTGCAAAATTATTGTTTCTCTGTTAAAAAAAAAAAAAGTCGACGGAACTTTGCATTTAGCAGTATAATGTTTTGAGTTTCAGTTTCAACTTTTCATTTATCGTAAGAAAAATTTCTCCTTGTGATCAAATGGAAGGGCCTTATAAAATTTGTAAGATAAGTTGCTTATTTTGCAAGTTTTCTTATTGATTTTGCAACCTTTCTTGCTTAGTTTTTAAGGATTTCGTACTCCTTGCAATTTGCACGTTTCATGAGAATCTAAGATTGAGGTTGCTTATCTTGTAAGTCTTGCTGATTTTACAACTTTTCTAGCTTGATTTTCCAATGTTTTCCATTTGGTCTTTCATATAGAATATTTCTCTCATTTGGTCTTGGCAAGAAATTTTCCCTTTATTATATTTGTCATTTTCGACCTCACCTCTTATTCATTGTTATCATCGGCGTCTCCCTGTGGTATCTTTGGCCTCAGCATAAGTACTTTCAAAATTTCTAATTAAAGATATTAAACTTACACATAATGATGCTGCGGCAACCTTTCGAAGTGCAGCAACAAAAAGACGACTTGGTGTTTGGTGGATTCAAAAGGAACTACAGCTGTTGATAGTTAATGAATGTTAACCGGATCTTTTGTTTGTCCAATGTCTTGTTCAAACATCAACTTATCTTATTTCTTTACTTTGCAGTATATATTTCGAAATACAACAACTTTTTGGACTGGTTTATGGTTTTGGGTTCACAATGCTGTTTTGTGATATATGCTTTGAAGTGTGGAAGTTATTATTATTTCTGGCACTGGCATTTAATGAAATTTATCAGCAGACAACAGGGATGCATTTTGAAATCCCATGTTATTCATGCCGTTTGTCTTAAGGATGCAAGAATTCATCATAATTTAAGGATTTTTTATATAATATACCGTCGTCATTTCAGATGAGCTATTTCATAGATTTAGCCTTACGATGATACATACATACATACATACATTTTACGAAGAAAGAAAAAAGAACCTACAGTTTGTATTTTGTGAGTTTTAAAATTGATATGCATAAACATCTTGCGCAAGCTAGGGATATTGAGTGGTGGTAAATAATAACAACTTATCAATCTGTAACTGTACATTTAAAAGGGCAACAAAGATATCTCAATTATTGGTGGTCACAATTTGATACTTTTTGGATTTAATCTTATTTTATTGTCGCTACCAAAAAAAGAAAAAGAAAAAGCACTGATAATATTATTTTGTAAAAGCATTTTATGTATATGTTGCGAGCGCTGCCAGTAGAAAACTAATATTTGCATGTAATGACATTTAGAATTTATAATTTAGTTTTCAAGTGAAATTCTTTCATGCAACGAATTTTATTAGACTGATATGTGAACGTGTGTATCATTCTAATTGGACAAGTAATGTTATTGTCCAAAAAAGAAGAATAAAGTTTTTGGTATCCACCGGCACTTTTCATCTCATTCTTGTTTATATATGTTTGCATGTTCAATTCTATGTTGCTAAGTGGTATTTTTTCTAGTTTTGGCTTTGATAATTTTTGAAACTTCCCTCCAGCAAATTATACACAACCTTTGTTCCTTGATTTGGATTGATTTTAGCATTTGTTTAGAGAGCCCAGATGGACTTTAGCTCTGAAGAGTCGGATATCAGTGAATCTGAGATTGATTACTACAAGGAGAAGCCATATGAAAAATTAAGGGCTGGGAACTATAAAGTAAAAAATTTAAATGGCACTCTCAGATGTCCTTTCTGTGCTGGAAAGAAAAAGCAAGATTACAAGTACAAAGACTTGCTGCAACATGCATCTGGAGTGAGTAAGGGTTCTGCCAACAGAAGTGCAAAACAAAAGGCTAACCACCTTGCTCTGGCAGAGTTTTTGGTGACTGATTTATCTGGTGAAGCAGAGCAAGTCCAAATGCCACCCTTACCACAACCGGTCAGTCAATTTCAGCTAGATGATCTTTATGTCTGGCCATGGACTGGAATAATGGTCAACATACAGGACAAGAGTTTACATAATGCTGAGTATTGGCTGAAGCAATTGGCTAAATATGGGGCCTCAGATGTTCGTATTTTAAATGAAAATGATCAAACTGCTCAAGCTGTGGTGGCATTTAGTGATGATTGGAATGGTTTTTTCAATGCAAGCGATTTTGAGAAATCATTTGAAACGAAACATCATGGCAAAATGGATTGGAAGCTGCAAAGCATGCAGCCAGTCTCAAGCATTTATGGGTGGATTGCACGGGAAGATGATTATCGTTGTGAGGGGCCAATAGGGAAATACCTGCGCAAGAAAGGAAGCTTAAAAAGGGTCTCAGATATTGTCCAAGAAGCATCTAAAAGCAGACATGCTGATGTGGCAAACCTAGCGAATATAATTGATATGACAAATGAGAACCTCGCCAAAATGCAATACACTTACAATGAGAAGACTGTGTCACTAAGTAGGATGCTTGAAGAGAAAGACCAGCTACATCATGCTTTTCTTGAAGGTTCGCGTACTTTCTTTTTGTAAAAATTTTTTGTGCCTGTATGTGATATAATAGGTTCCAATTGACTATATACTATTTTGATAGCATTTTTATGTTCTTGTGTGAATCAAATTCATGTCAAAAGTTGCATGCAAGGTATTGATGCATATTCTTTTTTTGCTAGAATCAAGGAAAATGCAGCGGAGGGCACGGGAGGAGTTACAAAAGATATTGGATGAACAAGAAAAGTTAAACAGTGAATTAGAGGCACGAAAGCAGAAGCTTGATTTGTGGAGCAGAGATTTAAACAAAAGAGAGGCATCAACTTTGCAAGAGAGTCAGAAGCTTGAAGAAGACAAAAGGATGGTAATGAAATACCACAAGTTTTGTCTCATTATTCTGTTTTGATCACAATTTCTTACCCTTTTACTAGCTTATCAATAGCCATCCATTTAAAATTGTTTGGTTCTTTTTGGTTTTTGGTCTGTTACTAAAATCACTGGTTGCTGTTTTTTGGGGCCGAAGCCCTTTCTCGGCCTTTTTTCTTATCCAACTATTCCATTAAACCAATCCCCAAAGCTGAGAGTTTTCCCCGTTTATGAACTGGACCTATAATTTGTTCATTTTCAGAGAATGGATATGCAAAAATTAATGTAGTTTCACATACAAGTGATTATAAAAAATAACTAGTATTTTTATTTTATGTGAACCATCTTAGCTCTCAAGGCACAATGAATTTTTTTTTTTAATATGGTATTGCTCTTTGAATCCATATGCAATGCCATATTAGATGTTTTATGTTTAATACCTCAATTTTCAAAGTGCATGCAAGTGTGGTGTTATTTCAAGTGAAATTGTTGGCATTTGTGATGTACTGCTACTAGATAATGATACAATCTATTTCTCCTTCCAGAAAGATCTGAGGAACGAATCCCTCCAAAAGGCTTCTGTGGAGCAGAAGAAAGCTGATGAGAATGTCTTAAGCCTTATTGAAGAGCAAAAGGTTTCCCTGCTTTATAATATCTAGAATGTGAAATTGGCATTTGCTGCTTATAACTCAATTCTTCTACACAATGAATGCTTTCTGCTAATTTGCATCTCAATGTTTTCAGAGAGAGAAAGAGGAGGCGTTGAGGAAGATAATTGAGTTGGAAAAGCAGCTTGATAAGAAGCTGCAGCTGGAAATGGAAATAGAAGATTTGAAGGGGAAATTACGAGTGATGAAGCATCTTGGAGATGATGATGCTGTCCAGAGGGAGATTAAAAAATTGAATGATGACTTGAAACGACAAGAAGATGAGCTGGATGATATGGAATCCATGTATCAAACTCTTGTTGTCAAGGACCGTCAGAGCAATGATGAACTACAAGAAGCTCGTAAAGAACTAATAGAAGTATGATTTCTTTTATTAGATGTTTATTCTTAATCCCTAAATTTGTTTTTTGTAGAAAACAAAGTTAAGGAAAAAAAAAAAAGATTCTTCATTATCTGGCTATATATTGGAATAAATGTCTGCTAAACATTTGGATTCATGCTATTCATGGATTTAGTGATGCACTTTTAGATGTGGTGTTTATGAGAGTGAGTGAAGGAGAAAGAGAATATATATATATATATATATATTACATTTCCAATTCTCAATAGAAATAGTAAGGAACAAATAATTCTGATATTATATGAAGTTAGTTGAGAAAGGGAGAGAGATGGACAGATCGTTCTTTTCTCTTCACTAACTACAGTATTTATTTTTGGTGAAAATGACATGATTCACGTTTTTCTGTTGTTATTTTTACTATTACTTGATTTCCTCCAATCAAATTGTTTTGGTTCAGGCATTAAAACAACTTTTTTTTTTTAGAGCAAGCAGGCATTAGAACAACTGACTAACTACTTTTGTTCGTAAAAGTCTTTCTCAAGCGTGAACCATATTTTCTTGAAGATTTTCTTCCTGTTTCTGTAACAATGAATAGCCATGACTAGGTAAGGATTATTTTGTCAGGAGAAGATTATGAACCCTAATGTCTCTTCTCTATACTTATGTTTCAGGGGTTAAAGAATATGCTAAACACCCGGACTAATATTGGGGTTAAGAGAATGGGAGAGCTTGATGAGAAGGTTTTTGTGAAAGTTTGCAAGAAAAAGTTCTCTCTCAAAGATTCTCAGACAAAGGGCGTTGAGCTCTGCTCCTTGTGGCAGGAGAACTTGAAGAATTCAGCATGGCATCCTTTTAAAGTGTTCCCTTCAGATCATGATCAAGCAGTGGTATGCTTAAGAAAACCACAATACTTGCTTTCCATGTGACTACTTCAATTATGCTTTACCCTAGTTTGCTTTGTATTTATTTAGTATGTGTGTGGTTTTACATTAGAAACCACCAAAACCATTTTGTACACGCACTAATATAAAACCAAACATGTTTTCATACATGAATAGAAAAAAGTGGCACACTTTACTGTGAATGACACTGATCTCTTTCTCTCGAAATTACACAGTTGGGATCTTAACATATATATGTATACGTGAGTGTTATAATTTTGCAGCTGAAATTTAGATTTACTTTCCCATCTATTTTAGAAATAACTATGTATATTGTCGATTGTAGTCCCAACATGCTCCCTTGCTCCTGTGCATGTTTCTTATTGTTCTTCTTTCTTTCTCCTTAGTTTCCGGTCAAGCTATTTGCATAATTACTTCCAGACCAGGTAAATAGATTGATATGGGAAACAAAATCAATGTTACATTGATGCAGGAATTAGTTGATGAAGATGATGAAAAGTTGCGAAATCTCAAGGAGGAATGGGGAGATGATATATATAGGGAGGTTGTTACAGCCTTGAAAGAATTAAATGAATATAATCCAAGTGGTAGGTATATTGTTCCTGAACTCTGGAACTTCAAGGAAAACAGGAAGGCTACAATGAAAGAGGTGATCAGTTACATTTTAGGGCAGATCAAGCAACTTAAGTGTAAGATGACCGCTTGAGGAGCGTAACAGCCCCCCTATATTATCCTAAGGTGAGAGGTTTTGTTTCATAACAATTCTATTTAGTTAGTGCAGTGAGTGGCTTATTCATAACCATGCCGGCCTTAGCTCGACCACTCTCTTAATTTTGGCTAAGTTAGTTGAACTTTCCAATTGTAGGCAAAGAAGTTAGAACACTTAGAACACAAGAAAGAGAGCTTGGGTGAGAAAACTTGAGAGCTTTTACTACTTGTTCGTTGGTTACAAATGAAGGGTGAGGGAGTATTTATAGACATCTCCTAACTTCTTAATGGATGTTGGAGATCAATTTGATCCAATGGTTTACATTGCTTGCCTATAATATTCTATGGAAATATCCAAGACATTATCCTAAATATTTAGAAGGAAAACTTTAGAATATATCAGAGAGAGATATTCCTAGAATTATCTAGACACTTCTAGCATTTTCCACACTAGTCTAGAGATATCTAAGTTTTTTGGTAGGGTACCATTTTGTTATTGAAGACTCCGTTGCTTTCTTGATTGCTTTGGATCATCCTAGTCTCCTCTAAATCATTCTAGAAGCTTCTAGAAACATCTTAACCTTGTGAATTTGCCAGTATTGTTACATCATGCTCATATTAGTGTCATGCCTTCAATGAACATAATTTGGCATTTGGTGTGCATTTACTGTGGATAAATGTTTAATTATTCCATGATATATTATTAAATTGGAAACTTAAAACTTGGCTTCATCTTTATGCACACATGACAATGTGTATATTTCTTATGGCAGGCATTTTTTAATAGTCATTCCTTGTGCATATCTTAATTATTTTGGAGGGACCACACTATAGGGCGTTTTCTTGAAATCCCCTTTGGCTCAAAACATAGGATATTGGGTAGGTTATATATACATGTATATATTTTTTAATTATACCCTTACTTTAGTATACTCTACAAACGTAATTAATGATAGTATTTTGAATGAGTCAAATGTTATATGTATTTCACTCAAGGGTATGATTGAAAATATGTGAAAATTTTTAGAAAATCAAGTTTTTAACTAGCTTTTTTTTTTAGAAACATAAATTAGTTAACAATAACTTATATTATGGTATGGAGAGAGAAATATTTAATACAAAGCATTAATCTATTGTAGAATTTGAATGTTGATTATGACATGATAAAGCTCCATAAAGGAACCGAGTTCATTACCAGGTTTATTTTTAAATACAGTTCTTGTTCCTTTTTTATTGTCTGCGGGTTCAATGTGTGCAGCAATTGAAGTTTGTTTGGTTAATTGTTGAATCATGATCGATATTAATTACTGTAAGCACATGATAGAATTGAGGTAATGATGACAGGCGTTAGTGGAAATGAAACGTTTTAGTCCTTAGATTTTCCTTTAATTATCAATTGGGTTCTTGTAGTTTGTTCATTACAATTACGTCCCTATAGTTTCACAATCCCTATAGTTTTGTAACTAGTTTTTATGGTTTGAAAATGGTGCAAGGAAAATGAAAACATTTCACTTTGGGGGAAAAAGATGTTCATATTTAGAACTTTTGTATTGTTATGAAACTAATGCCTTTTTCATGTCATTTCCCCTTATACCATTTTTTAAACCATGAGGACTACTTTTGTTTGATTATGAAATAATAGGGACACGGTTGATAGAATAAACAAATTACAATGACCAAATCGATAATTGAAAGAAAGTTTACAAACCAAAAGTAACATTTTCCTTATATTTTATTATGAATTTACTACATGATGCTGAAATTTAGATAATCAATCTTCCATAACTGAAATTTTAGTTGCAGGCTCATCAGGGGAGAATACGTGATACTTCAAGAGGAATATGGAAACAAACGAGTTGCTTCTTTATCTTGTGCTTGTATGAGTCACGAGAGCTTCAGTTAATGCTTGCTGTGTGCAAGACTTTCCTTAAAATTGTCGTTTGTAATGGATTCGAACATCTGTAGAAACCTTAAGTTTTAATTAGAACTTTAGTTGTCTGTTTTTGGTGATCAATATTATCTCCTTGGAGGTCTAGTTGCTTACTCAAGGATGCAGGAGGAAACTTACCTGAGGTTGTCATTATTCTTCACCCTTTTGGACTAATGTTTGCATGGTTGGCAAGAAGTGAAATGGTTAACTTTGAGTAAATTTTGTTGGTCAAATTTAACAAAAAAAATTGCGGTAAATATTTGCTGTGAATGGTATGTAATAACAAAAAAAAAAAAAAAGAAGGGAGAGTGACAAATAAATCTCACACAAATAGTTAAATGATAAAAGAGAGCCATGAAATATGGTAATTTTTTTGAAGTTTTTAGGGATTTATCTGACATAATTTTTTTATGCAAAATTACATTGGTGATCCTCTAGAAAATTATAGAAAAAAAATTAGTTGTCATTTGCTACTAACTTTTAATCATTTCCCCATTTGAATTATAGTCATTTTTCTATTTGGAGTAATCACTAATCCATAGAGTCTTGCACTTGATTAGGTTACTCAATTTTAGTTAATAACCTAATTAAAGTAGTTATTTTCTCATTTAAAGAAGTCACTAATTTAAATACCCTTGCACTCGATTGATTAAAAAAATTGTAGAAAGTTGTTATTTATTATTTAATTTTAGTCAATAACATAATCCAGAAGTTATTTAAATTGTCACTTACCTAGGAAGTGAACATAAGGTGAGCGCTGGCATATGTATGCTGGCAATTCTATGTGTATTTAGTTTTTAATTCATTTAAAAGATCCAACTATTTATTAAATTTGACAAAAATGTTTTCCAAATATGGTTTAAATGTGTTTTTAAGAGTTATCTAAATAGGTCCTCTTATCCTTACAAAACAATATGATTTAATAACATTACCAATACGAACATTTTCAATAAAAGAACACATGTGAATAATTAAAAAAAAAATTGTCGTGCACAATTTTTAATATACACTACCAAATGACACGCCCAGGCATGTATTGATACATGTGAGAGAGGGTTGTTTCTTTTTCCCTTACTTTTCTCTTTATCACCGTTAGATTAAAACTTCAATAGTTCTAATTTAATGTGTGATAAAATTATTATTTTAATTTTATATAAAAAAATATGTAAATAGATTTGAGCTATTAAAGTTTTATTTAAATAATTTAAAACTATAATATTTCATTTATATTTTTTATGAAAAATAATAATATAATTTTATCAAAAACTAAATTAATTTTCATTTAACGTTGATGATGGAAAAATGAGAAGAATGGAGAGCAAAGAAAAATGAGACACCCTCATCGGAGACAAACACTTCTAATATTGGAAAATCACCCTTCGCATTTATACACATGTACGCCATGTCATTCTTCCCGTCACAGTAGACTGTAGACTTCTCACTTCAACTTCTTCACATCAGCTGGACCACTACGACGACGTTCTGCCTTTTTTTATTTTTTTATTTTTGGTTTTCTGAAGAAAAGGGATGCTACATAGCTGGCAGGGACATTGTTGCTAGTAAATCAGGTGGTCGTGGGTGTCTGCCTTGAATTATTCATAATTAATCACTCTATCGAATTCGTTTTTTATACTTTCAACCAGAGAAAAATTTAAAAGAAAAAGAAAAAGAAAAAAGCGGTAACTCTTACTAATATATATATATATTGATGTTCCTTGTATGCTCCTGGAAATATCGAAGTTATTGTTCGTCAATGAAATGTGTTAGAAGGCAACAGGAATGCGTTTTAAAATCCTATATAAGCCTTATGGGTGCAATAATTCATCATGGCCAATTGTTTTTTTGATATTAGAAAAAATATAACTTTAAGTTTCAGTATTTTGCTTACATTTTGCTAGTGATCCTTGTATTTTTTTTTTTTTTTGATATTTTTGATCTTTGTACTTTTATTTTTTTATTGTTATAGGAACTTTGGAGGGATTTAAAACAATAAAAACTGAAAGTTCAGGGATCAAAAATACAAAAAAAAATAAATAAATAAATAAAGGGACTAATAGCAGAATGCAAGTAAAATATGGGGACAAGTTATGTTTTTCCTTGATATTATAATACAGCTTTGTCACGTCAGATGAGCAATTTCTTAGATAACACATATTTGATAATACATAAACATTTGGCATATTGCAAGCGATTTTGAGAAACCATTTGAAACAACACATAATATCAAAACATGAAGCCAGGCTCAAGCATTTGTAGATGGATTAATTGCGACGGGGGATGGTTTTCGTTGTGAGGGGCCAATAGTGAAATACATGCGCAAGAAAGGAACCTTAAAAGAGGTCTCAGATATTGTCCATGAAGCATCTAAAAGCAGACTTGCTGATGTGGCAAACCCAGCGAATATAATTGATGTGACAAATGAGAACCTCACTGAAAGACAATGCAAGTTCAATGAGAAGACTTTGTCACCGAGTGGGATTCTTGAGGAGAAAGAGCAGCTACAACATGCTCTTGTTGAAGGTTTGTCTACTTTCTGTTTGCAAAGATTTTGTCTTCTTGTAAGTACTATAAATGGTTCCAATAGACTATTTTACTATTTTGATATGCATTTTTATGTTCTTATGTGAATCAAATTAAATGTCAAAAGTTACATGCAAGATTCTGATGAATGACTTCTTCATATTTTGTCAGAAAGAGGGATAATACGTCAGGAGACATGGGAGGAGAGACAAAGGATGATGGATGAGCAACGAAACCTTAAGCAGAGAATTAGAGGCAAGAAAACCGAAGCTTGATCTGTGGAGCAGAGATTTAAACAAAAGAGAGGGTCAGCTCTTTGAAAGAAAGACAGAAGCTTGAAGAAGACAAAAGGATGGTGGTGATATGCCACATTTTTTGTCTCAGAAATTATTTTTTGAACATAATTTCTTACCCTTCTTATCTATGACCACCCAAGTAAAATTGTACGACAGTTCTTTTTCTCTGTTTGTTACTAGAATAATCAGTCACCACCAATCAGCCTTTTCCCGTTTGTGAACTGGACCTATAGATTGTTCACTGTTAGAACAGATAGATATACAACAATTAGTATAGTTTTATGGTGCTTATAAATAATAACTTGTATATCTATCATGAAACATCTTTGCTCTGAATTTTCAGGGGAACTCTTTCTCTGATATTGCTTTTCAAATCCATAAGAAATCCCATATTAGATGTTTAATATCTCAATTTCGTTTATTGTTGCAAGGGTGGTTCTATTTAATCTGAAACTATTGGCATTTGTGATGTACTTCTATGAAATGCTAATACAATCTCTTTCTCCTTCAAGAATGGTCTGAGGTATGAATCCCTCAATAAGGCTTCTGTGGAGTGGAACAAAGCTGATGCGGATGTCATAAGAATTATTGAAGAGAAAAAGGTTTACTTAGTTTATATTGTCTAGAATGTGAAATTTCATTGTAGCAGTCTAGCATTTGCTGATTATAACTCAATTCTTCTACAAATATGCATCTCTATGTTTTCAGGGAGAGAAAGAGGAGGCATGACATGATTCAGGTATTTCTGTTGTCATTTTGTTACATTACTTGATTTTCTCCAACCAAATTTATTTTGGTTCAGACATGACAACGACTAACTACTTTTACTTGTGAAAGTCATGCTCAACTGTGAACCATGTTTTCTTGAAAAGGATCATTGTGTTGTGTCTGGAGAAGGTTATGAACCCTAATGTTTCTCCTTTACAATTATGTTTCAGGAGTCAAAGAATATTCTAATTAACGCCCGAACTAATATTGGGATTAAGAGAATAGAACAGCTTGATGAGAATTGAGAAGGTCTTTGTGGAAGCTTGCTAGAAAAAGTTCTCTGCTGAATTGCTCAGATAGAGGGTGTTAAGCTATGCTCCTCGTGGCAACATAACTTGGAGGATTCAAGGTGGCACCCTTTTAAACTGATGAAGCAGAGGTATGCTTAAGAAAACCATAATACTAGCTTGCCATTTGCCTACTTTAATCATGCTTTACTACCCTGGGTTGTTTTGTCTATATTTAGTACGTGTTTGATTTCATGTTAAAAAATATCAAAACCATGGTTTTTGGTGATTTCCAACGTGAAACCGCCAAACATGTTTCTAGATGAATAAAAAGTGTGGCCTACTTATCTATTTCTCTGTTACACAGTTGAGATGTTAACATATACTATCCCTGATAAGTCACTTTCTATAAGGAAT
The DNA here is from genome assembly GCF_029017545.1 of Prosopis cineraria. Lineage (NCBI taxonomy): Eukaryota > Viridiplantae > Streptophyta > Magnoliopsida > Fabales > Fabaceae > Prosopis > Prosopis cineraria. The sequence goes on from NW_026555343.1 coordinate 34,615,945, forward strand.
TGATGGTCATCTTTGTAAATCACTTGGCATGAAATCATTAATTACTTTCTTCCAATTTTATCCTTTGACAAGTTCCTATGAGTAGAGTAAAATGTTATGTGTGAGAGAGTATATGTTAGGATCGGAGGGAGTATATGTATACTCCTTTGGTCCTATTTACAAGGAAGAGGGAGAATATTATTTTTAATTCTATTCATAAGGCATTTTACTATTTTCTATATTATCTTTACTTTTATGTTCTTATTAAATACCAGAAAGAATTATTGAAAATTTATTAGGAGTAAAGGTAAAAATTTATTAAATTTAAGACAGAATTTATGAGATTTAAGACTTTTGTTGCGGTGAAGCTTGTTGAAAGTAGCTTATAAATATGATCGGAAAGAGTATGTAGGTGTTACACTTCTGTTGCCAAAGCTAACAGTTAAGGAAGATGATGAGAAGCTGCGAAATCTCAAGGAGGAATGGGGAGATGATGTATATGTAGAGGTTATTACAACCTTGAAAGAATTAAATGAACATAATCCAAGTGGTATATAGGTATATTGTTTCTGAACTATGGAACTTCAAGGAAAATAGGAAGGCTGCATCAAAAGAGGTCATTAGTTGCATTTTGGGGCAGATCAAGCAACTTAAGCGTAAGAGGACAGCACGCTGAAGCTGAGCCATTAAAGCAGAGGGAAAGAGTAGTGAAGAGAAGCTAGATTCAAGCATAAATGGCCAGTGTATGATATGCTAAGGTTTTGTTTTGGGTCATTTTCAGTCTAGGTATGGGCATTGATGGGTTAATTCATGAGCTCATGCTCGTATTACTGTCATGCCTTCACTGAACAAAGTCAGTAGCATAGTGTGGATTTCTGTGTATAAATGTTTTAATGTGATTATCTTGAAATTCCATCATATATTATTAATTGGAAATTTAGAACTTGGTTGCATCTTTATGCACATGTGATGACTAAGTATAGATTTCTTACGGATGAGTGAATGATGACCTCTGTTTTTATCAAGCATTTTTAATGATCATTCAACAAGCATTTCTTAAGTATTTGGATCTTAATGGAGTATTCAGATTAAAAAAAAAAACATTAACCTATTGTAGAATTTGTTTCTGTTCTAGTGTAATCTAGAATTTGTATGTTAACTTTGATGTGACTATGGTCCATAAAGAAACCAACTTTGAGACAAGATTCAAGTTATTTATGGTAGTATAAAGTAAACATGAACCATAATAATAATGACAATACAACTCTAAAAAGAAAACACAATATCTATCTGCAAAGGATTAGCCTATAGCACATCACTACTAACAAGTCTCTCCCTGCTTTCTACTAACAAATTTATATGTCTTGGTTCATTAAATGTTTGAATGAAATGCCATTGAAAGGAGTGGCTAGTTGCAACTTGGAGAACGAGAGAGTTTGAGTGACTTGCTTCATTGATGGTCGAGATTTTGACGAGGGATGTAGGCACGCTAATGCTACTGTGATTGAAAGAATCAAATCTTTTGCATCTTTTCGCAAGGGAAGTGGAAGACGTGGGTCCAAGATATCCTTTAAGAAAATGCTTTCAGTATTGTCCTCTGACAAATACAATATCAAATCTCCAGGATGCTTTCCAATGATGATTTCTAATACCACTACTACAAAACTATAGACATCACATTTTTCAGTCACGACCAAGGTATATGCTTGCTCTGCAACGATCATAAAAGTTATGAAATAATGTAATTATGCCTTGGTAGTTATATAAATAAAGTAAAACACTTTGAAAGGAATAGTATGTGTAAAAGCAAAAATAAAAATAAAAATCATACTAACCTGGAGCAATATAACCATAGGTACCAATTAAAAGAGTTTGATTGGATGACTCAAGATCAAGAATTCTAGCTGTGCCAAAATCTGAGATAAAAGCCTCTATATTAGAGTTGAATAATACATTGTTACTTGTTATGTCACGGTGGATAATTGGAGGACTACAATCATGATGCATATAGAATAATGCATTGGCCATTCCTTTAATGGTATTCACCCTCTTACTCCAGTCCAATTCTTTTGCTTCATCATTGTTACTCAATACATAAAAGAGGCTTCGCCTTTCCATGTATTCATAGATGAGGAACATGTGACGATTGTGCAAACAAAAACCATGGAGTTTTACAATGTTGCGATGTCGAATTTCAGTCAGCATTTGTACTTCATTTTTGAAACTCTTAGTAAAAGATGGGTCTTCAGATATTACTCTTTCATGAAGTTTTTTCACAGCCACAATCCGTCCACTAGGAAGTTGTGCCTTATAAACACTTCCATATGCACAAGTTGCAATACAATGTTTGATATCAAAGTCCTCAGTTGCTTCAATAATGTCTTCATATGCAATTTTGCCATCAAAATTCAATATTGAAAACAAATCTCCATTTTTTATCACGTTTCTCTTGATTTTGGGTTTCTTGTTTTTTTGGATGGACCATACTAAAAGGATGAAACCCAAGATGGATATGGAGGCAGAAGCAATTGTCATAGGAAGAATGAACGTCAAAGAAGACTTTTTACTTTTTGACGAAGAAAACCAAATCTCCTGATCTGGACAAAGTAATTCTTTATTACCCTTGAATATGTCATGAGGGAAGAAGCTATAAACTTCACTTGGAACATAGCCGCTAAGAAGATTGTATGCCAAGTTGATGTATTGCATCTTGACAAGTTCTTTATGTATGCTGCCAGTGATTTTGTTGTGACTCAAATCAAGGCGACAACTTGCTGGGTAAAGGCATAAGCTAGATGATAGCTCTCCATTAATGTCGTTGTGACTAAAGTTACCAATAAAATAAAGCTGGTTGTGAAAGAATGGCATATTACCAATCAGCTTATTTTGGGAGAGATCTAGAGTTTGAAGGCTATAGAGATGTCCAATCTCTTTTGGTATGTTACCACATATCTTGTTCTTTGACAGATCTAAAGTTTTCAAATTTCCTAGGTTTTGAATAGCACGTTTGGGTATGAAACCACTTATTTGATTTTGGGAAACATCAAGCACCTCTAAATATGCCAAATTTGAGATTGAAGAAGGGATTTTGCCAGTGAACATATTTGATGACAGATTCAGATAGGAGAGGGAAGTTAAAAAACCCAAAGATGAAGGAATGGATCCGGCAAGCTTGTTTAAACTCAAATCTAGATAATTGAGTAGAGTGAGATTTTGAAGCTTGATAGGTAACTGGCCATAAAGTTTATTATCAGAAAGCTGGATTCTTTTGAGATTGGTCATGTGACCCACACATAAAGGAATAGATCCATAGATCTCATTCACATGCAAGCGCAGGGTGGAAAGGTTCTTTAATTGACTCAAGGAACAAGGAAGCATCCCAGTAATAAAGTTGTTAGAAACATCAAGATTTACTGAGTCAAGTTTAAAGACGGAGGAATAGGACCAGATATGTTATTGTAACTCAAATCCAAACCCATTAAATTTGTCAATTTTTCAATATGATGGGGTATGAAACCAATGATTTGATTTCGAGATAACTCAATCACTGTCAATTTTGTCAAATTTAAAATTGAAGGAGGGATCTCACCAGTGAGCAAGTTTGAGTTCAAAAATAAGTTCTGGAGATTAAATAAAAAAACCCAAATTTGAGGGAATAGATCCACTTAACTGTTTCCTGTCAAATCCAACGATTCTAACCGAGTGAGGTTGATAAGGCTGGAAGGTAACTCACCAACAAGGTCGTTGTATGCCAAGTTTAGATGAATGAGATTCCGTAGAGCTCCTATTTGAGTCAGAATGGTACCTGTCAGCCTCATTCCAATGAGAGATAAAATTTTCAGATTGGAAAATGCAGTGAAGTTAAGATCTCCAAGTCGAGGCTGTTGTGCAGCAACACGTGGCATCTGAATCTCGATAATGCTTCCAAAGTCATTGCATGTTATGCCATTCCATTCACAATGGTTTGAGATTATGAAGTTGAACCTACCATGGCTAGTATTCCACCATCTGCTTTCAAGTAGAGCATGTTTCTCTTCTGCTATGGTGGCAGCAGTGTTATGGGACAAAGAAATAACATCCCATAATAGTAATATTGCTATTACAACCATTGCTTTAATGCTAGACATGGTGATTGAAATTGCTTCTGCTATTGCTAAAGAATGGAAGTGATGACTGAATCATTCCCAAGTTATAAGAGGATTTATCGGAAATATCGGCAAAGTCAAGTCAACCGCTCATTATGTGTTTAGCTGAATCAATTAAATTCAATTTCATTTATTGATTTTAAAGGAAGCTGATTGGCCGCTGCTAAACGTGTATGACAAAAAGCTTAACTTTGACTTACCAAAGTGTAGATGAACGAGTTTCTCACATTAACCGCTCCCATCCTCCAACAATTGAAGTTATGTCCTTCTACGTGTCACTTTTAATATGTTTATTAAAATTAAAACTTGTTAACTATATCTAAAAATTTAATAAATTTTTAATTATGATTTTATTAAATATATATGCTTTAACAATTAATTTCTCTCATTAACATTTAATGAAGGTAAAAAAAAACTTATAATAAAAATTTGTACAATGTAATTTCTTTCATTAACATTTAATGAGGGGTAAAAATATTTATAAAAAATTAAATTTTTGATCTGAAGATAAAAATTTAATAATATAATTTATAAATAAGATAAAAAAATTTCTCTTTCCATCTTGTAAATATTACTTGAGAGTGATCATTATTTTTCTTGCTGCTTCGACAATTCAAATTAAAGCGTTTAAAAGTTCATTGTTAGTGGTCCTCATCAATGTTAGAGTTCATTAACAGAGAAAGTCCAATGTGGTGGGCATAACATATAAAAATATATTTGGGAAACATTGACCAAAAGTAGTGTCTATAGGAAACGCACGTGTAAGTTAAGAATATATATGTACCGGGTCAAAAAAAAAAAATAGAATATATATGTAAGCTAACTATCATTTCAACAATCAAAGGCTTCCTACGTGTTTTTCTTAGAAAATGTTTGTATTTAAAGTTTAAAGTTTAAGTTTATAAGTTGTTTTCATTTATTTTATACTAATTATTAAGTATAATTTTATTTGATATGAGATTTTTCATATTATTTTAAGGTCTATTAATACTTAGCCGATTTAATAATAGGCTAGATCTTTGAAAGAATGACAAATATTATTTTTAACTTTATTGAGATTTGAGAATGGAAAAAGAGAGGGATTAAATTGAAAATATACTTTTATTAATTACTCAAACCATAATATATATAAACACTCTTGACTTTTTTCATAACTGTCCCTTACACGCCCCTTTCCTTTCCCTCATGCATGTCACACACACTCATTCGCTTGCCTAGTTGCCTTTTTTTCTCTCTTCTATCACTTGCTTCTCTCTGCTGCAAACTCAATGGCTCAACAATTACCCTGTCTACCTATTTATATTTGTTAATGTCAATCAGATCATTCCTTTTTCTACCTTCTCGATCCCACTTCTATCGCCATTCAAGGTCGATTTCCTTTTCTAGAGCATTCTTCAATTCTTTGCCATTAGCTTGCTACCCAAAAATTCTAGATCCTTCCCTTTATTTATTTAGTTAGTCGGTATTCTTAACACTCCCCTCATCGACTAATTAATCTTTTTAACTTTTCATTAGCCTTATTTCTTTAGCCTTCCAAATGGCTTCTTGAACTTGCCATTGTTGACTCTCTCTTGTTGAGAAAACTCATACATAGCTGACTTCATCTTATGCCTTGAAACAGGTAGTTGGCTTCTACATCCTCATAAGTCTTCACAAGTGTGATGATTGGTCTTGCTCTCCATCTTTGTTGTCTTCGTCCTTGTAATTTTACTTAATTAAACTCTTAACATTCTCTTTATCCCTGAAACATTTGGTATCCATGATGCAAAATATATCTATTTCTTCTTTAGACAAGTCTTCTATCTCCATTTCCTTTTCAATGGTACTTGAAGCCTGAAAATCCTATTCTTCATTGCTATCATTCTTATTGTTGGAGGTGACAACATTTCCTTTAGCCCTTTTATTCCACTAGTCTCGAGCAAAGTAGTTGACCTTCCCGCAATTATAGTAGTGACCTTTCTTTTGATGATTTTTCCACTCTTCGGGCCTTTCTCAATCTTCACAAACTCCCCCTTGATGTGAGCTTTTGTTGTGACATCCTCTATGCCAATCATTTTGCTGCCTTCTATCATTTCCTTCCTTCTTTGAGTTGGAATCCTCTCGTTGATCTCTCTTTCTATAAAAGAGAGCCTTTTTATCATCTTTCAAAGAAACTTTGGATATTTGTGTATTTTAAAACTTTTTTGATTAGCTAGGATACTTTTCAATTTGGCTAAAGTTGGTTCTTTATACCAACCTTTTATTGTCGTAACTAGGCCATCATATTTTGGGTTTAACCTTGTAATGATAATTCTCCTCATCTATGTGTCAATGAGGGGTTACTAAGATCTAGGATTGTCATTTGCACCTTGTTACTCTAAAAAAATTCTTCAATTCTCTACCATCAACTTGCTTCTCAAAAATTTTAGATCCTTCCATTTATTTATTCAACTAGTCGGTAATTCTTAAAACTTAAGACCTATTTACAACAAAGATACAGGGTTTCAAATTCATTACTCTTCTTCCTCTCTCTCTCTAAATATATTTTAATACCTAATATATATATATATATCTATATATATATATTAGGTATTAAAATCTTAAAAAATATTAATTCGAACTCTTTATGAAGTCTTACATTTTTGTGGTTATCTTATCTTTATTGTATTATGACATTATTGACCTTAATCCAAAATAATAATAATAATGATAATGATAATAATAATAATAAAGCTTATGTGTAAGTTCAGATTTTTCCTATTTATGAACTCGTTACTCATTAAGTCTTTAATTTATTAAATGTTTTTTTGAAAAATTAATCATTTGTGTTCCATAATTTTTACTGATTTTTTTTTTCACTTAGTGCAACCCAATCGCTATAGTCTACTTTAATTATAATTCAATACCTAATTTTTGATTCAGTGCAATTCAATGCTTACAATTTTAGCTATTTAAAATCACTAAAACATTTTTTTGCTTTAGGAATTGTTTTATTTACAATGGTTCTAAAATTGTTGTCTAATGGATAGAGTCGTCAATAAAGGTTGTTATGTTTGAGCCATCTATCTAGGCCTTATATTTTTTTAGGACTGGGCTTGGAAAATGGATAATTTTTTCTCTCCATAAAATGGCTTCTAGGTTTTGTTCTTATAAGTTATTTAGAAGCAAGCTCAAGCTTGAGCTAGCTTTTTCAAGCCTTATATTTTTTTTCCTCTCTTTTTCTTATGTGGTTGAAATTATTAAAAAATTATTTGGTTGAAATTGTTACTATTGAAAAATGACATGATTAAAATTGTTTGATTTATTTTATTTTTTGAATTAATATATGAAAATTACACAATTTGTTAAATTGTGCATTAGCATAATTATAAATTTAAATAAAAATAATTAAAAAAATAATTATGTGGGCTTTCAAGCCCAGCTCTAATAAGCTTGTGAATGAAGGTCAGATTTTAAAAATATAAAAAAAATTATACAGAGGTCCCTTGGTAGAATTTTAATTAGTAAAAATTTCATAAAATAAAAAATAACTATGTAAATAAGTCTTAGTGTACATTTACCAAATTACCCTTATTTAAAAAAAATAAAAAAAGAAAAAATTATGAAGAGGTCCCATATAGTAACATTTTTACAAGTAAGTTCTACAAAATTTAAAAGCTACAACCAAGTCTTTTGAAAATTGAGTTTAATTTAAGATTGGGATATAAGGACAATACTACCCTTATTAATTTGGCTTTTACTCACAACCATAAATTCACATTTACAAGTAAAACTTTATAATTTATAAGTCAAATTTTTTATTTGACACTTAATATGATATAGAGCCTTTATAAAGTTAATGATGTTTCCTCAAGCTATAATTACATGATGAATTATGAATTTTACATTTCAATTAAATCAATTATAACTTTAAGTAAATATAATTAACTCCATACTCGCTCTATATTATATTGATTTGTAAATTATGAAATTTTATTTGTAAATTGTGAAAATGTAGTTGTAAATAAAAATCAATTTAGTAAGGATAGTATTGCCCTCGTACCCTAATTACAAATTATAACTAAGTAGTTTTTAAATTTTATGGTGCTTATTGATAAATAAATCTATTGTACAGGATTTATTCCTAATTTTCTCAAAAAAAAAAAAACCTCCTCCCATGTTCAGCTGCCACTGACACTGAAGCATTGACTCTTCCATCTTACCCTTACTCTCTCTTTCTCAGATTCTACCCTCAGTTTTTTTTTTAATCACAATCATGCGGGACCTGAGCAGACATATATGCTCCAGAAAAGATAAGCAATTGTGATTCCCTGACGAGTTTCAGCAGTTTTATCACTAGTCCCAGCGATGTCATCATGTTCAATCCCGTCAATTTGTCCAAACCATCAATGGAGTCACCCAAATACAAAGGAAATTCAGGAGTGATCTTTACCATTCCAGATCCAATACTCCCTGACTAATTTAAAGGCTTGCCATAGTTGATTTCTTGATCAGAAGACATCCAAATCCTGTGGAATCATATCTGAACACCCTGAAAAAAAAGGATTTGAATATAAATCAGGCAAGAAGAGAGACAAGCTAAGGGAATCCATGTCCTTGGAACCCGATGATCAATAAATGAATGCACACGAAAAAGATCGGTTGCAGAATCCTTCCTCCTCCTCCTCCTCCTCCTCCTATTCTTTCTCACAACTCTCTCTCTCTCTATGGTTGAATGCTAATTTGGACGGTAAATTCTAATACCCAGAAAAAGAAAACTACTAAGGTCATGTTTGGTACATTAGAATTGGGTCCAAGAGAAATGGAATTGGAATTGGAATCATGCTTTTAATTGTTTAGTATGCATGAATCTAATTCCTATGGATTTCAATTTTACCAAAATACCTAGAATTCAATTCCATCTTTATCATGATGTAATTGCCACAATTCCATGAAATTGTCATAAGTGTCCCACATACACACTCCATCATGATGGCTGAGTTTTTTATATTTTTTTATAGGGACATTTGGTCTTTATCTATTTTAAATACATATATTTATTAATATTATATTCAGATTCCATCTTCATACCAAACATACATTTATAACTCAATTCTATTCTGATTCCAATTCCGATTCCGATTTCAATCCGATTCCAATTCCATCAAAACTCTTCCATCATACCAAACGAGGCCTAAGAGATTGTACTTTTTCAGGCTAGGAAAGAATCCCAGAGGATTTGATTTGGCGCTGATATGTAGTCATCTCTGATCTCAATTATTGTAACAAACTCCAATCGGTCACACGACCCTTCCAAGATGAGGAGGAAGAAGAAAGATGTAGCTCGGCTTAAGCATCACCAAGAAGATCAGATTCAGAATCACGCCACATGGAAATCTCAGGCTCAGCATCTATACCTCCAAGCTTCACCAAGCGCTAGCTCGACTCAACATCGATAGCTCTTCAAATGGTGGCGGTGGTCAAAACCTCTTCTCGCCTATTTGGGTTGAGGCAAGAGCCTCAGACGATGCCCCAGTGAAAACAAGGAATCAAGCCAATTACAAGCAAGAGAAATCAGTATAGCCCCTTATATTCCTAAAGTCACACAGCGGATATGGTATCGCTCCTTTTCTCTTCGCTTTGATGCCATCTTCATTCCCTTCCCCTATAGCTCCTTCTAGCAATTTACCATTGTGGCACTCCTCGACACCTCTTTTTACTTCTTCAAACTAAAACATTAGCTAAAGGTGGACAATGCTCTTCGACATGGGAAAGCATTTTGTGAAGCCGCCGACCACCTGTTATTGCCAAAGGAAGGATTAGGTGGAACAGGGAGATTCTCCCAACTGGCTCAAGTTGAAATTCAGGAACCACAAGAGCAAGAGGGTGGCAATGACACCGATAGTGGCTACCAGGAGTAGCTGGTCGAGGAAGCAAGGGTAAGCATTTCTGGTTGACCGGAAGGACCTTGTCGTCCGTACAGGCAGCATAAATTAAGGGAACATATCAACAAAGGACCGCTTATATCAGTCAAAAATTAATAATTTTGAAATTTTATTATCGTCTTTAGATTTCTAATTGATATTAATTTTTTTTGCATGAAATGCCCGAATTGCCTATAAAATATAAAATATAAAAATCAGTCTTACTAGCACTGATGCTAGCCACCGAACTATAGTCGTAGACTTTGCTGCTGACGAGGTCACCCAACCCCCTATCGCGGTGAGGTCACTGGTGGTCAATCACTGAACCTCCAGTGTCGGTGGTACTTTTTTTATAATTGGCAAAGGTGGCTAAGGGAGGTTTCTTAAACAGCTCCCATTTAATAATATATAGCAAAAAAAATGTAGTAACTAAGTTTTTAAACCACTTCTATGTTATAATGTAATGATGTCTTGTTAATTGCAGAATGACATTTGTTATTTTACTAATGTTACTTATTAATTTGACATGGTAAATTATAAATTAGAAGCTTTAAAACTTTATGTATTTTACTTGTTTAAAGTTTGAATGAATTATTATTAGTCATGAAATAGTTGTTGTTAAAATGTGAATGAATATTTGTTAATGAATGACTAACACTTGTATAATTAGACCTATCCTATTAGCTTTTTGTTAAAACCCAAATGAATTGTTATTAATTTTGAATGAGTTATTGTTAAAGTCTAAAAGTATACCTGTTAATGAGAACTAGCACTTATACTATTAAGCTTATCCATCCATTTTTCTAACTTGTTAAAATTTAAATGAATTGTTAATTTCAAAAGAGTTGTTGTCAAAACCCTAATAGATACTTATTGTTGATGATTGAAAGCACATGTTTAATGGAACAAGTGTATAAACAACAAGTCATTCAGGTTTTGACAACAACAAATTCAAAATTAATAACAATTGAATCGGGATTTAACAATTTAGAAAAATGGATAGGATGAGCTCAATTATACAACTATCACTCTTCCATTAACAAGTATCTATTGGGCTTTCACAATAACATGTTTGAAATTAGGAACTATCAATTTGAGTTTTAACAAGTTAGCAAAACAGATAGGATGAGCTTAATTATACAAATGTTGGTTTTTCATCATAAGTATTCACTTAAGTTTTCACAACAATACATTAGAAATTAACAACAATCATTCAAGTTTAACAAGTTAGAAAAATGAATAGAATGAGTTAATTATACAAGTGTCAGTTCTTCATTAACAAGTAACCATTTAAGTTTTAACAACAACTGGTTCCAAATTGACAACAATTTATTTGAGTTTTAACAAGTTAAAAAAATAGATAGGATATGTTTCATAGTACAAGTGTTAGTCCTTAAGTAACAAGTAACCTTTCAGTTAATCCTTCATTAACAAGTGTCCTTTCAGTTAGTCCTTCATTACCAAGTATCTTTTCGGGCTTTGACAATAACCCGTTTGAACTTAATAACAATTTGTTCGAGTGTTAACAAAAAAACTAATAGGATAGGCTTAATTATATAAATGTTAATCCTTTATTAATAAGTATATATTTGGATTTTAACAATAATTGGTTCAAAATCGATAACAATTTATTCGAGCTTTAACAAGTTTGAAAAATGGATAGGATAAGCCTAATAGTATAAGTGTTAGTCTTTTACCAATAAGTATCCATTTGAGTTTTGACAATAACTTGTTCAAAATTAACATTAATTTATTCAGGTTTTAACAAAAAGCTGATAGGATGGGTTCAATTATAAAAGTATTGATCATTCATTAATAGGTATCTATTCACGTTTTGACAATAATCATTTTGTAATTAACAATAATACATTCATACTTTAAAAAGTAAAATGTATGAAGTTTTAAAGTTCTCAATTTGTAATTAACCATTTTAGATTAACAAGTAACATTAATAAAATAACAAGTGCCATTTTGAAATTAAAAACACACCATCATGTCATAACATGGAAATGGTTTAGAAACTTCATTGCTACACACACACACACACACACACACACACTTGCTATTTATTATTAAGGGACTTTTGCAAACATAGCCCATATCATAAGATCAAATAAAAGAAATAGTTTATCCTTTCTTAATTTTCAAAAATAGCCTCTTTAATATTTAGTTGATATATAATTTATAAAATTTTCCTTTTAAAATTATAACACTCTGCTTTTTGCAAATACCAGAACAGACTTAAACGCGAAAAATTAGGCGAACGAGAGAGACAAACATAAGCTACAATCATGATAAAGAAACAAATAGATCAAACTTTAAGATGAAAGAAAGCAAAACAGTGTGAGCGACCTACAGTCACGACAGCGAGAGACAAATGCAAGGCTAAAGACATCGACTGTACTTGATGGAATGGAGCACGCCGTCGGGGAAACAGAGCTATAAAATTTTTTACGGATTGTGTTTGATCCATTTTGGGCAAATGATTATGTATTTTTCATATTATTGATATACAATGCTACGTCATTAGTATATGGCTGTATATTAGTGATAAATAAGTTTATATCTAATTATTTGGTTATGTTGATTTGTAATAGTATATTAGTGATATAATATTGTATATAATTGATATACTATTCTAAATCAAAAATATGAAAAATAACATAATCATTTGTCCAAAACATATCAAACTAGGTTAGTAAAAAAGTCTAGACATCGTAGCTTATCTCAAAAAATTAAGCATCTAAAATAATAAAATAAAAAATCATGGACAATGAGAGAATAATATGTGTTTTCTGTTAGTAATTCAAACAAATTTCATGATCAATGACGACAAATAACATATTATTAATAAATGATTTATTGATTCAGTGAAGATATTATTCAGATAAATGAAGATGATGAAAATTCGATGATAGATAACACTCTTCAACTTCCATAAAATAGAATATAGGGAAACTTTAATTTAGCCCTTAAACTACACAATGTAAAATGTAGAATTTGATGATGGAGTTTAGTCTTTAATGTCAAATATCAGCTCTATAATATACTTAGGAAAAATAGAGAGGGAGAGAGAAGAAAAGCATTGGCATATGAGACTTTCCTCTTTTACAATGAAAGAACAATTGTGAACGCACAATTTAGTCAATTAAAGATTAGTTACAAGAGCTTGTGTTTTAATAATATATTTATTTTGAGGATAAAAAAATCACATTTAATTGATTTTATGAATAGGCCATATTTTAAAATATTCAAAAATTCCATCTATAATTTATGGAAATGTATTTTTTTAGATCATTAAGCTAATTTACTCAATTATTAATTGGGATTGGTGGCCAATGGATTGTAGGACCAAACCCCACTTAGCCACCTTTGCCAATTAAAAAGTAATAGTATCATTGGTGCTGAAGCTTTAGTGATTGGTCGTTGGTGACTTCACCGGTGGTGATCCAATGGCCAGCACCAATAACAGTGGGATTATTTTTTTATTTTATATTTCATCAGCAATTCAATTATTTTAAGTAAAAAAATTAATATCAATTAAGGACCAAGGGATTAGAGTGAAATTTTAGAATCTATTAGCCATTGACTGATATAACTATGTTACAGTGGTCCTTGGTTGATATTAATTCCTAACTTTAAAGTGTATAATTTGCAAGGACAAATAATATCAGTGAAGAGGCATTTGAAGAAATTTTTGGTAATTAGAATTCTTTCTTGGACCTCTTTGCGATTTTCCCAAAACTATAATCAATTTAAGACATGCAAATTTAAGAACTTGAACCTTCAAAAATTGGGTCAGTCATTACACACAACTCTTTTTATTGGAGGCATAAACAATGTTAATGTCACATTAACCCCAAGGGACTAATGTCATTAACATTGAAATTTATAAAGACTGCATTAAAATCTTTTAAACTATTATGACTTAATTACAAATTGAATGAAAATATGAGGATTACAAGATTAACTATTCCTAAAATAAAATTAACAATGAAGATGCGAATGAAAATTGATGTAGTGAAATGGGTATCTTTTATTGGTCATGGATCGAATTGAATTAAAATAATAAAAATTGGGGGGATGACAAAAGTCTTAAAAAAAATTAGTGATTGTTAGGTATTTAATAATTTTAAAAAAATTATAAATATTAATTTAAATAATTATAGATGGAAAATTTTTAATTGCAAACTGGCAATACACTCATGGGATGCATGGAATATTCTTGATTTCTATACAAATAATATTTTTATATATGTATAATCATTAAATAGTGAATTTTGAACAAATGTATTAAATAATTAAAATATTAAAACTTGTCAATTGTCACTAACAGGTATTAGTCTTAGTGGAATGGATTATATTGCCACTTAAGCATAAGCTTGAGTTTGAATTTATGTAAATGCATAAAATTTCTTTGTAAAAGTTACCTTTAATTAGGTTTGATAATGCTCAAATTTGATCCAATCAAATAGTCATACAAAAAAACTTGTCAATTGTCATTTATCATCATCAAATACTATATTTATAATACAATATATAAACACATTAAAATGTATCTCTCATGATTACCTTTTTCCTTTTAAATTAAAGGCCAAAGTTAAGTATAGTACCTACTTGATACAAGTAGTGGTGTATATAGCGCAAAATGAGATTATGACAATCATATCCTATATTCAACCATGAAAAAGGATATGGACTAAATTTTTGTCCCATATGGCTTCCCTCCCATCTAGAATGGAGACACGATAGGAAAACTCAATAAAGAAAGATCATGGTCTAATTTGAAGTTATAATGAAAATATTCTAGACATTAATATTGATTTGTTTTGTAAAGCATATAATTTTTGTTAACTCATCTTATAAATCAACATGTTTTTTGATCAACTAAGTTTACCATATTCCATGTGCTTCATTATTTGATGCCATCTACATATTTCAATTTATTGTTATGTGGGTTAATATGAGTTGAACCTTCGAGTGAATCCATCAAAAAGTGGCAAGTTGGCTTAGGTAAATGGGGGCATTGTTAGAAGCGAGTCATTTTTAGCCCACACCTCCTAATCCATGCCTATCACGGCTAACCCACCAACTTGTGGGTTAGCCCATTTTTATTTCCTTTTCTTTTGGGAAAAAAATTCAATTTACTCACACAAGTGCTCCGTCCTTTGGTCACTCTTCCCAAAATTTCTAAAATCAAATACATTATCCCTCTTCCCTCTTCTAAGTATGTGTTTTATAAATAACTACCATTTGTTTTTTTTAATACAATCCACTATTTTTTAAGTTATAAGAACAATGAGAAAACCATTATTGTGTGAAATTTTGAATGAAAATCATAGTTTCTTTTTTTTAATATGATATCATTTTTTAAGTCATTATCATGATAAGTTTCCTCTACATTATCTCCCTTACCAATAATGATAAATGCAATATCTGTCTTGACATTATCAATATTCACCACATAATCATAACCAAATAATGATAATTAGGAGTTATATATTACTCCTAAGCTTATAGTAAAATATAGAAGGGTTAAAACTAATAATTTTTTAAAAATAATTTAGAATATTTGGGAATCACATAAAATCCCTTCAAACAAGTAGTTTGAACTCAAAATTAATTATTTTTAAAGATATGAGAAGCATGAAAAAGTTTAGGAAGCAAAATTCTTGAAAATAGGGCCAAAAATGTCATTTTTGTTTATTTTGATATATAAGCCGTGACTTGTAGTTAATGCACCGCGGCATATGACACAAAGAGGCAGATTTAGCCTTTGCACCATGCACCGTGGCTTATGCGTAACATGTTGTGGTACATGTGTCCCTATCATGAAAGTAAAATGCTATCATGATACTTTTTTAAGACGAAATAGCTTTTTAGGATGAACTTTAAATGCGTGCCATTTTTGCATTCGATATCTAATTGGAGTTATTCAAACGCCTACGAGAAGCTTATTCAATAAGCTAACTAATAGTATAATTTTTATTATGATCTAACACTGTATAAAAATTTTAAATACTTAGATGTAAAAGTCAGTCTTTAAATTGATTTTCAAGCATACAATTATCTGAAACACAAAACTAATACCATTAACTCATTTTGAGACTTAAACCAAATCTAATGGATCAATATATACCTAATTGAGCATTTAAACACACAATAACACACCAAACACAAAATTTGGCTACTTAATGCCAGTTTCATCTAATATAGCAAAAAACACAAAACACATTCACAAACCATTTGGCCTCTATTGCCACATAATACACTACATATCTATTATCACCACATGTATACAATATTCCTTGCACTTGTGTTAGTATTTTAACCCTTCACCATAAAAATCACCACATATTCACATCATATACAATATTAGGCTAAAATACAAAATAGCATAGTTATCCAGTCAAAATGACATATATTCTTAGTTGGCAACTCATATTGTCATGCGTTTACGTTTACGTATACAACTTAAAATAAAATCAAGCATTACAAGTACAAGTGGAGCTTAAAAAGCTAATTCTTGTCCAATTCCTTCCCTTGCTCGAACTTGACAGTAAAACCTGTAAAATAATAACCACAAGGTGAGATAAGAATTTCATTAACTAAGATAATCTACATTATTAATTAACATGTCAAGTTATAAATAAGCTTTAAGATATGTATAATAGACATACCATATATAAATCACCATAATTACAATGTATGATTACTAATCATCCAATTCTCTAATACTCCTGACCAAATCGATAGGCTATTTCACATAATCAAATCACATGTATGGTCCCTAAGCTCACCGTCGATGATAGGACTACCTGACCAAGGTATCCTAAATCACTTCTAGACTACAGGTTCCTCCTATTACAAGTAATTGAGGTGTTATTACTCTAACACCACATCCTATTATGCTAAAGAGTATAGTCTCTAACTCCATAGCCTTTTGGGTACTAAGGAAAGTAAGTCTCCAACACCGCACCCTTTTTAGACACTAAGGAAAAATATGAGCTGCACCTAGTATCTCGAGGTGTCAGTAATGTCATATAGACTTAATCTCTACTAAGGTGACCTCCCAGCCTCTAACATGCCACATTTCACTACATATCTCCACTTGACCATGCATAACTATTTTCTAAACAAATATAGTGAATCTTACTACTTACTTCAAAAACATGTAATTTCATAAATCAATACTCCACACATTTTCTAAAATACTTAAATTTTAAAAAATTTAAACATATATACATAACAAATCATACAAGAACAACTTATAAATAACTTATACAAGGTAATAAATAATGTAAATTATCTAGTTACCTTAACCCTTTTGTTACTAAAAGGGTTACTTATGGTACTAAATCTCCTTTTGTGTCAAGGCAAGTTTTCCTACATCTCAATTTACAACAATAAGTATTATATGTTAATTTTCAATTAATACAAGTACTAATTGCTACCAATATCACTCCAATTCTCCCACTTTTCACTCTTATTCTCAACAAAGATGCTAGTCAAGGTTACCACTAGTTCATAATCCTCTCAAGCTTCCTTCTAACTCTTATCACAATATAACAATTGATATCTCAACTTTTCACTCTTCAAAACCCTATAATTAAGTTAGGGTTTGATCCAACTTACACCAAACAACAACTAAGCTTCATATTATCACTTATCTAAGGTTAAGAAACTTAAAATTAACCTTTAGAGTCACTAGAAGTCTTTAAAACATAAACTCAAGTTAATCCATTCAAAGCAAATTTACCCACTTCACAAATCCAATGGAAATGGGATGTAGAGGTAGAAAAGAAAGGTGTAAAACTTACTCAAGAATTTGAAAGCTCAATTTAGCTTCAAAATTCTACCAAATTAAAGCCCTAACAGTGCCCACAACCTTGTCATTTGAGTTCTAAGCTTTTCACAACTAAAACTGCCTTTTTCTACTAATTTTCACTATTTTGACTTATTTGGCTATGCCATGCGCCACAGCTCTTGGCACACAAGTCATAGTTCATGACACAACAAGCAAGAAGTCACTTTTACTCCCTCTGATGCCACCTGATTCAATCTAACTTTCATCCTAGCTCAATTTAAAGCCAAATATGACCCAAGCAGCTAATTAGCAACCCAAAAATATAATTAAATTAATTAGTCATTTTCTTAACTAATTTATCCCTTAATTAAAAATTTATTTTAGATTTAAAAATTTTGGATATTACAATGAACTTTATTTATAAATCCTACACTGTTCAAGCTATAAATAACCAAACTAATTTTATTGAATATAATTAATTTTAAAAGTATTTTTGTGATTTAGAAAATTTTTTATTAATATTTGGGTAATTAATTTATAAAGAAAATTTAGATTTCATTTATTTGGAAAGATTAGTTTTCTTTAGCGGCGTAGGGTGGAAAAATTTTAGCCCAAAACCTGCCACTGGCCAACTCATAACTTGTGAGTTGTCCATTTATCTAGCCCTACCCTCTTTTAGTATTGGGATTTTATAGCCCATCTCGAGTAAAAAAAATTTATTATCCTAATCTTCTTAAGAAAAAATATAGGTCTTAAAATTTAAAATCAAGATTAAAATATATTTTCAAGATTATTTTAATATATTTACATATTAAAAATAAGAGAAATATAAACAATATGAATCTTCATAATTTTTAACAAAATATCTATAGCAATGCTTCAAATATATATGTAATCTCTTAGTACAAAATTTGGATCCAATCTTATTAAAATGTATTTTTAATAATAGTGATGCAACTTAAATTCAATAGGATTGATCTTTAAGTGTTGATTATTTTTCGATTCTCGTAAATTGAAGGATAAATCAATAAAATTTATTGGGTAATTGAGCAAATTGGCCCCTAAACTATAAGTCTAAGAATGCTTGAAACTCTAGACTTAATTTTTATGCATATTTCACTTCAACTTTTGAAAACATTAAAATTTGACCCTTGTCATTTACAAAAGTTAACTTTGGCCATTAGTTGATCAAAAAATCATCTTAAAAATTATAGAAAAGGATTAAAAAGTTATAATAAAGGATGTAAAAATTATAGATAAGGACCTAAAAAAATACAAAAAATAATCATTAGTTTATCACCCATGCATGCATAGGATGTTATCTTTAAGGGTGTTCATGGGATAGGATTGTGACAACCCCATCTCATGGCCCATCTTGAAAAATGATCGGGACTTAAATTTTATCCTATGTCCCATCTTGGAAGGAGTCGGGATGGGATCGAAACATCCCGAGTCATAATGAACCTAATTAAATTTTGAAATTCAGTCATAAAAGATCTTTCAACATAAATTAGATATTACAAATACAAAGCAAATTATAAAGAGTACATCCAAAATGCTAGCCTTTTTTAAATCAAATACTTAACATGAAGCTTCAAATTGATCACATAATGTAAATGAAAATTTATTTTTTTAAAGGTAATACCTTATTGCTAATGTAGGTTGAAGTTTATGAGATGCTAGCTTCTTTGTCATATTTGAAACCCCCAAAGTGGAGATAGAAACCAATCTTTACCCAAGTTGCATGTCCTGAAACACACATGCACCTAACATGCCCAATTTGCTAAAATAACAACATTCATTAAAAAATGAAATCAAGTCTAAGAACAACATTTCAGCAACATCATTCATAAGACAAACAACAATAATTTAGCAAATACAATTCAACAAATACAAATAACTTCCAAGCTATAAGTGCAACAAGTCAACAATAAACAAGCCAAGCCTTAAGCACAACTTCAAGTCATTGCTCTTCTTCTTCAAATAAGATATTTGAAGTTAATGACTCTTCTAAAAAGAAAACAATAAACACAATATAAATAAAAATTATTAAATATAGATAAATATAAAAATGAATTATGTTAATATAATTAGTATATTATAAAAAATGATACTACCTTGTACAACTTGCTCTATATCATTAAAATTATTAGCATCAAGACCCTTCAATTTTGTTATTGATGGAGATAGCCAATTTTTGACAAGAATTAGTGCCTCAACCATCTTTGGAGGTAGGAAGCTCCTAAAATCATCAATTACATGACCTCTTGTGCTAAATGAAAATTTTAAAGATACAGTGGAAATAGCCATAGCCAATACATCACGTGCAATCAATTAAAGAACTTTGTATTTAGTATAATTCAATTTTCACTATGTTAAAATTTTAAAATTTGGATCAAGTGCTTTAGCTAACTCATCTTGTAGAAGTTTTTCCACCTTTGCACACTTATTTGCTTGAATTTTAGTCTGTTTGTAGGCAAGAAGCTTTTGGAATGAAGCCTTAGACCTAGAACTTAAGAAAGTTAAGGGCCTATGATCTGATCCAAGTGATTGAGTTAAACTACTTACACTTGTTCTTTGTGTCTAACTCTAACTTTGACTCTAAGTTTGAGACATGCTAGCCCCAATTGAATAATGATCATATAAACAATATAAGACATTTGTGACTATTTTTGTCATGGCTTCACGTTGTGTAGCACCAAGAAACAAATCCTTAAAAGCAAGCTACAAATATTTCATTTTATATCTTGGGTCAAGTACCACTACTATCACAAGTAGAAGATTAAGTCTCTCTAAATTCTCCCAATACTTATTATACTTGGTCAACATACTCTTAGCCATGTCACAAAGTAAGAAATCATGATTATTTGCACTTTCATATAAAATAGTAAAGATATCAACTATCTATTGAAAGCATACATTTGAAGTCACGTAAAGTGATCTTGAAAATTAAAAAGTGATGTCATAGATCACCTTAAAAAAGATCACAAAATCTTTTACATCCTTCCAATCATTGTTATTAGGGGGACCAATCAAATTTTTATCCATGAAGAAGGTTCTATAATCATTATCCTGTTGCTTCATCCTCTTAAAAAAACATTGCAAGATTTAATTACATTCTTCAATATCATGTAAGTTAAGTCCTACCTAATTGGACATTCCATGCTTAGTAGACTCTTTGAATCAATTTTTATTTTTTTCACAAGCTCCTTGAATTTACTAAACCTTGCTGGAGAAGATCTCACATATTTAATGGCATTCCAAATGCCTTCAATACACTTATGCATATCCTTCACACTATTAGAAACAATTAAATTTAAAATATGCGCACAACATTGCAAGTGCACGAACTTCCTATCACAAACTAAATCATTCCAATGTTTCAAGACCCCCTTTAAAGATGCCAATACAGTATCATTAGAAGAAGCATTATGAATTATGATAGAAAACACCTTATCAATGCTCCAAAACAATAATCATTTCTCAATTTCTTGGGCAATTATTTCACCCTTTTAGTTTTCAACTACACAAAAAATTCAAGATTCTCTTTTAGTATGTCCAATGCTCATTAACCTAGTGAGCAGTAAGACACATATAATTAGTATTTTGATTGGAAGTTCAAGTATTAAAAGTAAGAGAAACACAAACTTGTAGCAATCCTTAGTAATTATTGCTCTTGAAGGGACTTCAAAGAGAGGTTCTAACCTTCTCATCATTTCTTTAAAACCATCACTTTCCACAACATTAAAAAGCATTTCATCCAATATCATAAATAGCACAATAGCTTTTCTACAATCAAGTTAATTAAATATATGGTGACTCAAAGTTTTAGATGACCTTAGTTGAGAGCCTAATAACTAAGATTGTGTCAACTTGTTTACTTTATTCAGATTTTTGGGACACTTTCTTATATGTTCTCTCATTCCATTTGTCCCATGGCTTGTAGAGTCATAACGAATTGTCATTGGACAATACTTGCACTTGGAACAGGGTTCTCTTTTAGTTTTGTCTAGTGGAAACCTTTCAAAATGCTCCCAAATAATTGATTTATGTCTTTTATTCCACTTTCTCCTTCATTCTTTAACTTATTTACCTCATTTTCATCTTCAATATCAGGTGAAGAAGCATTTTCAAGATCTCCTTCTATTGTTTCAATGTTTTCCTTAAGGGTGTGTGTGGTGGCCATTTTTCTTCACAATGTAAATTAATCTTTAGTTGTATAGACAGCAATATATACTCAATGAAAAATTAAAATTAAAATTCACAATGTGAATTTAGCCAACAATAACAACAACCCTTAATTGATTAAAAACTTAGATTTAAAATTTAGTTTACAAACTCAAATTGGGCAACAACAACAATAACCAACCTTAATTGATAATAAACTAATCATGATAAACCCAAATAGACATAGACTCAAATTAAAAACTCAACTACAGTAATATAGGAAATAACAATTAGGAAAAAACTTAAATAATAAACTCAAACAAAGAAGGTCATAATAGAAAATTGAGTTTAAACTTGAAAGAGTAATTGATAATAAATGCGCTAGTAAATTACACGAGTAGGAGAGAAGAAAACTTACAAGATAGATGATGCCTTGTGCTTGCAACTTGGATAGGTGACAAATGAAAATGAAAGCTAAATCAAGGAGGAAAAATTTTGAATTTTCAACCACCCTCCCTTTCCAATGGATTGACGACAGTAGCTTTAGAAGAAGAAAAAGAAAAGGAATGAGGAGGCGGGTAGAGATCTAAAGTAGAGCTGAGGTAGAGATGAGAAGGAGGCGACACATAATGGAGAGATGAGGCAGAGAGGAGAGGAGCTGAGGCAGACTGAAGGAGAATGGCCAACTCCTAATGTTGTAGTAGTCACGAGACTCGCGTCGTCTTGTGTAGTGGAACTGTGTGTGATTGAAAAGAGTGAGCAGAAACCTTTAGGTCTTGAGTACATAGTTCTCCCTCTCAATTAATGAAGAAAACTAAAAATGAAAAAAGACTATAAAGGAAGAGGAAGAGGGACATTAGAGCATGAAAGACAAATGGGGTTTAAGCTTTCTCCTCTCTCAAACTGTAAGCTACATCTCTATCTCTCTCTCTCTGCTGAAGGTACTGATTTGGAAAATTGGGAGGAAAGTGTGATAAGGTTGGGAAAGTAGGGTTTGGTAAAGTGGGAAAGTGAAATTCAACGATGAAAGGGGAGGCTGCAAGCAAAATAATGAGTTGTAGAATTTAAAAAATAATAATACATCTACTATAACCAAGATGATACGGGATGTCCTGAAGGTAGACCCAAGTACTGTCCTTTCCCGTGCTTATTTCTATCCTGTCTCATAGAAGTTTTATCCCAATTTTCTTCGGGATAGGGTAGACCTGTCTTGATATGATTGGCACGAGTTCGAGACAGATCTAACTTGAACACCCCTAATTATTTTTACAAATTATTCTAAGTGTTAAATAATGTCAATTAATACATATTAAGTAATTATATGAGTAAAACAAAAAATGTAACCACTTGATCAATAAATATGTGATGACAGACAACAAATAAAAAAGGGTGATGATAATATATGATAAATAAACTTAAAGTATAAAGAGAAAATGGATGCAATAAATTATTGTCCACCTTTAAAATCCTTCGCCACCGATCGGTTCAGTTCATCTTCTCCATCTCCTATTTGTCCTTTATGTTTAATGCTTCTCTTTTATTTTTTATAAAATAATATAAGTTAAATGGGCCAATCCTAACCTATTAGGGTTAACTCATTTGGATCAGGGGTTATCTCGTCTGAGATATAAAATATTCATTTTTATATGGGTCAATGTTTTTTAACCCAACTCGACTCTTATAACAAGGCACTCAACCCAACCCATATAATCTCACTCATATTGTTGGTTCTAGCATTAGCCTTCAAGGGGATAGAGCTTAGGAGAACATGTTCTTAAATCTTAATTTTAAATTGAAATTTTTTATATTTATTTAGATGCTTTATTCTTTATTTTTAAAATTTTACTTTCTCTTTTTTTATTTTTTATTTTTATTATTGTTAGTTGATTTAAAATTAAATTTTTATTTTTAAACTCATTCTTATTAAAAATAATTAATAAAAAATAAATATAATATATTTATAATATGTGTATATTTATTGTAGAGCCAATGACAATTTATCTTAATAAATAATAATAACATCATCTTCCAATGAATATTAAGTTGATCACTTTTAAAAAACATATGCTTATATTATAATTTAAATATTTATAAATATTTTCAAAAAAATACAACTACACAAAAAATTAGATAATTAGGGAAGTTGTGAAATAACAAGAAAAAGGAATGAGCATCTGCGACTGAGTGTTGAAGAGATTATAGATTGAAAGGATATTATATCAAAATGACATTTATGTAACCTTTTTCATTATGTTCCTCTTTATTTTTTTATTAAACCCTTTAATGCAATCAATATTTTTTTTTTGTCGTAACAAATACTTTTCTTAATGGCAGTCATGTGTCTCCTAACTAGAAATGTCAAGAGGTTAATTTCTCGATTATTAGAATATTTATCTTTCTATAAATTTTTCATGCTTAAACGAACTAAAATTTTGTGTGAAATTTTTCAAAACACCAAGATGATATGGAGGTGAATAAAAGTCACCAAGAACATCAATCAAAATCAAACAAGCACTAATATAGAGAAAAAAGAGGCTTCAAATAATAAATGACCCTCAAACCTGAGTTTTTATGGAGGGATGTGCACTTAGATTATTAAAGAATGAATATTTATTTTAGCAATGTCAAGTTTGAGTTTGTAAAAGCTAAATATTTTATAATAAATAAAACAAATTAGCTCTGATACAACTAAAAAATAGAGAAATAAGAGAAAGAGGTAAGAATGAGCAAATTAAGGATGAGATTAACTCTATTATTAAACAAGTATTATCATCATCAATTACCAAACATAACTACTCTAATTATTGTATGGCTAAACATTAATACTTTATTAGATGTACTAGTTATCCATACCTTCAAATAATCTCAACCCAAATCTTACCATTCTAAAAGTTAAAATCCTCTTGAATATTAAGAAATAATGGGTTTACATAATTTTTTTTATTTATGCGATGATATGTCTTTCCCTTTAGTTATTAATCCCTTTGCTATGAAAGGTGAGAAGAAATGTATAGTCAAATTATATTTTTCATGCCCACATTAAGTAAGTAAATTAGAGTAAATTTGAAAAAAAAATAATTTTGAGAGGTACCAAGTGTCTTATATTTTAAATCAAGTTTACATATCACTTTATACTTGTGAATTAGATTTTCATATGCCTATTAATAAACTAATGAATCTGCATGCTAATGATGAGATAGGAGATAAGCTGGTGCAAGAAGTTTATAGTTGATTGAAAAGAGAGTGAAATATTCAATTTCGACATAGAAGATAATTAGTGAGTAGATTACTTAGCTAACTTGAGTCTCGCTTTGGTGGGAGGTGCTCCTATTTGAAAATAAATGTTTGAGAGTGTTTGGTGCGTGTGTGTGTCTTATTGATAAGTGTGGTGTTGGCTTTGATGGGGGTTAGATTGAGAGGATATGATATCAAAGTGACATTTTCATAACATTTTCCATGATGCTTCTTTTATATGTTTTTAATTAAAAATTTTAATAAAATCAATGCTTTTTATCCACAATAAACATATCTCTTGATGGCAGCCATGTGTCTCGTTACTGGCAATATCAAGAAGTTTTTTTATGGTATCAGAGTTAATAGTGATGTGTTATGAATATTAAGAATCATATAGATGTCCATCTCTATTATCTCTTCATCTTCATCTTCATTTTCTCTCATGAAACTCCTTCCACCATGAGTGTTGATTATGCTTTATTTGTCATTATCATTTGTGTAACTCTTAATATAAGTCTATACCTATTAATAGGGCATGTCATTTGTATTATAAATATAGAAGAGAATACAAGAGAGGTTATCTTTACTTTTATTGCCTTTATTCTTTCTCCTCCTCATCCTCATCTTCTCATTTCCAAACTATGTGATCTAGACAATTTTAGTTGAGAATACTAGTAAATTTATACCTTAGACTTTGAAATAGCATATTTAAAAGGTGATCTCATAAAATTATTCGTTAAAGCATATTTTACAAATAGCTAGATAAAAGTTTTTGAGAAAAAAATTTATTGTTAATTTAAAATATTTGATGTCACAAACTATAGTATAATACACATTAAACTATAAGGTATTGTAAATTTTCCTTTTTAAAATTGGTTGTTGGTCAAAAGCCAAGTATATGTCATCTTAGAATTTTTGAATATGTAGTGCTTATTATTATTGTCCTACCATGTGTGCACATAGATGGTTATTCATGGAAAGTTGAGATAAATGTTGGATAAGAACCTCCTCCTTCTTGGTTGTCTTTGAATGAAACAAAGAAATGTTTCTAAAAGAAATAAATGGACTTGGGAGACTTATACTGTATGATTAGCTGGTTGTCATCATTTGACAAAGTTTTTCTAACATGAAGGGGAGAAAATGAATAGCTCGAAAAGAAAATATATGGAATGCATTATTACAATATCTTATTTAGATACTCACATATAAAAATATGAATCAAGAGTTCATCAAATGTTGCATTCTTAAAATATTACAAAAGAACCTACCAGATATAATCACTGACTTGTATGAGAATTACTAAGGTTCTTGTTCCAGCTAAAAATGCTCCAATTAGAATAAATAAAAATAAATTATGCTTGAAGTATAAGAGATTAATTAGTTCTTAATACAAAATCTTGATAAAAGAGAAGCATATAATTAGGATAATCATACTGAGGAGGCAGACACTTCATATAAGGGTCATGACATAATTAATTGTAAAATTCCAAAAGAGATTTAGGTACCTGAAAGTAATAAAGAGATATCTCAATAAGTTAGGTCACACTTGAAAAAATGAAACTGAAGAGATAAAGTTATCGATGATAATTTTGATAATAATATTACATGATTAAATGAGGATCTTGTAAGCAAAGTTACCATAAAAAGCAGATAAAAGATGCTTGGCCAAACAGAAAATGGCCAAGAGAATTATATTAATTTTCAATATGTGAAAATCATAGATATGTAGTCCAAATTCTTGAAATGTAAATGTTATTACAGGATAAATGAACATTTATGTGAAAATAAAGATTTTCACAAAGGTCTAATGATGATAAAGTATATTATCTTGTTGTGTATTTTTGTATATATTATTAGTCTGGCATTATATGAAATTGAAATATGATGGGTTTATTGAATATTATTATAGCATTTTACATGATAATCTTTAAAGGGGTTAAAATGCCATTAGAATGAAAAATTCTTGGAAAATTTATTTAACATATATACATGTGTAAGTTGTTAAGCTTGTATGAATTATTATCATTCAAGTGTTTGTATGTATGTATATTGTCTTTGCAAATGTGTATTGAAATTAGGTTTTGATCAAAATAAGTTGAGAATAAAATTTTGATATTCACTTTACATTCAACTTGTTGATTGAGTATTTAATACTCAATGGTTATAAAATTATTATGCTATATTTATTTTGTCTCCAAGACTATCCTAAATTGATTAGTCTTAATTGGTCCTCAAGTACCATATATTTATTAATATTTATACATCTGTCTAATATTGTATATGATACAATTTTTTAGCAAATTTAAGTTCTTGGTGAACGAACAGATATTGAAAAAGAGATATGATAATATGAGAAAAGTAGTATATCCTGAAAATATATTTTCAAGACATGACAACGTATCCAATATAGTTTGACTAGGAGTAAGATCTACTTAAAAAAATATTCATAATAGTTGCATTTGAGACATTAGTATAGTATCTTGAAGTACAATAAATTAAAAGTAATGTTGTCATCAAGGGGAGTAAATATGTGTTGTACTCTTTTTTCCTTAATCTAGGTTTCATCCCATTGGGTTGTCCTGGTAAGGTTTTTAAAGAGGCAGCATTGGATAGCATACAAATGAATCATATACTTTTTTTCTTCTATTAGGGTTTTATCCCACAAGGTTTTTCCTAATTGAAGTTTTTAATTAGGCATATTCTTATATAATACAATGGGCATCCAAGGGGGGGTATTATAAATATTAAGAATCATGTAGATGTCCATCTCTCTTATCTCTTCATCTTCATATTCTTCTATGAAACTCCCACCACATGAGCGTTAATTATGCTTTATTTGCCACTATCATTTATGTATCTTTTGATATAAGTTTATGCCTATACATAAGACATGTTATTTGTATTCTAAATATGAAAGCGTATATAAAAGATGTTATCCTCATTTTTATTGTCTCTATTCTTTCTCCTCCTCCTTCCCCTCATCTTCTCATTTTCATTATCTCTATATTTTATTCATAACAGAATGTTCATTTATTGATTATTTGAACATTCATCCCTCTATAAACAACTCTTGATTAAAAGAATTAAAATTTTGCACAATCCACTTGTTATTAATTTCAAACAATATTGTTATTAATTAAGAGTCATACATAGAACGATGAGCTCTGGCGACTAAGGTGCGATGAGTGGGTTGTTCATCAGAGGGCCTTCATAGTTGGTCGCGGGGGTAACGGAGGAGGAGAAGTATGTACTGGATTGGAGTCAAAAGAAGGTTAGGGTTGGTGGTGCGAATTTCTCAGGTAACGTCTTTGTTCTTCCGAGGAGTAAGGATTAGATGGAGGATGAGTCTGGTATTAGTGCATTAGTAGACACAATTGAAGGACATTAGTGCTAATATGGCTGATTCTTGGATATTAGCTGGTGATTTTAATGTGATTGCATCCCTTAATGAGCAAAGAGGGGGTGTGAGAGTTAATGTGAGAGGTTGTAATCAATTTCAAAATTGGATCAATGATTGTAATTTGATTGATGATGAAGCTAAAGGGTTGTTATATACTTGGAAGGGTCCTAAGTGGAGAGGTTATGATAGATTGTTTAGGAGACTCAATAGAAGCTTGTGTAATGTCTTATGGCAACGCTCTTTCCCTGATGCTATGGTGAAGGTTTTGGCACGTTATTGTTCAAATTATCACCCGCTTTATATTGACACATGCCCAAAAATTTCTAAAAAGGGTAAGCATCTTTTACATTTTGAAGTAGCTTAGTTGACTCATAATCAGTTTCATGAGTTCTTGTGTAGTAATTGGTGTCAGGAAGTTGAGACTCCAAGAGCCCTTTCTAAACTTATAGGAAGTTTGAGAGTTTGGAATTGGGAGGTTTTTGGAGAAATTGAGGAAAGGAAGAGGATTTTAAAGCATCAATTGCTAGAATTACAGAAGAGTGTTGATTCACTGGAGGATGGATTTTTGTAAGGGAAGGAACTTGAGATTCAGATGCAACTTGATGAGGTTCTAATGCAGTAAGAGTTAAAATGGTATCAAAAATCAAGGGGAATGTGGTTGGAGCATGGTGATAGAAATACAAAGTATTATCATACAAAGACTTTGATCAGAAGAAAAAGGAATAAGGTGTGTGTGTTGAAAAATCAATTCGGTGATTGGATTACTGAAGACCATGAGATAGTATGCTAATTACAAAGTTCTTTCAGAACTTATTTCAAGAGGAAGTTATGTAGAGAAGCTGGCATCTCACCAAACAGGGGTGGGGTAATATTAGCTTGATGGATATGGAGAGACTTGGTAGACCTCTTTCTGTGGAGGAAATTTAGTGTGCTTTTGCTACTATGGGGTCCCTCAAGACACCGGGTGAGGATGGATTTCTTGCTTTATTTTATCAAAAAAATTGGGATGTTTTTAGTCCCAATGTGGTGAAGTATATCATGGATATTTGGGCAAATCCTGGGAAATTGGTTGAAATTAATAAAACATTGTTAGTAATGATTCCTAAGGTAGATAATCCTAAAATGGTATGCAGTTCAGGCCAATAGCTTTGTGTAATGTCATTTATAAGGGTGTCACAAAGATATTGGTTCACAAATTTAAAAATGTGTTGAATAAATTGATATCTTCTTTTCAAGCAAGTTTTATACCTAGAAGGAATATTCAGGATAACATTATAATTGCAAAAGAATTGGCTCACATGATGAATAGAATGCAAAGCAAGAAAGGCTATATGGCTATTAAGATTGATTTAGAGAAAGTATATGATAGGATGAGTTGGAGTTTCATTATCGGGGTTTTGAATGAAATAGAAATCCCTGATCATATTGTTGAGTTAATAAGTCACTGTTTGAATAGTGTTCAGATGTCAGTTTTGTGGAATGGGGAAAAAGGTGATTGGTTCCAGCCTTCAAGAGGTGTTAGACAAGGAGATCCATTGTCTCCATATCTATTTGTGCTTGGTATGGATAAACTTTTCACATTATTTCTAATGGGGTGAATGAGGGTAAGTAGAATCCTTTAAAGGTGGGGAGGCGTGGTACACTAATATCACATTTACTATTTACTGATGATTTACTTCTATTATGTGAAGCTGATGTGGGTCAATTAATTAATGTGCTGGACTGCTTGGATTTGTTTGGTGAAATCACATAATTCAAATAAACTAAGTGGGGTTAAGGAGTTGATCCTCTAACCAACTTAAGAAATAAATCATTTAAAATCTTAAAAAAATTTATAGGTTCTACCTATAGCATACGAAAGCAAGCTAGACGAAAGTAGAATAAAAAGATGCTGTCATGACAACAATTTATTGCAGTCATGACAGCTCTCCTGCGCCAACTTCCAGGAGGCGCCGTTCCATCATTTGACCTCCGATCGAAGTGATTTTAAAGCTCACACTTCACATTTATACTATAAGTGTATCAAATTTCAAAAAGATCCAACGGTCGAATTAAAAATTAAACATGTTAAAAGATTGGCTATTTTTGCTGTCAGGACAGCACCTCCAGACTAACTTTCGAGGTGCACCATTTCATCATCCAACCCCCGATCAGAGTGATTCTAAATCCCACATGTTATTTTTAAATAATACTATTAGCATACCAAATTTTGGAAAGATCTAACGGATGGATTAAATTTCGTGTATGTCGCAACATTATCAATTATTGCTGTCATGACAGCTCCTCTGGATCAAATTCCAAAATGCACCGTTTCTCCGTCCGATATCCGATCAATATGATTCCAAAGCCCACATGAAGCTTATAAAAGATTTTACTTGTGACCCAAATTTTAGAGAAATTCAACAGTCAGATTAAGATTTGGACACCCAGATGCAAAAGTACACGTTTTTGGTAAAAACCATTTTCAAAATTGTCCAAATCTCATCCTAATGGTCACAAACTTGTGCGAATACTTTGGACACGTCAAATAGGACTAAAAACACCTGATAGAACATTTAAATGGTAGAAAAACCCTTTATATCAAAATTTAACTACTCGGGTGCCATTTTCCAAAATGGACCTTAAACCCCCAAAATGCACAAATCACACAAGAGTGGTCAAAAACTATTCCAAATATCATATACACATATGAATACACACGCTAAATATTTTTACTTAACTCAGAGATCTTTGTGGGGCCCATGCACTCACTCTCTCTATCCAAGGTATATGTTTGCCCATAACATACCATTTACAATGCAATCACTTTGCATTTGCTTGTGGAATCACATATATATCAAAATAAATATTTGCTTGTAGTGGAAACTTGGTTTACTAAATAAATCCATTAAAACCACACACCATAGCCAAGTTTCCTAGCCACAAGTCTACAAGCAGACAAAAATTCATACACAAGCCATACAATCCACACAAACTCACGCACATATACATAATCATATCCTACTGGCACCCTAATCCTAAATATATTACAATAGATTTGCTCAAAAGAAAGGGGTTGCAATTCTTTACAATTCACAAACAACCCCTAGCTCTGCTCTTTTCCCCGTCCTCTACTGGTTCCTTCGCTTGGACCTAGAATATTGAAAAGAAAGGGGTGAGACAACTACAGTCTCAGTAACAAAGAAATCTACATTGATTATTACAAAGTAAGCCATAATCGAATAAACTAATAATAAATTCAACATAGTATATAACTTAGCCATTTAAAATGCATGAATGCATGACGTAGGCCGGTATGGCCTTTCATAACCAACAAAATGCCCCCTGGCACTCTTTAACTCGCAGGTAAACCTTATACCTACTTATACTTCCATAGGTACAAAACATAATCTAAGGCATGATCTAATCCACCGAACCATCTATGCCCTTTCGACGTGAATCCTAAGCAGTCAAAGCTAACTCCCTCCCAGAGCCAGCCCGACTTACTCTCCATGTGAGGGCTACCTTGGCCTAGGTACTTAACCTCACACTTCATATGTCGGATTCCCTCCCCCACTGAGAGGTGTTGAACACTCAATACATTAACCACTTTACTGCATTGAGCCCACAATACGTAAGGCAACACTAAGTACTGGCACTCTGCCAGTGTGCCATAGAATATCAAAAGTCTACACCTTCTCATTGGTGAACTCCCACCGAGATCATGCCTTTTATTCGTGTCTACCTTTCTTGAGTATTGACCACTTCAACACTCTAAGGTAGTATAACATTTATAAATCTCCCTTAAATGGTTCCTTAGCCTATCTACGGTACCTTACTTAGTTACATTTCCTTAAGTGCCACTTCTATTCCTTATGATTACAATACATGCAAACAAATTTCATTTCCATAAAAATATTATTGTTAAACAATTAGAAAATATATTTGCACTATAATCAAAGTAGTACCCCATAACCCCTTATAAAGCACATTTAATCTTTTAAAACATGTAATGCATGATAGCTAGTAATATTTATTCAAAAATAACTAAAATAAAGTAATAAGAAATATAAATTTCTCTGTTACCTCAACCCTTTGGTACCAAAAGGGTTCCTCTTATACAAAATAGGGCTCGGCTTGTTCCTTAACTTCTGAACAAATTCCACCAACAATTCCTATAACATATAAGTGATCCACATCACTTATCATGTTAAATAGCATTAATGAAGACTATAACTCATACCACACAACTTGGGTTTATGAGCCATATTCCATCCCAATGGTCCATATATTAAACCAACCATTCACATAGTATCACTTAACTACCAAAACCATTGATTAGCCATCACTAGGCTAATTTCTAATTTATATAATTTTTAATCAATTAAAAACCTTCACTTAGTGTCACCAACTTTCACCATTAGCCCTTATAATGAAAACCAAACCTTAATTTAAATCTTATTGGGCTCAAATAGCAAAATTATAACTAAATCAATAAGCTTAAACTAATGAGGAGCAAAACCCAATCTCTCAGGGTTTAATTTATGCCCAAAACACCTCTTTTCATCCAATTATCCACTCAAAATATTAGATCACTATATAGAAACTCAAAACATCCTCCCTATGATCCAAAGAAACAAAAGCTTACAAAAATAAAGCCTTTGGAATCAAAATTCACAAATTTCCTCTTTCAAAAATTAAGAAAAACAAAGAGGAAGGGAAGAGAATTGAAGTAGGGAGTTTACCTATCGTGTAGCCGAGCTCGCAACGGCCGTAAAATCTCCTGGATCTGAGCCTAACTCCCTCTCTTTCTCCTTTCTTCTTCCTCTCTCTCTCTCTCACTCGTTTCCTTTCTTTTTCTTTTCAATTTCTACATTCTTTTGCTCTTTAAATTGCTGATCTAATGCCTTGGGAAAAATTACAAGAAATGGCCCAACATTGTTTATTATAGCACAAAAGCTCGGGTCAACTTTGGTAATTTTTTCCATAGTTAAAAATCAAATAAAACCAAACTTTTGCTGAGAAAAATTCAAACTCTAGACCTCTATTAAATTATTCTAAATTTTAATTTAATTATAGATATTTTATTTTATTTTTTTAAAATAAATTTGAATCTTAAAATTTTTAGGATGTTACAGCAGCACAATCAAATTCTAGTAGAGGTTTGTAATGAGATTGAGAAAATCCAAAGGAAGTTTATTTAGGGTTCAACAGATGAAAAGAGGAAGCTTCATGCTGTGAGTTGAGATGTCATTTGTTTATCTAAAGAGATGGGTGGTTATGGTATTAAGGATATAAGAAAGATGAATGCTGCTCTTGTGGCCAAGGTGGGATGGAACATGCTGGTGAAAACTGAGAATTTATGCTCGAAAGTGCTTATTGAAAAATATGGGAGGGATGCTGATTTTTACTAAAAAGGTGTTAGGTTAAAAATTCTAATTTTGCATTTTGGAAATTCTTGGCCAGCTGTTGGCCAAAGATTTTGGAAATGGTGGTGTGGGAATGTAAAGATGGGAGTAAGATTAAATTCTGAAAAGATTTGTGGCTGAATGATAACTCTAATCTGTTTGATTTGTCATTTAGGAAACCTAATGGTAGATTGATTAATTGTAATGTTTAGGATATGGTAAATGAACATGGTGAATGGGAATTCTTATATTTGAAAGATTATCTCGTTGAAGATATTCTTTTACAATTGCAAGCTGTTCCGTGTCCTCAATCTGAACTTGGCATTGATTGCTTCAAATGGAGGGGTTCTTCTAACATTTTCTGTGTGGTTGATATGTACAAATGCATGACTAATGTGACAGGTATGGTTATTAATGATTGCTGGAGGAAAATTTGGAGGTTGGGGGGAACTAGGAGAATTCAAGTATTTCTTTGGCTCGCTAATCATGATAGATTATTGACTTCTTGTAGAAGGTCAAGGGTCTTGGGGGGCTC
Organism: Prosopis cineraria; assembly: GCF_029017545.1. NCBI lineage: Eukaryota > Viridiplantae > Streptophyta > Magnoliopsida > Fabales > Fabaceae > Prosopis > Prosopis cineraria. Next base: position 34,650,481 of record NW_026555343.1, read on the forward strand.
TTCTATTTGTTGTAAATGTGGCTTGGTTGATGAATCTCTTTTACATGCTATTCATAACTGTGAAATAACTAAGAATGTTTGGCTTTCTCTGAACTCTCCCTTAGTAGATGATAACTTCTTTTGTTTGTCTCGTGGAGATTAGTTCAGGAGGAATTTAGAGGGAAATGGGGAATGGCATATTGTTTTTGCTGTAATTTGTTGGTTTCAATGGTTGGAGGAATAAGATTCTTTCTAAGGAGGATTTTGTCTTTCCTAAAAATCTTGTTTGTAGTATCATGCATTATGTTTGGGAGCTGAATAATTTGAGAAATTGTGGTTTTATTTTGAACCAAACTAGTCTAGAAAAATCTATCTGTTGGGATAAGCCTCTATCTAGTTGGATGAAGCTGAATTTTGATGGTGCGTCCAAGGGTGGGTCAAACTTGGTTGGCTACAATGGATTGCTAAGAGATGATTGTGGTAATTGAATTGGTGGATATGTGAAGAGATTGGGCACTTGCTCTACTATTGATACTAAATTATGGGGTGTTCTGTGGGGTTTGAGGTTAGTAAAGAGAATAGGGGTGAAGAAGTTAATTGTGGAAGGGGACTCTACCTTTATAATCAGTATGTTGAAGAGCGTTTAGGAAGGGAGTGAGGTTTGTAAATTGTTGCTTATGCTAATCCGTATGGAAATCTAGGAGGATTGGCAGATTCAATTTCAACATGTGTTGAGAGAAGGTAATCAATGTGCTGATTGACTTGTTAATTACAGTTTTTCTTTTGATTTTGAGACTGTTTATTTTGTTGAGCCTCCTCATGATTTGACAAATTTACTGTATAGAGACAAATTGGGTACTATGTATCCAAGGAAAGTTGGCTGATTGAATAATACAGGGCTTTTGCCCATTTTTCACCAAAAAAAATATTGTTATTAATTATTATAGTTCATTAATTTTTTTTTGACCAGTATAGTTCATTAAATTTGGATAGAGAAAGTGCAATCCGCTTGTAACGGGAAATTAGTAATTGAAAATTTTTCAACATAATTAAAAATTTTAAAATAAATATTTTAAAACACTTAACAGAATATTTTAATGATATTAAAAATTTGGACTTAAGTGTAATATAATTTTTAAAATATGAAGGAGATCCCCAAAAAATTTTAGTAAAATAGTAGGAATGTTATGATATTTTGCTCTTATTATTATTATTATTATTATTATTATTATTGTCGTCGTTGTTATTACTATTTGAGCCGTTCCGGATTCCAATTCCTATTTGCCTGTTTAATGTAAACGTCCGTTCAGCTTATCAGACGGCCCGACAAATACTAGGCAAAGCCAGCAATTGTGCTGCGAGAACAAGCATCGCATGAACAGCACTGTGTCGACAGTGGCAGATGAAGATTCCGACGTTCGAAGGTACCGTGTTTCCTTCCCCATTTTCCTTGAAAATGTCGACGGAATCTGTTTTCGTTTAATACAAGTATTGAGCTTCAGTTTCAACTTCTCCTTATTATATATATTGTTCATGTTTGACGTCTCCTCTTGTTCATCGTTATTACCGGCGTCTCTCTGTTATATCTTCGACTTCAGCATGCCCATGGGCATCATGGCTGAAATCTCTGTTTGCGTTCCACGGACTGAACCGTTTTTTATTTTTTTTTTGGGACAAAATACAGGCTAAACCGTTTGAATATATCATCTTGATCAAGGAAAAATAGCTGTTTTCTTAGGAAATATACTATAAAAAAAAAATTTACCCTTATTATACTGGAGCAAAATTTACCCAGACACAAGTGAAACTTTCCACTTGCAAAACCCAGTTTTTAATTAGTATTCTATTCTGTAAAAGTCAGTTTTAAGTTATCTAAACAAGCATATATCAAAATGGGTTTGAAGCTTGAGCCTGCTAACTGGTACTCACTGGATAGGAACTAATCATTTCCCACTAAATTGACTTTAATTTTTGAATTTACATAAAAGAAGTCATGGCCTAAGGATCGACTCCATTATTTACATTTGAAAAGGTTGAATTTTTTTTTTGTAGGAATAAAAATTTACGTGAATTGGATCCCCACTCAGCTTCCTCCTTCATTTCTTAACAATCACAAATTCTTTTTCTTTTTCCCATGTTCGGCTCTTTGTTATACTTAAAACAACAACAATAACGAGCCTCATTTATGCCTATAACAAACAAAATAAAAAAAAATGGTAAACTATAAATTCTTAATCCTATAAATAAATAAAAAAAAACGTTCTGTTTATACTATAAAAAATAAAATATCGTGATGTCATCACTATTAAATAATCATTTGACTACTTTCAAAAAAGAAAAAATAATCATTTGATTGATTTGTCATATTTTATATATTTTTCTAAGACATTTCATTTGTTTATGGAAACTATATATTATTTTTTTCTTATACATATCATGATGTTATATGGATATAATTATATATATAATATTAAAGGTTTGTATAAACCCTTCATTTATTCATGAACCTTTGATCTGATAAATATATATTATAAAAAAATATCTATGCATAATATAAAATATATAATAACATTATATAATAATATAATGTATTTATGAATGTGAATAGAATATAAAATGTTATATTATATAACAATATTAATTATATTAAGATAATTTGAATATATGAAATATAATATATAAATAAATCTTATAACTGATATATATATATATATATTATTGAACTTACACATGAGGATGCTGTGGCTTGTGGGATCCTGTTGAAAAATCCTGTATTCCTTATGCTATTTGTCGTATGGATGCAAGATTTCATCATAATTTAAGGTTTTTGGTATTGTAATATACCAATTTCATTTCTTAGATGAGCTATTTCTTGGATTTAGCTTCATGATGCAAAATTCTTTTATGAAAAATAAAAAAAAATGGTGTTTACATTAGCTGAATTGTGAAATTGATAATGCATAAACATTTGGCATATGTCTAGGGATATTGAGTAGTGGCAAACCTGTAGACTTCTGAAAAGAAGTTGTTGGCATCCACTAATATTTTTTCAGTCTTGTTTGGATATGCTTCTGGGATATTACTGATTAGCTTTTGCTAAGTTACATTATGCTAATTTTAGCCTTGATAATTTTTGAAGTTTACCACCCAGCAAATGCTACGCAACCTTTCTACCTTGGTTTGGACTGATTTTAGTATTGTATGCAGAGCATTGATGGACATTAACTCCAAAGAAGAGTCATCAGATATCAGTGAATCTGATATTGATGACTACAAGAAGAAACCATTTGAGCAGCTAAGGGCTGGGAACTATAAAGTTAAAAATTTAAATGGCACTCTCAGATGTCCTTTCTGTGCTGGAAAGAAAAAGCAAGATTACAAATACACAGAGTTACTGCAACATGCCTCTGGGGTGGGTAAGGGTTCTGCTAATAGAACTGCTAAACAGAAGGCTAACCACCTTGCTCTGGCCAAATATTTGGAGACTGATTTATCTGGTGAAGCAGATCAAGTCCAAGGGCCATCCTTACCACAACCTTTTTTCCAGCATCAGCAAGATGACCTTTATGTCTGGCCGTGGACTGGAATAGTGGTCGACATACAGGACAAGAGTTTACATCATTCTCGGTATTGGCTGAAGAAATTGGCTAAATACTGGCCCTTAGATGTTCATATCTTTAAGGAAAATGATGTAACTGCTCAGGCTGTGGTAAAATTTAGTGATGATTGGAGTGGCTTTTTGAATACTAGAGATTTTGACAAATCGTTTGGAACTAAACATTGTGGTAAAACAGATTGGGAGCTGCAAAACATGAAGCCAGACTCAAGAATTCATGGATGGATTGCTCGGGAAGATGATTATCATTGTGAGGGGCCAATAGGGAAATACCTGCGCAAGAAAGGAAGCTTAAAAAGGGTCTCAGACATTGTCCATGAAGCATCTAAAAGCAGACGTAGTGATGTGGCAAAACTTGCTAATGAAATTGATGTGACAAATGAGAACCTCGCTAAAATGCAATACAGGTTCAATGAGAAGACTATGTCACTAAGTAGGATGCTTGAGGAAAAAGACCAGCTACATCATGCTTTTCTTGAAGGTTTGTTTACCTTCTGTTTGCAAAAGATTTTACCTTCATTTATGTACTATAAATGGTTCCGATTGACTATTTTGGTATGCATTTTTATGTTCTTGCATGTGAATCAAATTAATGTTGCAAGATATTGATGCGTAATGCTTCATTTTTTTTTTCCAGAAATAAAACACATGGAGCAGAGGGTAGCAAAGGAGTCTCGGAGGATATCTGATGAAAAAAAACACTTGAACAGAGAATTAGAGGCAAGAAAGCGGAAGCTTGATTTGTGGAGCAGAGATTTAAACAAAAAAAAGGCATTAACTGAGAAAGAGAAGCAGAAGCTTGAAGAAGACAAAAGGATGGTAATGATATACCACGTTGTCTCAGTATTATGTTTTGAACCTAATGTATTTTACCCTTGATCTTACATGCTTATCAATAACCATCGAAATAAACTTGTATGGCTCTTTTTGTTCTTGGTCTGTTACTGGAATCATCTGTTACTATTTTTTCCCATAAACCATTCCCCGAAGCAGAGGTTTATCTCCATTTGTGAACTGGACCTATAGTTTGTTCACTGTGAGAAAATTAGCTTTACATACGAAGTGGTAATGAAAAATAACTTGCATATTCATTTTATATGAAGCATCTTAGCTCTGAAGATCTGATGACAATCTTTCTCCATGTTAGATGTTTAATATCTCAATCTCTGCCGTTGTTGCAACTGTGGTGCTATTTAATCTGAAATTGCTAGAATTTGTGATGTATTTGTATTAGATACTAATAGAATCTCTTTCTCCTTCCAGAAAAATCTGGGGATTGAATCCCTTCAGAAAGGCTTTTATGGAGAAGAAGAAAGCTAATGGGAATGTCTTAATGCTTGCTGAAGAGCACAAGGTTTCCCTAATTTATATTTATGTTGTCTAGAATGTGAAATTACATTGTAGTAGTCTGCAATTTGGAGCTTATAACTCTGTTCCTATACACAATGATAGTCTTCTGCTAATATCAATCTTAACATTTTCAGAGAGAGAAAGAGGAGGCATTGAGGCAGATAATTGAGTTGGAAAAGCAGCTTGATAAGAAGCATCTGCTGGAAATGGAAATAGAAGAGTTGGAAGGGAAATTAAAAGTGAGGGAGCATCTTGGAGATGATGATGCTGTCCAGACGGAGATTAAAGTACTGAATGATAAATTGAATCAAAAGAAAGCTAAATTGGTTGATATGGAAGCACTGAATCAAACTCTTGTTGTCAAGGAGCGTCAAAGCAATGATGAGCTTCAAGAAGTTCGTAAAGAACTAATAGAAGTATGATTTCTTTTATTACATGTTTATTCTTGATCCCTAAATTTGTTTACATAAAAATCAAACTTGACAATAAATATAGGACTTTTTATTACCTTGCAATAAATTGAAAGAAATGCCTGCTAAACATTTGGATTCATGCTACTCGTGGCACTTGTGTGCATTTGGGGGGGGGGGAGTGAAGGGCGGATGCGTGTGTGTGTGTGTGTGTGTGTGTGTGTGTAAAAGGAGTGTCGTGTCAGGAGAAGATTTTGAACCTTAATGTTTTTCTTTTACAATTATGTTTCAGGGGTTACAAACAATGCTTACTAATGCCCGAACTAATATTGGGATTAAAAGAATGGGAGAGCTTGATGTGAAGGTTTTTGTGAATGCTTGCTTGAAAAAGTTCTCTCATGAAGATGCTCAGATAAATGGTGTTACGCTATGCTCCCTGTGGCAAGACAACAACCTGAAGGATTCAAAATGGTATCCTTTTAAGGTGATCCCTACAGATAATGATGAAGCTGAGGTATGCTTAACAAAAACATAATACTTGCTTGCCATTTGCGTGTACTTCAATCATGCTTCACCCTAAATTGTTTTGCATCTATTTAGTGCATGTCTGATTTCATGTTGAAAATCACCAAAACCATGATTTTTGTGGTTTCTAACGTGAAATCACTGGATAGATTGCTTCCCTCCCCGAAAGCTCCAAATTTTCTCTGGAACATGGTTTATTTTTTATTATAAAAAATCTTAAAATTAATTGCAGCCCCACAAAAAAAAAAAAAAGAAAACAAAAAAAGTTCCCCAAAAGTTTATGCAGATTTTCATTTTTGGCTCCCCATGTGTTAATCTCTGGATCCATCCCTGCCTCCAAACATCTTCTTAGTCCTGGATGAATAAAAAGTGTGGTTCAGCGTTTTGCCAATAACACTGATGACTGATCTATTGCTTTCAAAATTACATTGTTGAGATGTTAATGTGTCTGTGTGTCTAAGTGGGTCTTACAATCCTGTGGTCAAAATTTAGATTAACTTTCCAATCTATTTTAGAAATTTGGATCAGTGTGTGTCTATGTGTTTCATCTGGGATCCTTGCATTGATGCAGCTAAGACTTAATGAAGATGATGAAAAGTTGCAAAGTCTCAAGGAGCAATGGGGAGATGATGATGGTATATATATGGAGGTTGTCAGAGCCTTGAAAGAATTAAATGAATACAATCCAAGTGGTAGGTATGTTGTTCCTGAACTATGGAACTTCAAGGAAAATAGGAAGGCTACATTGAAAGAGGTCATCAGTTACATTGTGGGACAGATCAAGCCATTTAAGAAAAATAGGACAGCCTCTAGAAAATAGGTGTACTGTTTTTAACAGCCCCTAGAAAATAGGTACATTGTGGGACAGATCATCCATGTGGTTTTTGCTCCAAGGTTATGTTTCAGTTCAGTTCTTGTTTAGATAGAACGAAGCTTGCTCTGTGGTGTGCATTTACCGTGGATAAATGTTCATAATGTATAAATGTGATTATCTAGATTTCTTATGGATGAATGATGTTTGTTTTTATTGAGCATTTTAAATAATCATTCCATGAGCTTTTCTTAATTATTCTAGATCCTAATGGAGTATGCAAATTAAAAAAAAAAAAAAGCATTAATCTATTATGGAATTTGTATTAGTCTAATCTAGAATTTGAATGTTAACTATGGCTTGGTTTTGTTTCATAGAGGAATCCAGTTTCTGATCAGATTTAGTAACCTAGTGGTAATCTTAACCTTGTTTGGTAGGATTGAACTATTTTTGAGGAAAATGGAAGTTCAAAAAAGAAGAGAAGTTTTATCAAAGCATGACTTCCAAACTAAAAATGTAGTAGATCAAATAAAATCACAATTTTTTTTTTTTGATGAATTTCATTTAAGGATCGTAGTAGCTTTTTATTTGTAAGTAAAATTGATTATTTATTTAGTCATGATGGATGGATTTGATATACATTAGATAATATACAAGTAATATTATAAATTTAACAAGTAACACAAAGGAATTAACATGAAATATTAGAGATTTTATGGGTAAAGTTAATAATTCCTCTAAATCATTCAAGAAGGATATTTTGTTCATTTTGTTTCATCATTTTATTTCATCTTAGTCCTAAAATCCTGCAATTTAATTTTAGAAATTTTTTGGCCTGATTTGTAAATAAATAGCTATGGTAGTCGATAGATGAAATTCTCCTCTTTTTTGGGGATGCATTAGATGTCTGGCATTATAATTTTAAGTAATTGTAAATCGGTCACTCTAAACATAATCTTCCCAAAAAAATTCCCGAAAGTAAAAGGGGCCTAATTATTGAATAAGTAGATAGATCTAAAATTGTGCAGCCAAATAAAACGATTTTGAAGGGTTGGAAAGACAGAGATTCCAATGGAAAGTAAAAGCAATTTTGTTGGAATTTTAAACTTGGACAATTGAAAATATCAGAGGTGAGCTGGGAATACATGGAGATACAATTAGAAAAATGAAAATAACCCACTTGAAAAATCTTAGGTTTCAGACCTGAATTGTAGAAAATACAAAAAGGAGCTGTGAATATATAGATAATCAGTTATAAAATGAAGACAACTCATTTGAAAAATTTCAAGTTTTAAATTGAGATTAAATGTTTGGTATAAAATGACGAAATGACTATTGAAAATATCAAATATAAGTTTGGAATAAAGGAAATTCAGATGAAAAATAAATGTAAAAGTTAAAATTTTTTTAGTTGAGTGACATTGTTCACTCTTGTGATAATTTAAGGAAAAAATTATAATTTTATTATTCTTTATCAATTAAAACAACATTTAAATATTAAACAAATGAAAAGAAAAATATATAAAAATTATCATTGATAAGAATCATGTAAATAAAATTTTATCCTTTAATACAAGAAAAATATGGACCATTGATAACAAAAAAAAAAGATAAAAATAATGCAAAAATAAATATTTAAAATTTTACAATGATAATAGCATTTTTTTTTTTGCTATCAATGTCTCAACTATCCAATTACCTTTTGTTTCTGTAGTTTATTGATAAAAGAAAAAAAAGAAAATTAAGCTATAAAAAGTTGTCAACAGATGGACCAAATACTAGAGTGGAAAAAGGATAAAAGCATAAATCAATATATCTTGACTAAAGTATATTTTTAATTTTTTACCTTTATATAAAGATTCAATTTGATCTTTTAATTTCATAAAGTATCTTTTTAGTCCTTTAACATAACATTGGTAGTTTTAAATGATTATTTTTTTATATCAATTATTATTTTTTAAAAAAATTAAACTTAATATGTTAATATTTGAAAATGTTTTGTCAATATTTAAAAGGTCATACTTTGTTTGAATGAAAGTAATAGTATTAGGGTTAAAAGATTAAAAAAATACTGTAAAAAATTAAGAGATTAAAATAAAATTTTATATAAAATTAAAAGATTTTGTATACACTTTAACCATATACCTTTGCCTTTTCTGCAAATGTCTTCCGGTATGCCTTTGTTTCTTGAATTGAATCGATCCCGTACATGTTGCGCTGAAGGAAAATGTTTTGCAACAAGAATGAATATACCACATCAAGAGGGAAGCGTAGCGAAGATTTTTTTAAAAACAATTAAATAACATTTTAACCCTTATAAAATATAATATAATTTTTATATATTTATTATTTGCTTAAGCGAAACGTACATAAGTTTCTATCTGGCTTTTATTAATTTAACACGACAAAAATATAATGATAAATAAAATTTTTATATATTTTTATTTTTTCACTTTAGATTTTTAAATATTTATTTGGGCTTAATTGAGTGTAATTGGATATTATTTAATTTTATTAGTCAATCTTTAATTTTTAAATTTTAACTATCTAAATCTTTAATTTTAAACTATACATAATATCTTTGATATTTTTATACAATTGCTATTTTATTTTATTTTATTTGTGCGGATTTTCTAAATTCAATTTAGAAGATATTGATGAAGATTATTTTAAATAGAAGAATGTAAGAATAATTGAAGATCAAATCATGTACTTAAAATTTTATTATAATAACCAAGAAGGAAGTTGACATTAATTTTTTTAAATTGAATAAAAAATTTTATTGCTTAAAAAATGGCTTTGTACAATCCCAAAATTTAACTTAAGAATTAATTAAATTAATTGAAAGGTTTAGTTAATTAATTAATTAATGTAATTGAGAATTAATTAGAGTTTGGATGGTCATTTGGGTGCATTCGACCATATATGATGTAACATTTCAAGTTTTAATCCTAAAGGTAATTACTAATTTAAGGATAAACTAATGAATTAATTAAATTAATCATATTTTTGAGCTGTAAATTGACATTTTGGGCCATTAAACAATGGTATAAGCACGATTGGATGGAAATAGAGGTATTTAGGGTTAAGTGGAAGAACTAAAGTGAGATTTTGCTCACTATGGCATGCGTCATGTCGCAGCATGGCACAGTGCACTGTGGCTTATGGTACCAAATTTTAGCTTTAAAGATAAAGGCTAGCTCATGATTTTTTAGTGGTGAAAGGGGAAGAATGACAAAACAAGGGTGAGGAAGAGCGGCTTTGCTAGGGAAAGGATTTACAGGCACTTGGAAGTTGTTTCTGACCTATCATCTTTCTGGTAAGCCTTATACCTCTTCACTATCCCTATTTAGTTCGTTGTCTCTTGATTTGAGATATGGGGAAATTGAATTGTGATGTTATGAAGGGTTATTTTTTGGCCCAATAACTATAACATGGTTGTTCAAAGCTAAATTAAGATTTACAACCAGTTTGGTAGTTGTTAATTATGTTTTGGGGCTTTGGCTTCGTTTTAGCCTCAATTGAAAGGTTTAAGGTTGCAAAAGCTTTCTACTGATGTTAATGGGATTAAGAGACGTTTGTGAAAAGTGATGTAAGGTGGTTTGGACATACAGTTGTCCTATGATAGAAGTTAGAAGTTTAAGTGAATTTTGTTGTGCTAATAAGTTTTGTGTTGAGTTAGGAATTAACATAAAGTGTTTGATGTTGTAGATTTCAATAATTTGGAACTTCTCTGAGGTGAAGAGAAATTGAACCTTTAGAAGTGACCATGGGAAACCTTTTTAATAATGAAAAGGTTAAGGTAATTGAATAATTCATTTTATTCATTGACTTGTTTAACTATTTACAAGTTGTTTGTGAACTTGATTATATTTTTACATTTGTGTGATTTGGAATTGATAGAATGGAAAAAAGTAAAAAGGTTTTAAACTTAAATATGTATATATTATATGGGTATGGCTTTTGTTAAGTGGGAAAAAGTAATGATTTTTGAGAAAATGGCCTGTATTTACTTTTTATGATCATACTAAAGGTTATATGCTAAAGAGATATGATTATGGTAAAGTATAATAATTTCATTATATGTATGAAAATTATGATTATGATAGTGAGGGTAGGAGTTCACCCTAGTTGAAGCAATGAAAATCCATATGATTGGGCTGGCATCATGGGACATCCAGTGTAGCAATATGTGATAGATTGTTACCATGAGACATCTGAATAGTCATGACATAATTATGAGCTCCTGAGTACCTGAAAGGGTGCACATTGGAGTATACAACATCCCAATTATATGTATAAGAAGGGGAGTCTATAGTCCAAAAATGGGTTAGAACACCTTTAGACATATAGTTCTCCCATGGAATGTGAGTTCAAATAAACTTATTTAAGGTTGGTCCAGTATAGCCTACAAATTTAGTTGGAAGTAGATGTAAGAGTTTAGATGGATAGTATGATCATGTATGTGATTTATATTCTTTTTCAATATACTTGTTTGTGATTTTACTTTTAATAAGTCGTTGTGAATTGTTTTAGTTACTAGGATCTTTCTTATCCTGTGGTTATTATTTTATAGGTTCAGACTCTGACAAGAGTAGAGGGAAACTTGGGCCAATAGTAAGAGGACTACTACATCTCCCTGTCGCCAGTTTTGTGTAATGAATTTGTATATATGTAAATGTGTCTGTAAGTTATCTAGTAGGAATAAATACATTTTGTTTGTACTTGTATAATGATGTGTTGTGTATCTTAGCCCTAGAATATGTGTTTGTAATAAATGTGAAATGAGGGCTGAGATACTAGTACAAGGGTGAGTGAGAATGAATGTTTTGATATAATGTATATGGAATTTGGCCAAAAGATAATTTTGTGTAAATATACAGTGTAGCCCTATTTATAAGAAATCAAGGCATTTGAGTGGCTAAATGTGAATTGAAATGTATGTTTGATAATATAACTATTTCATTAGGTGTGTAATGGTCTATTAGATGTGTTTGATGCCTTCATTGTGGTTAATAACATATAGTTATGATTTTAGGCACTTGGATGCGAGAAAAGGGCATTAAGTAGCCATTAGGCATCTAGGTGTCCAACTTTCAAATGAAATATTAAATTGAAATAAAATCATATCATTAGCTAGATTATTAAATATTGGACGTCATATGTGAAAATGACGCACGGTAGAAGTTTGTCCCTAACGAGTTATCATGACATCATTTACTATCATATGTACCACAACGCATGCAATATAGAGCAAGAACTTAATTCTTTGTGCCATATGCCATGACATATAGCACTCAAGCCTCAGTATGGTGCCATTTTAGGCAAAAATAACATTTTTGCCCCTGTTTTATTATATGATATGATTTATGATCTGTCTTACTTTCGTTGTATTTATATACTTCTAATTTTGAGTTTAAATACATTTTTGAAGGGTTTTTAGGCTCTTAAATGTTTTTAAAGTTTATTTTCTATATTTTCACCCTTCTTGTTTATGTTAAGCTTAGGCGTTTAATGACTCCTAATTTAATATGCATGATTGTTGTGGTAATTAATTAGTAATGTCAAGGGGGCATTATATATGAGGCTTAGGAATTTTTGGGCCACCTTGGGCCTAAATTATTGGGTTTAGGGTTCCCATTTTGGGTAATCAGCGATAGCAAATGGCATTATGTTTCACAGCACAACTTTTTCTCTTTTCTCTCTCTCTCTCTCTCTCTCTCTCTCTAACCCTAGTACACAACTTACTATTTCGGTATATGATGTAAAATAAGCAATCTATGAAAACATCGGCCAATATATATGTATAGGTAACTCCCTCACAAATCTTTTAATATGTCTTTTCTCTATTGGAACTAAATAAGGCACATAATATGAGAACTTTGCATAAAGAACCTCATACTGCATGACATATATATTATTACACTCTCATGTCTTAAACATAGCAATTCATTGTTCTCAAACACTTTGTGGAAGAAATCAATCATGGAAAATTTTTCTAAATTCATCCCATGTCATCGGAGGAAACCTACTTGCCTTCATAGATGTGTTGATTGAATCCAAATGTCAATAATACTCTTTCACTGAAATATAGCAAACTCAATCTACTACTCTTCAAAATAACTAAGTGCTTGGCAAAGCTTCTTGATGTCATCAAGAAATTATTTTGCATCCTTTTCAACATCAGTCTAGAGAAAGTGGGAGGTTTTAGTTTAATAAAATATATTAAGCTCACTTTAAAACCTTTCTTTAATAAATACTCAAGGTCCTTTTTTAGTGTGTAGTTGGAACAAATGATGGAGCAACTTTAGTAGACTAAAAACGTTTTGATTCACCCTCAAGATTAACATTTATGGGAGGTCTAGTACTTTTATTACTCCTATCTCTTCCCCTTCCCCTTCCACAACCTCGACCTCAACCTCGACCTCAGCCCTTAAGGGTAAAGGATCAAATTGAATAAGCACCCTATTAAAAGCTTCATTTTTAGTAGACTTACTACTGCACACTTGAGATCTCATTTTAAATTGTGATAATGCTCAAACTATTTTTACATGCTTCCTAAACTATTTTATACTTTGATTTAAAGTATTTCAAGGGCCTTAATTAAATATTTTCAAACATAAGCTATTTTTGGGATCCTATTTACTTAAATGTTTTTATACTTAGTCTTTGGAGTCTTAAATTGTCAAGGTTGATTTATATCCCTTCAATACCTCTTTACTTTAATAAGATGAGTTTTAATTGCGGTGGTTATATTCTTAAGTTTGTCTTATGGTTTGGATAATGTCAAGGGACATTACAAGCTTCATTCAAAGCATAATATAATAATCAATTAATCAATTAATCATAACATTTCCAAATGGTTCAATCATTTTGGATTCTGGACCTGACAAATCCACTTGATTTAAAATGATCCAAAGCTGCTTAATCCTCAAAATGAGTTAACAATTCAAATGGAATAACTTTTATATTAGATGAATAGTTCAACTAATATGACTTTTTGAGTCAATTTAAATCTTATCACATTAACGAGGAGTTTGGCTTTGTTTTTTAGCATGAGTTTTATAGGAAATAAAGGAAGAGATTGAGGAAAAAAAGTAGTTGAATGGAGGTAAAGAGAAGACAAGGAACATAGGAAAAAGGGTTTTTAAGGTATTTTTTAGGAATATTTTCTAAGTATTTTAAAATAAATAAAGATTTAGAAGATGAGAAGAGAAATATTAGAGAGAGATAATATTAAGGGAATGAAAGAAGAGATGATTTTCATTTCAATGTGGTAAATACAATTGAGATGTCTTTTATTTATAGGCACAAATATAATTGACTAGAATAAATAAAACATATAAAATAATAATAAATAAAAAATATTGAAATAGATAAAAGATATTAGAGTAATTGAAAAATATGGATATTTATATAATATTTTAAATTTTAAATATTCATGGCACTCATAATATTTTCTCCTTTTTCTTGTCAAGGTCCTAGGTCCTTCTTTGGTAATTTATAATTTTGAGGTCTATAAATGTAATTAATGTTCTCAACAAGTCTTCAATTGTCCTTCTCCTAATTAGTAAAAGGGGGAATGACATTAAGGGCCCTAAAAATAAACTTTATTACAATTTACACCTAAATAAATTTGATATTTCTTTGCAGGCCTTGAGGCCTTATTGCAATATTTTTTCATATCAAAAATATAATTTTGCTTTTTGTTCGATTTGAATTCAAAACTTGCGCGAAGCCTCAAGGCAACGGCATAGACCATGCACGATATAACATCCACTATATACAAGATGATATTCACGCATGCTCATCAGAAAGTCCATGTATTTTGAGTATTTCACTAACTTAAACTCTAACAGAAATGACAAGTTAGGTAGACTATGAACGACACAACATTCATTGTGCACAAGATGATGTCCACGCATGCTCAATAGATAATCCATACATTTTGAGTATTTCACTAGCCTAGGCTCAATAAAATGACGTTAGGCAAACTATGCACGATACAATATCCACTATACACAAGATGATGTCTACACATGTTCAACATAAAGTCCATACATTTTTAGTGTTTTATAAGCCAAGGCTCAATAGAAATGACAAGGTAGGTAGACCATGCATATACAATATCCACTATGCACAAGATGATGTACACACATGTTCAACAGAAAGCCCATACATTTCCAATATTGCATCAGATATGAAGAATTTCATGTTGGTATTGGCCTAAGCACTAAAACAAGTATCCATATAAAATTTGATATGATATTTCAAGTCTGATATATACAAAGGCTAGCTACTATATCCAAAACATATATGTAATTCTCAATTACCTAAAAAATATTACTTGAGAATGCTTTCATATACATAATTTTAGTTGTCTATGTACACAAAAAAGGAACAATATGACTACTTCTCATATTGGGTTAGGATTCTTGCTTGTTTTGCGACTGTGTTCGGCCTCCCTACATCTTGAACAATGATAAATTCTTTTTTATTTTAATTTACAATGAACAAATTAATCTAAGTAAATGTTCATATATAGAAGCCCAACTTTCATTTTACACAACTCAAAGTTAAATATAAACAACTCAAAATTCATTTTTGCACAAAAGATACTCCAACGTCTTTGACAGCAGATTTTCTTTACATTGAAAGTCATATTTTATTCAATTTACATGTCAAAGTCCAATATGAACTAGTCAACCATCACTATTGTATAACAACTAATTCATTCTAAAACTTTCATAGCCAATTTAATGGTTCAACAACCTTTAGCTTATATCAATAGGTTAGACTTAACAAAATGCACAAGTAGGTAAACAATATATAATACAATATTCACTATGCACAACACAAGGTTTATATATTCTCATTTGAAAGTCCATATAATTCTGATTTATCATTAGGTTAGGCTTAACAAAATGCTAAAGTTAGGCAAATAATGCACAACACAATATCCATTGTACATAATACAATGTTCATATATTCTGATTTGAAAGTTCATCTGATTTCAACTTATTATTAGACTAGGCTTAATAAATGCTCAAGTTAGGCAAATAGTGCATAACAAAATATCTACTATGCATGATACAAGGTTCATATATTCTTACCTAAAAGTCATGTAATTTTAATTTATTATTACGCCAGGCTTAACAAAATATACAACTTAACATTCAACAACCACAACTCAAAGTTCGTTTTTGCATAACAAATACTCCAATATTTTTGACAGCAGATTTTCTTCATATTGTATCATATTTTATTTAGTTCATATGTAAAAGTCCAATATAAACAAGTCAACCATCGTTATTATACAACAACTAATCCATTTTAAAACTTTCATGACCAAATAGTTTAACAATCTTTAGCTCATATAAGCAGTAGAATCACAAATAAAATTTCAATTTCAACAATATCACAATGCAGTTTGTACAACAAAAAGTCTATCTCATATGCACCCTACTATCTCATGTAAAGCTCCCATTAAATGAAACTGCTACATATTAAATGAGTGAAGATCACCTTTGTTGTTATTTTACCAGCAACTGACATATAGCAATGACAAACCTTGTGCAAGCTAGAATGTGAGAAACCTTTCAAATAATAATAATAACTAAACTAAGCTGACCAAATAATAATAACTTGTACAAGCCAAAATGTGATAAACCTTCAAATCATCAATTAAACTCTCATATCAACAAACATTTAGCTTGTGTAAGCTAGAACATGAGAAACCTTCAAAACCTTCAGTTGAGATCTTGAAATCATTAGAAATCTACATATCTCAAAAGTTACTCCTTACCAGAGCTTAGAAACCTTTACATCTTCTAGTTGACTACCCATTCCCGTGTTTGTCATTTTCTTTCTTTGTTCAATTCCATTTGTTTTCATTAAGGGAGAAATGTATTTTTGGTGTGAAAAAGTATTGCAATAAGGGCCTCAAGACTTATAGAGCAATATCAAATTTGTTTAGACTCAAATTATAATAAAATCTATTTTTAGAGCCCTTAATATCATTTTTTCTTAGTAAAAGTCTTTGTCCCAAAGTGGGATGGCCTAAAATAGTGTAATTCTTTTGCAATTATTAAGAAAGTTGAACATAGTTGATTTGTTAGGGGTAAATTTATCATTCCAGTGAGAAATACAATTGTAAATAAGAGATTGTTTGAAATTATTTTTATTTTATTGTTTTGAGAATTGGTGTTCTATAAAACATGTTCTGAGAACAAAATAAAAATAAAAATAGATATTTTTCTTATTCTTCCCTATTCTTCCAAACAATAATAACAAAATACTTAAAAATTATTTTCATTTTTTATTTTTTAAAAATATTTTATTAAATAAATTTTTTTATTCCCTTGTTTTAGAGAATAGGTAACTGTTCTTAAAAAAAGTTTTCAAACAGGTGCTAAGATTCTTGAACTAGCGGAAAAATATCAGAATCTTTTGGTCCTTCTCTGCAAATATCTCCCTGCCCGCAATTCTCGCGAGGGCCTCGAGTAAAATTCCTTTTTCCGACCTAGGCGAGCCACTGTGCTGCGAGAAGAAGCATTTTGCGAGGGGTGCTCTGTCGACGGCGGCTGACGGAGCTTTGGACGGCGACAGAGGTCACCTCCCGTTATCCGCGACAGTCGAACGTATGGTGTTTTCTTCTCCATTTTACCTGAAAAAGTCGACGGAACCTTACTTTTGCATTATCAGTTTATCGTAGTCTTGAGTTTCAGTTTCAATTTTTTGTGCATTATGTTGTTCTATATCGACCTATCCTCTTATTCACCGTTGTCGTTATTACTGGCGTTTCTCTCTGTGACATCTTCGGCTTCAGCATGCCCATGACTGGAATCTTTAGTTGTATTCGATAGGCTGAACTGTTTGGGTATATCTACCTCACATGCACCTTGAACAAGGAAAACAGCATATTTCTATGGACGAATTGGGGATAACTTAGCATTATGACATTCAATTTCTAATTAAAGATATTAATCTTTCAAATAAGGATGCTATGGGAAACTGTTGGAGTGCAACAAGAAGACAATTTGATGCCAGGTGGAATCTAAAGGAGCCTACGGCTGTTACCAATTGATGAATGTTAACTGGATCTTCGCTTGTACATTTTGAAATCCCCTACTATTCATGCCGTTTCTTATGGATGCCAGAAATCGTCATAATTTAAGGTTTTGATATTGCAATATGTCATCATTTCAGATGAGCTATTTCTTGGATTAACTCCATGATAATGCATATTTTGTTTTAAAATAAAATTGAAGCTACTGGTGGTATATGCTGAGTTTTAAAATTGATAATAATAAATGTTTGGCATATGGCTGGGGATATCGAGTGGTGGTAAAATCATGATATTTTCTCAATCTGTAACTGGACATTTAACAGAGAAATAAATATATCCCAATAATTGGTGGCTACAAGTCTGACACTTTCTGATTTAATCTTGTTTTCTGTAACCAGGAAAAAAAGAAAGAAAAACTGCGAGAGATTTTTATTTTGTAAATTCTGTAAAATCATTATATACGTTGCAAGTGCTGCACCTACAAAACCAATAATTGCATGTAAAGACGTATAGAATTGATACTGTAGCTTTAAAGTCATTTCATGGTTGTTATTTTATTAGGCGGATATATGAATGTTTATATCATTCAAATTGTAAAAGCAATGCTATTCTCAAAAGGGGGGAGGGGGTTCTTGGCATTCAATGGTATTTTTTAATCCAGTCTTGTTTGGATATGAATCTTGGTTCAATACTGTTGACGAGCTTTAGCTATGTTTAATTTTGGCTTTGATTATTTTTATAGTTTCCTTCCCATTAAAATGTATCCAACCTTTCTTCCCTGATTTGGAGTATGGACTGATTTTGGCATTTGTATGCAGAGCCTTAATGGACATTAGCTCTGAAGAAGAATCAGATATCAGTGAATCTGAGATTGATGAGTACAAGGAGAAACCGTATGAACAATTAAGGGCTGGGAACTATAAAGTAAAATATCCAAATGGCACTCTCAGATGCCCTTTCTGTGCTGGAAAGAAAAAGCAAGATTACAAATACAAAGACTTGCTGCAACATGCATCAGGAGTGGGTAAGGGTTCAGCTAATAGAAGTGCAAAACAGAAGGCTAACCACCTTGCTCTGGCTAAATATTTGGAGACTGATTTATCTGGTGAAGCAGAGCAAGTCCAAAAGCCACCCTTACCAAAACCTGTCAGCCAACCTCAGCAAGATGATCTTTATGTCTGGCCCTGGACTGGAATAATGGTTAACATACAGGATAAGAGTTTGCATCATTCTGAGTATTGGCTGAAGGAATTGGCTAAATACAGGCCCTTGGATGTTCGTACATTAAATGAAAATGACCTAACTGCTGAAGCTGTGGTAGAATTTAGTGATGATTGGAATGGTTTTCTGAATGCTAGAGATTTTGAGAAGTCATTTGAAACAAAACATCATGGTAAAATGGATTGGAAGCTACAAAAACATGCAGCCAGATTCAAATATTTATGGATGGATTGCTCGGGAAGATGATTATCATTGTGAGGGTCCAATAGGGAAATACCTGCGCAAGAAAGGAAGCTTAAAAACTGTCTCAGATATTGTCCATGAAGCATCTAAAAACAGCATAATGTTGTGGCCAACCTAGCAAATGAAATTGATATGACAAATGAGAACCTTACCAAATGCAATACAAGTACAATGAGAAGACTATGTCATTGAGTAGGATGCTTGAAGAGAAAGACCAGCTACATCATGCTTTTCTTGAAGGTTTGTCTGCGTTTTGTTTGTAAATTTTTTTTGTGCGCTTGTATGTGCCATAAAAGGTTACAATTGACTGTATACATTTTTATAGCATTTTCATGTTTTTATGTTAACCAAATTCATGTCAAAAGTTACATGCAAGATATTGATGCATATTTATTTTTTGTCAGAATCAAGGAAAATGCAGCGGAGGGCACGGGAGGAGTTACAAAGGATATTGGATGAACAAGAAAAGTTAAACAGTGAATTAGAAACAAAGAAGCGGAAGCTTGATTTGTGGAGCAGAGACTTAAACAAAAGAGAGGTAGTAACTGAGCAAGAGAGGCAGAAGCTTGAAGAAGACAAAAGGATGGTAATGATATTTTTTGTCTCAGTATATTGTTTTGTACATAGTTTTTTACCCTTGATCTCGCATACTTATCAATAACCACTCACATAAATTTGTATGACTGTTTTGGTTCCTGGTTTGCTACCAGGATCATTAGTTACTTTTTTTTTTTGGGCTGAAGCCTTTATTTTTCCAATCTATTTGCCTAAACCAATCCACAAATCAGAGGCTTTTCCCCATTTTTGAACTGGACCTATAGTTTTTCGACTGTGGAAAAATATAGATACACAAAAGTTAGTACAGTTTACATTCAAAGTTGTTATGAAAAATAACTAGAATATTTATTTTATATGAAGCATCTCAACTCTGATGATCCATGGAATTTTTTCCATGATATTGCTTTTTGAATCCACAAGCAATCCCATATTAGATGTTTAATATGTCAATTTCCATAATTGTTGCTAACATGTTAGTGTTTAATCTGAAACTATTAGCATCTGTGATGTACTTCTATGAGATACTAATACAATCTCTTTCTCCTTCCAGAAAGATCTAAGGAATGAGTCCCTTAATAAGGCTTCTGTGGAGCGGAAGAAAGCTGATGGGAATGTCTTAAGACTTATTGAAGAGCAAAAGGTTTCCCTACTTTATATTGTCCAGAATGTGAAATTACATTGTAGCAATCTAGCATTTTCTGCCTATAGCTCAATTCTTTACGCATGATCTCCCTCTGCATATATGCATCTTGATGTTTTCAGAGAGAGAAAGAGGAGGCATTGAGGAAGATAATTGAGTTGGAAAAGCAGCTTGATGCGAAGCAGGAAATTGGAAATGGAAATAGAAGAGCTGAAAGGGAAATTACAAGTGTGGAAGCATCTTGGAGATGATGATGCTGTCCAGAAGAAGATTAAAGAATGAATTATGAATTGGAACAAAAAGAAGTTGAATTAGATGATGTGGAATCCATGAATCAAACTCTTATTGTCAAGGAGCGTCAGAGCAATGATGAGCTACAAGAAGCTCGGTAAAGAACTAATAGAAGTATGATTTCTTTTTTATATGTTTATTCCTTATCCCTACATTTATTCTTATATGAAACATAGTCTTCAATAAATAAAATATTTTTCATTACCTTGCAACGTATTGAAACAAATATCTGCTAAACATTTGGTTCTTGCAACTAAGGGACTGGTGTGAATTATGAAAATCATGCTTAACTTTGAAGCATATTTTCTTGACAGGGATTATTGTATCTGGAGAAGATTATGAACCCTAATGTTTCTCCTTTATATTCATTTCTCGGGGCTAAAGAATATGCTCAATGCCCGAACTAATATTGGGATTAAGAGAATGGGAGAGCTTGATGAGAAGGTTTTTGTGAATGTTTGCAAGAAAAGGTTCTCTCTCGAAGATGCTCAAACAAAGGGTGTTGAGCTCTGCTCCTTGTGGCAAGAGAACTTGAAGGATTCAAGGTGGCATCCTTTTAAAGTGTTCACAGATAATGATAAAGCAGAGGTATGCTTAAGAAAGCCTACAAGACTTGCTTGTCATGTGCCTACTTTAATTATACTTTGCTATGGGTTTGGCGGCTGTTGTTGGGCAAGAAATCTCTCTCACTATATGATCTGTTTATTTATCTTTCTGGTGTATGATATTTTCTGTTACTGTTCAGATCCAAGTTTATTTACTATTTTTTCCAGATTCGTTCCCTGATTTCTGGGATTGTTTGGCTGCTTTGTATCTATATATACCTCACTGAGATGATATAAAAAGTGTGGCTCAGTGTACTGCGAATGACACTGATCTATTTCTCTCAGAATTACACAGTTGAGATGTAATAAATGTCTACATGAGGTGGTTTACCCTTTTGTGGCGGAAATTTAGACTTTCCAATCTATTCAGAAAATAACTGTGAATACTATCAATTGCAGTTTGAGTCCACATAATCCTTGCACTTGGACACGTTAACCTCTTTTTTCCTTTGTTCTGCTGTGTCGTTCTGTAGTTCCAGTCAAAGTTATTTACATAATTACTTCCAGACCAGGTAAATAGACTGAGATGTTATATAGTAGTGAATGCTGGGCTCTAACGGGACAGCAAGAGCATAAAGTTGGAGTAGCAGAGTGAGAATGTTACGATGGATGTGCGGAATACTAAAGATAAAATTCGAAATGAGCACATCGTAAAAAGTGAGGTGGCACCTATTGAGGAAAAATGGTAGAAAATCGGTTGAATGGTTTGGGCATGGACAAAGAAGACCAAGGGAGGCACCAGTGAGAGAGTGGAACATATAACTTTGAGTCCGATTAAGAGAGGTAGAGGAGGCCTAAGAGAACACTCTTGGAGTTGGTGAACGTGACTCTTAATTAATAATAGTTCTAAAAGCTTAATAAATGATAGAGCACAATGGCGTCTTCAATCCTGTGCCGACCCCCCTAGTGGGATAAAGGCTTGTTGTTGTTGTTGTTCAAGTTTGAGTCCAAATAATCCCTTTTGGACACGTTAACTCTTTTTTCCTTTTGTTCTGCTGTCGTTCTCTGTAGTTCCAGTCAAAGTTATTTACATAATTACTTCCAGACCAGGTAAATAGACTGAGATGGGAAACATAATCGATGTTACATTGATGCAGGAATTAATTGAAAGATGATGAAAAGTTGCGAAACCTCAAGGAGGAATGGGGAGATGATATATACATGGCAGTTGTTACAGCCTTGAGAGAATTAAATGAATATAATCCAAGTGGTAGGTATATTGTTTTTGAACTATGGAACTTCAAGGAAAATAGGAAGGCTACTTTGAAAGAGGTCATTAGTTACATTGTGGGGCAGATCAAGCAACTTAAGCGTAAGAGGACTGCTCGGTGAGCGTAAGAGCGCCCTATGTTATGCTCAGGTGAAAGGTTTTGTTTTATTCAGTTCTGTTTAGTTAGTGCAGTGAATGGCTGCTTTATGAGTTCATGCTCATATTACTTTCATGGCTTCATTGAACAAAATGTGCTGTATGGTGTTTAAAATGTTTAATATGTGATTATCTTGAAATTTCATGATATGTGATTAATTAAGTGTTTAGTACTTGGTTGCATCTTTATGCAAATGTGACAATGTATAGATTTCTTATGGATGAATGGTGATGTTTGTTTTTATCCAGCATTTTTAATTATCATTCGATGTGCGTTTCTTAAGTATTCTCGTTTCTAATGGGATATTCAACAAACAAAGCATTAATCTATTGAAGAATTGCATTTGTATTTATCTATTCTAGAATTTGAATGTTAACCTTGACTTGGCTAAGCTCCCTAAAGGAGCTGACTTTGTGATCAGGTTCAAGTTATCTGCTGTAATAATCTTACATAGTTTGGCCCCAATGACAAATCCATGTTCCCTAAGTACATGTTTGGTACACGGAAAAATATTTTCTAGAAAGGAATGAGAAATGCATCTAGAAAGAAAATGAGTTAAGTGCATATCTCATTTATTTTTCTAGAAAACATTTTTTATACCTACCAAACATTGCACAACTAATGCACCAAGTCTTGGTTCATTTTTAATTGAAGTTCTTGTTCCTTTTTGTTCTCTGCGGGTTTGCGCAGCAATTGAAGATTGTTTAATTAACTGGTGAATCTAGATCAATACTAATTATTCAATCACATGATGGAAATGATAGTGACTGACTTGTTACCTCTAATTCTAAATATATTTTATTATGATTTACCGTATGATGCTTAAATTTATATTATCAATTTCTGTGGTTGCAGGCTTGGCAGGGGAGAAAATGTTACGTCAAGATGAAGTTGGAAACAAGTAGGTTCTTTGTCTTGTGCTTCTACGAGTCACAAGCGTTTCAATTAATGTTACCGTGTGTAAGATATTCCTAAAATTGTCATTAATAATGGATTCGAACCTCTGCACAAACCTAATGTTTCAATTAGAACTATAGTTGTATGTTTTAAATAATCAAAGTTCTCGGTTTAGCTGTTTACTGAAAAACTTGCCCAAGGTTGTCTATACTGTTCACCCATTTTCGTTTTCATAGCTAGGGCAATGTTTGAATGGTTTGTATGAAGTTGAATGGTTAACTGTTGGGTAAAATTTTTCGTTGGCCGAATAAAAGTTAGGGCCCATATTTGTTTGGGATGCCATGGATTAGCAAGGTAACACATTTATTTCACAACAATTTAAATTTTTTCTTTTATAAAATGTAGGGGTTATATATTTTTTACTTTTAAATTGACACATCATAAAGGCTTTAAAATACTAGATAAAATTTTATTTCAATTTTATATATAGTCTTTTATAGTGTGACTATTTTAACAACTTGGGCCCCATTTGGTATCTATGAATCATGAATGAATTTAGAAATGAAAATGAAAATGAAATCTCAATTTAAGTATGTTTGGTAGTCTAGAGTGGAGATTCTTAAGAATTGTAATTTCAGTAAAATTGTTGGAGTCCAATTCCATCTTCATCACTATGGAATTGGTCCAATTCTATAGAATTGTTTTGCGAGACGTCTCTACCCTTCCCATTATCTGCTCCCATTTTCGATTGTCGATCATATAGAATGCATTGCAGGTGACCCGCGACACTCGGTTGGTCTTGCAGTTCATCTCACATATGGCACAGTCGTAGATAGGGCTTAACTCGTTGAGGCAAGTGTCAAAATCGATCATGGCAGCGCTCACTTAGGACGACATTGCTCATCTGCAAGTGTTCGAGCTCATGGAGGCTCCTGTCCACCGACCACACCCACAAACATCTCCCTCTTCCCCTCCCTCTCTCCCCCCTTTCCCTCTCCCTGAATGAATTTAGAAATGAAAATGAAAATGAAATCTCAATTTAAGTATGTTTGGTAGTCTAGAGTGGAGATTCTTAAGAATTGTAATTTCAGTAAAATTGTTGGAGTCCAATTCCATCTTCATCACTATGGAATTGGTCCAATTCTATAGAATTGTTTTGCGAGACGTCTCTACCCTTCCCATTATCTGCTCCCATTTTCGATTGTCGATCATATAGAATGCATTGCAGGTGACCCGCGACACTCGGTTGGTCTTGCAGTTCATCTCACATATGGCACAGTCGTAGATAGGGCTTAACTCGTTGAGGCAAGTGTCAAAATCGATCATGGCAGCGCTCACTTAGGACGACATTGCTCATCTGCAAGTGTTCGAGCTCATGGAGGCTCCTGTCCACCGACCACCACCCACAACATCTCCCTCTTCCCCTCCCTCTCTCCCCCCTTTCCCTCTCCCTCTCTCTCTCTCTTCCCCTCCCCTTGATGGCATTTGAGAAGTAGTTCTGCAGCGACTTGAGGATGAGGAAGAGATCATTGTTGGACATGGTAGCGCTCACCCAGGACGGCATTGCTCATCTGCAACTGCTTAAGGTTGTGGAGGCTCCTGTCAACTGGCCACCGCCTACGACATCTCCCTCTTCCCCCTCCCTCTCTCTCCCCATTTCCCTCTCTCTCTTCCCCTCTCCCTCCATGGCATTCTAAAAGTAGATCTGCAGCAACTTGAGGAGGGGGAAGGGATGGGTTGATATACCTCTTGCAAATCTAAAATCTCTCAAGTACTGTTTATGTTCTAAAAAAATCTTGCAAATATTGTGCTTTATATCAAAATCTTGTAGATGAGTTGAAGTTGTTAAAGCAGATTGTAGATGAAAGTTGAAGTCGTAGCTAGTGGGAGGAGAGGTGTGCTGCAACTTTTTTTTAGCAAGGGGCATTTTGGTATTTTTTTATTTTGAATATATATATATTAAAATTATATCAAGTTTCCATATTCATACCAAACATTTTTATAACCCAATTTAATTTCAATTTCGATTTTAATTTTGATTTCGATTTCGATTCCATCAAAAACTCTTTCATTTTACCAAACGAGGTCGAGATATAATCATTATATGATCCACTTTTTTCAACAAGATAATGTATACATGCTCTTAAAATAATGATATTATTTGATTTTACTTTTATTTTATATATGATGATTTTTTACTTCTCTATTGGTCATGTTTCTTTTATCGTGTCTATAGGAATCTTAGGATTTTATGTTCTAGTCACTTTATGTCAATATAAATTGACTCATGTTAAAAAAAAGCACCAACAATAAATGTAATGTTATTGAGTGTGTTTGGATTTCAAATGAAAATTAATTATAAAAAAATTATTAAAAAATGGTGATGTTTGGATGATATTTTTTAAAAATAATTTTGCAAATTCATTTACCAAATGGAAAAAAAATTACTTTATGCAAAATAAAGTTTCAAGAATCTAATAGAGTCTAGGAAAATTAGGAGTATTTGGTTAGCTTGTGCAAATTGAAGTTTCATAAACTAAACAGTGCCTATTTTGATAGGTATTTATAATCAATTGTGTCCCTAAACCAACGTTTTGGTTTAAAAAAAAAAAAATCCAAACACCTTTATTTTCTTTTTAATGATTTTCCTTCTTAAAACGCAGTTTTATGCTAAGCAACATGTATTTTCTATTATTTCTATAAGCCTCATTTATTAATTATTATTTGTCAAAATCTTCACTTGCCTAATATACCCATTTGTGCACTTAACTTTCTCTCTAAATCCACACAATGCATTTGGCTCGTCGTTCTACCATTTGATGATTTATCTCTCGTGAATGTGTGCATAGCTTGTCCTCCTCCACTCTTTGACTTATTCCGCCATCAGACTCTCATTGTTAAGCCTCCTGCAACACAACATGTGGTCTTGATATCATAGTATAATACCAAGACCCTACCTCTTACATAAAATATTATTATATTATTAATATTGAAATTATAAAAGATTCTTCTATTTTAATATGATTTTAAATTAATTTTCATAAATAATCATATAGTTAAATATCATATAAACTTATTTGAATTAGATATGTTAACTTATTTTTTACATACATATATTACTAATGTTACAAATTTAGTATATAATAGACAACTTATCAATATTAAGTTTTAAAAGCAATATGCTTTGCGATAAATTGCATATATAAAATTAATTTTGACCAAATCATTCAACATATTTAATTTTGTCAAAATTAATTTCAAAAAACAATATTGAAACATGATCAAGTTATAATATAATTAATTATAATCAAATCATCATATTACTTAATTTTTTTTATACCAATTATACTCAGTTGATATACAAACGACCCATTTGGAAAATAGAGATATTTGGATGACTTTTTTTTTCTTTTCAAAATCATGTTTGGACCCTATAATTGATTTTAAGGAGTATCCAAACATGTACACTGTCTTAGTTTCCAACTTAATACGATGAAGATGAAGAAATTTCATATAGTTTTTTTCCCCACAAAAAGGAGATTCCATTAAACAAGAGTAAAGGTGTATTTTTTTTCTAAAGTATTTTCTAAGGAGCACTCAGCATCTTAAATTATGATTAGAGCAATTTTGCTCTTGAAGTAATTAAAATGGAACATTTTTGCCATGCCATTAAATTAGCAAAAGCATAAGATTTATAAGTCAATTAAAGTTCCAAAAAAAAGTTAGCTCATTATATGTCCCACATCGGAGGGACTTAGGGAGGGTTCTGACTAAATAAGAGGGTGCGTTACATACCCTAATAAGCTAGCCTTTAGGAAAGAGTAATGGTCCTGTGATAAAGTGGTATCAAAACCAGACCCAAGTTTTTTGTCAATGAGCCCTCTAATAGGCCATCTATAACAAGGGTATCATGAATTGGTCTGTCATATCCCACATTGGAGGGACTAAGGAGGATCCTAACTATATAAGTGAGGCACTGAATAGCCTAATAGGTTAGTCTTGGGAAGAGAGTAATGACCCAAGACATCATGCTCCGAAAACAATGTCACTTAACAAAAATCATTTAAAAGATTTAATTCTGACACACATGACCTATACATAACTCATAATAATAGATTTTAAGTAAAAAAATTACAAAATGCAATCAAAGTTGAGCACCAAGAGTCTAAGAGAGACGAGATCGAGTGGGTGTATGGGTATATGGGATTAGGTCTAGTCTAGGATACAAGATCAAGACTCATGAGCAGCAACCGCTAAGGGTTCAATGAAGAAAGGTGAAGAATAACTGGACTAAGTAAGTGACAGAGCGACGAACTAGCATAAGTCTAAGAGTGAGATAGAGTAATAGAAAAGGCTATCAAGAAAGGGTTTTTCACTTTTTCTTTAGACTTTAATAGGGGCACCAGTAATAAACTTAAACATAACGTTCCTTAATTTTTTTTTATGTTTATTTTAAATGGTACAGGATGGTTAGCCTAAAGGGTAACTTTTAGCTTGTCCCACTTGTTTACAATAAATATAGGCTGACTCGTAAATTTAGCCCACCTTTTTTTTCTCCAAAACCAACCCATTTCGACCAAGTACAAGCAAGTTCAATAGGCTGTGGGTTGTCTACCTAGCCTTACCTCAGGAAAGGGACCCTTTAACCTTTTTTTTTCTTGTATTTCATTAATATTCATATTTTCTCTATGCAAGTTATTATGCATCTCTTACTTGTGCAAGTTAGAATTCCAAGTAAAACATCCCTATGCTCAGTGAAGTTTTCAATTGCCTCTTCATCTTTATCCACTACAAACTTGGGATTAGTGAGCTAGATTAAATTACTAATAAGTTTGGTAACATTAGCACATAACTCCAAACTAAAATTTCTAGACAAATCTCTACCACTGTCATTTTGAACATCGCTAACCCAACTTTTTAGTTAACATCTCAATTTTCATATTTAATAAGTGTAATGTCTGCCTTGACATTATCAGGACAACACTTATACATTATTGTGATAACTAGGATTCAATAAAATTCCTTACCAAACTACCACAACTCAAGAGTTTGAAAATAATTAGTTAAAACATTGGTATCCAAAACAAAAAAAATCCTTTTAAAATATTGTTTGAGCTCAAACCATGGTTAAAAATAGATTAAAAATACATACGGAAGCATGGAAATCAATTCACTTCAAAATAAACTAAAACAAGTCATTGTGCCCTTATCTAGTCCGTCCATCATGGCGCAAGCCACGCCCGCCATGGCGGAAGGCATAAAAGGACGAATCCCTTGAGGGCCTCTTGCGCCACGGCGCGCACCTGCTGTCATGACAGCAGATTGTTGTCATGACTTTTCTTCAAACTTTCAGAGCGCACCGTTTCGCCATCCGACATCCGACTGGAGCAGTTTAAGTGTCCACATGAAGCCCTTTGAGCCTTCTAGCTAGTGGCACAAATCTCATACTTAAACAATCATCCATTTAAAAGATGAACACCCAACCCAAAATGATTTATTTTATAAAAAACACATACTATGATGTCCAACTCATAATACACAATGCCATTAGCCCCAAAAACACATTAACCACCTCAAATGGACCACACACCACATAATAATCCATTCATAATACACAATTGAGCAATCACGCTCAAATGACTACCAAACCTCCATTGGACAATAACACAATGGGGTGTATAAAAATTCAACACATTAATCAATTGTTTATTTTGACACTCAAAACACTTAAAATATATATATCACTTGTAAATATAACTTGGCCAAGCACACACTTATTCCACCATATTAATCTTGGATTAAGGTACATATACTTAACACAAATTCATATAAGTGATATCCAAAGAATGTCATGTTCCTAAGTTGGCAATATTTAGTGACAATATTCATTACAAAACTAAAAAGGAAAAGGAAGAGCTATACTATAGTGCTATTCACTCTTTAGACGCTCCTTCCTCTCCCTTGCCCTTACCGAAGCCCTCACCTGTAAAATTTAACCATTAGGTGAGTTAAAGATTTCAGTAACCAATATAGCTCATTAAATATTTATTACCACAAATAACTATGAAAAAGTATCAAACCATAGTAATAACAAGCATAGTATAATTATGAGATAAATGTATCTCTTCTCAACAAAATATATAGTTTTACACTAGCATGATCATCTAACTACCAAACCTTCAATGCTCCCTGACATGAAACTATAGGCTCTCCTGGTTCAACCACTTGTTGGCTGAGCACACTTTTGGTGGTAGAAATATTTGGCCAAAGGTAATCTAACCTGCCTACGGACTATGATTTTTTCCTCTTCACACACTTTGATAGAGGCATTGTTAACTCCTAACCACACCCTAATAGGTACTAGGGAGTTGCCAGACTGCCCTGATGTCCCACGGTAACAGTCTTATATAATGCTGCACCAGATGTCTCATGGTGTCAACCCGACCATATGAATTTTTCACTCACATATCTCCACACACACATATTCCCACATATCTCGAGTGAACTTTTACCCCCTATGATCATGCTCTTTCATAATTTCCACTACTTTCATCACATTTTCACATTGCAAACTTATATACATATAATACATCTCAATTAAAAATAATAACCATTTACAAATACTTTTCATGCTAAAAATCATTTACAATGTTAAATTATGTACAAACTCTTCAAAACCACAACTTTATCATTTAAAATTACTTCTACCGTAAAATAGTTAATAAATACAAAAATATATGGCTACCTCAACCTTTTGTCACACAAAAAGGGTTACCGTGGCTCAACTTTAGCTTCATACATTCTATATGCACGATAAGGCTCGAGCAACGCTCAATCTATACCAATAAGTGAGAATCATCAATTATTACTCCGGATAACTCCGAATTCACTAGGTTCTAAGTGCTTAAAATACTCAAATTTCTTTCTAACAATACCAACCATTCCTACACACTCTAACCATCCTATTAAATATTCCAACACACCAAAATCACTAATCAATGTCCCACATTGTCTTAAAATCCTTAAATTATACTTAGGGTTCATTCAAACCCTTACTAAAATTCTCAATCACCACAAAACTCATAAACTTAAGGTTAAAAGCCTGATTTAACTCTCTAAAATCTTAAATAAACTAATAAGTTTAGTCTAAACCTAAGGGAACCGAAATCAAAGCCCCTATTACCCTAAATGTTCAGATTTTCTCATAAAAGAGGGAGAAGAGGGATATACAACTTACCTAATGGTGATTCAAGCTCCAAATGCCCTCAATGTATCCTAAGGATCATGCCCTAACAGATCACAAGCTCTCTATCGCTCTCTCATTTTCCTTCTTTTCTCTTCTATTTCAGTCTGTTTTCGCAATCTGATAAGTATAGATTTTGTACGTGCACCGCGTGCACTGACTCGCCTGCCAAGCGTATGGCACAAAAAACACACAAATTTAAATTCTCTTCCATGCCATAACCCGCTTGAACTTTGATCTAGCCCTCTTCTAATGCTATCTAAGGATTCAAAAATCATATTAGTTTTCATAAACCTCACTAAATAATAATTTGTTTAAATTGACCAAATTACCTCCTGAAAACACTAATAATTACTAATAAGGAAACTTAGGATGTTACAATAAAGACTTTTGCAGGAGATAAGTTTTTTCTCTAAACACATAAGACATATTTTAGTGGGAGGAGAGGATTAATAACACCTTTAGCTCTACCATAATTTCTAACAAGATGATCACCTTAAAAGGATCTTCAAAAAGGTAAGACTTTACCAATTTTTTATCTTAGCAAATAAATATTTTCAGCCTCTAATCCCGTTCTTTGACTCTATATATCAAGTACACTTTAAGTTACCTCCTCATAAACAATCCATAACATACTGTGACCATTATTCAATAATTTCTTCAAGTTGTTCCATAGATGAATTCTTGTATCTTGCATCTGCATAATACTATGAAGAGAAAGTAACATATAATTAATACCCTTGTTATATTGAATAAATGAATTAATTATAAATCTTAAAACACTTACATTTTGAGGAATAATTAATTCTCAATGTGTGATGACATCTTTCATAAATTTCATTGTGTAGTATCTACACTCCTAACCTATTTTTTTTTAAGCACCTATAAAATCAATAAAGGAAGTTAATGTCCAAATATGTTTGAAACCAATGTTCAACTAATATGTATACTATAAACTAAATGCAATGACTAGAGTTGAAGTTATGCATTTAATTATGCAAAAATTTGGCAAAAATATGGTAAAGTTCCCCTGGAACTTCAATATCTTAAAAATTCTATAGTAGATCAAAACAACATTCCAGAACAACAAATTAATATATCAATCAAACCATCAATTAGATACTTGCCAACTTTTTTATTGAGAAAATAGTGCATACTTTTATTTTTTCCACTTATAATAACTAACAGGTTTAAGTGAAATTGTATTTGGAGGGAGACCTTGACTTCCTCAAAATCTTGCCACAGCCCTAACAACATAAAATATGCCAATTGAAATTATACTTGGTTGTTATAGTAGACTTGCATAAAGAATAAACAGTGCACTACTTATTAATTATATAAACTCTTCATAGAACTATAATTTCAAGTTGACTCTGGGCTAAGAAGTCAAGTAAAATATTTGTATAATTAGATTTATACATATAAGTACATACTCAGTGTTCCCTAAAAAGTTAAAACATTGCATAAAATCAAATATTAATTAGATTTAAATATATAGAATTAAAAACTCACCTTGGATTATGAGGAGCTAAGTATAACATGTTTGTCTTACCTTTCACCTTAAATTTATCAGTAATTTGTCTAGAGTTAAAATTAACATGGGAAGAGTCATAATAGGCATGAAGATTAATTTGTCTAGAGTTAAAGTTAACAGGTGAATCCTATATGCATGTTGTAACATCTTAAATTTAACTCCCAGATTCATTGAGTTAATAAAGATAATTAAGTAATTGTTAGTGTAATTGGGTATTGAGGATGGTTAGAAAGGGTTAGTTGACTTATTGGGCTTTGGTTACATCCTTTAGATCAGGTTCTGAATAGAATTGGGCCACTTGGGCCTAATTAGGGTGTAAAACGAGTATGCCTTCTCTGTACCATCTATTATGGTGAACATAGCATGCACTATGACCAATGGCTAGTTTTCTAAAGTAATGTAGCTCTCTCTATACCATCCACACAGCATAAGCTGCATGCGCCATCATGCATAGTCAAAAATTAGAATAAATAATGTGTTCTACATTTAAAAAATAGAGAAGAAATTAGAGCTTTAAGAGAGATGGATGAAAGCACTCATTTGGGTCTATTAAGACTTAGTTTTTAAAGTTATCTAAACCTAAGTTTGGTGATTTTATACATCCATGAGCTTGGGCTCATAAATGGATAAAATGGTCTTAAGTATGGTGGTTGGAAGCCATGAATAATGATTAATGAGTTTATTGGTGTTATTTAGAGCTAATGTGAATTTATAAGCTAAAGATTGTATTTAAGCTTAAGAATTGGGAGTTTTAAGTGTCTAAAGTGATGTAATTGAGAGTTGGAAGTGTGTTTGTAATGATATTATTGTTAGGCACTGTCCAAGCTTGGTAAGAGCTTTAGAAGTGAATTAAAATTTAAGGGTAAGCATTTAACTTCTCAAAGGTTTAAAGTAACTAAGCAAAAAAATCTAATTTTATGCATTGCTTGTTAGTTGATTGTAGGACCTTGTAAATATGCTTGTGAATATGTGAATTTGAGTTTGTATTTGCTAAAGGAGGACACATGTTTTTTTTTAAGAATAAGTGTGAGTATGAGTTTTTGAAATTTATGATCGATGAGATCTAGAATAAATATGATATTAATTATGCTTTAGAAATTACAAGTATGAGTGTGGCTTAGAAATTTATGTTCGAAGTGAACTTGAATAAAATAAGTTTAATTGAGACTTTACAATGAGCATTATGATTATTTATGAAATTTGTGGATAATGTAGTTGCTAATGAGAAAGCTTGTAATTGTTATAAGATTGTGATGAGATAGTATGAGATTATGAAATAAGATGATGGTTTCTGTGGTATGAGGTTATGTGCTGGGCCATAAGTAATGACAAATGAAATGAAATAATGAGTATGATGTGTTGTCTTGCTTTTAAGCATGATGGATTGAATACTAGCCTGCTATTTATTCTAAGCATGTACACATGATCATGATTAGTGAGAATTTGCCTTATGTAAGGATTAGTGTAAATTCATATGGTATGACCGCCTTTTAGTAATCAAAGGCTAGCCTCTATCCCACTATTTATTGAGGGACCTTCCTATTGTTTGTTAAGGGATTTGAACGTAGCTTGTCTCCACATAACTTATCTCTACTTATTCATCGAGAAGACTAGCTTAGAGATAACAATACCCTAGAGATTTGAGAATGGTGGAAACTAAGGTCCTAGAGTAAATGTAGTGAACTTTACCCAAGTTACTCCTCATAATTAGTGAGCTTGGGTAGTCCATTCATACGGATAAAGGCCTATTTAATTTAGTAGGCCATGGTTTTAGTCAAAGGTAGCAAGAGATTATAAAGGAGGTGTTGCTTATGCATTTCATTGTTAAATCATCACATGATTGATAAGTTTGTGACAAGATTATATTGTGCTTATAGGAATGCGATATGAGATTGGCGTAAAATTGTGATTTGTGATGGTTTTGTTTTTCAAAAGAATATGTGCTACTTTGTGCTTTTCTATGATTATTAACATGCATGTACATTAATTAAATGTATCTAATTATTGAGTGGTTATACTTACCCTTCTTTTTACATTTTATAGGTATTAGCTTGGGGCATCATAAAGGAAAAGTTTTAAGGCATAGGAATATGGATTCCTATTATAATGCCTCACTATTTCATTTACTAATATGTGTAATTGAATGTGATATTGCCAACTAGGAAATTAGTTTGGTTATACTTGCACTAATGGTACATGCATGATTAAGTTGGTTGCGTTTTAAGCCTTGAATCATTATGTAATTTAGTTATTTCAATAGGGCTAAAATACTAGTGCGAATATAATTATGATTACATTGATATTTATCAATGATTAGCTTAATATATGTAATGATGAGAACTCCCCCCACTGTATTTGATATTGAGGGATTGAGGGTTGAAAATGAGAAACATGTGTATTTTGTTTCTTGTGGTGTATACACAGGTAGTTTAAGTCTACTGAGTGTGGTCTA
The DNA here is from genome assembly GCF_029017545.1 of Prosopis cineraria. Lineage (NCBI taxonomy): Eukaryota > Viridiplantae > Streptophyta > Magnoliopsida > Fabales > Fabaceae > Prosopis > Prosopis cineraria. The sequence goes on from NW_026555343.1 coordinate 34,685,291, forward strand.
AGTGTTTCGTTGAGCTTTTGACATTTTGATTTGGTTTGAATACCCTAGTTTTTGTGGTTGTGTGAAAAAGTAATTAATTGCATTTGGATGTTCAACTTTTTAGTATGAATTAATTTAGGGTAAACCTATACCACTAGCTAGCTTGTAAAAAGAGCTTTTAACAGACATCTAGATCGCCTTAATCGGATGTTGGACGGATAATTGAGGCATGCCAAAAGTTTGACCTTATGCTATTGAATGACAGTAGGTTTGCTATCAATCTATATAATGCACCGTGACATGTGCTACAAAGAGGATGAGCCATGATGAATGTGCATATACCGCAACTCAATCCTCTATTTCTTGATTTCTTGATATTTTAACTGATTTTCAATGATTTTAAATATCAACTGATATCCTAACTTTCAAAATTATTTATACTATGATTTATATTAGTTTAATTAGTTTAACAATTCCTTTATCATTAAAAGCTTTTTGGCCAAAAAAATATCATTAAAAACTTAAATCCCATTCTTCTATTTTATGATTTATTTATTTAATTGTAGTGAACTTGTTTTACAAATGAGTTATGGTAATCTATTTAGGTTAATCTTATGATTATCGTGATAGATTTGGCTAAGAGCTAGGATAATAAAGACATTATTACAACTTTTTTGTAGGAGTGTTAGTTCGTTGTACTTCTCTTCTCATGTCCATAGCTATATTTAAATTTTAAGTATAAATGACTTTATTTTAATGTAAATTTGTCTTATATTAAAAAAATTGACAAAAAAGGTCGCTATTTTTTGCCTCACTTGGCAACTTAATCCATTGAAGATGAAGACAAAGAAATTTTGTATAATCATTTAATATGGTAGAAATATATATGAAGATGAAGATGCAAGTAATTCGCATTTTACAAATTAATCTCTACAATGAGAGTTATATACTTTATGAATGACATTAGAAAAAACATTAAAAAAAAAACTAAACACGCAACCCAAGGATGAGTCGTTACCATGCATGAAGCCATATTCCATTTCGTTGTAGTTGTTAGTTTTGCATTGACTTGAGGGACCTACTTTTAACGTTATATTGATTACAATGATTTTGAAGCTCAAATACTTTCATGGACCTACACAGTTTTGATTGACTTGAGGGACCTACTTTTAACGTTATATTGATTACAATGATTTTGAAGCTCAAATACTTTCATGGACCTACCACAAGAGGGGAAAGATGGATTTGAAATTTTGTTGGGGGTGTGACCAAAAGAGGATGAGGGACAATGAAATAATTTTTTTTTAGTATTTTAATTTTAATTCAGTGCCCTTGAATTGTAATGAATTGTTAGAGTTTATGAAGTTCTTTTTTTTTAATTAACTATGATCAAAGGATTTTAATTGAAATTTTCTTTTTAATGTTATATTGATTACATCGATTTTGGTGCAAAAATACTTTCAAAAGCTCAAGCACGCTAATTTTTTCTTAAAAGTTTACATATGATATAATGATTTTCCTTATTTTTCTCTGTTTATTGTGTTTCCTTTCTGTTGTCCATAGCTATCTTGAGATTTTTATATAGTAGTTGCTTTATTTTAATATACACTTGAGTTGTGTTAAAAAAGCACTAATAGTAAAGGTATCTTTTTGGCCTCAGGTTCCAACTAAATACACTAAAGACAATGAAATTTTGTATAGTCATTTAGAATGGTAGAAATATGAAGATGAAGATGCTAATTAATTTTTACATTTTTCAAATGGAGCCCTTCAAGGAGGGTTATTATAGTTTATAAATGACATTTGAAAGAAAAAACATTAAAAAAAACTTTAGACACATTGTCTAAGGGTGAGTCAAAATATGGCTTTATGAACCGTAATATTGTGAGAGTAGTTGCTAGTTTTGCATTGTTTTGGTGGAACTACTTCTAATATTGTATTGATTACATCAATTTTGACGCAAAAATATTTTCAAAAGCAAAAATGAAATCATTCAACGTGCTAGTTTTTTTCCCCCTTAAAAGTTCAAATATGATGCAATTATTTTTCTTATTTTCGATGTTTGTCATGTTTCTTTTCTCTTGTTCGTAGATATATTAAAATTTAATATATTAGTTGCTTTATTTTAATATAAATTTGACTTGCGCTAAAAAAGCGCTACAATAAAGTACACATTTTTTTCTCAAGTTCTAAATATAGTGAAGATGATTAAATTTTGTATAGTCATGTAGTATTATAGAGATATGAAGATGAATATCCGATATATACTTTTTGCATTTTTCAAACTAATATCTCGTGGAAAGTTATAATTTATAAATGTTATTTTGGGGGGAAAAAACCTTAAAAAACATCTTGGTTTAAGGATGAGTTGTCACCATGTATGAAGCCATATTTTGAAATATGATTTTATGAACCATAAAATTGTGAAAGCAACTGTTAGATTTTTTTTTTTTTTTTGAGTACATGGCCACAGAAAACCTGTGCAAAAAGAAAACTATCCTATCATATCAAAATACATGATATTGCTACACTTAGAAGCTGCTAGTTTTGCATTAACTTGGTGGGACTACTTTTAATGTCATATTGATTGTATCACGTTAGTGCAAAAATGCTTTCAAAAGCTCAAATGCAATGATCAAACAGACTAATCTTATCTTAGAAGTTTAAATATGATCCAAAGATTTTCCTTGTTTTTTCTTTGTTTGCCGTGTTTCTTTTATCGCGTCCATAGATAGATACTTAGGATTTTACCCACTTGTAGTTTTATTTCAATATAAATTTGTTTTATGGAAAAAAAAATAAGGCATTGACAAAAGAAGTTAACGTTTTTGTCTCAAACTCAGTCACCAACTTAATCGTTAATACAGTGAAGGGGAAGAATTTTTTCTGTCAGGAAAAAAAGGTGGTGCGTGACCGCAAGCATTCAAACCATGAGGATAAAATGGTAATTGTCGCAAACGCAAGTCTTACGCTCAAAAACAGAGGCATTAAAGCGCCAATGAGACTATCCTCAAAGAAAGAAGCTTTTCATGGTATTCTAGTCCGAGAAAACTACCCAAAGTAGTATGTATTAGCGGATTCAAGACCCGAAAATTTTCTTTTTTTCTTGATTATGATAAAATGGGTGAAATCTGGAACCGGTTATATTGGAAGTGTCTGCTTGCATGTTCAACACCTTGCCAGATATCACTGACTTTGTTGTGCTGTGTTGTTTGCATTTGCTTGGTGTTTGGCTAGGGTTATAAATATACGGCCCTCACTTTCAACGCAAATGTGGTTGAGTTTCTAGGTTTCTGAGCTGGAAATCAATGGCTCCTTCTGACAATGAAGTGCTTCAAACTCTTGTGGATGTTGGGGATAGCCTTCTCAATCATCTCTCTTCCACTGATCAGCTTCTCGCTCTTCTTGATGTGATTTCCTCAATTCCCTTTCTTCTGCATATCTTCATTTTATTTTTATTCTTCGGGAATTTCATTGTTGTGATGAATTGAGTTGATCATGAATTTATTTGAGTTGGTGTTCATTTCCTGCTACGTTCTGTTGCTGTTCAGGGTTTAAGATTGATGGTGGAGATGTATGGTTTTCCTTACCCTTTTCTTCTTTCTACAATAATTTTACGTGATAGATTGTGTTTTTTGATGCTTTCCTTGCAATTTTTCCTTTGGGGTCTACGGGAGACTTCGGTAGGAGTCTAATTGGGGAGGGGGATGAGCAAGTGGGAAAACAAACCCCCATGTCGAGCCAAGGGTCTTGAGGCTGATACTTGGCATATCTAATAGGTTGGCACACGCAAATTCTGCATCTGAATGGAGCATTTTCAAATTGAAGTTCTGTGGTTTTCTTAAGTTTCTTTTTTCGTTGAATGATTCTCATTGTGGTCTATTGCTTCTTTCAGTTGCTTCAGGGTAGTGATTGATAAATGATACTATGCGAAGCTGATGCTCTTTAGATTTTTGATGTTATAGTAAATATCCTTTTGTAAATTTTTTTGCATTATATGTAAGCGTGTGTCTTTAGGTTGGTGCATGAGCTCTTGGTTTTGCAGGCACTGCATCTTTCTTGTTAAAAGAATTCCTGTGACAATCCTTCCCAACCCAGCGTGACTCTGACTTGATTCTCTTGTGTGGTTTTATAACTTTCAGAAACTTGAGAATTTATTATCAACTTTGGACCAAGAACCAGATGAGGCAGTGAAAGAAGCGATTCTACCATCAATGAAGGCATTGATTTCCAGTGAACTTTTGAGGCATTCAGACGAGCATGTTAAGATTTCCGTTACATCTTGCATCGCTGAGATTACTAGAATAACAGCACCAGATTCCCCTTATGATGATGAACAGATGAAGGTAATGATATTTATTTTATAAATCAAACATGCCATGTTTCTGTCAAACCATGTTAAGAAACTTTATATTGCATTTTCTTTATGATTTTTCCATTTATTTTCTTCCTGGGACTATACAAAGATAGAACTACATTTTGTGGTGAACAGGAAATTTTCATGCTCACCGTCAAAGCTTTTGAAAAGTTGTCTGATGTACCAAGCCATGGTTATGAAAAGGCACTTTTAATAGTTGATAATGTTGCAAGGGTCAGATCGTGCCTGCTGATGATGGACCTCGAGTGTGACGACTTGATCATTCAAATGTTTCAGATTTTCCTAAGAGTTATTAGGTTGGAGCCATGTCATCACATTTGTGTTGTCTGTTTTTTCATATTCAAGTCATATTTGGATATGAAAATCATAAAATTTGCTAACAAACAATATATATTTTGGTTTTCACAAGGTGGTGCTAATTAAATATATCAATTGTGGGGAAGATTGAAATTTAGAACTTTGATTTATAACCTTTGTTCTATCACAACTATTATTTTATTTTATTTTTTATTAGTTGTATCACAGTTAGTTTTGGTACACTTTTGAATTCATCAAATTGATTTTTAGTCAGAGATAACGTTTTGATGCCTCCAGTTGTGATTTGTTCTTTTTTATACCATGGATAAGTTGTACAGCATCTGAAGTAAATTGCTGCACCCAACTTCATTTACACTCTATTGTCATTGACATTGTTGACATATAAAGTTTACAAGGCAGTTTGTTAAAGAACTAAAATATATTTTGATGTTGAAATTAGGACCTGATTTTTAAATACTGTATATAATCTTTGAGAAAATAGTTGAGAGATGCTTCTTAAGGTTTAAATGCCTTTGATGAATTTTTTGTGCTGGGCATCACCTATGAAGTGGTGCAACCGAGAGAGTTGAGGGTGTCTCTGCATTTACTCTCTGGCATTGATTAGTAAAGTTTTTGGGATGTTGTTATTGTAACAAGTACTAATGCAAAACTAGCTTGCTTTTTTCCTTTTTCTAAGTATCTTCACACACTTTTATATGAACTAATGGTTTGTGGTTTTTCTTGCTCAATTTCAAGCCCAAACCACCCTGAGGTTGTGACCTTTGCGATCGAAGCAATAATGACAATGGTCTTGAATGAGAGTGAAGAAATTTCCACTGATCTTCTTAGTCCAATATTAGATAGCCTGAGAAAGGAAAATCAGGTAACTACTGGCTTTGCACTATGTCAATTTTTTCTCATCTCCTTTCTTTAAACTTTGTTAATTTCCTTTATTCATTTTCCTAGACAAATTCACCTATCTCTTGGTCATTGGCGGAGAAAGTTATTGCCAATTGTGCTGATAAGCTTCAGGCCTATCTTATGAGAGCAGTGCAGTCCACAGGCAGACCTCTGGATGCTTTTGCTGAAATAGTAGCTTCTATTTGCCAGAGAGGATCTGAAACTCTTCAGTGCAATCATTCTAATGATCCTAGAAACCCATTGGTGTGTTCTACTTGTCTTATGCAATACCCTATCCAATTAACTGGTATAACTAGTTTTTTTATATTCTTGCTTAATCTTACTTTTGCTGCGTGATATGGGAAACGATGTGACCACTTTAATTCTGATACTTTCTGTGAAACTTTCACCGTCACTGTAGATTCAGTTAGTTTATTTACAATCCCCTTTAGATCAAATTAGATTTAGGGATAGATCTTTGGTTCATAAATTAATATGGTGAAAGCCAAGGGTTCTGACCACAGTGTGAAAGGCACAACCAATTTTAAAAATACATGACATAGGTCAACAATAATGCACAACCAATTTAAAAATACATGACATAGGTCAACAGTAATGCATAGTCAGCCTTTTATTACTTATTTTTGTCTGGGTAATCAAGTTAAAATGTTAGATCCTTGTTGGGAAGGATTGACTCTCTAGTGAGCAACTAATTTTGATGAGGGGAAAGAATTGCAACAACAGATTGAGTGAGAAGTCCATGTATTGATCTTGTTATTTTGGAGTATAATGACCCTAATGCCTTGTGTGCTCTGTCATTTTCATATTGTTAATCAATATTCTGTAACAAGAGGACCTTACATGGTTTCACAATCCATGCTCCACATAAGCTCTGTGTTTCCTAACAAACAGCTATTTCAAGATGGTTTGAGGCTTTAATCTAGATGTAAATTAGGATTGGTTGTGGTGCAATGCTTCCAGGTTCAGGAAGATGAAAACGAGCTTTCTGTATGCAAAGGTTCAGATAAGCAATCCTGTGATGTAATTATCTTTTATATCTCCCTGCAAGTTATTATTTTTTTTTTCTTTTCTATTGCAATTGATAACTTAATGAGAATGTCAAGTTATATGTGTTGATCATGAGCCTATCCTGCATAAGTTTTATTGTTATTCTTTTGGATTGGCATTCTTCCTTTCTTACTTATGTCCCCTTTGTTTCCTTTGTATTGTTATTAGTTTTTAATATAGTTTAAGTTTTTTTTTAATTTTGAATTAGCTAAGTTAGTGGAATTGATTGGTAGTCTTGTTTCCTACTTCTCTTTATATGCTTGCCTTCTTTTATCACAATGATAATGAGCATTCAGTTATTCCACTGAATATCTAAAATATTCAAGCATCTTTATTCATGGGTAATTAAGGACCCGGAACCAGATATTGCTTGTGCAAGACAAGCTGAGACTATTGATGACGCCAAGCTGAACAAAAGAAATCCCAATTCTACTGCGGACAGTGAAATCATCAAAAAGAAAGCTGCAAATAGGCAACCTCATTCTGATCTCACTAAGAATGAGAAAAGAAACAACGCAAAAACCAATTTAGAAAATGGAAATTCGCAGTCAGTTGAAAAATCTAGTTCAGAAGCTGAGCTTGATGTTATGCCAAAGAAAAGGGGTTATAAACCTAATTCTTTAACAGATACAGAAGAAGGCTATGATCACTCTCAGATTTGTATGGACAGCAAATCCACAAAAGCTGTTCAATTCCAAAAGGCTGGCGACAGTGGCTGTTATTTACCACCTTCTGAGAGCCCTGCTTCCAGAAAAAATAATTTGCAGTTGGAGTCTGAAAATGTGGGTGAAGTTTTTCAAGCTAAAGTTGAGAAAACCATGAAACCCAAAAAGGCTCATGATAGAGGTACCGGTCTTCCACGTTCTAAAAACTCTGCATCCCAAAAGGATAAGTTGTTTCTGGAGCCTAAAATTGCTGGTGAACTTTCTCAATGTAAAACCAAGAAGAAATCCACAAAAACATCTCGAGTCAGAAAGGCTTGTGATGGTGATATTGAGCTTTCACCTCCTGCAAACCATAATTTGCTAAAGGATAATGTTCTGAAGAAATTTGAAAATAAAGGCTGTGAGGATCTAGTGTCTCAACATGGAACTGATAAGAATATTGATGCTGCTCACCCTTCAACAAATCAGAGCACTCCTGACAGTAGCCGTCGCAAAAGGGGTCGACCAAGAAAAAATAGCAATAATCAAGGTGCTAACCTGAGGTTTGTATCAACAACTGAGGAAGACCATTTGACTGCACTGCATGAGGATATTCCTTTGGAACCTGCTAGTCTGAGGTTGGAAAAGGATCGTGAAGTAATGAAAGATGCTGAAGTGAAAAATCGGGCACCTCTGAGGAAAATCAAAGTTGCTTCTAAGACTGATGAGAATACTGCTGTGGTTACTGAATCAATAGCTGGTGAGATGAGAGGTAAAACTTGTGAAGATGAGGAGAAAGCCACGCCAGTGGTGAATATAGAGACAACGAATGTAGAGGAGGATCAGGCCTTAACTCAAACAAATGTTAAGAAAAGGAGGAAGCTCGATGCTCTGCCTAATAAAGATGTCAATGATTTCTGTACTGTTAAGGTAAGGCCAACTGTCCTGGTAGTATCTGCTTGAACAAAATAGATATTATTACTAGTAAAATCTCTCTGTGTCTTTTTGGGACAAATATTTTGACCTATTTTATAAGCAGCTAACTGATTCTGTGGCTAAGAAACTCACTGGAGTTGAAGAAACCCCTCAAACAAGACCAAGGAGGAAGAGAACTGCTGGAAGTGTTGAGGTATGTGTTACTTAGGCTTCGTTTGAAATCACATTTCAAAGTTCAAACGTGATTACCATTTTGGAAAATCGTTTTTGAAACGTGACTTTGGAACATACACCTAAAAGGTTTATTCAAACAGAGGTATTGAAGTTTCAACCCTTTGCATCAAAAACTTGAGATGTCATTGTCTTCAGCATTTTTTATGACAGTACCTGGTATTCTTTAAAAGGTGACACTCTGAAAAATGATGATTGTGTTAATTGTACCTGTGAGTTGATATGTCTTGTAACTACTAACGGAGGAATATTGTTGTTGCCTTCACGTTATTGCTTGATGGATGAGAGAGAGAAAAATGCGTTTTATTGTTTTAAATCATCCATGCGTTGCCCATTGTCAAAATTTATGCCTTTAGGGACTGCCATTTTGTTTGAGTGATAATGTTAAAATTAACAAGATTTGACATGGAAGCTTTATGTTGATGACTTCTAATTAAAACTCCTTTGCATCAGAAGCTTTTTGTGGTGTTCATCCATTGGAACCTGTCCCTTCTCAAGTTAATTATTTCTTGACATATGCTTTTTTTTTTTTCCAAATTTCTCAATGTATTCTTTCTTTTACTTTTTCTTCAGGCTGCTGAAATGCGTGACTGCAATGAACTTTCAGTTGGTAGCAGGATCAAGGTCTGGTGGCCAAAGGATAAGAGGTAAGTGTCCCCGTGGAGCTATTGCACAATCCATTTCATCTGCTACCAATGTTTTGACTTGATATGCTTTAATGCTTGACGAAATTTCATTCCATGAAATGCAAGAACTCTTATTATTTTGCTGAGGTGTCTGACTGCAATGAAGGTCCTTAATTAACTTGTTTTGGGGCCTGTAGACCTGAATTGATTTCTTTTTTGGCTTTGTTTGTTTATCAACTATGATTTCTTCCACAACATTGTGGGAGGATGGAAAAAATTCAAAATCTAAATGTGAAGAGCATAATGTAGGCCTAGCTGCATTGTACCAAATGATGTTGTACCTCCATATTTCTGAACTATCCATGACATAGGTCAACAAAAATATTTCGAGGAAACAATGTTATGCATTGTACTCAGCAAGTCATGATGCATGCAAAATCAGGTTACTACATGCATGCCCCCCAAATTATATTCTTTAATCTTAATATAATAAAATCTATTTATCATTTAGTATATTCTTAAATCATTTATAATTTACTTCTCCGTAATTTATAACCAAATTATTCAGAAAAAGTTCCTTTCTTCTTATTATATCAATGTTCTTTTATAGTGAACAAAAAAAAAAAAGAATGACCAAAAAGTCAAATGAAAGAAATTTTGTGAAACGAAAAACAGAAAATGAAGATTATATTATTAATTATTCTTGAAGAAGAAGACATAAAATTGCTAAGTATTGGATTGGCTAATGAATATACTTTCTTTGCCTCAATCAATCCATTGATCTAGACCTTTTCAAGGACCAGCTGGATGTTTATCCCGTATATGTTGAGCTACCATTTTTTTTTTTCAGGTTTTATGAAGGTGTTGTTGATTCTTATGACTCTGCCAAAGGAAAGCACAAGGTGAGATAGATTTGACTGATCCTATTTTATCTGTCTAGATCATCACGCCTATTTGAACCTTCATCTATTTTCTTAATTCCTGATAGAACTTTTTGAAACAATGCTTCATTTTGATTTGTACTTATCATGCAAGGAGGTTATCATTCATTTCCAGACTTTGCAATAGTACAAATTTGCTTGAACTTTTACTTGAGTTTCCATGATTCTATGGGCTTTGAGCCTAAAGTTTCCTTGCACTGGATTGACACACACAAAACTTATCTTTTCCAAGTTAGATGTATGAAGTGTTGGAATTTATATATTCATCAAGATTCAAGAGTTATGAAGAATTCAATTCTTGCAAGTTAAGAAAATATTTCGTTATAACATACACAAAGTAAAGAGCATGTGTCTTTGTCTAACATTGAGGAATTTTTGCTCTCCCTATCTGGTCAACAATATTTAACTTGCCCCAGTTGTATACCTGAGCATTTTTGGCAGTGACTCCGAAAGTGTGAAACAACCTAGTGAACTATGAATTTTTTTTTTTTTTGCCCTTTTATGTTTCTAATGCCTTTTCAATAGATTTTATATGTTGATGGTGACGTGGAAGTATTAAACCTCAAAAAACAACGGTGGGAGCTTATTACGGATCATGTCCCCCTTGATGCAGTGAGTGTCAAATATGGATGCTTATTTCATTTTCGTCCTGTAACACCCATGTCATAGATTTCTCTTATGCCTACTGATCTTCTGCTGCCAGGATCAAGAAATTGATCTCCAACAGATTGAGCCAGTGACATCAGATATGTAAGTATAATTTATCTGGGGAACATTAATGCAGAATATTACTGGTATTACTGTTTTCAACTCAAGCTAGCCAGTCAAACCCTCAATTAGTGCTGATATGTGATTGTGAGAGAAACACCCTGACCATGCAAATATTGTCTTTGGCCCTTGTTGGTTCCAGGATCTAAGTAATTGCTTAGAAGTTAAAATATTTGAACATGGCGTTACTTTTTATAAAGAGTAACTGGTTGTTGATATTGCTTTGAACCCATTGTCATTATTGGCATGATCGTGGTCTGGTCTGCTTGATATAGGACCTACATGCTGCTCAATATGATTTGCTTCAGCAAGATGCTGTATGTGGCTGAGGTCTCAAATCTAGGGATACAACTAGATTTCAACGCTCACAAATTTTCAAACGGATCTTTTCTTGAAAGAGAATAGGAATATTTGTTGTAAGCACCATGAATAATGTAGTTGTAAGGTAGAAAAACATGTATTGGTGTTCTTATCAGTCACTTGGTTTAAATATAGTTGCTCCGTTGATGGCATTAATTAATGATGCAGCCTTTGTTTATTTTTTGTTTGAATCTCCTGGCTAATAAGTTTAAATATTCTGTTAAGCTTATGCTTTTAAGTTGTTCATGATGCGTAGAGATGATACAAGAAAAGGAAATTCAGCATCCGGGTCAGCCAAAGGAGCGAAAACAATTGTCGCAGGACTAGGTTGGTGTGTAATAGAAGATTTAAGTGTGTTTTCTTTGAGCCTTTTATTGAAATCTTCTAATGAATGAGTAGGGGTAGAGCATCTGCTAGAATCTCCAAATCGGCTTCTGCAAAATCTGCTGGAAAATCTAAGCATGATTCCGCAGTTGATGAACCCATTGAGGCTGATGAATCTGCAGTAAAGAAGGATGAGCAAGACTCAGCTGGGAAGTCAAAAACCAAAAGATTGAAGATTCTTTCTGATAAGAAGACCAAACCCAAAGATAATTCTGCAATTGATGAACCCATTTTGGCTGATGAATCTGCAATTGATCAACCTAGAACTAAGAATGAGCAAGACACAGCTGCGAAGTCGAAAACCAAAAGATCAAAGATTCTTTCTGATAAGAAAAACATCGAATCCAAGGATAATTCTGCACTTGATGAAGCCACTCAAGTTGATGACACTGAAGTTGATCCACCTAGAACTAAGAATGAGCAAGGCTCAGCTGGGAAGTCAAAAACCAAAAGATCGAAGATTCTTTCTGATAAGAAAAAGATCGAACTAAGGGATAATTCTGCACTTGATGAACCCATTGAAGCTGATGACTCTGCAGTTGATCCGCCTAGAACTAAGAACGAGCAAGGCTTAACTAGGAAGTCTAAAACCACAAGATCAAAGATTCTCTCTGATAAGGAAAAGATCAAACCTAGGGATGATTCTACACTTGATGAACCCATTAAAGCTGATGACTCTGTAGTTGATCCGCCTAGAACTAAGGATGAGCAAGACTCAGCTGGGAAGTCAAAAACCAGAAGATCGAAAATTCTTTCTGATAAGAAAAAGATTGAACCTAAAGATAATTCTGCACTTGACGAACCCATTGATGCTGATGACTCTGCAGTTGACCCACCTAGGACTAATAATGAACAAGACTCAGCTGGGAAGTCAAAAACCAAAAGATTGAAAATTCTCTGTGACAAGAGAAAGATCGAACCAAGGGACACTTCTGCACTTGATGAACCCATTGAAGCTGGTGAATCTGCACTTGACCCAGCTAGGACTAATAATGAACTAGACTCAACTGGGAAGTCAAAAACCACAAGATTGAAGATTCTCTCTGATAGGAAAAAGATCAAACCTAGAGATAATTCTGCACTTGATGAACCCATTTTGGTTGACGGCTCTGAAGTTGATCTGTCAAGAACTAAGAATGGGCAAGACTCAGCTAGGAAGTTTAAAACCAGGAGATCGAAGATTCTTTCTGACAAGAAAAAGATTGGACCTAAAGATAATTCTTCACTTGATGAACCCATTGTGGCTGATGAATCTGCAGTTGATCCACCTATAACTGATAATGAGCAAGACTCGGCTGGGAAGTCGACAACCAAAAGATTGACGATAGTTTCTGACAAGAAACAGTTCAAACCTAGGGATGATTCTCCACTTGATGAACCCATCGAAGCTGATGAATCTGCAGTCGATCCACCTGCAACTAATAAGGAACAAGAATCAGCTGGGAAGCCTAACACCAGAAGACCGAAGATTCTTTCTGATAAGAAAAAGATTGAAACCATTGTGGCTGATGAACCTGCAGTTGATCCACCTAGAACTGATAATGAACAAGACTCAGCTGGGAAGTCAAAACCCAAAAGATTGACGATAGTTTCTGATAAGAAACAGATCAAACCTAGGGATGATTCTCCACTTGATGAACCCATTGAAGCTGATGAATCTGCAGTTGATCCTCCTAGAACTAATAATGAACAAGAATCATCTGGAAAGTCTAGAACCAAAAGATTGAAGATTGTTTCCGGTATGAAAAAGATTGAACCTGAGACTGATAATGTGCAGAAGTCAAAATTGCGGAAGGCTTGAATCTTGTTCTAGGAAATGCATCAAGAAGATGAGCAAAGGTGCGAAGAAATATTACCATTCTTTAATCTCATGCAGTGAAATTGTGCAGGGAGCTTCTAATTTTGGCTTTATCAGTTTAATGGTTTATCAAGTCATGTTTCAAATTTTCATTTTTTTTTTTTGGTTATTACTGTTACATGTACTTAGGTCCTTCCTGAGCAAATGAAAGGGCTGTTGTTTCATATTTAATCTCAAAACTGGACTCTTGGTTTTGCATCCTAGCTTTTGAACATGTTATTATATATATATATATACACATACATCTATTAATGAAGGGTCCAAAACTATTTACTACAATGGTGAAGGGTGCATGTTTCAAGTGAGGGGGGGGGGGAACTGTAATAGTTGTCACTTTAACTCTTTCTTTCATCTGCTTAACTTATGATGAGCGGTTTAGTTCTTGAAGAGAAGTGAATTGGACAAGTTTATCAAGTAAAATGGAATAGAGTAAATAACTACCTAATGTCTTCTATCTTGAATCAATCAAGATTTTCAAACAATGTCATATATTCTAGAAATTTAATAAGTTTTAATTTTATGAAGTTTTATATATGAGAAAAAGAATCCAGTCAACATTCCATTGACTGTGATATCTTCCTCCTGAAGTCCTTTGACAACTATAAAATTTAGAAACGTGACACTTGTCAAACTCCTAATTTGTCTTTTACTCTTTCCTCCATTAATGCATCGATATTAACTCTCTCTCTTTGTAACTTGTTTACTTTTGTTAATATACATTTGATCTTTTTCTAAAAGATGAAATATTAATAATTTTAATTTAATAGCATATTTATAATTATCACTATCATACTACTGTGGCTTATTGGGAGAATCTTTTTCATGGTCAAGCGTATGACTTGTAATAGATAAGAGGATGTTATTATTCAGTGTAGGTGGCCAAATAGTAAGGTGCAACTTGCCTTTAAATTGGAGATCAAGCATCACAGTTAAGCTTCTAAATCCGATGGGTCACCATCACCTAAATAAATGTCAACAAGAGTTAGATAGCCTCAAGCATCAACTAAATGTCTGACAGGAGTTAGATAGACTTTAGAGAGAGAGAGAGAGAGAGCGTTGAAGGCTTCAAGCTGTGGAGAACAGTAGTAGCGGTGTATTTTGAATGATGAATGAGGATGAAACTCCTTCAAATGTTTGGTTTTATGGCAAAGTGATGTGAAGCCAAGCACAGGGACCATACGACAAGAAGCAGATCACGAAAGATTTGGCCAATGTTTAAGTGCAAAATCATCCAACTCTGTTTATTATTAAGAAACACAGAATTTATGCCAGTGAAAAACCGAAATGAAAAGAGTATCAGATTGAAGTACTCAGTCTTCAATCTCACTAGGATTAAACCATGTTCCATGTTTCAAAGAAACTTATCAGCAAAATCTGAATATGAGGATTTGAATCCACCTCTTTATACAATGTCTTTTTACCAATATGAGTAATATTTATCAAGGTATTAAAAATAAGACTAATTATTAAATCAATCATTGAAGAGTTAAATGATTAAAACAAAAATTAAGTTGCAGTCATTTTATTGAACCGACTTAAAATCTTACCTATTTAACTGACGGAATTGACCTTGTGAGTGCTTTTGGAGTTATTTTACCGAAATGGGCTGAGTGAAAGAAGTGGAGCCCGGGACGGGAAAGAAAATGCAACTGAGGGAGACCGGGACGCAGTATAATTAGTTGAAATGTTGAATGCTGATTGGTTGAATATGTGGGTATGGGAAGAGAGACCACTCCATATGGATAAAACGGAGAGTTCATTGGGCTCCTCACAGCTCTGCGTTAGCTGGCCCTCTGTTTGCTTGTTCTCCTAAAAGTGACAGTTTTCATATCTTCCTTTACGCTTTTCACCGACCTCCGACCCCACCTCTCTCTTTTTAATTTATGCACGCCCGATCTTTTTTCATTTGGATCATTGTGGTCATCATAGATTAATTTTTATTGATTACTGACGCTATGATTAGTTGGAGGAAAAGTAAGGACAAGACCTAAGGATTATAGGAATCACCCTCCCTTCCCTCCAATTTTTTCTATCTAAACAAGGGAAAGGAAAATTTTATTCCACTACAACGGCATAGACTCTTCCTAGCTAATAAATTAGCTATGTATGTAAAAGGGTTGGAATTCGAACTTTTGGTCACTTGTCTAAGTGATCAGAATTCCTGACATCCACCCTAACTTAAGTTGGTATTTATAATTTAAGAATGTTTACGAGACAAAATGGGACTGAAATAGCCCTGTTTGTGTCCCGTCCAAAAAAAATAAACAAGAATGAATTATTGTTGTGTGTCTTGTCCTATTTCAAACTTGTCCCTTACCATTTAAGATTGGAATAAGATATGACATGACTAAGAAATATCGGTGGAGAAGATGAAGAGTAAAAGAGAGATTTGAAAAAGTAAGAATGAAGAAACTAACATCTATAGTATCACTATATCTAGATTTTCAATTCCAAGCAATTAAAACACACAAAATGGTAATAAAACTAGCATAACAAGTGAATCATAAGAGATCAACAATATAACTAAAATCTAACACAACGTTTATCAAATTATCTAATTCCTCGAGTCCAATAACAACTCGAGCAAACAACCATAAAATTACAAATACTCAATTTAAAATTAATTATTAAATTACAACAATCACAAGCCTAGAGTGAATAATATTTTTTTAAAAAAAATAATATAGATACCTGTTTGAGACATTTCGAAACTAAACCACGTCTAGTCTGTGCAATTTTATCCCATCTCAATTCTTTTGGTAATTGGAACAAAAACAGGTTGATCGGGATGAGAGCTTCTTGAACACCCCTGTCTACACCCAACTTTTTTCTTCATGTATATTTAAATGTACCTTAGTTTGTAGGAGGCTGAGTTGGTTTAACTTGTGATCTTGAATTTAAATTCTAAATATAGAATTACATTAAATATTTTTTGGGAAAGCTTTGCCACCCGCATAGTCCAATGTGATTTTCTGAATATTGGGCGGTTTGATGTCAAAAATAATCAGTTCTATAATTAGAACTTTCGTGTTTTAAAAAAAAAATTGTACGCATATGTAAAAATTCAATTTCTTCTCCACTATATTCTGGATAACTCACATGACAATTTAAAATCTAACACCATCTTTTGAAGGTGACTTGTGTTTAGATGAATTTAGCAGCAAAAATTCAGATTCTTTCAAGACTTTGCTTGGATCCCCACTCTTGACTAAATTAGTGTGAAAGATTCAAATTTATTTTTATTTGGATGCAATTCTCCCAAAGTTGACAAAATTACTTTAAGTTTTCACCCAGCACTTCGTGTTGTTCTTCTCCTAAACTTAATTGTCAGCAAATTTGAGAGTAATTAATTATTTGCATGAAATTTGGATGTAATTCTCCCAATAAATTTTAAGACGCTTTACCTGTTTTGCCTTGTTGCGTGTAACGTACACATAATGTGGACTCTACACGTTTCATTTTCTTCCAATCCAAATCTTTCGCTTTCTCTTCTCAGACAAAACAAAACGCCGAGAAGACACTCCGTCCACTTTATTTATCTTTCTATTTCCTTTTTTTTTTTTGGCCTGATTTATCTTTCTATTTCTATCCGCGTAGAGATCGTGATAAATTGGTAATGATGCAGTACAAAGAGTTTACTTTTTGGATGGCTTTATCTTTTGTCTAGGAGTTGCTTAAAAGAGAGATTAATTTAATAACTCATTGTTCTCACTCCCACAATCCAAAAACTAATCACTGATTCGTTCTATTAGAGACATTGAATCTGTGTGGTTACTAAAAAAATAAAAATAGAATAAATTTAAAAAAATCAAAACAAAAATTAATTAAAGCATTGTTGTTCAAATGATAATGATAAGTATAATAAAACCTAATATTATATAATAAAAATGTAAAAAATTAATAAATTAAGTTACTCCTATCCTTTATAAATATTTGCCAAAATCTTGAAATATTTTATCACTTTAAATTTTTCAAGTTCCATTATCATATTTTTTTTAAATCAATTTTTGTATATTGTTTAATCTGTCTTATTTAAATTGTTATTATATAATTTTAATGCATTAATTCAATCATAACTAGTTGAACCATAATCCCATCGACCCTGTTGAGTCAATTTTTTTTTTTAATCACATGTCAATATGTTTGAAACACGATTAAGCATTAAAAGCATTTTTTTTTTCCCTGAAAATTTAATCCTTCAATTGTCATATTATGAAGACTAGCTCTTCTAACCTAATTCATCATCTCCTTTGTTAAATTACTTAAAATGAAAACCCTAATAATCTCTCTCTAGAACTGCTTTTGACAACCTGGGTTAAATTTCCTGTCTTCTACATCAGACCGGGTGTCTCGTAGTCTCAGCCTTGAGAATTCAAACTTCAAATAACATGATTAATTCGTAAGCCTATTCAGCCAATGAATAATAATATAATAATAATAATAATAATAATAATAATAGCAGAAATAAATCGAATAAAACCACCCCTAATTTATTGTTCTTCCTTCTTCTTTACATAGAATCGACAATCTCTCCATTGATGTCTCTGCCTCAAGCTTATTGATGACGATTAGTTAATTAATTGGTGTCACCTTGCCAGCTCCAGACTATGTCTTTGAGCGCAGGCCTCACCTCTTCCTCACACAGCTTCACATACTCCAAGGTGTCGCCGGACGACTTGCTGAATTCCACCACCGCCACCTCCGGCGCCACCTCGAACACCTCCACCGTCATCCCCAGCTTACCCTTCCTTCCCTCCTTCGTCCCCTGCATCCTTACCATGTACTCCTTCTTCCCCGTTATCCTCAGATTCAACTTCCTCGCCACCGCCTCCAGCTTCGCCACCACCGCCGTCGCCGAGAACTTTGTTATAAAACATCGATGGCGACCTCTTCCTCGTCTCAAACAACCTCCTCAGATCAAACCCGTGTGACAACGACGAGATTATCTCGAACGCGTTGTAAAATGGACGTGCTTGATTGCTTTGATCACTTTCCATTCCTCCCACCATTTCTTCCACTTCTTCGATATTATCATTGTCCGCAAAATCTTCTGAGCTTGTTTCCTTCATTGAAAATGCAATTGGTCTCATGAACCCGTATTGAAACCACGGGTCCTTCATGATGTCCTCGATGGAATCTCTCTTTCTGGGTCCACGACTAGTAATTTCGAGATCAGATTCTTTGCTCCCAGTGAAATCCAATCTGGGAATACGTACTGAGCTTTGAATGCTTTCTTGTAAATTCTCATCACATTCTCACCTTGAAATGGAAGATAACCGGAAAGCAGAGCATAGAGAATAACGCCACAAGACCAGATATCTGCTTTGGACCCATCGTATCCTTTCTTCTTCAAGACCTCCGGCGCCACGTAAGCCGGCGTCCCGCATGGCGTCACGAGCATCCCGTCGGACCGGCGCTGCTCCGGCAACGCCGACAGCCCGAAGTCGGAGACCTTGAGATCCTCGTTTTCGTCGAGGAACAGGTTCTCAGGTTTGAGATCCCGGTGAGTGACGCCGCGGCTGTGACAGAAATCGACGGCGGAAATCAATTGCTGGAAATATTTTCTGGCCAAATCTTCCTTCAATTTTCCTTTCGCGACTTTAGCGAACAGTTCACCGCCTTTGACATAATCCATAACCAGAAAGATCTTCCCCTTGGTGGCCATGACTTCTTTCAGCTCCACGATGTGTGGGTGGCGGACCAATCGCATTATCGAGACTTCTCGCTTGATCTGCTTCATCAGCTTGAGCTTCCCTTTTTCAAGCTTCTCCTTCTTAATCACCTTGATTGCAACGCTCTCGTTGGTCACGAGGTTTCTTCCATGGTAGACCTTAGCGAAATTGCCTTGGCCTAGGAGTCTCCCCATCTCGTACTTGTTGAAGATAACGCTCCTCGATTGTCTCTGTTCCCCCTCCATGTCGGACGGACAACAAAAAGGGAGGCGGCTGAGCGGTGGCGGATGCGGCGGAGGTGACGGCGGCGATGACCGTAATGATGGAACTATCAGTTTCGGCAAATGATCATTTGGAAGAGACCCGGATCGACAAGGATCGATCTATTGATCAAAGGTGTGTGACGAACACACAACATTGGGCTAGAAATCTTCATATGATCAGAAACAGGGGAATTACAGGTTGGGATTGAGGAGGAAGAAGAAGGGAAGGTAGATATAGAAGCTGGATAGGGGGGGGGAGAGGAAGAGACAGAGGATGAGAAGAAAGACGTCATGGTGAGTAGGAGAGCGATGAAGGTGAAGGATAGAACGAGGCGGTTTTTTAAGAGAGAAGTTGCAGAAATAGAAAAAGATAAAATATCTGAAACCCTAAAAATGACCAAGACGGAGTCAATAGCTGAAGTAACAGGGAGAACAAGTGGATGACACGTGGGGCCCACGCCAAGCCAATTATGGACGAGCAATTTAAAAGTACCAGTAAATACTAAATAGTAATGGTAATTTATTTTTTAAAAACAAAAACAAAAAGAGATATATCCATGAATCACGATGAAAGGTTCGAAGTAACCTGACGACAACAGAATTAAAAGTATGGAGAACTAATTCTTTTCCAAATAATAGAAATAGAATTAGATTCCGATTATTTTCTGGGGAAATTTATTTATTGCCTTTTCTCTATAAAATCACGTCACGTGAGGAAATTAGGAAATTACAAGTACAATTATAGAGTACTGTACTGGAAAAAAATATCTAACTTCAGGACCAATGAAATTATATGCTATTTTCTACTTTGTAATTTGTAAACCTAAAGGCCACTGAAATCCCACAGATATTATAAAAAATAAATAATTATTTATTTTTGATTCAATTATAACTAATTTTTAAATTTACTTATTATAACTGTTTTTATAATTTTAATTTAATTGTAACTTAATCTCTAAATATTAATTATTACAACTCAATCTTTATAAATTTTAACCATTTAAAATATTAATATTATTATAAAAAATTAAATTATTAAATATTAAAATTATGTTCAAGTTTATTACTGATATTTTAAGTTACTTTACTCTTTTAATCTTCATAAAGATTATAAAGATAAACATTATAAAATTTTAATTTTTTAAAATATAGAGACCAATTTTAAATAGTTACAATTATATAGAGTAAGTTGGAAAAAAATATCTAACTTCAGGACCAATGAAATTATATGCTATTTCTAATTTGTAATTTGTAAACCTAAAGGCCACTGAAATAACAAAGAGTTTATAAAAAATAAATAATTATTTATTTTTGATTCAATTATAACTAAATTTTTAAATTTTTACTTATTATAACTGTTTTTATAATTTTAATTTAATTATAACTTAATTTCTAAATATTAATTATTACAACTCAATCCTTATAATTTTAACCATTTAAAATATTAATATTTATTATAAAAAATTAAATATAAATATTAAAATTTTGTTCAAGTTTATTACTGATATTTTAAGTTACTTTACTCTTTTAATCTTCATAAAGATTATAAAGATTAAAATTATAAAATTTTATTTTTTAAAATATAGAGACCAATTTTAAATAGTTACAATTATATAGAGTAAAGTTACAAGAATTAAAGTTGGAAACTAAAATACAGTTGAGTTAAAATTATAAAAACTTAAGTTGTAATAAATTAAATTTTAAAAATTAAATTACAATTAAATTAAATTATTAGAATAAATGATTAATCATTTTATTTATAATTTAGGGTGAAATATCTTGTATATTTCATTGCAAGTATATCCTTTTGACTCTCGATTTATAAATTGTACCAGCAATGCTCATGTGAAGATAAGACCTGTATCATAATTTAATTTGATTAATCAAAACATCTCTATTTACCTAAAAAATATACTCCCTTTATTAAAAAATATAAAGTATTTTTAATTAAATCTCACACTCCAATAAAGTATTTATCTACTTTTAAAATAATTATATCTTTTCATATTTACCCCTATTAAAAACCCTAAAATAAATATAAAATTATTTATCAATAGGGACACTTTGAAAAAGTTGACAAGGATTAAACCTTGAAGACTAAAAATGTTTTATATTTTTAAATATTTAACTCTTAAAAAAAATACCTTATATTTTTAAATGGATAGAGTATTTTGATTAAAATGGCTATCTTTCTATGGAAAAATTTTTAGGTGAGCCATGTGCATGAGGTCATCCATAATATATTAAGTAAAATTACACCAATTTAATAAAATAAAATTTTATATGTCATTATTTTTAATAAATTTATTTTTATAATAGAATGTCTATTTAATTTCTTACTTTTTTCTTTTTATTATTATCAATATCAAAATTCATTTATATTTAATGACATTAAAATATTATGTTTTATTTAATAGATCATGAATGATATGGTACACCAAATTCATCTAAAAATTGCTCTCTTTCTATGTAACCACTTACCATAAAAAGGGGAGACATTGTGACAAGGAAGTCTATCATTTAGGATCAAAATTACGAGATATAATTAAAATAAAAAAGATAAAATTTGTAACAATTGATATTATTTATAAAATCAGAAATAATATAATTTATTATTATTAAAATCTTGTATTATATGCATGATAGCATGGTTAGTTTGTATTCGTAAAAATTGTAAAACTAAAAATCTCTAGATCCCATGCAATGAGAATAAAAAAACTACATTGCTTAAAAAGTTTACGCATATCTTACTTTCTTAATATTTTATTTTTGTTGAGTTAAATTTATTTTTAAAATAAATATACTAATTTTAATACTAATAACATAAATATCCTTAATTTATGTTGAAAAGATCCAATTGTGAAAGATATTTTCATAAATTAACATGAGACAATTGAGAAGTATAACTTCCTAATATTTTACTCGAAAAGTTAATTCCTCAAATTTCATGGGAAGTTTGGTTTCCAATTTCTCCGTGAAGTTTTATTTTCTCTCCCTTTTTCTTATACAAAACAACCCCATATCAATGTGCTCACTCTAGTAAGAAAAAAAAAATTTGTCACTTTGAAATATATATATATATATATATATATTTGTAGTTTTAGGAATTTAAGAAAGTGTTAATTACTTTATTATTGTTTTATCCTTTAGTGAAATGTCAATTTATTTATTCAATAAAATATTTAGAGAACGAATGTTTTAGAAAAATATCATTAAATTTTATTATATTATTCAAGACCGAAAATAACAAGACGTACGATCAAGGAGGAAACGCTTTTTAACTTGATTTTGTCACTTGTTTAAAATGAATTGTGCCAGTTATTCTTGAGTTAGAGTGATAGCAACCGGGAGAGGGAGGTAAGTGGGTTTGAATCCATAACCTCTCACTTATATAAAAACTTATATGTCATAAGATTGTAAAGTCAGTGGCTATATTAGCATATCAATAAATACTATCCTTTTGTTTAAAATGCAATATAGTTTTAACTAAATTTTACCCTGATAAATTAGTTAATAATTAATAATTTTTAAATTAATATTATTTTTTATATTTATTTTATTTAATATGATGTTTCACTTAAAAATAAAATATAAAGTGATTATTTATTAAAGAGCATTAATTACATCTTGAAATATTATAAATACTTATATTTTTTAACATCTAATCCCTAAAAAATATTTTATATTTTCAAATGGAGGGAGTAGTATTATGAAATTAAAAATAAAAAAATATACCATTGGACTATAATCTAAAGTATTTTTTAAAAGCTTTGTTTGATACGGAAAGGTAGGTGTTATATATTTTTTTCAAGTACACCTTTTTTTTGAGTAATTAATGAATGTGCTTTAAATAAATCAAATGTTTTATTTATTATACTAAAAAATAAGATTGAAAATATGTTAAAAATTTTAGAAAATCAAGATTTTAATATTTTTAAGAAAAAATAAATTAATTAATATATAATTTATATAGTGTGATAGAATGATGTCAATTAGGGCTGGCTCTTGAAGAGCTAGAGCCTAAACGAGCTAACTCTATTAAGCCCTATTATGCTTTAGGATTTTATTTTGATCAGCCCAACCCTACCTTGAGCTTAAACATTGGCTCTTAGAGTCTCAGCCTTATATTTTTTTTCAATTTTTAATTTAAAAATATAAAAAATATATCTTTAAAATGTTAAAAAGGTTATTACATATAACGTTAAGAATAGGAAAACAATTTAAGTTATAACAAAGAACAACCAATTTAAGCCTCAAAACAAATAACATCATAAAATAAACACTAATAACAATTAAATTTTACTAGCATTATTAATTAAATATGGATAATTTTTATTATCATCAACATTAATATAATTTCATTCTTTTATTTGTGGAGCCTCATGAATGAAAAAAATATAAAACGGTTTATATATTCTTTTTCACCCTCATAAAATGAGGCTATGATTTTAAATTTAGTATAGCATTTAATTTTTAAATATTAAAATTTAAAAAATTATAAAAGAGTTTAAAAAAACTGGCTCTTTTAACCTTTTTAAATCGGAATTGTTATTTTATATTTTAAAATAGCGCCTTAATCTCAAATTTTTTCAGTTCTGTGGGCTCGACGGCTCTAATGGGAATAACATGGCGAGAACTGGGAAGTGGGGAGTGTCCGTGTCCAAAGGAAATAGGACGCATGCTGACGTGCCATTGAGTAGATCACAGCTAAGGCTGAAAAGGTTTCTGTGGTCTTATCTCTTTCATAATAATGCCAACTAAAATTAAAATTCTCCAAAATATAATATATATATTATATATATATTTAAAAAAAGCTATCCGTTCCATTAATGAGTTGAGGCAGAGAATGTGATCTACGCCTTTCTGACGTGTTCGTGAGTGTTCCGGCCCTCTCAATCATTCAGCAACACACACCACCCACACCGAACAACTTGCCTCTTCCTCTCAATCATCTCTCTTCTTAATACAAACAACCAACCATTTTGATTCGAATCTTTCACGCCAATTCAAAACAACCCTATTCACATCCCGCATGTTATTGAACTTGTTAATGTAAACTATACATGGTTGAACCAGAATTATATTAATTTAATCATGATTTTTTTAACTCCAAATAAATGTCGTTTTGGGCTCAGAAAATGAAGAAGAAAATATATGTAACCTAACTCACTGATTCATCCAAAACTCTTGACCAAACCAATCAAAACACTTGTTCATTGGTTTTGTTGTGTATATGAGGTTTTGTTGTGACATGTGCGGCGCGTGCTGTGTGTGGGACTTCCTTTCTCGGAATAAAAGGCCTGGATATGATATAAGGGTTAAAAAATCAGAAGATAATACTTGATACTCCTTCCGTCCATAATACTTTTAAAGAATTTTTTTCGTTTCAAAATATAAAATATTTTAAATAAATTAAGGCTTAATTAAATGCATCAATTACAATATGATCTTTTCTCTTTCTACAATTAATTTTGTCACTTCTCTTTTTAATATATTAAATGGTGGATATTTTAAAATTTTATATTCTTATTTTAAAAAGGTAAGATTGTTAAGTGTATTTAATGAGATTTATTGATATGCAAAATTTTATCTATAAATGTCTTATAATTTAAAATGAAAAAAGGTATTTTTTTTTCGTCATATTTATGAAACACCTTTAACCAGATTACGTGAATTAAAAAAGATGGTTAAAACTAGTTAAGTGTCTCAATTTTTTTTCAAATTATTTTATAAAAACCCTAAATTACCCTTACTTAAACATGCATGGGTATTTTTGAAAATAACCCATTGATGCTTCATCAAAATTTTATAAAGATTCTCATATTTTTTATCAAATAAAATTTTTAGAAGGTGTCTTGTATCAAGGTCGTGAGAAAATATTACACTATATATATATATATATATAGAAGGAATAAAATGTGGATTTTGCGTTGAGAATTGAGATTTTTATTTGGTCCGTCTGGGGTGTTTCATTCTGAGTTTTCACTTATGATGATGCAATTCCTTGAAACAAAAATAACACAACTTGCATGTCTCGCCGTCATATATATTAGAAATACGAAAACAACAAACAAACAAACAAAAAATGTGCTGCTTATAAGGGGAATATGCTTCTCGCATGTTGCAATACAATTATACATAAATGTTTTGTTTTTTGTTTTTTTTTTTTATGTTGGCTTCCTAAACTAAATCTTAATTCCATTGGGGGGCTCAATATTGGCCTGGCACGCTTCCTCAACCTGTTCTGGCATGTGTTCCTATCCCCACGTCATTATTCAGAAAAAATAATAATAAAATCAATTAAATAAAAGCTAAACCATGAGGCCTCATACAAGGGGCACACCTTTTGTTTTGTTTGTTATTAAAGTAGTAGTAGAGATTTTTTTTTTAATGATAACTTTTTTTGGTCATTATTTGTAAATAATTTTTTTAGCAAATTTTTGAATTGATTTTTTAAAAAAATTATAATATCTCCATATTTAAATTAACAATCAATTATGTATCAATGTTGGTTCAACTAGCGAGGATACAACTCATATTCTATATGGACTATTGTTTTAAGAATAGTAGTTTTGATATTTGAAAATCTAAAAAAATAGTAGTTTGTGTTTCAATTTTTTAGGTTGTATTTTACCAAAATAAAATAAAATATAACAAGTTTTTGGCCTCACCCTCCTTCTTCCTTCAAATTCGGCGGCCATTCTAAGAGGCTGAAAATATTCAAATATTTGCAGCCATCAATATATTAGTATATTATTTTGGCCAAAAAAAATATATTAATATATTATGAACATATTATGGTCAAAAAAAAATATTATGAACATATTTATTTAAAATATAAAATTTGAATTAAAATGCAATTCATAAAGAAAACAGCCCCCAGCATCATTGTTGGATTTGATGTCGGCAACACTTTTTATTTATTTATTTATTTATTTCATAACGTTGTTTCATGGATGATGTTACAAATATAATTAAATATAATTTTGGCTCAAGCAAAATTTCATCTCTTTGTATGTTCTAATTTGCTGGTTTATAGTTAAAAATATATCACATTGTTGTTAAAAATATTTTATTTTTACGCTATCTATTAAAATTAAGGTTTTAGAAATTGGATCAAGTCGACCGATTCAACCAGTTAAATCATGAACCGGTCACTGGTCTGCTTGATACATGTAAACTGAGAGAGAGAATCAACCAGTTAACCATTGGTGAACCAATCAAAGAACTGAAAAAATAGGAAAAAGTGACGGGTTAAATGGTTGGCCAGTCCTAGCTTATTAATTTTTTTTTTTTAACTTTCAGACATCAAAACAACGCTGTTTTGAGTGTTTGTTTTTTGAGTTTTATAATTTTTATTACACCCTTCTCTTCCAAGGTCCGTCTTTCTCATTGCTTCAGTAATCTACACCTTTTGGATGTGGAGCTCAATCTACACCAGTTGGAGTTAGAGTTCAATCTACTCCTCAAGCTATTATCTTCTTAAATGTTCCAACTAATATAGTTGACATAAGTGAGTTTATGGTGATGACTGATGGTTGAATGTGTTAATTTGAATGCGTGTGGCTATGGTTTAATGGTCTTCACTTTTGGCTTAGGAAGAATGTATTTTATGGATTAAACTTATGTGTAATGATGTTGGAGTGTTATATTATGAATTTGGCTATTATATTATGGATTTGATATTAATTTTTGTGATTTGTTTTAATTTTAAATGACATTTTTATGCTTAGTAGGAATTTAATTGATAGTTTTTATATGTATATTTATTTAAAAATATAATTATTATTAACTGGTTTGACCATGATTTGACTTTAATTCAATTATTGAACGTGGAACCACTACTTTGATTGATTTGGTAACTGGTTTAATTTTTAAAACGTTGATTAAAACTATCACATAGTTAACTCGTTCAAATTCGGAAATCAAGCTGGCAGCTCTTCATATACGACATAAGTTCCCAACAGAAAAGTGCGTTTTGTATTTTAAAAAATATATAAAAGGATAATAAGTCCAATTGAATACATTAAATATAAAGAGTAGAACTTAATTTAATTAAGATACAAAGTGATATATCTGATCGTGATTATTCGCACGATTTGGACTTAATGATATACAATCTATATATAAAAAATTATGTCATAATCAATGTCGAAACTTGGATAAATATATCAATATATTATATCAATTTTCTGATTAATTTAGTTTATGAAATTTCACTTTCATTTTATTACAGTCCAAGAAAAACAAGTGGAAGCAATAATAATCAAAACGCCTGAATCTGTAGGTCATGGTTCAATTTGGTTCAATTAATTTAAAATCTAATAGAGTATGCTGAAGTAGGGATCAGTTCATTGATTGTAATATATTAGAGAAAAAATTTAATAATAACAACAATTAATGCAATACACACAATGACACTAAATAACAAATTAAGGTGAACTGGATAGTGGATAGAAGATGTTCAAGCTAATTTTCAAATTCGATTAAGTTTGCGTTTTCTGTCACAAAACAAAAAGAAAACATTTTTTGTTTGCTTGTGAGGAAGGTCGTAGAAACAAAACAAAGGAAGAAGAGGAAAAAGGAAAAACAAACTTTTTTGAGTTGAATTCAAATTATAACATGTGAATTACTGAATTTATACGAAAAGGAAATTCAAAAATGGGAGGTCAAAATGCGGAAGTCAAATACAGCAGCCACGTAGGTACGTAAAGGAATCGATTTGAACCTGTTCCATCAATCCAGCCATGCAATTTCGAGTATGTGTTCTCGTTCACATGTATACCATTGGTATCTCTGTTTTCGCATACTTTGTTTCAATCTTACTTTTTTTAATTAAGAAAAAATCTTCAAATTCATCAATCCTTTCACCCTATCTAAAATTTTATAATTTTACTCATATTAAATATATATACTTTAATGATATATATTTTTATGTTGTAATATAGGATACTTTTTAGAAATATTAATTCATCTAAAGTATAGCGTATCGGGTGGTAAAACTGCGCAAAAGACTGGCTTGATTAGACTTCAATCTACCCCTAAGTCTGGTCATTTTCATTAAAAAAATTGAGTTAAACAACTCGTTGCCCTAGTTAGTCCTAGTATAACCTAAAGAACAAGACCGAACTGGTCCAATATGATTGAGAGACTGATCCCTATCTTGTCCAACATCTCACTTTACTTTTTTTCATTTATGAAAGTTAACAACTTATTTCAACATAATAAAATTACTTATAGTCATATAACATTTATGACAACAGCAACAATTATAAATCCACAACATTCTCTAATAATAACAAAAAATATTTAGTTACAACACAAATATTTTAAATTATTAAACAATTCAACATGTCTAAAGTTCATTACATCAAATTAATAATAAATTTCATCAATAAAAGGAAGACTGAGGTTGGTCAATGCTAAAAATTTTGCTCAATTTTATAACTTCACAAGTATTAAACATAAAAAAATACTAATTATTATTATAAATTAACTTATTATAATAATAATTAAATAATTAATTATAATTATATTAAATGATTTATAGGATTGAACCAAATAGTTTAGAGACTTGGTCTCTTGTTCAATCTAACTCAAAAAAAATCTGATCTTATTTGTTATTTAGTCTTGAAAGACTAATTTTATTCAAATCAAATAGGACTAAATTTGTCCCAGGTTATATTTGATCAAATTGATCTGAAGGACTTTTGTACAGCCTCATTGGGTAGTTGTTATTATTATTTTTTTTAATTATATTCTTATTTTATTTATTATCTCTCCCATAACGGCAAATAGTGGCCCTTGTATGTGAGAGATATGTGGAATGGTTTACCAGAAATAAAAAAGATTGAGGACGTTGATTAGCCTGTTTTGTCATTTTTATGAGGAGAGAAAACCATTAACATCCAACTCACTTTTTAATTATTATCATTGACATTATCCTATTTTATAAGACATTTTTAAGGTGATTTTGGTGTCTCAAATATAAGACATTTTAAAAAAAGAATACTCCCTCCATTCAAAATATAAAGCATTTTTTCCCAAAAAAAAAACCTTGTACCCTGTTTGGCATGCTGGAAATGGAGACATGAAAATGAAAATGGAATTGCAATTCACTTTTTTTTTTTTTGGTATGCATGAAATGGATTTTCATATTGAAATAAAATCTATCAAAATAGGTTAGGTTGAATTAAATTTTCATAATAAGACCCATGAAAATGAGATGGGTTCCATGGAAGTGAATTTTTTGAACAAAAAAAACCTCAGTTATAAAATTATTTGACAGATTTGCCCCTTCATCAATCATTGAAGTAAATCAAAATTTTTTTAATAAATATGCATATATTAATAAAAAAAATATCATAATTAAAAAAATTGGCAGCAGTCAGATTTTAGTAAATTAATTATATAGATGCATATATTAAATAAAAAAGTATATCATAATTTAAAAAAATAGATAAGGGTATTTTAGTAAATTGATTATATAAGTGCATATATTAAATAAAAATATATCATAATTAAAAAAATTGACAGTGGTATTTTAATAAATTGATTATATAAATGTATATATTAAATAAAAAGTATATAATAATTAAAAAATTAACAGTGATATTTTAGTATATTGATTATATAAATATATATATTAAATAAAAAATATATTATAATTTTACGTAGATATCAAACATAATATTAAAACTCACTTCTGTCTATTTCTCTTTTTATTTTTATTAAAAATATTTTTAGAACACCAAACGAGGCATTGGTTTTCGCCACTGATGGCAAAGAGTGAAACAAAGTCCGCTTATTTCTGCCAATCCAATCGTGTATGACGTCTACTCAATCCAGACGCCGGGAGGTGTAGAGCAGACTATGGAACGTGTGTGTATGTGTATATTTAAATTTATATTCATATATATAATGATAAAAAAATGTCTTTAAAATATGAAAATGATAATTAAATTTTGTAAAATATCATAATTTTTTAAAAAAAATTTAAGAACTTTATTTATTATTTTTTTATAAAATGATAGAAATATTTTTTAAAAAAGTAAATCTTCCTATTAAATTGGAGAAAGAAAATGAGTCATTAAAGCATGTAAATTTAATAAAAATAAAATTAAAAATTTCTAATTTTTATATAGAGTTAATAAGTTTAAAATTTTCTTAACACCAATAACATACATTAAAAGTAATTTAAAAATAAAATTAAAAAAATATGTTATTAATATATATATAAAAAATAAATTTTAAATTTTAATTAGAATAAATAAGTTTAATTTTTTTTTAAATTCAAGTGAGATATGTTAAAAATAAATCCATAATAAGACGAGCGAGAAACATGGAAGAGGCGGGGAAGGGGAAAGGGGAAGAGAGAGCCACAACGTCGCACTCATCCATAAATAAATGTGTGGAGCCCACTCTTGGTCTAGTGTCACCATTGAATGTGTGAGCATGTGTAGATTTGCCAAATTAGCTCATGTCAATTTTAATTACCAACTAGCTCATGTCAATTTCATACAACTACGCAATTCCACAGGATCAAGCCCTGTAATAATTTATATAGTAATAAATTAAAGCACTTTCTTATTGCATACTCCGAAATATTTTATTAAATTATTATTCATTGGAAGAAGTAGAATTATATTGTACATGATATGACTTAACAAGATTTATTTTCCCTGTCTTGCACTTATTATCTTAATATTTAAAAGATAAATTTAAGTAGAAGTATAAAATTTAAAATTAGTGTATTATTTCAGGATGAGCATCCCGACATAAATTAAATTTAAAATTTAAAAATACAAGTAATTTTATTTATTAAATTTTTATTTTGTAACTAAATATATATATATAATAATATATATAATATTTTATGTAAATTAAATTATATTTTACTTGAGGTCTCATACCTGTTACTGTATTACAAATCCTATATATATATATATATATATATCACCTTTTTTTAAACTATATGACCTAAACTTTTTTTGTGCGACCCCACATAATATTTTTAATAAAGTTTAAAAAAATGTCATATATAAAAATATTAAAAATAAAAAAATAATGTCAGATTATTGTAAATCCAACTATTGATATACAATAATCTGACATACTTTACGATAATATAAGATATGAGATGATATATAATATAACTTCTTTCATTAAAAAACGTAAGACATTTTTTAAAGAGTTGGTGTTAAAAATATAAGATATTTTTAATCTTTTAAGGTGTAATATTGCTTTTTTAAAAAAGTACCTTCTATTAATATTAACTTTATATTTTGTAGTGTGTTTAATAGGTAAATATAAAAATAGAATTAATTTAAAAATAAGTAACTACTTTATTGAGGGTGAGATTCAGTTAAAAATGTTTTATATTTTTAAATGAAAGGAGTATGAAAACATTTGTCATTTATATATAATTTTTTGCCTGAAATGTCCTATTCAATATTGAAACTTGGATACACACACAAATATAATATGCTGAATAATTGGGATTCACTTTCATCTAATTGCAGTCGGTAAACAAGTGGAGCATTAATCAAACACCTGAAATCCGTAATCATGGATTAATTTAATTCTTTTTTTTTTGGTCAACATGGATACTTTAATTAAAGTCTAACTAAGAAGGTTGAAGTATGTCTGAAAATTATTAATTTAATATTAGAGAATTAATTTAATAATGACAATGATTGATGCAGCCCACATAGAAAATGCAAGTAATGGGTGGATGCAAAAGGATAAATTGACATCCAAGGGGCGTGACATCATAACACCAGGACGCTGTCGTTTGGAACTCCAATGCGTGGAGGTAGACGTAGGACTCGGTATCCCTTCGCGGCTATATTTATAAGATATTTGAATTGAATGATTTAAATTTAAATTTTTGTAATATTTATTAAAATAAAAAATTATAAAAATTACGAATAATTTAGACTAGATTTATATAAAGGTTCATATTAATATTAAATTTTATAATTTTATAAAGTAAGTATCTAGATCTTATAAAAATTATAAATATTTAATAAACCAATCAATAATTTAATAGTCTAAATTTAATATGAAAGGTCCATATTTAATATTAAATTTCTTATTAATTTTTATAAATTAATTATCTAGATACACTCTGCACATCATAGATTTAATATTATTTTTTTAATTTTTAATTCTAGTAATAACATATTAAAATGATAATTTGAACAAGCACTTTCAGAAGATATTTTTTAAAAATTACAAGATAGTAAATTTTTTAAATCTATTCCATGTATCTTAGTCAATTAATTATAAAAATTTATAATATTAATTTAGACCTTCATATTATATTTAGACTATTCGATTAGTAATCAATTTATTAAATTTTTTTAAATAAAACACAAAATTAAACATTATATGAACATTCAGATCTCCTCACGCAATCAGAGGGGGAGAGAAGGGATTGAACAAATGAGGGAAGCGGAGTCTGCAAACGTGAGGGAAGTCAAATTCAGGAAACTGTGGTGAGTATATGAACTTGAGTTCCTTCTATAAAGTGTCATTTAAAAATAAAAAAAAGTTATTCAAATTATAAAATGCTTAGTCAAGATATCAAATAATATTTCATTTTTACTCTTATAATTTTAACATCTTTCTTGGGATACACACAAGTCTTATAATAAAACAAAGAGAGATGCATGAGAAAAAAGCAAGTAACACGTATGATATCCATATCTTCCAATAAATTTGAGCATTGTTCTAAAACCGGAATGAATTGGCCAGTTTGACGGGTTGAATCAAGAACATGCTCCAAATCTAATAAGTTTATTATAAAAACTGGCAGTTTTGAGAACCGGTCAAATCAATCTCGAATCAAAGTGGTAACGGGTTGAATTGGACATATTTTTTTATTATTAAAATTTTGATTCATTTCTTTGCTTAGTAAACAATTATAATTAATTTGTAAATTGTAATTTATACATATTTATACCTAATAAGTAATAAGCATTGTAAAATGAAGAAAAATGAATAAATATGTATGAATTATGTGTGTATATTTTTAAAGTTATAAATTATAAATTATGAAATAAATATATGTGTGTATATATATTATAATAAGTTTATAGGTATTCTTACATCTTTGTTCACTTAAAGATATTGAATATTTTTTAAGAAAAAGTTGATAATTATTTTTCCCTTTAATCCTTTTAAATTTAATAATCGATATTAAAAATATGTGCCATCAGATCATATGTGCGATTTATATTTACGGCGTGCTCTTAATGCATGTGCGATAATAAAAAAATGGGAAAAGTTTTGTAAAATTCTTGTTGAAATTAAATTCAATGTTTATTTTGAATCAACATCATAATACACACATAGTAGTCTTTGTTCTTTTCTTTCACACTAACCAGTATTCTTTTCTTCGGGGCCTTGGGTTATTAATTATAATATTCGCTACTAAAGTTTTGCTCCTTATTCATTTTAAGAGGAGTCAATTTA
The DNA here is from genome assembly GCF_029017545.1 of Prosopis cineraria. Taxonomy (NCBI): domain Eukaryota; kingdom Viridiplantae; phylum Streptophyta; class Magnoliopsida; order Fabales; family Fabaceae; genus Prosopis; species Prosopis cineraria. Next base: position 34,719,074 of record NW_026555343.1, read on the forward strand.
ATTAATCTTTTTTGTCAATCAGAAAATTAAATTAATTAAATTTATGTATCGATGAGATTAATGAATATATATATATAAACAAAAATATAATTGTATATGTAAATTTTATGTTCTATTTTTGTGCTTATTATTTTTTATCTACCTCTAAATTATAATATATATATATATATATATATTTGAGTAAATATAACGAATCTAAATCAAAACATCAATAGCCCAAAAGTCAATAAACAACACTACAATTATTGCCTTTTGACCTTGAACACTTAATTTTGACTTTTATGTTAATTATCATAATATATTTTTCCATATATTGACGATTTCAAAAGTCATAGTAATTTTCTACACGCAACAAATTGTTAGCTCGGTACTGTACTTTGCCGTGACAAATATTTTGTGGCAGGAAATAAAGTTTTGGAGTCGACATTTTCCCTTTATACCGTAAATTAAATTAAAAGTTAGTTAAGATTTGTGTCATGCATTACGCACACAATGCATCACTAAACATAAAATCTTATAAAATAAAATAGATTAATATATAATTTAGTTCTTGAACTACAAGTATAAGGGCGATTTAAATTTTAAACTTCAAAAAAGTACATATTAAATATTTTAAATTTTAAACAATTAAAGTTGTTTAGGGGCGAAATTACCCAAACTTTAATTATTTAGGTTTTAGAATGTACTTTTTTAAAATTTTAGAATTCAAATCGTATTTTAATTTATAATTCAGGATTCAAATTACATATTAATCCCTGATAATATTATAAATTTCTCAAGATATAAAAAGAAGGAATAAAAAAGGTAAATAATAACAATAATAATGATGATGAAATTATATAAAAGAAGACTGTAAATTATAATAATGAGCAAAACAGTTTTTGGTACAAATTATGGCGGGTATGAATAAGACGGCGCCGAGTTGATTATTTTTGTTCATATTAGGTGGAGTTCTGATAGACTATCAGTGATAACAATATGAGCATAACATAATCTTTCGATATGAGTACACTTTCATTTTTTTCTTCCTATTTGTTCTTTGGTATAATGAAATCTCATAATAATATCTGTTAAAAAAACATTATTATTTTTTGTTAGGAAAAAAAATCTAGAATAGATTCCTCTTCATACATTTTTTTTCTCTATTTCTTTACTTATCATAAAAGCATTTGATTCTATTTTATAAATTTTCACTTTAATCAATCAATTCAAATTAAAAAACTTACACACTCTTTTAAAATCTTTTTAAAAATGAATATAATATGCAAAATACACTTTTTTTTCATTACTGTTAAATTATTATTGAATAGAGTGTATTTTTTAAAATAAAAAAGGGTTAATATGCAATTTGGGCTCTAAACTATAGGTCTACAGACGATTTGAATCCTAAACTTTTAAAAAGGTACATTCTAAACCTTAAAAATTAAAATTGGGACAATTTTATCCTTACTGTTAACTTTCAACAAATATCTGTTAAATTGGGAGGTAAAGTGCAAATTTTTTCAAATAAATTTGACGGACGTTGTTAAAAGTTAACGGTAGGGGAGAAATTATCACAACTTTAATTGTTTAAAGTTTGAAATATACCTTTTTAAAGTTTAGGATTAAAATCACCCCTAAACTTATAATTCATAGTTCAATTTACATATTAACCCAAATAGGATTATTTTATAAAGGATATACATATGGAAAACATAAATTTGGATCCCTGAACTTTGTTTGTGCTTTGTTATAAGTCTCTATATTTTTTTTGATATTTTAAATTCCTATATTTTTGTTTTTCAAATGTTACAGATCCCTCCTAGGTCGCTACATTTTATTTATGAAAGAATCTAAAATATCAAAAAATAAAAGTATAAGAATCTAGAATAAAAAAAAATTCAAGAATTTATAACAAAATACAAGTAAAGTATAGGAGCTCAAATTTATGTTTTTCCTATATATATGTATATAATCTCCTTAAATGTAGTCCCTTAGCATAGGCTGTTTGCACACACCAGAGTTCAGAGGGAATATTTGGAAACAAAAATACAAAAACATCTACTTTAAAGATGTTCCAAATAAAGGACATTGCCTTCTATGTATTCAAGATATTGCCAATGGCCAAAACTTGCAATCAAGACTCAACTGCTTGTCTTTGTAGAACGAGAGGTCAACAACCAAATGACATCCTCCTAAAGTAGATTGGGTGAAGCTTGACAGTAATGGATTTGTCAATAACTATGATATTGCTTCTTGTGATAAACTCATTTGGGATAATCAAAAATTAAAATTAGATAACGGGTTTCACCATGTACCTTGGTTAACATCCTTGTGCCACAACTAAACTTGTAGCCATTCTTTAAGATATCAATCTTTGTTGAAATAGTAAGTTCACTCAAATTAATATCTACTTGATTTCTCTCAAAGTGATCATTCTCATTTAGCATGAATTTATTCAAAACCACCTACTCCTTGACTATCTTAAATAATATTAAAGATCTTATAATGAGAGATTGGATGATCACTTTTAATTATATATGTAGATAAGTGAATTAATGCACTTGTTGGCTTGCTCGTTAAGTGATGCATTATAGTCTAGATATTAAGATTTTTTTTATATCCCTCTGGCCAAATGTAAAAACCTTTTGTATTATAACATGACGCAATTAGTTATCTTTTTGCACATAATTTTATCTATAGTTTTGTATTTACAGAAAAAAAAATCTACTTGGACTTGTGATAGCAAATCACACACACACATGCTTTTAATTGAAGTCAACAACACTTGAATTTGATCCAAGTTATCATATAGTCATAAAAAAAAGTTCTTAATTAGATTTATATATATATATATATATATATGTATGTATGTATGTATGTATGTATGTATGTATGTATGTATGTATTTTTGGAGACCTATTTATCAGAAAATTATGTAAATAAACACACATTACTATGTTGCTGTAAATCTTGATAAGACACGACGAAGGCTCCAAAATAATAGAAAAGCAAAGGTCAAAAACGTGGGAAACAAGTATATATGTGCAAGTCTGTGGCTCTGCGCGTCTAAATTATAAGGACAAAAGACCATTGCTTCAATTCAATCTAGGCCAGCCATGCAAATCCAAGTTGCTTGGCACACGTTGCCCATGGTTTTGTATGATAATGATAATGACGATGATAATGACATTTAAGGACGCCCTCTAAGAACATCACTTATATTTAAACATCTTGAAATTTTGAAATTTTAAAAAGGCACCATATTCCTAAATCGAATTAACTTTTTCTTTCAGTTAATTTTGTTAGTACTCTTATTTTTAATAAATTTCTAGTATGCATCTTTCACATTTTCAATACTCCGTTTTTCAACTTTTCAATAATCATATATTGAATATTTTCAATACTTATTTTTCATATTTTCAATACTTAAAAACAGTTACCTTTAATTCTTTTTAATATTGAAACTAGAAAGATGAGCACTGAAAACATCTAAGGTAATTATTAAAAAAATTAAAAAAATCAAATATTAAAATTACTAAAAATGACAATTGACAATGTAAAAGATGAGTACTGAAAATATGAAAGATGAATATTAAAGAACCCAATCCAAAAATTTGTAATCCCAACTAAGGACTATAGTCACCTTTTTCCCCCCTAAAATTTCATAATTTAAAGATCTTTACTTACAATTAATTTTCTTAAAATATTCTTAAGTATCATTTTTTTCTTTACAATTTTGCATGCATATATAAGTAAATTGAAATTTCGCTTTCGTTAATTACAGACCAAGAAACAAGTGGGGAGCAAGCCATTGGTTCAATGCGATCCAATATTCTACACCAAGAAAATATTATATGCATAAAATAATATTGAAGATCGAAATAATAAGCTGAAAATAAAGTCCTAAATTTTGAGAATCTCATTTCAAGGTTATAGCTAACCTTCGATGTTGATATTGATGTATATATGCCCATTTAAACTAATGATGAATGTCATATTTTTGTTTGAAATTATTATAATGAAGGCCAGGGATCACAAATTTGCTGTTAAACATAGAGAAGCAAGATTATATTTATAAATATATATTAATTATTTCAAGGCGTGAGGTATCATTTTTAAGGCAATTAAGTACTAAGAAATGTAGCAAGTGGCTTCGAAGAATTGCTTTCAAGAAAACCACGTTTGGGTAGTGACTTTTGTTGTTTGTAGTTTCCGGAGTTCCATAGCTTTATGTTATGCCAATCATCAAGCAAAAGCAAACTCAATCTGCCAATCATAAATAGCTCTACATTAACATACGTTATAAAAGAAAAATTAAGTTGACTAATTGTTTAATCAGCTCATATAGTTTAATGAAGTTGGCCAGTTAACTTTAATAATTATGTTTGAAATTAAAAATTTAAATTAAATTATTCCTGTAATTAATAAAATAAATTTTTCCGATAAAAGGAAACATAGATTTTATGAAAGGTAAATTAAAAAAAAGATAAATACTTCTTAAAAATTATAAAAAAAAGAAGAAGCAAGCATGCGTATAATAGTTTCTCTTATAAAAAGGGGATAATAACCAAAAAGTCTTAAAAGAATCAATTAATTTAAATTAGCTCCCAAGTGCCAAGCTTTAGAAATTTATAACTTAATCTCTCAATTTTGTAACTATGTTATGATGACTTTGTAACTTATTTTTTAAATTTTAATATGATTGAATAATAAAAAATTTATTTTTCTGGTTAAAATTTGAAATATAAGTTACAAATTTATTATAATGAATTTACAAAATTGAGATATTGAGTTGCAAATTCTTGAAATTTAACACTTTAAATTTAATTTAAATTAATTAATTTTTCTTTTTGGATCTCTTTGTCATTCTCCCTATAAAAAAGGGAGTATATATTTTTGTATTTAATTTAATCTTTTTAAGAAAAATATTTAAATTTAAATTAAATTTTTTTAAAAAGGTAGAATAAAAAATATAAAATAAATTGATAGAGTAAAAATGTTAATTTCACCTAGAAGCTCTTTTCAGAAGCACATTGAAGTAGCTTCAGTTTGAATGAGCTTTTATCCCCACAACTCTTGTTAACAATTGTTTATCCAAACAACATTTTTAATTTAAATTGGAGCCCAAACACTTAAACTGGGCAATGTGTTGATGGCCCAGCCCAAACAATTATGACTAGAAGTGATGAACCCTGACATCAAAATAAAAGGAAATTATATATAAATGCCATAAAGTTAACTTATTTACAAATAAGTTTTACCAAATTCAAAAGTCACAACTAGGTTCTTTAAGACATGAGTATAATTAAAATTTAGATAAAAAGATAATAATACCCCTATTAAACATATATACATTACACCAGCTAAATAATTTATAACTATTTTATCAGTAATTTTTAACTATAACTTTAACTTTTTATAGCTATAATTTTATATATCTAATAATAAATTAAAATAATTAGTTTAACTATTAAATGTGTAAAATTATATTTATAAAAGTTGAAATTATAGTTATAAATTATTGATGAAGTAGATATAAATAATTAATATTAAACTTTATTAGTAATACATGATTGTTTAACTATTAGATGTGCACAGTTACAATTATAAAAAATTAAAATTATAGTTATAAATTGTTGATAAAGTAGTAGTAAATTAATTATTTGATTGATATAATATATGCTTAATATAGGTATTATTATTTTTATAACCTAATTTTAAATTACATTCAAGTCCCAAAGGATTTGGCTGTGATTTTCAAATTTTACAGAACTTATTTATGAATAAACATACTCGAGGGGATCTATACATAATTTTTCCTATAATACATATATACTTGATAATCAAATGAATAAATAAATACCTGATAAATTCTCAGAATCTAATTCATCTAAATTTTTTTATACTAATAAAATTGGTGCAAGTAATAACAATTTGACTCATAACTCATAAAATTATTAGTTTAAATCTTATTACTTATGTGAAAATCTTGTTCATGAACAATATATATTTAATTTTATAAATTTTTTTAGAGTTTGGACGCATGATGATCCCTAAAACAAGTAAATTATGAAGATCCAACCTATTCATGTCGAATAAGAAAGTTTAAGATACAATTTCTCCTATAAAAACAAAAAAGGAACTGGATCATAAAATTACTCTCAACTTTATAATCTCTCAAAATTTAAAGTAATCAAAAAAAATTTAATTTGTATATTTGTTTGTTTAATTGATTATTGTTGAAAAGATTTTGATTGATAATCATGTAAAATTTGTAAACAAAATTTTGATGCAAATGGTGGTGAAGCGACAAATTTAATATGATGTGTGTAAGAAGGTATTTGAACTGATGTGCATGGTGGATATATACATGCGTCTGCAAAATTTATGTTGATGAGCAAGCATTACTTGATGAGATTGTGAATTGAGAATTTGGTTAAATATGATTGTGTTCGTAATTGTGATGAACATATTGTAATGAGATTGATGTCCAAAATATCACACTACGTGTTGAATATTTGTACATAACATGATTATTATGAGGTAAAAGTTTTCCTACAAGGAGAGAAGTATATGTTGTAAATTCATGTAATATTGACTGCTTATCATTGAAATTAAAAGTTATGGTTAAGTTTATGTTTTTGGCACTTAGATTAAAAATTGGCACTCAAGTTATGTTTTAAATATAAAAAGGAGAGAATTTGAAAATAAGTATCTAACTTTTGATTGAGAAATAATTCGAATGTAAAACTAGTGCTATTAGCTAGAGATCAAATAAAGCTTTTTATAAACACTTAAATCACCTTAATTGAATATTATATAAAGAACTAGGGCTCGTTGAAAGTTCACCCCTTATTACTGTCAAATGATAGCAATAGAAGCTAATATTTTATATGATATGCCACGGTGCATGGCATAAAAAAAATTGTGTCGTGACACAGGGAAGATATGCCACGATGTGCCTTAGCTTTCCTATATTAAAGTTTAATTTTTCAACTATTATGCAAATGCTTTGTTACAAAAAGGTATCACATGCTTCCATAATCATATCTTACTATAATTTTTATTTATAAAATGATAGCTAAGAATTTTATAAGTTTAAAAGCTTGCGATTCCATTGATGAAATTTTACATGCTTGACCATTCAATTGGGTTAGGCTTGTAATTACTTTAATTTTTGAATAATTAATTATAAATTAGTAAGAGAGACTTTACAGTCTCCAATTTCAAAATGGCAGCAAGTTTTTGGATGTTATAGAAACTACCAAACATTGTATACAAAAATACCGTAAAAGATATACTTAGCAATATTACAAATGGTATGGAAACATTAAACTCTTATCACCATCCATTGAATCATTAGATACATTATTTTTCTTTCAAGGGTTAAAAGTGCTGATGGACTGAAACTACTTATCCATAACTCTGATAAGAAATTGAAGACAACTACAAAAAATGTTGTGCACAACGAGATTTTTCAAAATTTGCAGGGAATTTTACTGATATGTTTGTATGTTGCGGAAGTTGGATATTCATTTACTTCCACAATCTATTTGTAAAACATTAAGGAACAACTATGTAGCAACTACAATAATATGATTATTTCTATTTTTTTGTTATTCTACTTTTATGATCTATTTGTAAAATCATGATAGTTAGAACTCTTCCGTGCATCGCACAGGAGATAGAATCCAGTTCTTTGTATTTTTCTTATGTCTAAATAATTCCAGACTTCCAAACCAAATCTTCAACATATGTATGTTTGCTTATAAAAAAGAAAAAAACTTGAAAAATGAAAATAGAAGATTACAAATGATGAGGTGTACCACCTCACAACGTAACATAGCTTAATTTGACCTATCTTTTAGGCTTACTTCTACAGCATCCTCACTCAGTAACTTGTCCACTACATCAGAAGGAAGTCCAGTCATATCCAATGTCCTGTCCCAAACTTTCATGGATGTCTCCAAGTTTTGAGCTTCTTTAGAAACATGACCAAAACTACAATCATGATCCATATAAGCACAAACAGGAGAGTCTTGAGCCTTCAAGGACTTAGTGTAATCTTGAACTTGAGGATGTGTAGCTGCATAAAGTAAACTTCTAGATCCTTCTTTAGGTGTGTACAAGAAAAATAGCAGTGAGTTGAAAACAAGTGGAACCATTTTGGGAATATCCCTCGCCACATTTGTCTTTCTCACACACCCTGGACTTGCACATACTACACTGATTCCAGATTTTTCAGGAAGCTTCTTCTGCAAGATGCTGCTGACCATTACCTGTTTGATGATGCAGTAAAGGTGAAATAACATCAGTCACAGATTCTTAATATTTCAAAACATTTGATTTGATATTATCCTCAAACCTCAATGTTTCAAAAATTGTTCAGCATAGTCCTCTTACCTAGTTACATAAACCCCACCAATGAATCTCCTCTACTTTGCCTGATTTAATGAACGAAAACTTACTATAGATATTTTAAATAGCTGCATGCTTGTCCTTTATATTTTCTTAAAGGATTCAGTTTACTTCCCATTGTTTTTAGAAGATTTCAATTTAGTCCAAGTTTTGTACGTCATTTTTATATCTTGTTATTAAAGCCCATATCTCAATTTCCAAACTAGCTTTGTTTCAAGTTGAAGATAACCAATTGAACTGACTTAAACTAAACTAAACTCATCATAATCAATCAATTATTTTTATAAAATAAAAAATTCAAAATCAGTTTCTCTTATTTTAAAATCAATTTAATCCGTTCAGTTATCGAGAGTAGATACATTTCTTAAAATCTTCAAACCTTTTTTTTTTAATCTATATATTACTGATATTGATTTCACAAATATCTCTAAAATAGACACGTTTATTCTGTATTACATGTAGTTTCAAGGATGAGTTACGCTATTTGCAATTTACAAACAATGTAACTTGCTATAAATTTTGTATTATATATTGATATTGATGATAACTCGATAAGAAACTGAATCAAAAACACATGGTATCTGCGTAATTTTACCTGTGCTAGCTTACTACTTGCGTACGCTTTGAAGCTTGAGAATGTCCTCCTCCCAGAAGTAAAGTTCATGTCATCTACATCGACAAAACCAAGAAAGTGTCCTGTTGAACTGTTGTTCACAATCCTGCTAGGAGATCCTTTCTTGAGTGATGGCAAGAGCAGTATAGACAACAATGCAGGTGCAAGATGATTGACTTGCAAGTGAGTCTCAAACCCATCTTCTGACAACTTGTGAGGCTTCCCCATGGAGAGTATTCCAGCATTGTTGATCAAAACATTCAGAGGCCTTGAACTTGAATTCCATTGATGTGCAAACTTCACAACAGATTGCAGGGAGAGAAGATCCAGCTCCATCACCTCAATATTAAGCTGATTTGCTGCTTCAGAATCAGTATCAGAAGATGATGATCTTCCATGGTTCCACTGGTTTATCAAGTCATGAGCTGCTTTTTGGTTTCTTGCTGCCATGACCAAGTGAGCCCCTGAGAAGGCCAAGTTTCTGGCTATTTCAAGGCCAATTCCACTGGTGGGACCAGTGACAATGCAAGTGAGATCAGAAAGAGGAGATAAAGGGAGGGGATTTTGGAGGTTGCTTGATGTGATTTTCTCGAAGAAGATCTCGCAGAGAAGAACAGACAAACCTCTCAGATAATCTGTGAATGATAAGCCTTGCTTTTGTTTCTCATTGCACAATTTATTTTGGGAGGAACATGATGAAGAAGCCATGAGATCAGAGCACTGTTTTAGTGTTAAGTGAGATTTTCCTAGAAAATGGCGAACTGGCATGAAGAAGAGTGGTTGTGGTGAATGGAGAAGGAAGGAGATAATTAGTTCAAACATATAATTACAAAAATACCCATCTGGCCAGTAAGCAATATGGAAAATGTATGGAGGGCGCAATAAATGATTAATTAGCACCTTATGTACCAGATGCGTCCAACGTCAGATTCGTATTTAAAGCAGTTGGTCAGTATGCAAAATTGGCAAGCATTTAGGCTGGATAACTCTTAACAATTTAATGTCGGGGAAAAAAATTTGAAAAAAATACACATTTAATTAAATAATATAAAATAGAATCCCTAGTCCCTATGCCTTTAGATAATATTTGAATTGATGAATTTAAATTTAAATTTTATATTTAAAATCTTACATTTCAAATTTCACATTTAAAATCTATATATTTAAAATTATTTGTTTGGATTTATTAAAATAAAATTCTTCATTTAGATGGTTTAAAAAATTTCAAGTAAAGAAGATAAATGAATTAAGATTTAAAACAAGAATAGAAAGTTGGAAATAAACAATTTATATCTAGTCTTTTTTAGATGAAAATAAAAATTGACAAAAAAAATATAAGAGTTATAAGAGTTATAAAAATATCAATAGTAATTGGTTGGAATTTGAAATTACTAAGATGTAAAGGAAATTTAAAATTAAAAAAAATATTTTTTAATCCTTGCACTTTGTTTATATTTTGTTACAGGTCTTTATATTTTTTTAATATTTTAGGTTCTTACACTTTTATTTTTCTGTATTTTATGTTCATCTAAGATCCCTACACTTTATTCATTTTGTTCATTTAAAAACCCAAAATACTGAAAAAAAAGATACAGGAATTTATAGTGAAACATGAGCAAAATGTAAGGATCAAAATATATATTTTTTCTTAAAGTTATAAAAGAATTATAACAAAAGATGTATTTATATTTGAATTAAATCTAAATTTATAATTTTTATATATTTAAATAAAAGATTTGAATTAAATCTAAATTTAAATTCAAATTTTCAAAAATCCAAAAGTAACATTAATGAGTTTTGGCGCTTTTTTGTATTTTGAATCCCTAGTCCCTGTATCGTAGAATCTCACTATAGGATGATGGGTTGGAGAAAGCGCTGTTAACTTTGATGGAGGATAACGGACATGTGGCTGCTGACTTGTGAATTCCTGGGCGGATAGATACGATTGATCTTAATCATCAAGAGAGGCAAAGTTCTGATTAATCCTCTAAGCCTCTTTCTTTCTTGGGTCATTATACGATTACGTCATGTGTTGCCATCTTATACTGCTCTTCGCTGTCGTTTTGTTCCCATCGTAGTTTTGTTCTGCTCTGCTATATTTCCCTCTCTCTCTCTCTCTATATATATATATATCATTCTGTTATTGGTTTCAGGGATTAAAACTTTTTTAATATTATTCTTTTCATGTACTTCTAATATTATCACCAGAATCAATGAAAGATTTAATCTTCTAAAAAATGAACCAACATTAAACAAGCGATAATGTAAGAAAGATGTAATAAAATATTCTATGTAAAGTGATAACCACAATTCAACTTTGTGACGTAATATTCAGAAACCATCAAATTTAAATTTTTAAAAAAGATAATATAATATGAGGGTTGTTTTCATCATATGAGCTGTTTTGAATTTTTTTTAAAAAATATATTTTGATAATTTTAAAATATCAATAAAATATAATTATAATAATTAAAACATATTTCCTCCGATCCTATTCATTGGAAAGGAAGAGAAGACTTTTTTATCTCATTTATAAATTATATAATTAAATTTTTATTACATATTTTCTTAATTTTCATTATGCATTGAATATTGAGGAGAAAAAATATATTGCTAAAGTATATATATTTAATAAGAGTAAAATTGAGAACTTATTAAATTTTTAAATAAAATTAATAAAATTTAAAATTTTTTTATACCAGTAAAACAAATTAAAAGTGGTTTATGAATAAAATATATGTGTGTGTGTGTGTGTGTGTGTGTGTGTGTGTACATATATAAATGAATTTAGATTATTCACGAGATTAAAATTTCAAGTCAAGAGACATGGAAGGCAGAATGGGAGAGGAAAGGGCATAGGCAAGTAAACGTGTGATAAGTGCATGGGTGAGAGTACACGTGTGCGTGGTTCAATAGTCGCCCCTAGAGTTACATAAAAATAGGATGGTACTAAATTTTATCTTATTAGGCAATCCATAATTTGATCTTATTTAGTAATAATTCAAAAATTAACAGGACCAGACTTAGTTCATAGGATTGGGAGACTGATCCTGTTAGTTCGGTACTCTTTTAATTTTTTTCCTCTATGAGAGGCAATAATTCATTTCAACCTAATAAATTTAATTAAGATAGTAAAAACACTTATAATAATAATAATAATAATAATAATAATAATAATATCCATAACAATTTTTGACAATGAGAAAAAATAATTCTGTTATAGTTTAAATAATTTAAATTTATAACTTTAACAAAAATAGCATTCAACAAATTTCACCAACACTTCATTACAATAACAATTTAAAAAGAAGCTCAATAAATCATCATACAATCATCTCCTTAACATTGATTGCACTTGAAATATTTATTAAAAATAAATTAATTATAATTATAATAAATAAATTAATAGGATTGGACTAGATCAAGTAGGTTGAATGCCTAGTCTCTTGTCCAATCTAATCTGAATAAATAGTTTGATATTTTTAATTTTTTTAACCTTGAAGGATCAGTATTTATATAAATTAAATAAAATTAAGACCATCTTGAATTAAATTAAATCAAACAAAATTGAAGAACTTTTATACACTCCCAGTCACTCCGCGATTTCGTTCTTCAACTTCAACCTTTGCTTCTTATTTACTTATGCTGTCCCTATTATTTATTTAATATTTTCACATAATAAATTATAAGATACCAGGCAACTCGTGCAGGTCAGCAATCCTTTATATTCGTTCCGTGTTAATTTATAAAATATTTTTAAATAAAATTACACGTAATAATAAACTTATCTTCCACTATTTACGAAAGTCCTCATTCTTCTTCTTAATTCTCAACGGCTTCAAAACAGTCTCACTTTTCATTATATATATATATATACACATGTATATATATGTATATATATATATATATATCTGCTCATTGGATGTCTTTTTAATTAATACTTTTCATTTTCATTGATAATTTTATTCTTGTAACTTTTATTTACCTCTATTTAATGATATAAATATTGTACTCCATTCCTTTCAAAATATAGGTCTTTTTTTTTTTATATTTTTAAAAAAAGGAAGCCGATGATTGAATGTTAAGATAGGAATACCTTAGCTCCTTCGCCGTGTTCCACTTCCATAGACGCATCAGCTTTTTTTTTTTTTTTTTTGGTTCTATTTATAAAACAGTGCTTTAAAATTTTATTTACTCATAAATATAGAGTATAAAGAGGCAGCAACTGATTTTTTTCTTCCAATATTATTCCCTCCAATTCTTATTATGGAACGCATTCTATAAAATTTTTATGTTCATTAATATAAGCTATTTTGTTAGAATTTGGGTAGCATTAATTATTTTGTTTCAAATAACATCCTTTTTCTTAATTTCCATTGAGAAGATAAAAAGTTTGTTCTAAAAATCTATGATACTTGTTAAGGATGAGAAGTATAGAAATCAAATCAGTTTTTATACAAGTTTAATTATGTAAATAATTTTTCTTAGTTCTCATAAATTAATTATCGTTATGAATATTATAAGGATAGTGGCTATCCACCTTCATCACCTCTTTATCTTCATCTTTTCCCATGAAACTCCCACCATCATGAGAGTTCATTGCCTTCCCATGAAACTCCGATTATCATGAGAGTTGATTACTCTTTATTTGCTTTTATCATTTGTGTAACCTTTAATATATAAGACCATGCTTATAAATAGGGCATGTAATTTGTATTGAAGGACATAATAATCCATAAAAAATTCTCTCATTCTCTTGTCTCTATTTCTTCTCTAAATATCTTTATTTGCTAGTTGCCTAATTTTATAACATGTTATCAACACAAGAGTTTTGGTAATCTATAGGTTTTGTAGCAAGGTTTCTCATTGCAAGGTAATTTTTATGTTCATATATGATTTGATCTATTTTTTAATTGTTTGATCCTTTTAATCTTGTTTAATCTCAAATATCATTTAATCTTATCTTTTTTTTATTATAGTATCTATATGTTGAATCTTTTGAAACTTGAGTTTGTGGCTCTTGACATTACTGGAAAAAATTATCTATCTAGGATACTAGATGCATAAATCCATCTAGATGCCAATGGTCTTGAAAACACAATCAAGGACGATAATCAACCATCCAATCAAAATAAGGCTAAAGCATGATCTTTTTTTGTCACCATTTACATGAAGGGTTGAAAACTAAGTATCTGACTATAAAAGCCCCCTTGTTCTTTGGAATAGTTTAAAAAAAAGGTGTGACCATTAAAAAACTATAATTCTTCTAAAAACTCATTATGATTAGATGCATTTATGTTTACAAGATTTTAAATCCATGAGTGAATATAACTCTACAATTTTTAGAATCAATTCTCAATTGAAATTATGTAAAGAAAAAGTCACTGATGATGATATGTTGGAAAAAACATTCTCCACATTTCATGCATCCAACGTGCTCCTCCAATAGCAATATCATGAAAAAAGTTTTAAAAAATATTCTGAATTGATTTCTTGTCTTATTGTGGCTGAACAAAATAACAAGCTTTTGATGAAAAATCATGAATCTTGTCTAATTGTTTTTACCCCATTCTTTAAAGTAAATGTAGTGCCAAATAAATCAGCTTGGGGTTATGGCCATGGTCGTGGCCATAGCCGTGGACGTGGTCATGGTAGTGCATCTTTCCACTAGAAGTAGACAAACAATGAAGAGAAACACAAGAAAGGAACAAGTAGCGATGATAATAATAATACTAAAATTTACATTACTGTTGTGGTGGTAAAGGTCATTGGTCACGTACCTAACGTACTCCAAAACATTTAATTGATCTTTATCAAGAATCGCTTAAAAGTAAAAGTAAAAACAAAGAAGTGAAGATAGAAACACATTTTGCTTTTCAAGAAGGCGATTCTAATTATGGCGACATAAATTTTGCTAATCCTAATGGAAGAATTGATCACCTGATTGGGGATGAAAATGTCCAAAAATAAATTTCTTAGATATTGATGTTGCTAAATTTTATAGTTAAGTATCGTTTTAATTTTCTTGCATTGAAAGGAAGAATTTACTTATAATGTTTTTTTAGATAATTTACTTATGATGTTGTTTTTCAATGAATAAAGCTTTTGTATTCTATGTTTTAATTATATATTTTTATGATTTTTTAATGAAGAATGAGTATTCATCTGATTGGTACTAACGATAATAATGGAGATATGTGTTCGTTGATAGTGCAACAACTTATACAATACTTAAAAATAAAAAAAAAATTCTTCTTTAGTAATGCAAGAAGCAATGTTCAAACTATATCTGAAAGTATAAAGATGATTGATAACTTTGGAAAAGCTAATATATTGCTGCCTGGAGGAACTAAATTACACATTAATGGTGTATTTTATTCTGCTAAGTCTAGTAGAAATTTATTGAGTTTTAAAGATATCCGTAGAAATAGATACCATATTGAGATAGCAAATGAAGAAAATAAAGAATATCTTATTATTATGAATTTAATTTCTAATAAAAAGTGCACACTAAAAAAATTACTTACCTTTTCCTCTAGCTTGTATTACACATTTATTAATACAATTGAAATACATGCCATTGTAAACTAGAAGTTTAAAAATGGTAGTAAATTCAATGTTTGGCATGATCGATTAGGCCATCCCGAGTCAATTATGATGCGAAAGATAATCAAAAAATCATGTGGACATTGATTAAAATGTCAACAGATTTCACAATCCTATAATTTTTCATGTGCTGCATGTTCTAAAGAAAAGTTAATTATTCAACTCACCAACAAAAATAGAAAATGAATCTCTCACATTTTTAGAATGTATACAAGGTGATATTTGTGGGCCTATACACCTATCATGTGAGCCATTTAAGTATTTTATGGTTTTAATTGATGCATCAACAAAAATGGTTGCATGTTTATTTGTTATCTTCTCGTAACTTGGCGTTTGTAAGATTGCTTGCTCAACTTATTAGATTAAGAGCACACTTTTTTGATTATCCTGTTAAGAAAATACATTTAGATAATGCTGGTGAATTTACTTCATAAGTTTTTAATGAATATTGCATGTCTCTTGAAATTGATGTTGAACATCCTGCAGCACATGTTCATACACAAAATGGACTTGTAGAATCATTGATTATATACTTATAATTGATTGCATGACCATCACTTATACGATCAAATCTCCCAATTTCTACTTAGGGGCATGTAATTTTACTTGTAGCATCATTAATTCATATCAAGTCAACAAGTTATCTTAAGAGCTCCCCTTTAGAATTGATTTTTGGTCAGGAACTTAATATTTCCTATATAAGAATTGTTGGATATGCAGTATATGTTCTAATTGCTCCACCACAACACACTAAAATGGGTCCTCGAAGAAGGATGGGAATATATATTGGATATGAATCTCCATCTATAATTAAATATTTAGAACTATCAATAGGAGATTTATTTATTGCTCAATTTGCTGATTGTCGTTTTGATGAATTAGTTTTCCAAACATTGAGGGGAGAAAATAAGCAGTTGAGAAAAGAAATTAGTTGGAATGAATTATCGTTATCTCATCTTTATCCTCGTATAAAGCAATGTGAACTAAAAGTTCAAAAGACAATTCATTTACAAAATTTGCATTTATTGACCAAAGAAAGTAACTAAATCACATATTCCAGCTGCTAATGCTCCAATTAGAATTATTGTCCCAGTTTGATAGCCTGTTATTGCAAATGATTCTAAATCACACTTAAAACGTGAAAAGCCCATTGTTTCCAAAGATAAAAATCCTCAAAAAAGAAAAAGAGCTAGAAACATAGATGGTCAAATCAAGGATAATCAAGAAAAGTTAGTAAATCACAAAGAGTCACTTGACACTACTAATATTTCAATTCCAAAAGAAACTCAGGTACTTGAAATATGTGAAAATAATGAGATCTCAATAAATTATGTTATAAATGGAATACAATGGGACTAGAATAAAGTCAACATTGACAATATTTTTGTATATAATGTAGCGCTTGATGTAATAAATGATAATAAAGATTATGAACCAAAGTGCATTAAGGAATGAAAAAAGAAAGAGGATTGGCCAAATGGAAAGACGCAATTGAGGCAAAACTAAAATCACTTGAAAAGCAAAATTTTTTTGGACCTATAGTTCATACACTTGAAAGTGTCAAGTCGGTTGGATATAAATGGGTTCTTGTGTGAAAATGGTGAAATTACAAGATATAAGGCACGACTTGTTGCTCAAGGATTTACACAAAGACTTGGAATTGATTTTGTTGAAACATACTCACTAATGGCGGATGCAACTACTTTTCGATATTTAATTACCCTAGAAATAAGTGAATGACTTGATTTGCATCTAATAGATGTTGTTATAGCTTATTTGTATGGTTCACTCGATAGTGATATTTACTTGAAACTCCCTAAAGGATTCAAATCACTAGAAGCATACAATTCAACTTCTTGAGAAATTTATTCGATCAAGTTAAATAAATCCTTATATGGATTGAAACAATCAGGGCGTATGTGGTATAATTGACTCAGTGAATATCTGTTGAAAGAAGGATATTAAAAAATGATCCAATTTTTCCTTGTATTTTTATGAAAAGATCTGAAAGAATTTGCTATAATTGCCATTTATGTTGATGACATAAATATCATTGGAACACCTGAAGAGCTTTCAAAAGCTATAAATTTCTTAAAGAAAGAATTTGAAATGAAAGGTTTAGGAAGAATAAAACTTTGCCTTGGATTGCAAATGGAATATATGAATAATGAAATTTTTCTATATCAAGAAACTTAAACAAGAAAAGTCTTAAAACAATTTTATATGGATAGATCACATCCATTATGTACCGTAATGGTTGTAAGATCATTGAAGGTAAATAAAGATCCTTTTAGACCTCGAAAAGGTGATGAAAAACTACTTGATCCAGAAGTACCATATCTTAGTGCAATTAGAGCATTAAGGTATCTTGCTAGTCACACGTGACCTGATATCTCATTTGCTGTTAATTTATTAGCGAGATACTGTTCTTAACCAGCACAAAGGCATTGGAATGGTGTTAAGCACATTTTTTGTTATCTTAAGGGTCGTATGGATATGGGATTATTTTATTCCAAAGTACATAAAAGCTAACCTTATTAGTTATATAGATGCTAGATTTTTGTCTGATCCTCACGTTGGTAGATCACAGACAAGTTATTTGTTCATATGTGGTAGTACAGCCATTTCATGGCGATATATGAAACAAACAATACCAGCCACATCATCTAATCATGTAAAAATGCTAGTTGTACATCAAGCAAATTGAGAATATGTGTGGTTAAAATCATTAATCCATTACATACGAGCTACTTGTGGTCCCGACGATCATTTATGAAGATAATACTGCTTGTGTTGCCCAATTGAAAGAAAGATATATTAAAGGAGATAGAACAAAATATGTTTCACCAAAATCTTTTTCACTCACGATCTTCAAAGAATAGTGAAATTAATATCCAGCAAATTTGTTCCCAAGAAAAGCTAGCTGATATGTTCATCAAGTCAATTCCTGCTAAAATTTTTGAAAATTTTGTTCATGATATTGACTTTGCAAAGAGATATTAATTGATGCTGTCAAGAGAGAGAGTTAATATGTGCTATACTCTTTTTTTCTTGTTTAAGGTTTTTTCCCATTAGGTTTTCCTAATAAGGTTTTTAATGAGGCAACATTGAATAACGTATCAAGGAATGAGGTACTCTTTTCTTTTGTTAGGTTTTTTTCCCACAGGGTTTTTCCTAGTTGAAGTTTTTAATGAGAAAATTCTTATATAATAGACATCCAAGGGGAGTGTTATGAATATTATAAGGATAGTGGATGTCCATCTTCATCACCTCTTCATCTTCATTTTCTCCCATGAAACTCCTACCATCATGAGAGTTGATTGTCCTTTATTTGCTTTTATCATTTGTGTACCCTTTGATATATAAGACCATGTCTATAAATAGAACATGTAATTTGTATTGAAGGACATAATAATTCATAAAAAATTCTCTCATTCTCGTCTTTATTTCTTCTCTCAATGTCTTTATTTTCTAGTTGCTTAGTTTTATAACAGTTATAGGCAATTTATATTAACAATGGGGGAAGACTACATTTTCTTAATTGCATCAAGTTGTTATTATTAGATATATTTTATTGTGATCCCTAATTTTAGTAAAGATACAAAATTAGAAAGTCAAATATTTTTTTTGCAAGATTAAGGATATTAAAAACTATTACTCTCTTGGTTAAAAAATATAATGCATTTTTTTAAGGGTTGGTTGTTAAAAAATATAAAATATTTTTAATCTTTTAAGATATAATCATTATCTTTTTTTTAAAATATCTCTATTAAATAAATTACTTTATATTTATTTTAAGATGAAAAACTCTATTAAATAGAGGTAAATATGAAAAAATAGAGTTAGTTTGAAAACAAGTAACTACTTTATTAGAATAAAATTTAATTAAAAATGCTTTATATTTTTAAATAAATGGAGTATTTTGTAGTTGGTTAACTAATCAAGATTAGGAGAAATACCTGAATATAAGTAGTCCCAATTTTTAAAAAACACACAAACTAAGAAAGTACCAAAATTCACGTGGTGTATGAAAATTATTTTTTTATTTTCGTTTTTACACTTTATTTAGTGCAACGAGTATCAATTGTATATACTTAGTACTAGGGATATTTTTAAAAATAAATACTCCCTCCGATTTTATTTATAAGATATATTTTAAAAGTAATTTTTAATCTAAAATATAGGATACCTTATAATAATTAAACTTTTTTAATTTTATTTTTTCTTAATTGGCGTGAAGGTATTTAATGTATTTGTATTATTATTTAAAGTTAAGGGTAAAAATAAAAGTATATCTTACTTTTTTATAATATAAAAAATAACTTTTTTTTAATATGTTGAAATGATTAAAAATGTTTTATAATAAGAGTCGGATGGAGTATTTATTGTACCTCAAAATATGTACTATATTATTTTTTTTCTAAGGCAAGAAATATGTATTATTAATCTGGATCATAGTTTGATGTCTCAAAAATATGTTTCAATCCCACCAAATCAATCCATGGAATCATGTCGGAGCTTATTAATTTGAATCAGAAACTTCAACTAATCACTTGGGAGATCAGGAGATCAACATTATACTCTCAAAATTTGATTCAACAAAAGGCTTCATCTTGGAACCAAGAATATTGTATAGCCTGATATCAATTTCCTCTTGAAGTTTTTGAATTGCATGTGATCTTGAGAAGACAAATCATAATCACACACATCACAATGATTCTCCTTTTTCCTTCTTTAGTTTTCCCGTTATTACTTTATCTTTTTGACTTTGTTTTTTTTTATGTTAATATAAGTTGATCCTTTTATAAAAAAAAAAAAAACAGAGAAAGATATATGTATTATGATTTATATTAAGGGGTAAAAGAAATCTGAAAATGAAAACTCATGTTAGGGGAGGAAGGAAGTAAATATTAATATTATATAATTTTTTTGTACATTTTATATTTTATGTTAATTTTTTTAAACGAAAATATTTTATATATAGATAAATTTTATTTTTATTTAAAAATATGAAATAAATAAATAGTAAACTATACGAGTGTTTACAAGTGGAATTTTTTTTTATTATATCGCTCAACATTCTTAAAAAAAAAAACATGGAGGTATTATCACCTTCCTTCCAAACTAATTCAAACTCCTATTATGCAAAATCATTATTATCAACAATAATCTTACAAGTATCTTAGAGATACATTTGATATATATATATATATATATATTTAATGTAATTGCATAATTCAAAACTCAAACTTGAAATTATAAGATAATTTAATTTAACTCTCTAAACTAGTTGAACTAAGTATATCTGATTCACAAGTGAGAATAACACCACCACTTAAGATATTAGAAAGTGCTTCGAGATTTATTTTCTCAACCTTAGTGCACAACTTGACAGGGGATGATTTATATGTAAAGAAAAAATGATAATTAAGTTCTAAAAAATTAAATTAATGATAGTTAAATTATTGATAAAATTTTTAATAAAATAGGATGAAGAATCTTAGGTACAATTTGAGAGTTACATTTGAAACTTAAATGTTTTATTTATAATTAAAATTTTTAAGTTTACAATTGTATCCAAATTAATATTCTCAACTCTTTTTTTGGAAAAATTTGTCGTAAACTTTAGTGTCATTCATTGGATGATTTGGTATGTAGCTATTACTCTAGCCATATACTCTCTCTATTTTTATTTATAAAAAAAATTATATCACACAGGTTAAAAAAATCAGTTAACTATATTTATTGTGTCTGAAAATAAAAAAATTGGACTACAATATCCTTTATTAATTATGTTAATAAAATATTTATTAATTTTTTCTTATCAATATAAATAATAAAATTATGAAGAATAATTTAAGAATTTTGTAATAAATATTTATTGAAAAATATAATTTTATTTATATAAAAAAATAAGTTAATAGTATAGTTTTTCCTGTGAAAAAAAAACGGTGGGAGCAAAACTTAGTCTTGGGTCAAAAGTTGAAAGTATCTATCTATCTATTTATTGTGCCTGTTGGCTTGCATCCAGAATCCATTTTTTGGTGTTTAATAACACACTAGATTAAACATGTTAAAATTGATTTTTTTGTTAATCTATTCGTGCCTGCGGTTCCCATTTCACCATTTTAATAATAAATAATTTGTCAATAATTCATAATTGTGTTAAATAAAGTTTAACAAAATTATTCATATTAAATACAACTTTATCAATAATTTAATTTTAAAAAATAATATTTTTTATGATAATTTGTATAGCTGAAATTAATTTCAATATCTAAATATATTGCGTTATAATATAATTATAATTATAATTAATTATATTAATTAATTATTTTTATAATTAATTATACATAATTAAAATCCAAACGGGTATATTATCATGAGGAATCGTGATTAGCATGAAGAATAGGAGGAAGGCAATGGCGCCTGATTACGTCATACATGGCGTCATCATGAAAATTAAAGCAGCTTTTATTTATTTATTATTCTGCTTTGTTTAAATTAGTGAAATACTAAATTAATGGAAGGAAATAATACTCACGAAGATGAAAAAAACAAGACATGAAGGGCTCGTTTGGTACGTAGCACTGGCTAAGTGGGACTGGGTTTGGGATTGAGTAATACCAAACTTTTATGTTTGGTAGGTGGTAATGATAAATTTATTCCCAAACCCAATCCCATCTTGGTGGGAATACCCAATACCACCTCTCCCTTGATACTGCAATTTCAATCTTGGGATTGAAATTTTCATGACTGAAATGCCCTCATCAAAAATCTGCCCAGTCAGCTTCCTCCTCCATCATCGCACACGGATCTCCTCCATCATCCTCGACCTTGCAACACAGAGACGATAGCGACTGAAGACGACAAAAGAGGACGGCCACAATGACGCCGGAAGAGAACTGCCACAACATAGAGACAGGGAGGGCACGGATCGACAGCAAAGCAGAGACAGTAGAGTTCATGACCTGAATGAAACTCTTGCAGCGGTAGACGACAGCGACGGTGATGGAAGAACGAGCTTAACAGCAACTGGTAAGGACAAACGATTGGTAGCATGAAACAGAGGAAAGGCAAGAATCTAGTTCTGGACCTCCCAACGACGGTAGACGTGCTTGCCCCACCACGCCAATGACGTTGAGGACGATGGAAGAGGATGGAGATTGAACGATGGAGGTGAGGGTTTCTGCTCTCTCTCACTCTCCCTACTTTGGATTGTTGGAAACTCAAAAAAGAGAGAGGATGATGATGGAGATGAGGGTAATATTGTCTTTTAGCTATTTTTTTGGGTTAAACTCAAGTCTTTTTTTTTTAATCCCATGTTATACCAAACATGATTTTAAAACTTATTTCTAATCTCAATCTCAGTCCCAATTCCAGTCCCAATCCCAATCCCATAAAATTCAATACCTTATACCAAACAAGGCCGAAGGATCTCACTTGTGTCAAGAATCTAAAACATGTCATGCATCACGAAGTCGGATTGTACTACTAATATATTTTCATTGTTACATATTTTATTATATTATATATAATACATATAATATATATTTATATAGATGTTGATTTAAATTTAATATCCCAATTTAGGATATGATTAAATTATGAGATATCATTAAGGATAATAAAATATCGTGTGTGCTGATTGCATTTAAATTTAAGGACTTGCCTAATCTAAATTAAATAATAAAATAATCCCAGTTGTGGATTATAAATATAAATTTAAACTGAGTTAGTATATGTGATTAATTGAGAAAACATAATTATTACTCTCTCCATTTAAAAATATAAAACATTTTTAACTGAATCTTATTCCTAATAAAATAATTACTTACGTTCAAACTAACCCTGTTTTTTCATATTTACTTTTATTAAACACTTTATAATAAATATAAAGTCACATCAATAGGGAACTTTTAGAAAAAAGACAATGATTATATCTCAAAAAAAAATAAAAATGCCTTATATTTTTAAATATCCAACTCCTTAAAAAATACTTTCTATTTTTAAATGGAGAGAGTATATTCTAGGAGGTTTTCCTAGCTAATAAAGTAATGGCTGTTTTTCAATTATCATTATTTTACGTGCATTTACGTTAAGTCATCTAATAATTGTGAAAGGTAACACTAAATCTTCAATTATATTTATTTGATTTGTGGAAATTCTATATATAATATATATAAAGGCATGTATAAAGTAGAGTTTGTCCCGATTTGCTTCTAACCTGGCTCCTAATTACTGGCCACATGCATCTTAATTAATCACTTTCATCAGCAAAAAATAAAAAAAGAAAGCTTCCACAATAAACATAACAACAACAATAACAAAAGCAACCTAATACAAGATTAACGTCATTCAATACTCTGTAAAACAAATCAATATCGAGGTCTCTCATCAACCTCCTCTCTATGCATGTAATGCACGCATGTATGCAGATATAATGCATAAAAATCCTTATATTGATAATAAGATTCAAATACAAATAGGAGCTAGCCAGTATCTAATTTATCAATTTTATCAATTATTCTAAATATAGGAGCTAGTATGAACTAATCTATATAAATTAAAAAAATTAGTTAAATTGATTATTTATCATTATTATTTGTTAGTTTCCCTAAATTAAAATATTACTCATTTTAATAACTTACCTTGGAAATAAACTGCCATTGCATACACTTCTTTTTTGCATTCATAAAAATTATGTGCAATCAATGAGGATAATTTGATAAAAAATAATAAGTATAGAAGAAAATGAGATTGAGACCTTACATTTAAAATCAAAACAAACTCATCAACTAGCTTCCATATTTAAGACTGGAAGAAGTAATTTGAATTTGATTCATGTTGGATTGAATTGAAGCTCTCATCATGGGTTTAATTCCAATTTAAATAATTTAGATTTTGTTCATATGTTATTTTAAAATTAAAAATCAGAGTTTTGAATTTACTTTATTCAAATAAACAAAATCAAAACTCAAACATTGTGCATGCATCCTCTACTATCATGTGTTTAAGAAATAAAATTTGATTGTAAGTGCGTGTGTATGTGGCTGACTGGATTAGGATGATGTGACAGAATATTTAATTAATGAGGTCCAAAGTCATTGAAAAGTCAAAGACTGGGTAATAATACGCTTGGTGTGATCCAATCTTGATTGAAAAGCCTTGAGCATATACTAATAATCAAATTGATTATATTCTTTTTTTTTTTTACATCATAGCTTCTAATATTTTAAATCACAGATGTAAGTCAAATTAATCTAAATCGAGATCAAGTCAACTCATTTTTAAGGAAAATTTCTACCACACTTTTCTTTGAGAATTTGGCATACTGACTGTATTTTCAAAATTTAAATTCAAGACCTCTAATTAAATTAGAATGATCCCATATCAATTGACCAGAGCTTTCCGTGGTATTATATTCTCTTTTTTTTTTTTTAACAGTAGATAATGCAATGCATGCAATGTGATGATGATAATCACTAACGTGAGAGCGAGATGGATCGATTGGAGATGAAAGTAGGCCCCATCCATTGTCACCCATATTTGAAGTCAGCGAGTCCACCAATCCACCACCATCCTCCTCTCAGCCTCACACACTCCATTTCGTTCATTACGTTGACAACCACATTTTCGTTGGTTGGGTTTTGCTTGTAGATGTGATAAATATCATATGGTGAGATTTCAACTATCCAAATTTAATTTTAATGATTTAAATTTAAAATTTTTAATAATAATTTTAAATGAGGATTTTTTTTCATATAGAAGGACAGTTAATAGATTATCTTTAATTTAAATGATGTATCTATTGAAATTTTAAAATATTAAAAAAGTAAAAAAGAAATAAAGCCACTGTTTGAAAAGTATATCCGCTTCAATAATCAAGAGAAATAAGGTGCAGTTAATGAAATAAAGCCACGGTTTGAAATTTAAATTCTAAAATGGCAATGCAATAAATAAGGTGCAGCTGATAGAGGATTCCCCATAAAGGCTCCTCTGCAATAAATAATTTTTAACTTTTGTGAAAAATAATTTTACAAAAAGGTGTTGAGAGCCCTCCATTCATTTACTAACCCACTTTACCATTTGATACTTATACTCTCAAAAGTTTCTCTCATGTAAATAACGTGAGATTTATTTTTTAACATACCTACATCATAATTACAGCAATATTTTTATTTTTAAAATGCATAAAATTAGAATTAATTACATTTTTTAATAAAATTATTTATAATTATTATTGCGCCAACTAAATGAACTTGTGGGGTGCCTTAAATATTGAGGTTAAAGTATGAATATATCCCTCAACATTTTTTAGACACACCAGGCACCCATAGGTCAAGAGTGATGTAATAGTGTCCTTCATGTATTAAAAATAAAGCAATGTTGCCCTTATTAATATTTATTAATTTGGCTGCTAGTTGATTAAAAATTATAGAAGATGATCAAGAAAATTATGAAAAAATATTTAAAACACCTTGACCCACTTGTCTTATATTTTGCAATCAATTTTGATTTTTAATTTTTCTTTCGTACAAAACGGAAACATTTGAATATAGAGATCATAAAGTATTAGTAAAAAAGTTGAGTGTGCTTTCTAAAAGCTCCAATCCATCAAGTTCTGAGAATCTACTTTCATGGTTGTTTTTGTTTTAATTCACTTCTTCATGTTAGTTATCAAAGTGATCAATCTCAAAATTCATAAAAGATAAACTCGTAGTCCTACAAATCAAAATTGTACAATTGGATGGCGGTCACAAAGCAAAATTGGTGTAACGTGTAATAGGTAAGTGAATCACACGAGGAGCATTGTCATGATCAATGGAATCTTCATCCGGTGTCAATGAAGGCTGATGAATCTCATCTATATAGGCCTGGATATGTCTTTACTGTCGGTCACACGGAGGACAACAAATGCAAACCTACCATGTGTTTAGGTCAACAAGAATCTTAAAAATGAACTCTTCAACTAAAAGTCAAAGCGTGGTCTAATTATCATCACAAGGGCCTTTTCCAAACGTACAATCATAAGAAATATAAAATCATTCATGAAAGCTAAGGTGGATTGTTATTAAAAAAAATATAAATAAAAAAAAACACTCCCATATTTATTCAATAATTTGATGGAGTGTGATGAAAAATATGATTTATAGTTTATTTAATAATTTATGTAAGATCATTAATTATTAATTTTCTTACTCCGCTTATTAATTTATAAATATGAGTTTTAAATTACAGGATTTGACATTATCAATAATTATATAAAATTTAATATCATTTTTTCAATCATAAGTGACAACATCAATTGTTAAATTATTAACTTTACTTATTAATTTACTAACATTAATTGTAAATTGCTGACAGATCTTGTAACTTATAACTGATGTTAGTAAATTAACAAGTAAAGTTAATAAATTAATAACTAAGGTTACTGATTGTTTGACAAACGAATATAATTTACAAGTGATATTGGTAAATAAATAAGTACTCTAAGAAAATTAACAACTAGTGATTCTATATAATACGTGAAGGATATTTTGATTTTTTCACTATTAAAATTCTTTTGATTTTTCTCCCTTGAACTAAACTAAAATTTTAAAATATTTTTAGATCCACCTAAATGTAAGTCTCTTCCTTGATACTTAACTGAAATTTTCTCAATTTTTTATATATATTACTTATTATATATAATAAGGAAAGTTAACTTGTAATTCTTTATATTTTTTTAAATTATAAATTAAAATTATTGTAATTTATTTTGAATTAAGTGAGCTTTTGATTAGTTTTTCCAAAACAAAAATAATTTTAAAACTCTTAAAAAAACTGATGTAATAGTCTTAGCCAAAAAAAGAAAAACTAATTTAATACCATGCTTACCTTTTCTATTAAATTATTGATGAAATTTTATATATTAAAATAAATAAAAATATTTATGAATTTTTGTTAAATATATATGATTTAATAAAAAATATTTAAAGTTATACCATAAAACTTATATATAAAAGAACTAAATTTTTAAAGATCTTGTGACCAAAATAAGGCAGACAAAGAGTTGTAGATTAATTCAATTTAATGGTCAAACACTTTTTTAACCAAAAAACACAGCTCTTAATTTTTTTAAAAAAAATATAAAGGTAAGCAAAAGAAAAAAGAAAAAAAAACCTAGTTTATGGTGGCTACTAACCTTCTGTCAAGCACGATCTCTATCTCAATCTAGTCTCACACTGTCTACTAACCTAGCATAGTTCACATCTTGGTCTCTATTCATATCCGATGCCATCTCGGCTTATTCTCTTTCTCCTATGAATCTCTATCATGTTACCTTGCCATGGTCTCAAATCTACTGCCAAACTTCCATTGTTGCCTCAGATCTACTCATCGAACTCTATCTGATTAGGATTAGGGTCTGGAGATCAAGATTCAACATTCTTTTTTCTTTTTAATTTTCTTTTTTTCTTTTTTTTGATGCTTTTTACATTTATATGAATCTTTTGTGTTACTATAGGTTTTTGATTTTATTTAGGATATCTTAATCTATTCTTATTTTTTATTTTTATTTTTGATTCTTCAATGTTAATTTAAAGATAGCAACTAGGGAGGAAAGATGAATTGCGGTTCTTAAAAAGTTGACTTCACGGAAACTAATTAGAATGTCCATATTATTTGATTTGATAACGCAACTAACGTTTTGAAGAAGTTTGAATGACTCAATTTTATTGATTAATACTCCCACTACTACAGATCTCGTTTCATTCCATCAATTTTACCCAAAACGCGATAGATTTGAGACATTTGATTGTAAAGGAGTGTTTGATGAGCATATCTAAAAAAATTTTTTACTAGAGAAAATCTCAATCTGAGTGGTGTTTTTCCTTTTGTCTTTTGATGATGTATGAAGCTATAAAGATCTGATGAAGAAACTTGGTTTGTAGCTCATTTACGATTGACAGTAAGTTACTAACCCTTTTTTCTTCATGAATTAATTTATTTCTAACTTTCTAAATGATATTTAAAATGATAATGAAGTACTTTTGATTAAGGACTCTTTTAATTTATTAAGTAATTTCAAGATAATTTTTAATATTCTTGACAAAATTAGATTCAGCAATTTCATTTGGAAAGCTTTAAATTAAATTGAATTAAAGAGAGGTGTCATGGGGTTATTACTCTCTCCTTAAAAGGTTAACCATTAAGGTGTGCAGCACACTCACTTATATAAACAAAATCCTTTTTAAGTCTCTCTGATGTGGGACATGACAAC
Organism: Prosopis cineraria; assembly: GCF_029017545.1. Lineage (NCBI taxonomy): Eukaryota > Viridiplantae > Streptophyta > Magnoliopsida > Fabales > Fabaceae > Prosopis > Prosopis cineraria. Next base: position 34,747,957 of record NW_026555343.1, read on the forward strand.
TCTCCTAGCTAATCTGTGATGCCCCCTCATGGATAACTTACCAGATAGACCTGTTGACTGGACAAAGTTGAGTCTAATTCTGATACCATTTATCACGAGATCATTATTTTCTTTTCAAAAAACTAATCTATTAAAGTGTGTAGTACTACTATTTATATAGCAAGGGCCCTCTTCAAGTTCTTTCAACGTGAAACGTGATAAATTTTTAGGTTAATCCATGAGTCTCTCAACATGAGTGGTCTATCGACTAAACAAACTTGAGTCTAGCTCTGATACCATTTTATTATGAAATTATTACTCTCTCCTCAAAAGGTTAACCTATTAGGATATACACCGCACCCACTTATATAACTAGGATCCTTCCTAAGTCTCTCTAATGTGGGAAAACAATTTCTCAGGTCAATCCGTGATATCTCCATTATGAGGTGACCTATTAGAGAGACCCATTGATTAAAAAAATTTAGGTTTAACTTTGATACTACTTTATTATAAGGTCATTATTCTTTCTTTAAAAAGCTAACCTATTAAAGTATACAGCATTCTTATTTATATAGTCAAGATCATCCTTAAATTTCTCTGATATGAAATATGATAACTTTTCAGATCAATCCCATTTATATAATTGATCTGGCTCTGATACCACTTTGTCATGAGTGGCCCATCGACTAAGTAAACTTAGTTCTGGCTCTGATACCACCTTGTCACAAGGCCATTACTTTCTCCAAAAGATTAACCCATTAGGATGTGCAGTGTATTCATTTATATAATTAGGACTCTCTCCAAGTCCCTCTAATATGGCACAAAGAGATGGGAGAAATTTGATAAAAGAATGAGGGACTTGAGAAATTTTAAGCTAAAATTATTGCCGCAATGAGAAACAGATAAAAGGATCATGGATTTCAAGGAATTGCAAGCCTTAGATGAGCAAATGAGGACTATGTTGAAAATATATAAGGAAGTGGACTTACTGGATGAAATGTTAGTAAATCCTGATACGTTTCCTTGTGTGGAAGACTTAAAAAAGGAGTGCATAAAACTGATGCATTTCTTAGTGTTAAAAAATTGTTAAAAGACATGATAAAATCCATAGCCTTCAAACTATCATAAAGATTAGCAATAGCTAAGAAATTAAAATTAGTGTTAAACAATTTCAGAAAAGGACTATTAAAAAAAGTCATTCACAAATCGTTAACATTAAATATAAAAAGGTCAAAGCATTGGAGCAAAGCTAAGGAAAAAAAATTACTAAGGTTGCATCTCATTCAAGCAACATTTGATGTCAAAGCATCATATTGACAAATCTTCATGCTCACTAATCCTCCTCCATAGAGATTCTACCTATTTTAATCTGTTAAAACATTAAGAAATTCATTTGATTAAGAGGTATCATAAAAAATTAAAAAATGTGAGCAATAATTGATAAATACCTCATCTAAAGTAGACCATAAGGTTTCTTTATGATGACGCTTAGTTTCAGTGTCTTCAGAGATTGCACCTATTTTAATGTCCTTCATGAACCACTGTTGTAATCATTCATTCATCATCTAATTTATAAGATTTATTCTTCCTAATACAATCTAATTTATGCAGGAGTTTTTACTGAATTGTAAATATCATTAATTCAAGGGCCTTACAGTACGAAATGTAAGGGCCACATCATTAATTAAGGGGTAATTGTAAATATCATCATATCATGCATATAGGACTGATGTTGGGCTTGTCTCTGTATTTGTAAAGGAATCAAGGGAAAAGTATTAATTTTATCAAATTGACTAAACCAATTGACTGAAATTAATACTTCAACCTTAACTGAGATCTGTTTTGCCTATTCAACTAAAAAAGTAATTAATTAATAAAATTATGCCACCCTTTACCTTTTGAGGACCTATCCCTAGCTTCTGCATATACCTTCTGAGCAAAGATATGCCATCCTTTACCTTTTAAAGACGTATCCCTAGCTTTTGCATATAGATTCTGGAATATAGGACCATACGCCTTTGTCATTTGCTTCATTTTGATCACTCATGCATTTTCAACTGACATGTTGTGTGTGCACTGTTTTGAGATATCCCTCATAGGTTTCATTAATGGACTATATGAGCTGCTTGAATTGTTGTTAATCATTTTAATATGACATTTGTGAGTTGCACTAAGACAAAACTTTAAAGCAACTAGAGCACAACATATATTAAAGTAGTTAGAAAGAATTTTAGGAGGTTAGGAAGATGGCACTAGCTTCACTACCCTTAAAGCCAGCATTTATAATAAAGATGTTCTTAATTAATTCAATAGTCTTAGAAAAGTGCTGGTGACGTTGCTCCAATTCAACACATATCTCCTCTCGTAGCTTCAATTCAAAACTTTTCTCCTTAGTCCCTAAACTTTTAGGTAGCATTTGGATTGATGAATTTAAATTTAAATTTTATGTTTAAAATTTTATTTTTAAAATTCATATATTTAACATTATTTGTTTGGATTTGTTCAAAAAAAAAATTTGTTTGGATGGTTTAAAAAATTCCAAATTGAGAATATAAATGAATTAAGATTCAAAACAAGAATAGAAAATTAAAAATGACAAATTTATCTCTATTTTTAAATATATAAAGATGAAAAGGAAAATTGAAAAATGATATAAGAATCATAGGAATATTAATAGTAAGTAGTTGGAATTTTAAATAACTATGATGCAAAGAAAAATTAAAATTACAAAGGAATTGTAATAAAAGATAAATTTATATTTGAATCAAATCTAAATTTATAAATTTTTATATTTTCAAATGATATATTTAAATCAAATCTAAATTCAAATTTAAATTTTTATAAATTCAAAAGCACCATAAATGGATTTTGGTGCTTTTTTATGCGTTGTTAAATCCCTAGTCCCCATATTGTAGAATCTTATTGTGGGATGATGAGTTGGAGAAAATGCCGCTAACTTTGCTGAAATGGATGATAACAGACATATGGCTGCTGACTTGTCAATTCTTGAGCAGATATATGCGATTGATCTTAATCATCAAGAGAGGTAAAGTTCTGATTGATCCTCTAGACCTCTTTCATTCTTGGTTCATCATATGATTATGTCATATGTTGCTTTCTTATACTGCTCTTTATCATTTTGTTCCCAACTTTCCATCATAGTTTTGTTCTGTTCTACTATATTTCCCATATGTGTCATTCTGTTATTGGTTTCAGAGATTAAAGCATTTGTTTGCATGTTCAGTTGATTTTTGGTTTATTCTGCTTTGATTTATTCACAAGGTTCAGTTTAAAACTAAAAATGAAAGCAATTTCAAGTAACATTCAATTTAAAACTGTTGCTCAAATCTGGTTTTAAACTCCAATTTCAAGGAGCAAAAATTAATTAAGAAGCAATATTCAAAGACAATAAGAGAACATTCAACTTAAATCTGTTGCTTTAAAATGTGTTATAGTAGTTTGATTGCTTCAAACTTGACACAATAAGAGAACATTAGCTTGTTTGATTGCATCTTCCACGGAGCTTCATCCATTGATCAAGCTTTTGCGATCTTCTTTCTTCTCGATAGCACCAAACCCTGCTAGGAGATATCATAACTAAGTTTTTCTTTTAGAAGAATTGATCCGATGACTTTTTTTTTCAAGATACAAAAAAATTTTAAGTGAATCCTCGATGACTCATCAAAATCAGAACATATCTTTAGGTTTAAAAAAACATTTATAAAATTAATTATAGATCACCCAATCCTCGTATTCGCAGCAAGATTTGATTCTATTATCGTATGAGTTATAGGTCAAATCTTTGCTAATTGAATCAACCTTTGTTAGTTTCATCTAGGGCTTTTAGAATTGGGACAAAAAAAACAAAGGCTCAAGACATTTTGCACCATCTCTGCAAGCCTAAAAACCCCAAATGCAAACATGTTTTTTGGGTGAAAAAGCACATCTATCCCACATGTACAAGTTTTTTATGTATATATGTACAACACTATGTTTATAAAGAACATGACAAGAGTTATATGTGAACAACATAATATCTATTTATTATACATAATTCTTTGGTTAAGTTGAATAATAATGTTTAAGTTTTTTAGTTGTATGCGCAACATAATGTTCGTAAAAAATATGATAATGTTTATACATAAATAACACAATATCTATTTATTATATATAGTTCATGTGATTAAATTGAATAATAATGTACAAATTTCTTATGTGTATGTACAATATAATGTCCATAAATAATATGATAAAATTTAAGAAAAACATAACTTTTGGTCCCTGCACTTTGCTTGTGTTTTGCTATAAGCCATAACATTGAAAAAAAATGTAGAGACTTATAGCAAAATACGAGCAAAGTGCAAGAACTAAAAATTATGTTTTCTTTAAAATTTATATATGAACAATATAATATCTAGTTACTATACATGCTTTGTGTCATTAAGGTTAAATGCATCTCTTCACAAAGAAATATATTTACATTTGAGACTTTGGCCAACAAAAATAATTAAGAATGTATTAAGTCTTAGATGAGATTTTTTCCATGGGGGGAAGCTTTAGGTGCTGATTCTCTTTTTCTAAAATCGAAAATATGGGTCGAGTTATTGGATTAGCTTGAATAATCAATCATAAGGGTCAAATTGAATTGAAAAAAATTAACCCAAATAAAAATGAGTTTTTTATGGCCCGAATTATATAATCCGTAAATCATATGAGTTAACCTTAATAGGTTAGAGTTGACCCGTTTAACTCATATTATTTTTAAAAAAATTAAAAAAGAAAAAAGGAGAAAATTTTGTCGATATAAACCATATTAGGCATAATTTATTTAGCTATATCAATTTATATATTTTGTACAAATATTATAAATTAATATTTTCATATATTTAGAATGAATTATAAAGAAATATCAAACTAAAACTTATTATGTATATGTATTTTATAAAAAAATTAATAAAAAATAAAAAAATAAAAAAAATTGGTTGGCAGGTCAGCTCATTTAGCCCACCAACTCTTTTAGATTGAAATTTTTTCAACCCATATAAAAACAAATCAAATTTAATCTAACCTATATTTCTTTTAATTTATATAGATCAACCCATATTTTCACCTCTATTTTTCCCTCTACCCTGCCACGGAGGGTGCATGTTATTTATTTTGACTTGATTTGTGGCTTATCCTCAATATTGATTATAAATAAAGTATAGTTTTATTTTTTTTTATAACAAAATTGATTAGTTCAATTCAATGTAAGTTTTTCTCTATTAAAACTTGTACCAAATCCAATCAAGCTTTATTATATCTATTTTATATATTTTTATAAATTTGTTTGAACTAAATTTTATACCCATGAGCCAGGGCATTAATCTACATTGTTTAAGAAACATGGAAGAAACGAATAAAAGTTAAATTTTATTAATTTTTTAAAAAAAAATATGAGAAAAAATAACTCTAGTTGTTAATTTCTTTAATAACTGCTATTGATTATATTTTATTTCTGGTATAATGTTAGAAAATTTTTAGTTATTAGAATATATAAATATAAATAATAATTTATTTTATTTTCACACAATTTATTTTAGAATATACTAAAAATATTACTAGCATTTTATTTTAAAAATGTAAGGTACTTTTAACTAAATTTTGCCCCTAATAAAATAATCATTTATCTTTAAACTAACACCATCTTTTTATATTTACTCTTATTTAATAAAATATTTTATTTTAAAATAAATATAAAGTGATTTATTTATTACAAGCACTCGTGAAAAAAAAGCATATTAATTACACATTAAAGTACTAAAAAAATCTTATATTTTTTAACATCTAATATTAAACTTTTAACTTCTCAAAAAAAATACTTTATATTTTTAAATTGGGAACTACAAATTAAATTTTAAATGGCTAAATCATAAAATATACTAATTTTAATTTTAATTTATGTTATAAAAGATTAATTTTTTAAAAAAATTTTAATCTATAAAAAATATATAATTCCAATCCGACGCAAATTACAAAGGAGAAAGATTTTTCTTTCTTTCCCAAATTCAATTATATGTAAATCATTAGTTAAAAATATGTCACAATCAATCATTAATATATCCCCTAATGCTCCTCCGTCTGAGCCGACTATGTCATCAGCTCCAGACTCATTTCATTGTGCTACGTTACAGTGCCGGCTTGAGATCACTTCACGGCTTCATCTAAGCTTCATCACCATGAGAAGATCCATTGTTTTAATTTCTGGTTAATATGTATCGCCTGTGATTAAAAGGGCACTTCTGGTACTTAGCAGGATAGTTTTTTTAAATCCTGGTTAATATGTATGCCCTGCGGTTAAAAGGACGATTCTGGTACTTATGAGGATCACTTTTGCTTTAAGTTCTGGTTTATATGTATACCTTACGGTTAAAAAGGTGCTTCAGGTACTTATTAGGATCACTTTTTTGTGTTAACCATGTTAATATGTACTCCTTCGGTTTTATTTATAAGTCATTTCTATCAATCTCATCAATATCAATACAATAAAAGTATAAGAAATAAAATTAAGTAAAATTTCAAACATGTCTCTATATAATAAATTTAAAAAGTAATGTCCTATTACCTTTTTTCTCTCATAAAGGGTAATTTTGAAAATACCTCTCAAATATTACCTAAAAAAATATATCATGACTTATAAACGAGACCAAATAAATCTTCTAAAATAGACTTATAAATGGGATCGGAAGGAGTATACCCTTTTGATCGTGTCTTAAATTTCGGGTGAAATTAACGGATCACTTTTAACAGTTACCAACTAGTGACGAAGAAGATTTTTACTCCTCTCAAAAATAATTTGAAAGAAAAAATATTTGTACAAAATACTCAACGTTTCTAAAAAACAAATGTATTTACTGTATACTTTACAATGATATTTCATTAGTGTAACTTAGTCCAAATTCCTTCACAGTATAATTATGAGGTCATAACAATAAGGAGATAAGATTGGGACAAGATCATCTATTTTGCTATTTCAACATCCAACTTGAATGAATCAAATTTGATTTGAATAGTCTAGATTTATTAGATAATATTTTTTTTTACATTTTACTTTTTTCTAATTTTAAAATATACAACATACAAAGTAAATATATTCCTTAAACTATCAACTGTTTAAAAACAATCATTTACGATTAAAAAAAATAAAATAAAATAATAATCAAAACCAATGAGGAGGAAGGGGGAAGCTTCCGAACAAATCAAGAAAAGGTGATGGTGATAATGACTCTTGTCACTGTCTACTTATAACCGATTCTTGCCAGTAGAGTTATAACACAAACAAAAGTTGGATGTTTCCCTACGAATACAATGAAATATCCATAACTAAGAATCATACTATGAGAATCTAAATACAAAAACAAGCTCTTTTTTTTTAATTACTATATTCTTTTATTGAAACAATCTTATTTTAAATATAATCAAGTACTAAATGTATATATCTCTTCCAACAGAAATTTAAACAACTATATAAACTACACAATATGATTGTACTCAATCAAAAGCCAAATTTTGAGATATGTTATTAACCTAAATGTCTCGTTCAACAATTTCACTTCTTATCATATACTATAATTTTTTTCTTATTATTATTAACGCTTCCTTCACTAAGAGCACAATCGCCCAAATTAACCATATAAATACAAAAAATTCTCTCAGCAAACTAATACATAATGCTACTTATTGGCAGAAAGACTGAACTCCAGGAAAACACCAAACCAAGAAAGAAGGTAAAGAGCTTCTGATAGCCTATGCATCAAGTTGAACATAAAATAAAGTATTTGACTAAAGATGGTTACAAGTTGTTTATACTTCACAGAACTGGGTCAACCACATAAACCTTAAAACCTTACCTGCTTGGTGAGTGTGAAATAGGACAGAGAAGAGGAGGTAAAATTGTAATGTATTCAGTTCATGCATTGATGCACTCCCAAATTTTATTCCTCCCCTTTATGCTTGGTTTTGATGGAGGATAAAGTGAAAAGCTATGAAGTACCGATACAAGTACAAGTATCAGAAACGATATAACATGATACGCAGATATGACAATTTTCAAAAATTTTACGATATAAGTACAGCTATATAAATAATAAAATATTAAATATTTAAAGACACATATTTTTAATTTCATAAAATATCTAAATTATCTAAACAATTTATCTAAATTCCAATCTCATCAATCCATTCTAAAAACAGAAATCACAGCAAGTAACACTAACAATGCGCAGCAAGTTTACAAGTCTTGATTGGCTGAAAGAGGAGGAGAGACGGGCCAAAAGAGGAGAGACAGACGACTGAATGATGCGAGTTGGCTGGTTGGGCAATGAGCGAAGCCACAAAGAAGGACACTGAACAGCATGACAAAGCCCAGGCTGAAGAAAGAGTGAGCGATTTGGCAGTGTGACAGATTCGATGAAGTAGGGCATCAGATTTTACCAAAAAAAAAAACAAAATCGCGTTGTCTGCCACATCCAACCCACATCCACCCATGTCAACCCGTACTTGCCCATATCTAAACATATCGACCAAAAAATAAATAGATAAATAAGGGATGCACCGCACTTGCATTCGAGACTCGTATCCACGTCGGATACGTGTCTGACACGGACACAGCGCCATTTTTGGTGTATTCATGCTTCCTTGGTAAAAAGAAAACAGGGAGGATAGAAAAATAGGAAGAAAATTTTTCAAAAATAGCAATTTTTTTCCTATTTTTAGGAATTCTCTCTCTTAGTTTTTCTTTCTTTTTATTTTTCTTCCCATCTAAACGAAGGGTTAAAGTTTGGGAGAATGTCAGATAAGGACTCATAAAAATGTTGATGTCAAATTAAGATTTCTTCAACACTAATGTTCCCAAATTCAATACTCCTCTCATATTTCAGGACTAAAATTCTTGATTTGGCATTAATCTTTTTACAAGGTCCTTGCTAGTCATTCTCTCTTGAAGTTTTCTCTAGCACAGTATATGCAAGCCATGTTATCAAAGTAACTCCTCCATGTAGTTATCCAAGACACTCAGGCTTCCAAAAGCATGATTGGAAGTGGATCTTGAAATAACCATGTTCAGTATCCTATAGTCCTCGAAGCACACAAGTTTTTCTGCTCTATCGTTTGAAATGTAAATATAGTACTTGGTCTTAAACTATCAACTTCCATGAAAAGAATGCTTGATGGAACTTTATAGATAGCCAGAAAGAGGAATTCTTAGAAGGTATTCCTTCAAACCAACCTAGAGCAGGCCACATCCTTGATGACAGTAATAGTCCCGAAAGAATTGAAAATAAGATCCTGCTCAGCTTTCTAACCCAAAAGTGCTTTGAGAAGGCCAATATATCCAACAAGGAGCTTGAACTCAAGAAGAGTGAGATGAAACATCAAAAAGAGATCATGTACAGAACTTTACTGAGAATTTGATGACACAGATCAGGTCAGGGTCTCTAGGGGATGATGCATGTGCTAGTGGATGGGAGATAAAGATCAAGAACAGAACCCACTGTTAGACCAGGTAATCCAAAGCCAAAGAAAACCACACAGAATAATCATAATCATAATTGGTTGGAAAACTGCATATCAAAGTACCAAATTACAACAATCTCTGAAAACATCTTGGAGACAGACCAAATTATAATATAACAAATAGAAAGGGTTGTTTTTTGTTAACAAAAGTATCATTCTATATGAAGTTCCATGGTTTAGAACAATAGCATATCTTTAAGCCCCCTGCTGTTCATCCAGGAGACCAGGACCGAAAATCACCCCACATAAAAGAAAAGGGGAATGCAAGCAAAAGGTGACTTTAGCCAAGCATTAAAATAAAAGGGCACAAATCATTTCATCTTCAAGTAGGTGAATGAGAGAAAGACTAAATGAAATTTAAAGGGGTATTTAAAGGGGTATAGAATGATGTAAACTTGAACAAGCAGAATTATATGAACAGCATAGGTCAAGAAAAGCTTTCTTCATATGGCTACTACTACTCCAGCTTCAGTAGATGGCTCTTCTGACATGTAATAGATGTTGAAAACAATATTACAGTTATTAACAACAACCTCAGCTTGCATAAAATGAGAAGAGAACATACTTTCAATATGATGATTGTCTAGGAGCCTCTGAATTCAAAGATGATCAAATAATGGTCATACATAATACATAAATATATAGAACAAATACTAAGCGACTTTATTCATAATACATAGTTCTGGCACCTAAGTGATTGCAACGAACTCCCACCAACCAGAAAAGGCAGAATCAACAAATTGCTGAGAGAAGGCAGGCAACCTAGAACAAAGATCCCAAACGAATAAAACCAACCTCTGTATATTTAGAAAATGATGTCCTCATCTTTCTCAGTTGCAGCAGACAACATGTTGTGGGCTGAATTCAGTGAAATTCCTTTCTGCAATGAAATTTTCTCAGCAACCTGTTCCTCAGCGAACTGCTTAGCCATCAACCTCTGCCTCTCTATTTCTCTCTTCTTATACCCTTGAATCTTCTTCAACCTAAAGAAATCCTCTCTTTCTAGTTCATCCAACTCTCCCTTAATATAACTGATGGTATTCTCCAACCTAGGCTTGACCACATTTTCAAGGGCATTCACTCTCCGATTCGTCGTCTTGATAGCCTCATCAAGTGTCAAGAAGGATGTCTGAAGTGAAGCAAGTTCAACAAGAACTTCAATTGCCTTAATATAAGCAGCACGGCACTGCTGAACTTGTTGCCCACCCCTTGCTAATCCAGTAAGATCATTCTTGGTGACCTCGCCATCATTTGTGTACTCAAACTTGGGAAGCTTAACACCAGCTACGTTCTCTTGACGAGAACGAACCTTTAAGGAAGCTTCTCGAACATTCTCTAGCACAACATGTTTGATGTTATCACCAGCAACGTACTTGGCTTCAGTTAGTGCAAAAGAAGAAGTTTTCATGATCTCCCCCATTGATTCCTTGGTGGAGACGATCTTCTTGAGGATGGAACGGAACTGAACAGTCAGAGCATCACTCTTCTTTTTGAGAAGAGCATGGCCTCGCGTGGCTCCAACAAGGCGAGCCTTCATGACTCCAAGCATTGTGACTGTGGGAACCACATTAAGACGCTGGCTTTGGCCGGACATTTTTCACCCTAAAGATCTAAAAGACAAAGAAAAAGAAAATCACTATCGGCGATAATTCTCTAAAACCGAACAGACTGATCCTCACAAGTCTCATGAGGGGTTTGATCGTGACTTCAAAACTACTTCAGAAGATTAGATTTTGAACTCGGAAACAAAAACCCATGTCCGAAAATTGAAGGATAGTTGAATATTCTCAGAAGTAACATGCGTGCATAGAAATCGAAATTTACATGTATCGCCAAGCAACATAACCCAAATTCACATCCAAAGGATCAGAATCAGGTAAAGTAGACTGAATTAAAATTGTTGTATGAGAAAGACAAAGATGATCACCTGTCAGGGAAGAGACTTGCCAAGCAGAAATCGAGAACACGAACAGAAAAACGAAGAGAAGAAAGAAGATCCTGTTGATTGATGACAATAATTTTGTCGAGTTTCGGAGGAGAATGAATGAGAATGGGCTTCAGCTTCCGCTCATCGTGGTCGTGCCCGGAGACAACTAATTTTTTTCCTAAAAAATTATTTTTGTTAACCAAAAAATTAAATTAAATTGGCAGCCTGATGATTTTTGTTTTTGGGATCTGAAAGTCACGTGAAGAAACGCAGAATCCTCATCTTTCTCATGGGCTATAAAATTAAAATGAAATCTCTCTCCTCCGTTTTAGTATTTTCATTTTCAGACTATTTTATCCTGAAAATATTCTTATTTGATAATTGATAATTATCGATAATAATTTTAAAAAATTGGTATTTTATATATCTACCTTTTTAACTATCTGAATTCAAATTTCAAAATTCTTACTTAAAATTTTGTTCAAATAATTGACTTTTGAAATATTTGGTTTTTACTATCCCTCGTACAAGAAAATCTAATTATAGATATAATATAGTAAAGGAACATAATGAAATTTATAAAATTAATGATTTTATCTTTGGGGATTTTATTTTTTTAAATGGAATATAATTAGGTGATGTGTCAAAAATACTTAAATAATTGTTTGAAAGACGATAAAAATAAAATAATGAGGGATGGCCATCCGAAATTATCTTCATCATTCTAACAGAAGTAAAAAACAACAACAAAGGCAAATATAAAAGAAGTGATAGTAGACACTGAAGGGCCAAAATCCTTGTCCAGGCCCATTAAACAAATATTGGGTTCAATTAACGGCAACAACTCTAATGGTCAAAAAAAAAAAAACTGCAACAATTCTAGTGAGAAACTTTTATTCTCACTATCTTATTTTTTTTTACAAGCTGGTTCAATTCTAAGAGTAAAATTGAAATGAAGATAATGATTAGTGAGATACTTTCATTCTCATTGTATTATTATCTTATTTTAAAAAAAAATAGTTACAATCTCAGATAATGATTAAATGAGATTGCAACTATTTAAAAAAAATAATGTAAAAATTATCTCTTTTTTAAAGAAAATAAATGTTAATGAAATTGGAGATAATAATAATTATCTTATCATTAATTTTTTTAATTTTAAATTTGAATTTAAAGCATACAACCTTGGTTTACAATCTACCTCATCATGAAAAACCAGAGAAGTACTTGTGACAAGTAAGTGAACATATTTTTCATATTAAAGCTTAGATGAATTGAGTTAGAAGAGCTCATCAAAGTCATGTTAGTTATCACATCAATAATTAAATTTAAACACATATCCTTAAATATAATTTATATCTTTATTAATTGAATCAACATTTATTAATAAGTGAGCATGAAATTGAAGGAAGAATCAATAGGGATAACTTCTCCACAAAAACTCCTTCATATTGATTCAAGCTTGGATCAATCCTCATCTCAATGTATTTTGTTGGGCCACACTTCCTGAACAGCCAGCCCAACTCATATTGGGCATTATAATTTCCCATCAAATTCAATCTTCAAAACTTCAACCCCATCCATACGCGTACAAGCAGACATATGTGCGTGCGTGCGTGTGTGTGTGTGTTAATGAAGCACTAATTATGAGATATAAGAAGAAAGTTATGCTATAACCAATAATCAGTGTCTTCAAATTGTTCAACACTTGTTCTCTAAAGCAAAACTATTGCTCGTAACATTATAGCCCAGTAGCATACAAGCTCTTTCATACATGAAAGGTCACGAATTCAATTTTAATTTTAATTACTAAGTTTTTTATTTTTGCCCACAAATATCTTCAATTAAACACTACTAGAATGCAAGATACTCTCTCCAATCTATTTTATTGGTCACTTTCTAAGAGGATAAAGCGGTCCGATTTATAAGTCATTAAACTAATAATGATATTTTGTTTTAAATAAAATACCTAAACTATTCTTAAGTGTGTGTGAGAGAGAGATGAAAATAAAGGAATAATATTATATAGTTTATTTATTTTTTACTTTTTACTTTAGGATTACATTTGAAATTTCACTAATTTTCATTCCTTATACTTTTATTATATTAATATTAATAAAGTTAGTAAAAATAATTTATAAATAGCATCGTAGGGAGCATTTTGTTTTATTTCAGGCAAAAAAAAGACAATATACTGACTTGCTGGCAACCATACTGGTATGTGTTGGTCCATTTTGGTTAAAATCATATTAAATATAAACATAATATTTTTTTTGTTCATACAAACTCAAATACAATTTTGCTATGACCAGCATGGCAACGTTGTTGGTTCGAAATATAATATTTTGTCGTGTTAAAAATGAATTGGATCATTGGCTTTGGCCCGATAACTGGAGTGCGGTTCTAGCCCCTAAGCCTAGGAGGTTTCATGGGAAACGTTTTTGGTCCAGCGTTATAAGTTGAGTAATGATGTTCATAATTTATTCAAACCATGTGACATAAATGTTCCTGATGCTTTGTAATCGTCACTTTAAAATGTGCAACAAATCTTACTATTCATAAATTATAAACAAAGTAACTCATCTTGAATCAAGCTGCCTTTGTTTTTTATTTTATTTTTAAAAAAGAAAAGGCATTCTAAGCTAAGTCTAAAAACCACTAACTAGGGTGGTGGTTCTGGCACACAACAATAAAATTATTTCCTATTAAGGATCTTAGTCTTTCCTTAAAAATTATAAAATTCACTGTAGATCATTGTAATTAAATGTAGGAAAAATATAACTTTTGATCTATCCACTTTGCTCTTATTTTGCTATAAGTTTCTATACTTTTTTTTTTAATATTCTGAGTCTTCACACTTTTATTTTTTAATATTTTAGGTTCTTAAATGATCAAAATGATCAAAGCATAGAGACTTTAAATGAATATAAAATACTGAAAATGAAAGTATAAGAATTCAAAATATTAAAAAAAGTTCAGAAATTTATAACAAAATATGAGTAAAGTGAAAGTATCAAAACTTATTTTTTTTAAATATATTACAATTTACAAGGTCTTCCTCTGACTTAACATGAATTATGAATTAATCAAAATTTAACAAAAGTTTCGAATACTTTTTTAAAAAAATATCTGACTTGCACAAGTTTTGACGATCATTTTCAAAGTGCGATTTGACACTAATAAACCATTTGGCTACTGGAATAGATGAAAATATAATGGATTGAAGAAATAAAAATAAATTAAATTAAATTAAATTATCTTTTATGGTAAATTTTAATAACACATATCATAAAAATAAAAATAATCGTACCTTCCATAAATATTATAAATATAATTTATTTATATCTCCTCTATGTCTTTATCATTTTGTTTTTACCTCTATTTTTAATCTATTTTATTAATTTCTTTTCAAATAATTAAACAACTCTAAAATGTGTACGTCTCTTTCAACAGAAATTTAAACTTTAACTAACCCTCATGAATATTGGCCAATAGGATTTTGTTGAAAAGATAATTTACAAACATCAATTCTGAGAATTACAAATTACAATTATCGTGAAATTGTTTTTGAGCCCATGTTTGGGTAATTTTTGAAAACTCAACTGTTAATGAATTGAATCTTCAACACACGAGTCTCGTTGTCCAAGATGATAAATAAAGGTACAAGTCAAAGCTCGTGGGGGGTGCTACACTACTTCTCATCCACTAGTGTCCAAGTTTGGCAAGACTTTGAACTCAGCTCCCTATCTAGTAATCTAGTGCTAGGCAGCGGCGTCTAACTTTATATTCTGGCATGACATTCTCTTGTCCGCGTTTGAGAAATAAATATTTCATTTTTGAATAAATTTTATATTTTATTCATAGCCATGCTTTTTATTTGTTAAAAACTTAATTAATTATATATATATATATAAAATAAAAGCTGGTCTTGTTAATAAAAATTTATTCCATTGAAAGACCCTGTAAGTACATGATCTGTAAGTATGTATGTAAACGCTTTTTAAACAATGACAATAAACAATGACAATATCAGGTCTCGTGAGTTTTGGAATCCAATTGGCATAAATTTTACTATAAAAAATATTAATTTTATTTAATTAATTTGTTAAGAGCTTAATTTTGTATGAATAAAAATTAATTTAATTTGTAAAAATATGGCCTATAATTCATAAGATCACGAGTTTCAATCCTATTATTAATGTTAGAGCTGTGCAAAAGTCTCGTGGTCTCGTTCGGTCCGGTCCGACCCATGAAAATCCGGTCCTGTCCAATCCTGTAAAATGCTGGTCCTATAGGACCAAAAAGACTAAAAAGACAGGACTGATTTTTCGGGTAAGACTAGACTAGAGACCAAGCATCTGGACTAAGTGGTCCGGTTTGGTCCTATATAATTATTTTAATATAATTAAAATTAATTTATAAATTATTAATTAATAAGCCTTAGAAAAAAAATCTTAATCCTGCCTTGCACTTTACACTCTGATCGAAAAAAAACTCAACACTATTACTCAACAGCACTTAGCGTCTCAGCCACTCACTCAACTTTGCTCTCATTCTTAATTTTTTCAGCGCGCCAAAGCCCTAACCCCTGCCTTGCACTTTGCACTCTGATCTTGATCTGTTTGAACTTTGAAGGAACATGTCTGTAGGCTGATTTTTATTACTTCTGTGCTTGCTGATTTTTTTCCTCTGGTCTATTTTCGATCTTTCCTATGATTTTTTATTGAAGTTATGTATTTAAATTATTTGGAGTTTGGACTGTAACTAAAATATTATTTTCTTGGTTTTAGAAATTATTATGAATTTATTATGATTATAAGTTTTTTTATTATCTTAATTGAGTTTGTTAAGTTGAAATAGATTATTGGTCATCATAGAGAAAAAAAAAGGCCAAGTGAGTATTGGACTAACAGGACCAGTCTCCCAATCCTATGGACCAAGTCCAGTCTTGTTAATCTCCGAGTTTTCACAGGACCAGACCGGACTACGGGTTATCTAAGCCAGTCCTTTTCATGAAAAGAACCAAACTCCGGGTTAGATTAAAGTCCAATCTCATTCAGTCTTTTGTGCAGCCTTAATTAATGTGAGAACTAAAAACTTTGTTGGTGGCTATATGTGAGTGCTTTTGTGAATTTTCTTTGATACGGAGGCATCCTTTGATCCTCAGTGATCACACATAACCCAACTCCTACAAACTTTATTTTAAAAAAGTTTAAGTTTGTTTATTTAATTTGTTAAAAGATTAATTTTATATTAACAAATATTGATTCACTTAATAAGAATTTAACATATTTTGCCATCATCGTGAAGATTTTATTAATAGTACATATGTAAATGCTCTTTGAGATGGAAATATGCCTTAACCATGATGACTTTCCAACACGCAACATTTTAAAAAAATTAATTATTTGATCATTATTATTTTAACTCAATTATAATTTAATTTTTAAATTTTAACTTATTCTAATTTAATTCTTAAAATTTTAACCATATTATTACTTAGTTCTTATAATTTTAATCATTTAAAATATTAATTTTTATATTTTAAAAAATAAAATTAAAAATATTAAATTGTTATAATCTTTATCAACTTAAAAGTTTTAGTAATTTAAAATCAATCTCTAAATGTCAACATAATTTTAATTTTTTTAATTTTATTTTTAAGATATAAGGACTAATACGTTAAATAATTAAAACTATAAAAATTATATTATAATGAGTTAAAATTTAAAAAT
This sequence comes from Prosopis cineraria, assembly GCF_029017545.1. NCBI lineage: Eukaryota > Viridiplantae > Streptophyta > Magnoliopsida > Fabales > Fabaceae > Prosopis > Prosopis cineraria. The sequence goes on from NW_026555343.1 coordinate 34,765,150, forward strand.
TAAATTATAATTGAGTTAAAATTTAAAAATTAAATTATAAAAAAATTAAAAATTTAAATTTAAATTATAATTGAATTAAAATTACATGAGTCAGATGATTAATTTTTTCACCTCTAAACATACTTTGGGGTAAGAAAAAGCTTGGTTTTGTTTAATTATTTTTTTAATTCTATTAGGTATATTAAAAGGGGGGTGTGGAAGATATTGAAAGTGGACAAATTTAGAGGGTCCCATTAAATTCAAGAGCAGGCTACAAAAGTCAAGAAAGAACAATATAGTAAAAATATCTGTTTGTCAACCACCTAGCTAGGTGTGGCTAGGTTAGGTCCTAATATTAAATGGACTTAGACATGGACCCGACAATTCTGCTCCAATGTAAATGCCCTCGACCTTTTGAAACTGGTTTCCATTTTCTCTGCTTCTCCCACTTTATTCACATTTCCTCTCCTTTTTTCCATATTTCATTTTCAATTTTCAATGCTTTTCCCTTTCTTTCAATTTTAGGTCTTTGTCCCTTTTTTCTACTTTGGAAAATTCATGGGTTCTATTCTATTCTTTGTCCATGAATTCAACCTCACTTTTTTGTTACCATAATTTTCAAATTGTCAACTAAAATCAATCCAATCACCTTTCATATTTCGTGAAAATGTTGTTGATATAAAAATATTAGAAAAAATGTTATTATTAGTCCTCTATTTTTACCATTGTTTTGGTATTAGTTACTATACATTTTTTTGCATTGATTTGAGTCCCTTGAGTTATATATACATATATATACATATATATATGTATGTATGTATGTATGTAATGTTAATCTTTATAATTTTAAATATGAACGTGAAATCTTAATAGTGGCTAACGTATACATAAACATTGTTACTCATTGTGCTAACTTATTAAAATTATGTTGAATTGCATAAAAACTAAGTAGCAGGCGCAAAAAAAAAAAAAGGACATTAAATCATAATCTTTTTTTTTACAAAATTAAATTAGAATCCTGGTGAGCAATAATGTGCTCCTTTGTTCCAAAAAAAAAAACTAAAAGTTAGTGTAATATTTCAAAATTATTATTTTATTCTTTTCACAATAATTTTATCTCTCTACCGTTAATATTATTCTCTTGGGGGGTTTTTTTTCATGCACTTCTAAAATTATCACAAGAACCAATGAAAGGTTTAAAATTTATGGGTAAATATAACTTTTGATTCTTATATTTTATTTATATTTTATTTTTGATTCTTATATTTTTTTTATTATTTTAGCTAGATACCTACACTTTTATTTTTTATTATTTTCGATTCTTTTATAAGTAAAATATAGAAACCTTGAGTGATCCAAAACAATAAAACTTAAAAGTATAAAGACCTAAAATATAAAAAAATAAAAATTAAAAGTAAAATGTAAGTAAAGTACAAGAATTAAAAGTTATATTTATTCAAAATTTATCAACCCTTCTAAAAAATGAACCAACATTAAACAAGCCACAATACAAGAAAGATGTAATAAATGTTCTATGCGAAGTGATAACCACAGTTTAACTTTGTAATGTAATATTCAGAAACCATTAAATGTAAAATTTTAGGATAGGATAACATAGGTGGGGAGTGTCTTTATCATGTTAGCTATTATGAATTTTTAAAAGAAAACATATCTTGAAAATTTTAAAATATTAATAAAATCTAATTATAATAACTAAAACATATTCTATCCGGTCCTATTTTTTAAAAAGAAAGAGAAAAATTTTTTAATCTCATTTATAAATTATATAGTTAAATTTTTATTACAAATTTTTTTAATTTTCATTCTTCGTTGAATATCGGAAAGAGAAAATATATTATTAAAATATATATATTTAATAAAGATAAAATTAAAAATTATTAAATTTTTAAATATAATTAATAAAATTTAAATTTTTTTATACCAGTAAAATAAATTAAAAGTGATTTATAAAAAATATATATAAATGAATTTAGATTATTCACGAGATTAAACTTTGAAGTCAAAAAGACATGGCGAGTAAAATGGGCGAGAAAAGCACATAGGCGAGAAAACGTGTAATAAGCGTGTGGCTGAGAGTACACGTGCGTGTCGTCCCATTCTCGCTCCACAATTTCATTCTTCAACTTCAACCTTGCTTCTTATTTACTTCCGTGAGCTGTCCTAATCATTCATTTAATATTTTTCACATAATAAATTATAAGATACCAAGCCAATCGTGCACGTCGGCAATCCTTTATATTCGTTCCGTCTTAATTTATAAAATATTTTTAAATAAAATTACACGTAATAATAACCTTATCTTCCACTATTTACGAAAGTCCCTTTGTCCAAAAAAAAAAAAAAAATTGCGAAAGTCCTCATTCCACTTCTTAGTTCTCAACGGTTTCAACAGAGTCTCGCATTTCATTAAAAAAAAAAAAAAATCCCTGCTCATTGGATGTCTTTTTAATTAATACTTTTCATTTCCATTGATAATTTTATTCTTGTAACTTTTATTTACCTCTATTTAATGCTATAAATATTCATTTATCCTCCATTCCTTTCAAAAAAAAAAAAGAAGAAGAAGCTGATGATTGAATGTTAAGATAGGAATACCCGGCTCCTTTGTCATGTTCCACTTCCATAGACGCGTCGCTTTTTTTTTTTTATTATTCTATTTATAAAACAATGCTTTAGAATTTTATTTAGTCATAAATATAGAGTAAAGAAGTAGCAATTAATTTTTTTTTCTAATATTATTCCCTCCAATTCTTATTATCGAACACCTTCTAGAAAAATTTTATTTTCGTTAATATGAGTTACTTTGCTAGAATTATTTTATTTGAAATTTATCCTTTTTCTCAATTTCCATTGAGAAGATAAAAATTTTGTTTTAAAAATTTATGATATTTGTTATGGATGAGAAGTATAGAAATCAAATCAATTTTTAGACAACTTTAATTATGTAACTAATTTTTCTTAGTTCTTATAAATTAGTTATAGGCGATTTATATTAAGGATGGGGAAGAATACATTTTCTTAATTGTATCTGTAATTATTAGATACATTTTATTGTGATCACTAATTTTAGTAAAGATACAAAAATTGCAAAGTGATTTTTTTGCAAGATTAAGGATATTAAAAACTATTACTCACTCTATTAAAAAATATAAAGTATTTTTTAAAAGGTTAAATATTAAAAAATATAAAATATTTTTAATCTTTCAGGATGTAATCATTATCTTTTTTTAAAGTACCTTTATTGAATAAATTATTTTATATTTATTTTAGGGTGAAACACTCTTTTAAATAGGGATAAATGTAAAAAAATATAGTTAGTTTAAAAATAAGTAATTACTTTATTAAGGATAAAATTTTGTTAAAAATCTTATATTTTTGAATGAAGAAAGTATTTCTTAATATCAGGATCAACAGAAATACCTTAATATAAGTAGTCCCAATTTTTAAAAAACAAACAAACTAAGAAAATACCAAAATTCACATGGTGTATGAAAATTATTTTTTTATTTTCATTTTTCCCTTTATTTAGTGCCACGAGTATCAATTATATATACTTAGAAATTTAAATTTTCTACTAGGGATATTTTTAAAAACAATTACTCCCTCCGGTCTCATTTATAATATATATTTTAGAAATAATTTTTTCTTTAAATATAAGATATTTTGTAATGATTAAACTATTTTTTTTAATTTTATCTCTTTTTAATAACCATGAAGGTATTTAATATAATTATATTATTATTTAAAGTTAAAGGTAAAATAAAAATACATTTCACTTTTTTATAATATAAAAAATTAACTTTTCTTAATAAATATCTACCGGATGGACTATTTATTATACCTTAAAATATGTACTATATTATGTTTTTATAAGGCAAGAAATATGTATTATTAATCTGGATCAGAGTCTGATGTTTTGAAAATATGTTTCAATCCCACGAGATCAATTCATGGAATCATGTCTCAGGAGCTTATTACTTTGGATCAGAAACTTCAACCAATAACTTTGGAGATCAGGAGATCAACATTGCACTTTTAAAATTTGCTTCAACAAAAGGATTCATCTTGAAATCAAGAACATTGTATAGCGAGATATCAATTTTCTCTTGAAGTTTTTTAACTGTTGTGTTCTTGAGAAGATCAATCATAATCACACACATCACAATGATTTATATTAAGAAGTAGAAGAAATCTGAGAATCAAAACTCATATTAGGGGATGAAGGAAGTAAATATTAATATTATATGAATTTTTTGTACATTTTATATTTTATGTTAATTTTTTAAACTAAAATATTTTATATGTAAGTAAATTTTATTTTTCTATTTAAAAATTTTAAATAAATAAATAGTACGCTATACAAGCGTTTACAAGTGGGATTTTTTTTTTTATTCTATCACTTAATATTCTGAAAAAGTATGAAGGTAGTATCACCTTCCTTCTAAACTAATTTGAACTCCTACTGTACAGGACCATTACTATCAACAACAATCTTTAGGTATCATGCATTTGATATATTTGTCTAACGTAACTGCATAACTCAAAACTCAAACTTAAAATTATAGGATAATTTAATTCAATATTCTCAATTAGTTGAGTCAAGTCCATTTGATTCACAAGTGAGAATATTACCACTACTTAAGATATTAGGGAGCGCTTCAAGATTTACTTTCTCAACCTTAGCGGGATGATTTAGATGTAAAGAGAAAGTGACAATTAAGTCCTAAAAAATTAAATTAATGATAGTTAAATTATTGATAATTTTTTAATAAAATAATATGCAAAAAATCCATTCAAATACGTAAAAATAGGAATCTCATATACAATTTAAAAGTTACATTTGAAATTTAACTATTTTATTTATAATTAAAAATTTTAAATTTACAATTGTCTAAATTAATATTTTCATATCCTTTTTCAAAAAAAATTGTCATAAACTTTAGCGTCATTAATTGAATGATTTGGTATTTAACTGTTACTCTCCCCGTATAATACTTAGTCTTGGGTCAAAAGTTGACATTATCTATCTATTTATTGTCGTGTGAGGAATCGTGATTAGCATGGGAAAATGGAAATAGAAGGAAGACAAGGCGTCGGCGATGATTACGTCATGCATGGCGTCATCATGAAAACTGAAGCGGCTTTTATTTATTTATTTATTTTTCTGCTTTCTTTAAATGAATGGAAAGAAATAAATACTTGTGAAGATGAGCAAGATAAGACATGAAGGATCTAACTTGTGTAAAGAATCTAAAACATGTCGTGCATCACGAAGTTGGACTATACCACTAATATTTGTTTTTGCTGTTAGATATTTCATTATATTATATATAATATGTATAATATTATATTTATATAGATGTTGATTTAAATTAATATTTCAATTTAAGATATGATTAAATTATGAGATATCATCAATAATAAAATATTCTGTGTATAGCCTAAATCAGCTGACTGTATTTAGATTTAAGGATTTGCCTAATCTAAATTAAATAATAAAATAACGCCAACGGTGGGCTGTAAATCTTTAGACTGAATTAGTATATGATTAATTGAAAAAACATGCTTCCTTCATTTAAAAATATAAGGTATTTTTAATTGAATCTCATCTCACAATAAAGTTGTTACTTACTTTCAAACTAATTATATTTTTTTATATTTACTCCCATTAAATACCTTATAATAAATATAAAATTATTATTAATAGAGACACATTTAAAAAAAATAATTATATTTTAAAAAATTAAAAATACTTTATATATTTTAACATTTAACTTTTTAAATAATATTTTATATTTTTAAATGGAGTGAGTAATTATTATATTCTATGAGATTTTCCTAACTAGTAAAGTAATGGCTATTTTTCAATTGTCATTATTGTAGTAAATCATTTAATAATGGTGATAGGTAACATTAAATCTTTTATTATATTTATCTGATTTGTGAAAATTCTATATATAAATGCATATATAAAATAGAGTTTGTCCCGATTTGCTACTAACCTAGCTCCTAGCTACTAGCTACTACCTACATACATCTCATTAATTAAATAATCATTTTCATCATTGGAAAGAAAAAATTCGACAATAAACATGACAAACAACAACAAAAGCAACCTAATACAAGATTAACGTTATTCAACACTGTGCAAAACAAATCAATAGAATTAATTTATATAAATTAAAAAATTAGTTAAGTTGATTATTTATCATTATTATTTGTTAGTTTCCCTATAAATATCACTTATTTTAAACACATTTTTTTTGTATTCATAAAAAATATGTGCAATCAACGAGGATAATTTGATAAAAAATAATAAATATAAAAGATAAATAAGATTGAGATCTCACATTTAAAATTAAAAAAAAACAACTCATAAACTAGCTTCCATATCTAGGAGAAGAAGGAGTAATTTGAATTTGATTCATGTTGGATTGAATTGAAGCTCTCGTGGGTTTAATTCCAAGTTAAATATAATTTAGATTTTGCTCATATGTTATTTTAAAATTAAAACTCAGAGTTATGAATTTACATTATTCAAATAAACAAAACCAAGACTCAACATTGTGCATGCATCCTCTACTATCATATGTCTGAGAAATAAAATTTGATTGTGAGTGCGTGTGTATGTGGGTGACTAGATTAGGATGAGGCGACAGAATAATCATCAATAAGGTCCAAGGTCATTGGAAAGTCAAAAACTGGGTAATGATACGCTTGGTGTGATCCAATCTTTGATTGGAATACCTAGAGCATATATTAATTAATAATTAAATTGATTGTATTCTATTTTTTTAACTGTAGATAATGCAATGCAATGTAATGATAATAATAATCACTAATGCGAGAGTGCATGTGATGGATTGATTGAAGACAAAAGTGGGCCCCACCCATTGCAATCCAGATTTGAAGTCAACGAGTCCACCAATCCACCACCATCCTCCTCCAGGCTCCATTTCATTCATTACATTGACAAACCACAATTACAATTTCATTGGTTGAGTTTTGCTCCTAGAAGAGATAAACATCACATGGTGAGATTTCAACTATGTAAATTAAAATTTAATGATTTAAATTTAAAATTTTTAATGAATAATTTTAAATGAAGAACTTTGTTTTTTTTATAGATTGAAAATTAATAGATTATCTTTAATTTAAATTATGTATCTATTAAAATTTTAAAATATTTAAAAAAATATGAAAAAAGAATTATATTAAATATTGAAATATTTAATTTCAATCTGAATGGTTTAAATTTGATGCTTGCCACTAATTAGATGATGAGCATTGAAATCTAGATAACCATTCTCATTAGATGCTCATTAAAATAATGAGACTTATTTCCGTGTTAATTCAAATTTAACTTTGATAGCTTGGATTTGAAATTTTTAATTTATAATATTTTAAATGATATAATTATTTGTTCAAAAAGGTACAATTAAAAATTTATTTTTATTATAGATCCTATATTTTAAAAAATAATTTCAACAGTTGGTATTTTTGATGAGTACCCCACATAGAATCCAGTACAATTCTGAACGGATTTAAATCTTTTGAAACTAAAAAGCCATTAATTTTAATAAGCTTTGCTTTTTTAAGGGGAAAAAAGAGAAAATTGATGTTCTATATAAATAATAAAACAAGTAAATTAATAAGTAGGAAAAAATTTTGTTTAGCACTTAACGTCCACTATACAAATCTAAATTATAAAATACGCAATTGAAAATTCAAATTTAGTATCTAACAATCTAGATCTACAGCAAAGATGAAGAGGATATGAATTGTAGTGGAGAAAGAGCTCTTAAGTTTGATGTTACCAAATTCAATCCCTCTATCTTTATTTATAAGATGTTTTTAAGAATCTTTCTATAGTCTACAATATATAGGGTTTTGTTAATACATAACATGTTCTAAGTATGGCTATGAAACACAAACCTGCCGTCTCTTGGGGATAAGATACAGATTCTTACCTTAATTGATGGTTGTAGAAAAACACTTATAATTTTTTTATATTTACCTTTAATTAATGGTTGACATTCCTTCCTATGAATCTTAAATTTCTCCCATATTTTATCGAATCTCTAGTTTCATAAGAGATGTTTCAACAAAAGAGCATTCAATGATTCAACGAACGACTTGTATACTTTGGACCACTAAAACACCCTAACAAAAGTAATCCCTTTACTTTTAAATAAAAGTTAATTTTAATCAAATCACATAATTTAAAAAATTAGTCAAACATAATAATTATATTTAGAATTAAAAATTTTGGACTAAATTCTCCTTATAATTAATAAAATAAGTTTGCCTCGTGAAAATAATCGTTGATTTTATGAGGGACAATTTAGACAAAATGTAATAAATGTTTCTTAAATTTTATAATTTTGCTTATTTAAAAAAATTGAAGCAGATGATAGCTTTTGTTAACGGTCATCCCCAAAATATAGCACCTTCTTTTTATCTTAATATCCATTTCCAAAAAACCCTGATGGAAAATAAAAATTCCTCTGCACCATTAAATTTTATTAAGGAAATTTTTTTTAAAAAAATCTCATTAATTACTCAGAAAAAACTAAAATGCATTATGTTTTTAAACACGACACTCTAATTATAATTTTGTGTGGATAGAACATTTGTTATAAAGAGATAAAAATAAATAAATAAAAGGAGGTTAATGGAATGGAGGTCAAGCATGTGTGTTGATAGATGATAGGAGCATGGTTTGAATTCAAAGTGGGGGAAAGATTAATGGTCCATAATTAGGTGGAGATGTAATTAATTGGAGGTAGACATTTGAAGAATCAGGTTCATGCATGAGTGAATGTGAACACAAAACAAAACAAGCACACTCCTTTATTTTATTTTACTGGGTCCTTCTTCCACCTCCTAGGTTCAGTGCATTGTTTTGACCATGATTTGAATGGCTGGACAACTCATTCTCCTCTCTTCCACTCCTTTTTTTTTTTTTTTGGTCTCTCTCCATCTTTGGCAATTCTCTCTTTCTTTCTTCCCTCTTCTTACCGTTCATTTGCTATTTTGCATTTTTTGTTGTTTTTCTCTTCTTTGTCAACTTCACATGTGCGCCTCTAGTCTAAAGGTAATCAATTTGTAAATAGTATACTCACTTCAGTACTATTCACAATAGGTAGATTTTTTCAAGGGAGAATCACAGTGAGAGTAGCTAAAGAGGGGGCCGGGGGAAGTAAAGCTTTATTTATATTCTCTCCATTAAAAAATATAAAATATTTTTAATTAAATTTTATTTCAATAAAATAATTATTTATTTTTAAATTTATCTTATTTATTTATATTTATCCTTATTAAATACCATATAATAAATATAAAGTCATTATTAATAAGGATACTTTTAAAAAAGACAATGATTACATTTTAAGAGACTAAAAATACCTTACATTTTTTAACATCTAACTTCTCAAAAAATACCTTATATTTTTAAACCAAAAGAGTATATAATTAAATATTTATTGATTCATTTATATATAGATAAATCTTTAGTTGTATAAGGTTCTTATTGCTTTTTTCCTCCTTTGAGGGCCCTTAGCTTATTGTCATTCTTTCTCTTTTTTAAATCTTATTTATAAGGCATATTATTTATTTATTTTATCATAAGTCTGCCTTTTCATCTTGTTAAATGTCAGTAAGAGAAAATATGTTATTAAAATATAGTCTCTTTGATCTTATTTATAAGTCATTTTTGTTATATTTTGCCAGAACCAATGAAACTTTAAATCTTGTTAATTTTGTTTAAAAATTTAACAAGTTTTGAACTTCACCCTATCAAATATATTTTTTTGACCCTATTTATAAGTCACTTCTAACATGTTTTGTTAAAATTTTAAAAAAAAAAATTAATTATTTAGTCTTTGTAATTTTAACCCAGTTGTAACTTAGTTCCTAAATTTTGACTTGTTATAATTTAGTCTTTAAAGTTTTAACTTAGTTGTAAATTAGTTTTTGAACTCTACCTCTTGTAATTTAGTCCATGAATATTTAATCTCTTAAATATTGATCCCTATATTTTAAAAAATAAAATTATAAAGATTAAAATATTTTAAAATTTATTACTATACCCTTTTAATATTTATAAATATTATAAACATTAAAAGTTTAAAATATTTTTAATCTTTATGATTTTATTTTTAAAATATAAAGATCAATATTTAAGAGGTTGAAACTTTAAGGACTAAATTGTAAGAGATAAAGTTCAAAGACTAATTTACAATTGAGTCAGAACTTCAATAATGAGTCAAAGTTTAAGAATTAAGTTACAACTAAATTAAAACTACAAGAACTAAATGATTAATTTTTTAAAAAATTAAAATTTATTAATTATGTCTAGAAATTTAGTAAGTTCTCAACTCTATTCCTATTAAATATACATACTTTAACTATATTTTTTTCTCTCCAACATTTAATTGAAGAACAAAAGAAAAATTTATGATGAAAATTTATTAATGTGACTTATAAATAGGGTAAAAAATTCTTTTCTTTTTGTCCTATAAATAGGACCCAAGAGAACACATACTTTAAAAATAAAATATTCCAACATTTAATAACCCTGTCATATTTAATAGGGGTAAAAGGATAAAGATAGGCACAAAAATCATGTGTTATGAACATGGATGAAAATGATATAAATTAATACAACAACGTATAATAAATTTTATCACAAAGTATTATATATGTTATGAATTATGTGATATATTTTCCAGACATAACATACAATATTGAGAAAAATACGTCTAATTTAAAAATATATCTCAAATATATATATAGAGAGAGAGAGGGGGGGAGAGAGAGAGATGCAATGGTCAATCTTATTTATTTATTTGGCAAAATTGTGTCATTTTATGAATGTTAAAGAGAATTAGATTAGTTCAATGTTATGGGAAAACTAGGGGAGAAGAATTGAAGAAAAAATAAGCTAAGAATTGGTTAACAAAACCTTGAATTGATATGCAAAACTGGTAAAATGGGTAGGGGTTGGCTGGTCAAACTAGTCAAACTTATAAAGTATGATGTTATTTTTTTAATAAAAAAAATTAATCCATATTTCTAAGGTATGTTTTATGCATATAATTATATCTATATCTAATAAACATTTGAAAAGGAAGAATAACAAACAAATTGGCAAAAAATGTATATTTAAATTATAAATTATCAAATAAGTATATCTATTTTAGATGAAAACTATATATGGAGTATGGATTGAAATTGTTTTTTTTTTTTAACGATATCACGCTTTTCTTTATATTTAAATATTCACTTTCTTGATTATGCAGGTGATTATCTTTTTATATTATATATTAGTTAAAATATTTACTTATGATTAATTAAATTATGATCCGACCATTGGATTATAAACTGGACTCTCAACCAATTCCATGAACGTTTCAATTTCTTCGAACATTGAATTTCTGGTGAACAAACATTTAGAATAGGCAGAGTTTTATAGCATTGAATCTGTCGACTTTCAATCAATCCAAATCCCATATTAGTGTGTCCTTTATATACACACACACATTATAATTATGTCAATTTAGCTTATAACCCAAAAGCAACGTGAAAGTTCTTTTATTTGATAAACAATTCGATGAAGGATGCCAAATCCAAACAAAACTCTGCATATTCTTCATCATCCATCATCTGCAGTGAAGAAAGGAGGAGGCAACCATAGTTATTTATTTATTATTTATTTCTTAATTTTTTTAAATGAAATAAAGTTGCTTTTTCTCGTGAAAGTCGTGTAAGCAAGTCAATTTCAAAAAAACAACTCTGTCGTCAATTTTAGTAATTCTCAAATTGTGTTATTGGCACACAGCATCAATCATCTTACCAACTAGACAGATTTTTTCCCATCCTTATGTCGACCACGCTATGATTATGTTTATTATTAATTAAAGCCACACACGGTGAAAATTACCATAAGTTAATTAATGACTACACATTAATTTCCCCAATCTTACTTGTCTTCTAGCCACCTTGTTTTGAATTCTATTCCGTCTAATAATATCTTTTATTAGCAAAATAATCTACATTTAATTAAACTTAAACCACAAGCAATTTCCTACCAATACGCTTTGAATAAGGGCTGCTTCTAAGTCTAAATATAATAAGTTGACTATCTAGTATCTACTATAATGGCTAAATCAAATAAATAAATGATTTTTAGCATGCTTGAATAATTCTCTCGACTTTTAAAATTTGATAATGAATAATAGAAAACTAGTATATTGTAACTTAAAATTTTATACAAATAATTAATCAAAATCGGATTATTGTTGGTCCCTGAATTTTAGCGCGTTGTCATGTTGTCTCTATACTTTTTTTGTTACTCCTAATCCTTTAAGTTTCATGTGTTTATAATGTTAATTTTGTTGCTGTGCTGCTAAACTTATGATGAGTAGGACACTGCTATGAGCAAAATGATCACTAACTTTTTTACTTGTTTGCTGATTTAATGTGTAACTTCTTTTTCTTTCTTTTTTTTATATATCTGAATATAGCACATTTTTCTTGCCTTCTACTCATTTTCAATAAACTCATTATAATTTTGACAAGCTAGTACAATAAGTAATCGATACACGTTTGCCACTATTAAGTCATGTTATGATCATATTTAAAAAACATGGAGACTAACGTTATAGATTGATAAAATATTAAAATTTAAGGGATTGGAGTGACATAATAAATATGGAGATTAATACAAGAATATGCTAAAAATATATGGAACATCAATTATATTTTATCTAATATTTTTTATACTTGTTAGCTAATATTACCCTATTTCACAAACAAAAACGTGATAAACTAGGGACTTATTCACTGATAAATTAAATTTTACTATGATTGTTTTCACAACAAATGAAATTATTTTTTAGATGACTATCTATTATGTCATATTTGAATATTACAGGTCCAATTAATATATCACATAAATTATTGATAGAATTTAGAAGTTCCTCTTAAAAACAACAAACCAAACGTGACGCAATGAAATTAAAAAACAATTCACGTTCACATTTTAACAAAAACGGTGTTGATTAGGGGGCGGTACAACAATTAAGAACTAACAATACTCGTAATTAATAGATTATTATTATTATTATTACTACATCAATGTAACGTGGAAAATGTTTGAAATAGTATGCGTGACAAGGAAGAAAGAAGGGCCCACCCACATCCCCCTACAGCTAAACTCCATACGAATCAATAAAAAAAGAAAAAAGAAAAATAAAAACAAAGACTTGGACAATTCAAGTTGGCTTCGGGTCAACATGAAACTTCTACTACATCCAATAAAATGTAGTTAGTTTTATTTTATTCATCCATTGCTCTCTCTCTCTCTCTCTCTCTCTTGTTTCTGAAAAAAGTCACATTTCTTGCCTCCATGTTGAATCCACCAGTTGCCACTATTTGATTTTACCGCTTTTGAAATGTGTGCTTGACTTTGAATTTCTTCCCCAAGAATTCACCGACCTATCCCATCCAAACACCTCAAAAGTATATTCTCTTTTATATCATGCCCCAGACAAACTGACACCAAACCCTAATTTCCCTTTAACATAATTGCCTCAATGATCCATCCATCGACACGGTCTTCTTAATTCTTATCCTCATCTCTCCCCCTCTCTCTCTAATTAATTATATTGCTCGCTCAGTCGCTCGTGCCCCGCTCTCTAAGCAAGTGGGGCTCAACTTGTCACTTTCTTCCTCACTTTCCGCCAAGTTTCCTTGTCCAACTTGAGCTTCTGATTTCTACTAGGAGAGTAGGACCTCTATATAAACATTTCATGCTTAGTTTAATCAGAGGTTCAGGATTTTTAAGGCTTTTATCTAGATATATAGAGCTGAAGGGAGATTTTTTTTTTTCTCAAGGGGTTTCAGTTCTCATAGCTTCTTTTAGATTAGATTTGGATTTGGAAGCTGCTATGGATTGTTCATCTTGGGTCAACACGTCCTTGGATCTGAACATTAGACCTCATCATCACATGCTTCATGAAGAAGTTCCAGTAAGTAAAACAAATTCTTCATACCTTTCTTGCGTGAATGCCCAGAAACTGCTCTGCAAAATGCTTAGATGAAAGTTGTTTGATGATTTTGTGTGCTGAAGTTCCTAGATGTGTCTGTTGTTTCAGAAAAAGGAGGTGGAAAGCAAATTTTTCTCAACTGGGAAGAAATCTTCTGTAAAAGGAGAGGTTAGTTGGTCAATTCTTTTGAAAACTTTTCAGACTTTCTGGCCCTAAAAAATGGATTCACCAACAAAGTTCCTTCATCTACAACCTCAACAATTAAGAACTTGATGAAATGAAATGTTACTTTGAGTCTTCTGATTAAATCTGTTTTCTTTCTGACACATGCAGTCATTTCAGACAAGTGGTGCGTTGGAGGATGAACTGAAGAGGGTGAGTGCAGAGAACAAGAAGTTGACAGAAATGCTCACAGAGATGTGTGAGAATTACAATTCTCTTAGAAGACACTTGGCGGAATACATGAGAAACAATCCTCAAAAGGATCTTCACAACACCATCCCTTCAAAGAAAAGGAAGCCTGACAGCAGCAGCAACAACAACAACACTAATAGTAATCCCGTGGTAATTAATGGCACCTCTGAAAGCTGCTCAACTGATGAAGAATCATGCAAGAAACCAAAGGAAGGCTCCAACAAAGCAAAAGTTTCCAAAGCTTATGTCAGGACTGAATCATCTGATACTAGCCTGGTAAGACTCTTATGATTGATGGAGCATATCAGCAGGATCTGTTTAAGGATTTTTCATAAACTTATATAATCGCTTGATCGCTTGATAAGGTGTAATTATCTGACAGGAAATCTCTTTTCTTTTTGTGTTGTGTCTTTAGATTGTGAAGGATGGATATCAATGGAGGAAATATGGGCAAAAGGTGACCAGGGATAACCCTTCTCCAAGAGCATACTTCAAATGCTCTTTTGCTCCAAGCTGTCCTGTCAAAAAGAAGGTAAATTAAACTTCACTAATTCCTGTGAATATGTGTGTGTTCACTATGTCATGTTCTTACAGAGAAATAGGCACACTACATCTATAGCAAGGACCTGAATGAACACTGAAAAGCTAATTTTCCTGTTCTCTTGTTTGAACTATTCAGGTGCAAAGAAGTGTGGAAGACCAATCTATTCTGGTTGCAACATATCTAGGTGAGCACAATCATCCTCATCCTTCTCAGATGGACACCACAACATCAGGATCTGGCCGTTTTGTGAACCAAGCTTCAGCTTCCGTACCATGTTCATCAGCATCTCCGACCTCTTCCTCTGCACCGGCAACAATTACCTTTGACTTGACAAAAGCCAAATCCAGCATCAACAACATGAATACCACTACCACCTCCACCAAGAACCCTCAATCGAAAGCTGATTCGCCGGAAGTCCCTCAGGTTTTGGTGGAACAGATGGCCTCTTCCTTAACTAAAGATCCCAATTTCAGAGCAGCACTTGTTGCTGCCATTTCGGGAAGAATGTCCCACATGAATTAAAGACCAGTGGAATTCCAAAGTTGCTTACTTCAACTGGACCATTCTTTAATCATGGGGATCTCTTTGTTGTAAATACAGACAAAGGAAGACTGGGACATGTTCCTATGTTTGATCCTTAATGCGGGGAAAAAGAGGGAGCTGATCAAGCTCACAAGAAAAGCCCAAATCAGTCACACAGATCTTGCAAAAGTCTGTCAATGTGACTGGAACTTTCTGTCTAGCAGTCTCATCGTCTCGGAATCCACTTCTGCTACTTTGTAATCTGCCTTGTTCCATGTAGTCTTCTTTTCATTACATAAATGATTAGAATAGTGATGCAAATATACAGCTGTTTCACACTAAAGCTCAGCCTTAGATTTTTCAGAAAAATAGAACTACCAATATTTCAATATCATATATAAAATTAAATTTATATAGAAAGCTGTATTATCTTTGTAATTGCTGGTCAAAAATGTATTTTCTTTGTGATTTAACTAAGAGTTGATGCAAAGCCGAAGGCCCTATAGTCCGGTTATATAATATAATTCTAAAATGTTGTACATATATGAAAAGAAATCAGACTATGATGGGAAAACTACGTAATCCATGGTATGGAATTTCTTTCTAGAAAGACATTTTTAGCAGTTGATGTTATAAGTTTTGAAGTTTAATTTACTTGCCATAGCAACGCTACATAAACTCATATGGAAAAGAACATGTTGAAATGACCTGCTTTTTTAATGATAATCATTGCAGAGTTACCGAATTTACTTATAAACACTAGTACCGAAATATGTAATTATTTATTTAATTAAGGGGACCTTAGATCTTAAAATGGGTAATTTGTAAACGAGTTAGAATCGTTAGTAATTAAAGTTGGTGTAGCAATTATTTATGCCACTAGCATAATCCAAGTTAGAATGGCTCACTTGTGATCTTGAATGATTTCTAATCGAAATTGTTTCTGGAGTTATCTGGATTTGATTTGCATTTTTTTAGGTTTCATTCATTAAAAAAAGAAAAAGAAAAAGAAAAGGCTCAAGTGTGATCTTGAAACATCAAGGTTAGAGAGAGTGAGTTTTGGTTTAGTCTTGCAATACTAGACCCTTAATCTGATATATGATCCAATTTCTTCTGGACTATCATAATATCACGTCAATCAAATTGATCAATAATACTAAGATCAGATCCAATATAGCA
Source organism: Prosopis cineraria (assembly GCF_029017545.1). Taxonomy (NCBI): domain Eukaryota; kingdom Viridiplantae; phylum Streptophyta; class Magnoliopsida; order Fabales; family Fabaceae; genus Prosopis; species Prosopis cineraria. The sequence goes on from NW_026555343.1 coordinate 34,781,860, forward strand.
TCTCTAATTTCTTGATATTAGGTGGTGGGTTGGGTTGACAGTATCAAGCAACACAATCTACAAGCATTCAAGCAATACTGCAGAAGAATCAGGCAATGTTCCTCAAAGACCAATCAAAGGGTAGGTGCTGCTGCACTTAGTTGACTTTAAGACAACTTGTACTCAACCTGAAAATAGAGTATGGGTCTGGGAATAAAATAGGAACAAAAAAATAATGCGTCTTCTCAAGTTCTTTTAAAAAATTCCACTTTAGATTTGTCCAACTAGACATAGGGAACTGTTCATGATCACGAGATAATGAAAGAACAGGGTAGGCAATGCAGAAGTGACATAATAGTGATTATTGATTGGTTTGTGGGCTGTGGTCATTTCAGTAATTTCTGTTGATGGGATCTTCAATTGGTTATTTGTATGGCTTTATACTCTCCAGAGCTTTTACCATTTCCAAAGTTGAACCCACTGTGAGGTGGAGCTCAATTTATCCACAGATAGTTCTCGAGTTGGTTTATACACTCATTGAATCTGATCTAAAGCTAACTGATAAGATGATCACTTGACAGCTCAGTCACTTGCGAGAAATTATATATGACTATGTTGGCCTCTGCTTTGGGAATTTTGACTGGTAGCTATGGGGGGGTATTGGAACAGGCTCTTTACAGGCCTATGGTTTATGAGGTTACAAACAAGTGTCAAACACGATTCAAATTCTTCTATTACCTGCATTGAACCCCTCATGTAAGTTAGAAACATTCATTTTATCCACTCTCGTGCAAGTTGGGTTGAGAAATTAGTCTTATTTAACCAAGACTTTTTATTTTCTAATTTTAAATAATTCATTTGTGGGTCATGGTCTCATGGAGCAGGTTTGCATAAATTTTTCTTAACCTTCTCATTGTTAGGTAGCAGAAAAGTTTGAAAAGCGAGGGTTAAGGTTGATTCCCTCCAGCAATAGCTTTCCATCCAGAAACAATGGACAAAGGAACAAAGATTGCGTTGTGGACACACACGAGATTAGAAAAATGAATGAAAGGATTCACAGATCTGATTCTCTCATCATTTAAGTCTGAAACAGGTATATCTTTTTAGGGGGGCGGGCAGCCCTCTGGGAAAAGGGAAAGGGAAAAGAAAATAAATGCATAATATGAGACCTAAATCACGGACTGATTCACACCTCTAGGACAGGAAAAATCTTTGAACTTAATACCTAATTAGGATTTAATTTCTTAATACCTAATTAGAATTTAATTTTCTTCCATATATTCTTTTCTCTGAATTAGGCACTAAACCTTTTATTATTATAAGTAAGTTTGAACTTGTAACCTCTTACTTATAGTAAAAGCTTTAATATCACTAGGTTACGTGATCATTGCTGTTCAATGTATTCTCATTACTCATGACTATAGACCAATTTCATCCGTCAACTCACTTTTTCTTGTCTCAAGGTGTAGTGTTCACCCTGCTACTTTGACTCAAGGTGTAGGTTTTGGTTTTCTCACACCATTTTGTAGCTACAAGTCATCTTCTTTGCCCTCCTCTTCCTCACCTCACTTGGCTGTGAAGGTCATGGTTTTGGGTATTCTTAAATCTTACCACACTTTGTAGTTAAGGTCTTGGCTCAGAATCACTTAAATGGAAGCATATTCACCTTACACATATGACCTACATCCTCAGTTATGGCTTGCAGCTTGAGCTCACTAGATATGATCAGGGAAGGGTTTCTAGTATGAGTACCTTTCGTCTCATTTATTTGTATTACAATATATCATTGATTGAGATTTATTCTGTATTGATTTGTATGTATATATATATATATATCCTTGTGTTCATTAAAAAATATTTATGTATTTATTAGGCTTTATTTGATATTATTAGGTTAGACTATTTCTCGTGTATATATTTTGTAAGTTGATTAGTTCCATAGGCCTTGCATTTTTTTCCAATTCTCTTTGACTTCTTTCGTGATATCGAAGGCATAGCATTTTTTTTTCCTCTTTGCTGTTAACATCATGTCTCAGATCTATACCTCCACTATCCTCTGCCTTCACCACGCATCCAACCATCGTTCTTGCCATCACTTGATCTGAAAACAGTATGTGAATAATTCTAAACAGATTTTTGGGGATATGTAAAAAAAAAAAAAAAGGGCCAGTTTGTTTATGCTTTTTTCATGAAAAATCACTTTTTTTTTTAAAAAAAATAATTTTTGTGGAGTTTTACAGTATTTGGTTAATCTTTTGAAAATAATTAGAATTTTAAAAAATAATTTTTTTAAAAAAAAAAAACTACTTTGAGTAATTTTTGAAGATAATCGGATAAGAGATGAGAGAACACTAGACTATTATAAGCCACAGTGATATTTTCATATGATTATGTGAAGTATGCCAATCATATAATTTAATCTAGTATATATTTCATGTAAAATCATACAATCAATAATCAAAGAAGCATAACATGGCAATTAGTTTACCAAACAAAGAAATGAAGATGGTGGTGAATGAAACCTACAAACATACTATTAAAGACACTTCAACAACTGGGCCTAGCATTTTAATTGTCTTGCCACCCTGGGCTTGAAGGCACTGGAATTTCGTACATTGAAAGGACTGTGAAAGGAAGAAGCAAAATATTGCGTGGGGCATTAGAGGTTGAAGAATTTACCCCAAATTAAATAGGTTATGATAGAAATAATAGAGTGGTCCAGAGCCTTTGAGGCACAAAAAATAAACTATTTCAAACCTAGTACACAAATTCATCACTACAAACTGTCTCATATATTGTAGTTTAACTTTTCACCACTCTTGCTAGCCATGACTCCGAAAAGAGTCATTGACATGTCCAATTGTGCACCAACATTGATTTATCCATGCCATAGTCATCATATGTTTTGTGCATGAAAGTTTTCTGCACAACAAACCATAGCAACACGTTTCTTTAATGAAAAAAGCTAGCAAAACTTTTCATATATTCTCCCTTCACAACGTTTCTCTCCATATTTGATATTAGCCACATTTTAAAAAGTTTTTTTTGTCCTTTATATAAGTTATTTTGCCTAATTTCTTATAACCTTTTACGTACAACTCGAAAACTATCCTCCAGAAAATTCTGAAAAAAAATGCATTATTTCAATTATCAAAAAACTCTTTCCGCATTTCAAATAACTCTTTTAAATTTAGGGGCAAATTTAAAAGTGATTTGTTTTTAAGACAATTTTGTTATTTTGGCTAACTCACCTTAGTTTTGATGAGTTAATTAAAAATGACTTATAAAAAAGATTAGAGAAAGTATTTGAGACAAACATAAAAATAAAAAAGCATTGAAGAACATTTTTGTCTTTCAAATATTTACTCAAAATTTTTGGTATCTTAAATTTATATGTGGTGTAATTTTTTACTTTAACATTTTAAAATAGTACATTTGTACCTATCATTAAATGAAGTTAACTTTGATTGTTAGTTAATCCATAAAATTATAAAAAAAATACTTCAAACAAAAATTACTAAATGTTGACTAAGTTCCTAAAATAGTGTAACAACTTATAAGTTTTCTTCCAAAATTTATAATTTCTCCTTCAAAAATTTACAGCAAGTGCAAAATACATGTCTGTTATTCTAATTTAGGAGATTTAATTAATATTATTTTTTTATAAGGTACTTAAATGTAATTTTTTGAGTTCTTTTATTTAATTTTTGAGGTTTTTTTTAGTAATTTTTAGCTAACAAATGGTCAAAGTTAACTATTTTAACAACAGAATATTCAATGCATTTTTTTAAATATTAAAGAGAAAAATTGTATCCTATATAAATTTAGGATATCATAAACACTCTTCTTAAATGAATAGTTATGAGGCGAAAATATTCTATTAACTCAATAAATAAAAAGAAGTCATTATACCCTTTTGTTATGCACACGACTGTACTCCTTTTCTTTTACTTGTTCTTGTACTCGTCTTAGAATGTGTACTGAGACTTCTACTATCTTCAGCAACGTAGTACTTTCTTTTTGACACAAACTAATACTTCAACAGTTTCCACACATCACACTCAGGCGCATTCAGTACGGCATTTAGGTAAAGTTACATGTGGTGTGAAAAGAATTTTTGATTATGCATATCATCAAGGCAATGACTTGACTTCTAAGGGATTCTCTGCTGACATGTGCATTTTGATGATATTCAAGAAAGTTATAGAATATATTCCGAGAAAACGAAGTTGTTAAAACCGGTTGAATTGCAATAAGCAGAATCAAGATGTAGATCTTTTTAAAACATAGCCTACTACTAATACTGCAGAGAATCAAAACTCAGCGCTTAATCAGAATGCTGAAGTTGCCATACGCAGTATGAACTTTGCTTAGATGGTGTTTCAAAGACAGTTATGTAATCTTAATTATTATCACCAATCACCATATCTGGAGGTCTTTCTTTACTCACTTCCTATGTGTATAGCAATTAATTTTAACTAAACTGAGTCGAAATTATTTTCCTTTTCATTCTCCCGAAACTTTCCTTTCTTTTCCAAACAAGTCACGTAACTTTCAATTTCAATCTTCATTCCTCCAGCAATAATAATGATTCCCTCCATTTCCACTCATTCTCTAATTAAACAATGTTTTAGTGTTCACTGAAGTACCAGCACTCTTTTTTTTTTTTTTCCAAGTATGCTTCATTCTTGATTAATTAGATCCTCAACTTCATAATTCCAGCTCAAGATTAGATGTTCACAGTAATGCCAAGAAGATCTGACATGGCCACGCGAGAGAAGGATCCAAGCACAAGGGTTGTTCAATTTAACAAGAATGATAATTAGATTCTAAAATATTGAACGAAGTTAGATTTTTAACAAAATTTTTAAAAATTGAGTCAAAAATATCAATTTAAAGAATTACAAATTTTAGAGTTTCAATTTTAAATATTTAAGCTTTAAATGTAACTAGAATTTGTGTTTGTATCTATGTGGATATTTTCAATTCATTTTTTTTTAAATTTCTCAATGATGTAATTGTTATTAATTTAATATTTTGAGATCTAACTGTTGTTTTTTCTTAAATTTATTTCCTTTCGTTTGCATCAATGACTTCTTACCTTCCTATTCCTCGATGTGTTATCTCCATCTCTTTAGTTTACTGTCCATTTCATTGGAATATCATGCTTAACTTTAACGTTGAAGTCTTGAAGAGGTCTGAGAGTTGAATATGTTTTCCCACTTCTAATTGATTTTCATGTTTCGTTGAATCATTTCAAGTTGCCATAGTTGTGAAGCTGTGCATTGTAACTTTATGAATCATGACTGACATACTTAGAAAGCAGAAACTTTTACAGTCCTATGAAAACATGATGAGCCAACCCAGAACTTCAACCTACAAATCCAATCTTCCATGAACATTTTGGGACTGTTTGGATTGTTCATATTTAAACAGAATCATAATAACAGACTCTGCAACTTGCAAGAGTTATATAATTCAATCCTGCACTGAAATATGGTGGAATTGGTTTCGGTAAGTGGGGTGAAAATTGTCGGACTTCAACTGCATTGGCCTATTATTGTGCATGGTCCTCTTCTCGGCCTATTTACTTGCTCAAGTTCTCATTTTAGTCAATATACACTACGTCTTCCATGATCTTGAACAATGTGAGACTTCACCTTTTTGCACACATGCTAAAGCTACAACACTTTGGACATAATTGAAATAAACAGGCATAAGAGAGTAGCAAATTTGCAGAAACATCAAAAGCAGTTTATCAGAAACAGCACCATGGAAACTCACCAAATACGCAAGTTTATTATCAATAATCATGTTTATCAGAATAGAAATGTCATCTAAACAGAGAAGAGAGGGGAAAAAAATGTCAAAGGAGTGGCTTGGCACGAGTGGATGGATCTTCCTTAGACTCCACTAGAATCATAAACACGTATCCTAAAAGCCAGAGGAGAATATATTGAAATGGAACCCAAGAGAGACATGCAAGAAGGCTCAAAATGCTGCCAACATATTGAGGATCTTTGATGACACCAAATGGGAATTCTGTTACCCAGGGAATGTCTTTACCAAAGCGAACACCATAGTATGTTCCAGCCTCACCAAGCAGCCGATAAACCCTGTGATTTGACAAGTTCACCATTTTTATACACAATCATAGAACAGAAGCAACAGCTCCAGGAACATTACGTTACATCCCTAGTAAAGCACATGAAGTAACTCAGCAAATCAAGACCTCAGAGAAAAAGATGGAAGCAAAGGATTGAATAATACATGAGACAGTACATCATTCTATCTGAATAATGATATTCCCACTTAGCTTCTTTATAAATCACACACAGGTACTTTTTTGGGTGTTTTGGAATCTGGAATGTGCTTGGTTTACAGCCAAATAATTGATTTTTTTTTTTTAAAAAAAATAGGTGAGTCAGGTCCGGAAGCTTTCTAGGATTAAGGCATACCTTTAAGCTTAGAACATTTATAGGGATACTTATAGTTACAAATCGCCTACCAAAAAGATCTCATATTGGCAGTTGAATTTGATCCCAGACTTTGTAGGTTATGGGCCAAATCCTTACCAAGTATCAACTAAACCAACCTTTGTTTAATTTTAAGCCCCTAGTATTCTACACTCAGGAACACAGAATTTGGACGTGTCAACATCATAGCATGTGATTCTCTTTGGAAAGTTTCAACTCCAGGTCTTGCATTATTTAGTTACTCATTGATTCAATTTCGATATCATATTCACAAAAATAGATTATGGTAGTAGCATGATTCAAAGCAGGAAATCACCTGAGGAAATATCAACTTTGTATGGAATCAGAGTCAAGTTTTCAACATCTACCAGGGCTTATGATAAATTACACAATCATAACCAGTCCATTATCATCGTCAGACTGCTTCAAAAGGTTCCTTCAAACAATCATAATCTTCTAGTATAGTTCACACCTTTTTATTACTTATTTATTTGACAAGAGCAAGTTCATACTTTAATGTGAGATCAAACAAAGTAACCAGTGCAGTTTGGGACACTACGAACATGTCAAAAATACCAGTCCTTCACAACTACTTTACTGCTAATGGATGATCCCTCAGTACCGGGAATCTCAGGGGTTCCATCCACATTTCGAAGCCAATATAGGTCTTGAAAAAATCATTAAAAGAATTCAATCCATCAATGCTTAAACCTTTTCAGTTGATAGGGCTCAGATTATTGGGTTTGAAACTATGAAAGTATTATTGCTGCCTAAACTCGGTCAAAGAACAATGCCAGTAATTTGTTTTGCTAATACTGTTTTTTCTTAATCAATCTAATGCATAGCCATCAAGCCCATATGTGACACTCAATTCTGAAAGTAGATACTGGCAATATCAGAATCTCATACACCCAATTAAGTGAAGTTAACTGCATACCATAGACCTAACACTTCCTATACAGGAACCCAACGAAGGTACGATAGCTGCTCTTTTGCCATAAACACAGTTGGCTAAAGCAAATGAATTCATTATATTGTGTAAAACATGTTTTCTTTCTGCTGAGGAACAAACATGAAGGTAGAGCTCACAACCAGAAATCCCTTTAATACATCTCAACTACAAAATAGCAGCGAACTTATTTCATTTCAACTCTTAAAAAACATTTTCTTTCAACTCTTCAGGGATATTATAATACGCTCCTCAATCCCTGTACTGTTTATATTATTCGTGCTTTTCACGAGAGAGCTCATTTTGCGTCAAAAATCACTACCATTACTACTTCTACAACAAGAAGACGATGCAAAAACCAAGCCTTGAAAGTTGAAACTCCCCTCACATCCACTAAACAACACTACTTACAAAGTTCAGTCTCATGGCAACAAATCCACAAATGCCATTATCAGATCTAGAGCACCATTCAGCAAAACCCGGTACAGTCCAATCAATGTTTAACAACCTCCAAAATAAGCAAAAAAGTAAGCAAACATACGCAAGCACGCAGGCATAGAGAAAGAAGAAAGAGTGGACTAACTTGAAGTTGAGGAACTGGCCAAACGCAAAAAGTGGCCAGAAATAGAGAGGAGGAGGCCAATGGAAGGAAGAAACAGAGAAGAGGGAGATGAACTGAACCAACTTGAAGAAATGAGCTAAATGGGCCATCACTTTAGATGGGTCTTGCCCTTTACCACAAAGGTCGACCCACGACTGAGGCCAAGTCCACAGCCAGAAGTAGAACGGAAACGGTGAGAGTATTCCAATAGCCGCCGCAATACCCATTGACCTTTCACTCTGCCTTCCGCTTCACTTGCCCGGAAAGTTTGAGCTCAGCTTTCGGCTCAACGAGATCCTCCTTTTCCGGATTCTAGCGTTCCTTCGAGACAGAGAGAGAGAGCACGTAAACGGGGCGACCATAGTCTATGCTTAAATCACCTCAATCGGGGGCCCATATCTAAGCCCAATAACTTTATGTAACTCTGGCCATGAGCCCAAATTCACATTTCTGGAGATGGCAATATGGGTAGTTGGCTCTCATCTTTTTTTGTACGTATATTTTTTTTTTTACCAGCGTCTTTTTTTTGTAGGTATTGAAAACAAGTAATTGAACTGGTTGAGGTGATTGAACTGGCCTCTTTAATTTTTTTACATTTTCTTTATATAGCATCATTATATGAGGAAAAAAGAGAGTGCAAGAAATTACAATAATTTAAAGTGACATAAATGCGGGATAAGACATAATATTAAATGAATTAGGCATGATATATTTGTATTAGATAATGTATAAATGACATCCAAAGAATTTCTCTAATTTCATCTCATATGTTGCTAACTCATATGACACATCAATTAATGTTAGCCACGCCTACCTTTTTTAAGGAGCGGTGTAAAAGAATTTGAAATACAAGGACTAATTTTTAAACTAAGTAAAAGTATGGAGACTAAAATTCACATATAAATACAAGGACTGATTTTAAAATCAAGTAAAAGTATAGAGATTAATTTCAAAATCAAATTATCCACAAATTTTCCATATAAAAAATAAGATTCGAATTCACATATTTTAACAATTTCATGAGCCATATTTATCACATGAATCATATAAACTCTGGATGAATTATTTAACTCCAGTTACATAAAACACACAATACCAAGAGCTTAGCGCAGACCTCTAAAAAGAGTTAAGACTCTTCGAGCAATGTGGGGTTTATATCTTTTTGAAATATTCACGCATTTAAAATAAATAAGATTTTGAACCTTCTCAATTACAAAAAAAATTACATTGAGATAATTACCTATATTTAAATTTCACAATGCTCAAATTTGGATCAATTGATAGTACTAAATACCATATAGTTGGTAACAAATATTAATATATTTGTTACAAGCATACAGATTTTGTTGAAAACTTGATACACTTTTTGCGGTGGGTATGTTGGAAAGATTTCAAAGTGATAAAAATTTATGAAAAGAGGTTTTGAGGTACCTTCAAAGTGCTAAAGGATAATAAAATGTTTACTTATAGAAGGACAAATAACTTGAGAATTGTTGATTTCTCGATTTTAGATTCAGCAAATTGACACGAAAAATTTTAACTTTCAAATACATTTATTATTGCATCAGGCAGGGGGAAAAAAACTCTTGAAAAAGTACAAAATAATCTTTAATAATTACATCTACTGCGGAATTTGAGTTTGTTGTCATTTTAAAGTAATAAACTCAGTCTTTGAACCTATTAGAATTTATTGGGGCAACACTAATTAAGTAGTGCCAAATAATCCTTAATAGTTATTTTTATTGTGGAATCTAATTTTAATCCTTAATCGTTTTAAGGCTGTGAATTTAGCTTTTATACCTATCAAGAGTTTATTGGTGATGTCATAACTACTAATTTCTTTATAAAAGAATATAAAAGTCAGCCTTCAATGAGGACCAATAACACTGAAATTTGATCCAACATCACCTGATATCATTTAATTATATATATATATATATATATATAAAAATATAAGAGTCGAAGCAAACAATTCCATATGAATATGCTCCTCCTCCTCCTCATTTTAAATATTTGGAAGAGAAAATCTCATAAATTTTTACTTAATCAAAGGCTCACTTTAACATACTTCTTATTTTTTAGGAACTTGTTTAAAAGTATAGCACAATAAAAAAAAAACACACAAAAGGAAAAGGAAATTGTTTTTAAGAGGGAGAGAGAGAGAGTGTGTAACGTATATAGTACAGTTTTGCTTTACTAACATTTTAGCTTATTGATAACAACAAAGGCAAACTATTTGTGGATGCTCGCTGTTCGCTTAATATAATAAACACTTTCGGGCTCTTTCTTATGAATGTATGCTAGTGTATCATAACTAATCAAAGCATAATTTTATTTAAAGATAATGAAACTTTTTATCTTTTAAATTTATCTCAATTATCAATTTGATACTTTAAATTTAATTTTTATCAATTTTAATCTCGTGTTTTTTTAATTGTCATGTTGATTCTTTTATTGTTGAAACACATTAATTTTATGTGTAAAGTACATTGATGACTTGATACACACATATATGTACCTAAATGAGAACATATTTATATGTAACTAAATGAAAATAAGTTAAGTTTCAAATTAGTTTACTTTTTATCAATCTAATCCCTTGTGCTACATTTTGTTCTTTAAAAAAACAAACATTTTGAGTATGTTTTTTTCTATTTAAATAATTACACTTTTTTTTATTAATTTACATGACTACTATTAATAATTTCTAATTTATGTTAGTAAATTTTAATAATTTTACATTTTCTTTAAATAATAAGAACCAAATCATAATTAAGGCAAACTTAAGGAAGTAAATTGCTAAAAATTAAATTTGAGAGATTAAATTAATAAAAAAGACAAATTTGAAAAACTGAAAGTTTTATTTAATATTCACAAACTAATTATATATATATATATATATATATCATGCTAAAATAAATAAAGAAGAAAACTATAAAACAAACAAGATTAGATAATCTGGCAGAAGAGAATTCTAAACTTGCGGGTCCGCTAATTTGAAGTGTATTTTTTTCATTACACCAATAGTTCATCCAAATAGCATACATTGCATCTGGATTCGTCAAGTAAACAGAAACCATTTGATTTGAGATACTCATAACTTTTTATTTCTTTTAATATTTGTATTTTGGGATGATAAAGACCATTATAATGATTTTAAGGTGTTTGGTAATTTGCTTTAGAAGAAATTGTTTAATCTTTGTCGGTATGCATGCCCACATAAATTTACTCAACACCTACTTTATTTTTATTCTTCGAGGGTACACTTGATATTGATCAAATTCATCTAATGCAATAATCATGTGAATACTTTAACATGAATGGTTAGTATAATGATTTGAGGTTAAGCAGCATTAATATCCATTCTTTTGAGGTGATGGACCACCTTGTTCATGTGATGCCAAACGCCAAAAATAAAAAGAAAAAGAGCCAACTTTCTTTAATCTCAACAAATAATTCCATGAGGTTTCATTAATGTGCTCAAAGAGAACCACAATTCAACACCTATCTCTAATTTGCAATGTTACTTTTATGAAGTGCTAGCACATTCCTGGAACATGCATCCCCCCTCTTTCAACTTCCTTCTTCTATCTTCTTATCAAACATTTTTTTTTGTGAATTGCGCATAGGCATCCTTCTCTATTAGAAGTAGTCCCATTCGAGGCACATGTGAGCACACAGAGAGATTCTCCATCATAGTCTATTGCAATTGACCAATGAATGCCCATGGTTTTGACAGGATCAGAGATTCTCTGTTAAGTGTGCGTGCGTGCGTTTTTGTGTGTGTGTGTGTGTGTGTGAGTGTGTTTTTTTTTTTTTTTTTGTGGGAGGATCAGAGTTAAAGTAGCTGTTCGAAGGAGAGACAGATAAACACAAATTAATTATGAATAATTAATAGATATCAAATAACTCTTAGGACAATGAATTACTACAATAATGTGTTCAAGATTTTCTCATATAAGAATCTACCATTCTAAGCATAGAATTGATCGTTTTATGTCAAGATCTTTATCATGTGAAATTTCACTGACATGCTAGCTAGTGAAAGATTCAACCATAGGAGCATGTTTAAATTAATTTCACGGGCAATTCCAAAGAACTAAATTAAATGCTTCTTTTGAATTTCTGAACTCAATCCTAAACCATAGGGACACATAAAACATGGAAATTTTACAATGTGAAGTGAACATTTGAAGGAATATGAACAAATTCCTATACATTCCCCTTCCACAGCGTGCCCCATATTAATTTATCATCATTCTTAGATTCATAAAAGACGGCATAATATAAAAAGATTTTTATCTCTTCTCTTTGTTTTGTTTTTTGTTTATATATATATATATTAGTCAACGGACACAGGAATATAGTCAGTGTAATTCAGTCACTGATATCAGAGATCAGAATATATCTATTTGCTATTTGCAGATGTGACCTGTCACCAATTAGTTACCATCGATGACACATACGATTATTAAATAAACGAGCAAAACACTGAAACAGAAAGAATAGAAGATTAATTGATAAGTTGGAAATCTAACTCAGGGCACAATGGGAAATAAAGACGGAAGAAATGGTACCAGGTAATTTGAATTGCTTTCATAGTCATTAGATTTGATTTTAAAAAAAAAAAGAAGAAGAAGAAGAAGTCGTCCCAGAAGGAAAAATGTAAATTCAAAGAGGCTATCCTAGAATCAAATCACGTCATCTGAATCTAATATTTAGCTGTACTTGATGACATACCATTTTATTTTGCTCAATTGATCCCCTCAATTCAAGAAATATGGAAAAGTTCTTACTTTCCTTGCAGAAGAAGAGCCAGATGTAAGAAAATGCGATCCCTTTTTCAGGACTTCATCTTTAGAAAGGGAAACTCTGCACCAAAAGCTTGGCAGAAAGCTCCTATGCAATCCTTCTCCCAATTAATGCAGTCACATCATCTCCCCTTTAATCTAGGGCACCAAAATCCTGCAAAAGATTTGGCATTAAAACCTCAAGATACGTGGCTTTGATGATTACAAGTCTCAGTTTATGACTTTATGTTCACTATTCACTCGAGTTTCCATGCGCCGAAGTCCTTGCAAACAAACAGGATGCAAACAAGCATCACTTAGAAAGATTGTAGAGAGAGAAACGAGCCATCTTACCAAAATTACAGAGCTTGATGATTTTCACGGTATAATGTGGCAACGTTTGATCCATAAAAAGCTTTATATTAAATTGGAAAATCAGATTTCCTACACCAGCGTCTCTGACTTTTCAAATAAGTTAATATGCGGGTATAATCACCACAACTTTCATCTGCATGGGGTTCTGTTTTCTGATGTCGAAAGATCTATTATTTTGTCTACGCACCATTTGTACGTACCATTTGTAGCAAGTATTCCCAATGATAGGTCTCAAATTGTCCAAAATTCTAGATTAAATTTTCCTTTCCTGAACGGGTAAGCTCTAGTACATTTGGACCACGATTTAGCAGATATAAAGAGCAGAGACCCTCCCAATTTAGGAACTCGACAAATCAGCTAATAAAATATGCGTCAGGGTGAAGCTACCAGGGGTGTACCCAGCCATCTAACACTTGTTTTTAATAAAATTTGGCATCATTCTTTAAAACATAAACAAACGAAAGAATAGTACAGGAACAATTGAAAAAAGCATCTAAATGTGTGCATATGATGATGGCTATTAACACCTCCTTGACCTTCACAGTTGCATCCCACATGTTCACCGAAAACGTGGTGAAAGGCTTTATTTTCATCCAACCTCCCCCAATAATTGGTGAAAGGAGACTTAATATGATAAGGGGTTTGTTTCTCTAAGGCTGAGACCACTGGTTTTCAAGCAGCTGGGAGCATCAAACACTTTTGCCATCATGATTCTAAATAACAGTAAGTGACCCACAACCTTCTTGCAACAACTGATAGAGAAATTTTAACCAAAGAGGAACACAGAAACGGAATATCGGTTAGCTAGAGTTTGAATAACGTGTGAGAATTTCTAGATTCAAACCACATGCCGAAAACTAATAGTCTTCTGGACTGACAAGATTTACCTTCTAAAAAAAAACTTTAACAAATGTTTCTCTCATGTCGAATCTTTAAGAAATTTCTAGACTTCAGCTTTTAGATAGTGATAACTACATTTATCAGGAAGGAACAACAATTAATGCACATTTAGGCCACTTTACTGCAGATAAACATTACCTTAAACTGCTTCAGCTGTCACTGTTGCTCTCATTATAAAGTTATCGTTATCCCCTTGTGGACATTACACAATATGAATAAGAAGACCGTGTGCCTCGAACTTCTTTGTTACTACTCCCTTAACCTGTGTCATATAATGTTGGACTAAATACCTTATAATGTCAACACTAATTGAAATAATATCTAGTCTATCATCTTTTGAAAAAAGTATGTAGGTTCTACAGATCATCTTTTGGATATGGACATGAAGTATTGGATCACGCACATATACAAGAGAAGATTTGAGCATGATGTAATGCGTGATAGAAACAAGAGAGTGGAAGTTTATATTACTTTTATTTCTCTTTTTTTTTCACAAAAAGAAAAAGGTCTACTGAAATTTGGGGAGTCGCCACGTCAGCAGTCACAGGGCTTCAGATGTGTGTGTGTACATATAGAGAGAGAGACAGACAGATAGATAAGAGGTGAAAATTGAAGCTTGCAGAGCTAGCTCAACCCAGAAGAGGCCAGGAGTTTCTTAATCTTCTTTCCTCTTGCTTGCTGATATTAATCTACCATGTCTCTGAAGATTACAGCAGATAGCTGGCAAGAAAAAAACCCATTGGAGACGATGGCTCCGTTGGTAGTGATCAGAGAATATGAAGAGGACAGACATAAGCTGGAAGTAGAAAAAATGGAGAAGCTTTGTGAGGTCGGTCAAGGAGAAAATATGTCTCTGGTCACTGACCTCATGGGTGATCCCATATGCCGCATCCGTCATCTTCCCATCCATATCATGCTGGTAACTATTAATTCTACGTCAGCCAATATTCTATTTGAGACTTTCTGCTAAATTCTGCAACATATGATCATACAACCTGGTGTGTTGCTGGAATTTCTTAATCGTTACAATAGTTTCTCATTTCATAGTTTTGAATTGAAACCATTGTTCCAATGCTTGAATAAGACATTATATGAAGAACTGTTTGGTTTTGGGTTGATTTGATATTTGTTCCAACCAGGTTGCTGAATATGGCGAAGGAGGAGAAGTCGCTGGGGTGATCAGAGGGTGTCTGAAAACTGTCACCAGAGGGTGTTCAGTTTATGTAAAGCTGGCTTATCTTTTGGGGCTTAGGGTCTCCTCCGCACGCAGGTTCTATTCTACTCTCTCATGTCTTTGGTTTGCTTCCATGGATTTTCTTCATAGCACATTGCAGAAAGCATCAGAAGGAAAACAAAAGAAACGTGATTCTCACTACCCTTGGTTATTCCCTAGGGAGTTTATTGTGCATGCGTTTCTGATAAATGCCAGAAACAAGCAAGATACAGTAACATCATTTTTGTTCTTTTCCTCTTCCACATCGGTCACTACTCAGCACAGTAAAAGTTAAACAAATAAAAGTTGATAATTTTGTTTTCCAATTTTTATCTTTTTCCGTCTCCAGTTGACATATGCTTTATTAGTTCTAATCCAATCCTGACCTTTAAAACACAAGTGAGACCGAAAAATCAGAGAAGGAAGTAGTGGGCGATTATATTCTTAAAGACCAAAAAAAAAAAAAAAAAAGAAGCTGGTGTTCCTCGTATCAAGGAAAGGTGAAAAAGCATAGGCAAGCTAGCCTGTCATTGACACATGTATCCACTAAAGGTACTTTACTAAGAAACTAGAAATTAGATGGGATGACTTATTCTTTTTTATTTTAAACTATTTCACTGAAGCTGGTATTAAGTTCTTCTTCCAGACAGCATGGTCCACTAATGTCTTCTTTTATATTAAGTTCGAATCATCCCTAAAATTCTTGCCCTCCATTCTAATTCCTGTTGGATTGCTTTTAACCATATAATCAATTAAAACTAACACATGGCAAGTGCAGGGGACTCGGCATTGGCACAAAGCTAATCTCACATTTAGAAGAGTGGTGCAAAAAACAAGGGGCTGAATATGCATACATGGCAACAGATTGCGCGAACGAAGCATCAGTAAATTTATTCACCAAGAAATGCGGCTACTCGAAGTTCAGAACCCTAACCATGCTGGTCCAACCCGTTCACGCTCACCACAAGCCCATAAACTCCAGCATCGCCGTGATCCGCCTTGCTCCGTCCACCGCAGCATCAATCTACAACCATATCTTCGCCAATGCAGAATTCTACCCAAAGGACATAGATTCAATTCTATGCAACCAACTAAATCTGGGCACATTCATGGCCGTTCCGAAGGAAACCCTGCCGGAATGGGACCCGGAAACGGGGATTCCGCCGCCGAAATACGCGATCACGAGCGTGTGGGACACGAAAAAAGTATTCAAACTGCAAGTGAAGGGGGTTTCGGGATGGAAGCGAGCTTTTGCGTGGGAACGAGAGTGCTGGACACGTGGCTGCCATGCCTGAGGATTCCGTCATTCCCAGACGTGTTCAGGCCATTTGGGGTTTACGTGATGTACGGACTACACATGGAAGGCGAGAAAGGGACGGAGCTGATGAGGTCGGTGTGTCACTTTGTGCATAATATGGGGAAGGATGATGACGGAGGGTGTGGGGCCGTGGTGGGGGAGCTCGGGGTGTGGGACCCAGCGAGGGAGGGGGTCCCACTGGAAGCGGTTCTCGGGGGAAGACATGTGGTGCATCAAGAGGCTTCAAGCTGAAGAAGAAGAAGACGACGACGGTCGCGGCGGCGGCGAGGAGGAGGAGGAGCAAGACAAGCGTGAGGATTGGATCGCGTCTGGTTCATTCTCTTCTTCCCCCGCAATTTTCGTAGATCCTCGTGATTTTTGAGGCAGCAGGTTATGGTTCTTCCTTCAAGCAAACAAACCGTTGTTCATCTCTGCCTTTCGCCTTAAAAAAAAAAAAAAAGAGAATTACATTTAAATTCAATACAGAAAAATTTATCTTGTCAGATAAAGTGATTCTCGTTATAAAGAAATAATCATTTTACTCTCATTTTGAGAAATGTATAATTTTACTTTCCATTTTTAAGAAATATATAATTTAAAAGTTGAGATAAAAATTAATTAAAAAATAACTAATATTTTTTTTTTCCCGTTTTGGACTAATAACTAGTAATAACTTTTCATACGAATGAAGTACGTGCATTGTCTGTATGTGTGGAGCAATATTTTTAACTGGTTACAAATGATAAATTTTACTATATAAGATTTCATGCAATGCATGAATTCACCATCTAAGATCGATTTTCTTTCAAATATATCTAAGATAGATTTAATAATTAAATTGTGGACCAAGTCTAAAATAAGTCATGTTGTTGACTTGTTGATGATTTATTAATAACGTATGTTTTTATAATTTTATATAAATGTATAAATATAGATCATTGCGCATGCAGTTATTGAAATTAAATGAGAGTCACTACTCACAACTCTTCATATATACTATTAGGCAATGCAACATGTTAACGATAGCAATTAATCTCAGTTATATTGTTAATCATACTTTTATCATAGATTAAGTTATTCAAAGTCTTGTTTCATACTATAGTTAGTATTAATTACACACATATACATGCATATATATATATATATAGAGCCATGCAGTGGCCGAACTACATTATATTGCACTTTGAAATTGCATAAAGGGTATATAAATTTTGTAACTTTGCATCTTTAAAGTAAATAAAAAAAATATTTGAACTTAAAAGCTTATTAGAGATGTAGTATTTTAATAATTGAAATGAGGTATGAAGAGTATATTTATATAAAATACCATATCAATTCGTTTAATATAATTTTTCAATCATAAAATGCTGATGAATCTACTAATAATATTACAATCTTAGTCATATATAGTATATTTCAAAAACAAAATGCTGATGAATGTACTTATGATATTACAATTTTAGTCATATATAGTATAACTATTATTTTTAATTATTAAATTATTATTTTGAAAAAATTATTAATTTTTAATTAAATTGTTTTGCACACAGCGAGTGGACTACCATGCATCAACTATCAACTTTCTCAAATAGTTAATATTCGAAGCTAATTAAATAATATGGTACAATCTGAGATAGGCCACGTAACTAATATATTACGCTTTTGGCGCAAAAAAAAAAAAAAAAAAAATGTCTTATACTGGCAGTGTGATTTTTTCAAGAAAATAGTTTACATTATTTATACACACACAAATATATCATATATGCATAGATAAATACAGACTAGTGCATGTATGCATTTATTTAAACTATCTCTATGTGACTTAATGAGAGTCTCAACTCGTTGTATTATTCTTAATTATTACTTTAGACAATGAAAGAAATTATCAAATCATTTTGAGAGCTTAATCGCCATTTATCAATAATTCAATACCCTTGGATTGAAAAGCTTTTATTAAGACACATTCACATAATCACATTTTGGATTATTATATTAGATTACCAACTTAGTCTAACGAAATAAATTAAAATTATGATGTATGTGCATTTTTGGGATGGATCTTGTTGATAATTGGAATTATAAATTTTTAAATATTTTGATCAGATATTTCAATTTGTATGATAATGTACTCCTCTAAATTACAGTTTTAATGTATAAATATGCTCTTATATATGGCTATTACTCATCAATATAGTTAATATATTTATAAAAGCTAAATTAATTAGAGGTTTTGAATTTCTCATGTAATTATTAAAGATGCCACTTTTAGTAATTCATATATTTATATAAATGGCATATTGACATTAGGAATCAAACATCTTTATATATATTGGGCCGCGTGAATCATAAGGCAAGTGAGACAATTGTCATAGAGTTCCAAAAAATTTCTTAACACCCCTGTGATTTATATATATATATATATATATTTAATTGCATATCAAAGAGAATAAAAAGTATTAATTATTTTTTCTATTAAAAAGCTCCAATCATTCCTAATATAACATTAATTATTAAGTTGAGCATATTATTTACATATAAAAACAATAATAAGATTCATAATATATTAATGTGTAATATGGTAGCCTATTCTACCTCCCTCTCGTAGTCTTACTTTTTGTTTTTTTTCATTTTCTCACTTTTCATTTTAGACAATCAAGACGATGCCCTTAAACCTATTAAAATATTTTTTATAATTTATATAATTATTATTAATTTTTTACATTAATCACTAATATCATTGGTGTTAATTATATGTTTTCGTTAAAAAATATTGCCACCCCATATTAGTGTTAATATTCACATTTTATCCCAATATATAAGATAGAGTAGGAGCATTGTGTCAACACTAATTTTCATATCTCCATTGAATTAATTTAATATTTTATTAGAATTATTATACTATGAAATTTTAATATATTGTTTCATAAAAAGTGATGAGTGGATATTATAGCAATTACAAATACCAGACTTTACTAATAATTTTCCTTTAGGTCTCAACTTTTTTACATGGCCTTGTATGTATTTATCATCCAATACATATGTTTCCCATAATTTGAGGAACCAAAGAAATTCTGATATGAAGCCAAATGAACGACTCTTTTATAAAATTCCGTACTATATTAATTTTGAATTTCTTTAGCGATAACAGTCGGAGTCCACGTTCCTTTGTAATTTGAACTTGGATGGCAACGTGGCCATGCAATTATTCCTTTCGTCTTAGTCCCTAGATTATGTCTTGATTATTAATTTAGTCCCTTAAATTTATTTATTTTAATCCATTTGATCTTTTAAATTTGTCTCAATTATTAATTTAGTTCTTATTGTTTAGAGAGTAGGTAATACTATTAAAATTAATTGATATCAATTGAACAATGCACACATGCAATGATTAAGGGTTTTGATCATACCTTTAGTTGTGTTGGAGGCGCTAACAATCTTTTGAGAGGGAGCATAGACATATCCAGATATGATGGGGGTATTGAATGGGGTTCTTCACATTCCTGACTTGATTATCCATAAAAACTTATCAATATGGCCAAGCCTCTCACAGATGTAACAAACCCATTAGCTACACCTGCATTTATCATAGGTTGGCTTATTGTTAGTATCGACATTCTTGTTTCCCTCATAGAATTTGGCAATGTGGTTGAGCTTTTGTAGAGACCCCTGACTACCACTCTAGCAGTTTTGCCATCTTTAGACCTTCTAGAAAAGACTCCTCTTCTTACCCTAGCTCTACAACCTGCTATACCCTTGCTAGTTCCTCTTGCAAACCCCACTAGTAGGAGTCGGGTAGTAAAGAGTTCTATTGTGGGAACTTCCTTTATTTGCTTGGCTCACAGTGTGAACTGCAAAATATTGAATTAGATTCTCTAATCTTGGTCTTTCACTGTTGATGTTGACCACGTGTCTCTTCATCTCATCCATTTCTTGTCTTGGTCTTTAAACCTAGACTTTTAGGTTCCTCAATATGTCCCTTATCTCCATGGGAACTGCATCACTATTTGTTGATTAGGGTTGTGATAGTGGCTGAGGTTGTTCATTTTGAGACCCATATTGCTATTCATTAAGGTCATATGTATTATTAATTGATATCCTCTCTCCCTTCCTAACGGATGCACAATATACTTAAAAGTCAAAACTATGCCTATCGATGATGGCCAAACAAGGAGAAAGCACCATACTAATGAAGTATATTGCCAACTAATTATATGTAGTGTGCAATTACCACATAATTGATAAGTATCAACAATTCACAGAGCCTCAAAGCATGAGACTTTGATTCCAAAATTTAACATGCTTGATTTTTAAACTCTTTTATCTCATCTAGCAAGGAACTTATCTCGAAAACTTAACTTTTAAGCATTTACCATGGTAGAATAGTGCCTACTATAGTAAAAAGAATTAAAGATATAGTTCAAAACTTTACCATGATAATAAAGATTTTACCATATTAGAAAGAACAATAATTATTATTTTAAATTTCTACCATGGCAGAACAGAGTTTATCATGGTAAATAAGAGTCAACCAACCTAGAAAATACTACAATGTAGAAAAAGTATTTTTCATAACAATAAAATAATTTTCAAACAAACTACCATTGTAAAGAAAAGTCTACCATGGTTAAAAAAAATTAAACTAAGTAATTTAAACCTACCATGATAATAGAAGTTATCTAATTAAAGTAAAATACCAATGAGATCTCATATAAAATAAAGTTTTCAAACCAAAATATTGAAATAAAATTCAAATATTATTGAAGAATGGTTCCCAAAGGCTAAATCATCCAAAAACGATTTTATAAAGGATAGAAGAGTTAAAAGGACATTTCTGAAAATCAAATTTTGCAAAGTGGCATTTTTGAAAAATATTGGTCATCCATCATAGCCAAAGCATTATACATCACAACGGATGACACAATAGAGGCAAGTTGTGGCCAAAGCAATATTAGCCATGACTAACATCACTCTGTGTCATATGCCCCACTAAAACATGCTTTGTTAGTATATTGACAGAATGAACTGTAATTTCAACTTAAAAAATGCATAACTTTTTATACACAAGTCTAAATTGAATGATGCAAATATCCACACAAAACTTATAACAAAAATTAGCTATTGGCTATGTTTGGCACAAAAAAACCTCTATATGAAGTTTTTATCTACTAAAACCCTTTAAGAGGCCAAAAACAATTTTTTAAACAAAGCTTCCCCAGACTAAAGCCAAAGGCAAAAACAAGGTATGAGTCACTTGACCACCATGCAAATGCATGAAATAACTTATACCAAATGTCACTTTAGCCCTATACATACAAAATCATTAGTTAAGTTAAGCTACCTAACATAATTATAATGAATATTCAACACAAGTTGCCATAATATAATCTTTTACTCCTAACACACTTCTAACACTTTGAGTATGACAAAATAAGGCCATGGCCCATGGCTGTCAAAATCTTACTCATGCCAACCATATATAAGTTTGATAAAAAAAGTATAGGTTCATATGCTCAAAATAAAAAATAGATTCTATAATTGGCAATATATACATTTAATTATTTAATAGTACATAAGGCCTTCTAGACAAGGTGGTGTCTCACACACCACAACTATGCCTCCGATGCTTTTCCTTCTTGACCCACTCTTGTAAAATTGTTAACTACATGGAATGAGCTATTAAAGTCCTAATAACCAAAACCATTATGTCATAATACATGCTATTTAGCTAATCATGTCATTGTTTAATAAGGCATAAAAACATAGTTCTAAACAATTATAATCAAACAATTCCAATAAAGTTTGTACATGACCCCAATCGAATCTCCTTACTCCATGCCCGACACTAACTCACTTGGCTAAGGGAAAGCTAGTTTAAGCTATAAATGCTACTCATAATCAAATAAGGGCATACCACGTGGTAAGATATGTATATAGATTTTTCAAATAAAAAGAAAATCCAAACAATTTAATCATATTTCCAAACAATAGTTTATCTCATACCAAACAATATATATAATTTTATCCCATTAACAGTACAAATTTTTGAACAATAAGAGATGCATTTTTGGACATAACATTCTCCAATAATAATAATTCATTTCATAAAACACATGTAATTAATCACACAGCACATACCATAACAAAATAATAAAAATTACCTTTGCTTTTAGCAAGCAAATTTTCCTGGACAAGCATTCTATTGTAATGTTTTTCCTAATATTGCTAAATACATGGAACACGAGATACAAAACACTGTTATGATAAATAGGATTAATTAAATTTCTTATATAAAATTATTATAGCGCAAGGGTTTAAAAAATTATTTTAAAAGATTGGGATTCAAAAAAACCCTTTTAAAAATACGTTTGAACTTAAACTATAATTTAAAAACAAGTTAAACAAGGTAGTGGAAGCATAGGAATTAATTGCATTTCTTAAAAGCATCAGTGAAATATCTTAAAAAATTCCACAAAATGCTTCATCCCTCATTGCTCATAAGTCACCTGCAACGACGGATGGCATAGAGGGACTTCGTCTCTCTTTGTGCAGTGTATTGCGACGCACTCTTGTTGTCATAATAACTCCTTTGGCCAACTTTTGGAGTGCACTGTTTTGTCATTTAACGTTCAATTTAAGTGATTCAAGTGTCTATACGTAACTTTTTGAGCCACCTAGCTATTGATACTAGTCTCATACCTATACTTTTTACCATTTAAAAGTTGGACGTCCAGACACAAAATGGTCCATTTTCCTTTCAAAACAACCACAAGGGTGTCTAAACTCATAAACCTAGTGCCAATAACTTTAAAACCACTTGTACTAATTTAAATGGACTAAAAACAACTTGATTGAATAATCACACAACAATAATAACACTCCAAACATGAATTGATCATAAAAACCCTAAATTTACCATAATTTGAGGGGTTACAATAATTCACATTAAACATCATTTTTGCTATTCCAACACATAAATAACACAAAAACATGACTTGTATTAGTATTTTGACTTCTCACAACAATTTCATCATAATTGCATTATCCCAGGTCTAGATACCCACAATTATAATCATTTTTCCTGCAAGTGACCTCAAACATAACAAGATCCTATGTTGGTATCAATATCGGATAATATTCGTTACAAACCAAAGATAAAGTGAGAGGACTATAAAAACACAAGTCCCTTAGCTCTCCGTATCACCTTCCTTCCTTTTACCCTTATTAGGGCCTTCATCTGTAAAATATAACCACGAGGTGAGTTGAGAACTCAGTAACCAAATATCTAACAAACTACTCATGTGTGAGAATAATTACTAAGTATGTGAAGTGGTATTTAAATATATATTGTATAGGTCAAGTTTACACACGTACGGCTACATAATAATGATATGCATGATCAGCACACGGCCTTATATCTTTTTTATTTCCTCCGACTGAATCTATGGACTGATAATTCAATAGAACTAAATCTATGTGACTACATAGGCTTATGTTTACCAATTGTGGGAGGTAGCCTCAGCTAAAGGCCCCTTCGCCCACTATAGACCACATATTTCCCCTTTCCATGAATCCTCAAGATGTTGTATACCCAATCTATCTTAAATAGTACTAGAACTTTTAAACAAATATATAACTGTGCACCAGGGCCTCCACGGTGCCAATGTACTATATAAATTTCCAAGCAATGTTCCCAAACAATAGTAGGGTGAACTCACATCCTCTCATAATGATCATGCCAAACATATGCTCAACAATTTCACACATAGCCATAAACATGTAAATTACACTTGAATAATCATTTCCACCATATATCATACAATTTTGCAAATATATATATATATATATATATATGAACATAGGATTTAGTATAAAACTTTTAAAATCACCAATGTGCAAGACATAGTTATCCATTCCACTTCACATAAAGTTTCTAAATTAATAATCATTTTCGCTAAGAGTATACTAGTTGAAAATAATAGTTGAATAAACTTACGCAACAACACACAACTGTCCAAACACATAAATAATAAGTTTAGATAATTTGGTTATCTTAACCATTTTGTCACAAAAGTTTTAACGTATTAATGCCCAATCAATATTTAATCTATAAGATTAAACATTTAACATCAATTCTCACTATAGTTAACCCCTTTCTAGCATAATTTTAAGTACTCACTATACCCAAAGTTTCACTTCAACACCCTCAACACTTTCAATATATTTTATTAATTTCATTTAGCACCCAAACACACTAATAACATTATTCATTTACCCACATTGTTTATAAACTCCCAAATCTCACTTAGATTTGTTCAAAACCTAACCAAAAACTTCAAATCAGTACAAAATTCATAAATATAGGTTTAAAAGTTTGATTTAACTTCTCAAGACCTTAACTAAGGTAATGGGTTCAGTTACAACCCAAGAAAAACTAAAATCAAACCTCAAACAGCCCCAAAATCATAGAAAATTGACATAGAGGGAGAGGGAAAGGTATAAGAAGCTTATCCATTAGTGATTCTTGCTTAAAATGCTCTCAAGATGAAGCCTTAATAGAGCCAAGTCGAGCTTCCATCGATCTCTCTTTTTCCTTCTTCTTTTGTTCTGTCATCATGAGCTTGATTTAACAAAATTTGAGTCTATCTGCCATGGTGCATGGTGCGTTGCTGCGACCCATGGCACAGAGAGACTCATATATTTGGGTTTCTCTTTATGCCACGATCAGCTTAAACTCTGACTTAACCCTATTTTAAGGCTGTCCAACTATCCAAAAACTATATTAGTCATCCAAAAGCATCATTAATTCATAAATCTCTTATTTTGACACTTTTACCCCCTCAAACACTTAAAATTTCAAAGTTTAAAATTTAGAATATTACATCTATCACCTCCAACGGTGTTAACACCACAATCTACATACAATATAATGCTAATTATAATCAATACAAGTTTTTAAACATTAATTACACCCTAATCCTAGGGTTAGGTTAATTAATCTCATAATCCTAATACACTTCTATACACATTAATCATTAAATTTGGTTATAGTCATCCTTATTACACTTCTTAATCATAAATTTAAATCATAATCACCCTAATCATCATTAATCATCATTCAACTAAGCTAGGGTTTTAGGATATAAGCACTCTATTAAGTTAAACACCATTAAAACATCTTAAATAGCACTTATTAAACCTTAAACAACCCATAAAATTTTATCCCCATGA
Source organism: Prosopis cineraria (assembly GCF_029017545.1). Taxonomy (NCBI): domain Eukaryota; kingdom Viridiplantae; phylum Streptophyta; class Magnoliopsida; order Fabales; family Fabaceae; genus Prosopis; species Prosopis cineraria. The sequence goes on from NW_026555343.1 coordinate 34,807,668, forward strand.
CTATAGTTGCTTAAAATTCAAACCTAACCTTATTCACTACTTAAACTTGCTAAATGAGGAGATTAGAGGATAGGAGGAAGGTTAGAAATGTTATCTTAAGCCTTTAGAGCCCCTAAATCAAGCCTAAATGATGAGCACCATGAAATCCTAACAGAGCACTAAAAAATTGTATCAAAATCCTCGTATTTTTCAAACAAAAATAAAAGTGTAGAAAACAATGCCTTTCGTCGTAGCAAATAATATAGCCTACAAATTCTCACTTTAGCCCAATACTTTAGGCCCAAATTTGACCCAAAATCTATTTTGGACTCTAAATAACCCTTGTAAATGATCATAGCCCAATTTTAGATAATTAAGTGCTTAAACAATTAATTAACCCAATAAACTTCATCCTAAATTAAAACCTCAAATTAACAAAAATTCTAACTTAAATCCACCATACAAATATTTCCCTAATTAAGTCTTCAAACTCAATTAAATATTTAAATACTCTTATTTTTTCAATTAATTTTTAAGTTAAAAAATCAAGATGTTACAAACCTACTTTACACATTGAATTAATGTGAGAATTAATTTGTGTTTTAAAAGTTAAAAAACTAACATGATAATTTAAGAAAACATAAAGGATCAAATAAAAAAATTAAACTTTTCTCAATTAAAATTAAACTTAAAAGATCAAATTGATAATTAGGATAAATTTAAAGGACTAAAAATTTTATTTTCTGATTTTAAATTAAAGTTGTCTCTCATGGCTGACAACTTAAATTATAAAAAAATTTGAATTATATTTCTATAATACAATTTCTTATTTTAAATTATGTTTTTAAAAGGGAGAACACAATCGTTGATTTCTATAATTTTATCATATTTTGTTTTTAATCCTTATAGTTTTTCAGTGTTTTTAATTTTTATAGGAATTAAAAATACTAAAACTATAGGTACTTGGATAACAAGTGTTACCCAAACTTGCTAAAACTATAGGGACAAAATACAGTAAAAAATTTTAAGAATTAAAAGCAAAACTCAATAAAATTATAGGAATCAATGATTGTGTTTTCCTTTTTTAAAATTTATCTTTTTTATTTTTGAATTCTATAATATTTTAATATATTTTTATTTGTGTAGTTCTAAGTTTTAAACTTACATATCAATTTTTTTTTTCAATTTTTGATTTAAAAGAGCAGACACTAATGGTTTGAAATATAAGTGTGATCAAACTCGCTATTTCTTATTTGTAAGAAAGCTTTTACACCTCTAAACCACAAATGCTATTGGCAGCTATCAATTTTTTTTGAATGATAAATAACCGGATAACAAAGATATTAAGGCTTGAATTTAAACCCAAGATCATGGATTATTCTTTCAAAATACTTAGACCATTCCTACTTCTAATTAACATGAGGCATGCCATACATGCATATAAAATTACATATATATGTGTATAAAAAATAATTTTCAATATTCGCACCACTAGGCACATTTATCAGGCCAAGAAAAAAAAAAAGAGGCACATTTTACACGCGCAAGATCTCAAATTAAACCATTCAAGAAACAAGATCGCTATAAAATTTACAGTGTAATTATGTCATTATACTATAAACAAGTTATCAATATCAACATTTTATTTAAAAAAAAAGGTCTAATGTCAAAACACAACTTGTTAATGGTTTTCTTTTTCTAAAAATTAATGTTCAAATTACTTAAATCATTGGCCATATATTCAAAACCTTTTGTCATTATAATGCACATTTATGTGTATGTATGTAATTCATAATTTAGACACCACAACTATTAAAGAAATAAGGTAGTTGTAAATATTAACAAGTTATATTTGTCAAATATAACTATATATATATATATATAAGAAAATTGTGAATCTTAAAATAGAAATCGTTAATGGATTTTTTTAGTTTTCAAGTTTCAAATTATTGTTGTTGTTGACAAAAAGACAAGTGTTGTTTTTTGGACCATTGGGCCATTCGAACAACTTCATGTTCATTTTTGCTTTTGGCAAACTGAATAAATTCATTAATGGATCAGTGGTTTAAGTAATTTCAACATCACTCTTTGCAAACAAAAGAAATGTATTAACAAGTTCTTTTTCAAGATTCACAACTTGCTTGTAACATACTTCTTCCAATCTTATATCCATGTTACATTCTAGAAGAAATTTATGGTCATTTTTAGAAGTTACTTAACATAAAAAAGGTGGATCATGCCAATAAAGGTTGGTCTAATGATTAAGGATTTGACTTATAACATAAAAGATCATGAGATTAAATCACATTATCAATATAAAGACCTTATTATAGGTGATTTATATATGCATCTATGAGCGTCTTGTGTCTAGAGACATGCCTTAGTTTTGGTGAAGTTTCAGAATCCAATTTACCTAAACTTTCACTTAAAAAAAAAAAGGTGGATCATTATTACTTGTATTTGGATATCAAAACAACTTGTCATGATTAACAAAACCCCATGAAAATGCTTGCAAAATAACTTTATATCATATATACGTTTTTATTTAGCACAATATTAATAACTTATTAATATTAAAGGAATAAATTGTCTTTGACCACTTGACCATTGTCTTCAAACCAAATAAGTTGTCTTCGACCAAAAAAGGAATAAGTTATAAAAAGGCTGGACAAGTTAGTCTCTGAAAATTAACAATTTTTTTTTTCAAAATATTAACAAAGTCACATTTGAACATTGACAAATGATTATTTGGATATTAACAACAATTTGTCCATAATTAATAAAAGTTTATGAAAATGCTTGGAAAATAAATTTATAACACACACACGTTATTTAACATAATATTGATAACTTGTTAATATTGGAGTAACAAGTTCTAAAAAATTGAACAAATTGTCATTGAAAATTAATTTTTTTTAAAATATTAACAAGTCATATATCAATATTGACAAGTAATTGTTTGGATATTAATAACAATTCATCCAAAATTTACAATAACTGGTAAAAATGCTTAAAAATGAAAGTTGTAGTTGGGGTGTGATGAAAATGCTTGGAAATGAAAGTTATAGTTTGCATGTGCATTTTGCACTTATAAATTAAAGGACTTATTGGTTCAATGATCTCTTATATTTTGGAGAATTAAAATGTCATGGGTTTAAATCCCTCTTAGCCTGGTCTCTTCTTAGAGTTGACCACCCCTTGGCAAAGGAATTCTGACAACAATCTGTACCAGATAGTAGCACCGACGATAGTGGGGAGCTTCTTTTTAATAAAAATTAAGGGTGTTTTAGTAATTAAACCAAAAAATTTAAGTGCATTTGAGGGTTGAGGCCCTTGAACTATAGAAGTATTTTAGAGTCTACAGGGCCTTGCATGCTATTTTAGAGTCCTGGGGGCCTAGTTGATATTCTCCATGCATGTTACATTACCCCTTTGAATACACGAAGATTTGCAGGGCAACAACGAGTTGGTTACTACATGTTTGAAATCATGTTTGTAATTATGATTAACAAACACGCACATAATTAAATCAAATCTATAACGACGACGACGACGACAACATGATAATAATAATAGTTAATCAATCACAAGTTGCCAAGTGACACGAGGCCAATTTCCTTCCAGTGCTTTTGCAGCATGGATAATGATACTACTCACATCTCTTTCTCGTACAACATTCATCAACTTGGGTTTTAAAATACAATTTTTTAATTTTACTCACTGTTTTTACTTTCAGTATTTCCTCCAACTAACACACGTTAATATTTTTATGATTTATTAAGGTTTTTTTAAAACAAACTTTATATCTATAAAACTTTTTATAAAATACACTGAATAAATATAAAATAACACGGCTTGCTTCTTAGGCCTATATTATCTCTGAAACCTAATCTAATTTTTTAGTGTGCGATTGAATGATATGGAGAGGATTACGTTTAAATCCCCACAATATAATTAAATATTATAATATATACTCAATTATTAATACAAAATTGTAGTATTTAATTGTATTATGAGAGACCTAAATGTAATTCTCTATTAAAATCTATTTTAAATTTGAGCTTAACAATTTTCTATGCTCTTCATTTGAAAAAATACATTAATTTTTATTTCCTTTTTTTTTTTTGGTATATTGATCTAACTTTCATCTCAATAATATTTCTTCTCAAGCTAAAACCATGCGTGCCTTTACCTATCAGAAAGAAAAATCTTTTAACATCATTGACAGAGATTAAATTTTAAGGGGACAAAAAAATATTCCTGCGTCACATATGAAATTGAAATGAGAACCAAATGTAGATGCTTGACTAGATTTATAGATTTCATGTATTATAAAGCAATTTGTTTGACTGTATTCTATATTTATTCTCCAAAATGAGGGAATCAATATACTACATCCATTGCATTGCAAGAGACCCCCCACTCAAAAACTGGATTCCTCAGTTATGGGCCTTCTCAAGAAATATCTCAAGCTGTTTACAAGAACCTGCAAAACATGGCAATGGTAGAGACAAAGCAACACAAACTTCACCAGACAGTATCTCAAATCAATATGTCAATCAAGTAATTCTGATTTTTCCATCAGTTAACTAGGAAAAAGAAAACAAGAAAAAAGAAAGAAACTTTAACGACGATGGAATTGTATTGACTTACTAGCTGGAGAGGCTTGATGAGTGCGCTGCCATTGTAGCTAACATGAAACTTTGCCTTAGCCAAGAGCCCCTACGTTCAACAACAGAGATTATGGAGATTTTGATAAACTCAGAGAAAGAGGATATAGATATGCACATTTTGCTGAGGTAAATTCACCTCAGTGTCAAATTCTCCAGATTCAACAGAGATGTTAATGTCAGTAATAATCCTGACAAGATCCACAAGTAATCCAGGTCGATCCGCAGTCTCCACATAAAGCAAACTGAAAAGGGAAAAACAAGTACCATAGTAACATCAATCATGGAATTGAGAACTTTTTTCTATGAGGCCAGGACTCAAGATATAGTGAATTTCAGTTAAACAATTTTCTGTTGGGATCAGGATAGCTTTCATGTACCTTCGATCTGGGCCATCATTGGAGATGGTTATGTGGGTTGCTATGTCCACATCAACCTGAGACATTATATTCCAACCAAACAAGGAACAGGTCACATGAGACTGAAATTATCACTCTCTCTTTCAAAGATAATAAAAAGTGATGTACAAACAAGCTGGAATGAATACTTTCTATTTTTCTAACATAACTTCGTTTATTTACTAAAAGTTCCATGTAGAACAACACAAGTAAGTCAAGAACATAGTAGGATGGAATGGATTTTCATTCACAAGACAAGAAAATAAAGAAACAGGAGTAATCATTCTGTTCCATGCCACTCTCTTCTCGTTCTCTTTCACATCCCTACTCTCCGCATAACATGGTTTCTAAATCAGCTAACAACCCATTTGACATTCATTCTCATCTTCCCCACTACGCATATTCCCTCCCTCGTACAAAAACAATTTTATTAACTCTAGCCACTGTAACTCCTACCTCGATAGAAATTCACAAACCCCACATGGATGATGCCAAATTCATATATGCCAGCTAAGAGTTTATAGTTTCAACATATAGACATTCATTACCTGCCCTTTAGGTGGAACAAGTCCAAAAGCTGCTCCCAAAGCCAACTGGGCACTCGACTCCTGGATAACCAAATCGGAACATGAAACTATAATCAGAAGTAGTAACTGGCTAGTGGCTATAAGTGGAAGGATGTGCTAAGATAGAAAAGAAAGGGAGGCCAGTTGAGAAGCACATACTGGATGATACTGAATCATATTATTTAAAATTGTCAAACGAATCGCTTCTAACATCTCTGGATCTTCCACTTTCCTACCAGTATCACTGCAAACAAAGCTCCACCAGCATATCCAATAAATTACTAGACCAACTAGATAAAACTATGGTCCATCAAATAATTGTCACTTGTGGAATTTGAAGAAAACAAGTTTTTGTTCATTGTGCTACATAAACTTCCAATATTTTAGCATTAACTTGTAATCAGACACCCCGAGCCCAAGAAGATGTTCAACTTAGAAACCTCTCTACGGACTTGTGCTAAAAGAATAGAGCCTATTGTCTTAATTTTGCAATTTACGATATCTAAAGATCATCAATTGGTAATTAAGATTCATCATTGGCCATCCATTTCCTTTTCCCACTTCTATTGGCCACATTATCTCTGACTATCTCCTTGCTAGTGTCCCTGTACATAATCCATGATAGAGGAGTAAACTCAGCCAAGCTTTAGAAGAAATTAGTCCCATTGGTAAAATAACATAACTACTATTCTTAACAATTTGACATACATGGGTAATCATACGATAGTGAAGAGATATGATGGATACATATATACATAGCAACACACATGTAACACATACGCTTTTGTGATGGAAAACTTGTTGTGCTTTCCGGAGTCATCCAAATAGACATTTGCCTTAACAACATTGAGCCCTAAGTTTTTCAATGCATTCATCTGGAACCCATGTAGAAATAGTTGATTTCATCAATGACAGATTGGTGCATAAATAAAAATGACTAGAAAATTTGAAAGTGCTGACATATAAGAAATACTATGAAGGGAAATAAAAAAAAGCAAACTAGAGCAACAAACTATTCTCAGAGGATGGCTTACTGTGTCAAGAAGAGCGCCAAGGCGATCACCAAATGTTATTTCCACCACAGTTGCGTCAGGATCAGAGTCTTGGTCAATTATAACTACAGGAGTTGGAACGGTATCAGTCTCTGCTTGATTTCCATCCTGTCCACCATACCACAAATTGAAAATAAATGTTTTATTGATCTAAATATATTAAAAAAAAAAGCATGAGAAAAGGACGAAGAATAGACAATGTACATCTCATATGCAACAACTAGGCAATATTTTAGGATCATTTTGCTAAATACCTCTACATTAGCAACAGGTGCTGCTTGAGGGATAATTGTGGTTCCTGAAGATGACAATCTGACAAAATGGTACATACAATAATATTACAACAAAGAGAAAGGACACATCATTTTGGCAAAGTCTTAGCTCATATTGCGTCTTTCAAAAAAGCACAAGGGTATAAACATAACCAAAGATATTATCAAGGGGCATGCTTGGAGTGATGAAAATGAAGAAGGAACTGTTTGATTCAGATTTAAATCAGGGTAATGCCTATATTAAACCTTCCCTTCCCTTCTGTACGGTTATCTTCAATAAAAACAAATCTCAACGTTTTCTGTAATAATCATATCACCAACTGGCTCAAATTAGTTCACGCAGAAATTCCTCCAAGAGTAATACTGAATACTGGGAAATAAATTAACAGCATCAGAGCTGTATCAGAATAACAAATTAGTTGCAAGAATTAGCATTTTCAAGAAGGGTAATCAAAGAACAGTGCTAGAAGTTCCATTAATTCATTTTTCAATCCAAAATTCTAGGGAATACTAACCTGATTATGTAAATTATAAGGCGAAATATGACAACAACAAACGTAATCATCAACAAAGCAAGAATTCTTATGATATATATGAAGAACAGAGACTAATGAACAAAATCGCCAAGATATATTACCTTCCTTTGTGGAAAATGAGGAATGGTTTAGCAACACCAAACCCAGAAGAAGCCTTGAAGACAGGAGCAATGCAAGTGGGTTTATCCAGAGCTCTGAAATTAGTCTTGGTAGTGAAGGAAAGCCCAAGACTCGAAGCAGCCATAGCCACAGCCATTCTTATAACTCTCTAAATTTAGAAAGAAAAAAAAATAAAAAGAGAAAGAAAAGGGTGACGAAGCAGAGATAGAGACAATGAAATTATTTGGAGGGGAAATAGAAACAGAACCAGAAACCGAAGAGACCCAAATAGAATAAAAGGGAAGGTGGCTCGTGGGTAGTGAAAAAATACCAGAAGGAAGATGAATGGGTTAAATTAAGCCTTGAAGTATCCGCCATTTGGATAGAAACCAGAAAGCGAAAGGAAGGGAGAGCACATGACCATCTCTCTCTCTCTCTCTCTATCTCTAAAACAATTGGGTGATAACTGATAACCCAATTCAATTCCCATTCTAAAGAGAAAATCTCTGAGAACCTCTGATGTCCGTTCATCATCTTCATGGCCTTTGATTTTTTTTTTTTTTTCGTCTTAACAATAAATGCCCTGTCATCTTGATGAGTGACATTGCAGACTTGTTTGTGAAGGAAATCTTTAACTAAAATGAATCAATCGAGTCATCTCTAGACAAAAAGAGTCAAATCTCCAGCGTCGATTTCACGAAAAAAAGGCTACAAGACGCACCTCTTTTTTGGAGTGAAGTTTCACATTAAAAATTTCCTCACTTCTGGTAAAAAAAATAATAATAATAATAAATTTTTTTTAAAAAATTAAATTATAATACTCTACTGTTTAAAAATATAAAATATTTTTAATTAAATATTATCTTTAATAAAGTAATTACTTATTTTTAAACTGATTTATCTTTTTATAGTTATCTCTATTAAACACCCTATAATAAATATAAAGTCATTTATCAATAGAAGTATTTAAAAAAAAGATAATGATTATATTTTAAAAGACTAAAAATATTTATATTTTTTAATATCTAATTCTTCAAAAAATATTTTATATTTTTTAATATAAAAAATAAAACTTTGTAAAATATAATAATTTTTCTTAAATCTCTTGAGATCTTTGACGTTAGAAAAGTTCTACAAAACTTAAAAAGAAATATCATATTTTACAGGATATGACTCTCATTTGTATATTTTAAAGAATTTTTATGTTATTTTTCTTTTTTTTTCAGGTTGGCAAACAAAAAATAAAAACAATGTTACAAAGAATATGAAATTTTGAAAAGTTAAGTGTGCATTTAATTTTTAATTTAATAAAAATTTATTTAGTAAAAGTTCATTTAATAAAAATCAGTTTAATAAAAGTCAATTATTGTAATAAAATTTATGTTTAGATACATTTTTTCAAAAGTTAGTTGATACATTAAAATTTGTTTGATTTGTTATAATGAAATGCGCTTTTAAATGTATAATTATTAAAAAAGATATTAATTTATAATGATTTATAATTTTTTATTATACAAATGCAATATATTTGAAATATTTTAAAAAATGTCATAAATATTTTAAATAACATAAATTTTGATCTATAATGCTAAAAATTTGATCTCTAATTATTTGTATTTTTTAAATTTATAATTTTGGAAAATGTGATCAAAATTTATAATTTTTATTATACATTAATGCTAAAAATTAACATGATTAATTATTCAATTTATAATGCTAAACAAATTGATACCTAATTATTATTATTAAAATAATAATTATATTTTTAATGATTTACTATTTTTTAAATAAAAGAATAAGAGATTAAACTTGGGGTAGTATGGTTAAATAATATCCTACTTTTTAAATTCACTTTTTAAAAGTTTTAAATAGTTATGTTTTAAAAATTCACTTTCAATTACTGTTTAAATGTATTTTTAGGAGTGCTTTCTTGCAAAATATTTTATCCAAATAATTTTTAACTTTTTAAAAATAAAATTTTACTTTTTGAATGTGAAATAAAAGAAAATCAAATGGGCCTAAGTCACCCTCCAAATGTGGTCAAAAAGACACTGAAGAAAATTAATCAATTGATTAAAGTTATAAATAAAATTTGAAGTTGGATTTAATTGTGATGAAATAAAATTCAAATTCTCACTAATTTACATTTAGTGCATCATCTTAGCTTGAATAAGATTGTTTTTAATAAGTTAATTCTTATGCACAATCAAAAGAATTATGAACATCTTAATTATGATAGGTTGCGTGGAGATGTCTCTCTAAAAAATTTGAAAACTAGATCAATAGTAAATAATTATGTAAATATCTTAATTAATTATATATATGTATATATATATATATATATGGAAATAATTGGGAAGTTATTCATAAGGACTAAATTTAAAAAACATGTATTCCTAAAGATCTTGATTGATAAATAATTGAAACACTTGAAAATTTTTGCAGCTTGAATGTTAAATACGAAGACTTAATCTTTAGTTGGTAAAAAAAATACTTAATCTTTAAAAATAAGCAGTTTCTAAGTTTGATTCTCACAAATAATGTTTTCAAGATGATTTGAACAATTTTGGCTCGGAATTTTTTTTGTGCCAACAAAAGGAATATATCTTTGTCAATAACAAAAATTATCTTCCAAAAAGTAATGGATAAACATACCTCAACTAAATTATCATGAAGGGTGGGAATTCAAACTCCCAAATTAATATTGATATATTTTATGAAACTTAGATAAAATTATTTTCACCGTGAATTCCATGTAAATGTATATAGAATTTATTAATTAATATGTAATAATAATAATAATAATGTTGCTTATAATAACTTATGACAATATGGCCACTGTAAATTATTTGATTGCATCAAAATGTTTTTAATTAAGTTATAAATAAAATTTTGCTTTTTTTTTTTTGTGCTTTTGAAAATGAGCAATAACAAGGACGCGATTGGACGAAAAACTTGGGATGTCTGGAGCGACGTAGCACCAATCCCATTCACCTGCCAATGGACGATGGAGATAAAAATGGTCCCCTCCTCGCTTTTCTCATCACGTGTGCAAATTACTTTTTGTGTCATTTTTCTTTTATATTTTAAAAATACATCACTTAGATCTATTTACTTTGACCCATTTTTATTATAGATTTTTACACTTTATTTCAGTATTTTAAACTTTTATATTTTTATTTTTTAATATTTTATATCCCTACAAACCGATCATGAAAGGATCTAAAGCATCAAAAAACAAAAGTATAAGAATATAGAATATTGAAATAAAATGCAAGAACCTATAATAAAACTTGAGTAAGGTGTAGATATCTAAATTTATATTTTTTTTTGTATTTTTATAAAGAAAATACGTTTTCTTTTGAATTTAAATTTTTTTCTTCAATATTTTGTATTGTTTATATATACATATATATTAAGACCAAATTTTTTTGCGTATATATATATTTATATTTATTTATGTATATTATATTCTATTTTGCCTAGTTACACATTGAAGACCAAATATGCCTTAATGCAATCTAAATTATAAATGTAATTAATAATTTGATAAGTCAATAACTCTGAAAATGATCTCCATTGATTAATTATGCATTCATGAATAGTTTTACTCAAATTTCATACATTTTATACAATGTTCCCTGTGCATGTATGGAGATGAATTTGAATATAACTATAACTCTTGGTAAATGTACTATCTATTTGTTGAAATTATTTAAAATTAGAAGATATTTTTAACCCTTCAATTATTTAGCTGAAATGTTTTAGTATCCTAATTTTTTTAAAAAATCTTATTCAAAGTATGATTAATAATACTTCTCTTATACAAAATTTAAACCTTAATCTATCATATTATGAAAGATTAACTCCTCCTATTAAACCCCAACTCATTAGCGTACAATATTTTCTTTAACTTAGTAAAAAAGATTGGCTTGTGCTCCCTAATGTTAAGTTCCCATTAACATCCATGAATTCAGTGGCATGATGGGCCCGTACCGTTAGACAAGTGGCTTTTTTCTTTTAAAAAAAATGATAGTAAAATTTTAAAATAGAAATAATCCGGTTAAGTTTTCAATAAAATTTATTAAAAAAATTATACATATTGGTTTAAACGATTATAGATAAAAATTCTAATTACTTACATTTGAAATTTAAATTTATTGGAGACTTAATTGTAATTGATTTTTTTTTTTTTATATTTAACTATCGTTCTCCGTTTTTCTTTTTTTACCATGCAGCTTTTGGAATTTGAACCTCCCTTTCTCGCAATTTGACTTCACCTCAATATTAGTGTAAATATAAAACATAAATTTATTTGAGGCAAATTATAATTATCAATTTAAGTCCTTTTTTAATCAACAACATTAATTAATTTAAGTCTAAATTTTAGACATATAAAAAATGATACCTTTTGGGTTCTAAACTAGTGATATGTTTTTTTGGTTTGCGGTTGGAAGTAATGGCAACGAAACTAAAGCCATGAACCCACTTAATGGATTCATTGGACCATATTATCTGCATGTACGGATCATTTTGGATCTTACATTATTATATAAAATATAATTATTATATTATATTATATTCTACATAATAACTCGAAAGATCTTTTTATTCTATACACAAACTTTAATAAACCAAATTCTTTACGTTCACAAAAATTTTCATAATATCCATTTATTGTATTTAAATGTAACAATTGATTTTATTTTCGCTATCTCATTTAACTTGTTTTAAATCATAATTTAAACTCAAACATTCTTTCAAAAAGGTTGTCTCAGAGACTTAATATTTAAACTATTTTTTGAACCTTTGTTTTGTGATAATCTTATATAAAATTCAATTAATTTTGATTATCATAGTGTTGCTAGAGTGCTGTTCTAATAATATCAATATGGACATTCCACTTCTCATTCAATCCACTTTTATGTGAGATGAAGATTAATATTCTAATATATATTTTATAGCATGCTTTTACATTTACAAAACTCAATCATACACTCAATAAACCATTTTTACACAAAAATTGAATTAATAAATAACTATCGAAAATAAGGTTTTCCTAATTAGCTCAAATCTTAAGAGGTCAAAGGTTTACCCCCTAACAACTTGCTTCCAAGCTTGCTTTTCAAGCCAAATATAGTGCTCAGATGATTAATCTGTAATTAATTAAGTCCAAACTCAATTGACATTATCAAAAACATATTTTCAACTCTCATTTTCCATTTCTAAAATACCCAATACTCTTATTTATCACATTTAGGCTTATCTATTGGATATATTAATTTAGTTCTTAATAGCTTCATTAAACTTTCATATTATCATTAATAGCACAATAATCTTCATAATTTGGGATTTAACACTCATTTTCGGGCATTAATGGCTTCCATCTAAACACACAATTTCTAAATTTAAATACGCAAAATAACTTTCATTAATTCCATTTGAGTTAATAGGTTCAGACCCATAATATATATGGACTGAAACTTCATCACAATCCCAAACTCCCAAAACTTCTAAAAGTAAATGAGAGATAGAGAAGAAGGACTTTGAAACTTACCTTTAGTGATTAATAGCTCCAAAATGCTCCAAATTTCTTCCAAAAACAACCTAGCAAAGCTCCTTGTTCCCTTCATGTCTCTCTTGTGTTCTCTCTCTCTCTCTCCTTCCTTTTGTGATTTCTGTTTTAATTTCTCATCTCTTTTTCTATAGAAATTATACCATAAGATGCGGCGCATGTCATCACGCACCACAACATGTGTTACAGAGAGGATCACTTCACATTTTGCCACATGCATTGCAACATACCACACACGTGTTGTGGCATATGGCACAGAGACTTTTCTCCTTATTTATTTTTTACTTTTCCATACTCAAGTGGCTCAACTTCACTTTAAACTTAATCCTAAAACTAAAATCACTCGTTATTTTTTTTTGTAACCACACATCACATAAGTTTTACCTAATTACCCTCATTTATTCAACAAATTTTTAGGTTACATTTTCATGAATGTTACAATTGCTAGCTTGAGCAGCTCTGATACCAAGTTAAGAAATATAAAGGAGGAAATTGTGACAATGGTACACAAAGCCCTAAAGGGTGTTATTTCTTTTACATAGTAGGAGTTACAGCCCTTTATGACAACATGTACAACAGATAAAGAATATAAGAACAACTTTTACATTGGGCTAATATTGGGTTTTAGTCTCTTGGACTTAGGATTGGGTTGAGCTATTGTCTTAACAAAAATGCATGAATGTTGCATTTGCTTCAGTTATATGCAGGCAATTTCTTATTTTAATGTGGCAGAATTTTGTGGTCATTAATAAGAACGTTTGGCTAATTAGTGCTTGAAATGGTCAAAGTACACATATTTTGATCCACTTACTTGCAAACCTTCCCTTTTCTTTTAGTTGGTGCGGGTGCAAAGACTCTACTAGTTGATCATATTAAGATTTCAATTCATTTTTTATCTCAGCACTAGCAAGTTCTCAATAGTTTAAGGGGATGATCCCCTTCACTCATTGTTTGTGCCATATTGAACAATATTAAGATTTTTATCATCGTCGTTCTTTTCTGTACATCATCTCTTTCTAATATTGTATTTAAATACTTTCATATGTCTCTTAAAATCTGCATGGCATGGCAAATCAGAGGGTGCCATTCTTGTGTTTTTGTTGTCATTAATATTGGATGTTTAATTTTCTGACCATTAAGGTAAGAATTCAATTACTGAACCAAGCCTTCCATACGGGAAGATAAGAAGGAGCAATAGCACATCTTTTTTTTAAGAGTAGTAAGAGGAAGAGGGGAGAAAGGAGGTTGCTCAAAATTTTTTTCTTTTTTTTTTCTAAGCAAAAATGATAATTCAATTACTGATAGATAATACTTACTTGCACACTCAATTATAAACTTAATCACTTTCCCCTATTTTTGTAGTAGTCTAGCTTATGATGGCCTATCTTTGAGGAGACTAATACGAAATTGTTCATTTCATTAAATTTAACATGTATTAGGTTTTCTGTATTAAGGTGCTCTTAAAAGCTTGCTATGGTTTTTGATGGGGTCATACTTTTTTTTCATTTCCTTAAAAAGTCTTGTTTGATCGCTGAATTAAATTTTTGCTTATTGTGTATTTTACATCAGTTTCCTACCTTTTACCTTGAGGACAAGGTGTTACTCATTCTTTTTTTTCATAGTTTATCTTTGGTACTCATCATGTGATAAGTAATCTGGATTGTTTAGACTAAAAATCTAAGTGGTCTAGATTTTTTATATTTTATTTTATATTTAATAAAATAAAAATTATAAGTTTTAATAAATTAACTATATCATTAATTTGAACAATACAGATTTAATTTGGATGATAAATTTAATATTAAATATCTTTATAATTTTATAAATTGACTATTTGATGTACTTTTAATAGTCTAGATTTCAAATTTTCAAATTATAAATTTTTTTAAAACTCCAGTTTGAAGACTATCTTTATTTTTATTTTCTTAATATTTATTTACTAAAAAAAATTTTAAAAACAATTTAGTTTTAAATCCAAACTGTCTAGAATATCACAATCAATTTATAGAAATTATAAATATATTTAATATTAAATTTATCATTCAAATTAAACCTACATTGTCTAGATTGATAATAAAGTAGATTTATTAAAATTTAAAATTTTTATTTTATTAAATATAAAATAAAATAAAATAATTTGGACAGTCCAAATTAAAACATTGAATAATTTGTTTATACTCACATGAATGAATAGGAAAAAGAGAGAAATGGGCTGAGTTGATCCAACGGGGACAGAAGGGGTAGATTAGTAAATGCAAGCATGTTGTTGGGCGAGCGAGAATAGGAATCTGAATATAATATCATTGTGTAGGAGTGAGAGTAGTGTCGCAATCTCCTTTGCCCTGTTGGATTGAAAAGGAAGTTTTACTTTCCACTTAATATATTATTTTTCATTGCATGCATGAATGAGTGTTATCCACTCATTCCATATGTCTATAACTTGAACAGAATTTGAAAGTTAATATTTTTGTGAATATCATATTTTATCCAGATTTTTAGATATATATTGAAAATGAATAAAAAAACATAATAATTCAAATAGATAAAATTATAGGTTCTTAGGATAAAAAATAAAAAATAAATAAGAATTTTAAAAAGAAAGATTTTTCACCTCGGGGACTTCTACAATTATGGTCTTCCCAAAATTAATTTACATGATACGATTATAAAGTAGATTGGGAAATAAAAAATGGAAGTCAAATGAGGCCATAAAAAAAATAATAATTTCAAAAGGAAAATTTTCCATTTTGGCGACTTCCAGGTTACGGTCATCTGTTATAATGGAAGTTAGCAAATAAAAAATGGAAGCTAAGTCAAATGAGGGCCATAAAAATATTTAATACAATGGGATTATAATTTGATGAGGTCATTACTGAAAAAAACCCTAATTGTGTCTATAAAAAGGAGGGAAGAAGGCCAAAGGGAGGCAGACAAATTGGGGGAAAAAAAAAAAATTAAAGGAGACGGAGCACGCTGGGAATCTGAGAAGTAAGTAAATTCTTATCCTCGCTGAATGTTATAGCAATTTGGGGTTTGTTTTGCCATTCATGTTGTTAGCCAATGATTCGCATGTTGAATCCTGAAGCCTTCTAAGCTTGCTCTCGATTTGTTTGCTTGTTGAATTCAAAATAGCTCTTCGTTAACCGCACCCTCATCCATTTACTGGCTTTTAGTTTTTAGTTTATTTATATGATTGGTCTTTGTTGTGTGTTCATCCTAAGGTGTGTGATAATAGATTATCATGGATATTATTTTGTGCACGAGAGCACGCACTAGACACTTGCAGGATTTTTTGTTTAATTCGTTGAAACTACGAAGAATGTTTTTTTTTCTTTGTCCAGAAGAATGTTCTTATAGGAAAGGAAAAGAATGCTTACAATCTGATTTCAATAAGTTCTTGAGATAATCTAAAGCAATTGTAAAAAAAAAGTTTGTGAAATAAGAAAAAAATTTGGCTTCTTAAAATGTTTTGCATCCAACCTTGTGGATTGTGATATACTATAAATGCAAGGGCTAAAAACATTGACAAAACCTACTTTGCTTCTTCTCTTTTTTTTTTGAATATAAGGCTATAGAAAACCGTGCAAAACTAGGTCAAGTCAAATCGTATAAGAGTGCAACATTCTGGCGGAGGGTTGTCAAAAATCAAGATGTCATTATTCTCGTTTGACGCTTGATGAGCAAGCCAGTCAATATATTGTTAGCATCTTTAAATACATGGTTGAAGTTAACTATCCAATCCTTCATGACGAGTTCTCTAATTTTCATTATGGTTTCGTTTAAAGGGTGATCCAGGTTGTGGTAATGCTGAATAAGACATAGAGCTTCAAGAAAGTCAGAGTAAACATTGACGTAGGTAAATTTGTATCTCCAACAAAGAGAAAGATCTTCAAGGATGGCCAAGAGCTCAGCAGTAGTACTAGAAAGATAACCAAGGTATTTAGTAAAATTTTTATCCAGTTGCCTTAGTGATCCTAGATAAGGCCACCACAAGTAGTAGCTTCGTTGGGGTAAGCAGAATCATCAATATCCAACCTAACTCAACCAGGTTTGGGTTTGATCCATTTGGTAAGAGATCTGTCATGGTTCAAATATACATTTCCAAGTAGAGCTTAAAGACAGTGATCATTGATGAAGGTTTGTGTGCTAAAGAAGATGATGTCTTTGTTAGGAATATGTTCTTTAGAATATATATGAGAGTAGCGATCTTTCCAAATGGTCCAATATATCTGAGTGAAAAGTTTGTTCCAAGGGGTTCTTCTAGTATTTTGGCCTCCAGTATTATTCTTAGCATTCTAGAGTATCCAATTGTGCAAAGAAAAGAAAAAGAAAGTGTTAAATTTATAGAATTTAACTAATTTCATCCAAACTTTCCTTGATTTGCTACAATCACATAAAATGTGGATGGAAGAGTCAGGGGAGTTGCAACTGAAGGGACACTTTCTAATGGTAGGAGTCGCGTTTCTGGAATTGACAAATTTAGTATGAAGATGATGCCAAGTAGCTTTCTAGAGGAAGAACTTGATTTTTTCATAAGTAGTTCATTTTCAAATAGTAGACCAAATGTTAGAAGTTGTTTGTGTCTCACAGTTCTTAATAACTTTATAAGCATATTTGATTGAGAAATTGCCATCAGAAGGTTTCCAAATAAGAGTATCATTTCCTCCATAAGGGTTTAGAGGTTGAATCATAAGAATAGATTTAATCACATTTGGTTGAAGGTAATGCTTAATTTTTTCAATATTCCAGCCCTTGTCATAGAGCAAAAATCAGAGACTCTAGCATGAAAGATAGCTTTTACTTTAGGGGAAGCATAAGTAACAAGAGGCTTAAGTAAAGGTGACCATTTATCATACCAAAAGGATATTTTCTCTCCTTTACCAACTTTTCAGCCAACTTAGGATATAAAAGTATCCCAAACTTTATAGATACTTTTCCCAGTATAAGAGGATGAATTCATATTGTAGATCATCGAGATGATAGGTTTATTGCATTTATATTTTTTCTCAATAATCTAAACCCAAAGATAGTTAGACTTTATAATAATACCCCAACAGAGTTTCATAATGTAAGCAATTTTTTAACTTTCAATTTTCTTGAAACCAAGACCGCTATTCTTCTTATCCTTATTAACACTGTCCCAATATATAAGGTGAGGTTTTTTGTTCCATCAGAGGAGTC
Source organism: Prosopis cineraria (assembly GCF_029017545.1). NCBI lineage: Eukaryota > Viridiplantae > Streptophyta > Magnoliopsida > Fabales > Fabaceae > Prosopis > Prosopis cineraria. The sequence continues at coordinate 34,825,996 of NW_026555343.1, forward strand.
TCACAGAAAATTTTGAGAGCTTTTATCTAATTCTAAAAGGACGTTGTCAGGAAGGAGCATAGTTTGCATAATATAGCTAAGAAGAAAAGAAAGTATAGACTTTATAAGAACATATTTTCCAGCAATGTTGAGAGATAACGGCTCTTCCACAAAGATAACGAGACTTAGTCTTATCAAGAGGAGGGGAAAAGGTTACTTTGGAAGCTCTTTCATGTAGAATGGGAATCTCAAGGTATTTGCCAAGATTTCCTGTAAAGAGGATGCCCAATTCATTACTGAGTTGTAAAGCTCTATTGATGTTGATACTTTTAGAGCAATAGAGTTTAGATTTTGCATTGTTAATTTTTTATCCAGAAGTATTGCATAATTTTTGAAGGCAATTTGTATGATTCTAGCTTGAAGAATGGATGCATATGCAAAAAGTAATAAGTCATCAGCAAAGAACAAATGGAAAATAAGTGGACCATTAGTAGTTAGATTAATAGGTTTTCAATCATTTTTATCTATATTACTAAAAATATAGTGACTTAATCATTTAATACAAAGAACAAAAAGATAAGGTGAGAGGTGATCTCCCTGTTTAATGCTATGAGTGTGCCTAAACTTATGAGATGGTTCGCCATTCCAAAGGACTCTCAAGCAAGCAAATGAGATGGTTGTCATGATGATTTTTCTGAAATGGATATTTATTCCAATGGCGTGGAGAGTATCATTGATAAAATCCTAAAAGCCTTTTCAAGATCCAATTTAGGAACCATGAATCCTCTTTTCCCAATTCTAGATCTCATGCAATGAATAACTTTTTGAGCTATAATAATATTGTCATTGCTTTTTCTCCCTTGAATGAAACTACATTGATTGTCCCCAATTAGGTGATTCATACATTCTTTAAGACGGTTAGCAATTATCTTGGTGATAATTTTGTAGCTAACATTGCATAGAGATATCGGGCAAAAATCCTTCATACAAGTAGGGTGATCCAATTTAAGGATAAGAGTAATAAAGATGTCATTAACCTTAGCAATTGTTTTTAGATCCTTGAGGCCTTCTTAATCAAAGTGAAGATGCTCTCTTTTAGGTCATCTTAATAGCAATGGATAAAGTTAGCGTTGAGACCATCAGGGCTGAGAACTTTAAAAGCTCTAATGTCAAATGCAGCTATTTTGATTTCATCATCAATAACTTCTCAATTGAAGGAAAGAAGTTGTGTGTTGGACAGAAAGGGGAAAGATCTTTTAGTGATAAGCTTGGGTTTCCTCTGGTTATCTTCTTTAGAAATATTTTCAAAGTAAGAAATAGCTAAGTTCTTGAGAGAATTTTGCTCCTGGATCCAGTTGCCATCCTTTTCTTTAAGAGATACGATTTGATCCCTTTTTCTTCGAATGATAGTATAAGCATGGAAAAATTTTCATACTGTGCCTACTCTACCACCAATAGGTCAAATTGCTCGTGCAGTAAGTTTGGCTTTGTTTTGATCAAATGTTATTATGCTTGGTGTTATTGTGCCAAGTCAAACCTACTTTGCTCATTAAAATGTTTTGCATCCTCTGTATGGTACACTTATTTGGGATTGACATACTTTCATTTTATTAGAGAAAAAGCTTTTGGCATTGCAAATCTATGTCTGTATCATTCCATCTCGTTCTCTATCCCCCTTCTAAGGTAACTTAAAGTTTTGCAAAAGTTCTTTAATTCAGTACAACCCAATCCATTAAAGATGAGAATAGCCCAATTTTTTTTTTTTTGTGGCTTACAATTTGACTTGACCTTTTTATAAAGAAGTCAAACTTGAGGCTTTTTTAGTTTTTACAAACTTATTTGACTAGATAAGCTAAGCTTGTTTGTTTAAAGCCCAGCTTGTAAGTCTGCATACAGAGTATTCAATACAAAGTGCATGTTTTTATAGTCTGGCAAGAATAAATTATTTTCATATTAAAAATAATTTTTTATATTTTGATATTTAAAAATTATTTATACATCTTTATTATATATATATATATATATTATTCAGCATATAAAATTTTATATTATTTTATTATATATATTATTAACCATCTTAAATTTTAGACCGTTGTTTATATATATTTTTAATAAGTAAAACTATGCATAACACAAATTACATATATTAAATTATATATGTCTTTTTAGTAACTATACATTTAAAATTATCTTTCATTGTATATCATCCAAACATTTCTAATAGAGCACTCCTTGAAATTTTTTATCATATTTTTTAAACATTTTTAATATATTACACATTTCTATAACAAAAATTATAAATTATATAAATCAATATCTTTTTTTATAAATGTATATTTAAAAGAACATTTCACTATATAAAATCTAAATAACTTTTAGTTAATCAAGCTGATTTTTTTTAAAAAAATATATCCAAACATAAATTTCATTACAGCAACTGACTTTTATCAAATAAACTTTTAACAAATAGATTTTTGACAAATTAAAAACTAAACACACTAAATCACGGCATATTGTTTTCCAGAATAGCTTTGATTTATATCGAGAATCTTAGATATGCTTTTATAATTTTTTTTAGGGGAATATAATGCTCCCATTCTTCTTAATTACCAAGGAACTTGAATATAGGAATTCACATAATGACGTGCATGTACGTACAGCAAATATTAGCCTCTAACTTCATTTTCAAAATAACAGTAGTAGTAGTAGTAGTGATGATGATGATGATGATGATGAAAAAGGAAAATAAAAAAACTTGGCTCCCAAAGTAGGGGGTTCAACAAAAAATAAAGCATATTATGAGTTTATGGATTTTTTTAATTTTGAAAAATCTTTTAACATTTGATATTGCTTAGTTGCTGATTGTATTGATTATATATATGTATCTAAATATTTAATATTCAATTATTTATATAGTTATATCTACATTCCAAAATTTTTAAAAATTACTATGTATTGTATCCGATATGCATCGGTGTTTCATAGATAGGCTTGAAGCCTACTTAAAGAATTTGAGGCCTAACTTCAAAAGTCTATTTAAAGACCTACACATGAAGTAAGTATTTAAAAAAAACTTTAAGTTAGGTCAGGGCCTATTATAGGCTCAAGTTTGAGCCTAGAAAAAAACCTGCATACATGTTCAGGGTTGAGCACCTTGTTGCCGGCTTAGGCCCGTTTAGCCAAAGTCTAGCTTAGCCTGGCTTGGCTTGTTCTCGAAATTGGAATCCTAGCTCCTGAAATTGAACAAGGACTCTCAGATGCTACACATTGCTCTTGTAATTTTAACTGAGCAAATCTATTTTTTCCTCTCCTCTGAGAATAATTAATTTCAAACACGTGATCGTTTTTGCTTTTTATATGATTCTCTCCATGCCTTTTCATTTTTAGACAATACAACATTTAACTCCAATACAAAGTTTTTTTTCCCTTCAGATGACTCAAAATCCAAAGTTGATAGCTTTATGTGTAACTCATCAAATCATTTTTATTTAGAACTAAGTAAAAGCTATTAATTAATTGGGAGTTAAAAAATTGTTCTTGCAATTAATTCATTCTGGAAAGCAGAGATAGACATTCTAAACCCCGTAGTTTATTGAAATTTAACTGTAATTGATGATATATGATTATTCAATGTAAAATTTAGCTTAGCTCTTTTGCATCCTAAAATTTAGCTGTCATGAACTCACTATTTCTAGCAGGCCTGTTGTGCATGTTTTCATTTACATATTCTCAATCTCATTAGCAATTTTGTGTCTTCTTTTGTGAGGTCATGAATATTGAGCAAAATTCTAACATTGACCAACCTCAATCTTCTTGTTTTTTTTAGGTGAAATTTGTTTTTTAACTTCATGTAATGGACTTAAGACATGCTGAAAGTTGTTGAATTTAAATCATTTGTCTTGTAACTGAAATACTTTTTATTGTTGTTGGAGATTGTTATGGATATATACTTGTGATAAATTTTATATGATTATAAGTAATTTTATTATTTTAATTGAGTTTATTAGGTTGAAATAAATTGTTACTTCCCATAGAGGAGAAAGTGGAGAAAAGTGAGGTATTCGACAAAATTAAGACTAGTCTCCCAGTTGTACTAGACCAATTTGGTCTTGTTCAACTTCGGTTTATACTAGGGTCAGATCAGACCACAGGTTGCCTGACACAGTCCTTTCCATAAAAAAGAGCAGACTTTGAGTTAGGTTGAAGTCTTATCTGGTCTGTCCTTTGTGTAGCCCTAAGTGACTGTAATTACCCCTACTGACTAGAAGCTTATGTCTGTCAAGGTGAGTTTTCGAGGCAAGCTACATTCTTTCAAGTTTTACTGCTTACATATGTCAACCTATTGATCCTGGGCTATTTCTGAAAGACAGGAACTTGAGAGTTAAACTAGGATGCTGGGGAGGATTGCTTGCCGGAATTGCTATTCCAACGGTTGGCTACGAGCCCTTTATGGTTGTTTCCACCTCACAGCCTTGTTAATGCGGGTCTTTGCTTGTTAAGATTGGTTTTGGAGAGTTTCCATGGTATCACGTTTTGTTATTGATGGATGTATATCCGTGTCGACAAGATATGGAGTTGAGTCCGCTTTGCTCCATGACAAAGCTCTCCCTTTCAAACAATGGTTACTTAGATTGTATCATGCTGCTTCTTTGGCAGTGATGTTGGAAGACCATGAGTTTGATGAAAGTCCTATAGTAGATTATGCAAAGGTAATGGTCAATTTTGGAAGAAATAGCACGAGCCTTTCAACTCTTAAAAGAAAGCGTGGTTTATTTCCTATAGTGGACTCAATGATTAAAACCTCAAATTGTGTGGCCGAACTTGCGAAACATAAAATGATCAGGAAAGCTGTTAGGCTGTATGGATATCATCATTCAATCACTGCCTTCAAAATTATTATTCACCTATATACATCGGCAGGAATGCGAACGGAAGTATCTGCATTGCTTAAAGATATCGTTGGATTCTATGGGAAAGCCAAGTTCAACACATTCAAATTGTTTGAAACTCTGTTAGATGCACGTCAGCATGCGGAACGATCAATTGTAGTGTATGACATGCTTATAAAAGTACTTGCATCCAATTCCATGCTTGATGCGTTTCATTTGATGTGTTCATGAGAATTAAGCAAAGGGGTTTGAACCTGAGATATTTTCGTGCAAGTTTTTGTTGAAATGCTTGGGAGAAACAAACAGGGCGGAGTTGGTTGGAAAATTATATGAAGAGCTAAAAATCTCAGGTCCGTCACCAAATATTCACACCTATACAATTATGATGGGCTTCTATTGTAAAGGAGCTAGATTGTGGGCAGGACGTCGATATCAACCAAGCTAATGGGATTTTAAAAGAAATATCCAGGAGCGGGGAAAACCCAACTACTTTCACATATAGAAATTATATTTGTGGACTTTGCAAGCTTGGTCCTGTTGCTGATGCTGTGCAATTTAAACGTTTGTAGCTACAGTATTTTAATCCGTGCATTTTGCAGAAAAGGGGATATAGAGAAAGGTCTTGACTTGATTGAGGAAATGGAACTTTAGAATTTAAAACCATCCATAATTAGTTACACCTCCCTTTGCCACGGTCTATCCAAGAGTAACCTAATGGAATATTCAATGTCTTCGTTTCAAAATGTTGGCGATTTTGGATGCAAATATGATCAGGCCGCTAATGAAACTTTAATCAAAGGATTTTGCCATGGAGGTGATATGGATTCAGCCAAAAACCTTATGGAGGAGATGACTACAAATGATCTGGCTCCTACTTCTTTTGGTTTCCAGAGTATAATTGGAGGATTCCACAAACAGGGGCTCTTAAACAAGGCACTAGAAGCTTTCAATTGTTGGATATTATAAATATTTTTGAATATTTTAAAAGAAATTATTATAAATTAATAATATTAATTATTATTTAAGCCTATTTATTATTTTGTAACATATAATTTAAACAATATTATTATTTGAAACTATTTTATTAATTGTGATTAAGGTGGTTTTATTGCCTAGCACTATGAGATCTGCCTATAAAAGGTAGCGCTTGCCACAAGTTCAAGAAAGGGCTTGGTGCTCTCTATCTTTTTCTCATCTTCTATCATATTGATTTACTGTGTAGTTACCTAAGTATATTCTATGAATTTCTGTTGTTCTGTGTCTCTACTTTTAGTAGGAAGAATCTGTTTAATCTTGAAGAACTCCCCCATGATCAACCTAATATAGTGGAATAGCTTTTAAGGATAGTATCTTTGAGCACAACTCAGACTGTGATTTTAACCTACTAGTGCCAACATCAATTCCATGTCACAATGTGGTGTCTTGCCAAATACCATCACTTACAATTTTATTATTGAAGGACTCTGCAGAGAAGGCCATTACATGGAGGTATTGGAAGATTTCCAAGACCAAGGAATTGAGCTAAACTCACGTTCATATAATGCTGTGATCTGCTGGCTGTGCAAGGGAGGACATTTAAAAAGGGCATGGGAGCTCCTTCCAAGAATGATGAAAAGGAATGTACTTCCAAGGAGTTGTTATTTATAATACTCTCATACATACTTTTGCCAAACAATCAAATCTAAAGAAGGCCTTTCGGTTATACGAAAGCATGCTAAAAGTAGTCACTCTCAACACCGTCACTTATACAGTTCTTTTTAACATCTTTTCTCATGTGGGCAAAATGCGTGAAGCATCATTTGTTTTTCACAATAAAATGAAAGAAGATGGTTTGAATCCCCAGATCATATTTCATTTACATCTTTAATAGATGTTTTTTTTCGTACTGGTGAATGAGAAGGGCCTGGAAAGTATACAAAGAAGTGTTGACTAAAAACCTTTCGCCTGATGTATTTACCAAAACATGTTTGATATATGATATGGTCTCTCGCCTGATTGATGAGATGAACACAAAAGAAGTTACTCTTGGTGTTGTCACTTGCTCTTTTCTCATTTGTTGGTGCCTTAAACATGGATATGAAGATAAGGCAAAATGAGGGCAAATGGTATTTCACCAGATGATATAACTCGTACGGTTCTTTCGTTACGTGACGGTGTAAAAGCCAAGGTTGCATGATACCTTGAAGGTACGTGACTCACATTTTCTTCTCATGTTTGAATATTTAGTTATGCTAGTTTACTAAAATTTTCTCTCTAATTGATGGTCCATTTGAAATAATATTATCATTCATTCCAAAGTGCTGTTCAATTCTTGTAAGTTGTAACACTCGTTGTTGTTAAAAAAAAAAAATCACATTTCTTGCATCCTAATCTTTGAATTTAGCGTGGTGAACTGTCTTTTCTTTTTTGAAAAATTGAATCATATTTCCTATGTAATTGTCACATTTCTAAAATAAGACGTGACTGATATAGAATATATATATAAAACTTATATCTCTTATGTCTTGGACACATTTTTTTTCCTACAAAGCTATAGACATATTTACAATATAAAATATATCATCTTGATTACATTTCATATAAACACAATAATAAATTTCTTGTAAAATACTTTCTAAAAAAACTCCTCTATAAATAAAATTTCTTAAAGTTTTACAACAAGTAATAATATCAATTCAACAAAAGGAGGTCTGCTCCTTACCAATAGATATACAATTTTAAAAGAAAAATGAGGATTCTGCCTTCGGCTTAAGTAGAGCACCTAGGGCCCAAATAATGAAAATAATACAAAGTTTAAATTTATATCAATTTGAGATTTGTTTGAAATAATTTTCCTACTTCAATTTAGTATAAAGCTTCTCAATGATCAACTCAAGATACAGGTTTAGTTATACCATCTAAGGTCAAATTATTGTTTCCAGTTAATAACGTTCTATATTTAAAACTAAAGGAAAAAAGAAGAAATATAAATGGAATAAGCATGAATTTAACAAAAATAGTCATTTACAATAATAGAAGTGCATAAATCAATTAAAATAATTTTATTTAAACATTTCACCCTAAAACATCCCCATAATGATAACACAACAATTAAATTCCACTTTCTAACTATTAAGTTCATATTAAACAATTAGGAGATGTATTGCTCATTATAAAAAAAAAATCTATTCATAAAAACTAGCTTGTTTAATAGGATTAATTTAAAAATAAAAATTTCATAATTTTCTTTAACAAGACATTATTAGAACTGATAATAAAAAACAAGAATGTTTTTAGCAGGACTTTAAAAACAAGGAAGTGGGCCCTGTTGGATGGGTACAAGCACTATCACCTCCTTTATCTCTCTTACTAGCTGAGGATGAGGATGTCAAGAGTTCTGTTCTGGATTCTGCCCAAGGTGTAGCTGGCCGTGATCAAGATTATGTTGGCTAAGTGTCTTTCTCTGTTGTTGTTTCTGTCTGGTTTTTTTCTCTCTGCTATTTTCGTTTTTGTCTTGCGTTTGCTGCCGTTTGTTTTTCCCTCTTGTTGCTGTCTTGCTACTTTGGTTTTTGCCTTTTGTATCGCTACTGGATTCTGATTTATGCAATAGTTCTTACCTTTGGCCCCAAAAAAAAAAAATATTTATCACAATAGCTCGTTACAATAATTGTTGATGGATTCAATTAGGTCACCTTGTGCAATAAATACAAGCATTGTGGGCTCATTTAAAATTATTTTTATTTTATTATTTTAAAAATTGATATTTTATAAAATATGTTCTGAGAATAAAAAAATAATAAAAATAAATATTTTTTATTTTCTCTTCTTTTTTAAAATAATAATCTCAAAACATTTAAAAAATATTTTTTATTTTTTATTTTTTAAAATATTTTTTAAAAATACGTTATCAAATGAATTTTTTCTCCTGAAGAACAAAAAAACTATTTTTAAAATAAATTGTTAAATAGGCTCTAAATTTCTTTTCCTTCTAGATATTGTCCTCACATTTTCTCTTTAGTTTTGAACCCTTGGGCCATTTTTTAAAATTTTAAAAATAAATTATTTTTAGATTTTGTGATATTTTCATATATTTCTATTTATAAAAATAATTTATTATTTAATTTTTTTCAAATTTAATGATTTCTTTTGTATCTCTCTATTTTTATGAACATTCACTGTATCATAAGGTACTTAAAGTAACCTTCTAAAATAATTAACATTTTTTTCAACAAATAATGCAAAAAATATTAAAATTGATTTTAAAGAATAGTCATTTTTTATGAAAAAATTCTGTTTTAGATTATTTTTCATTATATATTTTTTAAAAAAATTAGATGAATGAAATAATTATATAATTTTTCACTCTCTAAAATTTAAATACATAATTATGTAATATTAAACGATTTAAATATAGGAAGATAATTATTATAGAGTTACCTGCCATGAAACCAAGACAATACTCAGCAAAAACAAAAAGGTCAGTACCCAAATTAGAACTAAGCAAAGGAGCTCATGCAAATTATACATAAATAAAAATGGATCTGTAAATCAAGAATAAATTACTTTATTTATAATCTTATGATGATCTAAAGCATACAAGTTATGTGATTAGGAGTGAATTTGAGGATGACCTAATTTAGTGTTTACATATATATATATATATATATACAAGATATATATTTTTCATTAAATTCATATCATTATCTGATATGAATTAATTTCTATTTTATTCTGTTATATATAATGAACAAGCCCTATTACAAAATCCTAAAACATTTTAAATATTTTATTAATAAAATAAATCTTAAAAATGAAATTTATTCAAGGGAGAATTTCATTTAGGGAGGCTCTCAAAATATAAATATTTTGAAAATATAATCTGATAATGCACTACAAGTTTAAAAACCCTTTTTGTAAATTTTATTGTGGATGAAAAGATGCATTTGCCCTTATCTTAATAGAATATTTATGTATACACAACATGATATTCACGAATTCTCAACACAATATTCATGAATGCACAACACATTTGATGGATATTAACTTAAAGTATATTGTTTCAATGAAAGTATGTTATTCATTATGAGCTTTATGTTGTACAAATATTGCAGGTTTACATATATTCATTGTGTTGAAAATTGATAGCCATTGTATTGTATATTTATGAATGTTGTGTGATTCATCATTTGCTTGCATGTATATTTCACTTTAAATTAAACCGTGTCCACCAAATGTATTGTGCATTTATGAATATTATATCAAAAATTTATAGATATTGTGGTGTGCATGCATAGACATGTCTTTGAGACAAAGGCAATTGTGTCTTTTCATTCACAATAAAATTTGTAAAGACCCCTAGGCTTATAGTGCATTTTTAAATTTTATTGAGCCTGCAGTACAAATTTTTGTATTTTAGAGGCCCTAAAGGAGAACTTCCCGATGTAATATTTCTTATTTTAAGCTTAAAAGAATTAATCATATTAGGACATGAGTACATGTTAATTCTATTTGTTGGGATGCAAATCGTTTTTAACATTTTTTTTTCGGCAAATACTATGTTTTAACATAATATTTTTCTTTATGCTTTAAAATTTATAATTTATATATCCTTTGGGAGCAAAACTCAAATTTTGAGTGACGAAAAAAAAAAGAGAGAGGACTTGGTCGCATTATTTCCTAGCACGAGGTTCAAACTCAGTGTCTCTCCATCACACTCACCATTTCCCTTTGCAACGTCAAAGAAACTTGTCATCTCTATCAATAAAACCTTGATGGCCAGTAATCAAATCAATAAGTGGAGGATTCAACCCTGACCAATTATCAAACCAAAATGAAGTACATTTTACTTTCATATATTTAAAATTTTTATATTATTATTATAAAAAAATTAATAATTTAATCTCTATAGTTTTAGAACAATTGTATCTCAATCCCTGAATTTTTATTTATTATAATTTAATTTTTAATATTTTGACTCGATTATAATTTAGTTATTGAATTTTGGCTCATTGAAATTCATTTTCTATAGTTTTAACCATTTCATATATATTTTAAAAAATAAAATCAGAAAGATTAAAATTATTTTAAAATCTTAATCTTTATAATTTTTATTAAATTACAATTTTTAGTAATTTAAAATAAGGATTTTTGTAGACATAGCCTATGTTATAGGATCAAATCAAACAAACAACCTAAAATGTGTTATATTTTATATTATGGTCAGGTTATTATATTCATCAATGATATACCGTTGTATATTAATAATAAACCTCTTGTAAATTTCTAATGATAAATCATTTGTATATCGATAATAAACCCCTTGTATATTAATGTAAATTGACCACACTCCCAAATTTTCTAAATACAAGATTTTTTTAGGCCAATGAGCAAATTTATCCTTTAAAATATTAGTCCTTGAATGTTAACATAATTTTAAATTTTTAAAATTTTATTTTAAGATATAACTTTAAATAGTGAAAATATAATGACTGAGTTGCGAGGAGTCAAAGTTTAGGAATTAAATTATAATTGAGTCAAAATTATAATAATCAAGTTACAATGAATCAAAATTCAAAAACTAAGTAATAATTGAATTAAAAATACATGGACGAAATGATTAATTTTTCCTATTATTAATAATTTTTTTGCCAAAAAAAAATGAAACCTCATATTAAAAAAAATCAGAAACCAGTTTTAAGGCAAACTAAGAAATTGTTGTTTTGGCAAGAACTTTAATGGGATTAAAAAGAGGCTACTGATTGCTTCTTGGGATAGTGACAGTTAAGTTCCAATACATTTTTTTATAAAAATAAATTATAAATATTAATTTAAATAATTATAAATAGAAATTTCTGTTTCAGTTTAAGAATTACATTTGATATTCAGAGGAGACCACCATTGGAAAATCAGACCCAAAGCCATAACCAAAATTAGGGACGGAGTGGCCGGACATCTAGAAATCAAACACAAGGCTAAACTAGAGAGGACTAAGTATCACTGAAAGCATTGACCGCTCCAACTCCCTCCAATCAGCCCAGTGTTATTGCATCTGTTCCTGCATGCAATAACATCTTAATTTTTAGAACTTAATTAATATCATGAAGAATTTATGCTATGGTAATTTAAATTTACCATGCAATTATTTGAGTATGGGAGAATTTACTTAGGATGGAATAAGTTTTTAGTATTTAATTTCAATACATGTTTTTGAGGAAGAGATTTATAAGGCTGAGTAAAACTGAATAAATAAGATCTTAACTTCTAATTATAAAGTTAAAAAGTAATAACTAATATAATTTAGAGTTGCTTGGAGGAATCTTTGAGAAGCTCTAAGATCAAAAATAAATAAAATAAAATGAGCAGAGTTTAACGAGAGTAATTTTAGAATTAAATATAACTTCCATGAGTATTTTGTGATAACTAGACAGAAATAAATAATTAAATATAAATTTTATATGATATAATTCTTTAAATTATTATTCATAGAGGTGTTACAAGTTTTCCAAGGGACTCCTAAATTTTGCTTTGACGTTGAGTTAGCTGAAGGGTCTCTTATAGAGAAACTTCAAGTTCTTTAAGTAAACTGAAGTCCAGGTAACTTTGTCTAAATTACTCTGTATGCATGATTTGGTAGGTAGTTATTTTTATAATACTTATAATGAACTGAATCTAATATGAGCATGTCTATTATAATATATTTGTGAAAACTTGGTCTAATGATGACAAAAAGAACTTGGAACGTTGAATAATATGATGCTTAGTATAACCTTTTAGGAGTGCTGTTTAACTTGAATTATATGAAATTTAGGATGGATAGATGATACTATTCGTGACATAAGCTGGCTGATGATTGGTTGGCATGTGCTAACTCTTAATTGTGACATTAGATTTTGTTTATCTTGACTCATACATAACTACTCTTTCATACGTGTATATACTAGAAATAAACTATCGTGAGGTGGCTATAGGTAATAGGTTAAATTGATGAAATAAGGTTGTATTGTGATCACACACTCGTCCTTATGTGGCATGCACTAGGAGGCTTTGAGTTATACTTGAGCTACCTTAAGCCCTTCGACTAGGGTTAGGTCAAGATTGGTACCATTTAGGCACCCTTTACAGTCGAAAGGGGAAGATTAAGGCTTAATGTGGAGAAATGGGGCTTTTTGTAAAGTCACCCTTACTAATTTACATATTTATCTCTTAGGTAATTATGGAATTAACCTGGACGAATTTTTCAACAATGGTTAACCATTTTTAAAACACTTTTGAAATTGAGTTATATTTTCACAAATTGGGATCCCAAATTTTCAAATCATTAAAGGGACATTTATAAAACTAGTCAACTGTTTAAAATAATTGTGGAAGCATAGGATACCATTTTATACCAAAAGCATTACAAGGAAATAGAGAAAAAAAAAGATAGCAAGAAACAGAGGCAAGAGCCGTGGCATGGCATGCACGTGTCGCGACGTGCTCCTTTGTGTGTGCACAGAACTGATAGTAATATTGCCATCAAAAGGCCAACTTCCAATATGCCTCATTTCTTCATTTGACGTCCGATTAGGATAAAATAGCTGTCTACAGAAAGCTCAATTCAGAACCTAGAAAATGGCATAGGTTTTACTCCAAAATAATTTCACACAAGAGAGTTAGACACTTAAATACATTTTCTCTACTTCTCACACTTTTTACATCACAATGATGTCCAAAACTCAACATATGAGCCAAAAGCTACCACTAACACCTGAATCACACTCAATGGACCTAGGATAACTTGTGCAATACATCACACGCATATAGTATCACATGGATATCATTTTCAACTCCCAATCCTCATCAACATCAAAATAGAAGGAGGAGATCTCGCATAACATTTCATAACTATAAAATCATTTACATGCATTAACATACTCTATTTGCACTAACATTTTGGCCCTGTCAAGGCTTTTCTCAATTTACTCTCCACAATATCTAGGGCTTAAAATACACATTGAAATAACAACTATATAGTGCAATTAAATGCAGACTTTTAAAATCACAATTCTAGTTGGCAATATATCATAAATTACACCTTATAATGTAAAGTAGGAGGATTTATAATATGAGCAAGATTCTTAAACCTCCAAAGCTTTTTCCTTCTTAACACTCAAGCTAGAGCCTATAAAATGATAAGAGAGAGATGTGAGTATAACTACTAAGTAACTAAGGTTCTTCTATCCTATGCAATTACAAATTGATTGACATATTTTAAAAAATGAAACCTGCATAAGTCATACAATCACCTATTATACAGTTTCACATATCATGTTATATTTGTATAAATTCATATTATCATGATATCCTCATTTTTCATAATTCATATCATAAGACACATTGCCATAATATTGACAACCATATGACAATGGCCTAATCAAATATAACAATGCACATTGCCACAATAATAATAATAATCATGTGACAATGATATAATCAAATACCACGACTTGTCATAGACTTATCAACCACATGACACGTCAAATGATATGCATGATCAAACTAACTTTATATCCTTATTATACCTTCCAACTAAAACCATGGTCTATAAATAAAATATGGCTCCCTCCGTGTGAATGGACTACCTAAATTCACTAATTATGAGAAGCAACTCGGCCAAGGTCACTACTCTCATTTTCAAACTATGGCTTTCCCCATTCTTGAATCCTTGGGATGTCATAAACCCTAAGCTAGTTTCTTTGGGGAACAAGTGAAGATAGCTAGGTTTGACTCCCTCGACAAACAATGAAACAGCCCTTAACAAATAGTGGAATAATGACTGTTTCTTGATTCTAAAGGATAGTAGTTAGGCTAGCCTTCAATTTCAATGATAAGCAACTAATACTACATAGATTTTATAATTACTTATCTCCTTAAGTGAACTCCCGCCAATATGAGCATGCAATTGACTCATGCTCACATATTTAGATGTTTACAAATCACAATAGTAAGCTTATTTATAGATATTTAACAAGCTATAACATGTGAGCATTGTATACAAATATACATAATTTTATCACAGTGATCAATACATACCTCCACACATCATCATTTCATCACACACATATATCATCACAACATTCCATGCATCATACACTCATTTCTCATTTTATCATGTCCACACACTATTGACTATTTTGATCAATGCACAATCCTATATTTCACATCATTATATCAATATATATAATCATGAATATTTGATCATTTCTTTCAAAAATTAACAATTACCACGGTTCTATTTGTTCCTTGTAGAAGTTGTTTCATGGAAACATAGTAAACTTCCATCATTCAATTTAAATGCATAATAATTTGGAAATCCCAATCAATTAACACACAATTTGCCCTTTCATGAAAGTTAAAAAAACAAAGACTATGATTCTTTATTGTTCATATGCAATAAGCTTTCATGCTATGCAAGATTTCTCCCATCATATGCAACACTCTCTCGTAGATGAAAAATTTTTCCATGATATGTAACCACTCACTCACAAATGCAACACTCTTTCATATATGTAACTCTTTCTCGTATATGTAAATTTTTTTTACGATATACAACATTTTTTCTATTATATGCAACTGCTCCAGAATATACAACACTCTCCCGCAAATGCAAATTTCTTTCATGATATACAATATGTCTTCCATTATATGCAATATTCTCTCACATATGCAATATTCTCTTGCAAATGTAGATTTCTTCTACAGTATGCAACACTCTCTTGTCAAACGCAATACTCTTCCATAAATGCATATTTCTTCAATGATAATTAACATTTCTTTTGTCATATGTAAGATTCTTCTATTATATGCAAGAAACTTTTGAAGGTACACATTAGGTGCATACATATTGACACTAAAGGATCTTATTTAATATATTAACACTGAAGGACCTTATGCTTTTGTTCTCAATATATTATCACCGAAGAACCTTGTATGACATATTGATAGTAAATGGCCTTGCCCACCTTTCTCTCTCCTTTTTTTTTACCATTAAGGGCATTTAAGTCATTTATCCACTGAAATATTAACAGCAAAGGACCTAGTGTCCTAGAGTCTTTTTAGCAATAAATTTGTTTGTCAATTCTTTTCAAGCAATTTTCCCTAAAAAGAGAGTAAATAAATAGTCATGTGCCGTATATAGTACACCTTAAACAATGAATTTATTTGGCATCCTCCCTCTTAGAATGTATCCTTTTATTTGAATTTATAAATATATGAAATCATATTATCTATTCTTTGTGTTTTTCAGTGAAAACAATATTTAACCCTTTTTTAAGTATAAGGAGCAGGCTCTACCAAGTTGCTAATTGTAGGAAGTATCTCCTCCAAAGTACCAAGAGCAATGAGTAGACATTTTTCAACTAAATTGGGATATATACAAGAGTTATAATTTGTACCTCTAATCACTTATTTAAATAATGAGAGTCTTTATCATTCATATTCATTTTAGTTGGTAAAATAGTACCTATCTTTTAAATGCTAACTAAAAGTGTAACTACGCATTAATGTGAGAATTTACGTTATCATGTTTAAGTCATAATTAAAATATAAAAAGGTATAAGAGATGTACTATATATGTACAAATTGTAAACAATATCTCCATGATATTTACTTTAGTTGAGCATAATCACATCACAATCAATATATAACTCATATTACTAAGTGACGCTTGGTTTGACCAGTTTCAGGGAGTTAAATGAGTCTATTTTTGAGTTTTGGGTTCAAGTCTCCCAAAACGCAACCATATTAAATAAAAATGTCAGAGATACAACCATGAGGCCGTTATTGGTCTTACATTTTCTTAAATTATTATGTTAGTTTTTAAATTTTAAAACGCAAATAAATTTTCAAATTAGTATAATATACAAAGTATATTGATAACTTGATATGGATATACATCTAAATGTGAACAAATTATTCCTTAAATATTTACTTTTTATCAATCTATTCCTTAAGCTAAATTTTGTTCTTTTATTTTTGAAGTCTATGAGTTTAATTTCCCTCCCTAAATAATTACACTTGTTTTTTTTTTCAATCTACATAATTGTCATCAATATTTTATTATCCATGTTAACAAAGTTTAATAGTCCTGCATCATTTATAAACAATAAGAACTGAATTGATAACCGAGAAAAATTTAAGTAGAGTTAGTAATTTAGGTGAGCCAAGTTTAAAATACCCAAACATATAAAAAGGTCAATATAGTAACACTTTATACGTTTGAATATCTGAATTGTTAAATGTTATTTTATTTTAATTTTTTTTAACCAATTTCAATTTTTATCTTAAAAAACTAACATTTTAATTTTATTTTTAATAATAAAAAGAGAATTTAGGTATTTGAGTTCAAGTTTGGCTCAAATTTATTTAGATGGCCTAAATAAGTTGAGGCAAAGAAAATTTTTTAACCTTACAACCCTAGCTCTAAGATTTTTGAAATTTATTTAGGCTAGTTCGATTGAACTCTAAAATTAAGGGACTAATAAAAATTAAACTTGAAAGAATAAATCAAAAATTGAGATAAATTTAAAAGATCAAAAATTTTATTATCCTAAAACAATTTATAACCCAAATTTGGATTTGGTAACCCAGCATTTGACGTTCAAAAAGTTGATTTGCACTTTCAGAAACCCAATGTTGTTTAGGTACAAATTTTTACCCAAAATGACTTTGTGAAAGCAAATTCAAATGAGTCCGTAGATTTGGCCAACGTACATATCCAAAGCTTTTTAAACTAAAAGCCACAGGTATTTAACGAAGGGAATAAATGTTTATTTAATTTTTATTTGACCATAGTGCCCTCATCTTCTCTCTCCCTCTTTCGTGCAAACACGGAGAAACTCTATAGAATTGTATACTTTTGTCCAATATATCAACCTTCATATTTTTTATTCTTAGTATTTAACAAATTAAATTTTATGTTATTCAAATTTTATATCACATATTTTTTTAAAATTTCTAATATATTGCATTTGTATAACACAAAATTATAAATAATCATAAATTATTATTCTTTTTTGTAATTGTATCTTCAAAAAAAACTTTTCATTTAATCTGTGTTCTTCCATTTTAAATAATCAAAAATTTCTCTTCGGCCATTTTTTATAATCGAACACCTTCAATATGTGTTCTTCCATATTTTTAGGCTTATTCTTAAGAACAAGTTGTTCGAACATCTTTGAATAACATTGGATATAGAGCTCTCCACGGACTTGGAACATAAGTTGAGGATGTTGGAATATAACTAATTTGGTTCTCTTTTCAAATGTAACTAATTTAACATGTTCAAACATAATTTATGTTTCCCATTACTCTTTATGGATTTGGACAGAGTCAAAAAGTAAACTTATCTTTGAACTATGACCAAGTTATTCCAACATCGATTCACATAAAACTGGGAAAGTAACTTTGAGCTTCAATGGTTGAAGACATCTACTTTTTGGTCAACCAACTTTTTTTACTACGATGAGAAAGAGAAGGAGAAGAATGATGAAAATGATCATCAGGATAGTCTGTTTTCATTCTCATAATTTTGGGTTGCAAAAGCTCTATTTTCCTGCAGTTCTATTATCCTTGAATTTAACTTAAAAAGAGTATGTTTTATCCTGAAAGATATCCGTGCAGATGGAATAATCCTCAAGGACAACGTTTTGTGACATAACTCGGCTTTGAATATCTACATTATTCCACAAACAAGGAGGGGGTAATTTGTAAAATTAGTCCTCATGCAAGTTTTGAAACTGTCTATCTTTGTGTTAAACAGAAATCCTGTCAAAACATGAAGTCTTAATGTTAGATGTTGAATCAGACAAGATACTGACTAGTTCTAGGTTAGATATTTTACAAGAAGCCGACCAAATAAGTAAAGATATAAAATACTTAAATATCATTTCTGTAGGTGATTAGTGCCAAACATGGACCCGTTGGTTCCGGATTTATGTGAAAAATCGAGCTTCAAGTTTGTCAGGTATCATCATCAAGCAAGCAGAAGCAGCTTTTAGCATATCACATTGATGAAGCTTTGGCAAAACTGGAGAATAAGGATTCATGTTTGATAAGAACCTGTGGATTTCCTTGTTCAGCCTACGAGAACACAAATTAATAAGACATTGGATGGGATTGTTCTTGGAATATAGAAAAAGTTGCGTTTTCTGATGAAGAAGCACATCATGAAAACTAGCAAAGAATTGCAAGTTTGAAAACCTCCATACTTGGTAAAATGATGCCTTTGGATTAGAATGGATGAACTTCAGGCAAAATTCTGTTTTTTTTTTTTTTTTTGCATGCCCACCCAGTATCCAAGTTCCTTCAAAACCTGACTAATTTGGATCAAGCCGGCAGGGGCAGAGCCAGGATTTAAGAATAAGGGGGGCCAAAATTAAAAAAACATATATACTACAAAGTTTTCATAAATTTTAGGAGCCAGAAGTATGTAACACTCATAATATAAATAAAATTTTAAAAAATTGGGGGGGCCGCGGCCCTTGATGGTCCCCCTTTCATCCGCCACTGCAAGCCGGGTTGAACCATAAGGGTGGCAAGCTATCCCAAGTCCCAACAAGTATTTAATACAGTTGCCTGCCTAAAGTTTGAATTCGAGACTTTTGGTTAAGCTAGCACAATCCTTAATCAGCTGAGCTACATGCTCCTTGGTAAAATTCCTTAGACTCTTGCCATCAAGGTTTTCAATATAAATGTAACGTGGTCTGAATGCTCAAAATTCAGAAACATTCATGTTTTGTGTTTTTATTAGAAAATTTGATAGGATAGCAAACACCTACTACCATATAAACTATTGAAACTCCTTGTACAAAATACAGTGAAGTAACAAGATAGCATTTTTTTTTTTTATGTATCTTGATATCTGATTGATTGATTGATTGATTTATTATTGATACTAACTACAAAACAACCTTGATAAACAAGTAACAATGACATGATTCCCCAAAAATGCATATCTTAGCCCACACCCTATGAGAATTCCACACATGGTTTGATATACTGAAAGGTTAACATATGACAAGAGAAGAGTTGACTTAAACGTACCAGGTCCCCATGGTCAAGGATTAAAATGTTGTCCATATTTAAAACTGTCGAGATCCGGTGAGCAATTGTAATTACTGTCATGCCCTTGCATTCATCACATATGGTACTTTGCAGCAGTGAAGCAGTTTGTGTGTCCACATTGGCTGTACACTCATCCAAACAGAGAACCTGAAAATTTTACTGTCAATCATGTATGTTCTCAAGGGTTGTATGTGCAAAATAGGGACATGAAGTCACACTATTTTCCAGTTTGTAAATCTCATCCAAAAGCCACTATTCATTTTACCAAGTCACTTTCACTGAACTGTTTCTTTTCTTTTTTCTTTTCCTTTTTCATTTATCATTTGCAGATAAAAACAGAAATAAACATAAATTGGAAACATTTCAGTTGAAACACCTTCTTAGACATTTAAGTGAAATTTAAACCCAAATATATAGCGTAAGAGAACATCTTGATTGCATAATCAGATTCCTATACAGACATAGGTGTGCTAATTTTTACCTAGTATTCAATTTTGATATTATGCTTCCATATTCATTAAAATTAAAAAATATAATATGATTTTAGCCCCTGAACTTTGACTCGATATAACTCAGTCCTTGTAGTTTATTGAGTCAAGGAATTATAAAAACTGAGCTGTATTGAGCCAAGAAATTACAAGGGACTGAATCAGTAATTGAGGAAAAAAAATTAAGGATCAAAAGTTATATTTTTCCAATTTTAAATTAACTAAACCCAAATATATGCTGTAGTCGCAAGCCTTTAAGGTCCTGGCTCTGCCATTGGCAATGTGGTTGATGTAATATCAAGAGAAAGTGATTTGTTTCTTCACATTATTTCCAACTTCCCGTATTAAGGTAAACACAACAATATTATGATGACTACTGTTTGTTGTGAATAAGATCCTTACCTTTGAAGATTTGAGAAGAGCACGTGCAAGGCAAAGAAGTTGCCTTTGGCCAACAGAAAACGATGACCCAGATTCCTTTACGAGCATATTGTCACGTTTCGTCATTTTTCACAAGGTTAAAGAGGTCCGGAATGCTCCAGAACCCTCCAGAAGGCTCCCAGCTAACCTTAAGAGTGCTAGATAGTGCAAGAACATTCTAGAGAAGCCTACACAACTCTAGCCTCAATATTTTAATATTGTCTCTAGATTCTTCCATTAAAATATCTAGATATTTGTTAAGAGAATTCTAGAGAATCAATTGTAACCGTAGGATAGATTTAATCTCCACCGTCCATTAAGGAGGTGGGAACATTCTAGATCCAAGGGGAGGCCTATAAATACCTCACCCCTCCTCATTTGTAAATCATCCTTGAGTTCTCAAAGCTATAGAACTCTCACATTCTCTCTCTACTCTCCTTTGCCTTCAAGCTTTCCCTTTCCTCTTCTTAGCCAAGCATCCTCCTTTCATACGAGTTAGGCTTACTTAGCAACTTCCAGTGAAGGTTGTCTAAGTGCCGCACGGGTCGAAAGACTAGCCCCGTGACAGTTGGTATCAGAGCTCGGTTCTACCGTTGTGCTTGAAGGAAGGTATTGTACGATGGCAACTGAGGAAGGAAACGTCGTTGGCACGGAAGCACAGGAGCAAGCTCATGCACAACAGGAGCAAGCTCACCCCAGGTCCAAGCGAGAGCGAGGCCGGAGCAGGGCAACCGCAGGTGAGTCCCTTGAACCTCGTGTTGGTAGCTTGGAATCTAACATGGAGGAAGTGAGAACTACTATAGGGGGACTCAACGATCAACTCAACAATCTCCTCCAAGAGAATGCTGAGATAACGCGGGCTGCCAAGTTGATGATTGCAGACCTTAACGATGATTTAGGGGAAGACATTCGTTCCCTCAGACGTGATCTCGCCGATCTCCGCAAATATGTAAGAGATGAGGTACGAGGTCTACGCTCTCAAATGGATGAGATTCGTCATGAATGGGATTCTCATCACTGTGTGAGTAGCCCTATTAGTGGTAGTACTTCAAACGCCACTTCTCAGGGTCTGAAAGTGCCCAAGCCGGCCATGTACAATGGGACTCGTAGTGCTACAATTGTGGAGAACTTTCTCTTTGGCCTAGAACAGTACTTCGAGGCCATGGGAGTCTCTAACGACTCGATCAGAATCAACAATGCTTCAACTTTTCTCCGGGATGCAGCCCAACTATGGTGGCGCAGAAAGCATGCCGAACGAGAAAAGGGCCTTTGCACTCTCAACACATGGGAGTTGTTCAAGTCAGAACTCCGCAAGCACTTTGTTCCCCACAATGCTGAGACAGAGGCTCGAGGTAAGCTTCGTAGATTGAGACAAACTAGTAGTATTCCTGACTACATTAAAGAGTTTACTACCATTATGCTCGAGATTGAGGACCTGTCCGACAAGGAGGCTCTTTTCTACTTCATGGACGGACTTAAAGACTGGGCGAGAGTAGAACTCGATAGACGTAAAGTGCAAACTCTAGATGAGGCAATTGCTGCTGCTGAGTCTATAATCGACTACTCCACCAAGTCCAAAAAGCCTAATCCTGGTAGCAGTGGAGGAGACAAAGGAGGACAAAAGAAGAATTTCGATCGTAAGGATGGTGGTAGATTCTTTGGTGGGAGTTCTAGACAGGATAAACCACCCTCAATCAGGCGTGATGCCTCAAAGCCACCGAGGCCATGCTTCGTGTGCGATGGTCCACACTGGACTCGGGACTGCCCCAACCGCAAGGCTATGAATGCCTTGGTCGCTGAGATGAAAGAAACCCGGGACAAGGAGCAACAGATTGACCTTGGTTCCCTCCAACACTTGAATTCCTTAACTGGACTCTTTTCCCCATCTAAGAAGGAAGAGAAGGGTCTACTTTATGTTGATCTTGCCATTCAAGGCAAGTCCGCCTCTGCCATGCTCGACACAGGAGCATCTCACAATTTCATCGAGGCTGAAGAAGCTAAGAGATTGGGTATCCAACTCAACAAAGGAGAAGGCACCATCAAGGCGGTGAATTCCCCAGCCAAACAAGTCCTTGGGATTGCCAAGGATGTGAAGGTGAAGATCGGGGACTGGCAAGGTACGTTAGACTTTACTGTTGTCCCTATGGATGATTTCAAAGTTGTATTGGGACTTGCTTTCTTCTGCAAAGCACATGCCTTCCCGATTCCTGAAGCCAAGTCTATGGTGGTCATTGACTCTAACATGATCCGGGTAATCCCCTTGAAACGCTTGGAGAAATCTAACCCTATGATTTCTGCCTTGCAATTCAAGAGGGGTCTCAAGAACTCAGAGGGGTATATTGCCACTATACGTTCATTGGCCGAGGAAGGGGATGACCCAACCAAACCACGGGAAACCTTGCCACCTTGCATCCAAGAGGTGCTACAGGAATACAAGCACGTCATGCCCGATGAGTTGCCTAAGAAACTACCTCCCAGAAGAGAGGTAGACCATCAGATCGAGTTGGAGCCTGGTGCCAAACCACCTGCCTTGGCACCTTACCGCATGTCACCTCCAGAACTTGAAGAGTTAAGGAGACAACTGCAAGATCTCCTTGATTCAGGATACATTCAACCATCTAAGGCCCCATATGGTGCTCCAGTCCTTTTCCAGAAAAAGAAGGATGGATCGTTGCGAATGTGCATCGACTACAGGGCCTTGAACAAGATTACCATCAAGAATAAGTACCCGATACCTTTGATCGCCGACTTGTTCGATCAGCTTGGAAAAGCCAGGTACTTCTCTAAGCTTGATCTCCGATCCGGGTACTATCAAGTACGCATCGCCGCAGGTGATGAACCGAAGACAACTTGCGTGACGAGATATGGAGCATTTGAGTTCCTTGTCATGCCTTTTGGACTGACAAATGCCCCGGCAACGTTCTGCACGCTCATGAACAAGTTGTTCCACCCTTACTTGGACCAGTTCGTGGTGGTATACTTGGATGACATCGTAGTATATAGCAACACTCTTGAAGAGCATGCTCAACACTTGAAGAAAGTCTTCCAGGTACTCTCTGATCATGAACTTTACATTAAGCTGGAAAAATGTTCTTTTGGTAAACAAGAGGTGGACTTCTTGGGGCACAAGATCAAGGATGGAAAGCTCATAATGGACCCAACTAAGGTTCGAGCCATCCAAGAATGGCAGCCTCCTACCAAAGTCCCAGAGTTAAGATCATTCCTTGGTTTGGTGAACTACTATCGGCGGTTCATCAAGGGGTATTCAACTATCACTGCTCCATTAACAGATTTGCTCAAGAAGAACAAATCTTGGCATTGGTCACAAGATTGCCAGGATGCCTTCAACAAGCTGAAGCAGATGGTCGCGCAAGAGCCTGTTATGTCCTTGCCCGACTACTCCAAGCCATTTGAGGTACACACCGATGCCTCAGACTTTGCAATAGGAGGCGTGTTAATGCAAGAAAGACACCCTATTGCATACGAGAGCCGCAAGCTCAATGACACAGAGAGGCGCTACACGGTGCAAGAGAAAGAAATGTCTGCCATTATCCATTGTCTACGAACCTGGCGTCATTACTTACTTGGGAGTAAGTTCACTATTATGACGGATAATGTTGCTACGAGCTACTTCCAAACACAAAAGAAGCTCAGCCCGAAGCAAGCTCGCTGGCAAGATTTTCTTGCTGAGTTTGATTATCGGTTGGAGTACAAGCCAGGCAAAGCAAACGTAGTGGCGGATGCCTTAAGCCGGAAAGCCGAGTTAGCCACTCTCTCAGCAAGCATGCCCCAGAATGACTTCCTTGAACGAATCAAGGAAGGTATGTCTCAGGACTCATCTGCAAGCAACTTAGTAAAGCTTGCTACTGAAGGCAAGACTCGAAGATTTTGGGTGAATGATGGAATACTCTACACCATTGGGAACCGAGTCTATGTGCCGAAATGGGGCAACCTTCGAAGGGATGTCCTAAAAGAGTGCCATGATTCCATGTGGGCCGGACATCCAGGTATGGCACGAACACTTGCTCTCGTACAAAATCATTTCTATTGGCCACATATGCAAGACGATGTCGAAGCATATGTGAGAACTTGCTTAGTGTGCCAGCAAGATAAGGTTGAACAACAACATCCTGCTGGTCTACTCGAACCTTTGCCGGTGGCTGAGAGACCATGGGAGAGTGTCTCCATGGACTTCATAGTTGCTCTCCCTAAGTCTGAAGGATGTGGGAGTATCATAGTGGTGGTTGATAGATTCAGCAAATATGCCACCTTTATACCAGCCCCAGCAGATTGCAAGGTTGATGAAGCAGCACGCTTGTTTTTCAAGCATGTCGTGAAGCTATGGGGGATCCCTCGCAACATCGTCAGTGATCGAGATCCCCGATTCACCGGGAAATTCTGGAGAGAACTTTTCAAGCTCTTGGGGACAGACTTGAACTTCTCAACAAGCTTTCACCCTCAGAGCGATGGACAAACGGAGCGAATCAACGCTTTGTTAGAGCTCTACCTTCGCCACTATGTGAGCGCTCATCAACGAGATTGGGCTAAGTTGCTCGATGTGGCCCAATTCTCTTACAACTTGCAGCGAAGTGAGTCGACAGGTAAGAGCCCTTTTGAGATAGTTACCGGACAACAACCTCTAACCCCCAACGCACTTGCCACTCCATACAAGGGAGACAATCCAGCTGCCTATAAGTTTACTAAGGAATGGCAAGAAGAAGCCGACATTACTCGTGCATGCCTGGATAAAGCTTCTCAAAAAATGAAGAAGTGGGCAGACAAGAAGCGGCGCCCCATTGAATTTCAAGTAGGTGACTTGGTCATGGTTAAGTTATTACCGAATCAATTCAAGTCACTACGCAAAGTCCACAAAGGCTTGGTCAGGAGATATGAAGGCCCTTTCCCTATCATTAAACGTGTGGGAAAGGTTGCGTACCAGGTACAACTCCCTCCCAAGCTTAAGATTCATCCTGTCGTCCATGTTAGTCTCTTGAAGAAATACTATGGAGACGAAGAAGATCCATCTCGAGGTATCTCTAAGAGAGCACCGACAGCGGTCATCACCGAGTACGACAAGGAGATAGAAGAGATCCTCGCCGACAGGGTGATCAGGAAGAGAGGAGTTCCCAACTACACCGAGTACTTAATCAAGTGGAAGGGTCAACCAGACTTTGAAGCTAGTTGGGAACGTGAAGACCTCCTGTGGCAGTTCACTGACCAAATCCAACGCTACAAGGAGGAAGGCGCGACGAGGGCGTCGCGAAATCAAGTGGGGGAGAATGTCACGTTTCGTCATTTTTCACAAGGTTAAAGAGGTCCGGAATGCTCCAGAACCCTCCAGAAGGCTCCCAGCTAACCTTAAGAGTGCTAGATAGTGCAAGAACATTCTAGAGAAGCCTACACAACTCTAGCCTCAATATTTTAATATTGTCTCTAGATTCTTCCATTAAAATATCTAGATATTTGTTAAGAGAATTCTAGAGAATCAATTGTAACCGTAGGATAGATTTAATCTCCACCGTCCATTAAGGAGGTGGGAACATTCTAGATCCAAGGGGAGGCCTATAAATACCTCACCCCTCCTCATTTGTAAATCATCCTTGAGTTCTCAAAGCTATAGAACTCTCACATTCTCTCTCTACTCTCCTTTGCCTTCAAGCTTTCCCTTTCCTCTTCTTAGCCAAGCATCCTCCTTTCATACGAGTTAGGCTTACTTAGCAACTTCCAGTGAAGGTTGTCTAAGTGCCGCACGGGTCGAAAGACTAGCCCCGTGACAATATGCAACCCTCCAGCTGCTTCTACTTCCTCTTTCACATGGCATTTCTCCAAGGCATTCCAAATTTTCAAGTCACCATGCATTCGGAATGGATCTAGATTATCCCTTGAAAAAAGGAATAAGGAATCGTTGTTAGGTGCTCATGACAGGCAGCTGCAATAAATAATCACCACTGCTAAAATCTGAGTTAAGAAGTGTCAATATTTTCATTAGTCAAAACCCCATTTTGGTCCTAAAAGTGTATTTCATATTTCATTTAAGTTCTAAGAATTTTTCTTTTTCAAATAAATCTATATTCGAATTGAGAAGTGGAATTAAATTCCATGCGATTTTCAAAGTTATAACTATGTGCTAAGATGTGAAATGTGCGATGTGTGATATGATGATAATGTGGTTATATTAATATGAGAATATGATATGCGTGACTAAATGAGTAATTGAATTGCATTATAAGATTGAGAATTGAAGTGAAGAGAGGTTATGAATATGACTTTGATGCTCACTTGGATAGTGTTATAGTGTGAGCCCAACGTGTTGTCATTGAGTAAATGAAATTGTGAAAAGAGTGAGAATCGTATAGATAATACAACAACAATAACAAACCTTATCCCATTAGGTGGAGTTAACTACATGAAACAAAAAGCAGATGTAGTATAAAAAATATTAACCATAAATAATTTACAACACCTTAATGATCCTTCAAACAGAAATGGACTCTGAGGAACAACAGCTAAACGAGCACGTAGTTCTCTGACAGGAATATCGTTAATGTTTATGCCATCAATGAAAATAGAGCCTGTACATATTGGGGTAAGGCGGAAAAGAGCATTCAACACACTAGACTTTCCAGCACCTGTTCTTCCAATAATTCCAATCTGAAAACATGCCATGTTAAAAGTATTAAACATAATAGGTTTAATAAATCTAAAAGATCTTGAGCACCGCATCAAATATCATGCACTGACCTGTGTCCCTCCACCAATTGTAAAACTAAGATTGGATAGTGCAGGTGGCAAAGATGGCTTGTATTTTAAAGTAACATTTTGGAACTCAATTACTCCTTGATTTGGCCAATCAGGGTTCAAGGTTAGGCGTCCAGCAATTTCTTCTTGAGGAATGTCCATATACTAAGGGGAAAAAAAAAAAAAGTACAATGTCTGTTAGATGCCAGGATATAAATTTCTATCCATGTTTAAGTGAAGGGCCAAAATGGCAAAAATGCCTAAATTTTTTTTTTTTTTTGGGCCAGGAGCGTCCAATATTTTTAAGTAAACAAAAATGCAAGAGTGCCTATTAACTCCTTTTAATGAGGCCATTCTTTCCCAAACTATTAAAATGGCTTAACGTCTGTTAACATGGACCTAAGATGTTAGGTCAAGGAGGAAAAATATCCAAAAACTTTTTCTCCAAGAACTTCTGGTATCTTTATATCAACAATGACGCACGGTACTTTTGCAACTAGAAAAAGAGTTTTTGGAAATTTTTGCACCTAGAGAAAAAGTTTCTGGGTACTTTCGTGCCTTATGTTTGCTTTCTTTTTTTTAAAACGGTCAATGTTAATAGAAATTAGGCAAATTTAACGGGATGGGGAAGGATACCCTTACGAAAAAAAGTTCATGCATACATCATTATTAACTTAAGAATACTGGATGCTCTTGGTGAAAATTTTTTTGGATATTTTTACCCTTTAACCCTTAGGTAAAATATGGCTTGATGCATACTTCAAGGACTCTTTCAACTGAAACCATTTCCTTTTCTGTTTCAGTGACACTTGTTAAAAAGCTTCCCAACAAGGACACTATCGGAGCTGCATATGAGAGTGCCAATCCTACCTGAAAGGAGGAAGGAAAAAAAAAAAGATAAAAGGGCCGTACTTAGTTTCTAGGTTACTTCTCACAAGCTCTAAAATTTTAAACACTTATTAATTAAATGATAAAAATCGAAGAATTATAGAAGCTAGCAGACAAACCAGCCCAGGAGTGCCAAAGTTGATTGGCAGACTGCCATGAGCTCCAACCACAGCCATCAGTGCAATAAATGAGATGATAAATGCAGCTAATAACTGAAATAAAGTTATCAATAGTGAAAAATGTCATGCTGGGCTTGTTATAAGAACTGCATAAATAAATCTTGAAAATTAAATGTCCAATGTGTATGTTATCCTTTCTTAGCGTCCATTGTTAGTATAGTTGTCTCAGAAACATACTTGAAGACGTAAGGAAAGCCATAAACTGGCTGCTGTCTCCGTGTAAGAAGTCTTCTGATACAATGTCACGTGTTCAGTGAACTTGGCAAAAAATAGGTCCTGTCCATGGCCACCATTGAGTAAAGTTTATTAACAGCATGAACACACAAAATTTATATCATTGTCGAGGACATATATATCTATTGACAAGGCTAATTCAGCAAAAACATAAAAACTAAGGGAACATGCAAGCAACCATTTCATGAAGTGGACAAGAGAAACAAAACAGAAGAGATATCACACACACACAGGGTATGCAGTTATATACTCATGAAATGAACATGATATGACTATTGAAAATTTTAAACAGACATATGTTATGGCTCAGGTTTCACCTTAAAGTAATTGAGGATCTTTAGCACGTATTTAAGAAAATGACCTCCAAAGCACTTAGGAGGGTGGGTCCATATAGTGTTGGATTTTTCTTTAAAAACCTACTGATCAATCTAATTTCTATCTGCTTCTAATTGTCACTAATAGCCCATTTGATCACATGAGAGTCCAATAATTACAGCTCTGTAATTGTCACTAAACTAGATTCAAACACATGATTGTGATGAGACTTCTAATTCATTCTAGAACCCCCACCTATGATGACAAGTGGTATTATTGTTTTGAAATCACACAAACATATATTTACCTCAGATTTGAATGCCCTAATAGTTGATGAACCATCGAGCGTTTCAGTGAAAGATGTATAAATTGGAGAACGAGAAACACTGTCTAGTCGTCGTAGTTCTCTTGATGTTGACCTGTAGAAGAACTTAAACAAAATGTACGGATTGGTTCAATGTTACAATACATAGATAGGTAAATAAATTAATTACAATTTTGAATAATCATTGACATTATATATAACCACAAAATACGCATAATTAAAGACAAAACATAAGCAATTACAGCTGTCAATGACTTGCCCTCTGAATCAGTAACAGCAATTCAAAGAGATTTGGCCATCGTTAAGATAAAGAGGTAGAGGAGAAATCAGGCAAAACGAGGATGAGGAAGAGAGAAAACAGAAAATTACTCCACTTAAATAATCAACAGTTAAGAGGTACCTGGAGTCTACTGTAGATATACCAAAATGGCAATAGCAGGATTAAGAAAAAAACCTACAGAAAACCATTAAATCAATATTTCTGCCGGGAGACAGATATTGCAAATTTGAAAGTTTTAAATCTTATAGGTAAAATGGGAACAATTAGGGGTACCTGAACATATGACACAACTACTGCAATGCCCAAGAGGCCAACAAAATTAGCTAGGAGAATGTTCATAATGAACGGAAGAGAGTCATCAATTGTATAAAGATCTGAGGAAAACCTGTGTGAGACAACATAAATCATGAAATCTAACTTGCACAATATTATAATCTACTATGGCCTGAAGAAATCTTATCTTAAACCTGTTCAGTATTCTTCCACCTGGGGTCTGATCAAAGAATTGCACAGGTGCATTGATAAGATCACCAAGCATTCTGTTGTGCACTTTAGTTGCTGCTTGTAAGCCACCAAATGCAAAAGAGAACGCCCTCACCAATGTGAGCAAAGAATTTATGATGCAAAAGAGACCCAGTATAGCCTGCAGAGTCAAGTAACAAGCCAACCAAAATGAAAAGTTAAGTTTGGTACTAATTTAAACTACCTTACATGTTTAGACAATATTTAATTCTCTAAGTTAAAAATGTACACGTTTCATATTCTAAACAAAGAATGGCCCATGAACCTTAGATATGTGCGATTGTAAATTTTGAATTGCTACTAGTTTTAAACAAAAATTTCAAATGATTTCTCAATATAAATTTTGTGAACAAAAATTAAGAAAAAGGAAACTATAAACAGTGTGTGAAAAACTAATTAATTAAAATTAGAGGTAAGTTGGAACTATTTTGTTGAACTTCTTTAACTAGACATTCAGTGACAAAAAAGTTATTTAAGTATACTCCAATCAGTATGTCCATCGAGAGAAATGTACTATGTAAACTACTAATTCAGAACTTCTGTGGATAAGGAGAAGCTCATACCAGGTAAAAGGAAAGAGAATATCTTGTTTGTCTGCTTTCTGTTGTATCAACCCAAAATGACAACCATAAATCATTTCCATTACGAGAAGCTTGCATTAGAACAGCTGACAGGCATATGACAACTGTAATGAACCAGCCAGTGAACATAGCGTAGTTCCTGCAAAAGAGTAGCAATTTATTAAATAGTAATTTAAATCATCATCCATTGTAGTCAACATAGGCCCTGTAAAAACTGACTGATACCAATATGGAATGTCTAGACTCACTTATACACTCCAAGTTCCACTTTTCCCTCTTTCCTCAACTCAGCTTCGATGTTCTCCTCAGTACCCTCCACAACATGTTTAATTTCTCTATCTGAGAGTTCTTTTAATTTGGAAGAAGAATTTGTGCAGCAAGATTTTCCTTGATTCCGTACATCTGAATCAAGTTCATTCAATGGGGAAAATGTTATATATGAAGAGACCTGGAGGTCATTTGGACTTCCCACCCACTTTATGTTTCCTTTGTCCATTATAACAACCATATCAGCAGAGGATATTGCCTGCATATAAATCTTAGATACATGACAATGCTAACCCATATATAACAACTTATTGCATGCATGTACACATTGAATAGTGAACATCTTATGGAGGATACTTTTCTAAATTAATAGCAAAAAATATTAATGCTAAGCTTTGCTTTATGTTGATCTATATTTCTGCTGAATGATGTGAAAAATCCAGTGCAATTTAAGATATTAATAACCTGAATATTATGAGTACAAAGCAATCGAGTTTTTCCCTGCACAAGAGGACCGAGAATGGCATTGTGCAAGATCCATCGAGCAACTTGTGCATCAACTGTACTCAGGACATCATCAAGCATAATCACATCACAGCCATGATACAATGCCCTGTTAATTACAAATTATTAAAAAAAATTCTTGCTAAAAAGCCAGGCATTAAAAGTTCCACATAAAGTATCTGGGCCACATGAAGCATAATAAGCCATCACCTGGCTAAAGCAAGACGAGTTCTTTGTCCACCAGATAAGTTAACTCCCTTTTCCCCAATGTAAGCCATGTCTCCTCCAACCATTAATGAGATATCGACATCTAGAGCACATGCTCTCACAGTTTCTGCATACCTGTATATAGCAGCAAGATTTTCTTGACTTAAATGTTTGTAGTAATATATTTCAACATCAAGCCAGAAAAACAGGTCAGAGCTTCAACCAAACAAAAATCAATCCTATTTTAAGGTATTACACCTTTGGGGATCATAATTTTTCCCAAATATTATGTTGTCACGTATTGTTCCAGATAAAATCCACGGGACCTGCAGCGTCAGCAAAAAATAACTAAATAAATAAGAACTTTCATTATAGGAATTAAGCATATGACACCTTCATGTACAAACCTGTGGTACATATGCCACTGATCTATCAGAGTTAATTGATCCATGAGCAAGCCGTGTTTCTCCAAGAATTGAATATAACAGCGATGATTTCCCAGAACCAACCTGAATATAACAAAGTGTATGCACACACGCACATAATAAATATACATCTTGCTGTTGATTAAAATATATATACATATATATATCAATAAGTTAGGGAAGCAATGTCAAATTCATTACATTCTGAAATCAGAACCATGAATCCCCCATATCTGCATTCATTATAAAAGCTGAAATCTTCTGACAGCCTTTTTGATAAACTGAATTACAATGTCAAGATTTAAAAGGTTGTATGACCATTGAAATTTCCTTTCTACATTATAATAAAAATGCTATGTTCAAGTTATTGACTAAATAAATCCTAAGCATCAAGGTTTCTTACCTCTCCTATCACTGCAACAAAGGAACCCCTTGACAAGCTTAGACTGACATGGTTCAACACCAAATTTAATGTTTCTTCATCACTACTAGACCACGTAAAACATGCATCATGGACAAAGACTGCTAAGCCTTGTAAAGAGTCAGGTTGTTCATTGTGGAATGGCAAGGAACATGAATTGATCTCTTTCACCTTAGATTTATTTTCAGGACAAGAAAGAAACCTGCTCAACCGCCTGGAGGATACAACAGCCTATAACGCACAAGTGCATACAATCTAGTCAAGAACAAGTTCAGCCAGTATTATCTGTAAAATTCATAGGATATTGGAGACTCACATCAATCAATCCATTAATCACCCAAGGGAATGAATTCAGTGGTGAAATTAACGTGTTAAACAAAGCCAGACAAGTAAAAACCTGCGATTCAAAAAATTAACAGAGTAAAATATCCTAACAATGACCACTATGTCAAAGAAAATAATTTGTTGACAAGTAAAGAAAAAAAAAATTGTCAATAAGATTGGCTCAAATATGTTAAAATACCATTGCAGCATCAAGTTGGTACCCCATCAATGCATAGAGTCCAAATGTAAAAAGAGAAAAGAGAGTTGGCGTCGTAGCCCAAAAGAAGACACACCATGCATCCAAGTACTTCCGAGTCTATGAAACAACAATAGAACAAATTGATTAAATTAAATTTAACAAATGAGGAAAAAGATAGTAGTTCTCCGATGTACTATACTTGAAACTCAAAATGTCAACATGTAGAATGCCCTCCTGTTTTTCTTTTCTTTTTAGCTCCTGAAGCATCTTCTAAGTTCTATGTAAGTTTTTAGTGTCCAGTACTTCAATGAGCCACTAGGTTGCACCTAAGAGAACATAATTACACTTTCCATCTCAACAACAACAACAACAAGCCTTTATCTCACTAGGTGGGGTCGGCTACATGGATTGCAAGACGCCATTGTACTCTATCATTTATCAAGCTTTTAGGAATATTATTAATTAAGAGATCGCGTTCAACAACTTTCAAGAGTGTTCTCTTAGGCCTTCCTCTACCCCTCTTAATCGGACTCAAAGTTATATGTTCCACTCTTCTCACTGGTGCCTCCCTTGGTCTTCTTTGTACATGCCCAAATCATCTCAACCGATTTTCTACCATTTTTTCCTCAATAGGTGCTACCCTCACTTTTTCACGTACGTGCTCATTTCAAATTTTATCTTTACGTGTATGTCCGCACATCCATCGTAACATTCTCATCTCTGGTACTCCAACTTTATGCTCTTGCTGTCCCGTTAGAGCCCAGCATTCACTACTATATAACATTGCCGGTCTGATAGCAGTGCGATAAAACTTTCCTTTAAGTTTATTAGGCACCTTACGGTCGCAAATAACTCCTTTAGCTTTTCTCCAATTAAACCATCCCGCTTGAATCCTATGTGAAATATCTCCACTGATTTCGCCATCATTTTGAATAATGGCTCCCAAATATCTAAACTTTTCCACTTGAGGTATAATTTGATCTCCCAATTTCACTTCCAAATTATTGTTGAATAGTCTCTTACCAAATTTACAATATAAATATTCCGTCTTACTCCTACTCAGACGGAAACCTTTTGACTCCAATGTCCTCCTCCATAACTCAAGTTTGCAATTAACCTCTTCTCTTGTCTCTGCTGTAAGAACTATATCATCTGCGAAGAGCATACATTTGGGAATTTCCCCTTGAATATGTTCCATCAAAACATTTAAGATCAAGTTGAACAAATAAGGACTCAGAGATGATCCCTGATGTAGTCCAATCTTTATAGGAAAATCCTTTGTTTGACCACTAGGCATTCTTATACTAGTTTTTACCCCCTCATACATATCTTGTATGGCTTTAATATAAGCAATCCGTACTCCCTTTTTTTCCAAAACTTTCCAAAGCACTTCTCTTGGTATACGGTCATAAGCTTTTTCCAAATCAATAAAAATCATGTGTAAATCTTTATTTTTACAACGATACTTTTCCATTAAACCCCTTAGTGGATAAATCGCCTCTGTAGTTGATCTACCTGGCATAAAACCAAACTGATTCTCAGAAATACTTGTCTCCAATCTCAACCTGTGCTCAATTACTTTCTCCCACAATTTCATTGTGTGGCTCATGAGTTTAATCCCTCTATAGTTAGTACAATTCTGAATATCTCCTTTATTTTTATAAATAGGAATTAATGTACTTCTCCTCCACTCATCAGGCATTTTCTTGGACTGTAAGATCACATTAAATAACTTAGTTAACCATCTCACCCCTTCTTCACCTAAACATTTCCACGCTTCGATAGATATACAATCAAGTCCGTTGGCTCTACCATTTGTCATTTTCTTAAGAGCTTCCTTTACCTCCTTATCATGAATTATTCGATAGAATGACAAATTTTGTTCTCTTTCACCAGTTACTAAGTCCTCCAAGTTACTAGATGAACCCTCTCCATCATTGAAAAGTTTGGAAAAGTAAGTCTCCCATCTATTTTTAATTTCATCATTTGTAACTAAAATTCTTCCCTCTTCATCCTTAATACACCTTACCTGTTCTAGATCCCTTGATTTTCTTTCCCTACTCTTGACAATCTTATAAATGTTTCGTTCTCCTTCCTTCGTCTCAAGGCTCTTATAAAATTCTTCAAAAGCTTTAGAATGAGCTTCACCCACAGCTCTCTTAGTTTCCTTCTTAGCCATACGGTACTTCTCCCAATTTTCCTCATTGTTACACAAATGTATGGCTTTAAAACAGTTCTTTTTATACTTAATTTTGTCCTATACACTATTATTCCACCACCAAGACTCCTTATCTCTCGGACCAGAACCTTTTGATTCTCCCAAAACTACTTTTGCAACCTCCCGTATCTTTTTAGCCATATCCTCCCATATGATGTTAGCACTTCCCTGAGATTCCCAAATTCCTTTGTCCAAAAGATTTCGCTTGAAAATATCTTGCTTCTCACCTTTTAATTGCCACTACCTAATCCTTGGTGCTACTACTTGTCGACACTTTCCATCTCAAAACAGATAAAAATTGAAGTACGAGTCTTACAGCCAAGTGTTTCAGTTCAGAAGATCTTGTCTCCATCAGCCAATCAGAAAAAAGAAGTTCCCATCCATGCATCTTCAAAGTGCGAATATAAGTCAAAAGTTCCCCTGTCCTCCGTATCCTATACAAAATGTAAATTTAAGAAATTAAATAGAAGTAGAAGTATTGATCCATATCTACTACATTGCAACATTACAGGATAAAGTAACTGCTACAATTGGAAAGAAAAATTAGATGGTTGACCTCATATCAGAAGCATGAAAAAATGTCTAAATAATAGATAGCAGCCATAGGACAAGACTGCATCTAATTCTTAAGCAATACAAAACTATTCACTCTCCAAAACATGCTCACAGAACTCCAAAAATCCACTGTGACACAGTAAATTCCTACAAAGTTAATGTATATTTGAAAGCAGTGTGTGTGCAAATTGCAAACAACCAACAACATTTATTGAAAATTCAATGATAGACAGTAAAATTGATTGCTTATCTATGATACTGCCACTATTTAACAAGGTAACAAAACTTTACAAATCACCAACCAATGTTCTCTCTAAGTTTTCCTCTTCAAATATACAATTATTCACAGCAAAACTAGAAGTAGTAATAAGCTGAGAAAGGAACCATTGCAGAGAAACTACAAGATGGGGAGCTAACCAACTATAATGCAATGGAAATTGGAACAATTAGCATGACATATCTTCAGTAAGTTAACACCAAATAAAATGCAAATTTTGCATGTCCTCTGCAAATATTTGATTTCTCACACCCAAGCCATAAATAGAGTACTGAACATATAAATACCGTTCATCCTTCTGCTTCATCATTTTCTCAGTTGCATCTGCAATCAATTTTGATATCCATTTATTGACTGCATCAGTTAAAAAAAATGGAACAGTTCAAACAAGCACAAGTGTATTTTTCTTGAAATAAACTCCCAAAAAAAAAATCAACTCCTCAGATATAAACACTACATCAAAAGAAATACCAGGCTTTTTGTCTTGAAGTGAGGCTAAATTATCATACAGCACATGGAATCTAAAGTGAGTCATGCTGTTTATGACTTATAAATACTGTTGTTTTCTATAATTTTAATTATATTGATATGGATTCTTGGACAACTTTACAATTTGGAAATCTGAATTCAAGTATTATAACATTGTATGGATGGAAATCATGTTATGACTTCATTTCCTATTTGGTGCATACATGTGAAATATACAGAAGACCACTGCGAGACCATTGTGATCAGATGAGAAATTCATTTCTATTATTACACTTGGAAAATATCAGGTCCAGCCCCCATTTGTGTCAGCATGAATGTAAAGAAAACATAATTCTATGTGGAAAAAAAAATGTTTGCAATCAAATGCCAGGAGCATGCAAGCATAGATTCTTCAAATAAAACAAGCATTTTCTAAACCCTAAAAAACTGTGCAGTTCTTCAACTGTCAAGTTAACTGCAACCAAGAAGATTCCAATACTACCTCTTTACAGTATAGGAATCACTATTAGTGTATTTATCGCCAAATGAACAGTATCCAACATAAATTAAAGCCAGCAGAAATGGCTCCCGCAAGATTAAGCGAAATAAAGAATAAAAACAGTTGATCAAAGCCCCTGTTATTGCATCAAGACATTTCAAGTCAAAAACATAAATTTAAGTTATTACTATTGCAAACTAGTAGCCAGATTTCTGCAAATTCATCAAAGCTATTAATGTTGG
Organism: Prosopis cineraria; assembly: GCF_029017545.1. NCBI lineage: Eukaryota > Viridiplantae > Streptophyta > Magnoliopsida > Fabales > Fabaceae > Prosopis > Prosopis cineraria. The sequence goes on from NW_026555343.1 coordinate 34,863,521, forward strand.
AATTTGATACCCATGCACAAACAAATATATATATATATATATAAAGGAAACAAAAATGAATGATAGAGCAAGTTCAATTTTCAACCACTACAACTTCTTTAAGAGAACCATTCTACCTGGTATCAACAAAATGGTAATTGCTAATCCAGATAGAAACGCAAATTTGACTTGAGTATACAAAAGATATAGCGCCACTCCAATTTGTAAAGGCAAGCTGAAAACCAATTAAATCACAGTCCTCATGATTTATGTAAAACACGTTGCCTTTCAGTTAATAAATTCTATATTAAATACATCTATGCAAAATTTAATCTTATGTTGTGCAGAAGAAATCTCCATGGATGCAATTAAACAGAGGAAGTTACAGAATAGATTACATATATAATCCTTAATGAAAGAAAAATCAAGAAAGTATTCTCTGAAGTTGAAGTTGGTGAAATTGAATGCAAAGTACTAGTATTATACCAGTCCTTTGCATTCAACTTTATCAACTACACATATCCTTAACTCTAAAATATATGAATCCAGGAAAATCAAGGCAATTATCTTAACCTTCAGCACATGAAGTAAAAGAAGAGTACTTTCCAAGACAATTAGGATAAAGATCAAAGCGAGTTTGGTATACCCTAACATTAAGAAATTCATAATAAAGAGAATACCTCCACATATCATGGAAACTATTACACATGTTGACAGTTCGGTCAGCATCAACAGACATAAATGTCTGAATTTCTCCATTAGAGAATTTTGAACGCTCTGCTAGGTTCACACGTAGACACTTCAAACACACATAACAATATGCATGACTTAGCATGGAAACAAAATCACAGGCATAATCATGAATGATAGAATATCCACAGTAATAGAAAACATTAAAATATGGACGGCATTATAATCCAAAATTAAAACTGGACCAAAGTATATATTTTTAAAATAAAGGTAAGTCTTTTGTAATTTACTCTTGTTTTATTTTTTTTTTTTCAAACCTTTTGTTAAAATACAAAAAAAAAAAAAATAGCATACCTTGTGATAGATTAGAGTCATGATACTAGACCGTAGCTTTAGCTTCAGTTTGGAAAGATGAAAACTATATTGTGTATCTAAAAAGGATCTGGATAAGAAGGATACAAGAACATGAATAAAGTCATAAAGATTAAATATATAATCTCATTCAAAGGAGATGTAATTTAGAAAACTACTGATCTATACTACAACCCAAATACAATAAGGTGGCATTTGGATTGATGGATTTAGCTTTGAATTTTATATTTCAAATCTAGCATTAAAAATTCATGCATTTAAAATCATTTGTTTAGGTATTTAAAAAATTTCAAATGAAGAAGAGAGATGAATTGAGACTTGAAACGAAAATAAAAAATTGGAAGTGATGAGTTTACCTCTATTTTTCAATTGATAAGTCATAAATTTTTGTGTATCTAAATTAAGGATTTGATTCTAATCCAAATATCCATTAATCCAAGCACACCATAAAAGATTTACTGTTGGTGCAGTAACAAGACTACTTGTACCTCAAGGAAACAAAGACGGTCCACTAGTGAGCAAACAAAATTCAAGAAAATCCATTTCATAGGTGCATGAAATTAAGCCGTCTTATATTTTTTATCATTTTATCATAGGATTTTCCTTCTCTCATTTAATATTGTCTATGCAAGTAGGACTCTCACAAAATTACTTAGGAAGAATGATAAGAAATTCTAGATCACAAAATAGCATAAAAAACTACCTGAGCACAGCTACACCAAGAAACATAAAACATTGGCAGTAACAATAAAAAGCACAAGAATAGCTACATTATTTAAATACAAGCCAAACTTACTTAATTACAGATGTGAGGCCCAAGGACATGGCAAATAAATATCCATCAAAACTCTCTGTGCCTGAAAGATTTAAAAAAATAAATAAAGTGAAGGAATGATGAAGTAGAGATTGAAAAGAAAGACAGAAAGTTACAAGTTTCAATTTCCAAATCTCAGATTCAGTAGAAATTCGAACTTAAAAGGATAATTTTAGACAGCTAGAGGGATTTTATAATGAAATAGAGATTGAATAGAAATGTAAATTCTACCCAACAGGTTAATGAACACAATGCAGGAATGCAAACTATGAATCATTGAAGACCTTGTTGAAGAAACCGGATCAGTTTATTGAGAAGCAATGGTCCAGCAAAACCAAGACAATCATTAACCACCTGCAAGAGGTTCATATATTTTATATCTTTAGAGCATAAATACTAAAAAAAAAAAAAAAAAATTGGGTTCCACTAAAAAAATTGGTTTCTTGGACAAATATGTGCTTGTTAAGTTGACAAAATCAATATAACCAATGATAGGGCAAGCATGAAACTCTGAAACTCAGCTTGCATAACTAAATGAAACTGATGCACTGCTCAAGCTCATTCTTTTAATCAATGAATCCTGAGCCTGAACTACTGGCAACCAATATAGTTGATCTCCAGCCCTAGCTCTCTTATTGAAGAACATTTGAAGTAAAATAGTTACAAAGAAAACTTCCTAGAAACCTTGACATACTTGACTGGATTAAAAAAAAAATCCTTCTATTTCCAGAATAAATCCACAAATTGAATCTCCTTACAGATTGTTAGGGAATTATTGCAGTGTGTCAGTTCCAATGTCTAAAAGATTACCATGAATCAGAACCTAGAATAACATCCCAGCATTCCATTGCTGCTTATCCTTAGAGTAAATACGACCTATAAATAGGGCACGCAATCTTCCATTTTTAATTACATTCATATGGATAGCACAGGGGAGGAAACCAGAACAGGGCACATAAATTTACCTTCAATAAACCCAGGCGGAGATAAGGCCATCCATATGCACAGCAGACTGCTCTAAGTAAAGATGGGTTTGAACCATTATTTCTCAGTTGTGCTTGCCAACAGGTCAAAATTATATCATGACAGGAAGAAGGATCCAAGTCTCGAGGAAGTTGCAAAAGATCATCGAAGTCCAGTTGTTTAACCACACCATGGTTCATTACAGGATTTATGAATTTGAAAGTCATCAAATCACAAAAGTTCCTAGTTTTTTCTTCCTTCAAGAAAAAAGGTTGAAAAATAAAAACTAGTAAGACCTTATCACAAAATTTAAATAAAAAATAACAGAGTCAATCATGAGACAGCATTAGAAGAGAAAAAATTTTCTTTTCCAAACTCTGTTCTGTTATGAACTAAGAAAAAAATTAGCATATAGATTCTACTCATATAGAAGAACAAGTAAAGCCAAGTTCATTTTTAGGTCTTAGTTGTTTTGTCTTCCTTTTTGTTAAAAAAAAAGAAGAAGAAGAAGAAGGAAAAGTTAAGCCATTTTCTCTCAATTATAAGTTTCAAACCATAGTAATCAATCAAATATAAAATTTAAGACAATTTGAACTGTCATATGTCATGAATAGTGCAACTTATTCTTTAACATCTATGCAATGCTCAAGAAGCCCACTTAATTTTCCTATTACATCTTAATGCAGACTGTGAAGAACAAAGATACATGCCACATTTATGATTTCACAAGTATTTGGGAGGTTACAAGGGTAAAGGAATGAAAAGCTATAACTATTCAAACATTCAGGATAAAAATACTCATAATCATCAACGTTGTTTGATTTATATATATAACAGAATATGCATTTGAAATACGGCTGTATTGTATTTAAGAGTTATATTGTATTCAAATTTACAGAATATGGCTGTGCTCAGCCTATATATATAACAGAATAATTAACTTGAGAGGGTAATTTTTTGATTAAAAAGTAAAAATTTACAACATATACTCACAGGGTCGCAATGGCTACCTTCCTCAAGGTCCATATCATTGGAAAGAAGTGGATCTTCAAATGAACTACAATTGGCACGACAGATTCAGTCAGCTCTTCTTTAATGCTCTAAGAAAATATAATCTCCACATGAATATATTAAATGAAACAGACAACTAAGTGAGTATATTATGCTTCCTATAGCAGTAACATAACATCACTTTAGCTGGCCATTAAAAAAAAAAAATCACTTTAAACAAGAGAGCAGGCTAAAAGTAAAGAGTTGGTTTAGTTTTATTTGGAAAGCCAAGGGATGAAGAGTGAAGGAAACATAACTCTTCAACATCTTACCTTCAAATTTTTATACCACTCTAGTAATCCTTTTTCAATACTCCCTTTTATGCCACTCTTCAACTTGTTACGTAAGTCACATTTTATAAGGTTTTGAATATTCGAAATATAAGTCACTTCACAAAACCTAGGCAGCATCAAGTATTCTTTCCCAAATTCTTGATTAAATAATCAAGAGTTATGGCGGAGGGAGAGATTAAGAGAGATATAATTAAGAGGGGGTTATAATTCAATGAGGGTAATTTTGGAAAGTTATGGTACTTGTTGAAAAGTTCAAGAATTTCAACTAATTTTAACAAACTTCCTTGGCCAGTGTAAAGTAGTAAAATAACTTACATGTAGGAAAGGAGGTAGTATTTAATAAAAACATCCAATCAGCATGATATTAAAGTAAGAGAAGAAACAATAGATTCTCCACTCTCTAAACTTCACTAATGCTTTTTGCAAAACATTTACCAAAATCTCAATAAGAAAGTGACGATGTAAAAATGATTGACCAGCATGTACCTGTTTTTGGAAGATAATGTTTTTACTCTTATGACATTGATGGCTATGCCAAATGTGATATTCAAGAGAAGAATAGAGCTTTCCACAACACATATTGGAGTCTGCAATAGAAACCAACAATTCTATGAATCAAAAAGATAAAGTGACATGCCCAGAGAAAATAATTGTAACCTGGAAACAAACAATAGCACCTCCAGCAATGGGAACTTTGTAAGCAAATGGAAGATCCAGAATAGTGGCTTCAGAATCCACCAGTAACACAAAACATAGTTGCAAAGCATATAATGACTGCTGACACACCTTGAGAAGAGAATGATATTTGTCTACATATAGAATAAGCAAAGACAGTTCCACAAATTTACAGTTTGGACGTCTTAAAAATTTCAAAATATTGTAGCAAACAAAATGAAAGTACTAAAGCTTACCCACACCATCAACTCAGAACAGCTATAAAACCACTTATGATAACCAACAAAGTGCCTGTTAATTTCTCTCCTCCATAGAAATATCATGTCCAACAATGAACCACATGCTCCAACAGCTGGTACAAGATGAAAGAAAAGCTTCTTTGAAAGGGCCATCTGTTCACCCATAGCATAAGCATAAGCATATGGAGATATTTCTTCACGTAAAGATCTAAAATGCAAAGATGATATCCTCACACTTATAGGCTCAAATTAACTATAATAAATGTGGGAAAGTAAATAATTCTTTTCTGCAGCAGTCTGATTTTCAAAAACTTTGATAATTAATGGACAAAGTGTGAATTGCTGAGAACATTGTATTGAGACAACTTAGAGCCCAATGAGGAGAGTGGAACGAATAACTTAGAGCCTTATTAAGAAGGGTAGAGGAAGGTGAAAGAGAATACTTTTGGAAATTGTTGATCAAGATCTCTTAACTAACAACATTTCTAAAAGCTTGGTATGTGATAGATAACAACGGCGTCGTACAATCCGTGTAGCCGACCCTATCTAGTGAGATAAGGTTTGTTGTTGTTGTTGTTGTATTGTATTGAGACAACATGAGAGGGTAGCAGTTGAAGCACATATATTGCTGAAAAATTGAAAATAAGCCACTCCATGCATTCAGGAACAAATAGACATAAACCATAGCATTGAACCATCACCAAGCATGTAACCAGCAAAGTTTATGGGAAAAGAACCAATATGAGATGCATCCAAAGAAAATATTTTGGCATAACAATATAAAGGATACAGGTTATAGGAATAGCAGATTTACATAGACTATTAAATGATTGAGAAAGAGAGAAAGTAAAAATGTTGTCAGCAGCTATATTGACTATATTGAAAATAAGGTGGAATTGTATGTCATACATGTGAAAGTCCAAAGATTCGAAAGAACATAATATAACTAAGGTTCAATTGGTAGTCTTTTCTACAGCTAAGCCTTCTTAGAAACCAACAAAGATCTGCCCCTACCTGGCTGTCTGATCTTTGAATTCCTCGACTGCTTTTGTTTGTGAACCCAATCACAACAGTTATAACAATAGTCACTGCATTCAGTCCAAAACCTAAAGCCGTGGGTGTTATTAAGGAAAAAGAAATTCAAAAAAAAAAAAAGTTTTGTATCCATTCAGAAGCTGAAACCAAAATCTGAAAATGAGGATATATATCTTCGAAACACTCTGAGAATCCCTTTCCATCCCATACCTGTAAACCAGAAAATGTGTGAAAACCCATTCATGACTAGATATGTTTGAAACTTCAAATCTTTAACGAACAATTTAATATATATTTACTCTAAGATTTTTCTCAAAAACCCTGTAAAAATTACTACCCTAGTCATTCTGTCATCAAAGCGAAGATCAACTTCAGCTCAAAGGAAAAACAAAAACAGAGTTAAAAGGATCTGTTTCTTCCATCACTCAATGTATATTATACGGTAAACGTAGATAGTGAGTCTTCTTAATATCAGTTGATCCCAATTTGTGAATTGGGTGGAAAATGAGTACACGTAGAATACGATATAGCCTTACAGATAAACATTTCAATGTAGAACTTTTGAAATGTCAAACAGCTTAAGTCACTTAAACTGATAACAAAGACACAAAAAAATTATTCGTCACTTTAACTGTCAGAAATGTTGGCTTTAAACCAACTAAACAATTAAACATGACCAGATATGTTCTAAAAGCTTCATTTTTTCCTATCTTCTTTGCTGAGGAACTTATTTTGATCATTCTTAGCCGCCAGAGAGTTAGGCGAAAGAAAAAAAAAAACTTATGTAGAAGAAAAGCCTAAGAGAATTATATTGTACGAAGATGAAGTGAAAGAGACGAGAAATGCATACCGTTGGAGAATTAGGGCAAATTAGTGCTAAAAACTCGTCCATTGATTGAAGAGCTTGGCTTGCAGGAAGAACTGCCAGGTGGGTTTTCTTTCGAAGGAGAAAAGTATTAAACTTCGGACTTGGAAGTCGAGAGTAGTCAGGTGTGAGCGTATCATAATGCCGTTCCCATGCAAATGTCAAAGGCAAGAGTGTCGTTGGCACACAAAACAAAAGGATGTAAAATTATTATTTCGTTTTTAATCATCCACGGGGCTTTATAATTGACTGATAATTGATAAGTTGTTGTTTTGACTGCTGATGTACCCTTCAGAGATCCATTGTCACCCACAAACCGAGATAGCAGTAAATTTGCCTAACAGTCTCATATAGTAATAAAGTATTTTAAAAAAAATATTAGTAAATTTTATTTCACTTAATAATAATTCCATTTAAATTTATTACTCTAAATTTTTGAAATTATAATCATAATTGTAGTATGCGATAATTTGAAAAATATGATGTCATTAAAAAATACCCCATCCATCCTATTCATATTTATAGGAGAAAAAAATAAGATTTTTGAGCACTATTTATAAATTACATAATTAAATTTTCAATTCAAATTTTCTGTTTCACCTTCTATTAACTGTTAAATAAAAAATATGTTTTTAAATTATGTATATTTAATAAAAGTAAATTTGAAAAATTATTAAAATTTTAAACAAAGTTAATGATTTTTTATTTTTTTAGTTTTGATTAAATATATTAAAAGTGATTTATAAATAAGATTAGATGTGTAATTTAAGTTGATGAAAGAAGCTCGTTAGTACTCATCTCATCCCATTCCAAATTATAAGATAACATTAGAAATATTTCTTTATTTCAAAATATAAGATAATTTGATAAAAATAAAATTTAATTAATAATTTTTTTAATATTTTTTTTAAATAAAAAATAATTAAAATAATTATAAATTTAAAATTATATTAAATAAAGAGTATTTTTTTTAAAATTTATATTTTTCTTAAAAAAAAAAGTAAGTTTATAACATGTGGTGCTTCCTCGTGAGATAAGTCCTCATAGCTCTAGTGCCCATACACCATTGTACACCATTTGGTCTTAAATAAAGAGCGCATTTAACTACCTTGTCAAAATTAAAAAGATATATTTAAATTATTAAAATAGTCCCAGAATGAAATGACTTTCCAAATATATCCCTATTTAAAGCATGAATGTAAAAAAATTTAGGAAGTTGTAAATAGAGGTGATTTTGAAAAAATAATAATAATTAATGCTTCATATTTTCACGCAAAATGATTAATATATAAAACTGTTAAATTGTCTTAGAAAATGACAAATATATGAGAATATCGTCTGTTACTCTCCTTTCTTTCTTCCCTTTTTTTGAAAAAATTAATTATTTCACCCACATAATTTTAATTCAATTGTAATTCAATTCTTAAATTTTGACTTGTTGTAGCTCTTTTTCTTTTGTTTTTGGCTAATGATTTGTTGTAACTCAACTCTTATAATTTTAATTTAGTTATAATTTAATAGTTAATACATGAACTTTAACTTTTACAATTTAATCCTTATAATTTCAATCACTTAAATAGTAATCTTTATACTTTAAAAAATAAAATTATAAGGATTAAAAATATTTTTAAAATTTTAATATTTATAATATTTTTAAAGATTAAAAGGGTTTAATAATTTAAAATATTAATAATAAAATTTAACATAATTTTAATTTTTATAATTTTATTGCTAATATCATAAATATTAAAATTTCAGAATTATAATTTTAATCTTTTAATCTTTAAATATTATAAATATTAAAAGTTGAAGATATTTTTAATTTTTATAATTTTATTTTTTAAAACATACAAACTAATATTTAAGTGGTTTTACAAACTAATATTTAAGTGGTTAAAACTATCGGGACTGAATTACAAAAAATAAATTTTAGAAAATGAATTACAGCTGAATTAAAACTATAGGAATTTAGTTATAATGGATCAAGATTTAGAGATTGAGTTATAACTAGATCAAAACTATAAAGATCAAATAATTAAATTTTTTCCTTTTTTTAATACAAAAATAGCTCAACTGGTGAGATAGCTGTTACTCCCTGCCTACTATGTTATGTGCTATGTTCTCTCTTAAATGTATAGTGACCCTTGATTGATGGATTCATTCATGCCTCTATTATTTTACTCATAAATTTCAGAGTGTATTTGTCAGCCTTTGAAAGTGGTCTGCTAGAACATAACCTTTGTTCTCCGTCCAAAAAAAAAAAAAAAAGAACATAACCTTTGTTCTCTACACTATTTTAACCATCTAATATCTAATAACAAATGAAAAGTAGCATGAATAGAATTCACAAGGGCCAAATCATCATCTATTTAAATATCAAATGGCTAATTTTTTTCTTTTTGGATTGAGAGAGAGAGAGAGAAAATAATTGCTAAACTTTTCTTCAAAGACGAAAATGGCCAACCCATTTCAAGCGGCTAATATTTAAAATGAGTGCTTTAAAAGGTACGTCAAAGCTGAGTGGGAGTGAGCTTTATGCAGAAGAAAATAAAAGGAACTGGAAAAGTTGGAATCTCTACACATATGCATGCATTATGTGCCATGAATATTCCCATTCAAAGCTCAGTCTTTTTACTTTAATGTATAGCTTTTGGCTTTCAAATTTAGTGCCCTTACGCATGCCTTTCAAGTCACAGTTCCACTTATACAAAAAGAGGACCACATCATATCTTTATCTTCTCAAAAAGAATATTTGATAGTACATCTGAATTTTGAGAATTTGAATTTAGATTTGAATTTAAATCAAATACTCCAATTAAATACGTGAGAATATATAAATTTGGATTAAATTATATAGCCTTGTCATTTGAAATTATAATCAGACTAACTCTCTCATTCTCTGTGTTTTCACTGTTGCCCTTTATCACTCTCATCTATTCTCTCAACTTCACATTATCATCTCTCACCAATTAAATAATAGATATAAGCTCATCACTCTCCTATTTTTTGCTTACTTATTTTTTTTCCTTTCAAATTTTTTATATCATCTAAACAAATAATTTTAAATACATGAATTTTAAATAATGAAGTTCTAAATGTAAAATCTAAATCCACATATATTAATCCAAATACTATCTTAAAAGTCTGAGAGGAATATTTAAATTAACTTTACACAATTCTGAAAGAACTAGGTTTGATCACTGAGCACAAAGATTTTGTGCATAAAGATACTTGATTTCCAAGTTCTTGGAGTAGAAATTGATGGCCTTTTCTAGGGATGAGCAATGATTTGAACTCAATAAAGACCATAAGCCACTTTCTAGATTGTGATTTCCAATATTCTCTGAATGGAATCAACTTGAAAGCGAAAAAAGCAAATGTCATGTTCAGAGGTTGAACAAAGCGATGGTGTGGTAGTGGCTACACTGTGCAGCAAAGCTTTGTATCAATGGAAGCCAAGCATATGCAGAATGCTTGGTAACCTGTCAAAGGATATCTGCAAAATTGATGGAGAAATATGAATTCAGTGTTTGGTGCAAAACCAAAGCATAACACCAAATTTCAAAACCAAAAAAAAAAAAAAAAAAACTAACTTCTTTCCAGCTGTATTATAAGTGCAACTAGAGAGAGGTAGACACAATGGTTAACTCAGCAAGAATATCATATGTGAGAACCAATCAATCTGATAGCGGACTAATTAAATGCATACACAAAGATCCTCCCTAGTTTTCAAAATTTGTGTCATTCAAAGTTTAAGAAGATGATAATTGCATAGGAACCAAAGCTGGATTTAAGGAAACTTTTATCATAATTATGATACGCACATAATTAACATTGCCTTGTCTTGTTTTACACCAGCTTCTATTACTAGGCAATTATTATCTGATTGATTCGGCTCTCACATTTAATATTCCTACTGAGTTGGATAGTAGATCCACTGTTACTCAAAGACTCCACTATGAGCAATGGCACAAATCCAAGAGGATTTGTCTGACGGCAATGAAATACACCACGGATTAGAATATTAGAGATGGTATTCCAGTGAGGCAACAACTATGAAAGCTGTTGATGAAAAAATTATGACCATTGACAGCACCTAAAAGGACCAGTATTTATAAATGCTGCTGAACAACACCCATATGATGGTGTCTCCAATGTTCATGAGCATGTGATGAAGCTAACGAATTATTGCAACAAGTTGAAATCTCTCAAGGTTGATTTGGGTGAGAGTTTTCTTTTGGGGCGTATTCTTGAGTCTCTCAAGGACTTCTTACAAAACTCGACGAAAAGAATGGACTCTCGATCAATTAATTGCTATTGTCACTCAGCAAGAGGAGTCTTTGAAAAGAAGAAACATTATAGCTCCTTCAATGAACATGACTCATCATATGACTAGCAGTAGCAAGCCAAGCTCTAGTCAGTAAAAGGGTACAAATTTCAAAGCACCATTTGATAAGAAGAAAGATGAGATAAAGAAGCATGATAAATAAGGAAGGAAGTTGAAGCCCAACAAGCAGGTCTTTAAAGGAAAATTCCAGTATTGCAAGGGGGCTAGACACATGATGAAAGACTACTATAAACTTTGATACCATTTGTAGTAAAATAATGCCAAAATAAATGAGGATAATTACCTTGAAGCATATCATGATTCATGGAGCAAAGCATTGCTAGATCTAAATTTGGTGAAAAGAGAATGCATTACTAGAAGAGAGAAAGCAACTCACTAGGAATACTCTCTTGCTGGAGTAAAGCAACTTATAATGTTTTTGCTTATAAAATCATGATGACCAAAATGTCTACTATTAGTGATCCTATTTCAAGATGATAGAGACATTTTGGTCATTATGATTTTATGACCAGCAACATTATAAATTGCTTTGCTCCAACAAGACAATACTACTCTCTTGTCATCAGTATGTGCTATCCGTGAGTTGCTTTCTCTCTTCTACCAATACATTCTCTCTTCACTGAATTCAAATGTGGAGCTTCTATGGATCACCATATGCTTTAAGGTAATTGTCCCAATTTATTTTGACATTATTTTACTACAAATGGTATTAGAGCTTATAGCAGTCTTTCATCTCATAGCTCAAGGCCCAACATACTTGAAGAAACTTTAAGCCCAAAGGCGTAATTCAAATCCCCAAATTGAAGTCTAATGTTCAAACCAAAATGTCCTGAATGGCAAATCAAATTCAAAATGATTAGTTTATACCTGTAATCCAAAACAAACTTGGATTTTTCCACCCTGCCTAGTTGCAGAATTGTTTGCCTCCCATTCTCCTGGACATATCATGGACAAGTTAACTAAAACTTCTTAAAGTCTCAGTTACAGTCAGCTCTAAAAGAAGCAGCAACTCAGTTATATATTATGAAGAGCTCCCATCTTTAAGCATTTGAGGTTTTCATCCTCAAATACATCTCAGTAATTCATTGTGTATAAAAAATTTTCAAAAGAGAGTAACTCAAAATACATGAAAGGATTAGAAAATTCAATAACTTTAAGTACCTATCTATCTATCTATTATTTCTGTGGAGGTGTCAAAATTAACTTGATAAGACTATTTTGTATAGAAAAATGGTGGAACGTGAAATGACACAGTTAATGCTAAGTCATGTTCTTCACTCCTATAAGGTTATGCAAAGATTGTCGTTTGTCAACCTTGGGGTGAAAAAAATGTGAATATGCCCTACTGTGCCTATTCACATTCTATCAATTTCTTTTTATTTTTACAGAAAATCTTACTAATCAAATTCTAACACCTGCACCTCATATAGATAGATAGGTAGATGGGCAGGTCAATAAATCAAGTTCAATCATTTTGAACTCTCAATACAACTACAGATTCCACTAGTTTAGGCTTCTACTATACCTCCAATGTCAGCTGGAAATTTTTTACTGATGCTTGGATCTGAAGTCCTGATCTTCCTTTATCTCTGAAGTCCAGTTCAAACTGCTTTGAAATCTGAAGTAAACCAACAGGTAATACAGTCAAGTTCAAATGTCTGACCGTTACATGACAAAGTAACATGTTCTTTTAGGCTCATACCTTGTTGTAAATTGGCATTCTTGAGAATAGCTGATGGACTTTGTCCAGATTTTCCTCCCAATCTTTTGGCAGTCCTTTGATATGTTGTACCTGGAATACAACCAAATTGGACTTGAAGAATTCCATTGTATTGAACTGGAAAATAGAACATCAAGTACTTGTAACAAATCCATCAAGCTGAGATAGAATTTTAAGCGATACTGTTTTTAAGGTTCTTTCGGTTTCAGTAGAAAATTATTAGTAAATCATATGTGATGATAGTAAGGACCTCATGCTAATACAGAAACTTTTATTTATGCTAACCTGACTTGTGTTCTTCAGTGACATAGATTGATGTTTGGGTACATATACCCTCATGCTTCTGTAACTTCCTGCACATGTTGCTATGGTAGGCATGAATCTGCGAAGAAGAGTCAAAGTCTGAAATTAGCAAGAAGAATTACATCTCAGGTTGTTGCTGTGGATGAAGATATGAACTTACGCCACAACAGAAAGTGGTGGTTTTGGTTGTTTAACTCCGCAATTTTGACGATATCCCTATGATCAACAAGATCAAGTAAGATTATATAAGTTTTCAGGGAAGAATTTTTAAGACAGTGTCATCTAAAATACTTTAAGATAGTAATTGATATCACCAAAACTTGGAATGCAACTTTGAGAAGTCATAATAATGATATCTCATATGCCAAATATATTAGGGAATCAAAGATAAAACCAGATGGCTTCTAAATGTATTTTATCCTGTACTGAATTTTTCAAAGAGAAAGAGCATAAGGCTGAACCTGATCCCATATGTGGTATTTTGAACCCATGAAGTTTGCCATCACTGTTCCAAGAAAACTATCATCTGAATTGGACAAAAGTCCTTTCACATTCTGAGCTATGGTGAACTGAGACCTCCCATTTCGCCTCTTGTGGTAAGCCACAGCCAGTTTCCTATTCTGTCGTCCCTTACCTTCCTAGAATGTTAACATGCCCTGAAGTCAAGGTTGAAGGTATATATATACAAGGCACTGAATGTAACAACAAAAAATTCCATGTATAGCCTTGGAACACTCATAATAGTCTTGCCATTGCTGACTCAAATGTAGGAAATAATCATGATTTGACATGTACCAAGTCAAGGGATCCTAAGATCAGCCACTGTACCAAGTACCAACATTCTCATCTGATAAGTTTTTCTATGACTTTCACATTTGGCCATGCATTTTAGATTATATGAATGACAGCCCATCATGATTCTTAACTGTCTGATAAATTACGGAAATCTTACATAGGTATAAAGAGAAAACAGTATGCCCCCAGATAGTCCTTCTGGTGATGCTTCCTTTACAATAACACAGGTACATCTTCCTATATCAACAGGCAAAGGTCTGCATATCAAAGACCTGAACATAAATTCGTCAAAGAGGGATCAACTTGTAAGTAATGTTAAAATTCTCGAAGGATTAGAAATTCATCAAAACTGAGAATGAAAGTTGAGAAAATCAACGAATCTGAGGCCAAAGTTGGATTTTTTTCCCCCCAAGAGAGTTTTTACTCACTTGTTTGGCAGAGTGGACCACGATGAAGCTGGAGCCGCCTCAGAATCAGAGAAGTCCCAAACATTCAGAGACCTCGAATTCTCCGAATCAAAACGATCCCATATCTTAGACCCAAAAGCCTTTTCAGAATCACTTACTTGCATGCAGAACTGAAGCGAAGTAGGCTTCAAGATCCTATCAGCGGACAAAGACTTAGAATTGGAGTACGTTTTGGGCTCTGCGTTCTCCTTGTCATCACCAGAAGAAACTACAATTTCTTTCTTGTTAGGCATCGTATTCTCTTTGTTATCTGTCAAGATTTTGGTGCCTCTGTGATCGAAATCTTCGAAGTCGTCACCTTTAGCAGCTAAACGGCCATGATCGCAGCTGCAACTACGGCTGAGTCTGAGCTCAGTGAGAGGATTGACATAGAGAGAACTGTATGACTGGCCCGATATGGAGGATTTTTTGCAACCATCCATAATCAGGTTGCCAAAGAAATGATTCAAATGATCAAGCTTTATGGGATTCAGTATCTGAGAAGAGTTGACATTGCAGGTATTCAAACTTCTGAAGCAGAGTCTGGGTAGATTCAATGAAGGCTTAAACGTTGCCGGGAGATTTGCTTTTCACCTGACAAAAGAATATGCGAATGGGGGAATGATTTAATAACGGCTGCGCATATATATTATATGTAGACTTATGCAGACGATCGGTAGGTGGGACCCTCTGAAATTTGAATATGAAGGACGAAGGTGTGAGTGAGTGATTGTGACACTGTGAAATGAAGAGTTTAAATTTGGAAAAGCTTTGGGAAGCGAACTTGTATGGGACGGTGGTGGTGGAATTTTGCACCTTGTATTTGATTTCGGTGGAACTAACGGTAACTATTGAGCAGCATCAACCGAGAAAACGCCACATAGTTTTCAAACCTTTGTCTTTTTGTGGAAAGTCTGAGCGCCAAACTCGTCTGAATCAATCCCGTCTCTCAACAGGAACCATCAGATGGATCCATTGGTCTACCACGCGCCACGTCACCTCCCATCCCTAGTTATTGACTTGTCAGCATCCATGTCATCAGACATGTCATTCAGGAGTCCAAGTCAGTTCACAGCGGTGCAGCTACTTTGAATTCTTAAATAGACCCAATACTTCACATTATTTATAATCTATGAATAAAAATATAAGGCGTTAAATATAAATTAATTTTAACATTAATAATAATAGAAAGGGAAAGAAAACAAAAAATTAAATAAGTATTTTATTATAAAAATAATAATACATAAAATGTTATTTGATATATTTTGAATAGTTTTATTGGATGTACATATAATACATCTGAGAATTTCTCATCAAGCAAGTGCCGAGATCACCATAAGGTAATGACCAATCAGTTGACAGGAGCATTTCGAGCATCTGATCAAAAATCTCATTTGAATTAGTTTTACTATCTCATCCAATTTTTTATTTCATTCGTGTTTTGCTATTATTCGAGGAATAATTCCTCATAATTAATTAATCCTAAGATTCTATGTAAAGCTATTTACCGTAAAAAAAAAAATTAAGTGTTCAATTTAAAAATTGTAAAGCATAAAGGTCTTAAAAAGAGACATGAAAACTATCGCTTGTTTCTACAGTGATAAGGGACAAGGTGAGCATAAAATGACATATATGTATATATGTATTCATTTTTTAATTATTTTCCTTTTGAAGTTATAATTATAAATATATTAATAAAATATATAATTTATAAAATAAAATACATAATTTATATATGTATATTTTTTAAAAAAAGATGATTCACATATACCATTTTTTAATAAACAATAAAAAGACCAGTTCCAATTATTAGTTCACCAATTCAAACGAATTTAAATAAATTGATTATTAACATGAATTATTGATTCAAACCCAAAATTACTCACCTGTATGGGGATATCAGAAGTTAACAAGACTTGAAGAAATAGAATAGATAGATAGATTATAGTTAGATATCGAGTGCAGAAGTTGTTTTATTTACCACTGTTCATTACAATCGTGAAAATATATTCTATAGTGGGAGCAAAATAAATAGGAAAAATTCTTTCTCTCTCTATATATATAAAGAGAGAAATGCTTCTCATATGTTAACTAAATGAAATATGAAAATATGTTAGTACAAAGAAAACAAAATAATTAGAAAAAATTTCTCTAGATCTAAATAAAGGGAGAGAACTAAAGAAAAGTATTATTCCAAATGAAGAGATTACTTGACATGAAGTATCTCACACAAAGCCAAGCAACTTTACTAATGAATTATGAATATAAGTTAAAACGAAAGAACTTTAAATGTAAAGAAAGAAATGCTCTCATTCGTTGGCTAAATAAATTATGAAAATATATCTGGCAATAAAACACAAAATGATTAAAAAGAACTTTAGATATAGAAAACTTAAAGGAAAAAAAAAAGTGTCTTTACAAAAGAGATTACATCACATACCATTTGACATTAGGTCAATCAGCTTTCTTGATAAAGAGATAAAAAAATGCTCCTGTCATTCCCTTGTACAAATATATTATCACTCTTACCCCTTCCATCAAAGTAACGTTCCTAACATTATACACCAGTTATTTAAAATCTCTATTACTATTCATACAAGATGCATTCTCTTAACAGCATTTTCTTTTTTTTTTTTTGGATAAAAAACCCAAAAAAAAAGAGCTAACAATAAGAGTCTAAGCTACTCTGTGTCCCTGTAGAACAAACTAGCAACATCAAAACGAAAAAAGGACGAGCTCATGAACATAAGAGTATTCTCATTCGATCTCATCCTCCAGCACCTTTGCATGTTCTTGTTCACAGAACATAGTCAAATAAATAACCATCAGATTTTCAGGAGAAAAAAAAAACAACAAAACTGTATATTGTATCAATTATGTACGACGACTTGAGTGTTTTTCTTCACATGCCACTATTACCTCCACCTTTACCTTGGCTTTTCTGGTCATCAAGAGAAGATTTTGGAGCTGCCATTTCATTCTTTGGACTCTCTTGGCCAAATTCTGGGTTTGGCTTACCAGCATTGTCTTTCTCAACAGCTTTATCTGGTGGTAAAGCAATATTATTGTCGCTTGTTGTAGAAGAAGAAGACTTCTTATGTTTTATCTCATCTTCTTTCAAATGATCTACAGGGAGGCCACTGCTTGGTTGTTTCTTTGTTTCAGCCACAATCTCCTTCACTGCCTCCTCAAGTTTGTCAAGTCTCACTTTCACCTCCAGAAACCGTGGATCAGGGGGTTCTAACTTCTCTAACTCTTCTCTTTCTTTTGCTTCCTGTTCATCCCTTAGCTTCCTTTTCTGCTCCACTTCCTAAGAAATGATTTGGAGGATAATGCATTGTTAAAAGGGAAGTCCAACAAAATGACATGCATGAATTGTTATGCCTCTGATTGTTTCCAGGTATATACAAGGTCAAATTGACAAAAAAATTGGATCATGCTCCACTACTAGATCTTATTAGTGCTGATTACTATCAAGGAATGGACCAAACAAATAATAACTAGCACAAGATGATTTTCAAGACTCACGTTAAATATGCAACATGCTGAATCCGCATTGCTTATACAGTGAAAGCACTAACAGTTGCATGATGCATGACAAATCTATGACATTATCTCTATGAGACCAATATCTAGCAGGGGAGTTAAAACTGCATCACAATTCTATCTTAAGCCTTGTTATCAGATCATATGGCAATTTTCATCTCAAAGGTTTCCAAATTGAAATCCCTGGAATGGCAAGTGCAAAGCACATTAAGATGATAGATATCCTATCATTATGTTACCAACGGATATCCCCAGTAATTATATGATGTTCAGAACTTCATGTCAATTAGATATCATTAATGCAAAGGAAAGAATACATACCGCCTCCATTATTTTCATATCATAACGAGCATATTGAGCCACCAAATATACAGCTGTTGCAAGAAAGTACTTGTTTCAGACAGTAGAACTAGAAGTTAGAAAAATGTCATGAAAGTGAATATAAGTTGAACGTGTCAGCTTCAGACCTAAAGAAGGCAAGCAGGCAAAGAAAAGTTGCACAAGATGGAAATCAAGCCTGACCATGAAAGAGATCAATAATGTGAGAATAAATTCATATATTATTAACAGGCAGATGTTGATGGGGATGCAAGCAGCAGCATACCATATAATTTCCAACAATTTACGATTGTCGATGAAC
Organism: Prosopis cineraria; assembly: GCF_029017545.1. Lineage (NCBI taxonomy): Eukaryota > Viridiplantae > Streptophyta > Magnoliopsida > Fabales > Fabaceae > Prosopis > Prosopis cineraria. Next base: position 34,882,294 of record NW_026555343.1, read on the forward strand.
TTTTATCTTGAGAGCTCAAACTAATGATTGAAACCCCATACGATTATAATATCAAATATATTAGTCACTCAAAAGCTCATCAACTTTATTTTGATTAGAAGAATGAAAGTTGTCAAGGATTGATCTCTTACTTGTTGATGACAAGGAATTTGATACATGCCAAGCAAAGTTTCAACTCAAGCAATGGAAGTAAAGAATCATAAATAGTTTTTTTTATTCGTTTTATTTCCATATCATTTAACGAATAAGAAAAAAACCCAAGCATTCTAAAGAATAAACCCTTGCACACAATGTAGATGCCTTTGTAACAGATACAATGAGATCAGACCAATAATCATTATCAGTGGCAAATAGAAAATTTCCCATTCAAACACTAAACAGACTTTTCAGTGTACTGAGACTTGTACGTGCTAATAAAGATATAGATGCATATAGAGCTATTACAACGGAGGTAGTGAGGAATTGTAAGTAAATTTCAGTTCCTATTTCCAAAAAAGGTACGAAGCAACACCTACATGAAGCTGTTCGATGAAATGCCAAAGAGAGCAGAGTTAAGAGAACAAAGAAGCCGAATCCAGAGACAGAAAATAGCCATGATACTCACATATAAAAATACACAAGGAAAAAATTTCCTAGGAAGCATATGAACCAACATTGAAATGAAGCTGCTCGGCAAAATGCCAGAGAAAGCAAAGCCAAAAGAAAATCCAAAAATAATCACAACTGAGTGACCCACAAACTTGCCATGAGAGTCATAAATGAAATCAAAGTAATCAAATGACGTAAAAAAAAAAAGGAACTTGGAAACAAAGACAATACCCAAATTTCTTTTTCTTTGGAGGGTCGGTAAAAAGGATCTTTGCCGCAGTCATGAAGTCAAGATTCTCCAGCTGCCGATACCTTTCATCGCGGATGATCTTGTCGTTCTTCGTGGAATTGCCGGAAGAGTTTTTAGCGTTTTCAGAAAATGATGCAGTTCGAAGAAGCTTGAACGGCCCTGACAATGGGGCCCAGCTTCCTCGAACACGAAACATAGCTCCTACTTCCTTCCTCAACATCGACAATGTTAATCCCTGTATCATGCAATCCCTGTATCAAAGCTCGACAAATCAGCCCTCATACTTTCCACTTCACAATATTGAAGATTCTGCCCGTCAAAGTGTAGAAGCTGCTGAACCCGGTCTTATCAATCCCAAATGCAAGAACACGTTGTGCCGCAACTTCGCGCTTCTTCGGACGTTTAAACGTTCCGTCGGACGGTGGAGGACTCAAATGGCGAACAACGGAGAAGAACGCCGCACTCAGGTGAAGGAAGGGGATCCGTGAAAGGTAACAGGTAGAGTTGAGATCAACGGCCAAAATTCATTCATCAATGAAGGCTCAGGATGCGTTTAAGAAATCTAGTGATGATTAATGGTTGATGATACGGTAATAACATTTCGAGATAGTGAAATGAAATCTAGAGCGGGAAACAGGCTCCGCCAGTGGCAGGTCGGGTTTAAAAGTTAAACTTTAACTTGTGGCTCGCGGCGGATTAGCCCCTCGCCTCTAGGTTGGCCTTTGTTTTTCAATTTTTTTTAATTTTAATGAAAAAATGTTACTATTTTATTTTTATTTTTCGTATGGCTTTTGTTTTGTGTTGGAAACATGATTTCATGTTTTATTTCTCATTTTTTATTGATTATCATTTTGTATGTTAATAGAATAATTATGTAAAATGGATTATATGCTTATATTTACAAGTTGAGGTTATTTAATCATGTAACTTCATGGAAATATAAAACAACTTAAATTTAGTCTATAAAACTTTTAATTAAATTTGAAAAGCAAAAAAAATCATTTGAAAATGTTTAAAAGAAAGAATAAAGTGGATTGATAGGTCAGCAATTTTTCCAACCCACCAAGTGTGCTCTAATTTTAGGCTCTAATATAATCTGACCCATATTAGCACCTCTAAAAAACTTCATCTGATAGCCTGAATGACAAAATTAGAAATAGCACAATTTTCAATCAAATTATAAATGTTTTTCCCATGTTATACTTTAAAGAATTAAAGTACAAAATATTCATAAAGTATTATGTGAAGAGTTATTAGCATTTGTAATTTAAGTATAGTGCAATTTTACCAATCAATCCTTAAAAAATGGTATAAAAGTTCTCAATCCATAATGGAGACCAGAAATCCAATAAGTAAAAGTTATGGGTTTTACATGTTATACCACATGCAAATAGTTAGGAGCAAAAATTTTCATTAAATACGGTTTTGTCTGTCAATCTTAAAACACTGTGAAAATCTCCTGGGATAACAAAGGTGTACATTAGTAAATGTTGGCCATGAATACAAGAAATGTTGATATTTTATTTAATCCAAACTACAATCATGAAAATATAAGTGTTTAAATTTATCCTAACTCACACATGTTAACCCTAAGATGAGAAAAAATTCAGTAAAGCGTAAAGCAAGCTTGCAAAGAATTGCAAAGCAACGAAACTTCAACAATCCGAGAGCTGTCAATGAAAGTGCAGAGCAAGCAGCAAAATTTGAAGTTTCAACAAAAGTGCAAAGCAGGCAAAAGCTTGTAGAATGGTGAAGCAAAAAATGAAGAACGAAGAAGAGAGGAGCAAAAATCATGCATGGCTGATCTTGTGTTTTCTTCTTCATTAAACATGATTGGGCAATGGTCATCAAACATTATGGGGCCGTTTGGTTCAATTGGTTGAGTGAGGATGATTTGTAATTCTAATGCATTTTAATGATTGTTGGCGTTTGGTTGCACCTCCGTGATGGAAAAGAAAATACATGATAGTTGTTAGTATCCTAATTACATGATCAGATCCTGTGAATGAGGATGTAGACCTCTTGCAATTGCTATGAAAATACATTTTTGCCCTTAAAATGCCAAACCAATATGTCAACCCTTCCTCCATCTTCACTACCCACTCTCCTCCTTCGACAATGACATCGAAGACTCCGTTCACCACCTTCTGCAGCAACATTGGGCCTTGAAGATATCCGCAATTGGCATCGTTGTGCTCTGTCATCCAGGGGAAGAGCCATAAATTTTTATCAGGGGATTGAGATGACAAAACATATACTATAATGAAGCTTTGCTGGGGCATCCTTACTAAAACAAACTGTCTTTGGGTTCGAGTTCTAAGGGATAAATATAAATGCAACCTACTGACTGTCCCTATGGTTGTCAGACCTAATTCCTGCTCCTACACCTGGAGTAGCATTTGTAAAATTTGGGGCAAATTTATGTCTCTAGTTGGTTAGAAGATTGGTAAAGGTAACAAAATATCCTTTTGGTATGATAGATGGACTTCCCTGCCTGATCCTCTTGTCTATCATGCCTCTCAAAACGCCGACTCTATTCTTCATACAAGAGTTTCAGATTTCTACAAGCCCAATGGAGGGTGGAATTTAGATCTTTTAAAAAGATACCTCCGCCCAAATATTATTAAACATATCGCTCTTGTTCAACCTCCTAAGACTCAGGGTGACGATGACATTCTTATTTGGAGACCCTCCTCAGATGGAAACTTTTCTATAAAATCCGCTTAAAAACTATAGAAAACCATCAGGCTCAGGATTCCAATGATATTTGGTCTAAAATCTGGAATTGTCCTACTTATGAAAAGATTAAGTATTTCCTTTGGAAAGCAGCATGGGATCGCTTACAAATAAATGTTATGCTCGCTAATGGAAATACTTTACAGCATAGCACCTGCCGATGGGGTTGTAACTCTCCTGAATCTTCTATTCATATCTTACGAGATTGTAAAGAAGCTAAAAAGGTTTGGAAAAAATTAGTTAGCCCTTCCAAATATAATAACTTTTTTTCTCTTCCTGTGCAGGACTGGATAATTTAGGAATGCTAACAGCGAAGCAGGAAGCAGTTATACTAGAGGGTTGTCTTGGAAGAAACTCTTTGCTCAAGCCTGTTGGAACATTTGGAAAGCAAGATGCAAGGAAATTTTTGCTGAAAATGATATTGTGGACAAAGACATTGCCTTTTCTAGCACCCAACAAATTATAATTGACATGCAGCTCCAGTCCAAGTATGTTCATTCACACATCTTAGATACCAGACATGAAGCAAGTTGGAAGCCTCCAAAGCCTAGATGGATGAGACTTGATGTTGATGGATCAGTCAAACAAAATGGTGCAGCAGCCTGTGGAGGGCTTATAAGAGATGACAAGGGTAACTGGATCAAAGGCTTCACTAAAAACCTTGGTTACCAACATATCACAGCTGTTGAGCTTATCGGGATTCTATAAGGCCTAACCATCTGCTGGAATGCTAAAATTCCTAAACTTAATGTTCACGTCGACTCAATGGAGGCCATATCCCTCATTAATGGCAATCTAGATCAGGGTCATCGCTCTTAACTATCATAAAAAGCATCAGAAATCTCATAATGAGGAACTGGAAGGTCACTCTGGATCACGTCTATAGAGAAGCAAATCGTTGTGCTGATCTCCTAGCTCATAAGGCCTCTAGCGACCATTTCGACACTACGATTCTCAATGACGTTCCTAATGATTGTAGAAGTTTTTTGTCTTTTGACATGACCTGATTTAGTCCTTTTGCACGATTTTCTTTTACCGTGGCCTTGTATTAAAAAAAATAATGGAAGAATAATTATATATAAAAATATATATATATATATATATTTGTAAAATTGAAATATTTATATTATATAAGATATATATATCTCATATAATATAAATATTTCAACGTATGTATTTATGTTGAATTTTACAAATGTATAAATATATATATATATATATATATTTTATAAGTTTTGTTCATCAATTTTTCATAACATAAAAATTATTAATTATTATGTTTACAATAAACTTTTTAGCAATTTTTTTCAATATAAACTATTATTAAATTAGTGAAAATTATTTAATCTTCCCATGAGCATTGAATGATGAAAATGTATCATTGGGATCTAATTCTATTGTTTAATTTAAGAAGTTTTGTTATTTGCTAACTGAAAATTGTGATGAATAAATATATCAATATGGTAATTATGCTTAATTGTCATGAAATCTTTATATCAATTATATCTTTTTGTTGCAATACTTAAAAAATTTGTTAGTAATAATTTTTATAATTTCCTAATCAAATGTAAAATGAAAGAAAAATTAAATGACATTAATATTTTAAGAGTATGTGTAGCATCATCTTGCTGAAAAATAAGTAAATCATATTATAATTATATCTTCAAGCTATTAAAACAATTACAGTATACATGCATAAAAGATTACATATAAAATTAAAATGAAAATTTTATATAATGTTTCAAGCCTTCTATAATGTGTCAACTTAGAGGCTAAAAATATATAATGTAAAGTCTTTTTCACTATTACCCAATTAACTCTAAATCTCAAGTAATTAAAAGATTTTCACAAAGTAAGAATGACAAATTTATCAAAGTATACAATGGGATAAACAAATTTTAACAATTTACAAATGGGATCCCGATATTTTAATATTTAAAATACTCTGATACACTTTTGATATATTCAAATCAAAGTTTAAAATAGATGCGAAAGTCTAGGAATTGAAGAAAAAATCAAAACACTTGTATAAAAATTCAAAACAGTGAACTGTGCAAAAAACTACACATATGATGCAGCTCGACACTCTTGCACCGTGGCATGCATGTCTTTATGCCATGCTCTGCGATACATTGCATGAGTTTAACAGCACAGGGGATGAACTTTCAACGCATTCCAAATCTTCATCCAACACCCGATTGAGGTGATCTAGGTGTCTACAGAAAGTTTTCTCCTAAATCTAACTAATGACACATATTTCATAACTAAATTATTTTTCTATCAAAAGTTAGACACCTAACACCAATTTCACTACTTTTCACAAATACACACAATAAGGGTGCCCAAAGCTCTGATATATGTGACAAAAGCCTATACCAACCTTCAAACCACACTCAATGGACCATTTAAAACTTGTGCAACACACTACAACCATTCCAAAGCATATATATTATAAGTTCAACCCTCAATCCCTTAATTCACAAAGACACAAAAAGGGGAGATAATTTGCATAAATAATCAATATTCATCCAAAACATATGTTTCTCTACTTATACTAGTATTTTGGTCCTATACAAGTTTTACAACCACATTTCACTAACTTAGGGTACAGAATACTCAAGATTTTCACAACGATAATATAAGTAGTTCAAAACAATGGTATGAGTCCTAGATGAAAAATTAACCATCAAAATACACACAAATAAAACTAAGAGGCCTACAAATAGGATTTATTTAGAATCCTATGCCTCGTCATTTTTCCTGGTCTTAATCTGGTGAGCTAAGACTTGACAATATTGAAGAATGAGGGATGAGTATAATCACTCAGTAACCAAAGTCAATCTAACCTATACAGTTACATATAAATTAAAAATGGATGTAAATGACAATAAACTCATAATGCTTGTATATATAACAAGTATATTATTGGCCATAATAATAACAACCAGGTGATCGGGCATGCAACACATATCATTTGATTTATCACAAATATATACATCTTGGGATTGCAAAAATAACAACCATACGTTCTTAAAACACATCGTACCACAATAATAACAACCATATGACCAGAATTAAATGCATAATCAATGTCATCCTTATACCCTCATGTTACCTTTAATATGAAACCGATGGCTATCAATAAATACGTCTGTAAATTGAACTAACCTAACCTTTTACTTGTGACGAGCTACCGGGTTAGGGTTAACTCACTCACTTGTGTACCACACTTTTTCCCAATATTAACAATCATATGATGTCATATCCCTAATTTAGCCTCCTCATAAACTAGTAGAGACTAGTTAAGTTCGAGTCCTCTAAAAAACAAGTGAGACAGTTCCAAATCAATCATGGGACAATGGCTACCTCTTGATTCTAATGGTCTGTGCCAAGGCAAGCTTTTGATTCCAACAATGAGCCACCAATACCACATGGATTTACCAATCTACTTCTTCTTAGGCAAACTCCATCCAATAATTATGCTATGCACATAATAACAAGTTGGATGCCATTTAATACACATTAATCCCATCATATCATGTTTATAAAATTCTTCCTCTACCATACTCCATATACCATTAAACACATAATAACATAATCTCGATCATCATCATTATTCACACATGTATAAACATGCACTTTGCTTTCAACAATTCATTACAACTTCAAAATGCCAAATTTGCATCAATGACTATTCAAAATGTCAAACATATTTCAAACCAACAATTTCAATAAATAATTAATTAATATACAACTATACAAACTAGATTTTCTCTAGTTACCATAAACCTTTGATAGTCAAAAGTTTATTTTTCAAAATAACCACTTCCAAAGTTTCTTATCAAGCTTGAATAGTCCCAATACTAATAGTTTACAATGAAATCACAAGGATATTCATTATTACCCCATATTTGAGCAATTTCCAACATTTTAACTTCATATTCTCCCTTCATCAAAATCACAAATCCACTCTTAAACATACCCATTGGGTTTACTAGATTCCAACAACTTACATTATCATTAAAGAACCATTAAACCACTATTAATGATCATCAAACACTTTCAACAACTTTATTTATTGCTATTTTTGAGTATTAATGGTCCTCAATAATCATGAACTCTCAAAATCATTAATGTTAGATTTAAATACTCTAAATAACTCCTATTATATTTATTTTAGTCAACGGGTTCAGACTTATAGTTCATATGGATTGAAAATTACTCTCCCAACTCAAACCCTAACTTTAACCTTCACGAAAATGAAAGGAAAGGGAAGAGGAAGACATCATGTACCTATCTTGTGAGTTAAGAGCTCTAAGATGTCTCCAATAGTCCCCAAATCCGTGCTCTAGCAAAGCAAAGCTCGTGCCTTTTATTTTCTTCTTTTTCTCTCCTCTAGTTTTTTCGCATAGATACAAGCTAGTTTAACCATAATTTTGGCCATACGCCACGGTGCATGGTATAGAGAAACCCAACTTATGCTGGTTGCCTTTGTGCGCTGCGGCAAACACTCCTCATGTTGCGGCATGTGGCAGAAGACCCTTCTTCAATTCTTTTCCTCTTTTAATGCTCGAATGGCCTGACTTCACTTTAGATCCGCATTTAAGGCTGAAATCGTAATCATAAAAAGATCAAATATTTGTTAAAATAATAACTTCATTTATTAATTTGTTAATGTTTACTTATTATCAATTTTTTTTAAAAAAATTATGCTTCTTCCAAAGTCTTTTATGGATATTTAAAAAAAAGGCAACAGTTTCTTAAATTTGTTTGAAATCCCAATTTCAATCGATAGAAGGTGAAAAAGATGAAAAGAATAGTCATAATATATTTTATTCTATCAACTAGCACTAGTCTTACTCTCATGCACAAGATATTATATTTAAATGTATATGAATATGAACAACATTTTTATGAGAAGTACTCCCAATTCAACTTCATTGATTAAAAAACTTTATTTGACCAGTAATTTACTTGGTTACACTGTAATTTTTAATTCCAATTCCAATATATATGAACTTCAAGCCTTTCAAGTATGCCCCCTCTTTTTCTTTTCATTTTCTATTATTTGTGGTGTCCTTTACAAAATTTTGTTGTGTCGCTTACACATTTCCAGCATCAATCCCCAGTTTTCTCAAATTAAAACGGGAATATTAAAAATTAATAAGAGACGAATATTGAATAAATATTAAATTTCCAACATTATTCTCTTATTAATTTTTAATATTATATTCTACACCTAGGTAATGAGCCATGACCTAAGCTTATCCAATGTCCCAAATTTTACTCAAGTGGGTTCTAAAACATCCAACGTTCTCCCAATTAAACCTCACCGGTGATTTTGTCCCAAAAAAAAAAAAAATCCCTCACCTGTGATTAGTTAATCTTCAAGTCATGCTTTAAAATTGTTGGAATGTCACAAGTGGGTCTCTTACATGATTCGAATCGCGGTTAACTTTTTTTGACATACAAAAGCAAGCAAAAACTTGAAGAAAACCAAGTTGGAAATTGCGACACACTTCTTTCGGTCTAGGCATGTTTTAAAAGATTTTATTGGTCTAATTTATAAATTATGATATGTCTTTTTAAGTAATATTTAAAAAATATTTTTATAATTATCTTTTATAAGAGAAAAAAAGTAATATGATATCACTTTTTAGATTTGTTATATAAGAACATGTTTAAAATTTTATATACTTTTTTTTTTTTTTGCATTAGTATTAATGAGGTTGATAGAAATGATTTATATATAAAAAAAAACAGACGAGTAGTTAGTAATGAATGGCAATTAACTAGATAGAGCATGTATGAATGTTGAAACTAGTTTACTGGTTGAATTATCTGGAGCTTTGAGACCATTATACAAGCTTGGAAACGAGGATATAGAGAGATTATTCTTGAATGGAATAGTAAAACTTTGATCTAGTTGAAATGGTAAGATATTTAGGGCATGAATAAGTTGTTGAGAGAGAGTTTAAACTATACATATTTGGGATACGTTAGGAAAAAAAAGCTATTTGTAATAACTTATAAAAAAAGGGATAATAATAATAAAGTCCCAAACTAAAGAATTTATGACAATTAAGTTTCAACAATTTTTTTAAAAATAAATTATAAATATTAATTTAAATAATTGCAAGTAAGAATTATAGTTATAAATTAAGAGTGATAGTTAGAATTTAAATATTTTAGGGAAAACACCCAAAGTTATATTTTTTTAATATTTTATTTATAATTAAAAATTCTAAATTTATAAGTTTTGAATCAATATTCACAATTTATTTAAAATTTTTTTGTTGAAGATCTAATTATCGTAAATCCATTATTTTGAAAAAAAAAAGGTAAGAATGAATTTTTTTTTTTTACCTAACAAAACGTTCATGCTTAATGTTATTCAACAACTCAAGTGTTAAACTTGATCAAAATCATTTTTTCCCTTTAATTTGAAACAAATTGTCTCTTAATCTTGTTAATTCGATTGGAAATCTTTTGGGTCGTCATTGGAGTGTTGAAGTCAAACATACTTATAGAAGGTAATCATAGTGCTTATTTTTTTGTTACATGTTCTGTTTCACTATCCCTATGTCAACATGTTTTGAAGAACTATTTTGTCCTTTAGAAACCACTCTGAATTATGATGTTTATGGGGTCTCATCTATACATTGTATCGGCCATTAAAACTTGTTTGTTATTATTTTGACATAAAAAAATAATGTGTGTGTGTATCTTAAAATTAAAGAAGGACTTGATGGTAATTATTGCAAAAACTATTAAGAGAATACCAACATTGTACACCCACAAAATCTGAAAAAGAAATATTAGACCCATACATCATTAGCAGAATAAAACTTTATTATCCGAATTTTATACTCCGATTAATAAAAAACCCTAATTTGATTCTGTGATCTAAAAAAAGTTGATTAATCCCATTGCCATGGCTGGACCACACAACCCTGTAGCTCACAGAATCATCATCATTCATCATTCATGGCCTTCCCTTCCCTTTAAAACTAAAACTTCACTAATTAGAGTTCATAATACAATCCGAAGCCCCACCTACACCCATAATTATTAGCCAACGTTGCTTTCTTTGTTTCAAGGCAAAAAAAATCCTTTTTTTTTTTTTTTAAATCAGAGACTTGTTCTGTTGTTCATCATATAATCTCCACCACCACCATCACCCATAACAGAGTCGGTGCGCGACGGTCTGTTTGCCGCCGGCGGAATCTAGTATCAGAAGCTTCTCATTTTCTTCTATTGCTTTCTGAGACTAAAGGAAAATGTTTCGCCGACTCTTATGGCGAAAATATTTACCGATTAAGGATTAGTACATTAATTGCAATTGGCTCTGCAATGAAGTGGATGTAGCTATCTGAAGAAACGACGTTGCAGAATGCTGTGCAGGAAGGGTCTCCGGAACTGCGAATCAGGATCGGTGCCGGTGTACCTCAATGTGTACGATCTGACGCCGATCAACGGCTACGCTTACTGGTTCGGCCTTGGAGTCTACCATTCCGGCGTTCAAGGTTCGTCTTCCTCCCCAAATTCTCTCTTCCTCTGGTTCTTGGACCTGCAGAACTCAGTTCACAAGATTACAAATCTTGACACTTCATAACAATCTGAAATTCAATTATTCTAATAATTGGTACTCTGTGAGAGAATAGCCCAAAGAAAATTCAGATTCTATCAGATTGCAAATGAACATTTTATATATAAGAAATTTGAATCAATATCTCAGCGAAGTGCTGGATTTTGGTGTTCAGTTCATGGTGTGGAGTACGCATTTGGAGCTCACGAGTACTCGTCGACGGGGATATTCGAAGGAGAACCAAGACGGTGCGAGGGTTTCGCGTTTCGGACGACGATACTGATCGGAAAGACGGAGAAGGGAGAGGAAGCGGTAAGGAGTGTGATGGAAGAGCTCGCCGGAGAGTACAGAGGGAATGCGTACAATCTCATCACCAAGAATTGCAACCATTTCTGCAACGATGCTTGCCTGAAACTCACCGGCAAACCTATTCCCAGTTGGATCAATCGACTTGCCAAAATCGGTAACTTAAGATATTAATAAATCGCTTCTATACCTAATGATTTCATTGGATTCTTCGCCATTACAGATCTAAGTTTGAGCTTCTAAAGTTGAAATTCATAAAATTCAATACAAACTACTGGTTACAAAAATAATGGACTCAAAATTACTATTCAGTCTTAAACTTGGGTGACACACTATAATTCAATAAATTTCAATGAATCAGTTATACCAATCAAATTTAGAGATTAAATTAATAATTAGGGAAAAAAATTAGAAACTGCTTATGGTCTTGTCTCGTAGTTTAATGACAAATAAACTCTCATATAAGCATGAGGTCGCTGATTCAATTCCATGTAACTTTAAATAGTTAGTACCAAACCTTTTAATAAAAAAAATTAGAATCTACAAATTATATTATTCGTTTAAAAAATAATAATAAATTATATTATGCTGCTGAATTCTTGCACAAGTTTTAGCTTAATTTTTTTTTTTGGGTTGAAGAATATGATTGCTTTTGTTTAAAGCTTAATTATTTCATAATAAGGATGATTATTATTTAGCTAAGAAGTTGGGACTAGTTTTTATATTACTTGTTCCAAAATGCAGTTAAAATAAACTTTTTACTAGGATGGGTTTTATTTCGTAGATATTTTTTTCAGTAAAGATTTGAGGGAAATAGAAATTAATTAATTTTTTTCTAAAAATAAATAATTGATTCGGGATAATACTTCCTTAATTTTAAATTATAAAGTACTTTTGAATGAATCTCTCCCTCCTAAAATATATTGGGTAGATTAATATTTTATTAAATGTATCAATTTTAATATTATCTTTTTTTATCTAAAATTAATTGAAAATTTATATTTTTATTTTGAAAAGATAAGATTATTAAGTGTTTTAATAAAATTTATTAATATATAAGATTTTATTTAAAAATATTTTATAATTTAAAATGAGAGAGTATAATTTTATCTTGAAAGTTTGCACTGATTGCATGGAAGTTGCAAAGTAGAAAAAGAGAAAACAGAGGGAGAATAAAAGAAATTATGGAAGACAATTAAGCAATGGGAATAACAAAAAAAATTTTGTTTTTCCCTGAAAATAGATGGGACTTTCTTTCTTTTTTTTCTTTTTTCTTTTTTTATTTTTTTAATTTCCTTTCCATGCAAATAGCAGCGTCAAAAAGATTCTTTGGACAATAATTGGTGTTTAAGAAAGGTGAACCCTTTTGCTATCCTTAGAGAAAAGGATGGAAAAGACAAGCAACTTTATTCTTTTTCCTAGAGAGCATTATACCAAACCAATTTCAATCAAACATATATATGAAATGATTCTATTATGATATATGCCGAGTGCAAAAAGATGTACAGAATAATTAAATTATAAATAAACAATAAATATTTTAAACATCTATCATATATGTATGCTTTTTATACCTGATTGAATCTAATTTAAAAAAAATATCCATTACAGCAAATGAGTTTTCTACATGATCAATTAATTAATATAAAATGGTTTGATAATATTAGAATCATTGTTTCAAAGATGAGCTGTTTAAATTATATTCAGAAGTCATCAAATCAAAAAAAAAAAAAAGAAATCAGACTGAATTGATTGGTAAGGCTTGTTTCAGGGTTCTTGTGCAAGTGTGTTCTTCCAGTGGCTATAAACTCAACCAGAGTTAGGCATCACAGAATTGAAGACAAACACTGTGAAGAGAAGCAAGAAGCAGCATCATCATCATCATCAACCAGTGTCCCTCTAAAAACATCCGATAAAATTATAACCATACAGATGCAGAGATCATCATCAACAAGTGAGACAAATAACAACAACAAGGTGGCACTTTCAAATTCAACATCTTCTCCACCATCACCTTCCCTGGCTTCTTCTACCTCCTCTGCAATAACCAGACCTGACCTTCCTCAACCTTCTTCACCTGTGATTATTGAGCCTTCTCCATCTCCATGTCCAAACTCTGAACATTAGATTCCCCCCCCCCCTTTTGGGTTTTGATTTTCTGAAGTTGCTTTGATGAAGAGAGCAAAAGATTAGAGTTTCAAATGAAAAATGTAATTGCCATTCTTTTCATTATCCAATTCCAAATGTAAAAACTGGTATCTGAAGAAAGCTGGCAGGAGACCTGGGGCCGATAATGTGCTTGTATGTGTTCTATTATTGCCTCATCTTGTGTTGGATTTGGGTGTAAGACTGCTTTAGAATTTGTCAAAAAACTGTATTATTTCAGATTGAGATACTCAATCAAGAACAACTACTTAAGTTTGATTTGCTTCACACAGTTTTTCCTAATGGAAGATTTTGTTTCAAGCATATGTTGATTTCTAGTTATTGGAAGTAGAGCCGTATTGAGTTGTTGAATGTTGACTAAATTCTCTGGAAATAATTAGAGTTGGAAGAATTGGGGCATATTTGGATGGGAAGGTCCCATTATAAACTTTTGTCGATTAGGAATTATAAATAGAACAATGTGAGGATGAAAAAAAAAAATATTTCTAATTAATTTTCCAAAATTGGTTTAAAGTCTCCTTTTTTGTTTTTAAAATATTTTATTTAATATTGTTAAATAATTAAAGCAAGAAAGCGTCATTAATTTTCCAGTTTCTTTTCATTGGTCAAAATATAAATTCCCCTTCAGTATTTTTAATTATTTCATGATCTCATTCACTCAATGCCAAAATATACCCATATATACTCTCATCAAAAAATATATTTATAATTAATAATTAATGTATTTATAATTAAACATATAACTATATTAAAAGTAAATTTTTGAGGTAACGTCTAACATATTAATGAAGTACATCTTTAGAACTACTCGTAATATATTAATTACATCTTTTGAGACTTCACTTGTAGTTTTCCCTTAATTATAATATGGTGTTAATATTAATGATAGAATATAGTTGTGAGACACGTGTGGAAGATAATAGAGGTGGAATTAATTTATGAAGACAATAGTAATGATTTGTCCTAAGCTATAATATTTGCCATGGACAATAATGATATATATAGTTTCTAAGTAATCAATCAGAGACGACACAGAGCAAATGCTTTTGCTTGTTGCTGGGGCTATCATTTTCTGTCAAAATCTGTCTCTGTATCTAATTTTCTTTTGAGGAAAATAATGCCTATCGCCAATTGGGACAATAATGTCTATCGCCAATTGGTAATCATTTTCTTTAGGCGCTGTTTTCATTCAACACGGCTGAATGTCTGCACTTGACAAAAAGTTTGGCCTTTGGCTTTAATACTGAAAAGAAAGTCTAGCCTCTAGGTCTAATAATGAAAACCAAAAAGATGTTTTTTTAACTGTAGATTCGACTTAAGTGGTTAAATAATAGTATGAGAAAAATATGAGTATTTATTTTAAACTTAAACATAACAATAAATGTTATTTTACTATATCGGTCAACTGTATGAGTCCCATTATATTATTGTATTTATTTTTCAAAAATACAAAACTGAAACAAATAACTGAATGAGGAAGTAAAGAAAAAACAATAAAGATAGGAGACTATATCGGTCAACTGTATGAGTCCCATTATATTGTTGTATTTATTTTTCAAAAATACAAAACTGAAACAAATAACTGAACGAGGAAGTAAAGAAAAAACAATAAGTAACATACTGCATAATTCGAGTGCAGTGATAAGTGAGTCAGGACCGCTACATCGACGCTCGGATGTAGTGTTAAATGAACAAGGGCTATCGCGTTATTATGGACGAGCACAATTAAAGAAGTTAATCTATATGAGCAAGAGTAGACTTGGTACTTGGAATGTTGGGATTGTGACTGGTAAATCTATGGAGGTGGTTAGAGTTATGATTTAGAGAAAAATTAATATCTTGTGCCTGCAAGAGACTAAATGGGTTGGTGAACAAGCTAAGAATATTGAAAGTTTCAAACTTTGGTGTACTGGGAAAGTAAACACACGCAATAGGGTGGGTATCATTGTTGATAAGGAGTGGAAGAAGAACGTGGTAGAAGTTAATAGAATTGGGGACATAATTATTTTCTTAAAAATGATCATCGGACAGGAGACTATTAATATTGTTAACATTTATGCACTTTAAGTTGGAATAGAAGTCGGTTTTGAAAAATTATTTTAGGAAAACTCAAAGGGGTTGATCGAAAACATACCACACATAATGAAAAGATCTTTATTGGAGGAGACTTTAATAGACATGTCAGGAGGGAGGCAAGTCATTATACGAGGGTGCATGGTAGTTTGAGTTTTGGGGAACTAAATAATGAAAGACAACATATCCCTAATTTCTCTTTGGCGTATGATGTCAAGATTGCTAATACATGTTTCAAGAAGAAGAATGAGCATCTCATCACTTATAAAAGCAAAGCTTCAAGGTCACATATTGATTTCTTTTTAGTAAAGAACACAAATAGAAGATTTTGTAAAAATTATAAAATGATGCTTGGGGATGCTGTGATGACACAACATAGGGTTCTTATTCTTGATGTATGTATTATGAGTAAAAACCAAAAGCATCGACAAGTAATAACTTCAAAGATTAGGTAGTGGCAATTAAAAGGTGAAAAGAGAGATATTTTCAAGAGAAGTCTCTTAGCCGAAGGAATTTGAGAGTTTAAGGAAGTGTTAATACTTTATGGGAAGACTTGGCTGTGAAGGTAAGAAAGGTTGCAAGAGAAGTTTTAGGAGAATCAAGAGGTTTTGGTCCAAGAGATAAGGAGTCTTAGTGGTAAAATAATAGCGTACAGGAAAAAAATCAAGTATAAGAAGGAGTGTTTCAAAGTTATCTATTTGTGCAATAATAATGAAAATTGGGAAAAGTATCGTATAGCTAAGAGGGAAACTAAGAGGGCCGTGAGTGAAACTCGTTTTAAAGTATTTGAAGATTTTTATAATGGTTTTGGGATAAAGGATGGGGAATATAACATTGCTAAAAGTAAGGAAAGAAAATCAAGAGATTTGGAATAAGTAAGGTATATAAAGGATGAAGAGGGAAATATTTTGGTTATACATAATGATATTAAAAACAGATGGAAGACATACTTTTCTAAGCTTTTCAATAATGATGTGGGTTCGTCAATTAGCTTGGAAGATTTAATAACTTCTGAAAGAGAGCAAAAAGTTATCATTTTGTCGAAGAATACAAGCTTGAAAAGTGAGAGAAGCTCTTAAGAAAATAACAAATGGTAGAGCCAATGGACCTAATTGTATCCCTATTGAAATGTGAAAATGTTTGGGTAAAAAAGGAGTGCAGTGGTTAACTAAGTTATTTAATGAGATCTTACAATTCAATAGAATGTCGGACGATTAAAGGAGAAGCATCTTAGTTCCTATTTATAAAAATAAAGGAAATATTCAAAATTGTGTTAACTACAGAGGGATTAAACTTATGAGTCATATTATGAAATTATAAGAAAGAGTGATGATTGATCATAGGTTGAGATTAGAAATTGAGATTTTGGAGAATCAATTTTGGCTTTATGCTAGGGAGAGCAACTGCAAAAGTGATTTATATACTAGGGGGTTGGAAAAGTATCGAGGTAAAGGCAAAGATTTACATATAATTTTTATTGATTTGGAAAAAGCTTATGATTGTGTATCAAGAGAAGTACTTTGGAAGGCTTTGAAAAAGAAAGGTGTCCGGGTTGCTTATATTCGAGCTATACAAGATATGTATGAGGGGGTAACAACTAGTGTAAGAACGCTTGGTGGTGAAACAAGATTTTCCTATAAAGATTGAATTGCATCAATGATCATTTTTAAGTCCTTATTTGTTTGATCTAGTCTTAGATGTTTTGACTGAGTATATTCAAGAGGAAATTTTTAAACGCATGCTTTTTGCAGATGATATAGTTCTTATCGCAGAGATAAAAGAAGAGATAAATTGTAAACTTGAGTTATGGAGGAAGACATTATAGTCAAAAGGTTTTCGCTTGAGTAGAAGTAAAATAGAATATTTACATTGTAATTTTGATAAAGGGTTAGTGGGTAATAACTTGAAAGTGAAATTGGGTGATTAGACCATACCTCAAGTGGAAAAGTTTATATATTTAGGAGTGATTATTCAACAAAATGGGGACATTAATGGAGATATTACATATAGGATACAGGTGGAGTGGTTTAATTGGAAAAAAACTAAAGGAGTTATTTGTGATTGTAAGGTACCTCATATGCTTAAAAGAAAGTTTTATCAAACTGCTATAAAACCAGCAATTTTGTATGGTAATGAATGTTGGGCTTTGACAGGACAGCAAGAGCATAAAGTTAGAGGAGTAAAGATGAGAATGTTGAGATGGATGTGTGGATATACACATAAAGATAAAATTTAAAATGAGTGAATATGAAAAAAAGTGAATGTGGCACCTATTGAAAAAAATGGTAAAAAATCATTTGAGGTGGTTCGGACATGTACAAAGAAGACCACGGGAGGCACATGTGAGAAGAGTGGAACAAATGACTTTGAATCTTGTCAAGAAGGGTAAAGGAAGACCGAAGAGAATACTCTTGGATGTTGTTGAGTGAGATCTTTTAATTAATAATATTCCTAAAAACTTAATAAAGAATAAAGCACAATAATATCATATAATTCATATAGCCAACCCCATCTAATGGGATAAGGCTTGTTGTTGTTGTTGTATATAAAATTAATTGTTCTAAGATAAAATAAATGAATAGTTATATTATCTATTGAGAGTGAAAGTTTATGGCTACTTTATTGTTAAACTTTGATAAACTTTATAATTCAAAAAAGTTTGAAAAAAAAAATATGAATTAATAATTTGCAAAATATAATGCTTCCAATAATTTTTGCCTTCATCTTGTTGCATGTGCTTATGGTATCCAGATTTAGTCCGCTCACTTTTAGCTTCCTATGATTGAAGTGAAGAACCAGAGACCTGCCTGCTTTCCTTACTCTAACCAACCCATGTTGCATTGGTTTACCTAAGCTTATGAAACTTTATTGGACTTACAACTTTCTAGGTAAGGAGTTGTATTAATTTACTTAAATGTATTGAATTTAAGTTTTGAAAATGCAACCACATTAAATATTTGATGAGAAAAATTTGCCTGCTTAGCTTTATAATCTTTTTCAATTTGATCTAAATTAGTTTGATTGTCGTTTAACTCTTCCAATCATAAGTGAGGCAAGTCTTGATTACAAGATAGTCCAATCCAAAAGAAATTGGCTTTTTAGGATCTCAAAATTTTAAAATGTTAATTAAAAACTTTAGTTATTTACTAAACACTTAAAAGAATTGACCAAACACCACTGTTCACATACAATATTGGGTATTGGGTTTGTCCATCATTGGTGGATTAGGCGCATTATTTGGATATTAATTTTGTCTGGGTCCTTAAGTGTAGTTTTCCCCTTTTTAATTTGAAAAAGAGTAGAAACAATTTTCTCAATTGCTCATGCACCTTCTGAAGAAGAGTGTATCATGCATTGGGGCCTTTAATAAAGCCAATGCAAGAAAAGTGATGGGATTCTATCTTCACATTAAAAAAAAAAAAACAAACTTCTCTTTTCTCCCATCTTTCTCTATTGTCCATTTGCACAGACTTTGTTTGCAGTGATTCCATCATTTGTGTGGAAACCCATTGGTGCAACAGAACACTTATGATTCATCCTCAACCCAATTGGAATGTGTCCGTTAATTTCACGTACAGAGATTTGAACTCTACAGCTGATACTCTTATGAAAATTAGCCATACTTTAGATGGTGAATTTTGTATCTTTGATCATAACACAATGTTTCCTAGAAGATGAAGGATGATGAAATAAGTTTGTTAGGTTCTTGCTTTTTCTCTTTGTACTTTTTTTTTTTAACCCGTAGGGTTTTGCATGTATGATTCTTCTTTGATGAAATGAAGTTTTTATTACTTATCCTAAAAAAGAAAAAATTGTAGAATTTTCAACTTGTATTGGTTTTGTGGTAAGTGTAAAAGTCAATTATAGAAGTCAAAATTATAATTTTGTAAAAATATATTAAAATATTGAGTTACATGTTAAAATTAATTATCAATCTAAAATCATGTTTTCCTAAAAATATCAAAACATCGATCACATATGTCAAAATCAATTATGAACACAAAAACATGATTTGTAAAATAATTTATAAGATTTTTGGATAATTTTTTTATAAAATTATAATTAAAAAGCTTAATTGAAAAGAATATAATAATAGCTTAATTATGAGATAACCATGTTTTTGAATTTATAATTAATTTTGACATGTAGGACCCATTTGAATTTCAATTAAATATAATTGATAATAAAAAATTTGATTAATGTACATAATTGATTTTGATTATATGTTATAACATGATCATATTTGAATATTATTTTTTTAAAATTAATTTTAATAAAATTAAAAATATTTAGATAATTTAGTCAGAATTAATTTTATATGTGTATATTATTATAAAGAACATTGCATTTTAAAATGTAAGTATTGATAGAATTGTATATATTGTTATTAAATTTGTTGAACTCCGTTTAATAAATAACATATATATAATATAATGGTGATGCATTTAACATTTATATAGTTTTTTTTTAATTTAGATAGAATAACATTTATATAATTATTTAACATATAAATAGAAATTTAAATTTTATTATATTATAATATCAGTAATTTAATTTAGTGTTATTATTATGTAATGTCAGTGCCTACATTCATAAAGTTAGTATATTAACTCCTCTTACTCTTGGCAAAGAGACGTGATGAAGAAAGACAACATATTGCATATTCCATAGAGGAGGGAGGACAAATATTGAGGGATATGGTTAAGGGTATAGTTTACACAAAATTTTTTTGACAAATAATAAATACATCTGATGGTATAATTGAAATCCAGAAGCTCTACTTCCCTCAACTTAATCAACAATGTAGTTTTGATTCAAATAATCAATTATAAAAAATGGAGGTGTTTGGGTGTTCTTTTGCCAAAACCATAGTTTTGGTTCAGATAACTGATTATTGATATGTATAAAATTTGAAAATTTGGATGCTAAGTTAACAAGATTAGAATATTATAGAAGTGGAGTTGAATTTTGGTTCTCTCTTTCTTACTCATCATTTGATATCATCTCTCAATTTTATTACCACCAACTTGTTGATTTGAGCTAAAGTGTTTGGAACTCATGATTCTACATCTATCTCAAATGCCAATTACTAAACAATAGAAGGCTGAGTTTGCTATACTTAATTATTAGCTCCTCACACTCTAATCCCTTGCCTAATAATTCTATCAAGAATGGTCACAATTAAGAAGAAGAAGATAAGGTGCTTTTCATGAAACAATAATCTTTATGTCATTTTTTGTTGTTCTATTTGTAGGTCTTGTTTTCTTCTTTTCCGATTCAGTCCAATTCTTTTTGATGAAAGCGAAGTGAGAGATGCTCCAATAATGGAAGAGAAACTGGAAATATATATATATATATATATATATAAAATTCATAATGTAATTCAATTGATCGCTGATCATTCTGTACGGAAATAATTCTAATCAAGGTATATGCAAATGCAATAAAACTTAGTATCTAAATAGTGAATATAATGGGATGTATTTTAAATTAATGTTGATTTATCATGCCACTTGATCTTTTAATACGTGAAATGATTCATGTGGCATCTACCTATAAATATTAAATCCTAGCAATTTTTTTTTTAAATTCTGACCTTGGTTTTTTCCCCCCTACCCTTGTAGATGCAAGGATCAGTTGTTATTTTTTTTTTAAATTACAATGTTACGGGTAAAATAGTGTGAAAGAAACAAACTAAATCATATCTTTTGAAAAAAAGTTTAACACTCAAGAGGTGGGTCATTTAGAATTATAGCACCAAAATTGTCATGTTTTACTTTATGAACTAGCCAATCAACACACATGTTAAATCTTCACGAAAACATGTTAAAAAATCATAATCTAGTCTTTCATAATATAAGTTTCCTAGTCCTTTTTGATGATGTTAAAAAAGTGTGAGATTAGGAGTGTTTTCTGCTGAGAAGATTAATCTCTTTCATTGAATTAAAAGAAAAAAAATCAACCTTGAAAAAATTTCCCTAAGCAAAGGATGTGAGCTTCAAGCATGCCAATTTTTCCTTTCAAAACTGCAGGGATTGACTTGAGTTTAAATAAGGGAGATAGATAGATAGAGGGGCTGTGTTATATGTTTTATAAAGCATAGTGATTTGTGTTTTAAAAACTTGTAAATTATGGGGCCAAAAAATTTATTTTTCCTTAATTTTATACTAGATGGAAATAGGATCCGACTGAATACCCGACTCCGCATCCAACCCCAAGGCCACCGCGCACCGCTCCATACTATCGCCGCTACGCGGCTTAGCGTTGAGTTTGAGCAATCGTAACCTTGTGCCTCCACTATAAAACCGCGCACATTCTGTCGCTTCTTTCCCTCCACACTTTTTCGCACCATTGTGATTCAATTTGCTTCTCTCTCTATTTCTCGCTCACATTCTCTGTTTAGGTCTCTCGTCTGCGTTCACTTTCGTCCCCTCGTTTGAAAATGACGACTTTCGGAGCCGCAAATACAAATCCGAACAAATCTTTCGAGGTACGTTGATGAAGCCTCCTGAACTTACGGAGTCACTTTCTTGTGTTTCTGAGATGATATGGAGTGTATTCAAATTTCACAGCTCTGTTTCTTCGGTTCTTATTTCGTTAACCGAACATGATATATTTTATAACTACTCGTAATGGTCGAGATTTTTTAAGCAGGAATTGCGGCTCAGATTATTGCACTGTTGATAGTTATACATTTGTTGGGTCTAGCCTTGTCTTCCATGAGGAGAGGCATTCTGTGATTATCTTGCAGTGATTCTTGTTTTTTGTAATTCATTAGTTATTTATTCTACAAGAACGACGATTTATATGAAAATGCTATTTTCAGGTGACTCAACCACCCGGTGATTCTGTCTCAAGTCTTGTTTTCAGTCCCAAGGCCAATTTCCTTGTGGCTACTTCATGGGATAACCAGGTTTGCCATGTCTGGCTTTGTTTCTGTGATTTGCATTGTATTCATGAGTTGATTAGAAGTGTCAAAGGAAGCTGAATGGTTAATATAAGATGGGAGCTCCTGCCTCTCCTAGAATATGTTCTGTTTCATCTTTTACTCTTTATGTGATTGCTTGATCGACAGGATATTCCTTCATTAACAATCTTGCAGGTACGATGTTGGGAGGTAGTAAGGAATGGAACTGCGGTAAGCAGTACACCCAAGGCGTCAATAGCTCATGATCAGCCAGTAATCTATCCGAATACATTTATACAATTGTTCTTTGAGCCTGAACTGGCATTGGTCAGACTTTTGACATGATGCATGTTGCCTGTTGAAGGTTTTATGCTCTGCATGGAAGGACGATGGAACAACTGTTTTTTCTGGAGGATGCGACAAGCAGGTCAAAATGTGGCCTCTTTTGTCTGGTGGGCAACCAGTGACTGTTGCCATGCATGATGCTCCGATTAAGGATATCTCTTGGATACCAGAGATGAATCTTTTAGCTACAGGAAGTTGGGACAAGACCCTGAAGTCTGTAATTTATTTTTCCCCTCTTTATTTACATTATTAAAACGTTCTACTTATATGTTTGTGAGCTTTATTATTGCTAGTTAGTCGAAAAACTGATTATGAATTGTGATGGATTTTACTTGCGATTTTCAAATGTCTATGATTTTAGACCGCATGCATCTTGGCATTATTTTAAAAAGCTGACCAAATAGTGTAACAAAAGCAATTACATAGCATCATAATGCGATGGCTATAACCTGCAAGCATTGCATGAGAAAACATCACAGACTGCATTATTATGGCTGTATCAGTGTCGTAGAAACAACATCTGGCTGAGACACTAATTTCCATGTACCTTTGGGTATGAAAGCCTTTTTAGATAGCACGTGCTCCACTCTGATATATTGTATAGTGTTTATAGTAAGTAATAGACAGCATAGTACATGAATCTGCATTTGCACTGTATTTTCTGCTAACATAATTCTGCTTCTGCTTCATTTTGTGGTTTCATACTTTCATCTGTGGTTGATGAAAGGCAGCTCTCACAGATGGGCCTTTTCCTTTCAATTTTCTCTTTAAGGATTTTATGCAAACCTATCATGAACTTCCTTGTTACTCTGCAATAGTGTTTGTATGACTTTGATTGTCTTTGTGTACTGAGCTCTCATGGCAACTTGTAGCATTTTGGCTAGAAAAAATGCATCTACTATGCTGTTAACTGTTCTAAAGGCTTCTTGCTGTCTAAATTACTTTATGCTTTCCTTGCCTTCTATGAGGTATTGGGATACAAGACAGTCAAATCCAGTGCATACTCAACAACTTCCTGATCGCTGCTATGCAATGACTGTGAAACATCCTCTGATGGTTGTGGCAACTGCAGAGAGAAATCTAGTGGTGTTCAATTTGCAGAATCCTCAGGTAATATTTTATGCTTTCTACAATAGTATTTTGTGGCATTTTTGTTGGTTTTAAGTGATAGGTTATGATGTTGGTTTGCAGCATAAAATAAGATGTCTGTATCCAGGAGCTCAAATTTTCAACTGAGAATTAAGAATTTGGTAGAGTATCTGATTAATATCAATATGCATACAATCTGTTGGAAGCTGCACTATTTATAGGTCGTAAACAATGCTGTGCAATGCACGGGACCCACACCTAGTTTGAGTGATTTGAGTAATATTTACTATTGCATAATTTTTCAGTTATGATGAATATGCGATAAATGATGTTATATTCCTCTTTCAATAACTGAAAAGATGATCCCACTAAATTGAATGTGTCTAAACTGATCAGGGTCCTCATTTACGGTAGATACTGTTGTTTTTATAACAGTTGGTTATAAATGTTAGGAACCTTTAATATCTTAACGTAAGTTTAGTGATATAACATACATGTGGTTTCTTGTTTGTTTTTGTTTTTGACAAAAATATAATCTAGATATAGTTATATTTTAGTTTTTCTATTGATTATGGTTTTCCATAGTTTCCACAAGCAGTAATTAAGGAGCAGTGATTCTTATCATCTGATGAGCAGCTAACTTGATAACCGTCAATATAATGTTTTCCTTCAAATCAATGTTCAAATTAACAGACTGAGTACAAAAGAATCCAATCACCCCTGAAGTATCAGACAAGATGCGTTGCTGCTTTTCCGGATCAGCAAGGGTTTTTGGTATGTCTTCACTTAAAATTTACATTCACATAGAGCAAGTTGTGTTTCAGAATTGCAATCTTTGTTCTCATTTGGCATTTAGACATCCGGATAACAACTGTAATATTTTCCTAGAGGATTTTGAATTGATGTGTCAGATGAAGGTGTAAAGGCCTGATATATTGAGATGATGACATTCAATTTAATGGAGAGAAGGCAATGTATTTTATGCCTATGCCCTCGCTGAATTTAATTTGTATATAGCATTAAACATTACAAATCCCTACTGGCCCTTCAATTTCGACACTACACTTTTTCACATTGTAATTATATGCTCTTTGTTTTTTTCCTGGTGTTAATATTGCTATTGATCAAATCTTCATTCGCTGAAAACATTGCTTTGGTACTTCCAAGATTTCATGTTGCATGAATGAGCATTGACTTACTCTTTCGCTGTAGGTTGGTTCAATAGAGGGAAGGGTTGGAGTACATCACTTGGATGATGCACAACAAAGCAAGAACTTTACTTTCAAATGCCACAGAGATAATAATGAGATATACTCAGTCAACTCTTTGAATTTCCATCCAGTAATACTATGATAATTTTCACCATGAATGATGTTAATTTGATGATTAATAGCTTCTATCTTAATTAATATTTTTTTGCGCAGGTACATCACACTTTTGCAACTGCTGGATCTGATGGTGCTTTTAATTTTTGGGACAAGGACAGTAAACAGAGACTCAAGGTTTCTCCTTATATCTAAAATCCTTCTTCTCACCCCTCTTTTTGCTTTTTCTTAGTGAAATTAATCGCTATAAATTTCCAAATGACTCATTAGTTATCTCCATATGATTTTTTATCTGATTTTTAGAGTACAAGATTTTGTAGACGCTTTCAGTTTAGTCAGGGTTGTTCTTTTTGTGTGTCCAAGTCTAAACAAAGACGTGCAGCCACTTTTATGATACTAATTGTCATTTTCCTTTTCTTGCTAATATCATGGGGTAGCTAAGCTTAGAATTCAACCCTTACATGATGCAATTGAACATGGGATCATTTTATAATGGAATTCATATATTTTTGTCTTCTTTTGTGTTCATACTTCCATCTTGAGAATATTGGACGGTCCTCTATCAGCCTATCTAGTTACATTATTGGAGTATTTGGCAATATTTTGCTTGTGATACGTTACTGTGTTTGCAGGCCATGCAAAGGTGTAGTCTGCCCATCCCTTGCAGTGCATTTAATAATGATGGTTCCATATATGCTTATGCGGTATGTCTTATTTCATTGTTTTCGGAAATTGTATTTTTTACTTCCTATTTGTCATGTGCTGTAAACCAATGAGATCTATGTTCACTGGTGTATAGATATGTTTGATATCCGTAATTTTGGTACTTTTAAGTGTCCCCATTCTTGTGCGTGCACATCTAAAAATTCATATATGGCACCTATCAAGTGTCCAAATGTCTAATCTGCTGTTATTTAGTTATTGCCTGTGATGTTAAATATTACTGTGTTGAAAATTTATTCTTGTTTTTTTTAAGATATAATTCAGAATTATGGGTGTGTTTTCAAGTTTTTGACAGGTGCAAATTAGTGTGGTCCTATTTTCTGAATGCACAATGATTATATCATCATTATATAACCATGCATTTCTCTCCTTGCATTATTTTAACACTTGGAGAATAGTGAGAGCAAGATAATATGTTGTTTCCTGGCAGATGTACTTACATATTTAATTACCTTGAATATAGTTGAATTTATAAATTGAATGTTCACTGTATGCAAATTCAATATATACACAGACATATGTTGCCGCCTGCAGATTATGTATTCTGTTGAAATTAATAATGTCTGTGGGGCAAAAAGTGGCAATAATTGAAATTTGAAAATTCAAGATTGATAAATTTAAATATTCAAGGATTTAGTTGAGAATTATTGTATCTTTTAGAAATTTAAATACCGGTTCAATGTGAGTGAAACAAAGAAAATATGAATCGAGCTGCTTAGATCTCATCCAACTCAGATCAGATGTTTGGGCTAACCTGTCATGCATATGTTATGAGGATTGCAATTGGTTCTGAATCCAGCAAAGCAAAATAATTGCAGCTTTTATTTTCCATGAGTTTCTCTTTTTCTCCAAAACTCGCTACTAATCCTTTACTGGATTTGCCTCTTCCGTTCTTTTCTGCCTGGTTGTAGGTTTGTTATGATTGGAGCAAGGGTGCAGAAAATCACAATCCAGCAGCAGCGAAGACCTTCATTTACTTGCACTTACCACAGGTACAACACTTACTATGCATGCAGTCAACCAGTGAGAATATCTTATCTTGATACTCTGAAGGAAACCCCAAGAGAATGAAAAGATTATATATTAGTTATTAAAGATTGAAAAACAACACAGAAAGGACAATGCTAGTTATTTTTTGCTCTTTGGCATTTGCTTTAGAAAAGGGGGAAAGGATTGATCACCTACTTTTTAATTGAATTATTTAAAATTCTTCCACTTTCCTGTTTGTCTAACAGATTTGAAGCCTTAAATGGGGAAAAATGAGTTATTTGCTGCTGCTTTCCTTTTACCTCATTTATCATGATGCTTACAAACGAGAGATTGATTAGTAGCTTCCTGTATTGATATTTTCTTCCTGTTTAATTTATTCAAATAATTCAAGCAATCTTAACCGCCTTAAAATATTGTGAACAGGAATCTGAGGTTAAAGCTAAGCCCCGAGCTGGAAATACGGGTAGGAAATGAAGCTTCATGTCTGAGGGTTTTGAAATTGGAATTAACTGCTGGATGATATGTGTTA
Source organism: Prosopis cineraria (assembly GCF_029017545.1). Lineage (NCBI taxonomy): Eukaryota > Viridiplantae > Streptophyta > Magnoliopsida > Fabales > Fabaceae > Prosopis > Prosopis cineraria. The sequence goes on from NW_026555343.1 coordinate 34,909,909, forward strand.
GTGCAAAAGCTAGATTTCTATACCTCTAATCTTTTTACTTTATGTTTGGCCATTGAAACAAGGCGGAAGGAGGGGGGAAAAATGAACGAATGTAACCCACACTTTTGGTCTCATTTGGAATTTCTTAGGTCTGCCCAGTTTAGCGATATGATGATTCATGGATAATGATTTGAAGCACATGTATAGAATGGTGATACCTATTTTTGTTTGCAATTTTTGTGGATGGTGTATTGATGAATTTTTGGTTTTATATAAATAGACATGTCTGAATTGCTGCCTCATTTATCCATCCATTCTATATATGTAACAATGGTGGAGTAGAAAATAATCAAGTTTGTTTCTTGGTTCAGAGCTTTTGCTTTCTTTATGTTCACTTTGTGTTGAAGTTGACTTGTTTTGTGTTTACATGAACTATTAAGAGACCAGAAGACAGACTTCTAAGACAAACCTGGCTCTGAGAAATAGGATTTTCAGTTACTATTGGAGGGACTCGTTGTGGAAAAATTCAGAAATACTTTAACTATCATGTCATTCATAGCTTTTCCAATAAAAATTGTCCAAATCAAATTAATAATTTGTTTTAAAAAAATTGAATGCACATACATCTAGAGCTGATTATTCTAGTAGGCTAGATTTATTTAGACTAGTTTGAATAAACTTGACTATGCAAAAACAGTTTACATAGCCAAGTTCAGTTCTAATAACCTAGGCTTTTAGCTTATTGAGATGGGCTTGAATATGTGAATAATTAGAGATTTGTCCTCCCCATTTTTCAAGCCACCTTCAATTTTTATCTTGAAATTAGTTATTCTTGTTATAGTTATAAAAACAATATACTGCACCTTCAATTTTTATCTTGAAATTAGTTATTGCTACTATAATTATAAAAGCAATATACTATATATTTTTCAAGACACTTGTAGAGGACTCAAATTTTTTAAAGAAAAACCATGAGTCTAATAGTTTAAAATCCAAGATTAAAATATATTTTAAGATTATTTGAAGGCATTTTACAGATTAAAAATGAAAGAAATATAATGATGAATCTTTTTATTTTTTTAAAATGTATCTATAACAATATATTTAAATATACGCATGGTTTATTAATACAAAATAAATTAAGTATTAAAAGATTAGTAAATATTTAATATATATTATATATGAATTTATTTGGACTGACTGACCCAAATAATTGACTTTACTTGGATTCCTTCCGTCTCCTTATAATATTTCTATGCTCAGGCAGAGTTTACATTTGAACCGTATTTATTGGTTAGTGGTGTAGAAATTTCTTGGTTCATGTGAATCTAACAAACGAAAGAATAAAGGTACAACAATCTTATTTATAAAAGATAGAACAGTGGCAAATGAAACACGTAAGCATTCACATGAGGGTTTCAACATTCAACGAAAAATGTGATCAACATGCATGTGCATGTACAATTTTGTTTTTAATCTACTTACTTTTTATAGACTTGAATCCACCTTAACATTTATTAAAGCCATGTTCATCCGGCATGCTTAACAAGGTTGCTGCTTTAGTCATGCATTAATAGTTAATTAATGATGAATAGCTGATTTTCTTTTTGGACAAATTATTTCCAAGAACCAAATTAAGAAATTATTTAGTTTCAGCTTTCAAGGTCACTGCATTGCACACATTTTGAGATGAGTTTCTCTTCACTGTTTTTCCATTACAAATTTAAATCATTTAAATTAAATCTGCACTTTTAAAATATCAAATCTAGTTAAATCATTAAATTTAATTTAACGATTTAAATTTACAGTGTTTCTTCCATTGCAGGGGAGAAAAGCTAACTCTCAAAATTTTGCTGGTCAAATTACAAGTATTTGTCACTAAAATAGCACAAATTTTTAAGTTAAACCATAATTACTACTGAAATAGTACGAATTTACAAGTGAAATTATGGATATTCACCCCACGGAATTTGCAAAAATAAATAATTTCTAAATTTAGCTCTTGGGAATAATTTTCCCAATTTTGTTGCGGGTGGAAATAGAGAAAAGCAGTGGGTCCAATCTCTATCTCCATGAGATTCATAAGCAAAGAAGTAAAATTTACCATTCTCATTTTATTCAAAGAGAAAGACACTTAAATTCTTTAAAAAGTTAACTATAATTAGGTTCCAGATAAAATTTTACAAAAAACAGAGTTGTAAATGTAAATTCAAAAGCTCTAATTACAAATAAAATAATTAAGTCATAAATATAACCCTACAATTAAAATTATTATTTACAATTTATAATTTTTTAAAAAAATAATCAAGAATCTATTTATCATTAATTCCTTATTTCAAAACTTTACTCTCATTGTCTCCTCTATTTATTAGTATTAGGAGGATCCCATCCTTGTGGCCACATAGTTTGAGAGAAAGAAGGAAGAGGATGAGGTGTGTGATTGGAACTGCTTTGTGAAATAAATAATATCTCATTCATGTATAAGTCTATGGTTCCTTCTCCTTTGTCACATTATTCCAAAGTTTATTGAGATTGGAGCCATCTTTATAAGACCCACAGAACATGATAGCCCTACATGACATAATATACCCTCACACTAATGTTTATTAGGACTTTCTTTTCATCTCTTTTTTACTATCTTTTTTTTACTCTTATATGAAAATGATGGTTGAGTACTACTGAAGAAAGGAACATATATTGCCCTTTTGTTGATTAATTTTAACCAAACCACCTGATACTAGGAAATGGGAAGTAGTTATGTTGGATTCTGACTAATTTACTTGGGAGTTGCAAAGCTCTTTTAATAAGTATTTATCAGGTACCTAGTATTTGGCAATTGTAAATTGCTTTTAACTATATGGCTAATTATTATTATAATGATCATTATTAACTACTGGCAACTATTGTTATTGGCCTTTTTTAACTTTCAATTGTTTATAAATTAACACAATTAAATACATTTTTTTCTTTGTTTTTTTTAATTTTTTTAAATAATTATTTTTCAAATTTTTTTTAAATGAAAAATGACAATAACATTAAACAAGTCCTAATTTTTTTTAATCAAATCACTTGACATCGAGAAGTTACAGTAAATTCTAACTAATTTGAATTAAATCTGGAAGAATTACATGAGCAGCAAAGCTTTTTTAATAAGCAATTAACATAGTTACTTATATATTATTTAAAATTAAGACTTTTAATTAAGATTTAAAGTTATTTTTGTTTTAAACTACACATGAAAGTTCACAAATAATTTAAACTCAACTTGAGATCAATTTTATTTCTTAACCTTAGAATTTTGTATCCTCCGTACCTCTCACGTTAATTATCCATTAGTAGGGCTCACATGAATTTTTTTAAATATTTTTTAAAAATCAAATGTAATAGTGAGACCCACTTAATATTTTTTTAACTATATTTTTTGAGGTTAAACCCTCAATTAAGTGAAAAAGGTTAAAGTCACCTCTAAAGTTAATACAAGGTCATTTATATCCTTCAATCATGAATATTTTCATTCAATCACCCTACCGTCTGTTTTGTCAATTTTTTCCACCATTAGTGAGGTACACATTTGAATTTTTTAATATTTTTGTACGTCCATCATTTTTAATTTTTTATAATTTAAGAAAACCCCTCTCTTCTCCCTCTCTCCCTATTCTTTCTCTCTACTTTCTCTCCCCCCTTCATTCCCTCTCTAGCTCGCTTGTTCTTGGATTGAAGAAATAGGAATAACGATGGCAGAGCATTCGGCACGCCGATTGCAGTCTTGCTACGTCATGAATGGCTAGGCTAAAGAGTACCCTAAAAGCATGTTTTTGCAATGGTTGGTGGAGTTTTGACATCATTTAGTAATGGGAAAATTGAGGGCAATGTTAGGAATTAAGGTAGAAAAATTAGGAGGCTTGGAGCCATTGGAGAGTTGTGGCGTGTGAATTTTAAATTTTTACAAACTTGAACAGAGACTTACTTGGAGGTATGGCTTAAGCCCTGAAAGACCTATTAAAAATATTAAAAACTAGTAGGACTTACTAAAAATATTAAAAATATTTAAATGTGGGCCCCACTAAAAGTGAAATTTGAAGGAATAGATGGTAAAGTAATAGAATTAAAAATCTTAGCAGTTAAATGATATAATTGCCCCTTTCTTAATTTTAGGGGTGATCTTGACATTTTTTACTTAGTTGAGAGCAATTTTAGACCTTAACCCTATAAAAAAATGGTGAGACTCACTGAAAATATTAAAAATTCAAGTGTGGGTCTCATTAACGGTGAAATTTGATAGGATAGATGACAGGGTGATGGAATAAAAAATCTTAACAGTTGAGAGATATAAATGATTCTTTCTTCATTTTAGGGTGATCCTAACCTTTGAGAGAGACATGTTAGAACTTTAACTCTTTAAATAAGTACATTTCTCAGTTGGTTAAGTTATTACTTATTAGTATAGAAGCTATAAAGTCTCTACTCATGAAAATTGTTGATGCTTTGAGTTTATTTATTTTAGGGTTAAATAACAAATTTACTCTTAAATTATAGATCCAAGAGCACTTGAAATCTTAAACTTATTTTGGTGTAACTTTCACCTTTAACCTTTTAAAAGTGTGCAATGTCATTCTTATCATTAACAAAAGTTAGTTTAACTAATAATTGACTAGAAATGATCTCAAAAATTATAGAAAAAATGAAAAAAATAAAAAATGACCCAAAATGATAGATAATGGTCCTAAAAATTACCGACAAGGACCCATAAATTTTAGTAGTCTTTTTTTTTTGTAATTATTGAGATCCTTTTCTATAATTAGTTAATGACTAAAGTTAACATTTATTAATAGCAGGGATTAAATTATATCATTTTGAAATTTTAAAGGAAAATCTTGTAAAAAAATGAGTTTAGGATCTTAAATAGTGCTCCAAAACCTATAATTTAAGAGTCACGTTGTTATTTAATCCTTTATTTTTCAAAATAATAAGAATAAGAATTGTAGAAGCATGCCAAGCCTGTAGCATTTGCCTTTCGTACCTTAGTGTCTGAGTGCAACCATTAGCATTACTCCACTTTGGCATAAAAACAAAAAATCCTCCTGTCAGATTTGTCAAGACTTAAAAAGACCAAAGACACGAAGCCTAAAATTAATATTTGATTTGTAAACAATTTAATAAGTTCCTTTGATTTTTCCTAAGAGTCACTACATGTCAAGCGATCAAATCATAGAGTAGGAAGACTAAATCCTTTAAATTAGTTTTCAAAAATCAATTATATTTGGTAAACTAAAATTTACTCCTTCCCATCTTTGTTATTAAGCATATTCTAAAAAAAAAATTGACAGTTCTTAACAAAAGACACATGGTGAGGTATTAATTATATTTTTTAAGATTACCCTCTTTAAATTTATTAAATATGATAGAGAATGTAATGCAATTTTAAAATTTTTATTTAAATATTGATAGATTAAAAGTTTATTTTTTTTAAACAAAATTAATGGCTTAACCACCTTGTCTTATAATAAGGATTTACAATATATATATATATATATCCATGCTGGTATCCAAATTAGGCAATATCACCAAATATCAAATGGAGAGGTAACCTAAAAATGAATTATGTAAAATTTATAAAAATGATAATTTAAAAATTATATTGTTTTTATTTTTTAAAAATGCTAAAACTAATTTTAGCCCTTGATTATAAAGTAGTTTTGCATTCTGGCCCCCCATAAATTCAGTCCTAAACCCATCCCTAGGTGACTGGGTTTATGTGTGCTTGGCCACTCGTAAACTAGGTTCTGAACTTGGAGATTTAATTTAGATTATCATCATTGCATTGTTTAATTTGGAATTTGTTTAATGTATAATGTGTTATGCTTCATGGTTACATTGGTCTAGTTCTGCTTGAGAAATACTGTGCAAGCGGCCTTTCCACTAAAAAAAAAATTGACTTAATAAAATCATCAAGTACACAAGTTTTATTTAACGGCTAATTAAGAGAGAACTCTATTAAACAACTATCAACCATATCTTAATTACCAGAAAAACTAAAAAGACCAAAACTAGAACTGTTTATTTGACGTTACCATAAAATAATATGGCTTTTTGGAAAAATGACAATTGAGAATGCTATAAGAATATTAATTATAATAACAAACCTTGAATTATTAAAATTTTAATAATAGACTATGATTTTTACTTGCAATTAAAAAATTATGAATAGTCAGTTGAAAAATCAACAAAATACATTTAAAACTATTTGGGATGTTGATTAAAAATTTAAGAGAGTTAGTTATAAATCTCAATTTTTTGCTACTTTATCTAACGGTTAATTAAAATAATGCTCCTTTTGTTTCTATATGTAAGGAAATATCACTTTTTACTTATTTTTTATATAAGCAAAATCACTTACTTTAACAAGTATTTATTACACATTTTTTAAATTACCCGTTATAGTTTACATTAACAAGAAATAATTAATGCACATCTATGTTAATTAACATAGGATATTTTAGTTCAATTTTTAGTTTTAGACATAATTATTATAATTAATTAACTTTTTTAAATGGTGTGATATAGTTTTTCTTTTATATATAGAAGCAGAGAGAGTATCAAGTAAGTGAGAACTTTATTAAACGACTATCAAATATAGCTCACCAGAACAATTAAAAAAACCAAACTAGAACTGTTTATTTGATGTTACCATAAAATAATTTGGCTTTTTAGGAAAATGACAATTAGGGACTCCATAACAATATTAATTATAATTATAAACTCTGAATTATTAAAATCTTGATAATAGGCCATGGTCCTTATTTACAATTAAAAAAATGCAAATAGTTAGTTGAAAATTAACAAAATACACTTGAGATTATTTGTAATATTAGTTGAGAATTTACGAGAGTCAATTGTAAATTTTATTTTTTTTTACTGTCAATATAATGATAAACTACTTGAAAAATTAATAAAATATACTTGAAATTATTTGTAATATTAGTTGAGAATTAATGAGAGTCAGCCATGAATTAATAGTCAATCACATGTATTTTTTATTGTGAATATATAGATAGATCACTTGAAAATATACAAAATACACTTGCAATTATTTACAATGTAAATTAAAATTTACAATAGTGGGTTGTGAATTTCAAGCCAATTCACTTGTAATTTTTTGTATCAATATATAAATAAATCACTTAAAAAATCAATAAAAGATATTTGAGAATCTTCGTAGCATTATTTAACAATTTACAAAAGCCAATTGTAAATTTCAAGCCAATTAAAGAATGATACTTAGCTTATAGCAAGTAAGGATCATGATCTATCATTAAATTTTAATAATTCAAGATTTATAATTGTAATTTATGTTTTTTTTTTTGGATCTTGTCACGAGTCTCATATTAGAAAGTCATACAAGTGGTGTGAGTTTATAAGTTTAAGGGATTCTCCTATTCAACATGCTGGTTTCTTAGGTGGTGATACCATTCTCTTTAAGCTTGTGGTCTCAAAAAGGACTACTCATACAAGGTTTTGATAGGCTGAGATCAAGTGAAGTGTCATGGAGTAGGAGCAGCTTGAATTATAGGTTTGGGGGCACTCCTACTAGGATAGTTTTTTAGGATGGGCTTTCATTTTAGACTTGTACTTGTTACATTTGTGCTCTCATTGAGAGGCTGGTGTCTTAGAAAGGGCTATTCACAGAGGGTTTTGACAAGTAGGAGGCCAAGTAAAGTGCCATGGAGTGGAGCCGCCGAGGATGTTAATTCTTTACAGGATGGCATTGTCACAAGTGTCTCACATTGAAAAGCCTCATAAGTAGTGTGGGTTTATAAGTTTAAGAGCTCTCCCACTTAATAAGTTAGTCTATTGGTACGTAGTGGTGCCACTCCCTTTAGGCTTGTGGTCTTGAAAAGAGCTCCCCACTGAGAGTTCTAACTAGCCGTGGCCGAGTGAGATGCCATGGAGTAGGAGCAGCTAGAATTATAGGTTTGGGGGGCACACTCCTACTAAACTAGTATTTTGAGATTATCTCTCTCTTTAAACTTGAGCTTACTATAGATCTAACTTTTATTTTTCCTTTTTTTTTTCAGGGATATTAAACTATCACATAAAAATAGAGACTTTAAATGGCGTTTATATATATAGATATAATTGATGGTTATTAACAATTAAATAAAGAATACCTTAACCCAAAAAAAAAGCTAATTGGTACAGTGGTGATAACTGAACAGAAAGAAGCTCTTTCAAAGAAATATGGAACCCATTTTCACTCAACAACCTATCATTTGTATAATTGTTATAGAAATCATCTAACTGTTGACAACAACAACTGTCAAATGAACGGCCACCTCAATTACCAATAAATGAAGTCAAACGAAATACTCCCTCCGTTCAATGATTAGAAGTATTTTATAATAAGAATGAAAAAGAATGTGTATATATATATATATATATATATAAGGCTAGATCATCACATATAATTGTATTATTACAAATAGCGTGATGCCCGTGGGCTGCACGGATTTGATCGAAATAATTTTATCAATCAACTCTCAAAGAAAGAGAAGAAGAAATGAAAATGGATAAGAGACATGAATATCAATACGATTGAATTATTGATTAAACATAACGTTAACCAATGTGCTTTGTTAATATATGGAATGAATTACAAAGTGAAAGAAAATAATTGCAATGGAATGCCCATTTTAAATCTGAAGTACTTAATGAATCGTGGATTTGCAAATTATGAACAAAATAAATGAATAAAATGAAAAAAAAAAGATTCAAATAACTGATGATGAACTTGGTTCCTATGAGAATGAATGATGGTATATCGTGGGAACACAACGTTGGATAAGTGTGAACGCAAAAGAGATTATTATCTCAGGATTAAACATGAGATAAATGGAATCTGGCCAATAACAATCAAGAAATTGATTGATTTGCCAATGATATAATGACAAAAACATGTCATCACATGAGATTGTCAATAATTTGCACCAAAGAGCCTGAATTTTCAAACAATTATTAGTAATTAAACCTGTACTTTGGTTTTTGTAACTGATGCGATGATAATAATCACTGTACTGTAGTATATCGATTCTAAATGCACGTTATAAATGCGAGTCATGCATCCATGTGATTCACGCCTGAAATATAATTTTTAGTCATGCGAGCTGGTTCTCACTTACTTGATGATTAATTACGCTCACAGTTCAATCTCTTCTTTCAATTAGCTTTGCTCCACTTAACTTAAAACTAAATTAGTCAATAATATCAAATATTAAATAGTTGATTAAAAACTTTCATTCATCTATCAAAATAGAACGTGATGCATACAAACTTGGATTTCCCAATGCAACAAATTAATTAAGATTACATTTGGATGGATGGACTTGAGTTGGAAATTTTATTTTAATATCTCATATTTAAAATTCATAAATTTTAAATTCTTTATTTAAATAATATAAAAAATTTTAAATTATAATATTAAAATACTTTATTTGGATCTTAAATAAAATTTTAAATTTTAAATTTTATGTTTAAATTCTAAAATCTAACAATTAGCACGGGACAATTATAATAGTTTGAGGGCTGCGAATTGGACTTGGATATTGACATTAAAACATTCCCTGTTAACAATAGCGTTTGGCTTTGGACGACAAAGGTAGATGAATCAAAGACAATGATCACATACTGATCTTGGACGGCAACAATGGTAGTGAACCAACATAGGTTGGATGTGGCAGACCATTATCGAATGGTGGTAGTGAATGACACCAGATGATGACATTGAATTGGCATAGAATGATGACAGTGGTGGCAAACCAATATCAAGCAGCAGAGAAGGGTGGTCTCAATTGACATCAACAGTTAGATATAGGTTAAAGCTAGTTGTCTGGTCCCGATTAGCACCTGCAGTCTAGTCTTGATCATCCTTAGGGTCTTGTCCTAGTGGTCTTTGGCTATTCAGTACAGGGTGGGGCCAATGACTAGTCTTAGTCAATATCAATTGTCCAGTCCCAATGCATTGGCATTCTAGTCCCAATCCATCGCTTGTAGTCCCAATGGATGTTGGCCAAAGACAGTGATGTTGAAATTGAAAAGGTAGTAAAGTTGATGAATTAATGTGAAGGAATGAAATAATAAGGATTTAGAAAAGATTTGAAATTGTAAAGAGATTGAGATAGGATTTGGATTTGAGATAAATTTAAATTCATATATTTTTTTGATACAAAGGGAAGGATTAAAAGAAACTGAAACAAAGAAAACTAAAAGAAATAAAAGTCCCCATCAGGGAGGCATTAAATTCTCCATAATGCATGGGTCCCCAGGAAGGATTAGATGAAAGCCAGTAGTATCTGTAAGAGCTCTCTTAGTATAGCTGTCAACTTTTATGTTCTAAGCTCATAGAATTAGTCTAATATCAACCCTCTATGCACGAGACAATAAAGACTTGATTTCAGCTAATTCATAACCTCGTTCTTGTCTCTCTACATCTCCACTAGAATAGCAACAATTAGATCAATATAGTCACTATAAAGCACACAATTTCAAACTCTTCTCTCCCAATCAAACCTCAAACCAATGAGATAACTCCACATTTCGGCATCAAAGGCATCCCTACTTGATAGCCCAAACGTGAAAGCACTTTCAACATTGCCAATAGCATTTTTTAAAATATCCCCACAACCAACACTCCGTGAAATTTCTAAGAAAGCCCTATCAACATACAAATGGTAGAGATTATGATCGACACAAGTACCTGTCAGGTTCTGTACTTGGTTTCTAACTCTAGAAATTGTTGGCTTCAGTTTGTTGTATGCTCTTTGGATACATCTCATAATTCTCATAGCATGATTGGCTACAGTCGCAATAGGAGTAATCTCAGCCTTAAAAAAATCTTTATTCCTTCTCTTCTATAGCAACTAACACACAACAATAAACCAGCACCTCCAGTCTCCTCCCATAATCCCAATCTGTTCATTTAAATTCACCTACACCAATCCTTCAAGCTAAGGCTAAAGTACTTCTTTGCATCCTCTCCACGAACATTTCTTCTCCAAAGATATTGAGCATTAGGAAATCACAAAGTACATGAATAAGATCCTCAACTCTAGTGATGCAATTTGAGTAATTAGCATCAGTACTCATCCCCTTCTTACACCTTAAATCATTAGTTAAAAGGAGATCATGACAAATTAGCCACATAAATGTCTTACATCATTGAGGAACTTGAGCTTTCTAAATCCTACGCCAAGTTGAAGATGAAGGTGAAACGTCTTCTTGGATAAAATAGTAAGCAGACTTGATAGAGAAGTCTCCATTTTTCTCAAATCTCTATTGCGTGGCAATATTGCCATCATTCAGCCTCATTTGTTGCAAGCCTGACTCAAGTAAATCCCAAGTTTGCTTAATACCACTCTAAAAACAAGAGCTAGATCTTGATCTTTTGATCTTAGGAATAATATCATCTCTACATTTATATTTACTCCTCATGACTTTAGCCTAGAGGGTATCCTTCTTATTTATTGGCTCCTACCTTTTTCATAATAAACAATTGATTCTGCGCTTTCAAACTTTTAACTCCCAAGCCACTACATTCCTTCTTCTTATAAACTGTATCCCAAGAGACAAGATGGGTCTTACATTTCTCAGGCGTAGAACCCCATAAAAAAGCTCTAGAGGATTTCTCTACTTCATCACAAATACTAGCAGGTAAAATTGCTGTCTACATGGAGTATTAAGGAATAGATGAAATAATAGAATTAACCAAAGTGTTCCTACTTGAAAATAAGAGATTGAAACCTTCCAATTATTTAACTAGATTTTTACTCTATCCATAATAAAACCATATGTGTGCTTCTTAACTCTTTTATGATGGAGTAGGCACTCCCAGATACTTCCCTAAGTCCATAGTTGTCGTAAACCCTAAAGAGTCACTTAAATTCTATGCATGGCTATGAGATACATTAGTTGAGAAGAAGACCTTCATCTTAGCTTGGTTGACTTTTTATCCAGAAACATCACAAAATCTTGATAAACAACTATTAATCACGTGAACTTGAGATTGACAAGCCTCCATAAAAAGTATAAGATCATTGCAAAGAATAAATGAGAAAGGGGAGGGCTATCTTTGTTTAATCTAATAGGCCTCTACCTTCCTTTTGTCATCTCATCATGGATCAAGTGAGCAAGTTTTTCAATACAAATCACAAAGAGGTAGGGAGAGATCGGGGTCACCTTGTCTTAAACCACGTGAAGGTTTAAACTCTTCCGTTTTACTACCTTCCTAAAGAATTTGAAGTTGGGATGTGGATAAACAACATCTTATAAGAGAAATAATAGAAGAGGGAAGCTTTAGTTCCTTTAAACATGCAAGAACAAAATCCTAATGAAGTCAATCATATGCTTTCTCTAAATCTATTTTAATAGCCATGAAACCTTTTTTACCTTTCATTTTCCTCATAGAGTAAATCATTTCCTAGCAATAATAATATTATTCGAGTTAACTCTCCCAGGGACAAAACTACTTTAGTTTGTGGTAATAACATGCAGAAGGAAGCTCTTAATTTTGTTAACCACAATCTTCATAATAGCTTTGTAAATAACAGTACACAAACTAATCGGTAAAAGTTCTTTGATCGTTTCAAGATTATCCTTCTTCAGGATGAGAACAATAAGAGTGCTATTAATATTTTCTACTAAGGTAGGATTGCAAAAGATACTTCTGACTAGATGAGACACTGAATGACCCATAATATCTTATTGACTTTTAAAAAACAAAGCATTGAGACCATCAGGACCAGGAGATTTTAGTGGACCCATGCTAGAGACAATATGCTTAACTTCATTCATATCAACCGAAGCAGATAAATGGCAATACTGGTTTGTATCAATCTCAGGAAACTTTGTAGTAGTAGTAAGCCTATGTCCAGATTCTCCTTCTTCAATAAACAGATGAGAAAAAAATTCAAGAGCCAAATTCTTAATTTCTGCTAACTCATACACCCATTCTCCTATATCAGTTAAAAGACTATTAATCTTATTCATTCTCCTTCTAGTGTTTTCTTTTACGTAGAAGTATCTTGAATTTTTATCTCCCATAATAAACCAATCATTTGTTGCTTTTTGAGCCTACATGAGATTTCTTGAATCAAAACCTCCTCAAGCTCACCCTAGATAGTACTTTGAAGCTCCATTGATTTAGGTTTATTACAACAGCATGACTCTATCATAGATAATCTTCAAGATGTCTCATCAGAAAAGCTTATTTTTGCCTAAATGCTCGTAAACCTCATCTTTGAATAAAATAATTTCTTCCATGAATCTATCAACATTATCTTGCCACGCTCTTTCCATTTGCCAAGTGTCCTTTATGAACTGACTAAAATCATCATGCATAATTCATGAAGCAATAAATCTAAAAGGTCTATCAATAGGTGTACTGTTGTCATCTTTAGCCATAAGATTCAGTAATAAGGGTCTATGGTCAGACTTAAAAAATAGAAGATTAATAACTATTGCATTTAGGAACACACCACAACCAGCTTCATTCATGAGGACTTTATCTAGTCTGCTATCACACCTTTATCTCCTCCAAGTCAAATGTGGACCTTTATACCCCAAGTCACTAAGTTCAAGGTCCTCACCATAATGAACAAAATCCTTATTAATTGGGGTAACTACTCTAGCAAAGTATCTTCTCTCATTTTCTAATAAGATACAATTAAAGTCTCCTCCTATAGTCTAGGCCCCATCAATCATTGCTTTGAGTCACTGAAGTTTAGTCTAGAGAAGGCATCAATTAGCTACATTTAGGCTAGCATAAATAAAAGTAAAGAAGCAAGGTTTACCTCCAACGGGTATACGAGCATGAATAAATTGATGATGAAGTTCCTCTATAGTTACTTTCCATTTGTCCTCATTCCAAAGGCCCCATAGCCTACCATTAAACCCTCTAGGATCCACAGTAGTCATATTCTTATAACCTAGAGATTTTGTGATGCACTGGGCCTTCATACTACTAACCCCAGTCTCTACAAGTACCAAGATATCACCTTATGCCTCTTCTTAAGTTTAGAAACAAGGCCTGGAAATGATTTATTCCTAGTATCCCTTGAATTCCAAATTAAAAGATTCATAAAAAACTGAATTTATGTAGACTGGGCTTTAGGGCCCAAATTACCATAAGTATTATTATTGCCTTCTCCTATAATGACTTCCTGGTCACCAATATTGCTAAGGTCTATAACCAAAGGCTCCTTGCAAGGCTTAATAATTTTGACATTTCTTTCATCAATGCCTATATCTGAAGGTCCCATATCCCTCACAAACTTTTTTTATCCTACTTCTAATCGCCCCTCAATGCATTCTGGGCCATTCTTGGTCCCATTAAAAGAAATCCCAGCAGTATCAACAATTTCCAATTGAGTTTGAAATAATGAGTCTTTAAAGGTTAAAGACCCATAGTCTTGTATAGCAAAGGAATTAGAACAAGAAATTCCACTATCCCTTTTATTAGTCACGTTTTTCCCTACAACTGGGGCCACATTCTCTCTCCCTCTTCCTTTAACCTTCATAAAGGCTTTACGTCTCATTCCTACCAAGGCCCACTCTAATTTGGTATTACTCTGCTTTAAATTAGCTCTAAAAACACATGTATACTCCTTTGTTTTTCCCTTATTCAATAAATTCTTCCCCATATCTCCATGCTCAGAAGATCTTCCACGAGCCCCTAATTTATTCTCCCCAGATTCCTTATTCCCTTCCTTGATCTTCACATCAAGATTAGCTGATCCCTTAATATCTGACTTAAAATATCTATTACAGAAGTCATGCCTAACCAATATGTCAGGACCAAATCCTTTCATCGGTGACTCCAATACAACCTCGTCGGAACCCTCCTCCTCCTCCGCCGTCGATTCTATGTTCCTGTTCTCATAATCTTCATTCTTAGCCTGCCCTTTATTTTGATCCTTAGGATGGCCCTTATTTTGAATAATAGCCTTCTCAGGGCATACTTCCTGATGATGACCATATTTCCACAATGAAAGCAAACCAAATGAAGACCTTCATATTGAATTTTATACCCTTCTCCCTACCATGTAAAACAAGGTAACAACGATTGACTCAAGTCAATCTCAACACAAACTCGAGCAAAGCCACCTTTATTCGAGATTGAGGTAGACATATCAAGCTTCAAGGTAACTCTGACCCTGTTACTAATTCGACGCAAACATTCCATATTGGAAATTTCTATTCGAATATCTAAAATTTTGAACCATATAGCAATTCTTTGCCGCCTCTTTGCCCTTCAAGGATTAAAGTTTGGCCTCCACTTTTGAACAAGCAAATAATGATCATCAATCATCCAAGGTCCTTCCTAATAAGCATAATCTAAATGCTCTTAAGTAGAGAATGAAACAATAAAATAACCATTTCTTAATGGCATAATTCACATAGGTTCCTTATCTTTCCACATTCGAATTAGGTGCGGACATAGAAACTGAAAAGGGATATTTTGTCTTAAAAGCTTTATGATTAGGGAATTTGTCCAAGAACAACACCAGCTTCGTATTCCTCCTCGTTTGCCTTCAACTCTAAAAATCATTCACTTCCCCAACTTTATTACCTCTTCTTCGCCTTCAGACTCTTTTGATTTGGTTTTGAGTTCTCGCTCCTGAATCTTAGCCAAGTAATCCTTCCACCCATTCATGATGTCAAAATATGGCTCATTCTTTGATAGAAAACTAGCAGGGTTCAGACTTAATAAAGCTTCTTTGTAGGAAATTGACCTCCTTTGACTTCGAGGCTCATTTTTATTCTCTTGAGTAGAGAAGTAAAACTCTCCTCTCTCCTTCATGTTACCCTCGCCACTAGCAGCCCTAGGGCCTCCACTACTACCTTCACTGTTTTCCGGCACTCTTCTCATCGCTCTTCTCTCATTCTTCTCTCATCGCTAAATTCACATATTTTTAATTACCTAAATGATAAAGTTGGCTCAAATTTAAATTCACATACATCTAGACATAACATAAATGTATATTAAGGCTAAAAAATAACAACTCAACAAGTACACTAGGGACATTTACATCTTTCACTTTACCATTGTAATTTGTGCTCCCTCTGTTAAAAAGATATAAGACATTTTAAGTCTTTTAAGGTATAATTGATAAGATTTTTTTTCAAAAAAAATCATTAATTATATATTTTAATTAGTAAGATTTTTTAATTGAAATAAAGTAGACATACAAAATTTGTAATTTTAAACATAATTAATTAACTCATTAGTGGTGTAATCGAATTAAGAATGCCTTGTGATATTGAGAGAAGCGAGTGTGAATTAATATATGGTTAATTATTAATTATTATAATATTCCCTTTGATCCACAGAATAGGGAATTTCCAACATGCATGTATCATATATATATATATATATAATTAAACAATTTTTATTTCTTTCTAATTCTCATAAAAAAATCGACTTTTTTTTTTAAATTTTGTCTTTATTTATAACTGATATTCACAATTTTTCGCATAATTATTGATCGGTACATAATAACCAAAAGAAGGGGAAAATAAAAAGACATTTTTAAAACTTCCAAAATGTCATAATTTTATGTCCTATAAAATCTCTTACATTATGAATCTGTGGGAGTATAGAGTTAATAACCATTGATAAGGACACAAATGTGGGTTTACTTTTCTGGACTTTTGAAAATAATGAATAAAAGAATATAAGAATAAAGATAAACTTTTCCTAGAAGAGAATTTAAGCTTGAATCAGCTTTTGAAGTTAATTCTTTTTTTTTTTTGGGCAAAAAAGCCTTACAAATGAAAGTAGATCATAGAATGGCAAGAAGAAAAGAAAAATTCAGCAGGCCACTTCGTCTTCAATTTAAACAAAGAAGCGGAAATAAAACATTTGAACATTTGGAGAATGTCAAGTGAGATGCTGTTGATATTTCCTGTGTCTGCAAATGGAGTAGAAACATCTTGATGATGACATACCTAAAGATAATTCTAGAAAAAAAGAAAAGAAAAGTAATATCCACCTTTCTTGAGTGAAAACGAACAAAAATGAGTTTTACTTCCATAGTTTCTATGTGCTTTTTTGTTATTTTTTCTTTTTAATTTAAGTAAAATTGGTTGAAATGGTAAGATGGTTTCAATGAGAAAACTTTATTAATAAGTAATACATTATTTTCTTAAGATACTAATTTCTAATTAAATTAAGATATGTAAATTTCTTATATATTATTTATTTATAATAAACCATTATTGTTAATATTATTAACACATCAAAATTTACCTGTCTTAATTTGATTGTATAAAAATATTTTAAATATATAAGGTTAAAGTATACCTAAATGTTCCCCATTAATATAAAGGTTAATAAGCATTCTAAACTCTAAACTTTTGCATGAATAGCACCATTGATTATGAACTCTTACAATATATAAAAACTCTCTTCAACTTTTAAATTTTAAAAACCTAAAACCTCAATGTTAAGTTGGAGAAAATAGTCGTTACTTTTGTAGTTATGGGGCCTAGTTTCTTATTGATGTGGCATTTATCTTAACCCTTAAAAATAATGGTCGTTTATCTTCAATTTAATGGTGAGGTTTCAGATATTTAGGATTTAAAAATTGAGAGGAGTTTTTACATATTTCAAAAGTTTAAAGTTTAAGATACTATTAACACAGTAATTTAAGATCTAAAATGCTCATTCGCACTTAATATAGATAAATTCATACGTAGATTGGATGAGCCACGTCATTTGTGATCTATCCAATAAAAACATGCCATTTAAATGGTATTAAATATAAATTAATTCTTATATTAATAATAGTAGAGAGATAAAAAAAGAAATTAAATACGTATTTTGTTATAAGAATAAAATCAACTAAAAAAATCATAAAATATTTTAGTTAGATTACTTGAGGTTTTTAATTGGATATATAATAAATGATGTGATGCACCCAATTTATTTAAATATTTCTATTCAATTAATTGTCATTATTGAACTCCGGCAAAAATCCTTTTTTTTTTTTGGTAGTTTGTTTAATACCATTCTCCATGATAAATTTGTCCATTTTTAACGGAATGGGAGATTTACGCATGGAATGATTTGGTAATTTACATCAATATCCTTACCAATTAACAATAAGTTATTCGATGATACTTACTCCCTTCGGACCAAAATTTGGGGCGTTAATAATTAATTCACGATTCTCAAAAAATATTAGTTAAAATTTTAATTTCTTAAAAAAATTTATATTTTTTTAATTTTACCTTTATTAAATATCCTATATAAGTGCTTTGATAATGATAATTAAGATTCTAACACATTTTTTTCAACAAAAGTAATAAATAAAGTAGGGGTATAATTAAAAAATAAATTATAAAAGTTACATAATGTCCTATATTTTGGACCAAGTAAAATTTCTAGAAGATACTGTATATTGTGGTATGGAGGGAGTACTTAATTATCAATCCCTTCATTTGAGTTTATAAATTTTTTAAATAAAATTATACATATCAATAAAGTTCATTATATAAACTTTATAATCATGACCTTATTTTTTAAAAATATAAATATAAATTTTTAAAAATATTCTTTATTTAATATAACTTTAACTATATATTGAGAGAGAGAGAGAGAGAGAATATAACAAGGAGGAAAGAGTATTATTGGAACAAGTATAATGAATGAATTTTTATTTTTATCAAAGTGTTTCATATTTTATAATACCAAATCATCTCAAAAATTTAAGGGTGTGGATTCACACAAGGAAACCAAAATGCTCTCAGCCGCAAACTATAAGGAAGCCAGCATTAACTTTTCAAACATTCAAAATAAAAATATACTCTCTTTTTTAATGATACATCAAACATTCTTATTTTATTCTTGCAAAAATACTCCTTCTGATCATTTTTATATGAACATGTTAAAGCCAATTTCTTAATATTAGGGAAATTAGTTAAAATTAATTAATTATAAAAAAATTTGACGAATTTTCAAAATATGGTGTAGTTCATTAGGAGAAAGGATGAAATGCCATTAATTAAACTAAGAGCAAAAAGGAAAAGAAGTTAAGAACACTTTTTTATTTAAATGAGGGCGTACAAATTTTGTAAAAGAAAAAAAAATCTGTACTTCCTCCTGTCTTAAATATATAAACTAGTACGTACTAATGATTTTATAGCCTAGCAGTGTGCAAGTTTTTTTGTAAAAAGATAACGAATATTTACTTTAATTTAACGATAGAGTAAAATTATATTAATTTTAATTGTTTAGAATTTAGATTATATTAAATAAGAGTTTTGAGTTCAAACTGTTCTTACACCTATAACTTAGAATCCCAATTGCATATTAATCTGAATCTATTTTGATCCTAAATATGAGATTTTAATCTCTTTGTCTTCCATATTATTATTATTATTATTATTATTATTATTGTTATTCAAACTATCCATATCGATAGCACAGATTATCAATAAATGTAGTTTACAATGTAAATAATGATTAAAAAGATGGATATTTTATGAAAACAAGCCCGCATTTCAAATAATTAACTTAACTAATTTTAATATTAATTTTTAAACTTTAAGTCTCACAATTTTTTTGAAAAAATTGAGTTTTCTATATTTTTAAGTATTCTTAAAAGTATATCTTATATTTTTATAATAATAAAAATAATTAATTTTAAAGTAAAAATTAAAATCTGTTTAAGAAAAAGAAAAAATGTGACAATTCAAGTATTCACCCAGCTTTAATAAACTCGAAGCTCAAGATTGTTAGGCTGTGTCTGATTATATAATTTTTTTTTTATAAGTTCAAGTTTATTTGAATTTGCCAAAATAAATTCAGTCCAACTTGAGCTAGATTCGCTTGAATTATTATCCCTAACTTTTACTTAGAAGATGACCATGGAGGGAGTATTAAAAAATTAGTGGCAAGCATAAAAGCCAACAAAGTGTTTGGTGAAGCAAATAGAAAGTTCTGTATATCAAAAGCTACTCCTTCTTGTCTTTAATATGAGATAATCTTTAATATAAGATAAAGTTTTACTAATTAAGGCTTTTTTTTTCAATTTACCCATTATATATTAATTATTGTTTGAATTTTTATATAACAATTTATTATGATTATTAATTAAGGAGAATTTCATCACAAGACCAAGGATGAGACTTTCTTTTACATCAGTCTCAAAAAATTTTGAAATTACACCACAGGATTAATGTATTAAATTGAAATTATACTTTCATAAAGAAATGATTAAAATACCTTTCAATTAATTTTTTTTTTTGGAAAAATATAACCCACAGTTCGCTCTCCCTCTCCTGGCTTTCAACATTTCCACAGCCATAATCCCTACAACCTTATGTAGCATGCCCGATTTAAAATATAAATATTTTTTTAATTAATTTTAGTTTAAAATATAAGTAATTTAATACATATAAAAAAATTTTATTTTATCTCTTATATTTATTAACGTAGGTATTTATGTAAATATAACTTTCATTCATCATAAAGAGTGATAAAAATAATAATAAAAAGTGGGGGTTGAAAAAAAATATTCCCTTCATCCCAAATTATAAAATATTTTTAGATAAAAACTTATATATCAATAAATTTATTAACTACACTTAACAACTTTATTTTTTTCAAAACAAAAATGTAAAATTTTAAAAATACTCATCATTTAATATATTAAAAATAGAAGTGATAAAAATTAACTATAGAAATAGAAAGGATAATATTAAAATTAGTGTATTTAATAAAACTTTAATCTACTCAAAGTGTCTTATATTTTGAGATGAAGAAATTCTTTTCAAAGTATCCTATAATTTAAGAGAGATTACAAAACTTTTGAGTGATTTTAAAACTATGCACAGTCAAACTATCGGCATTATAGTTAAATTCACAGTAAACAAAATTAAGAGAAGCATTACAAGTAAAGTAGACTAAATCACGGCTCCTTCAAATGATAGCATAGTAGAAATGATCCTCAATCTGATCTCTAGCCATCAGATATATAACTGCTACAATATCGAGCAATGAGCGACGCACCAAATGTTTGAATATCTTTGTGGGGCCATCTATGGGAGCCCAGCAAGATGCGCTTCTATAAATCTCCATTTCACCTTCTCTTTCTCTCCCCACCATCCCTCTCTCCCCGTTTCGTCACAAAAAGTGGTTCTTCTGAGACCGAAACGTTTCGTGGCGAGTAACAATGGGAAGAGGAAGACCCCAGCAACGGTATCGCGGTGTTCGCCAGAGGCATTGGGGCTCCTGGGTCTCCGAGATTCGGCACCCCACCTTGTAACTCTCTCTCAACTCTCTATCTCATAATTAGTTCTTATTTTCTCCTCTCATATATACTCTTTTTATATCTCAGTTTTAGTTCTCTGGTGACTTCTTTTTTAAACAAATCAAAACAATTAAATCATATGATTTTAATATCTAAAAATTATATTTTAGTGGTCGATTGGATCGAATCTAAAGGATTTGATTCTTCTCAAAGAATATTGATTATTTAAATACTGTAGATAAAAAAAATTCTTACACAAATAATTACCTCTAATTGGACTGATGAAATTGGATATCAAATATTTTTATGAGAAAAAAAATACACTTTTTGGTTAATTACCATCAAAATTTACATTTTAAAGAAGTAATTAATTAAAAATTTTCCTTTTACAGTTGACGGCTTCTTCTTCTTCTTTTTTTGGGTATTAGTTCTTCTGTTCTTGGTGCTAGCGTGCAGTCCAATACGAGGCGTTTCTGCCTTTCTGGAATCTAACGAAACGTTTTTATTGATGAAGGAAGACGAGAATATGGCTGGGGACATTTGAAACAGCAGAAGATGCTGCGAGAGCCTATGACGAAGCAGCCAGGCTTATGTGTGGCCCCAAAGCCATAACCAATCTCTCTCCTCCTCCTCCTCCTTCTTCCTCTCACTTTCTCTCTCCAACTTTAACAGCCAAGCTTCTTCACAAGTGCCACATGGCTCCCCTTTCCCTCCCGATGAAGAAGAAACACCAGTCCCAGCAACATCGTCCTCGTCATCATCAACCAGCTGAAGAAGAGGAATTACAGACGCAGACATCTGTTAATTATCCCTCCGCCGGCAATTCTGTCGCCCAACCGAGCTCTGACACCGGATTTTTCCGGTGGCCGGAGAATGCGAAACATGAGGAGGAAAGACTTCAGGTGGAAGTGCTTGAAGATGATGACATTGAGCAGATGATTCAAGAGTTACTTCATTATGGCTCTGTTGAGCTTTCTTCTTCTCCCTCTCCTTCGTTGAACCAACATTCATGAGTCTTACTCGAGTTTAAATTATAAAAATTGAGTTATATTGTATATGCAAAAATTATTATATAATTTTTCGTCCTGTTGAACGTGGGTTGAAACTAATACAACTTTACTTTTATAATTTTATTTATTTAAACTCTAGGTCCCTACCCATACGCCTACACTTTAAAAATTAAAGTTATTATAAAAGTTTAAAAACTAATATTTTAAATAATTAAAATTAAAAAGATTATATTGAGTTAAAATTTATAAATTAAATTACAATCAAATTAAATTATAAAGGTTGAGTTGTATATAAATGAAGCATCGGTAAAGAGAGACGCTGAATGATTAACTTTTTCAAAAAGTAATTAAATTTAGGAAAATCATAACTTTTAATTTCTATATTTTCCTCATATTTTGTTATAGATCTCTATATTTTTTTAAGTATTTTAAGTTTTCACACTTTCATTTGTTAATATTCTAGGCCCCTATACTTTTTTCTTTTAGGGATCTAAAACATCAAAAAAAAAGTACAAGAACTTATAACAAAACATGAGCAAAGTATATGGTTCAAAAGTTATGTTTTACCTAAAATTTATGAAAAGCCTTGATATAATTTAAAAATTTATTTATACCTACACGTGTAATAGGATACATTTCATCTCATCTTTAACATAAGACATCTCTAACTACCTCACCAAAATATTTGAGAGGTAGTTAAGTCATTAACTTTGTCCGAAAATAGAATAAACTCTCATTTTTACTCATATTTAAATGAAAAAAAATTTATATTTACATTTGATTATTGATCTTTAAATAGGGATAATATTGAAAAAAATAATATTCCCATAAAAAAGGATCAAATTTTTTTTCTAAATGGTGACCAGTAATAGAGATATCGGAGGGAGCAGTGTCCCATTCTTAACTACAAATACACAAAGAATTTCAACGATATGCCAGTTAAATGAGTGGGAAGGCATGTGATGGACTGAATATATAATGTTGTGTATGTCAATCATATAAAATCAATGAATTATCATAATAACAAGAGGTGTTCAAATTGCATTAACCTTAGTTGGCCCGTGCTGGTCCCATTCAAGTTTAAAAAGATTTGTCCGACTCGAAAAAAATTAGAACGAAACATTTGCTGGACAAGATGGAAAAAGAATCAAAATGATAGGACTCAGGATATCTTTTAAGACGTCCCATTTTAATATTATATACTTTTTTTATTAAAAAATATAAGACATTTTTAAACGAATTTTATTCTTCAATAAAATAGTTACATACTTTTTAACTAACTTTATCTTTTCATATTTATTTTTATTAAATAATTTATAATAAATATAAAGTCATTATTAATAAGGGCACTTTAAAAAAAAAATAATTATTACACCTCAAAAGACTAAAAATATCTTACATTTTTTAACATCTAACTTCTCAAAAAATATCTTATAATTTTTAATGGAGGGAGTATATATATATACATTATTATTATTATTATTATTATTATTATTATTATTATTATTATTATTATTATTAACTATGGTTTCCACCTTCTAATTTCGCTTTTCTCTGGGTAAATTGTGATCAATCACTTGCCTAAAAATCTACAGAATTCTTTAATCAATAATAACGTGGGGACTCTCTGCCTGTATTAAGATATGATATATCCTTGCCTTTTATTTGTTTGTACATATATTTATCATCTTTATCTACACAAAGAAGCTTTCGATATTATAACAAGGAAAAGAAACGGGATCAATAATGATCACAATAGTCAAGTTAATCTAAAACTTGTCAAATTAAATGAAATATATATATATATATATATATAGAAAATTGACCAGAGTTAAGTCTAGTAAAAATAATTATTGGATTATTTATCCTTAGTAGATCAAGACCCAAAATAAAAGCTCAATAAGAATGGAGACTTTATTAGAAGGGAGAATGACAAGTAAAGACCATATAAAAACATTAATGTTAAATTAAAATTTTTCAACATTCTTGATGAACCAATGTTGATATGTTAATTAAATTAAACTCGATCAATAATTTACCATTTACATGATCAATTTAATCACAAGTAGATCTTTATATTAAAAAGACAAATTGAAATGAGAATCAAGAATCTTGTTTCCACCCATTAATTCCAATTACAGATATCTAATTATTGAAGTCACATTGAATGACCATCAGGAGATAGCCTTATTCTCATTGTTGTGCTAAGGCATTAAGGTTAATTGAAGCGATCCATTATTATCAACCGTACTATTTAAAAGCTATAAATAGTATAACTCATCATTATTTTATATTTTTTTTAAATTTCACTCCCATGCTTAATTATGGCACATTATACTCTTAAAGTCACCCTTCATTCAAAAGTAAAGGAAATCAATGTCCACATATGTATATGTATATGTGCAAGACTTAAATAGATAGTCTTATATATTTAATATATTTTTATCTTATTAGATCAAAACAAGTTAATTTTATTGTGTTAATAATAAAAAACAATAAGACTTTTTTTATGGAATAAATAATTTATAAAAGATTAATGTGTCTTGATTTAATTAAAAACAAGCACTTTAAGTATATAAGACTACGCATGATATACACACACACATATCTCTAGAAATGACACTTGGTAATTGGTTTGAGTTCTATGGATTGCATTTACACCTTAAACAAATAAACATTCTTATTGAGCATTATTCGATCCTTTTGTTCATTAAAACCTTTTGATCTTGCACTCTCATTTTTCCTCCCGCTTTCATTCTCAATACTCAAAAGCAATCTCACTCATTTAAAATAAATATTTTGATAATCATCTCCCAATCAGACACATTGGACTAGCAACGAACTCATTATGCATAATTGGGCTATTACAATTAATCATATTTTCAGAGAAGCAAATACCTGTATTGATTGGTTAACTCATCATGCTAATCAAGACACGTTTAATGTTACTATCTATAATGACCCACTCTTAGGATGCAGAAGCTTGTTATTAGCTGACCAAACTTAGTTTTTAGTTTTATTCCCGCGTGATTTCATCATGACCTTTGCATTCCCACACAAAAAGGAAAAAAAAAAAAAACTAAATAAGCTCTTCATTTGTAAACTTCATCGAGTACGTTTGAATATTTGATCATGCCTAGCTTCCTTATCATACACATATTTAACACCTCACCCCGGCGTCAAATTATTGTAATTTTAAATTAAGATTTGTATGTGGGTGTGGTGTGTATACACACACACTCTCCATCCATTTAGAATTATAAAACGCTTTAACTGATTAACACTCTAATAATAAATTAATTAATGACATTTAAAATTACAAATTCTTTCAATATTTATTCTTATTTAATGGAGTATTTTAATTAAAAAATCTTATTAACTACACTCTTAAGGACAACTTTGAAAAAAAATTATTAATTACATGTTGAAAGACAAATAATAGCTTATATTTTTTGACATAGTATTTTTCCTATTTTTTGACATGATATTTTTCCTTTAAAATATCATGTCAAAAAATATAACTCAACTCTTAAATTTTAATTTGTTGTAATTTAGTCCTTAAAATTTTAATTCAATTATAACTCAATTTTTAAAATTTGACTTTTGTAACTCAATCATTATATTTGTAACCATGTAAAATATTAGTTCTTATATTTTTAAAAAAAAATTATAATATATTAAAATTATATTAAAATTTATGAATAATATTTTAAATTACTAAACACTTTTAATCTTTATAGAGAATATAAATATTAAAATTTTAAAATATTTTTAATTTTTAAAACATAAGAATTAATATTTAAATGGTTAAAACTATAGAAATTAAGTTGTAAAAAAAAATTTAGAAATTAAGTTATAATCAATTTAAAACTATAATAATTAAATTATAATAATTTAAAATTTTATAATTATGTTATAACAGAGTTAA
The DNA here is from genome assembly GCF_029017545.1 of Prosopis cineraria. Classification (NCBI taxonomy): domain Eukaryota; kingdom Viridiplantae; phylum Streptophyta; class Magnoliopsida; order Fabales; family Fabaceae; genus Prosopis; species Prosopis cineraria. Next base: position 34,936,131 of record NW_026555343.1, read on the forward strand.
AATTATATAAATTAAATGATTAATTTTGTATAATTTTAAAAATAATATCCTGAATGGAGGGAGATAGTATATAGGTTTTGATGTCAACTTTAATGGCGTGGATAGGATTATTGCAGTCCATGCTTACAATGAAGACATTGATTGGTTGCTACAGAGGTCCCACATGTTCCTAGGCATGCCAATCATAGATTCCAATGAATTATTGTCAAACATTGAAGCTGATAATCATTTATATATCAACCTTATTACCTTAAAGTGAACATTTCCGGCTATATATAAACACATAAAGGAACAAAGTGAACAAACCTGATCTTCTAAAGTTCAAGCCTTTAGATTTTGTGAAATTCTACTCCAAATATAACCTACTCCCTCCAGTTCAAAAAGTCAATCGTTTTTCTTGACTAATCTTTGTCCAAAATGTAAAAAACTTAGTATTTGTAGAAATTATTTTCCTTATTTTGCACATTGTATTTATTAACCTGGTTTCTTGTGTGTCTCATCATCATTTTAAATCTCTTTCTAATTTAATTCATCATTGGTGGTAAAAAGAAAAAAAAAACTATGATATATTTTCACAAAAATAAAGATACAATTAAATTTTGTTGATATGCATATTATAATTGAAAGTTGCTTACATTTTAAATTGAGGGAGTACTTTGTAGTTTACTCTTTAAAATTTATTTTATAAGACATTTTTGGATGTGAATTGGTTTATCAAAATGTAAGATATTTTGAAAAAAAATGAGGCTTTATTAATTATGATCATCACAATTTTACCCCTCATTATTCACTCCTTAAATATATTTCTTCCCCCTCTCTTATATATTAATGAAGGGCAACATTTTTGCAAATTTAAAAAAAATTAATATTATAAATTATATTTAATAAGTTTTATTGATATGTGTAATTTTATTTTAAAAAATATTTTATAAATGGAGATAAAGAGTAGAGAAAGTATATTTAATATATACACCCACGTGTAAACAGAGTTTTGCAAAGGTATTTTCACGTGTTAACATGTATCACATCTATTAAGAAAATTAATTCATTTTTCATATCTCATGAAAAATTGACTTTTTCGTTTTTCATCTTTTTTTCTTTAATTCACGATTAGCACTCACAATTCCCATTTATACTTACTCGGTGCACATTAAGTTACAGGGTTAATAATTTAAATTAAGTTCGATGGGCCAATTTAAATAAGTGTGAAAATTTTTAGGGTTAGGCTTTGGTTTAAATTTTTTTTTTATTTCAAGCTTTTTTGGGCTATCAGAATAAGCCTGAATTCAAATGGTCTTAGCTGAAGTCATATACCCTAATTCTATTATTATTATTATTATTATTATTATTACTAAAATTAAATGAAATTAAGATAAAAATTGAAAATCTTAATTTTTTTGGGATAAAAATTGAAATAAGATAAAAATAAAATAAATAATACTCTTTCTGTTAAAAATGTAAGGTATTTTTAGAGGAGTTGGATGTTTAAAAATATAAAACATTTTTAATCTTTCGAAGTATAATTATTGTCTTTTTTTAAAAGTGTCCCTATTATAGTGACTTTATATTTATTATAGGATGTTTAATAGGGGTAAATATAAAAAGATAGAATTAGTTTAAAAGTAAGTAACTATTTTATTGGGGGGTGAGATTTGATTAAAAATGTTTTATATTTTTAAACGAAGGGAGTATTTAACAATTCAAATATTCGAGCAATCTCGAATAAGCTTGAGGTGTTATAAAGTGAAGCTTGGCCATACCATTTTTTTATATACTCAAGTATTTTAAGCCCGACTCGAATAACTCCAGCCTGTTCGAATTACCAGCTTTAATAAGTCATCAACCAACACATATGTAAATGAAAATAGACCACTTTTTTCATTTAATATTATAAGCATTTTTTATATTAAAAATATAAAGCTTTTTAAGTTTTTAACGGTGCAATCGATAAAGTTTTTTCAAAAATATATAAATAAGAATATAATTAATAATTTTTTTAATTGAGACATTTTATTTAATAAAGATAAATATTAAAAAAAGTGTGTAATATGATTTAAAAAATAATTAACTAACTCATTGAAAATGTAATTTGATTAAAACTGTTTTATAATATTAAATGGAGTGGGTATTTCTTAAAATTACAAAATGCCCAATATTTTGAAGCAATAAATAACTCAAAAATATCCTGCATTATGAATTGGAGACAAATTTGTAACACACCAAATTTTTTTTTAAATAATTTAACTCAACCATAGTTGGGTTACAGCCACCCAACACATTTTTATATCAATAATTTCGATATAAAATATTTTATAATTGGTTTCAACTCACACACTATAACATTTCAGATAAATTTTTACCTCCCACATGCCATTAGGCTAAATCATATTTGTCCATCCTTATACTCCCAACAAGTAAACTAAATCACATTTGTCCATCCTTATACTCCCAACAAGTAAAATAAGCAATTTAGTCAATTTTCAACACAAGCCAATTATTTGGCCTTATAATCATGCCATTTTAACCAATCCAAAGTAAACCAAATATTAAAATTACAGTCATCCAAATTGTACCAAAAATAGAAATAGTTTGAAAGGCATGATTACATTTATATATTCATATAATTGACAATAAACAAAAAAAGCCCTAATATTGGCAATATAACACATTATAAATCATAAATTAAATACCCAAAAGAGACAGTGGATCTATACCACTAAGCCTCTGGGACTCCTCCACGTGTCACTCGTGGCTCTTCTCCTGAAAATTGTTAACCACATAATGAGACTCAAAAGTCCCAGTAACCAAAGCCAATTTATGATAGTGTATACAAACAGTGAAGTGTGTGCTTACTAAGTGAGAATTAAAAATAATATAATTCCAACAAATATATGAAATATTACAATACACACAAACAACCATCCTTATATCCCTCCATTAACCTTGAGCCGTAGCCCTCACTCGGTGCTAAATTATCCGGCCAAAGGTAGATTAGCCCGAGCCCTTACAAACCACCTATTGAGCTCCAATGGGGGCATACCACGTGGCACATAAATACAACAATAATAGCAAGTCTCCCAACACCTCCCACAATAATCAAATAAATTTATAATAATATTTCACAATTATATAATATTACAAAATTTATAATTTTCTCAATAATCACCCAATTAACATGAAGTAACACTAATCATAAATTAAAAGCATGGTTACCTTGTGGCTTTTTCAATAAATTATTCCTTAAAATTTCTCTCTCACCACAATCTTCACTAGTAATACAATCTACAAATAAAATATTATTTATAAATATTAGTTTCAATTTTTGAAACTAATAAAATAATTCTAATAATAGAATTAAAAATATAACATAATTCCTAATCTCAATCTTAATACAAATCTATAGTTAATACTATTAAGTATAATTTTTAACTCCTCTTTTAATTATCAATAAACATTAATAATCTAAAAATCAACTTCTAAACTAATTTTTATTATCAAAATTTTCTTTTTATTTCATAAATTCGTACCTAAAATACCCAAAAATTAAAAATTAAGTCTCTAGCTTAGAATCATAATCCTATAGCCATAATAATTCATTTCTCATTCCAAATAATCATCTAAACCTCAATAAATCAACATATATTTTCAGATCTAGTCTAGAATTTGATCCATAAGCCACAAATTCAAAGATCACCAATAAATTTATACTTTAGAATATTTATTTTACTACTAACAACCTCAAAAACCATATTTATTCAACATAAATTCATCCCTCTTCCAGATCACCCTGACGAAATGCATGAAACTCAGCCTCCTTTTCTGCTCTCAGTGCAGTAGGAAAATAATTCTCGAACAATATGGCTTTAAAATCTTCCCAAGTAAGAGAGCAATCATCCTTCGGTCCTGATGTTTCCCACCATTTCTTAGCACTCTTCTGTAGTAAGAATATTGCCAGCTGCACCTTTTGATTAGAAGTACACACAACCATACGAAAAATACTCTCCAATTGATCTATCCATTCTTCAACTACCGCCGGCTTAAGATTTCCATCGAAAGTAGGAGGATTAAACTTATGAAAAGTACTCCAGATCTTTGTGATTGTGGATGTCTGTTGCTCAGAGTGGAGACTCACATTCTTCGGACTAGTCTTATGGTGAGAATAGAAAGGTGAGCCTTCATCAGCAAATTGGCTCGCATTTAATACTTTGGTATGGCTTCCTTCTTGTTGGCCATTTCCCTCTCGGTTGGAATTCTCCTTATATTGTTTTAAAGCGGCCAACTCTTCTTCTTGTCTCTTCATGCGGTTACTAAGATTATATAGTAAATCCATCATTTGCCTCATAGTTGGCTCATCCTGTCTTAGTTGTGACTGTATAGGCTCGCCCTGCCCGATTTGTTGCTGTGTGGGCTCTGGTTGTGGCAGTGAAGGTATGTCATTTCCTATTGGCTCTATAGAATCACCGACAATTTCACCACCTCTCCTAGTTTTGGACACCATCTCTCCCCTCCTAAAGGATGGAAGTCACATAATTAAGTTAACACTAATCTCAAGACAAGAAAAATAATGGAGAAGCATTATGATTTAATAATGTATATTGCCAATAAACTAGGTTAATGTATAACAATTTCATAATTTATAAGAATTGGAAACATGTAGCTCTTCCAACACCAGTTACTGGAGAGATTTTCAAAAATACATGGTCACCAACTTCAAACTCAAGCGATCTTCTCCTCTTATCCGCATAACTCTTTTGTCTACTTTGAGCTGTGAGTAATTTTTGCTTGATTAAAGCAATCTTTTGGGTAGTCTCATCAACAATGTCCGGCCCCAAAACAGTTCTCTCACTTAATTCTGTCCAACACAGTGGCGATCTACATTTTCTTCCATATAATGCCTCATAAGGTGCCATCTGAATGCTAGAATGAAAACTATTATTGTAGGCAAATTCAGCTAATGGCAAGTGACTATCCCAATTACCTCTAAGCTCAATGGCACAAGCTCTTAACATGTCTTCAAGAGTTTGTATGGTTCGTTCCGTTTGCCCATCGGTCTGGGGCTGGTAAGCTGTGCTAAAACTCAGACGAGTACCCATGGCTTCCTGTAATGACTTCCAAAAGTTTGATGTGAATCTCGGATCACGATCAGATACAATATTTGTCGGCACTCCATGCAATCTCACCACTTCTCTTATGTAGATTTCAGTTAATTTTTTGAGAGAATACTTGATATTAGTAGCCAGAAAATGAGCTGATTTGGTGAGTCGATCTACGATTACCCATATAGTGTAATGAAGTCCATAGAAATGCTGTCCCATTTCCACTCTGGAATATCAAGAGACTGTAGCATCCCGGCTGGTTTCTGATGCTCAATTTTAACTTTCTGACAAGTCAAACAACGAGTTACATGTTCAGTTACATCTCTCTTCATCCTTGGCCACCACCAACCACGTCTTAAGTCATGATACATCTTAGTTGCTCCTGGGTGAATGGTATATTTACTCTGATGAGCCTCCTCAAGTAAGATATTTTTCAATCGAGTATCATTAGGCACACACACTCTACCTTTATATCTTACGACATCATCATCGGTCACATCAAAATGTTCAGCCTTTCCAGCCCCAATCTCTACCCTAATCTTATTCAAATAATCATCCTTCTGCTGCGAAATTCTGATTTCTTCCCAAAAATTATTCTCAAATTCAGTAATATGTAGAGTAGCCAAACGATTTTCGACTACTTCTACATTTACTGCATGAAAACTACTCCATAATTCATGTTCTCTGACCATCATGTGAGCAGTATGTACAAGCTTCCTGCTCAGAGCATCAGCGACTACGTTAGCTTTCCCTGGATGATACTTCAACTCAAAGTCATAATCCTTCAAAAACTCAATCCATCTGCGCTGTCTCATGTTGAGCTCCTTTTGATCAAACAAATATTTTAAACTTTTATGATCACTGAAGACTTCAAAAGAAGAACCATAAAGATAGTGCCTCCAAATCTTCAAGGCAAATACCACAGCAGCAAGCTCCAAGTCATGAGTAGGGTAATTTTCCTCATGAGGTCTCAACTGTCGAGAGGCATAAGCCACTACTCGATCCTCCTGCATCAATACACAACCTAAACCTTTCTTAGAAGTATCAGTATACAAGGTATAAGGAGCAGTTGGAATAGGTAAGGTGAGCACCGGTGTGGTGGTCAACCTCTTTTTCAGTTCTTGGAATGCAATTTCACACTCGTTCGTCCAAATAAATGGAGCATCTTTCCTGGTCAACTTAGTCAAGGGCATTGCAATTTGTGAAAAACCCTTAATGAAACGACGATAGTAGCCTGCAAAACCCAAGAAACTCCTAATTTCTGTCACACTTCAAGGTTGTTCCCATTTCATCACTGCATCTATCTTACTAGGGTCCACCGCTACCCCTTCTTCTGAAACAACATGGCCTAAGAATTTAACTTCTTTAAGCCAAAAATCACATTTGCTCAACTTGGCATAGAGCTTGTGCTCTCTTAATATCTCTAAAACAATTTTAAGATGTCTAGCATGGTCCACAATAATAGTTTTATTTTATTGGAATTATATTATTTTTAATTCTCACTTAGTAAACACACACTTAACTGTTTGTATACACTATCATAAATTGGCTTTGGTTACTGGGACTTTTGAGTCTCATTATGTGGTTAACAATTTTCAGGAGAAGAGCCACGAGTGACACGTGGAGGAGTCCCAGAGGCTTAGTGGTATAGATCCACTGTTTCTTTTGGGTATTTAATTTATGATTTATAATGTGTTATATTGCCAATATTAGGGCTTTTTGTTTATTGTCAATTATATGAATATATAAATGTAATCATGCCTTTCAAACTATTTCTATTTTTGGTACAATTTGGATGACTGTAATTTTAATATTTGGTTTACTTTGGATTGGTTAAAATGGCATGATTATAAGGCCAAATAACTGGCTTGTGTTGAAAATTGACTAAATTGCTTATTTTACTTGTTGGGAGTATAAGGATGGACAAATGTGATTTAGTTTACTTGTTGGGTTGTAACATCCCAATTTAAATTTTAATAGTTAATTTAGGTTAATAGAAATTTTAAAAAAAATTTAAAAAAAATTAATTAAAAAAAATTATTAAATTATTATTATAATAAAAAAAGGGGAAAAGGTATGCCAAAAAAAAAAGGAAGAAGAAGAAGAAAACGAATTTGCTTTCGGCGCCGCATGAATAGTAAATATAAAATAATAATAAAAAAAAGGGGGAGAGAGAAGAAGAAATAATAAAAAAAATATGTGGGACCCACTGAATTTTTATAAAACTCACCCGTTTCCTTTCATTTCTTCAATTCCTTTCCTGCGCGCGAGCTGAGGCGGAGAGAAGCGAGTTGCCAGTGCGAAATATCTAAATTTTTAAGGTAAGAGTTTTTAATAGGATATTTAGGGTGTGATTTTAAGCTTTTCAAGACTAAGTAAGTGTTCTAAAAATTTTTCTTAGTCATCTTTCTTCTTTGGTTTCTGATTTTGTAGTGGTAGAAAATTTAAGATCTGGAAGAGGGATGAATTTATGTTGAATAAATATGGTTTTTGAGGTTGTTAGTAGTATAATAAATATTCTAGAGTATAAATTTATTGGTGATCTTTGAATTTGTGGCTTATGGATCAAATTCTAAACTAGATCTGAAAATATATGTTGATTTATTGAGGTTTAGATGATGATTTGGAATGAGAAATGAATTATTATGGCTATAGGATTATGATTCTAAGCTAGAGACTTAATTTTTAATTTTTGGGTATTTTAGGTACGAATTTATAAAATAAAAAGAAAATTTTGATAATAGAAATTAGTTTAAAATTTGATTTTTAGATTATCAATGTTTATTGATAATTAAAAGAGGAGTTAAAAATTTTACTTAATAGTATTAACTATAGATTTGTATTAAGATTGAGATTAGGAATTATGTTATATTTTTAATTCTATTATTAGAATTATTTTATTAGTTTCAAAAATTGAAACTAATATTTATAAATAATATGTTATTTGTAGATTGTATTACTGGTGAAGATTGTGGTGAGAGAGAAATTTTAAGGAATAATTTATTGAAAAAGCCACAAGGTAACCATGCTTTTAATTTATGATTAGTGTTACTTCATGTTAATTGGGTGATTATTGAGAAAATTATAAATTTTGTAATATTATATAATTGTGCAATATTATTATAAATTTATTTGATTATTGTGGGAGGTGTTGGGAGACTTGCTATTGTTGTTGTATTTATGTGCCACGTGGTATGCCCCTATTGGAGCTCAATAGGTGGTTTGTAAGGACTCGGGCTAATCTACCTTTGGCCGGGTAATTTAGTACCGAGTGAGGGCTACGGCTCGAGGTTAATGGAGGGATATAAGGATGGTTGTTTGTGTGTATTGTATTATTTCTTATATTTATTGGAATTATATTATTTTTAATTCTCACTTAGTAAACACACACTTAACTGTTTGTATACACTATCATAAATTGGCTTTGGTTACTGGGACTTTTGAGTCTCATTATGTGGTTAACAATTTTCAGGAGAAGAGCCATGAGTGACACGTGGAGGAGTCCCAGAGCTTAGTGGTCCACTGTCTCTTTTGGGTATTTAATTTATGATTTATAATGTGTTATATTGCCAATATTAGGGCTTTTTGTTTATTGTCAATTATATGAATATATAAATGTAATCATGCCTTTCAAACTATTTCTATTTTTGGTACAATTTGGATGACTGTAATTTTAATATTTGGTTTACTTTGGATTGGTTAAAATGGCATGATTATAAGGCCAAATAACTGGCTTGTGTTGAAAATTGACTAAATTGCTTATTTTACTTGTTGGGAGTATAAGGATGGACAAATGTGATTTAGTTTACTTGTTGGGAGTATAAGGATGGACAAATGTGATTTAGCCTAATGGCATGTGGGAGGTAAAAATTTATCTGAAATGTTATAGTGTGTGAGTTGAAACCAATTATAAAATATTTTATATCGAAATTATTGATATAAAAATATGTTGGGTGGCTGTAACCCAACTATGATTGAGTTAAATTATTTAAAAAAAAAATTTGGTGTGTTACAATACTCAAGTTCTAATTTCTAGAGGATCTAATGTTTTACCATATGCTGTCTTGTAAGTGGGCTCTTTGCATGTGAAGTGTGATCCGTGTTCGCGTGGTGAAAAGAAAACAGCGACTATTATAATTAATCATACAATTTCGTGCTCAATCATTTTAAATATTATATATGTATGTATATATATATGTATATATATGTATATATATATATTTATAATTTTTTTGAATTTTAAATGAATTAAAAAAATGGGTGTGACACAAACAAATTTAGTAGTATTATAATCTCATGCCTTCATTGTTATTAATCTATTTGGTAATTGATTGTGTCCCCGCACGAACGCAAATTTGAAATGCCAAATGACATGATAATCAAAGCCCTATGCTCAATCAAAAGTAGCTAAATAGCAAATAGTTGTCTAGAGACTAAGTTAAGATGGCTAGCAAGCTAGATCTGTTGTAATTGTAGAAAAGTTTTTATAAAATGCTTTTGGAAAAGAAATTAATATAGAAGGAGAAATTCTACTTCAACATGCATGACTGATTATTGATTTAACTACCTTGCCTCCTAACCATTTAACGTTATATTGGATGGATTTAACAAAGAAAAATATTACATTGATAATAAATTATATATACAACAAAATAATAAAAACTTTCAGAATTTAATACTTTTTAGGTTATCAATTGATAATCACAGGTTGCACTGTTCACTCTCTGAATACTTCTCTCTCTCTCTCTCTCTCTCTCTCTCTCTCTCTCTCTCTCTCTCTCAAAAACAGGTTGATTTAGAGCAGACTGATGTTTTTTTAGAGAAAATAAATCCATCGTACTGATAAATGATAATTTTGTATATTTTTGTTCTTTTAATTTAGACTTTTAAATATTTATTTAAGGCTAATTGAGTTTAATTAGATATTATTTGATTTTATTAGCTAATATTCAGTTTTGGAATTTTAACTAACTAAATCTTTGATTTTAAAATATAAATAATATCTTTAATATTTTTGCACAGGTGCTATTTAATTTTATTTTATTTGTGCAGATTTTTTAGATTCAATTTGAAAGATATTGATGAAGAATATTTTGGATAAGAAGAATATGGGCATGCTTGGAGATCAAATCAAGAATCAAATCTTTAAAATTTTATTTGAATTTATTTTGGATTATTTAGTGTAATTTTTAATTAGGGTTATTTAAGGTAGTTTTATCTTTTTAATAAACTATTAGTTTTTATTATAAAAGAAAGAAAGAGAGACGCAGGGGAGAGGATCCACTTTTCATATATATATATATATATATGAATAGATGGGGGACACAGAGAGGAAGCACGATCTGGGAAAAAAAATGAAAGAAGGGAAACAGAGCAGCGATCGCCATTCGTCTTTCCTTCCTCCAATTTCTTGGGTGATGGCTTCTCAATTTTTCATTTCATGTTGTTTGATTTTTAATTCTATGGAGAGCTAATTTTTTTTTGGTGTGATCAATCACAAACCATGATCCTAAATTTTAATCAGAGTCTTTAATATTCAGGGAAGATTTTATTTTAGCTTTATTCCAATTTTCTCTTCTTCTCTCTACCTCTAAATTTTATGCTTTAATTACTATTACTGATTAGAGTAGCTTTATTGCATAATTTTTAAGTTATAAATTTTATCTGAGGTTTTAATTGCTATAATCGATTGATATAGCATTGTAAGAGTAATTCGGCTTGGCTTGGGTGATTATCCATGCTTTGTTTTTGGTGTGGCTATAAAACAATTGTTAGGTTGTGGGTTAAGGGAGATTTCAATTAATCTATAACTTAACTTCTTGTTTAATTCTTGAATGATAATTTGAGAAATATATAATGAAACCAGAATAATAAAGTTGAATAAAATTAATTTATTTTGTGGATGATGAAGGTTAAATTTAGGTGATTGGGTTGTGATTGATTGCGCTGCTTATTCTCGGTAATTTTCTTAGTTGAATTTCCTCTATTTATTTATTTATAATTTAGTTTTTAATTTCAGCATAAAAAAAACCCCCCATTATTTACCTTTTCATAATCATAATTTAAATAGTTACTCTATTAACTCTTAGGGAGACGACCTAGGTTGCACTTTACTGCAAAATTTAGTTTTTATTAATTTTGGTGCTATTCGACAGTAGTGTCACGTACCATAATAAAAGAAACTCAAAAATTAAACCAAAGTTTTCTCTTTTTAAAATAATCAATATTTTCTTGTTAAACCTTTTAATTTGTGAAATCACATCTTAATTAGAGCAATGCCCTTTAGTCAAATCTTGGAAAATTTAGAATACCTTGATTATAATTAATAATAAGAAATCCCTGAAAAATATAACCTTGGTTGCATACTAAAAGTTCAAAATTCATTTTCTTCAGAAAATGTTAATGCTTTATATAATTTTTTTTTTTTTTTTTGAAGAAAGAAAGGTTTGGCCACAAGACCGGGGTCAAAAGAAGGATCACAGTTCACAAATACTATATATAAATAAATAATTGAAATTCCTATATAAAGAAAGAGAAATTGACATGATAATTATAGAAAAGCACAAAGTGAGGTATAGTGGAACAAGAATGAGTGGGAATGAGAGTTTTTAGACACAAACTAATCACACACGCGCATCACACACATATATACACACACATCACGAAGAACAAAACCTAATTAGCTTTGCAAAGAAGCAAATCAAAGAAAAAAACACACCACGCTAATCACTTATTAATCATAATAATCCTCCTCTGTTAGTTAAACTTGCGTACACACACACACACACACACACACACACACACACGAAAAGACAGAAACTCTGTAACATCTAACAATGGCAGGAGGCAGCCTCGAAGAGATCAAGAAGGAGAATGTCGACCTCGTATGTCCCCTCTTCTTCATCGTATTCAATTCTAGAAAGATCATTTTCGTACTCTATATATATGTATGCATGATCTTTGTTCTTTTCTTGGATATTGATGATTATCTGTGAATGATGGATTAACAGGAGCGAATACCGATAGATGAAGTGTTCAGAGAATTGAACTGTACAAAAGAGGGTTTGACGAGTGAGGAGGGGCAAAAGAGAATCGCAGTTTTTGGGCTCAACAAGCTAGAAGAGAAGAAGGCAATGATATAATAATTCAATGAATCTTTTCTCAGTTTAACTTTTTTCCCACTATTTTAGGACAAAGGTTTCTTGAATCAAGAACAAGCCTAGATAACACTTGTTCTGTTCAATCCAAACAGGAAAGCAAGTTTCTTAAATTCCTGGGCTTCATGTGGAATCCTCTCTCATGGGTCATGGAAGCAGCTGCTATCATGGCTATCGTTTTGGCCAATGGAGGGGTAACAACTCTTCAGTCTTCACACACAAAAACACATTTTTGTGTGTGTGTGCATGTGCACATATTGATTAAATTATTGGTTTTAAAACATGCAGGGCCAACCACCAGATTGGCAAGATTTCGTAGGAATTGTGGCATTGCTCATCATAAACTCCACTATTAGTTTCATAGAAGAAAACAATGCAGGTAATGCTGCTGCAGCACTTATGGCAAGCCTTGCATTGAAAACTAAGGTACTATTACTGTCCCAAAAACACAAAGCTACTATTACTCTTCCCTTATATAGCAGAGATGTTTTTGAATCCTTATTGTTCTCTAAACCGTTGTGGGGCAGGTTTTAAGGGATGGAAGGTGGACTGAACAGGATGCATCTGTGTTGGTACCTGGAGATGTAATCAGCATCAAGTTAGGAGACATTATTCCCGCAGATGCTCGTCTCTTAGAAGGAGACCCTCTGAAGATTGACCAGTCTGCACTTACAGGTGAGTCTTTGCCGGTTACGAAGAACCCATCTGACGAAATCTTCTCGGGGTCGACCGTGAAGCAAGGAGAGATTGAGGCTATTGTGATTGCTACTGGAGTACACACCTTCTTTGGAAAAGCTGCTCACTTGGTTGATAGCACTAACCAAGTAGGGCACTTTCAAAAGGTATTAAATTTTCTTTCTCGTGTTTGAGCTCTCCATATCATTATCATTGCCCTTGCAAATAGTGTTGATGAATTGGGATTGCTGCTACTTTTTTTGTGGCCAGGTGTTGACGGCCATTGGAAACTTCTGCATTTGTACAATAGCAATTGGGATTATTATAGAGATTGTAGTGATGTACCCAATACAACATCGCAAGTATAGGAGTGGAATTGACAACCTCTTGGTGCTTCTTATCGGAGGGATTCCAATTGCCATGCCAACTGTCTTATCGGTAACGATGGCTATTGGTTCTCACAGGTTGTCACAACAAGGTGCTATCACTAAGAGGATGACAGCCATTGAGGAGTTGGCTGGGATGGATGTTCTATGCAGTGACAAGACTGGCACCCTCACACTCAACAAGCTCACAGTTGACAAGAGCTTGGTCGAGGTATCAATCAAGCATGATACAAAGAAAGAAACCCCATTCTGACTTGTTATTCATAAATGTGACGTGCCCGTGTGCAGGTTTTTGTAAAAGATATAGACAAGGACACTTTAATATTGCTTGGAGCTAGAGCCTCAAGGGTGGAGAATCAAGATGCTATTGATGCTTGTATTGTTGGAATGTTGGGTGACCCGAAGGAGGTATGCTTGAACCAAAGGATCGTATGCAGAGAATCAAAGATACTTCTGATTGCAATAAATAAAAACTTCCTCTTACTTTTTGCAGGCCAGAGATGGCATCACCGAGGTGCATTTTCTTCCCTTCAATCCAGTGGACAAGCGTACGGCCATAACATACATTGATTCTGCAGGCAATTGGCACAGAGTAAGCAAAGGAGCACCAGAACAGGTAACTAGATACAGATCTTTTAGTGCAGAAAGTTGATGACACTGTATCTTTCTCCATTACATAACCTTTCTTAAAATTCTTACCAGATTGTAGAACTTTGTCAACTCAAAGAAGATGTAAAGAAAAAAGTTCACTCCATTATTGATAAGTTTGCTGAACGTGGTTTGCGTTCTCTTGCCGTATCAAGACAGGTAAGCGATGGTTCTTCTTCACTATTTATTGAATCCATGATTGAGTTGTTTAATGAAGTTTTTATCTGTCAACTTATAGGAAGTTCCGGAAAAGACCAAGGAGAGTCCAGGAGCGCCATGGCAGTTTGTGGGTCTCTTACCACTCTTTGATCCTCCAAGGCATGACAGTGCAGAGACTATCAAACGTGCTCTTCATCTTGGAGTGAATGTGAAGATGATTACTGGTGATCAGCTAGCTATTGGAAAGGAGACTGGCCGTAGGCTTGGCATGGGAAGCAACATGTATCCTTCTTCCTCACTCCTTGGTGACAATAAGGATGAGTCTATTGCTACATTGCCAATTGACGAGCTCATTGAGCAGGCTGATGGCTTTGCTGGCGTCTTTCCGGGTAAATATGCATAATACATATCTATATACATGCATAGACATATAGCATACAATTACCAACTAATGATATGCGACAAGATTTGACTAAATTGGTCAGATCAGCCTCTAGATTTTGTGTAAAAAGAATGACATGCATGTAATGATAATTTAATGTCAAGAAGTGTCTGTCAATTACTAACTAATGTCTAGTGCAGAGCACAAATATGAGATAGTGAAGCGACTACAAGATAGGAAACACATATGTGGAATGACTGGAGATGGTGTGAATGATGCTCCTGCATTGAAAAAGGCAGACATTGGGATTGCAGTGGCTGATGCAACTGATGCAGCTCGAGGTGCATCTGACATAGTTTTGACAGAACCTGGTTTAAGTGTGATTATTAGCGCAGTGTTGACAAGCCGAGCCATTTTCCAAAGAATGAAGAACTACACCATCTATGCAGTTTCTATAACAATCCGAATTGTGCTGGGCTTTCTCTTACTTGCTCTTATCTGGAAATTTGATTTCTCACCTTTTATGGTTCTGATCATTGCCATACTAAATGATGGGACCATCATGACCATTTCTAAGGACAGGGTCAAGCCATCACCTACTCCAGATTCATGGAAACTCAATGAGATTTTCGCCACTGGAATAGTACTTGGATCCTACTTGGCTGTTATGACTGTCGTCTTCTTCTGGGCCGCTCATGCTTCAGATTTCTTCACAGTAAGTTCCAAAAACAATAAATTAATCACCAACAGCATGTGAGACATAGATTATGCCATCAGCGTTAGAAATGCCAGACAACAAATGTCTTGGCCCTACCTGATAATTTATTTCACAGACATGCATACTATACAAGACCCAAAATTTTGCAGGAAAAATTCGGGGTGAAATCTATCAGAGAAAATGATAGAGCACTAACATCAGCCGTTTACCTTCAAGTGAGTATTGTGAGTCAGGCTCTCATCTTTGTTACTCGGTCAAGAAGCTGGTCTTACGTTGAACGCCCTGGTTTGTTGCTGATGGGAGCCTTTCTCATAGCACAATTGGTAAGGCTGTACACAATTAACAAATTTATGTCTTAAAAGGGTTTAAGGTTCGCTAATCCTACCTTGTGTAACAATTTACAAACTAATCAGTGGCATTTTCTTGATGAATTGATAGATCGCCACGATAATAGCGGTGTATGCAAACTGGGGATTTGCAGATATAGAAGGAATCGGATGGGGATGGGCAGGAGTAATATGGATTTACAGCATTATCTTCTACGTTCCTTTGGATTTTCTGAAATTCATAATCCGATATGCACTGAGTGGGAAGGCATGGAACAATATTACTGAGAACAGGGTACGTATCTTAACAAAAACAAAAAATCGATAAAACCTAGGTTCTTCTTCATCTTGACATTTTTCTGGTTGCTCTGTGCAATTGTAAAAGACCGCTTTCACAACGAAGAAGGATTACGGGAGAGGCGAAAGAGAAGCTCAATGGGCCACAGCTCAACGTACCCTCCACGGGCTCAATCCTCCTCAAACAGAGCAAACCCTCAATGACATGAGCTCCTATGGCGAACTATCTGAACTCGCAGAACAAGCAAGGAAACGCGCTGAAGTTGCAAGGTAAAATCTTCTCGATTCAAACAATTATCAAAATACATGTATGTTTGTGAATTCAGTCTCAGAATCTGTCAAAGTTACTGAGAGATTTACCTATTGGATGATTATAGGTTGAGGGAGCTTCACACGTTGAAGGGTCACGTGGAATCGGTGGTGAAACTGAAGGGGCTTGACATAGACACGATTCAGCAACACTACACAGTTTGAAAGAGAGAAACAAGAAGCTTTTTAGTTTTGACCGACGATAGGTTTAGAGGAGAAAAATTAGATTGACTTTGGTTAAAGTGTCATTGTAATAAGGTTGTCCGTTTTGAACATTCTTCTATTGAATTGGCCCTTTTATAGGGCATGGTCTCCAAAGCCTATGAGATTGTGCCCCAAGCAATCCAAGGTTGGTACTTGGTATCGTTAAGAGACCCAATAATTTTGCCCCAGTAGTTCGCTAGCGGTTCACTTTATTCTTTGATTTATTGTGCTGTCTATGAGGGATAAATCAATAAACTTACTTTTTGTATTTCTTCATCTCTCTCTGTTTTTTTTTTTTGGCCAATTTTTATTTTCCTTCTTTTGAATAATTACTTCTTTCTGTCTAAAATGTGGGTTACTTTGAACTATCTTCATATGTATTAAGAAAAGTAGTTAAAAATAATTTATAATTTGTATAATTAAATAAGTAAAAAATTATCATTATTTTTCAATTAAAATTATTTATCTTAATTATATTTATTTTTATATAATATCCCTTTACAATATAATTAATAATGACATTTGTGGAAAAAAAAAACTCAATGCATTTGAGTTTTTACAAAGCATCTTAAATTTTAGACCAATATTAGTTGATAAAAAATGTCATATTTCCCCATTTTTTTAATATAAAAGAAACTACTACTGTGTCTCTTTTTTTTATTATAAACAAAACTATAAATTTTAAGAAGTATTTATTACTTTTTTTAAATATTCCTCATAAAATTAATGTTTATATTTTACTAAATAAAATTGTTTCCTTAATTATAGGATAATTTAGTATAATTTTTTAAATTTCAAACATAATTAATATACTTAATTAATCAACTTTCTTAAATTGTATGACTTGATATTTTCTCTTATATTTAAAATCTGAGGGAGTATATTTTAGACTAGATGGAGTAGTTGAAAGTTTAAATTCACATTATGATGATGAATATCGTATGCCAATGGATTCCTAGTTTAATTAACTTAATCAGTGTTATCGTATTCGCATACCAACTTTCTTATTATGACATTATATTCCTGTTTCGTAAAAGTTTTCTACCTTGCTGTTGCGAAGCCCCTTCAGCATTATATGAAGTAATCATTATCAATCAAACAAGCACGATGTCGTTTCAGGATGATTAAGGAAAGAATATATATATATATATATATATATAAAATGAAATCTGTTAACTCGTTCAAAACTCTTGATCAAACCAGTTTAGGAACTGGTTCATCAGTTTACTGGTTTGACAAGTCAACTGAGGAGTGGTGTTTTAACACCATGTTTTAATGAATTAATTTTCAGTATATGCATGTTGAATTACCCGCTCACATGTCTCCGCGATCGAACAGCTTTTGAAAGTAGACATTATTACCAGGTTCTGTATAGTGAGCCCATCCCTACACACGCGTCCCGAAATCATGCATATTTCAATTTCATTGATCCTTAGCCTTTCCTCTTTCATGTTGACAATTAGACCATTAGAGAGAAAACCCTAATCCTTTCCTCTTTCATGTTGAGAGCCGACCCACAGAACAGAGGAGCCCAAAAAGGCTTCATGACCAGACACAGCAAATGGTAGAAAAGAAACGACCCTCTACGTCTCACCTACCTTTCCTCCTTCCTCTCTCTCTCTCTCTCTCTCTCTCTCTCTCTCTCTCTCTTGTCGCCATCGGTCTCGATCGAGCTCGAGCTTGTAGCCATGCAGGATTGCTGCACCTTGAACTATAGTGAGAGGACCATCCATCGTCCTCTCTAATCTCCCACATATCAGCGTTTTGGGCTATAAATTAAAGAGAAGCTAGAAGAAGAAGAAGATTGGGATTTGGGAGCGAGGGAGAGTTTGAATTATAAAAACATCGATTCAGAAAATCTGGAAGGAACGCACAAGAAGAAGAAAGGCAAGGAGTTGTGAATGAACCTCCTGTTCTGGAATTTAATTTCGAACAGTGACAGGTAATATCTTCACATTAGAATGGATTCAATGCCTTTTCTTTTAATATTTATGGTGATTTTTGTATGATGCTGGGGCTGTTGTTGATCTTAATTGGATTCTATCTCGGTGTTCTATGTTATTTGGATTGTAAAGTGTCACATTTTGCGGAGTCTCTAGCTTGTGCCCCCAAGTGTTCTATGCTATCTACGTGAGAGTTTTCTCATGTTTGTTTCTTTTGTTTTTACAAATCGTGTATTTCACCGCTTCTGCTTTTGATTGTGATTGGTGCAAGTCCATGAATTAATTCAAAAAGTGTCTAAGGGAGTATGTACAGTAATAGTTATCTATTTAATCAAATGGATGTCTGAGATTTTGTGATATGATACTCATAAGCTAAATCTCAAACTTTAAAGAAAACAATGTATGTGGAGGGCTAATTGTAAGAATTGCTTTGAATTTTTGAGGAAAATAAATCTTGATAATTTTTAAATGTTGATAAAATTCAATAACTATAATTGGGACACTCAATAAATGAGTAAATTCTTTTGAATTTTGTCATATGATACTCCTAAACACTAAATCTCAATTTTTTTTAAAGCCTTTGAATTAAAAAATATATTTTAATAGTTATTAAATATAGATGAAATTTAATTACTATAATTGAAACATTTGTTGAGTGATCCCAACTCTAAATCCCATTGCAACACCCCTCCTCTGTAAGGCTTCAAAGGGCTTGGGCATAATTTTTCATTAAACTATTTATATTCATTGTATTTAAAGTACCACATGAGACCTATGAATCTCTGTAAGTAGATAAGATTAATGGAGTTGTTGTATCCGACAATAAGTCACCATAGGCCGCATAACTAGTGTTGTGCAAAAGCTCGATAATCCTATCCAATCCAGTATAACTTGAATAAATTTGATTTGGTCCTATGAAAAAATTGACTCAAAGGACTTAAAGGACTAACAAGAGTAAATTTTATATTTGGGTGAAACTGGACAAAAAACTAAGTTTTCATACTACTTGGTTTGGTACCATAAAATTATGTAAATCTAATTATAATTATTTTTATTTTTTAATATAATTGAAAGTGATGTCTAAAACTTGATTGTTGAATGCAATGTCTTACTTCATTCCCTAATTTCCTACCTCTCTTTTCTTCCTTCACTCTTCACTCCTTCTTCATGCCGCATGGAAGCAAGAACTAGCAGTCCTCTAGCCCTAGCCTCTCTCATGTAGTACGCCATGTTGCTTCTTTGAGTGATGCTCATGTTCTTCTAATATCTGATTCGGTGGCTCCTGTTCTTCACCATTTATTGTGCTGCTCATGTTGCATGGTTGTGGGTCTTTTAATATATGATTATAAGTATTTTTATTATTTTAATTGAATTTATTAAGTTGAAATGAATTCTTGTCTCTCTTAAAAAAATGAGAAAAAAGACAAAGAGATGCATTGGACTGGAATCAGTTTTCTAATTTTATAGACTAAGTCTGGTCTTGTTCAACTTTATATTATGTTTAGACAAGATTAAATTACAAATTGTTTAATCTAATTCTTTTTATAAAAGAGATTAGGTTTTGGGCTGGCCTATGTCTTGTCATATTAGTCTTTTGTGCAGCCCTAGCCATAACAATTAAAGTTTGTTGGAAAGTATAACCAAAAAGGTATATTTTTTATTTATTCTCCAAAAATTTAGAAAATTCAAATTATTGTATATATACATATAGAAAAAAAAATGTTGTTTTATCATTATTATTTCCTACAAATAAAAATTTAAATTTAAACAATCATGCATCATTTATATAGTATCATAGGGCGGGGTGAGACGAGTCTTCAGTTCTCTTAGATATTATTGAACCATTTTTTATAAAATGAATAAATAAATTTTTCAAATATTATTCTATAGTATTGGACCATTTTTCCTTCTTTTTAAATGGTTTAAAGATTTTTTTTTAAATGTTCGTGAAGAGTGAAGACTATTTTTAACATTGGTCTCATTTTGAAAAACGATTTTTTAATTTTCAGGCCATTTGCACCCGTTGCCATCTGTTATTTCCAATCTTAATAGAGATGACGACGTGGCAGAATTGTTTCTCCGATCTGGTAACCATTGATTGAAACTTTTCTATGGTGTTAGTAATTAGTTTGATTATTCCTCTTAAAGGTTTCATATCCATGTTCCCATATATAGACACACTTATGCCCTTCTAATTATTTCAATAGAAATGGAAAAACAAAAACAAAAAAGTACAACCACTCGAATGGTCTAACATTAAAATGAATTGACTTTTTAAATTTATTTTATTTTAAAAATAACTCCCTCCTATCCATATTATATGAAACATTTATAACAATTTTATTAAAATTAAAGAATGTGGTTAAGTCGTTACTTTATCTGAAAAATTGAAAAAAATTAATTTTATCCATATTTAAATAAAAATTCTAAAATTTACACTATATTCTCTCTCTTATAAAATCGGCTATCAATCTCTTCTAAAAGTCCTTTTCATCTTTCTGAGCTAGTTAATTAATATATAAAACTATAGAACTATCAATTTATTGTATACTCCCTCCAATTTTTAATATAAAATATATTTTAGAAGTTTTGTTTGATTCTTAATATAAAATATCTTATAAAGTTTAATGAATAATTAATGAGTTATTTCTAAGAATATGTGCATATCCTATTGGTTTATTTGATGATATATTTGACTTTAATTTAAAGATAAATTACTAATTAATTTTAATAAAAGGTAATTTAGAATTTTTATGTAAATTATTTTTAAACAAAAAAAAGATTTTAAATAATTTTAACAACATTTCTTAATTCTTTGATGATGTAGTTAAAAGTGTTTTCAGGAGTCAGATTACATCGAACAGTGATGTTTTGATTTTCCTCATAGGATGTGGAGAAGACCGATTCTTTCAATGAACTATTCAGCATAAATAACTCTACAATTGATCCTGAGGATTATGACTTCCTTAAGGACTTCATTCACCAACCTCCTCACTTCTCTTCCATGAGTCACACTACTCATCAGTCTCCCCTTCTCGAAAGCATCGCCGCCGTCAGTAACGACTCCTCCGCCAGCCAACCGAAGCATAACAGCCCGAGTTCGATCATCTCAGGACTCAGTACTATCTCCGACAAACCGCCGGCAAACTCATCTTCTCATCATCAGTCAACTTACATTCTGTCTTTTGATAACTCAACGGTATTACCGGCCGCCAGCCTGAGAAACATGAACCTGAGAACAAGCGTGCTTCGCTGAAACGGACTCCGCCAGAAAGCCGTAACAGTGACCCAAAGGCCAATCAAAGGACGAGGAAGACGAGAAGTTTATCCGAGTCGCTGGATCATATAATGTCTGAGAGAAAAAGAAGACAAGAACTCACTGAGAAGTTCATTGCTCTTTCTGCTACAATTCCTGGTCTCAAGAAGGTCAGTTTCATTCATTTCATTATATATGTCTTCACATTTTATTTTTCATAATATATATGAGCCGGGCCATCGAGTTCGAGCAGCTTGTTTAGACTTTAGACTTGGTATTTTTCTCTGATTTTTTTTTTACTATGGGGTTGAAATTATTGAAAATTATATTAAGTGATCTAAATAATGAATCAAAAATATGAATTTTCACAAGATGATATTAATCCATCAATGGTATATAAGGGGTGAAACCAACCCCAAAACTACATGGAGACTCATAAAATGAGGACCTACGTGTTAACTTCCATTTTTAATTAGGATTCACTGCAAATAGATACATGAAGTGAATGACTCTTTGATGGTTTATACATATAGACTAGAGTTTCGCCTTACATTGAGTGAATTAACGTGACACAATTATCACTAACTCTACTCACTAATAACTAATTAAGCAATCTTTCATTCTCAGAGTTGAGATCTGTAGTCAAATGGATTACTGACTTAGAGGATTTCGGTTCCCCAAGCTTTTCTGGCATCACTTTAGTCTTCAATGATCCCAAATTGATCAAGAATTAATCTAAATTGGAGAGCTGAACACGCCCAGAAAAGCCATATGCTTTGGAAGGATATTAATCACCAGTAATAGCCAGATGCTCTGTTGCTATTACTGGTTTGAAGAATTTCCAGAAAGCTGCCCTCACTGGTACAGATCTTTAGGTTATAGGATTAATGATCGTCGTGTTTATTATATTAACTTACAGTACTGCTACTAATTACATTCTTTGCTCTACGGTTGTTATCATTAATTCAAAAAAAAAACTAATTAATTAAACAATATTTCAACAAATTGTTTTTCTGTTGAAATTGTTAATATTATTACAATAATTAAAAATTTAAAAAAAGATTGTTGGAATATTGGTTTTCCAACAAATTTTTTTTGTTTAAATTTTTAATTATTGTAATAATATTAACAATTTCAAGAAAAAAAAATTTTGGAATATTGGTTTTTAATTTTTTTTGTTGAAATTGTTAATATTATTACAATAATTAAAAATTTAAACAAAGAACTAAAAATAGTTACATACGACCTTTCAAATCAACCCCGACTTCTGTCAATGAGGACCAAAGTTTTTCTTTAAAAAAAAAAATGATCAATTTAGGATATGCAAGTCTATTGATTTAGGATCTTAAGGGTCGAACTAACTCTTGTTAACGGGTCTGAAATCAAGTCAAATTTGATCATTCTTAGAATTAAACCAGGTGTAAGGTTTGGTTATCAAAATAGAATGAAATAGATTGAAAAAATTAAAAATAAAAATGAAATTATTAAAAGAGATGGTGAACCATATTTATAAAAAAGATGAATAATTTAGTTTATAGGATTGAGAATTATAATTTATGATATTTTTTAAGAATGTGATGATTCTCATAATTGTAATATATGTTAGTAAGTTTTTTATATTAATTTTTTAATTAATTTCATTTCATTTTTATTTTTATAACCAAAAGGACCTAAGTGTTTTGGTGATGATGCACGTGTATATATGACAGATTGACAAGTCGTCAGTATTGAGCGAAGCGATCAACTACGTGAAGAAACTTCAAGAACGAGTGAGAGAGTTAGAGAAACAGAAGAAGAAGATGAGCACCGAGTTACCATCATTGTCAAGCATGAAGAAATTACATCACCATCATCATCAAGACACAACATCATCTTCTGAAACAATGACACTGGGCTCTGAATCTGATCATGATGATGATGATGATGATGATGAGTGCTTCAGAATGAACGAAGCATTGCCTGAAGTTGAAGCGAGAGTTTCACAGAAGGAGATTCTGATCAGGATCCACTGTGCGAAGCAAAACATTGTGATGCTTAATATATTGGCCGAACTCAAAAGCCTCCATTTCTCCATCATCAGTACCAGCGTCTTAACATTTGCAAATTCTGCTCTTGACATTACCATCATTGCTGAGGTACGCATCCAGCTATATCTATATATGTTTGAGAAAATTAATCATTTGGGAATGACAGATAAATCCTTCTGAAATAAGAAAATGACAACTTAATCTCACAAAATGCGCTAATGATAATGAGATCTCAAGAGATATTTGAAATTAAACTTGAATGTAAAATTACTTTAGTATCCTCTGTAATTTAAAAAATTTTAATTTTTAAATTATTTTAATTATTGGTAGAACTAAGCTTGTGAGTGCTTATACCAAATTTGTAAACGATATAAAATTAGTTGAAATTTAATGATAAAAAGTGATTTTCTAAATCGTTTTAGTCATTGATAAAACCAAAAAATATAAATATTTATATTAAATTTGTGAACCATATAAAATTAGTTACGTTTTATTGAATAAAAAAATTTGTTGATAAAAAGTTATGATTTCTTAAATCGTTTTAATTATTAGTGAAACCAAACTTACAAATATTTATATTAAACTTATAAAGTATATAAAATTAGTTAGATTTTATTGAACGAAGAAATTTGCTGATAGAAAGTTGTGATTTTCTAAATTGTTTTAGTTATTAGTAAAATCAAACTTGTGAATACTTATACCAAACTTGTAAATCATATAAAATTAGTTATAGATGAGTACTAAAATAATTTCACATAAAAATTTAATCTCAAAGAAGTCCCTTAAAATCTCACTATTATAATCATATTTTATGAGGCCAAATTGTTATTTTTTTATTTTAGAGAAATTTATCTATCATTCTCCTTAATCATTTTGGCTTTATAGTTTTGACTAAGTTAAAACTTAATCACTAAACTTTGATTCGATTATAACTTAATCATTATAGTTTTATCTATTTAAAATGTTGGTACCTACATTAGAAAATAAAATTATAAAGCATAAATTTATTATTAAAGCTCAAGAAATAATGTTTTAAATAGTGACTAAAATTGTAGGGAATATGTTACACTAAGTTAAGGTTCAAGAACTAAGTCATCCTGACGGAATCAAATTATAAAAAATATTAAATTATATCAAGTTAAAGTTTAAAAGTTAAGCTACAATTGAATTAAAAATATTTTAAACTAAGTGATTCTTTTTTTTTTTTATGTTGCTTCCATATGCACATAAAATTTTAATCAATTCATATAATTTAAAAAAGTTGGTTATGAATAATAATTATATCTAAAGTTAAAAAAGTGAACTAAGTTATCTTTGTAATTAATAAAATAGGTTTGTGTAAGGAAAATAAACTTTGATTTTTGAGGGGCCATGTAAACAAAAAAAATATAAGTATTTACTATCTAACATGTGGCCCTAATTTGATGTGGTTTGTTATTGTTGTGTGTGAAGGTCGAGGAACATAAAATAACGTTGAAGGAGCTTGTTGAAAAGCTTCGATTGGCTCTGTTGAAGACATCTGGCAACCAACAGTGATCCGAGTTCTAGCATAATTATGATTGTTTGAAATTAATTATATGATGACAATCACTACTACTAGAAAAATTAAATATCATTAAATATCATTTTTTATAATTAAATTATATTTTAATTATAAAATTTATCCCTTACTAAATTTATAATTAAAAAAACTCGTTAAATTTAATAAAAAATTATATTTTCCTCACACTATTTAGTGAAAAATTCAATTCATAGCTAAAAAAGGGTTCGTTAAATTTAACAAAAAATTATATTTTTCTCGCTAATTAGTGAGGGAATCCCTTGCTAAAATTAGCCAGGGACTGAATTCTTCACTAAATATATTTATATTTAAAAATAATTATATCACATCACCCACCATGTGTGATGTCAACTTGTGACATGTCATCAACAACCTCATACTTTGTCAACCACCATGTCACCTATCATCTCATGCCCTATCACCCACTACATGTGCGACAATTCATGACACGTCATTGTCCACCTTACACTATGTTACTTGCTTTTTACCATATCATATATTCATCATGTTTATGCCAAAGCTAAGGTTTGAACCCTTAACCTCATACCTTTCAAGCTTTATACTCTTTTTCTTTCTCAGTTAAACTAAAAGACACCTATAAATATTATATGATAAATTAAATATATATATATATATATATTATTTAACTACATAAATATATCAAATAATATATTATAAAAATTCACACATATACATATTAAATTTTATTTTTAATTATTAATATGTTAAAAATATTTATATTTTATTTAAATTATTCTTTATATTATATTTTTAATAAAATATTATTTTATTAATGAAAATCAACTTAAAATAAAGAAAATATTAAATAATTTTATTATGAATATTTTAGTTAATTTTTAAATTTAATTATTATTTTTAAATAAAAATAATTAAATGTATAATTAAAATTTATTGTCAAAAGGTAATTTTTTTTATAGCAATTAGTTAAGGATAGAATCTCTCGCTAAATCCCTAGCTAATTATTTTATTTGAGAGAGAAATTAACAGTTCCTTATTATTTTTCTCGCTAATTCTCTTATTTTAGAGAGGAATTGATAGTCCCTCACTAATTTCCTCGCTAATTTTAAGTTAAGTTACGAAATCAACATCCCTCGTTAATTTTCTCACTAACTTAATATTTTGGAGAGGAATAAATAATCCTTCGCTAAATTTTCTCACTAATTTTTATTTTTTTAATAGTGAATATATGTAAATAATATCTTGGTCTCTCATCATCAATAATAATATATCCACTGCAAATTTTAGTCGGTTCAGGTTAATTATTTTGTGCTATTAATAAGTAATATATCCGTTTTTATAACTTTGAAGTTTGAACAATAGTGATACTCTTTTCCCGATGCCATAACTGTAGTCCTCTTCCCTTTCTAATTATTCTTTTATTTTATTTTAATTACAGATACTATACATTTATTTTTAAAACAAATATGATCTTTCTTTAAAATTAATACCTAAAAGTCGCAAAACACAAATTTTTCTTTTATTTTTAAGATTTTATTCTCATCTATACAACAGTTATTTAACCATTAAATCACATATATAAAAGAAGTAACTATTTAAATATATGTTATTTAAAAATAATTCAAGTTACCAAAAAAATAATGTATATATATTTTTATTTCTTTTACTATTTTAAAATTTTTAGTTATGAAAACTTATTGATTCAGTAATTTTTTTAAAAAAATTAAATATATAAATTGATTAAAATAATATTTCAAAAAGGCATATACAAAAACTCTAAATGAAACAGGAACTTAGTATAATAAAAAAAATTAGTCATCATAATTTATGTTTATTTTATAAAAATATTATTAATTTTAGCACAACATTTTTAAATTATTTATTTAAATAATTTCATACTTAATTATTTAAAATTCCTTAAGCTGTGAGAGAGAGATTAGACGATTCCATTTCAATGGAAAATTAAAAATTTAATTTTTTTAACATAATTAAAAATAAAAATTTATTTATTTTGAAATATTTAATGAAATATTCTTAATTATATTAAAAGTTGGATTCAAGTGTAGTTGTTGGAAGCAAAACATAGATCTATGTAATTTTAATGAAGCAAAACGGAGCTTGTGGCCTTGTGCCACAATGGCACCAACACTCCTCCCATAACAAGGAGGATGTTCGAGCCCAAAGTGGGTAATCATGGAGAGTGTGTGAGTTTTCTTCCTATGAGAAGAAGTGTAAAAAAAAAAAAAAAAACAAAATAAAACAAAATGGAGATAAGTACATTTTACTCTAAAAAATATACTTTACTTAATATATACATAGAGAGTGCCATTAATAAGGTGAGGCCTAATGGGTTGCTCCCTCCATTTAAAAATATAAAATATTTTTTAAAAAGTTAAATGTTCAAAAGTGTCATATTGATAGTGACTTTATATTTATTATAGAGTGTTTAATAAAGGTAAATATAAAAAGATATGGTTAGTTGAAAAGTCGAAAACTATTTTATTGAAGGTAAGATTTAGTTAAAAATATCTTATATTTTTAAACGGAGAGAGTATCTTTTTAGATTTTGTATACTTTGAGCACCAAGATTTAAAAAATAAATAATTTTTGTATAAAAAATTTTTTAAGCTCTGTCTTTATAAGTCTTATAAAAATTGGCTCGAGTTCATATTAGCCTTTAAGCCCTTATAACTTTTTAAAAAATTTTATTTATATAATTTGCTTAAAGTTTTGAATTAATATATGAAAATAATATAATTTGTTAAATATTTATTTCAGGTGATAAAGATGAAATTGGTAAGGTTGTTGAAATAATGTCATCTTCAATTGTTTAGAGATTGCCCTCACGCAGCAGAAAAGTGGGCTTGCTTCGTTAATTTGAACGTTTGGGCTCCCTTCAACGGTATGAATAGAGAGGAGTGGTTCAAGTGGAATTTACAAAATGAGGCTGGCAAAGATATTAGAAAAACAAGTTCATTGGAATGATTTATTTAGGCATATATGTTGGGAAATTTGGTGCTCTAGATGCAAACAGGTGTTCTTTGATGAAAAGGTTGAATTTATGTGTCTGGGACATGCAACACTCTACAAGGTTAGAAGTGACCTACAAGGTTATAAGGATTATGGATGGTGTTAGTAATTATGGAGTAGTGAGAGATCATAATGCTGATTGGGTTTGTGGCTTTAATGCAAATATTGGTAATTACCATCCTCCTATAACCGAAGTGATAGGTATTATTTATGGTCTTCAATTATGTTGGAAAAGGAACCTCCTTAATGTGCGAATCTACACAAAGCGATCAACATGATTATGAGAAAATGATATTTCCCATCACTTGTTTAGAGAGATTATTTATCAAGCTAGGGTTTATTCTTTTAGGATTGGAGCATTTACTTGAATTTCAAGTTTAGGGAGACTAACTCTTGTGCTCATTTATTGGCAACTTAGGTTCAAAATGACTATATATGTTATGTTACCTTTGATTAACCTTCATCTCTTTTGTGTCATGGTAGTGAATGATAAGAGGAGATTGTTAGACTCTTGTGTAATATTCTTCGATTA
The DNA here is from genome assembly GCF_029017545.1 of Prosopis cineraria. Taxonomy (NCBI): domain Eukaryota; kingdom Viridiplantae; phylum Streptophyta; class Magnoliopsida; order Fabales; family Fabaceae; genus Prosopis; species Prosopis cineraria. The sequence goes on from NW_026555343.1 coordinate 34,964,816, forward strand.
AGGATCTACTTTTCATTCAAAAAATAACACCATCTCTTCCAAGTGGACTTTCATTTTAGGAGTCTAATGTTTTATTTTTGAATGAAAATTGATGATAATAAGTACTAAAAAATATTTACAGTTTGGAGATAGACAATTTAAATTGATATGATTTATATTATACTCTAGAGTCTACATTATTTTAATTACACTTAGGAGATTTTATATTATTATCTTTTATATATTAATTAAGGTACTCTATAATTTATATATGTATTAGTATAATTAAAAAATTTTAATTCAAAAATAAACAAAAAAATTACTCTAGCTCTTAGGCCTCACTCTAAACCTAGTCAATGGGAGCTGTACTTGAGAAAATTTCTAATTGTAGGGAAGGAGGATTTATGAGCATGAGCCTTTAAAAATCAAACTTAGACCAACCCACACAGAGTAGAATATAAAACAAAAATAAAAATATCAGTTAATTAAAATTATTGTATTATTAATATTAATAATTTGAAAGCCGGACCACAAAAAAAAAAAACCATTTAAAATGTTGGGTTACTTTAGACCACCCTAAACCAGTCTTTAAACCAAAAACAGAACCTAAAGTTAAGCCTCGAATGAGATTAAGTTCTTAAGAGTTAGACAGTTCAAAATGTCCCTCCATTTTCTCCTTTTAACTCTAATATTTTGATGTTTGACACTTATGAATGAGGACATCAACCCTCTTCCATGGCTAACTCCTAAGAAGAGAAAAGAAGAAGAAGAAGAAGAAGTAAAAGAAACTGTCCGCGAAGAAGGAGAAGAAAACCTTGCATGTGCCACTGTAGTGGTTGAGTGATGCCGAATCTTGCTGATTTTCATCCACAACAAGGAAGCCAGTCGCATATTTTTTAGCACATGAAGATGGAAAACGCAAGGTCCAAGGAGGAAGGGAGGGCGCAACATGTGAAGAGAGGAAAAGTTGAGGAAAAAATTAAAAATCTACTAGCTAAATGAGTGAAATGTTCAAACAACTAATAAAATATTTAAAATAATACTCCCTCTTTCTTTATATAGGATATTTTTAAAAGATTTATTTTGATTCTAAATATAACGAATGTCATAATATTTTTAAATAATAAAATAATTTCAGCCTCATTTAAAAAAAAGATATTAATTACTTACTCCGTTAAAAAATGTAAGATATTTTTTGAAAAGTTGAATGTTAAAATATGTAATAATCATTATCTTTTTTTTTAAAGTGTCCCTATTGATAATAAATTTATATTTATTGTAGGATGTTTAATAGGGGTAAATATAAAAAGATAAAATTAATTTAAAAATAGATAATTATTTTATTTGGAAGTGAGGTTTGATAAAAAATATTTTACAGAGAAAATATATGTTTTACTTGTTCTTGCCATATATTATTAAAATAAATTTAAAAATTATTATAATTTAATATGATTTTAATTAAATAGTGAATTTTAATGGGCAAGCGGTTGAAAGCATCTACATAAGGATAAGATGCCGCATTAATTTCTTTTGCTAGCTTTCTTGTCCACTATTCAGACAGAATCGCTTGATAAACATCGTGTTACCATAATGTCATTACTCTCTTTTTAAAAAACTAACTCATTAAAGTATGCAGTATATCCACTTATATAATTAAGATCCTTTCCAAATCACTCTAATGTAGGACTTGATAGCTCTCTCAGCCAATCTATGACACCCCCATCACGAGTGGCCCATTAGAGGGCCCACCAACTGGGCAAACTCAAATCTAACTTTGATACTATTTTATCACGAGGTCATTACTCTCTTTTCAAAAAGCGAGCTTACTGAGGTGTGCACCGCACCTGCTTATATAATCAGGATCCTCCTCAAATTCCTTTGATGTGAGACTTGATGGCATGCTCCCATAGGTTGATCTTCCTTTATTTCTTTTCCAATAATCTTGCCAATGATTTAAAATTATTTTTCAAATAATTGTATATTATATTTATCAAAATAAAAAAATAAAAAATAACAATACTAAATACTTTCTTAGTTTTAAAAAATATTTTTTAAGGGGTTGAATGTTAAAAAATATAAAATATTTTTAAAAATTTAAGGTATAATCATCGTATTTTTTAAAAGTGTCCCTATTAAATAAATCACTTTATATTTATTTTAAGGTGAAATATTTTATTAAATATGGATAGATATAGAAAAATAGGGTTAGTTTAAAAATAAGTAAATATTTCATTAGAGGTGAAATTCTATTAAAAATATCTTATATTTTTTAGAGAGTATAAATTATTTTTTATGCATATTAGAGAATAAATATTATGATATTCATCACCTCTAATAAGATTTGAATAGTTCAAATTTAGATTTTTCATTGTCATTTTATATTTATTAAAATAAAAATATATAAATATATATATAAATATTTAATAAATCTATTTATCTTTATCACCAATCTGATCAGTATGTATTTAATTTAAATAACCTAATTTAATATTAATTTTTAATAATTTTTTCAAATTAATTATTCAAATGTATTAGAGATTTATAGATATAATTAGAAAGATTTAATTTAATATTAAAAATTTTATAATTTTAACAAGTTGACCATATAAATATACTTTCAATAGTCTAAATTTAATATTATAATTTTTTTATAATTTTTATGTTAATAAATATAATATAAAAATATTTAAAAAATAATATTAAATTAACAGTAGATATCAGTAGATATCATTTAAAGGGAAATGAAGGATCCAAATTACCCTATAGAATGATGAGCAAGCGATGCTCATCAATCATAGGGGTGAGCATCGGTCAGTTCGGTTCGGTCTCAAAATATGCAGAACCGATCGATCGAATAACACTGAAAATAAAAACCAAATCGAACCGAACAAGCCAATCGAACTGAATAAGGACCAAACTGAAATTTGATAATTCGGTTTGGTCGGTTAATTCGGTTTTTCAGTTTGAGCCTATTTTTTAAATATTAAAACAAACAACACTACAAAATTGGGCCTTTTTTTATTTTTTTTTTTCAATATGAGCCCATTTTAATTTTACCCATATGACATAAAGCCCAAATATTATAAAGGCATGGATAATCAAATGAACAACCATAAATAAACATCGATGATCAAATAATAGCCTCATAATCCAGTCACAATACCTATTGATGAGAGTGACTGATTGAAATGGGGTTTCAAGTGATGTTATTATTTTTTATTCTTTATTAAAATAACAAATAAAAATAAAAATAAAATAATTTATAAATTAAATATAATTTATAAATTAATAAATTATATGTAATTCGGTCGGTTCGGTCTATTCGATTTTAAATTTTATTAACCGAATCGAACCGATCAACCGAAATATTTAAAATAAAAAAATCGAATCGAATCGAAAAATCAAATAGATCGAATCAAATAGACAAAATTCGATTCGATTCGATTTTCAGTTTCGATTTGGTTTTGCTCACCCCTAATCAATCATGATGAGCACCAAATGTGGTTCCTTATTCTTACTTTTAGGAGAATAAAATGAATGACTATTATATGCATTATATCTTATTTTAATATTTGTAAAAAAAGTCAAGGTTAACTCTTATTCCTTAACGTTACTTAAAAGTTTATTGTGTATCATAAATTCAATCATAAATTAATTATATCTTTTAATATTAAAAATTCTTTTTCTCATCATCAGAATGTTAACTTGTCATTACTTCATTATTAGGGTCTATATTGCATTTTTATTATTTTTTATTATAAAATATTAGGTTAAAAGTTATTTTTATTTCTTAACTTTACCACAAAAGGGTTAGTAGATGCCTTGTACTCAAATATTTTATAATTTTTTTAAAAAAATGCAATGTGAGGCCTACTATGTGAGGCCTACTAAAATTATCAGAAAGTGAATGTTCGGGTAATAAAAAAGAGAATCTTAAATGATAAATGATAAAATTAACTTATAATTAAATTTAAATTGCTCAATAACTCTTCAAATAAAGTTGAAAGGTAAAAATGACTCTTGATCCTTATAAAGATATTTTTTATTTTGAGTTTTTAAATATGTTTTAAATTTTATTTTTATTTGTTTTAAAAAATTTTATTAAATTATTTGAATTTTTTTATTATTATTAATTTTTAGTTAATTATTCTGTCATCGTTTTAACCGTTGGCCCCAAGACTTTGAGTTGGATCATGTAAATTATGGACTGCTAATTTTTCTGATTCAACGATTGGTTCAGCGTTTAAAAGGCCACAGTTCATGTCAATTAGCAGGTAAATCAGTCCTTTTGATTTTTTGACAAATTTAGTGATGCCTTGTATATGTAGCCACCGCCCACAGGATAAATGAGTTCTACGATTCAACCAACAAAACTGCCACACCTCGTTCTAGTAATTTCTTTCGTTTCCATTTCCTCACCCAAACTCTGTTTTCTAGATCTGAAATGGATGTACAAGGCCACGAAGAATCGAAGATGGAGAACAATTTCTCGCAACCTGAAAATTCTGTTATTAATCTCAAACAGCTTCCCCCGATAGATCCATCCACAATCGTCAACTCGTCCTTCAACGTAATCCTCTGTCTCTCTCATCCAATTTTTTATTTTTCGCTTTTTTCCCCCTGAAAGTCGTATATATATTTGAGAAATTTCCGTTCTCCTGTATGTTGACGTTATTTTGGTTTTCCAGGGTAAATCGAGACAATCTGGCGCCGGTTCTGCTCATAAAAACGTGAAGCCCAACTTTAATAGGGGACTGAAGTCGTTTAAATCTGTCCAAGCACTCAGAAAATCAAATTCTGGCTCAATTTCATCTGGCAAAACAAGTGAGACCCCTTGGAACACCACCTCGGATTCAAACTCTGCAGACGATGGTATAGAACTGGCTTTTGAGTTATTGTTTTCTATTTGTTTTTGTTCTTTGTGTATACACCCATCGTCCTCCTTCGGGCTTTTTATTTATTTATTTATTTGATCGATTTCCTCGAGTATTTCCTCTGGAGGAAGGAAGTCAAAGATATCCTTGAAATTCTGCTATTATTCTTTTGAGAATATAAAACGAGGACCCTATAGCGCCCAAATACCCCATAACAAAACTCTATAACTATATGCCCCACCAGTCTTTTACAATAATGTGTTTTGTTCTTTCAAAATCCTTCTTCTTTCGCTGGGTCAGATTGGTAAGTAATATACACTGCCAAATTTTCGACCAGATAGATAGGAGAACTTTGTTTTATAAAAACAATTACTCGATATTCATGGACCGAGCCGGTAGGACTCCGGGCTTGAATTTGAGACCATTCATTAAGCCAGCACAATCCCTTACCAGTTGAGCTACATGCTCATCGGTGATAGATAGGAGTACTTTCTTCTAAGGTTTCTTTTGATTTTGGATTTTCCGTGGTCGGGCAGAGGAGATGCTTTCCTTTTGACTTGTGCTTTTTCTTCTTCCTTTTTTTTCCCAATCATTCTGCCGTTTAATATTTTGTTCACAATTTTCATTTAAATATGCCACTGGAGCATTATAACACTCCTTCTCTGGATTTAGGTATGAAGCAAGGATCTGCTAGGTCAAATCTGTATGAGGTCTGTGCTGCAAACCATTGGAAGCCCCCTGCATTTGATTGCTGCAAAGAGGAAGGCCCTAGTCATCAAAAAATGTATATCCAACTGCTTCTGCTTGATATTTTATTATGTAAATTAACTTAAAATATCTGCAGTGTAGTCTTTTAGTTCTACAGTGCATTTGTTTATATTCTATCATAAACAACTGATATGTAATTATGCTTCTCATAAGAAAATTCTGGGAGTGAATACAAGCCACATTTTGTGAGTTGGCTCCTGAATGTCAGATGTCAATGAAACCAACCAGACTAATATCAAGAAACTAACATTGTGTGGAAAACCATACCGTGTAGTGACCAAGTTGGGTATATTGATGAGGAAGAGAAGTTTTCAAAGTTTACTTTACCTGGAGCTATACAACATAGAGGCATACAAAAAATTTCCAGTTTATTGGATGAATTCTCAGATATAAACTTGCACTGTGTATAGGATGAGGGTGATCGTATAAGCAAATATAATCCATGCTTATATTTCCATGGTTGTTGGTGCGCCAGCAGAATTGTGTAAGCTTATACAAGTAGGACTTTTTATTTGGCTGCTACCCTGTAACACTTTCTACTCAAGAGTTGAGGGGTAAGCCATGAAAAGCAATCATGTATAATTTTTTTAATAACAAAAATCTTTACTATCCTTATTTTCTAGTATATTATCATGCCATTACCATTATCACTATTGCCTCCATCACATCCTCCCTTCTCTGCTGCCACCACCACCACCACTATTATCTTCTTGCCACCAACACTCCACTATTGCCACCATCACCATCAGCCTCACTGCTATCACCTTACTAGTTATCACCCTCATCAGACGATACCTCTGCCTGATCATTGCTACTATTATTATTCGCATTTATTACCCCAACTATCACCACTTTCTCCAAGAGACTAATATGTTCATACCACCAGCACTTTTGCCATCATTGTCACTCTTATCATTACCACCACCACCATCATTTCCTTCTCCGTCACAATGACGACTTTTGCTGCCTCTCTTTCCCTCTCAATTGAACTAGGTGATGTGCAGTAGTAAATTATATTTTTGTTATTCATGGAGACTGATTTATGATTTTCACAGATTCACCTTCAAGGTTATTATTGAGATAGAAGCAGGAATGAAAACCACTATAGAGTGCTTTGGTTCCCCTCATCAAAAAAAGAAAACAGCAGCAGACCACGCAGCTGAGGGAGCATTGTGGTTCTTAAAGCATCAAGGTCATGTTAGGAAGAAGAAAAACCAATAAAGGGGATAATAATCACTGAATATCATCTTGAGCCAAAGCTTCAACAACCACCAAATTTATTTCATTCTTCAGTGATGCTCTCTAGCCTTGGCTGCCAAAGTACAGAAGACAATAATCGCCCAGGTGAGCCTAAATTTCCTGTCAAATCTTGTGTCCTCTTCCTGGTTAGTGTATTGGTGTCACAAAATCCAGTTTCTTTTAGCAAATCATCAGGTTTTTCTTTAGTTGTGACTCCACTAAACAAGTAAGGAAAGCAATTATCAACATAAAAGCAAACACTCTTTCTTATTTGTGGTCTCTCTCTTTTGTTTCTTTCATGTTTGTAGCTGTCATGTTGCTTGGGAATTTTATTCCTGAATATACAACAAATAGAGATCATACCATCATCTTCCTCATTGCTGAATCCGACGTTCCTAATTTCATGAAATGGAGAAGGATAACGCTTTGGAGAAAGCCTTTGGAGCTTTCTTACGGTGCTTAATGGCACTACATAGAACTTCTGTCCAGGCATGAGCATGGTGTCTGGAGCAACAATTGCCCATGGCTGTTGAAACACGTGCGGATATGCAATGCAGCATCTTGGGTTATGACACATAATCTCAGCTGCAAGCACAGGCCTGTCAAGGAGCTCATTACGACCACCAGGATGAACAATCCGAAGGAACAGAGTTTTTGAACCGTTGGTGCAAATCCAGCTTGAAATTGACATGGTTTCTCTGTATTTTAGGCAAGGGAGGAGTAAGGAAACAATTAGTGTATGCAACCGACTCAACCCAGTGTTGGGGGAATAACGAGATCATCCCATGAGAGCAAGAAAAAACCTGAGGAGGATTTAAGTATAAATAATTCAGCAAGACTAAGATAGATATATATATATATATATATATATAAGATGCATTGGTTACTTTCTGTCATTGAATGTATGAAAACTCTTGGCTGTTACTTGTTTCGTTCGTTGATAACATCAATGCATAAGATCCTTGTACCGATGAGGCCAAGTAAATTGTATTATGCAGTTATCTCCTGTGTAGAAGATGCTCTTTTATAAATTTTTCTTCTAATGCTATTTTTTGTAAAATTTATTTTGTTCCTGTCAAAGAATATCAAGCTGCTTTCCCCCACTCCTTCGTTCATGGATAAACAGTTGGGCGGTCATACATCATTGATGGAATTAATCTTGGTTTATCCTATGTTGGAATTGGTCTGTAGTGTGTGTGTGTGTGTGTGTAAATTACGTATATAATGGCAAGCTTCCTCCAGCCGCTAGGTTATTACAAAGAACCGGTGATTCTCACTAAGACTGTTGAAGCGCAAGTTGTGTTTTGTGTCCTCTCCGTGGAAGCCAAATCTTACTTACAAATATCCGAATGCGTGTGTGGAAATCACCGTCCGTGATAGTTAATCTCAAGGAAATCAATAAATGCTTGAAAATAATTCTAAAGCAATGGTCTCTGTGTTATACCACTTTCTTGCTGTTTTTCCTTGTGTTTTGAGACAATTTTCTCTCTGACCAAAACAAAAGTCGCGTTTCATCGTCGGTTTTAACTTTTTTTCAATGAAAAATGTGTGTCCATTAATTTAAAAAAAAAAATTACAAGAGTAGGAAAAATCTGGAACAATTTTCTTTCATCACCCACCGCCTTTACTCGGTGAGGACAAGGTGATGTTTGGTCAAATAACCAGGGACAAAGTGTCCCCCAAAAGCAATTCATTATACTATAGTTTATATGTATATTGCTTATAAATAATTTCTAAATTTAATAATATTAGTTATAATTACCCCACAACATATATGCACATGCATGCTGTCCTCACATTCTAAATTTCTGGGTCCAGTAAATGATGCAACCCATTCCTTTTAACTATTGCAAAACATAAGACCTTTATTTAATTTTACAAAAAAATGTTAACTCATGGTCTTATCTAAAGTCAAAGTATATCGTTACATTTAAAATTGATATACACTAACTGTAACTAAACATTAATTTCATGAGGTAGAATGCATTCCTTCTCCCTTGTTGAGAGCATATTTGATGTTTTAAATTTACCATGAGAATCATATATTTCACTTATAATTCATAAATGTCTGGGAGAGAACAAAACTCAAGGCTGATTCTTTCAGCTTAGGATTGTAATTTGTTCGCAACAACAAGGACTAGATAACCCCCAGCTAATCCTAAAATAGAATGTAATCTGTAATCTCACCAGGATTTACAAACTACCATGCTCTGTCACCTCCAAAACATGATAATTGATCATCTTTCTTCTTCAAAATACAAACTTTGCAGCGACATCAGAGTTTTAACCATCTCCAGAATCAACCCAAATTCTCAGGGCAGACTGATTCTGAAACTCTGAGTGACCCTCCCAGTTCTGTAGGTACCAAAGGGATAAGAGAGTGCAGGACATCAGTAATTAGCGGCCGATAACTTGGTTCTGGTTGAACACAAAGTACAGCCACTGCAGCAACCTGCAGAATGTTAATGCTAGTTATAGAACTTCCAATTATCGGTAATTAAGGAGAAAAACTCGCAATTATGGCGATTCTATTTAGTGAACCTGATATAAATGCTTCAAATCCATTGTGTTTCTGATTACAGGATCTATAATACTTGAAAGTTTTGTTCTGTCAGTTAGCTGAGGCATGGCCTGCATGCAATTCATAATATGTTTTAACTTCTAATAAATCACCAAGCTCTGATGAACTGAAGAATTTGCAGCTAAAGTTGGCCATATTGAACGGCCTTGATAGTGTGAAATTAACATACCCATGTGACAATGGATTGGTATTGGTCTGAGGACATATTGTCCATGGCTTTTCTTCCTGTTAGAAGCTCAAGAAGGATAACCCCAAAAGCATATACATCACTCTTATCAGTTAGCCTACCTGAAAACAAAAAGTTGTTATTTTCCATTAACAACAACAAAAATGAACAAGGTTTCTTAGGTTCTCAGATTTGTTAATTGAAGCATGATGATGCACTGAAAATTACAAGTCTCAAATAATGGAAGGGATCCTTTCTCTTCCTCAAGATGAAGATCATTTTCCCACAAGAAAAAGAAAAATCCCTTCCTCCTTAAATAAATCTAAGTTTATATACCAATCAGCATTTAAAATCATCAAGATTGAATGATGACCAGTTTCATGAGAATATTGTGTTCATAATTAACTTGACAGAAATAGCACATTTACAGATGACTATGAAATTAATTTGCTGGCAAATTATACTGAATTTATAACACAAGTCATCTTGTCCATCTTTAAAATAATAATTTTAATAAAGACCTCTTTTAATAAGAATTTCAAAAATAGTTCTCATCTTCAGAAACTTAACAAAAATATTTCCCAAAGGAAAAATGAAGATACCAAACAGGAGGAGCAGCAGTGAAGCATATTTGGTTAAAGTATACTTTTAGTCATATAATTTTATATAAGGTTTCAATTTATTTCCTTAATTTTATAAAGTATTTTTTTAGTCCTTTAATTCTAACACCGTTAGTTTTAAATGATTATTTTTTGTGTCAATCATTGTTATTTTTAAAAAATTAAACTCAATAATTAATATGTCAATATTTGAGAATGTTTTGTTAATATTTGAAAATTCAATGAAAAAATTTGTTGGAATGAAACTAACGATATTAGGGTTATAAGATTAAAAAGACATTTTATAAAGTTAAGAGATTAAAATGAAACCTTGTATAAAATTAAAGGATTCAATGTATATTTTAGCCAACACATTCAAACAATCTTAAAATGGAGAAGAAAAGTAGCACTTCCAAAGGAGGAGAATTGATACAACTACTCAATTTAAGATAAAAGAAAACACTGTAGGAAGGAGTAAGATATTTGTTTGATAATGACAAATGTTTCTCATGTACCGTGTGATATGTACTCAGGTGCTACATAACCCAAAGTTCCTGACATCTTTATGTTCTTGTCTTGCATTCCAGAACTTACAGCAAGCCCAAAATCTGATAGCTGAATCAATCAAAATTTAGCAAAAGCAATCATAAGTAAACAATTTAAGTAAAAAAGACAAGCAAAAAGAATAAATGATTTTGAATCTGACCTTGGCATTAAAACGAGAATCCAGAAGAACATTAGAAGATTTTAGGTCTCTATGAACCACAGGAGGATTAGAGTGCTCATGGAGATATTCTAATGCTCTAGCAGAAACAGAGATTGTTAGATCAGCCTATTTAATCAAAAAAATCAGAAGATGTCACCAATAAGATTCACAGACTTACCTGGCGACATCAACAGCAATTCTTAACCGGAGACACCAATTTAAAGATGATCCATGATTGGGCCCTACAATTGTAAACACAGATGAAACATGTGATGCTTATGCACCCTATATATAGTATTACACTAGTTCCGCTCGTTTAATAGATGAAAAATGATACCATGTAATTGAGTTTCCAAAGATCCATTCTCCATCATTTCATATACAAGAAACCTTGATTCACCGTGAATACAGTAACCAAGAAGTTTTATGATATTCTGATGTCGAATCTTACTTAACCAATTCACTTCATTCTGCAAATTTAACCAATAATTGGAGGCAAACTCTGTAAAGATCAAAACCTTATCCCAGGAAATAGAGATTTTAATATAAATAATAAATAAATGGACCATTACCTCAAATTCTCTATCAGCAGTGCTATCTGCTTTCTTCACAGCTGCCTTGAGATGCTCATCAAAACAAGCCCTGTAAACTAGCCTAGAACCACTCTCACCCAGAATATTACTATTGGCAAAGTTGTTTGTTGCAACCTCTAACAACTCGAAGTCAAATATAGCAATTGAACTCTTCTTGTCTACCATTTTTGAGTAATTAAATTTAACATCAATAGGGCTAAGTGACGCCCCTTTTGCAGCTTCTGCAAATTCAATAAACATATAAATGAGGGGTGGAAAAGAAAATTATCTGCATTCGTGATCTATAAATGGAAAAAAGAGATTTTCATGCAAAAGTATCTATACCGATATTCTCGGTGCTTTTAGAACTGGGGACTTTGAAGATTTTGTGTCGATGAAACCAGATATATGTTAAAATTAGGAAGATTGAAACAAGAAGAGCAGAACAAACAATAAGTGCTATTAGAATTCTCTTGTTCAAATTCTGGTGATGGCCTTCTCTAACCTCCGCTATACCTGGTTCAACAAGAGAGATAAAACCACATATGACTTGATCAATAAGAAGACATAGATTATTAAATAAGGTAAAATAACTTAGATAAAAATTACAATGACACAGGAATAAGGTTAAAAAAAAAGAAACCCACACAACTTGATCAATAAGCAGACAGATTATTAAATAAGGTTAAAAAAACTTCAATAAAAATGGCAATGGCACAGGAATGTGAGAGAGAGAGAGAGAGAGAGAGGGGGGGTGATTCGGGCGAACTATAATTGAACTGTATCATCAGAATTAAGTAATTAATTGACACAGATATCAACAAGTAGGAAGGAGAACCTCTGAAAGTAAGCAGCTTTCTATGGTCTAATTCTAATAATTAAGCAAAAATGGGAAAATAAACTGGTATCATCAGATCTATGGTTGAAAATGATAATGCTTAGAACAAAAAACATAGTTATTTTATTTCATCAAATGGTTTCAGACTGAGGAAAGGCATAAATTGCTGCTTAACCACTTTTGTCTGTTTGCTTACCGGCGAAACTGAATTTTTCAGAAACCAAAGAGAATTTTATACAGTAACTTGACAGTGAACCCCATCCAAATCGCTCATTGATTTATGGCCCCAAAAAAAGTGAAGACCAAGGATTTTGGTGGGGATTAAAACTTTTGAGCTTTTAATGCTTTTCGAAGTGATGGTGAACCAGGCATGATATCAAACAGAAAGCTAACAGGAAACTTCAAAGCTTAAAATTAATGAAACAAGTAGATAATTCCCGAAGATATGCAGCAGTACCTGGAGATTGAGCTTCAGCATTTGCAAAAAAATGAGAAACTGAAGGGGAAAAGCTTGATACCCAAATGAGTAGGAACAGAAGAAGAAAATTATTCATGTTGCCTTAGATGGGTGATGAAGGAAGAACAATGACACAGAGAAGGAGAATATAAGAATGAGAGCAAGTGTTGAAAGAAGAGAAACTTCTTTTGGGGTTTGATTTTGAATCTGAACTTTGGCAGTAATAACCTGTGAAGAAATGGACAAAGGATCTTTCAGGGAAACCAAGAAAGCGCTTTTGAGTCCAGCTACTACCAAATTTGATGATTGAGATGAGTAGGCTTGTTTGTTTATGAGGGAGAGAATAAGAGAGGGGCAATATAGGAACGAAAGAAAGAACTGAAGAAATCATGTGGCGGTTATGCAAAGGTGAGCGTTCCAAAGTTATGGGGACAGAGAGAGAGAAAAGAGGGAGAGAGAGGGGGGGCAGTATAGGAACGAAAGAAAGAACTGAAGAAATCATGCATGTTACACAAACACAACACCAGGTTAAAGTTTGAAGCTTTATCTTTAGCTCTTTGAAAGAAATCTTTGTTGTCAAAAGTTTGTCAAGTTGAATAAATGAAAGAATAAGTTTAAATAAAGTATATATATTTATTTATTGTGTTCATGGCTCTTTATATTAAATAGAAATAGAAAGACTGGTGAGGGTTCTTAATTATGGAGTTCCATCGTGCCACGATTTATGGGCGTGTCCACTTGCCATGAATTTTATATTTTATATAATAAAACAAATTCTTGCTTTATAATATTTCTATTTTTCATTTTAACTTCTTACCAACGACTTTTTTACTTACCTTTTTCAATTAATTTGTATTATTTAAGATTTTGCAATAAGTTCTTATAATTCTTAACAAAAATTAGTTTATGGTATACTTATAATTTATAAATTGTTGTTAATATATAATAAAGGTTAAAGTATATTTTTTGTTCTCTAACTTTATACGAAGTTTTAATTTAGTCTCTTAATTTTATAAAGTACTCCTCCAGTTCTATTTATAAGGTAAAAAGAAAAAAAAATTTAATCTTATTTATAGGGCATTTACTAATTTTCAATACTTCTCTTTACATTTTTGTCCTTATTAAATACTTTAAATAAAAATACTAGTAATGAGATTTAAAAATATTTATTAGGGATAAAGGTAAAAACTTATTAAATTTTAAGATAAAGTTAGTGGGGTTTTAAGATTTTTATTTATTTTGATAAAATATGTCAGAAGTGATTTATAAATAAGACCAGAGACAATAATTTTCAGTCATATGACCTTAATAGTGTTAGTTTCAAATAATTTAATTTTTGTACCATTCATTATTATTTTTTAAAAAAATTAAATTTAATATACCAACATTTGATAATATTTTATTAATATTTAAAAATTTAATGTAAAACTTTTTTTTTAATGAAGCTAATGGTGTTAAGGTTAAAAAAAACTGAAAAATATTTTATAAAATTATGGAACTAAAATAAAATTGTATAAAATTAAAAATTAAATGTATATTTAATTGATAATAAAAGTATTTCTTACACCATCAATCTCATATTATATTGGGCATTTTAACTTCATATAACTTGTCTTTTCCAAAAAGAAACAACTTCATATAATTTGTCACTGCTAGTACATTACTCCATTTTGCGGAGTAGTAGTAATTATTAAAGTATATTATTTATAAGTTATAAATAATATAATTTATTATAAAATTTTGGAAAAATATAATTGTTGGTTTCTATACTTTTAGTATATTTTGGTATTAGTTCTTATATTTTTTTTATTACTTCAAATCTCTTAAATTTTATCTATTTACAATGTTAGCCTTTATTTGAGAAAGTTAAATTTATATATGTGTACATAACTTTGTTGATCTTATTATTGAGTTGGTAAAATTATGATGAGTTGGACATTTCATAAACCAAATTGCTACTTGTTTGTCAGTCACCTTAGTTATTATGTCTTCTAATTTATGAAGCTTCATCCATTGTGCATTTAAGAATTTGAGTTAATGTTTCTTCTTTGTTTGTTTGCCTTCTAGTTATTTTTATACAACTTATTATAATTTTAACAAGTCAACACAAAAAGTAATGGAGTTTATGTACAAATTTGTTACCATTAGGTCCTTATGATCATTTTTAAATTAAAAATATATGGATTAATATTACTTACAGATGAAACTAAGAGACTTGGAGTCATGAAAATAAAGTTTAGGAACTAATATTAAAACATGCTATATGGATCAATAGTTATAGGCTAAAGTGCTTTTTTTTTTTTCTAACTTTATACAAGATTTTATTTTGGTCCATTATTTTTATAAAATATATTTTCAATCATATATCTAGAGTCAAAAAAATGGGTTGAGCTCACGTGCTAGCCCATTTAACTCACAAAAATTAATGGATTTGGTTAAATAAATTAGCTCATTTTTTAAAAGGGGCTGAGCTAGCCCAACCTGCAAAACTAGAGGGCTAAAATGGGCTGACCTGCGGGCTAGCAAAATTTTTAAAAAATAATTTTTTATTTTTTAATCATATTATATCTTTTTATAAATCTACAATAATGATAATATTTTTTAAATATATAATCTATGACTCCCAAATATGTTCTTTATTAATTTTTATAGAAATTTTTTAAATATATATTATTTATTAATATCATAAGATCTATTAATTGAAATCATAAATAAGAATTCATTAGGAAAAATAAAATTAGTTATATTCAGATTTTCTTTCTCAATGAGAAAGATAACACACCTAGGCGAGAAAATAAATAATAGTAAAAATCTAACAAAATAAATTTATTTGATTAAATTTTATATTTATTTACAAGTCCTTTAATTGCTAATTTCCTTAAAATATGAAATAAATATATATTTATATTATATAAATTTTAAATTGTAAAAAAAATTTGGTAAAATTTTGCAGGCTAGCCTACAGGCTCGTCAGCCCATTAGAAAATGGGTTGGATTGAGTTTTTCAGCCTTTTTTATTTAACAAGTTAACTCAACCCAACCTATAAAAATGCCAACCTGCGTGGACTAGCCTACGAGTTAGCCCATAATTCATTTGCCCAGTACTAGCTATATTCCTAACACTGTAGTTTTATTAATAAAAAAAATTTCTACACTAAACTTTTAAATATTTAAAAAACATTCACAAATGCTTACTTATAAGTTTATGACAATGATTGACCCACAGATAATATTTAGAATTAAGGATGTTTGGGTTAAAAGGATTGAAAAAGATATTTTATAAAATTAAAAAATTAAATTAAATTTATATAAAATTAAAGGATTAAAGGTGCTTTAATCATAGTTTATTTTTTTTATAAATTTTATTAAATTAATCGTAACAGTGGATAATGAGTATTGAGTAATGACAATGATAATGATTATATCAATTATATATATATATATATATATATAAAATAATAGACTAGACCTCTAACTTGTCCCTCCATGATTTGGCATCTTCAAATCTCAACAAATTCAAGATTTTGCCAGCTTCATTGGCTCTGAAGGTGTTTATAATTTACTCAAATTTAAATGCATTAACACTAATTTTTAAATCCCACTTTCCTCTTTTATAATGATGGAATTTTGGGATAATATTGATTTAGATATCATTATTTTTTGCAAAGCATATTATACTATAAAAAATAAAATATTAATATTTTTAAAAAATATTTTATAAATGTAATGGAGAGAGTTTTTTTTTTTGTCGTTATATGTATTATATTTTATATTGGTAGAAAGAAACCCCACAAACAAAACCATAAATTAATTATTGACATGTCGTGACTTGGATGATAGGGCAATCAAAATCATGATGGCTACGTTTTGCGTACTTCCTTTCTCACAAATATCATGTGAACTCCCCAATTCATAAACAAAAATTAGACATTTTTTTTTTAATCAGAAACTCAAAAATTAAGATTTTATGAATGTATAATTTTTAATTGGAATACATTTCTTACTAATTCAATAGAATATATGATTAATTATGAAGATATATTTAACACTCCCTCTATTAAAAATGTAAGGCATTTTTAATCTTTTAAGGTATAATTATTGTCTTTTTTTTAAAGTACATCTATTGATAATTACTTTATATTTATTATAGAGTATTTAATAAAGGTAAATATGAAAAGATATAGTAATTAGAAAGTAGGTAACTACTTTATTGAGGGTTAAAATTTAATTAAAAATGCCTTATAGTTTTTAACAGAGAGTATCTAATATCAAAATTTTTTATTTTATTTAAATTTTATTCTAAACATAATATTAATTATATTTACACTTCCAATCATATTCATAAGATAAAGAGATAGAGATAGAGTTTTTTATCCTATTTATAACTCATGTTCTTAACTTTTTATTACAAGTTTCTCCTTTTATCACATTAAATATTAATGAAAAAAATATTATAAAAGTATGCATATTTAAATTTTAAAAAAAATACATATATAATAAGGATAAAGTTAAAAATTTACTAATTTTGGATAGAATCAATAAATTTTAAAATTTTATTTGTTTTGGTAAAATATGTAGAAATTAATTTATAAATTTAATTTTTTTTTCAGTTACATATTATTAAATTTTAATTTAATGACAAAATGAAAGATAACAGTCCATCCAGCAAGTTGAGATTCATGGTCCCACGACTTGTGACATTGGGACTGCTTACGGTCAACATAATGCTGCTAACACAGTATCTATAATTTTTCTTTTTCACTAATTTTATAAATATAAAACATATGTTTATTATTATTCAAGTAAATTTCACATATTCGAGTAAAGATTATATCCTCAGTTATGTCTAACAATACTTAAATTTGACTTAATCAAATAATTATATAAAAATAATGAATCCAACCTAAATTCTTCTAAAACTCCTTGATATTATGAGTTTTTTAAACTATATAAAATAGATATGAATTCTCTGACCAGGAACAAAAAAACAATCCTTTCTTAGAAATAGAAGTTTTGGAAAGCTTAAGACAAGATTAAAAGAGAAAATTAACAACATTTTAAAATTCAAACTGGACAATGAACCAAAAAGATCAATGAGTCACAAGTCTTATGGTTCAACTAGTGATATAATAATAAATAAAAAATAATATTTACATACCTATATATTAAAAACAGTCAAAACGGTTCAACCACTCTGAGTTTCGAGTTTTTGCTTAAATCTTCAAAAAACCGCCTAAGTCAAAGCAAGCCAACAGCCAAAACGAGCCAAATAGTTGAACCATACCATTTTTTTCTCCAAGTAATGTTCGACCAATCGACCATTTGGGTCAGTCTGGGTTTTAAAATAGTGAAAATTACCTCTTATGTGAGTCTACATAAACCTGAATTTTCTTCTATGCTAAATGTAAAACATAAAATACAAAGCCCACCTTTTTTTGGAAGAAAAACAAAGTTTATATTAACTAAAAATGTTAAAAATACAATATTGCATTAGCTATCAAAGAGAAAAACTAAAAAGGAAGTGCATAGAGTCATCCTCGTTAAGAATACATCAAATTGAGTAAACCAGCGAAACATTGATGAAATATCCACAATGAGAAGTGATTCAACCCTATCTACTTAAGACAAAATAAGCATGAAGGCTTGAAGGAAATGAAATTATTTTGACAGTTAAGTATCCATCAGAGTAGCTCTGAAACATGCAAGATGGAACTTGAGTATCGTTTTGTTTAAATTCTTCCTCCATTTGATGATGGTATGTGTTTGTTGTGTTTGTGGTGCGCAGGCGTGTCAAGAGAGCTTGTCCTCAAACAATGTCATGCACCTAACTTCTAAATCAAAAGGTGAGTTCTCAGGATACTTTGTTACAATTTTCCTGAATATAAGTGTTTAAAAATACAGGGGAAAAAAAGATGAAGCAAAATGAAAGAAATGCATAACAGGAGCAGACATAATACTATTACTATTCTACGGTAAATTACAGAAATTGTAATTGTAATAAAAAAGAAGAAGAAAAAGCGGGAGTAGTAGTGCTGCGTTAGTGGTGTTGCTGTTCTACCGGTGTTGCTGCAAGGGACTTGTTGCTCTTCTCATGATCGCGTGATGCGTGCTGATACAAAGGAACTACATAGAATTTACAAAAGGAAGTGTCTGTACTTTTTCTGATAATGTGCTGCAAGGGATTTGATATGTTGTGCCTTGCTTTTATTTCATAGGCAACGTAGATAGTTTTTTCCGTGACTCTATATTCCACTTTTCCAAGACTATTTGCTGCAGTTTTTCCTGAACTTTTCTACTTGCCCCCCATTTTCGAAGTGGCGCATTGCTTAATCTTTTTTGCAAGTAACTTCCCCCATTCTAGAAGCTTTTTTCGACCTCTTTGGGCTTGGGCCGAAAAAGACAAAATATGGGATAAACAGTATGTATGATATTAGAGTTTTCTTGAATAACGAACCACGATGCAAAGTCTTACGTATTTTAGTTTCTTCATCTAAACTATCCAACGTCCATCCAAAGCAATGCGAGGTTTTGTGTGTTGAAAGTGAAGTAGGACCGGACCTGAAACAGTTGAAGGAATGGAAAATTTCCATTGACAGACAGAATCCAAAAGGTAAGAATGCCCTGGAATTCATTGATGAATTTGAGAGGGTGTTTGAAGATCATCTTGACAAACAACCAGATATCTTTTCTGCTAAACCATGTTCAGCAAAGTGAAAAGCCTTTTTTATCTGATCTAAGCCACCAATCTCATACATAACCCATTCAAGGTGGTTAAGATCCAACTGATGAGCCAGACTGTCTAAAAGCTATAGGGACATATTGAGAAGACAGAAGAAAATCATAATGCTTAGAAAAATTGCACTGAGTGAAAATATGATCAATGGTCTCTCCATCAGACAAGACAAGCCAAAAGGATAGCTACTTGAGACATTCTGATGATGTTTCTGAAGTAGTATATCTTCTAGTGGCAAAGCTTGATGAATAGGTTTCTAGATAAAAAGTAGATATTTCATTGCTGACTTGAGCTTCCACAACAAACTCGAAATGGGTTGATTAAAAAAGGGTTAACAAAGCTTTCTAAGCTTTTTGGTTGAGTAAGATCTAGAAACCATCTTTGACCTTATATTCACCACTGTGTGCGACATTCCAGATGAGTCTGTCCTCTTAAGGAGTTAAAGGTAGGGGAGTGCTGAAAATGAGTTTAGCATCAACTCTTCTGTAAAGTTGGTTAAACAAAGGTGCATTTCAAGCATTGGCCATCCAACATGAAGGTTGAAGAAGGATCAAATCAAGCAACAGAATGAGTTGGAACCATTTAGGATGGCTTAGAGAAATGTAAATCAAGTTCAAGTCACCCTAAACCCTAAACAAATCAGCAACAGAATGATTATGTGTAGATTGATTAGGGAACTGAATGAGTTGGAACCATTCAGGATGGTTTAGAGAAATGTTTTCCCCATTACCAGTCCAGTTCTCCATTTGAGCTAGGACATGATCAAGTCAGCACAAAAATAAATACCTTTCTAGAACGAAGAAGAATTGTAAGGCTTTTTAATGATAGATGAAGAATTCAGATCCATGTATTTGACATTTATGCTATGCTTAGATATACATGGATTTGGATATAGATTTAAATCAAATCTATTGTTCGAGTAATTAAAAACGTATGAATTTGGATTTGACCCAAACCCAAACCCAAATTCAAGTTCTTCCTTAATCTCTTTGTAATTTAAAATCCTTTTTAGACCCCAATTATTTCAAATCTTAACTCAATCTCTTTTATAATTTGACCCAAATCCATGATGGCTTGATCGACATGCCAAGGGTAATTGGACCAAACCGCCAAAGTTGACAAAAACAAGCTACCATTGTTCACCAGGACCGAACCGATGGTAACGACAAGGACCGAAGGACGACTTTCTCCGAGATCAACTTCCACTGGGACAGGACATATGATGGCAGCAGCGATGACCGAACGGCTAACTTCCATCGAGACCAAACTGACGATGATGACGGGGACCAAACAGCCTACTTCCATCAGGACCAAACCTATGGCAACAACAGGGACCAAATGACCGACTTCCATTGAGACCGGACCGACGATGATGACAAGGACCGGAGGACCGATTTTCACCAAGATTGGACCGATGGCAACCATCGAAAGATTGACTTCCACCGGAACCAGACTAATAGTGATGACGAGGACCCCACAGTCGACTTCCATCGAGTCTTGTCTCTATGAAAGTCAGCTGTTCTATCCTGGTGGACGTTGGCTGTCCTATCCTAATCGTCGCCGTGGGTCTGGTCCCTGTCATCACTATCAGTTCGGTCCCAGTAAAAGTCAGCCGTCCAATTCCCATCGTCACCGTTGGTTCGGTCCTTGTGGAAGGCGGCTTTCTAATCCCCATTGGTTGAGTCTTGGTGGAAGTTAGCCGTTCGATCCTTGTCATCGCGATAATCCAGTCCCAGTGGAAGTTCGGCATCCCATCCCGATTATCCTGGTTGTCACTAGTGCCATAGTCCTAGTTGGCTTTGGCTGTTTGATCCTGTTGAAAGTTGGCCATTAGGATTGTCGGGTTTGACCAATCTTTCAAGTTGTTTTTAAATTCAAATATAGAATTTAAAATTTAAAATTTTACTTTAGATCCAAACAAAAGATTTTAATATTGTAATTTAAAATTTTTTATATCATCCAAACAAAGAATTAGAATCTTTGGATTTCAATTGTGAGATTTCAAATGAGATTTTAAATTCAAATTCCTAACTTAAATCCACCCATTCAAATAAAACCTTAAGATCTTAGAAAGGAAGGATTGAGGATCAGCATTTAGAATTCTCCGTACTTGTTTTGTTTGTACAGACTTATTGACAAATGGTTCTTGGTCTAACACCCAATTCACCTTTATCAATGAGAGTGAGGACATTTTTTTTTTTTAAGATGGATTTTCTTTTTATCCTTTACTCTTCCCTAGAAAAAATCAGTGCAAGCTGAGTCAATAGCCTTACATATTGAATTTGGTAACTTGGCACATGAAAGAACATATATGTTGGAGGCAGAAAGCACATGATGATCCTTGTTTTTTAACAAAAAGGCCAAAATAGTTGTTGAGGACCATGAGTTATGTTGTTTTTTGTTTTATAATTTTTACATTGCACATATTCCAAGCCTAACGGGATATGCTTTAATGTAACACTTTATTCTTGAAACGTCTCACCCCTTCACTCAGAAAGCCTCCCTTTCAAACAAGAAAAAACACTTCACTAATACTCCCTCTGATGTAGAAAAGAGTTGAGTGTCCCTATTCATGAGACAATTTACAAAATCTAAGCAGTAATTAATATGTTTTTTTTTCCAACAATGGCCTTTGAAAAATGATGCTTTTAATTAATTAAGAGAGAATAATATTTAATTAAGAGCATTTGCATAAAGATGAATAATTTCAAAGACATGAATTAGTTTTCTTAGTTTGCGTAAAATAGGTAAAATTAACTTAGAAGTAGGAATGAAGGGAGTAATTCATAAATATGATAAAATTTAGTTAAATAACTTATTTATAAATATATATATATAGTACTCCCTCCGTCCCAAATTATAAAACATTTCGGGAGAAGATTCAGTCCCAAATATAAAACATTTTGATAAAAATAAGATTTTATCAATGATTCTTTTCTAATATTACCCTTCCCATTATATTTTCTCTGTTTAATATTCTTCTATAAATGGAGTAATAAATGAAGGGTATTTTTGAAAGTTTTTTTTTAAATATGAAATTGTAAAGTGTATTTAATGAGATTTATTGACATATGTAATTTTGTTTAAAAGTGTCTTATAATTTGAGATGAAGGGAGTATTAGTTTTCCTAAAACAACCCTTCTTTTAATCATTTACAACGAAAATTATCCCTATTGATTATTACACACGTTAATGAGTGAATAGTTTGAAAATAACTAGCAAATATAAAAAACAAGGAACTGAGATCTTATATTTAAGATCAAAACATTTATTAACTAGTACTTATATTTAGTATCAGAAAGTGTATTATGCTAGGTGCCTACTAATTTTCACGGCCAAAAACAGAATGAGGATCCTAGAAATGTATAATCATAAAAGTTAGAAGTAATATGAATAAACATGTAGGCTAGACCCCACACCTATAAAACTCACACATGGTGAACCAGCTCTTCTCTTCCTATTTCTCTATAACTTAATTCTTTAGAAGACATCATCAGCTTGCGCCAAAAATAAATTCTTACTCAACGCTAACTTGGCGTGCCATTTCGTTGCAACTTACTAAAACATGCAAACACACAAGATCTAAAGAATTGACACGCCACAAGGCAGAGCCTGAGGTGTGCGCCTACAACCTTTACTTGCATTAAATTAGTACTGAGAGTATTTATATTCAATTCAAGTCTCCGGCAGTGAATTTGGCACATACAACTAGGCACCCTCCTTCCACTTCCTCTGTGTGTGCGTGAAACCCACTGTTCCCTTTCTCTAGATTTGGATACAGTGAGTCAATGAATATATCAATTATAATTATTTAAGGTATTAAAAACCAGACTAATCATTAAACCAATCAAGAGATTGGTTCAAGAGTTAATGATAAAAATCATGATCAAACCGTTCATAAACAAAAAAATTTATTAAATCAGTTAATATACTGATCTAACGATTCAACCAAGAACACTTACACGTGCTGTAAAACTATTAGATTTCGTTAACACTTGAAATTTATCACTTTTTTCAAAAATTCAAAACACTCTCGACAATCAAGAACACTCACATATGCTGTACCATCCAAAACTAATTTGAGATTTGACACTCATTGATGAGCTGATTTGTGCCAATCACTAGATCCAAATCCCCTTTCTCATGTTCTCATTTCTCTCTCACTATTTACTGCTTCTCTTGTGTACTCGCCACATTAATCTCTTATGCACAGATTCATACACATCGTAAACAACATTTGTGTGTGTGTGTATAACCAGAGCGATGGGCAGGACGTGATGAACATGCAGTAGCGAAATGAAAGCAAACAGTGTTGTGATTGTAACACTAGTGTTACTCTTTTTGCTTACCCAGTCTCTGGCAGAAAGTAGAGAAAAAGGCAAAGAAGATGAAGAATTGAGAGTGCTTAGAAGAAAGATCGAGCATGGCAGAAACAGCAAAACAAGAAGTAGAGGAGGTAAAAGAACAAGAGGGAACAAGTGTGACTCCTTTTACCTGTTTCTGTTCTCCAAATGTGGTCAATGGCCCTTTCCTACATATCCTTCAGCAGACAATCCATTTGATCAGACTCCGATATATCATTCCCCTCCGCCACTGGCTTCTCCGCCGCCGGTAACTCCTTCTTACTCGCCAAGAATCTCAACTCCTCCTCCACCACCACCACCGGTGCTTCAATATTCTCCGCCACCATTGGTAATTCCTCCACCAACTTCATTGCCGCCACCGTCGTCGTTGTCTCCACCACCACGATGTGCACCTCCACCTCAACCCTGTCCTTCACCCCCACCGACTTGTCCCTGTCCACCTCCGTCACCACCACCGCCTCCGCCGTGTCCGTCTCCATCACCACCACCTCCTTCATGTCTGCCACCGTGTCTTCCATCTGGTTCTGCCCCACCGGCGAGCCCACTGCCGCCATTGCCCCCACTTCCGCCGTTAGTTCCATCACCACCACCACCGTCCCTGGCCCCTCCACCGGCCGTTCTGCCACCGTTGATAATTCCACCTCCGCTTGTCCTTAGTCCTCCGACGACAGATATGCCACAAACACCAACTTTGCCATGGATAGCACCTCCTGATGCGGGCACTTATACTCCACCACCTGCATTAAATTTTCCCCCAGATGGATCTACACCAGCACCGCCACTTGTCCCGATGTTCTCGACGCCGCCGGGAACTCCACAGCTACCGCAACAACCACCGGATGATCCTCTCTTATTTCCACCCCCTCTCACACCAAACCCAACTCCGCCGGACACCGGCGTGATCCCGACTCCGGAGTTTTCTAACCCGCAAACACCGCCGTACTGCCTGATAATCCGGTTACTTCCACACCGCCGGTGTTTCCCTTCCCGCAGACGCCGGATATTTTCTTGCCGGCCCCAGCCAGTCCAAAACTCCCAGATAATCCCCAGGAACCACCGTCATTTACGTTCACCCCACCAGCCTTTCCTATCCCAGAGACGCCAGAAATCATCTTGCCACCTCCGATGGTTCCGCAGCTTCCAGAGGAACCACCGACTTTTCCGTTCACGCCGCCGGATTTAACTACGCCCCAGACACCAGATGTTTTCCTTCCGTCACCGGTAAATCCAGTGCTTCCCGGAGAGCCGCAAGATCCATTTCCATTTCCATTCTCTCCACCCTCGCCGGAGATTATCCTTTAAGAACCATCCCAAGAAGCACCCTCAACACCACTAGTATTCTTTCCCCCGCCATCTGATGCTCCTCCTTTCAAAAACTGATTCTGCGTTTTAATTTTTTTTTTTTCTTTTTCCAATTCTGTTTTTTTCCCCAAATAATATCTATGTTTTTGTTTAAAATTTAAATAACTAAAAAACTTTGCGGAGTGCCTAAAATCATTTAATGAGCGTTGGTTATTAAAGATTGTTGCATGATGATTAAAAAAAATTAAATCTTTACCGAAGTCTCTTGCTCATTTCTCTTATTCGATAATGTCTATCTACTTATCTAGCATGCCTCCTTGCTAACTCAAGTAAGCATTTAAATATTTGTAATGGATTGAAGAATATATAAACGACTCTTCCATCTTATTAATAAGGCATATCTTATTTAGATAAAATTTTAAAAACAATACTTTTATTTTCATGGCTTACAATAACGTTATTACTTACTTTAATTTTATGTTTTTGTAAATATATATACGAATCGTTTGAATAACACAACATACATAAAAATATTCTAACTTTTCATGATAAAAATTGTTTTGAATTTTGAAAAAAAATGTATGTTGAAATTTTTAAGTGTTGATAAAATTATATGAAAGGAATTGAAATGTTTTATGAATTAATTTTACCTTAATATTTTAATTAAAGTTTACTTTATCAGTTGATTAAAAGTTGAGCAGTAACACAAGTTCAATTGATATATTAATATATCAATATTTTTTGGACGAAATTTATCAATATTTAATCAATTAATAATATATAATACAAAATCTATTGTAGTTTGAATTTTTGAATTCCATTTTACTTGATAATGTTTGGTGTCATAAAAAGGAATTGGAGATGCAATAAAATAAAAAGACGCAAACGACCCTTCAAATGAAAACTTGAAAACCATATTAAAGCCCAAAAAAAAAAAAAGTTCAACCAATAATGTCACCCCCAACTTTTAAAGCATAATTACAATTTACATCACAAAAGAGCACATGGCAAGTACAATTGTTTGCATAACAAGAAAATTATCATTAACATTATATAGATCAATCAATCAACAAAACGCAATCAATTTGAGAGAGAATTCAGTTTTCATGCAAGAAGAAAGCAGATGCAGCATGAGAAATTAAGGTGAGAAGCTCTAAAAATTTCAAAAGTTCTTGGACATTATCTCCAAAAACAAAAATAAAGAAATAAAGTGAAAGAAGAATATTAGTGATAATGAGAAATGTGTTATAAAGGAAAACACGTAGGTGAGCAAGTAAAGTAATTCTCTCTCCAAGTTCAAGTAATTTGTAAGAAAGCCAATTTTTTTCCTTCAAGAACCTCCTCCTCCCAATTAATACGCCATGTTTTTGCTCATTTAGATCATCAAGTGATGCCTGAAGCAAGAGTGAAAAGTGCAGTGAATTGAGAGAGATTTTTTAGATGTAAATCAAATATATATTAATAAAACTAAATAATATAAAAGAGAGAGAGAGAGTTTAATATCATTCAAGAAAAAGAATTCCGTTGGGAAAAGAAAAGAAAATTAGCACTATTACAAGACTAAAAGAAAAAGATAGAAGGCAATTCATTGAGATTTCATTGACAACATTTTGAAACTTGAAATGTTTATTTTGATTACATATCATTTCAAGCAAATATCGAGAAAAAGCATTGTTGGAGTAGCATTGTTTTATTCATAAAACCAATGGCAATAGAGATGAATAGAAATGAGGTCGTAAAAATATCTTTTCCTTCTTGCGTGTGTTAACATTTGCAAAATTTCAAAATGATACTTTAACTCTACAACTCCAAATTGACCATCTTGCGAAGGAGAAATTGCAAAGCATACCTTAAACGAAGAAGACAAAGAGCCAACAGTCAAAGTAGAAGTCTCGAGATGATGTTGACTTCTCGATAGAGCGGACGAAGAACAAAAAGTTTCAACAGAGGCTATTCATTTTGTGCTCAGAGAACTTATACTTAAGTATATTATGATAGATATTTTCTTAAAACATTTAAAATGTTCACATTCTTATATTTTTATTATTTAATTTGTAAAATATCTCAAAATAATATTTAAAAAGTATTTTAATCTTCTTTTGTAAACTTTAAGTCTCACAAATTTTTTACATTTTTAAAATATCTCAAAAATATGTTTTGTATTTTTTTTATACAATAAAATTTTAAAATAAAAATTGAAATTTGTTTGAAACTAAAAATTAAAAAAAATTGACAAATCAAGTATTTGAACCAATCCTGAATAGAGACCCAAAGGTTTAAAACTAGCTTGATTGTTTTGGTTTTTTTTTTAAATGCTCAAACCTTTTTGAGTTGACCTAAATAAGATTGACCTACTGAATAAAGCCGATAATTCGAACAAGGCTAAGTTTATTCTAATCAAGCTTTAAAGTATCTTACCTTTTTAAAAAAGCCTATACAATTAAGTTCAACCCTAAATTTTTTCGGTAGGGTTCAATCTAACCCGTTAAGTTTGGCCAAAATTACCTACTCTACAAACACATAGAGATGAAAAATTTCAAGAGTTGGGTTTATTCAGGTCAGGTTTATTTGGATCGGATTTAAAGTATACTATCCCCTTAAAAAAATTCATATAGTCAAACTAAATCTTAATCTTTTTAGAGCGAGTTTGGACTGAACTGTTAAGCTTAGTTTAAATTATCAGCTTTATCTTTGGACCCACTCTAATGATCCTTATTGGTTTGGATCTGGGTCCGAGTGTCACAATGGTGGGGTAATATGGCTTTCAGACCCAAATCATTTTTTTTTTCCCTTTTTTGGGGCCTAAAGCCATAAACAATGTCATCAAGTTTTCTCTTTCATTGTAGGGGGCCAAAAAAAAAAAAAATCTCTTTCATTCAAAATTCACAAATCCTCTCCTCATTATTCGGGCGTCTCTGGCCTTACAAATCCAACAGAGAACACACCTCTACCTGCGTTCAATTTCCCTCCTTCCTTGCTCTTCAATTTTCAGAATTGAACTTCTCCACTGAGATTGATTCTCTTGCTTCTCGAAGATGTCATTTGAATGGGCAGATTTACCTCGTGAATGCTGGGAATTGATCCTCCGATCACTCAAGCACCGCCGTGACTACGACTCTGTATCTTTGGTCTGCAAAGAATTCTACTCTATCACTCAGCGTCTTCACTCCTCTCTCACAATCTACGACTCAACGATTCCGTTCCTTCCCCGTTTTTTTGTCCGATTTCCCGCTCTCAAATTCATCGATCTCAGTAACTTCACTGGCGACCTCAATCCCGTGCTTGCTCAGATTTCAAAATCTCGATTGGCCCTCGATTCCCTCAATATCTCGAATCAGAATTCTCTTCCCATCGATGGACTGCAAAAATTGGGTTCGAAGATGAGAAATTATCTGAGGGTTTTGATCTGTTCCGGTATTTGCGACCTTCAGGACAGCGATCTAGTCCTCATAGCTGATTCATTCCCGCTTCTAGAAGAGCTCCACATTGGCTTCCCTGAATTCGATCCCAAATTTACCGTGTCTGATTCTGGATTCACGGCGTTGACTATGAGGCTGAAAAGCCTACGCACGGTCAAAATTGGTAATTGCTTCATCACAGATGTCTCTCTTCATTCTCTGTTCGCGAATTGTGAGTTTTTGAGAGAAGTGGCGCTTGAAGATTGCAGTTTCGTGTCTCAAGTGGGCATTGCGGAAGCAATCCTGAAGAGACCGTATCTGATTTCCATCTCTCTCAGTAATGTCAAGGATCTACAACTACCTATTATTTCAAATTTTATTGATTCACTGACGAGTTTGAAAAGTTTAACCGTTTTCGAATTTTTATATGTCTCTATATCGAATGAATTGCTCTGTTCAATGGCAGATGCGGGTCTTCCATTGAGTAAGCTTATCCTCAGGAAATGTTCCGACTATACATATAGTGGAATATCTTGCTTGTTGGCAAAATGTCAATCTGTTCAATACTTGGACCTTCAGAATGCTAATCTCATAGATCAAGATATGAGGGAGTTATCTTTGTTTCTCCGTAATGTAACCTTCATAAACCTAAGTTTTTGTTCGAAACTGACCAATTCAACATTTCTAACTCTCACAAGAAACTGTCCTGTGGTTAGTGAGATCAGAATGGAGAGGACAGATCTTGGGACAGAGGGCTTAAAAGAAGATTACTTGAATGATTTTGTTGTCCACTCTCAAGTGAAGAGACTCTATTTGGGTAGTAACTTCAAATTGAAGGACGAAGATGTCAAAAGATTTGTTTCCATGTGTCCCAATTTAGAGCTTCTTGACATAAACACTTGTTGGAATATTACAAAAGGGGTATTTGAAGCTTTAAGGGACTGCCGTAAGATTACACACCTAAGCTTAGCTGACTGTGCAGCAGTGAGCGGATTTGAGATAGGGTTTGAATTACCCAAACTGCAGGTGATGAACTTATCGCAATCAAGGATTGATGATGAAGCCCTTTCAACAGTTTCAAAGACTTGCTGTGGGCTAACACATTTGGAGTTGCAGAATTGCTTTAATGTGACATCAAACGGAGTGAGGAACGTGGTAGAAAAATCAAGCAGACTGAGAGAGATAAATTTGAAGCACTGTAATAAAGTATGTGCTGATATTATTCCATGGATGGTATCTTCAAGCTCTTCTTTGAGAAAAATAATGGCTCCCCCCAGTTTTTGTGCTAGTGAGAGCCTGACGAAACTCTTGTTGCGTCATGGATGCCGTGTTTGTTAGAGCTAGACTGCTGTAGAGTCTCCGGAGGGCTTCTCTGATATGTAAAATAAGTTTTCTTCATTTCTCTATAACAATTTGCTCAGAAAATTAATAATTTGCATTTAGCATGTTTATGCTTTTGGAAGACCACTCTATATTTTCAATCGTAATGAAGTTGTGATTACCAGTGGAAAACATTGTTTTTCTGTTTCTTGTGTTAATTAAGTTGGAAAAGAACAAACAAAGGAATGGTCATGCATCACTCTAATGACAAACCAGGACACATGGCACCTCAAGGTTTCTTCACGATTGTTATAAATATAGAATGTCTCCCTCAAGCGCTGCATCCCAAAGAAATCTTGTTCCTTCTCTAATTTTGAAACTCACTTTTTTTTTTGTTTGATACTGATATGCTTCTCTAATTGCCTCCTTATCTCTGCCTAGATAGTCATCATCGCCCCTTATCTTCTCACAATTGTGACTGATAGATTTGCCTTGTTAATCCATTCTTCTTCTTTTTTTTAATTTCTATTGAAACTAGAATTGGAAGGAATGCCTAAACTAATTTCTAAAAAAATTAAAATAAAATAAAATTTTGCAGTATGGTGATTAGCAGAGGTCAGAGGGAATGAATATACTCATCCCCAAATGTTTTTACTGCGAATGAGCCGCGTAAATGATTTTGTGAGTAAATTATAACCAATCAATCTGTGTTTTTAATTTTGTGAGAATGTTCAATGAATTTATGGAGAGATGCTAATTCTAAATGGAGCTTTAGAGGCAAAGAAGGTCCAAGGAAAATACGGATATCATGTGGAGAAACTGATAATTTACCAAAATATCAAACTAAACAGTATTTCTCAATTTCTGCAACTTGTTCTCCAGCTTCACTGGATATATTGACAAGATATAATTCTTTCTTTTGGGCCAATAATAAAACATCATTTTCAAGAGTTCTTCACCAAATGTTCTAATAAAAATGAATTAAAAGAATCACAATGTGAGAGCTTTTAACCTTCCAAAAAATAAGCTTTCATTGGCATCATGTTCATGTCTTGAGACCCAGATAGCTTGTTTTCTTGTATTGGATTTCTCTAGTATTGCACTGAGAAACCAATATTTCTCTGGCCACTTGTTACAAAGACAGTTCCACATTCTGAGTCACCAGCTCTTTGTGAAACAAATTTTTTTACCAGTCTGTGGACAGCAAACTGTCCTGTTTGACACCTTCTAATGGCAGTATTGAAGACTTTTCAGTTCAGTCGTAATCAATGAAAGTTCAAAATATTCTAACATGCATTTCCTCCCCAACAACAGCAAATATCTCGTCCACCCTACGAAAAGAAGGAAAGAGGAAGATAGCGATGCATTTAGTGTTCAAACGCATGTTGATGAACAAATTTATATACACTCATGCTATGCCTACCTGTTAGTGTCTATGTTCACTTCTGCAAGCCACGCTGTTAAATAAACCTGCAATGTAGAATTCAAATGATCTCATGACAGAAATATAATTATGTACTCGTTTTAAATCTTGCAACGCCTCATGTTTTCATTATTTTTTTCATTGAAAAATGTAATAAAAATGAAAAGTGAAAGGGTTGTCTTATTCAAAACTCAAATTATGAAACCCCTTCTCTCCCACTTCGCACTTCAGAACATGTGGTTCTTAGAGAGACTAGTGAGAGAAAGGTGCTTTTATGTTCTCTTGAGCCGATATAGCTGAGGAGAGGAAAGGTTCCTATTTTTAGGGTCCTCCAAAGAACAGATCCAGTGGAGATAAAGTGGGACTTCAAGCTCAGAGGATTTAAAGCACAAGGCTACAAACAAGCAACCGAAACCATGAGCTTGTCTAATTGATTCAAACTAGATTGGGGCCGTGTATTGAATGAACGGGGCCTCATGACAGAAATAAGACTATATATTAGTTTTAAACTTCAATGTAGATGCTTGCAACACCTCTCATTTTTATTACTTTTTCATATTGACAGATAATAAGGATGAATAATACAAAGTCTGTTTTGTTCAAAACACAACATGAAAATCCCCTCCCACTTCACACTTCAGAACACACACTTCCTAGAGAGAAAGGCGCTTTCACATTTTCTTGAGCCAATATAGCTGGGGAGAGGAAGGGCTCCTTTTTTTAGAGTCGTCCAGGGAATAAATCCAACGGCAACATGGTGGGACTTGAAGCTCGGAGGATTCAAGCACATGGCTACAGAATCAGCATATGAATCCCTGAACTTGTCTAATTGATTCAAACTTGATCGGAGCCAATTTATTGCAAGAAGCCTAATGTAGCAAACCACACTATTCAAGATTCAAGTCTTACGAATAGTATTACTTGTCATAGATTTATATAATATATAACAGTACCTGTAAAACCTCAGGCATAGGCTGGTTGTCAAATTTGAGAGCTTCCATATCAGATTTCCCATCCCTCAGTCTTGGAGGAACCGGTCTGCAGGTTTCCTCACAGTAAAGATTGCAGTTCTGCAAGTGATCGAATTCACCAACATAAAGCTCATTTGACCAAACTAGCTGGTTGCCTTGTGAGATGTCATAACCAAGGGACAAGAACTCAAGAACAAGCAATCGCTGCCCATTTAAAATAGGTTCCACAGCAGCATCAAAGCAAAGGGATAATCAGAATTCATACATGAAGTTTAAAAATAAAAAAAAATCACAAGACAAGTGGCTGTAGTTCACCTTCAAACACAGCTCCCATTTAAACATTTGAACCAGCTCCTCAGCCAATTTTTCTGAGAGATTTCAAGAGTTGTAACTTTTATCATTAGTAAATCCCATAAATGAGATGTGTTAGAAAATACATTGAACTATTTTTAACTCCACATCTTGTTAGATGGAAATAAGGACACCATGATATTGATTTATAAGCCCATCAAACTTATTTTAACAATTAAACTCTTATTTTCTCATATTTACCATGCATCTTTTATGGGCACCAGAGCTTATAATCACAATGTCAACAGTTTTCATGCAGTCATTTATGAATTCTATGTATTTCCTTTTGTCATTCACGAAAGTCTCAAGATTCTATAACTCTGGGTTGGCCAAAACTTGACCTCAGAATTGATAGCCTAACTATGCATAATTGCATAGAACATGAAGAATTCGTAAGTTGATTAAAACAAGCATATAATTTAAGAAACTCTCTCTCCCTCTCTTTAAGGGGGGTGATGCAGAATAAGGGGGTCAAAAAGTCATACCATGAGAAGCAATCGATAAAAATGAGAATACAGGGATGCCACCACCATCTCCAGACTCACTCTTATCTTCAGAAAAACTAGAAAACTGTAGTAGTGGACTATTATTTGATCCTTTAAAGAAACATCTCATTGATCTGGTAGTATTGAAAATGTCACTAACTACACCCACCTGAAATTAGATGAAAAATAAAACATGCACAATAAATCAATTCAGTAACATCTAGCGCATTGTTGCCATAACCATGTCAATATCATACAAACTGTACCATGTCCTTATACGTAGACAATAGTTGGCTCCTTAAAAGTTCCTGAAACAGACACAAATAGTGAAGCAGTAAATAATAAGAATATGACAAAATTTATAATTTATAAATCACATTAGTAATATATGATGCTGGAAGAATTCACCAAAAACAAAATAATGATAAATTCTTGAAAGATGTAGACATTAATTTTGACATTATATGTTAAAAAACATATCCCAAAACTCAGACAATTTTGAATGGTGTTGGTGCCCTAGTTACAATTACCTCCAATATAAGTTAATATAAGTTCAAATTGCTGCAGCGAGATTTATCAAAGTAGAAATACAAATTCCAGTAACATGAATAAGAACTACCTGCTGCTTTGATAGTTTGAAACAAGCTCTGTTTCTTATATCAGGCATATCGCTCAAAACACCTAAGTCCATGTTAGGCATGTACCTGCATAAACAAGAGCATAACTACAAGCACCTTATAAGAATCATATATTAAAACAACCAGTGAAAAATGTATTAAAAAAAACGTTATTTGTAAATGCCAATAAAAAGTTGGACACACATGGGAGCAAAAACCTATTATCAGCTCACTCTAACAAGATAAAAATTAGCAGGATCGAGGAATTTGATTGTGATCACGGCAGGAGCACTTTTTCTCCTTTCTAAAGGATAAAACTAGTGAAAAACTTGCAGTGAACAAAGGAATTGGCTTCTCTCCTCTTCCCATCTCGACCCTTGGATCAATTTTTGAATAGTTAGAATTTAATATTTCATAAAATGAATAAAACCCTGGATTTGGGAGAGAATTTGAATTTTTCCTAGTTTCTAATGTGAAATTGAGTTGCCAAAAAAAGAAAAAATGAACTTGCATATTGATTACCTTTGGGAGAGATGAGAGTTGACAAGAGCAGTTGCGCGAGATCTTCCGATAGAAGAAACAGAGGACCATTGGTTCCTATAAGACGCTAACTTGGACCACTGGTTCCTGAGATTTCGCTGCGCAGCAGGCCTCCATAGTCTGGCCACCGTCGGTGGCAATGGAGATAAAGTCGAGTTCGAGCTCTGGGGTTTGGAATCGCTGGTTCGAGAAGAAGAGGATGTTGTTGAATCTAAGGTTTCCATCATTGAGAATTTCTCAGCTTTGCTCTATACCATTCATAAACGGCTAGTTTGGTTGACAGAAACTTCAGCGAGGAAGAGGGGAAAGGGAGGTGGGCTTTTCCGGCGGCCAGGCTTCTGGGTTGGCGAGGGAGGAATGAACTGTGGATTTCTTATTTCCGGCGAACGAAGGAGACGCGTTTCATGCCGTAGGTGAGGGTCGCGCTGAGCCGCCGAGAGAGGGAAGTGAGGGTCGAAGGGAGAGAGCTTATGCACATCAAACTGCCTCAACTATCGTCGATACTCGCTGATACTTTCATGATATGTCTTCGTAAAATATCATAATATTATTTTTTTAATTTAAAAAAATTTTAATTTTTAATATATATATATGTATATATATAATATTTTTAAATTATGAATCGATACTTAAAGCCAACACAAAATTTTTTTTAAAAAAATCAAATTTTATTAAAAATTATGATATTAAACTTTTTATTATTATTCTTTTACTTGCTTTTAAAGTAGGATATTAGATTTTATTTAAAAAATAAGTTTTAGATGTAATAAATGAAAAAAATTATATTTTTCTTAATTATAAAAGCATGAAAAAATGTCATCTTATAATATATAAAGTTGCAAGTTGCAAGTAAAACAAGATCTAGAAGCTATTTTTTTTTTCAAATAATAGTTGAGGAAGAGAAAATACTGATACTATACTTATTAATAGAAATTAGATGGTGGGTAATTAGATAAGGATGGAAGACTATATATGTATGTTAGTTGAATATTTTCTAAATTAAAATTATATTTTTAATGTCTTTTATGTTTTTATCTATATATATATATATATGCACGTATCAATAATATATCATATCTTATATTTTTAAAAATAAAATTATTTATGTATTCAATAAATATATATATATATATATATCAATATCTGTGTATTATAGCTTTAAAAGTATTTTTTGTTGATTTCTTTTTTAGTTAGGACAGCTAGAGAAAAATATATTATTTTTTTTCATTTAGCTCTGATTTTGTCAACCTTCTAAAACAAATCTTCTTTTTGTTTTTTTTTTTGGCCAATATAATGAATCTTCCATTGCAAAAGCTGAAATAGTACACGTGACTATTTTTATGATTGTTTATACCTAAAAAGCAATCTTATTGGAAGTATAATTAAACATTAAATGTGAACACATTTTCTAATAAAAATTTAAATATTAATTTATCATATTATAAAGGACTAGCTCATTTCAATAAATCAAACCCTGTTAGTTATTTTTTAAGAATTATAAAAATAAATATGTTAATATAGTTTATTATTTATAATTACTAACAACCAATTGTTTTATTATTCTTCACAATAGGGATGTTTAGTGATTTATTATTTTTTCCCTCCATCATTTTTATCTACCCAAACATAAATCAAGTATCAAACTATATTTCTTTCCTTTAGATACAAAATTCATCAATCGTTGTCGGCCTGATTTTTTTGTCTATCAAAACAGAGTTTTCTAAACAGTCTTTCGACCAAATGGACCCAAAGATTGCTACCTTGCTGGTTAAAAAAAAAAGAAAAAGACAGCATAATTGCAATACGATATCTTTGTTTTAATGTGATATCATCTGCCAAAGCATGAAAAAGACAACATCATCAAGAAGAACTAATTGCCTGAGAAGAAAACCATCTTTAATTGCTATATCTTCATTATGTAGGGTACTGTGGCCAGTGGTTTTAAAATACTTCTAAACCTCCTTTCATTCAAATTTTCAAAGAAATTGAAGGAGTTAAATCATATAGATTATTCCTGTAAGAATTGAAAAAACGTGGCTTTTGAAAAAGCAAAGACAACTCAAAGGCAACAGTTCCTTCTTGAACCCACCAACATGAACTCACTAACAAGAGGGGGGGGGGGGAAGGCAACACCGCATTGTAGGTCACTAAGTGGCTGCATGTACATTCAGAGACCCAAAGGTTTATATACAGATTTTTATAAAACAAAAAAAAAAAAACCAATCTAAAGATGTATTATTTCTAGATGTGCTGTCATCATATAAATTAAAATTTAAACATGATTTT
Source organism: Prosopis cineraria (assembly GCF_029017545.1). NCBI lineage: Eukaryota > Viridiplantae > Streptophyta > Magnoliopsida > Fabales > Fabaceae > Prosopis > Prosopis cineraria. The sequence continues at coordinate 35,001,385 of NW_026555343.1, forward strand.
ATTTTATAATTTGTTATTTTGAAATAAAATTATATTTTATAAATTAAAATTTCGACATTTTAGCTTAGAATTTGTTAGTTCCATACATATTAATAATATAAATAACAACTAGTTTCAAAGGATCCAAATTGGTTCCGAAGTCAAAGTGCGTCCGCTACAGAGAGAATCAAAGTTATTTTCATTCCAGAAGCCCTGCGGCCTTATAGCTCTCAACAGAATCAACTAGTGTTTCTTCCAGTGGCCTGTATCTCCAACCCAACCTCTGCAGTTTCTCTGAGCTTAACTTTATGCGATCATCTACTTCAATAAAGCTGCAAAAGTAATTACACTTGTTAAACAAGGTGAAATGAAGTGCACAAGAACAGAAGCCGAAACTGTGAAATACTAAATAAGAACTTTGAAGTTGTAAATATGGGAGTTTGGGTAGCAAATTCATAAACTTAACGAGTAAACGTTTCCTCATTTTCCATTAATGTCCTCACATGATCTTCAATTGTCATTCTCTCTAGATAAAAACTAGAGCATATATGGTTTGATTTTATTAACCACGGGAACTGAAGCTTACCTTTTAGGGTAGCTATAGTTTGGATATAAACGCCTTAATTTCTCCACCAAGTCGTCTGTGTTGATAGAATGTGCAGTGCATAAGTATCTCCCCTCTGCTTCAGGCTTTTCATAAGCCATTAATATTGCATCAGCTACATCCCGAACATCTACTATCCACCGTTGCTTATTCTCCAGCGACTCAGCATCTTAGGTTTTAGACAAATATTGCAAGAAAGAAACAGCTAAATAAATTGCCAGCCCTGAATTTATTCTATTGTACAGATAAAGCCTCACGGTTCTTAAGATGATAAGGCGTTAGAGCTGTGTCTGTGGTACAAAACAATGACGCTCCAATAGATAGCAAAACAAAGAATTTGATAAGGCGTTAGCAAGTACCTTTAAATAGTTTGAGGAGAATCAAGCTACTTGCATTGACAGTGGTTGACTGTAAAATAGGCCCCAACACTATGGTAGGACAAATACTAACCACTGCAAGCCCAGTATTCCTGGCAAAGTCCAGAGCCTGCAACTCTGCCTCTGCTTTGGCATAGCAATACCAGTTCTGAATCATGAGTGAAATGAGAGTAAGGGAATATTCTTGATAATCGAGGGACTGAAATGTAATGTATTATTACCAGATAAAAATTCAAGTAATATAGCATGCCGCATTAAAGACACTGTTACTTTCAAAATAAAGGACCAGCTTCAGGTCCAAAACCATAAGCTCGTAAGTGATAAAAGTTTACGGTTTCAGACCTTAGTTCTTCTGCAGTACTCTTTATCAGACCAACAGGACTCATCGATTACTTCATCCTTGGACAAGTTGGGGTTCACGGAAACAGCAACTTGAGAAGATACAAAGACAACCCGTTCCACTTTTGCTTCAAGACAAGCTTTGAGGACATTAGTAGTGCCTTTCACAGAAGGTTCAATCATTTCAACCTGTAGAAAATGTCAAGTGCCAATTATAAACCAATGCTTGATCTCAATGTTGCAACTCTCAAACAAAACCTAACATCTAAGACTTACGATGAAATAAAAATATTCATAGCCTAAATTTCATTGAGTTCACTCACGAGACAGCAGAAATGTCATCGATCACAAGAATATTGGTTGCTTGATTCACTCCACATACAAGTTCCATATTGAAGAAATGTTACAAATGATAGATAATGCTGCATTGGTTCAAAGAAGGAAACTCTAAATCCCATTGCTGCTAGCAAATATCAAGGGAGATAGTGACATAGTGTGCATGCGGGGAAATGACAAAATTTACAATATTTGAAGTTTTGAACTGAGTCGGAATTTCGAGTCAACATAATGAACTAATACAAGATAATTATGGCGTCAGTTGAATGAAATTTGGATGTTTTCACTTTTCAACTCTGAAGCAGTTTCCACAAAAAAGCAATGGAATCTCAAATACGTATGTTTTAAAACAACAGTTTCAACTTCCAGGCAATATTGATAAAGGCAAAATTTAAAACGCGCTTGCATGGCAAAAAGGGTAGCCTAAACATTCTATAAAAACAAAATAGTAAGAATTCAGCTAATTTTAAACCCATGGAGCAAAAACTTACCTCAGGATTGGCTACAGTTGTAGAGGGCACAGGACAAGCAACATGGAAAACTGCTCTACATCCAACAATTGCCGAAGAAAGAGACTCGTAATCTAAGAGTTCAGCCTTGAAGAGCTTTAGGTTCTCAGAAGCACCCTCGAATTTAAGTAAGTGATCGTACTTGTGATTACCTGATCAGACACAAAGGGTTAAAGAAATTGATGAACTGATCCGAGGGTAAGGGAAAGCAATTCTATTTTTCAAAAAAGAGGCAAAAACCTACGCGTCCCGATCAGACTTGCAAACAGATAACAATGCGATTCAATCACGCAAATGCAATAAATGAAATCGAACTAATCCAATTGAGTATAAACGCTTTCAAAATTAAGGGAGAAATGGAAGAAGAAAGTGAAAATAAAAGAGACCAGGTTCTCTAACGGTGCCATGAACAAAATAGCCCTTGGAAAGAAGAAGCTTAACGAGCCAAGACGCCACAAAGCCTCCAGCACCAGTTACGCAAACCTTCGTAGCTACACTTGCCATTTCCTTATCCTCGCAACTCAGACTTCAAGAACTATGAACTTTCTGGTAAACCCAATAACAAATCATTACAAAATTATATGGACAAATAATTCCCTGAATGCACCCATTATTACTTCTCCGTTTCAAATTAGTGAACCCTTTTTTTAGAGTATTTTTCTTGAGATACTTATTAAATAATGGTAAGCATAAAAAAAAAAAAGAATGTGTAATTTAAGACATTATCAACTAATTTTTAGATGTATATATTAATTAAAAGTATTTTATAATTTTGAATATACTTTTTAATAAAAAGTCAAATTTTTTTAATCAAGGAAATTGATGAGTATAATAAAAAGGCCCAGGCAAAATAGTTGAACTTACATTTTTAGGCCAAAGAGTAGAACTATACACTCAAACTCATTTAGATTGGGACAAAAACAAAGGCCCGGAGGATTAAAAAGAAAATCTGACCCAAACGAAGAGAACAAAAACCACGACAACAAAACAAAACCAAAAAGACGACGTCATCAAGAAGAACTAATTGCCTGAGAAGAAGACCATCATTAATTGATATATCTTCATTATGCAGGGTACTGTGGCCAGTGATTTTAAAATGCTTCTAAACCTCCTTTCATTCAAACTTTCAAAGAAATTGTAGGAGTTAAAACATATAGATTATTCCTGTAAGAATTGAAAAAACGTGGCTTTTGAAAAAGCTAAAGCAACTCAAAAGCAACAGTTCCTTCTTGAACCCACCAACATGAACTCACCCTCGGAACACTGAAACAAGAGGGGGAAAAAGGCAACAATACATTGTAGGCCTCTAAGTGGCTGCATGCACATTCAGAGACCCAAAGGTTTATATATAGATTTTTATCAAATAAAAAGAAAAAACAATCTAAAGATGTATTATTTCTAGACGTGCTGTCATCATATAAATTAAAATTTAAACATGATTTTATTTTATAATTTGTTATTTTGAAATAAAATTATATTTCATAAATTAAAATTTCGACATTTTAGTTTAGAATTTGTTAGTTCCATACATATTAATAATATAAATAACAACTAGTTTCAAAGGATCCAAATTGGTTCCGAAGTCAAAGTGCGTCCGCTACAGAGAGAATCAAAGTTATTTTGATTCCAGAAGCCCTGCGGCCTTATAGCTCTCAACAGAATCAACTAGTGTTTCTTCCAGTGGCCTGTATCTCCAACCCAACCTCTGCAGTTTCTCTGAGCTTAACCTTATGCGATCATCTACTTCAATAAAGCTGCAAAAGCACAAAACTAATTAAACAAGGTTACATAAAGTACACATGAGCGGCGACCATACCATATATTTCCTATGCTCTTAAAAACCACCTTTTAGGGTAGCTATAGTTAGGATATAATCGTCTTAATTTCTCCACCAATTCATCTGTGTTGATAGAATGTGCAGTGCATATGTATCTCCCTTCTGCTTCAGGCTTCTCATAAGCCATTAGTGTTGCATCGGCTACATCACGCACATCTACTATCCACCGATGTTTATTCTCCAGTGACTCAGGACCTTCAGTTCCAGACAAATATTGCAAGGAAGAAATGGTCAAATCAATTGCCGACCCAAAATTCATTCTATTTTATAGTAAAAAAAAAAAAAAAAAAGCTGTGTCTACGGTATAAAACAATGAGGCATCAACATCAGTATATTGCAAAACAGAATTTAATAAGGCAATAGCTAGCACCTTTACATAGTTTGAGGAGAACCAAACTACTTGCATTGACAGTGGTTGACTGTAAAATTGGCCCCAACACCAGGGTAGGACAAATAGTTACCACTGGAAGCCCTGTGTTTCTGGCAAATTCCAAGGCCTGCATCTCTGCCTCTGTCTTGGAATAACAATACCAGTTCTGGAACATGAGTGAAAAAAGAGTGAGCAAATATTCTTGATCATTGAGTGATTAACATGCAAAGTAACTTTACCAAATAAAACAATGACAAGTCTAACCTTACTAAATAGGGCCGGCTATATAGATATCAATTCAATCTATTTACCAAATAGAAATTCGAGTAAAATAGTATGCCAGATGAAAAACGATATTACTTTCAAAATAAAGGGCCAAATACAAAACCAAACCATAAGCTCATAAGTGACAACAGTTCAAAGCTTTAGACCTTAGTTCTTCTGCACCAATCTTTATCAGACCAACAGGACTCATCAATTACTCCATCCTTGGGCAAGTTGGGGTTCCTGGAAACAGCGCCTTGACTGGATACAAAGACAACCCGTTCCACTTTTGCTTCAAGACAAGCTTTGAGGACATTAGCAGTGCCCTTCACAGAAGGCTCAATAACTTCTACCTGTAGAAAACTTTTAGTAGAACATGCAAAACTCTTAGAAAATATCAAGTCCCAGTTATAATCAGAATCTTGCTCTCAATATTGCAATGCTCTCAAACGATACTAACATCTGAGACTTCAATTCCATTGATATACAAAAAAACATAGCATAAATTTCATTATAAGTTAACTAAGAGACAAGATAGAAATTACATCAATCAAATAAAATAAGTATTGCGTGCCTGATTCAATTCACATATTAGGTTCTATATCGAAGAAAACGATATAAACAAAGGCTCATTGTCCCATTGGTTGAAATTAAGAAACTCTAAAACCAATTGATACAAGAAAATATCAAGGAATAGTGGGTATACAGGAAATGGAAAAAAAACTTGTGATCTTTGAACCAAGTCAGAATTTCATGTCAATATGATGAACTAATAAAAGACAATGAAGGAGTCAATTGAAATTTGGAGGGTGTTTCCACTTCCGAAGCAATTTCCACCAATAAGCAATAAAATGTTAAACACACGTGTGCTTTTACTTAAACTAACAGTTCCAAACTAACAGTTTCAGCTTTGAAGTCGAAGCAATATTGATAAAGGCATAATTCCAAACCAGTTTGCCTATAAAAAATTTGCCTGAACAATCTAGAAGAACAAACAGTAAGATTCAGCTTATTTGAAACCCAGGAAGACCTTGCCTCAGGATTGGGTACAATTGTGGAGGGCACAGGACAAGCAACATGGAAAACTGCTCTGCATCCAGCAATCGCCGAAGAAAGAGACTCGTAATCTAAGAGGTCAGCCTTGAAGAACTTAAGGTTCCCAGAAGCTCCCTCGAATTTAAGCAAGTGATCGTACTTCTGATTACCTGATGAAAAATAGAGGGTTTAAGAAATTGTTTTGAACAACTGAACAAAAAAAAAACAATAAATACATGACTCTTGATAAGACTTGCAAAAAGAAAACAATGCGATTCAATAATGCAGTAAATGAAAATTTTCTAATCCAAAAGAGCATGATAGATTTCAGAAGCAGGGGGAAATGGGAAAAGACCAGGTTCTCTGACGGTGCCGTGAACAAAATAGCCCTTGGAAAGAAGAAGCTTAACGAGCCAAGACGCGATAAAGCCTCCAGCACCAGTCACGCAAACCTTCGTAGCTGCACCTGCCATTTCCAGGTCCTCGCAAGCAAGACTCAGACTCGAAGAAGCACCCAGGCTACACGAGCACACTCTACTTTCATTTGGATCCATGTTTTGAGTTCGGGCCACGCAAGCGGCCAATGGCCGATAGGGTCAACACTCAACCAGGGTGCAAGCTTAGCTGCTGCCCAACCCAACTTATTTGTTGAATAGGGAAAATTAATTTTTAATTTTTAATTTATTTATAATTCAATCCTTTAATTATAACTCATCATAATTCAGTTTTTCAACTGTAACTCATTACGATTCAATCTCTTAACTTTTGATTTGTTTTTAATTCAGTCTTTATTTTTTAATTTTTTTAAAAAAATTCCTTATCAAATAAGAGGGATAAAAGAAATGCTCATATATTATTCTAAAATACCCTCCTCTTATTCTTTGATGTGAAATCTAAACTAACATGAAAAAAAAAAGAATTAACAAAAATTAATGGACTGAATTATAAGTGATTTAAAAGTTGAAGGACTGAGTCACAGCGAGTCATAATTAAAGGATTGAATTTCAAGTAAATTAAAAGTTAAAAGAGTAAAAAATTAATTTTTTCTTTTAAATATATTCAACTGGAGAACATATATTTATCTTCCATCAGATTTTAGCATAAGCAAATTTTTTTGTTGCTTTTGCATTGAAAAAATCAGGTTCAAAGTGTTTAAGGATTCATTCAACGCACTGTTGTTTATTTTGCCTTTCTCTTCGATGTAGCAAATTGGTTTAAACCCAAACTAAAGTTTGGATTTGTGTTTTCAAAATTATATTGGATTCAAAAAATCTTGTTTGGGTAAAAATGGTAGGTAAATGACTTTTAGTTTAAACTTAAAATTGTCGAAACTGATTTTTTTTATTTTGCTTTTAACTTTTTATGCTCATTTATCAATTTATTTTAGCTTTTTAAAATTTACAAATAATGCTCCTTAATTATACATGCACTTTTTAAAAAAATTTAATTTAAAGTTTAATATTTTATTAAAGAGATCAAATTACACAAATAAATCTACATTACAAAATTTAAGCCCTTTTAAGTCATTATATTTCTAAATTCATTTTTAAATTATATAATTCAAACAAATTTTAATTTATTAAATTTTACCTTATCCTTCGTTTGCAAATTTTAATTTATAAAAACTTCAGTTTTATAAATTTTAATCCAAATATACACTGTGATAACCACATTGCTTCACACCTATTACAAGGTTAACATGGTTTCTTTATCAAAAACAAATTATCCTCAAAAGCCAAAATATATACTATGTATATATACTCCCTTCATTTAAAAATATAAGATATTTTTAATTAAATTTTACTTTTAATAAAATAGTTAATTACTTTTTAACTAACCTTATTTTTTCATATTTACCTCTATTAAATACCCTACAATAAATATAAAGTCATTATCAATAGGGACATTTTAAAAAAAGGCAATAATTACACCTCGAAAGATTAAAAATGCCTTACATTTTTAAACATCCAACTCCTTAAAAAATACTTACATTTTTGAACGAAGAAATTATATATATATATATATATATATATCCAAGGCTATATTCAAGATTAAATTGCAAATTGCATAAGTAATAGATTTTCTACCTCATGCACATTAAAAATTAAAAATTAAAAATATGAACAATAACTTGTTTCATTCCCACACAAATTATTTTATAATTTGTTACCTTATATGTGTAACAAATATAAAGAACAATTTAGTTTTCAAGAATGTATTATCCTCACATAAATTAAAATTAATGCTTGTTCATTTACCAAAAAACATTAATGCTTGTTCTATCTTATAATTAAAGCTAATGTATTATTACCCAAAAAAATAATAAAATTAAAGCTTGCTCTATCTTTTAATTTTTAATTTTAAAATTTAAAATTTATGTGTTATATATGCACAAATTAAAATTTTGAAAATAACATATCCTAGTTTAGAATTTAATAAGCCCTATACATATTAACAATATATACAACATATTATTCTATTTTTTAATTTTTTACCCCATGCACATTAACAACATAAATAATATACCATGTGCATATTGAAAAAAATAAATAAAAGGTTATTGAGTAATGTGGCATAATGGCCCTGAAAAATATATTAATTAAAAAATTTGAAAGAAGCTTTGAAAATTTTAGAATGTGGCTCGTTTATGATCAATTGGAGTGTGATTTTCCCATTTTATCCCAAAACAAATAAAAAAACTTGTGTAACAAATAGCAAAACTCCTGTAACTGAATGATTATAATCATAGCCATTTACGATCATGTATTACTTTAATACTTAAACACTTTTGAATGCTTCACCTTCAGCTTAGTGGGTATAATTTATTTCAAATTTAAGATTGGGAGTGAGATTTCAGATTTGAAGAGAAGGGCCATTCTTGTCATTTCAAGTTAAATTAAATATTAATCTAGCCATATTGCAAAATATTTAAAATGTCGGGTTGTTATTTTTATTTAATTTTATTAAATGGGTTTTATGTGCAAAAGTTTCAAAAGTTATTATCCCCCATGTATTAAAAATATAAAAACATTATGCCCCAACTCTAAATCAATATGTTATGACAATTAAGTAATAAACTAAATTATGAGGCATCGTGCTAATATTTCATAAATATTAAAATGACCATCAAATAGTAGTTAGGTTAAGTTTTGAACTATGCAATGGAGTTATGAAAACTTCAATTTCGTTCTTTATAGATGAAGTATTTTAATTTAATTTAGTTTGTAATAAAACATTCTCATATATAAGTTAAAGTATAAAATTAATAATGTGAGAAGGTGGAAATAACTTAGAAAGTGAAAAAATCATTAATACCAAATGAGTTTCATGAAGGCTAAACTTTTACATATAACCATACTTGAGGTCAACTCTATCAACAGTATTGCTCTGCTTCTTCTCACTCACTCACTCCATCTAAATTTATATCTTGAGTATTAAATAGATTATTAAATGATAACATGCTGCCAATATTATTGTCCTTTTTTTAGTAAACAAAGAGTAGTATCAATGCTATTTCTAACAATTTTTTATTTTTGTTTCCCTTCAAGTGGTATCAAAATATATTTTCATACAATTCAAAAAATATCAACATATTTTTAAATTTATGTATTTTAAAATAATTAATACTCTAAAATTTTTAGGGTTTTGCAATATACCCTCAATACACATATAAATATCAAAGTAGTCAATTAAAAAATATAAACTAAGTCTGAAAATATGGCTTACAAAAGTTAGGACTTACATATGAGAAAGAGAAATAGATATTAATACATAAGTAAATAGGAGTCAGACTTTTAAATTAAGTTCAAATGATTTAGGACAAGAAATTCAACATGCACTAGACTCTTTCATAATCAATGGTTAGAATGAGCAAAGAATGTGTCTTTAATGATGTCATAATAAAACTTAACAAAAGATATTAAGTTTCAATTAACATAAAGAAATTAATATATAAAACAAAATAATTGCGGGCTTAAAGTCTAAAATAATATGTTATAACCTCTGTTGCAAGTCTTCCTTAAATTATTGTTTCCTTTTTTATTTTAAATCAGATTTTTTTAAATTATACATTTTCATAAATAAATAAAAAAAGTAAGACACTAGATATACATCTTTTTTACATTTTGTTTGCTCACAATAAAATATATTGCCAATATTAATGTTTGTTTTACTATACAAATAGATATTAGAGCCTTTTCTAACTATTTTTGATTTTATTTTTTTCTATAAATGGTGTCAAAATTTATTTTCGTATATTCATATAATTTTAACTTATTTCAAAATTTATATATTTTGAAATTCTAAATATTAATATCTTTTTAGTCTACAAAAAGTAATATCAAACCCTGTTTTTTATAATTTTTTATTTTTGTATTCTAAGAATGTTAGGAAAGCATGATTTTTTGAGGAATATTCTACATTAGACTAGAAAAAATGTGATTTCTCTATTTATAGAATGGGCCTCTCTAACAGAGTGATTTTAATAGTCTTTTCAAACATTAATGAATTTGTTATGGCACATTAAGAAATTCATTAGATTATAATACATTATATTGATCTTTAATAAATATTGAAATGGCTACCAATGGAGTTAGGAAAATCTTATTTTGATCTTTATGGATGAAATATTTTAATTTAATATAATTTTTAATAAAATACTTTTACATGCAAGCTAATGTTCAATATTAATATTGTGAGAGAACGAATTGAAAATACTTTTTTGTGAGGAAATAAATTGATAAATACTTCATATATAAAAGACAAAGGCGAGATTTTACTTTCTCTATTTCAATAAAATATTAAAAATAATAGTGTAACATTAGGATTCAATTAACATGAATTAGTGCGTAGAATCAGTAGAACACATGTCTTTCTTAATTTCCTAATGAAACTAAATATAGGACACTAAGATTCAATTAACATGAAACTACCAATATATAAGGCAAAATATTTGTTAGCTCAAAACGTAAGACACTAAATTGACAAAAATGTGATTTATCCTTTTGGATTATATATTTTTCACTTGTCACTTCTCTTTTTTGCTCACAATAAAATACACTGTCAATATTAATGTTATTTTTAGTATAAAAATATGGCATCAAAGCCTGTTTCTAATAATTTTTTTAAATCTTGTTAAAAAATTATTTTTTTTTGTATATTCATATAATTTTAACCTATCTAAAAATTTATATATTTTAAAATTTTTAATATTAATATATTTTTTAATTTATAAAGAGTGCTATCAGAGCCTATTTTTAATAATTTTTTATTTTTATTTTCTAAGAATGCTTGTGAAATGAGATTTTTGGATGAATATTTTAAAGTAGATTGAAAAAAATAAGCATACATCTAATTAATTTTTTTATTCTAATATCTTCTCTGTTTTAAAGAATGAGCATCTATCATAAAATAATTTTAATAGCTTTTTCAGACACTAAATAACTCTATGATGATATATTAAGAAATATATTGAAGTATCATATTAATATTCTATAAATATTAAAATAGTTATCAAACAATTGTTAGGTTTGTTTTGAACTTAGCCATCAAGTTACGAAAATCTTATTTTAGTTTATTATAAATGAAATATTTTAATTTAATTCAATTCCTAATAGAGCATTCTTACATGCAAGGTAATGTACAATATTTATGTTATTAATAAAATATTCTCACAATTCCTAATGAAGCATTTTCACATGTGAGGAATTAAATTGATAAATACCTCATATATATAAAAGACATGGGTAAGCTTTGAAACAAATGACAATGTAACATTGAGACAAATTTTATTTAATTCATAATCAGTACTTAACATGACTAGAACACGTGTTTCTCTTAATTTTCTAATGAATCTGAATATAAAATACTAGATTTCAATTAACATGAAGCTACTAATATATAAAGCAAAATAATTGTGAGCTCAAAAAGTCGGACATTAGATTAACAAGAAAATATATCACCTTTTGAATTATAGATCTTTCCCTCATCGCTTTTTCTTACTCATAATGAAATATACTGTCAGTACTAATATCATTTTTAGTATTTTAATAGTGGTATCAGAATCTGTTTCTAATAATTTTTTTATTTCATTTTCCCTATAAATGGTGTTAAAAACTTTTTTTTTGTACATTCAAATAATTTCATCCTATTTCAAAATTCATATATTTTAAAATTTTCAATATTAATATCTTTTTTAGTTTATAAAAATTGATATCAAAGTCTATTTCTAATAATTTTTTATTTATATTTTCTAAGAATGTTGGTGAAGTAAGACTTTTGGAGGAACATTCTAAAGTAGGTTAGGAAAATAAGCATATATTTAATGAGATCTTTTGTTCTAATATCTTCTCTGTTTTAAAGAATAGACCTCCCCATAAAGTGATTTTAAGAGCCTTTTTAAACACTAAATGAATCTATAATAACATACTAAGAAATACATTAGATTATAAGGCATCATACTGATCTTCTATAAATATTAAAATAGCCACCAAACAGTTGGTAGGTTCATTTTGAACTTAGTAATGGAGGTAGGAAAATCTCATTTTGGTTCCTTACAGATGAAATATCAAATACCTATATTAATTTGGGATGACCAGATAAACAGTACATGGACAGTAGTATTTCTTTATTTGACTGAAACGATAGTATTTCATAGTTTGCCTTGTATGGGGTGTACTTAAAATTTGAAATTCTTGTCCTCCCAATATATATTTTCATTATGGCACTTTCGTGTTGGCTTTTGGTGTAACTATTACACGTTCATTTTCCTCTTGTGTTGCACCAACATCCATGTCATCCTCTTTAAATGCTTTTGGGTCTATTGTCAACTTCGTGTATCATCATCATCCACCCATTCAACCTCATTGTTTTGCTCCTGAGTGTCTATCGGTGTGGTTGGATTTAATTGACCAATTATTTTGTAACCTCCAAGCAGGAGGTGTGGAGGTCATTCCTTTGATTCAAATCCCTATCCAGATTTAATTGAATATGTTGGTAAGCCTTTAAAAACTTAGCATGTTACAATGGGTGATTTAAAAAATATATAACAAATACTTATTAGAATGACTGATTTTGCTTATAAAAAAATACAAGTCAAAAGTAATAGCTTCTCTAACAATAAAAAATGGGGAGAGTATAAGGTAAGACCTGCATTCTTTGCTTTATTTTCTGAATCATTTACTCTCTATTTATTGTTTTCGTTACAATCTATTAGATTGTTTGTATCATTATTCTAAATTTTGTTATGCATTTTTTTTATGATTATGCACCTTTATATCCTATGCCATTAAGAGCCCTCGCACTTGGATTATTTGTTAGAGGTAGTCTTTTTCAATTCCCATTCAACTTTGTGATGTTACACAACTATCTGCCTTGAATTTTTAAAATTGCACAAAGTATAATTGTCGGTTTATTTCCCTTCTTTGATATTGAATAAATTGTAAAACTCAAGTATAAAACTTGATAGGAATTGGATAAGTTGAGGCAAAAGTTGGTGTGAACAAGCTAGAATTGCTCCCTAAGGATTTTGGTATTGTCATTGATGATTGATGTTGTTGGCTTCCTTTTAATGACCAAGTATGGTGTTCCCCCATTAGAAGTTCACTACTATTGTACATAATTTAAGCTTATGATTTGAAGTCTGTTTTGCTTGTCGTGTCCATCTCCCTTTCTTTTCTTACTATGTTAGAAAATCAAAATAGATTTATAAGTAAGGATGCATATGTGAAATAGATAAGCAATATTGTTCTTTGTTTTTTTTTTCATAGGAAAAAAGTCTAGCTCAAGAGATAGCTTATCTTGAAAATGATACAAGATTCAAGTTGAGAGTTTTGGCTCAAAACTATCTTGAAACACTAGGTATTATGTGCTCATCACAAAGTTTTCCCTATAGAACTTGATATAAATTAAAATTCACCACCCTCTAAATCTATAATTACTTACAAGTTATTTATACATTGCCCAATTTTATTGTTTTATCTTTATACATTTATAATCTATTTCATGATTTTTGGGAAATTATCCCTTTTTGATTTCATTGTTGTTAGAAAATATAATGATATTTCATAATCTGTATATTGATAGTATGTTAGTATTTCTTGTGTCATTCCTATGCATAAGTGATCATTTCTTTAGTTTAGATTTAGTTAAAGTATGATTAGAATAATTGTTAGATTGGGAGGCATAGAAGGAAGATTAAAATTTAAATCCCGAATCGCGATTGCAGACCAATAGAACTCGTTTTAAATCAAGGTGAATAGAATAGTTACTTTTTGTTTGTTGAACTTCTCACATGTTTTCTTCAAGTATTTAGATCTCAGGAACTAACAACATAAATCTGCTATCTCTACTCATCTCCACAAAAATATCTTTCCAACACAAATAGCATGCTAGCATTCTCCATATCTAATATCCGTCCATCCGTCAATCAAATGCTCCTTTTATTTTTTAGGGTATTTTCATAGCTCTTAGAGTTTTGCCTCAAGAGACTTACTTACTAGAAAACTCAACCCTATCTATCTTATATAGATTAGGGTTTTTGTCTTCTCTTATGAGCCCACAAAAATTTAACTAAATTTATCTCATAAATTTAATATATGATATTGTATCAAATTTAAATTTATCTCATAAATTTAAATTATAGAACTAATATGATATCTTCTTATATCATGTTAGTTATTAAATTTAATTTATCATATAAAATTAAATTTAAAACTAACACAATAATGTAATATTTCACGTGTTCATTCTCGGTCTCTTCGATTCTCATTCCTTGTTTAATCCTTTCACATTAAATACAACTTTGACTAAGTTTAAACTCTTAACATCTTTTTTTATCATCTCTTTTTCCCAAATAGTCAAGAAACTTTTAAATTATTCTTGTATCCTTTCTGATAGACTTTCATTCAAAAGATTTAGTATTTGACTTGATTTTAATTTCATAAGAACCTTTCGTATTACTTGAAAGGTATCTAAATTAATCTTAGAATCAAAAATCTAAATTCTGAGAGCCCTTGTAATCTTTTTATGTTAAGGTCCTTATTCCAAAATAGTCACCTTATTTAGGAATAACTTATTTAAAAATAGCTTCTCTTATTCTCAAATAAAGCTTTTCATATCATCGCATGCGTAAATTTCTTTTGACATAAGAATGATATTTCAAAACAACCGAACTTGTACCTCTCACTATTTTGTTCTTCACTATTTTAAAATAAGCTCATTTATTTTGGAATAAGTATGTAGATTTATACTTTGTTTTTCAACTAGTTCTGTGTCTCTTCGAAACTCATTCTCTAAACATTCCTTTCAAATTCTATGAGTTGTATTAGCTCTCTAATTATTCTAGAAACATTTTAAACACAACTTTAAGTTGAATTAAACACTCTTGATTATTCCAAAAATCCTTATTCCCGATGAGCCTTCATTCTTCCGGTATAATTCTCAACGGTAATATTGCTGGAGAATTTAAATATATATAGCTGTTACTTTACATGAGAGAGAAACTCTACTGAAAAGCACTGAGACAATGCCTCATTTTTGAAGAAAGCTTAAGAGAGAAAAGATGATGACTCTAACGGCTATTTTAACGAGTCTAACATATCATTTATCAATTTTAAGTATAAAAAGACTCATTTATGAAGATTAAAGTAGAGAAATGGGTGGCAGAAGTTGTGATATTTGATATCTTCATCTACTCTTTGTATTTATTTTTGATATTATTGCACTTCAATATATTCATCTGCTCAATGAGTAAGTTTGTATTGGGATCAAAATTTCTCTATTATTTATCTGAGCAAACTTAAGATTAAAGGATCTTAAGTGGGTGTTAAAATTATTTTTGTGAGGGGGCTAGAAATAAACTTGTAAGTTTGAGAGAATGTAAGTGGCTTCATAAGTGCATGGATCAAACTTGTGAAATTTTTGTAAAGAAGAGTGATACATACATTAAGTTTGAGATTAAATTGTGGCTTCACAACTGCCCAGATCGAACTTGTAGTTATAGTGAAAAATCTCAAGAGGTTCCTAAGAACTGAACATAAGCCAAATGGATTAGGTTGAACCATGATAAATTCCTTATATATTGCCCTTTATCTCCCTCATTTTTGTAATATCCTCCTCTTCTTAATCCCGTAATTTAAGCCAAATCCCAAGTTTGGGACAACTAAATTCATTTTTTGAGCCTTGCAATGAGACAAATCAAAGCTCATAAGTATGTGAAAACATGGGACCATTATATAAATGAGTGTATTTGTTTAAGAATTTAAAACGAGAGAATTTTTGAAAAATTTTGAGGCATGCACTGCGGCTCATTGAACATGCGCCACAGCATGTTCGCCTCTGTGACACATGCCGCGGCTCATGGCACCATGGCCGTGGCACAATTGCATAAATTTTGATGGTGAATTATGCTGTCAATTTGACAACATTAGGGCCAACTTCCAACGTGCCTTAAATCTCTGTCCGACATTCGAATGACGCGAACTAGGTGTTTACAAAAAGCTCTTTTTGAGTTCTAACTAATAGCATTGGCCTCAGACTTGAATTATTTTTAAAAATAAAATTAGACACCTTTTTTAAAAGTTTCACTTTTACAACAATTTTTACAAAATTGAGTGCCAAATCAAATACTAAGGACCAATAGCCACCGACACCATTTTGGCCACATATAAATTATTAAGACTAACTCGTGCAATACACCATATCACAAGAAATACTTCCAGCTCAGATTTTCACTACTCAACTCCTTGAATTCAAAAACATGAAAAGGAAAGTTTACCACAATTTTCATTAAGTTCTCCCAAATCATCTCATAATATAATCTACTCTTACTTGTTTTAGTATTTTAGCCTTTCACAATAACGTATATTCATCAACTCACTCCCTAAGACCCAAAATACACTTATAATTTACAATTTTCATAATGCAAGTAAAGAACAAATGAGAATTCTTAATTGA
Source organism: Prosopis cineraria (assembly GCF_029017545.1). NCBI lineage: Eukaryota > Viridiplantae > Streptophyta > Magnoliopsida > Fabales > Fabaceae > Prosopis > Prosopis cineraria. The sequence goes on from NW_026555343.1 coordinate 35,017,988, forward strand.
CAATTGAAATTGTCATACACATAAATTTACTCAAAATAAGGAGGCCTACTGTAAAAGGATTGCGGTCCTAAGCCTCTGGGTGTTTTCCTCTGTCCACACCTCTTGAGCTATTTCCTATAATATTGAAGATAATGGGGTAAGTACAACTACTCAGTAACTAAGGTTCGACTAATCCATACTAATGCATATCAATTAGTTTAAATGCAAGTGACAGTTAATGTTAATACTTTAACCCATGTAAAACATTTGAAAATAAGTATTCACAATTCTATTCACATAATAGCATTTTCTTGAGAAACAATGCTTTTTAATACTTTTCATATAAAGAAAGTTGATCACACAATTCATTGACAATTATATTGGAAGAAATTAAAACTCAACTCATGATATCATCATTAAGGACACCATATAGACAACAAGTGCCCATACTCACTATATGTAAGATCACTCCTTATATTTTCCTTCCTTTGACATGAAACTGTGGGCTATAATTCAATGGGATAGTCTATATTCCTTGACTTCCCTAGCCTAAACACTTGTGAGGAGATTACCTGACTAAGGCACACTCGACTCACTTATGGAACACAGTTTTCCCTATTTTTCATACTATGGGGTGTCATACACCCTAAACTAGCCTCCTCATTGAATCAGTGGATAGCTAGCTAGCTTCAAGTCCCTCGTTGAACCTGTGGGACAATCCCTCATTGAATAAGTGAGACAATATGGACATAATCAATCCAGGAAAACTAACACGAATGGGGCCTTACCACGTGGAATTTGTCATTTACTCTTCTCCCTAGGCAAACTTCCATCTCTCCAGATCATGCAATGCACATTCACGTCATAATTCATGCATACGCAATTCATAGAACTTCACATTATCAATTTTCATTGAACTTTATTATTTCACAAATCATTAAACTTTTTAAACACATTTTCATAAAACTTCAAACCAACTAAGTTATTAAACTCTGATTTTACAATCATTGTACCTCATACCCACAAAATTATTGAACTCTACCATTTTAAATATCATTAAACTTCTCATAAACAAAATTCATGTTTCTTCTCAATCACAAAGTCATTGAACTCTTATTTCATAAAACAAGAATCCACCGATATTGTTCTTAAAGAATTTCACATCAGAAGGCATAAAACTCACAAAATCAATCTAGTGGATTTTCTAACAAATTAAGTCACACTTGCATTTCTTTTTAATTTACACATTTTAATGATCGGTTACCTTAAACCTTTAAGAGGTCAAAGGTTTCACCCCTCAATTACACACTCTCAAAGCTTCTAAGAAGCTTGAATGATGACAATGGTGGTTACTTTACAGGCATTTACCATGCAAAATATCAATATCAATTTGTGAGCCATTAATCACTAACACTTCATCATTTCTTCATGCTCAAGATTTGTTCTTGACTCATGTAAGAATACCCATAAGCTTCTTAGCTTCTTTTAACACTCATTAATAACATTGAACTCTTAAATGGTCATTAATACCACATTATTCCCAACTACTAAATTTATGAGAATTTCAGACATTTAATGTCCTTCAACCACCAATCATCATAAAACCATTAATATCAAGTTTATTTATCTCAATCTACTCCCATTAACTTTATTTAAGTCAATGGGTTTGGACCCATGGTTTTTATGGACTGAAAATTGAAATGTCTACCTTAATATTACTAAAATTCACTATACAGTCACAACAAACAATCATAATTAGGAGCAATGATTGCTCTTAAGATCACATTATATATATAAGAGTTAAAATTAATAATCTTTTAGAAATAATTTGGAATATTTGGAATCCCATAAAAACCCTTCAAATTTATAGTTTGAGCTCAAAATTAATGATTTGTAAAAGTATTGAAAGCATGGAAAAGTTTTGGGAAACAAAACACTTGAAAACAGGGCCAAAAATGTCATTTTTGAGTATTTAACCACATGCGCCATGGCTCGTGGTCCATATGCTGCGGCATGTGGCATAAAAAGGCAAATTTTTAGCTACTGTATCATGCACCGCGATGCACGTGTCTACGACAGCTTTTTGGGACGAACTTCAAACGCGTGCTATTTTCACATCCGATGTCCAATTGGAGTAATTTAAATACCCACATGAAGCTTATTTAATAAGCTAACTAATGGTATAAGCTTTATTATGATCTGACATCGTATGAAAATTTTAGACACTCGAATTAAAAATTAATTTTTAAAGCGATTTTCAAACATCTAAGTACCCAAAACTCAAAAACTTATACCATTAACCCATTTTGAGGCTTGAACCAAGACCAATGGACCAAAATACACTTGATTGAGCATTCAAATACAAAAAACATATCAAACACAAAATTTGGTCACTTAATGCCTATTTCACTCAAATAGCCAAAATACAAAATCAATACCACATATACTATTTGGCCTTTATTGCCACATAATACACCACATATATATTGTCACTACATGTATAAAACATTCCTTGTACTTGTATTAGTATTTCAGTCCATTACCAAAAAAATTGCCACATTCACATCATATACAATATTGGGCTAAAATACAAAAAACATAGTATGAAACAAGTACAACCAATCAAAATGATATGCATTTTTAGTTGACAATATATAATATTATATCACAAGTTTATGTACACCACTTAAACCAAAATTGAGCATTACTATTCATAATGCAGCAAATCTGCTAGTCCTTGCCCGATTCCTTCCCCTACTCAAACTCAACGGTAAAACCTATAAAATGATAATTACGGGGTGAGATAAAAATCTCAATAACTAAGATAATATACATTATTGATTAACATGTCAAGTTATAAACAAACCTTAAAATAAGCATAATAAATACACCATATAAAATCACCACAAGTTATATTCATGATCATTAACCATCCGGTTCTTCAATACTCCTGGCTAAACTGGTAGGCTATTTCATGAAACCAAACCACATGTATGGTTCCCAAGCTCACCATCCATGGTAGGACTATCCAGCCAAGGTGTCCTAAACTACTTCTGAACTACTAGTTCCCCCTATTACAAGTAATTAGGGTGTCGTTACTCCAACACGGCATCCTATGAATGCTAAGGAGTATGGTCTCTAATTCCGCACCCTTTTAAGTGCTAAGAAAAGTAAGCCTCCAACACCGCACCCTTTTTCGAGCACTAAAAAGAAATATGAGCTGCACCTGGCGTCCCGAGATGCCAGCAGTGCCATATAGACTTAATTTTTACTAACTCCACTAGGGTAACCTTCCACCCTTTAATATGCCACGTTTCACTACATATCTCCACTTGATCATATATAAACCATTTTCTAAACCAATATAATGAATATTACCACTTACTTCAAAAACATGATATTTTACAAATCAATACTCCACTCATTTTTTAAAATAGTTAACTTTTACAAAATTCATACATATATACATAACAAATCATGCAAGAACAACTTCAGAATAACTTATACAAGGTAATAAATAATACAAATTATCTAGTTACCTTAACCATTTTGTTACTAAAAAAGATTACTCGTGGTACTAAATCTCTTCTTGTGTCAAGGCAAGTTTTTTCACACAATAATCTACATCAATAAGTACTATATGTTAATTTTCAATTAATACAAGCACTATTAGCTATCCAGAACATCCCAATTCTCTCACTTCTCACTCATATCAAGATTACAAGTTTCTCACACAATCCCTTTAAGCCTCCCTCTAATCTTATCACGATATAACACTTGACATCTCAATTTGTCACACCTTAAAAGCCTACAATCAAGTTAGGCTTGATCCAATTTTTACCAAACAATAATTTAACTTCATATTACCACTTATCTAAGGTTAAGAAACTCAAATTAATCATTTAGAGTCAATAAAAACCTTTAAAATATAGACTCATAGCTTGATTCATTTAGAGTAAATTTTCTCACTTCTAAATCACATGGAAAATGAGATGAAAATATAGAGAAGAAGGGTAGAAAACTTACTCAAGAGTTTAAAGGCTTAATTTATCTTTAAAATCATCCCAAAGTTATGCCCTAACAGTGCCCAAAGCTTTTCCCTTCATGTTCTAGGTCTCCTTACATAAAAACTATCTTTTTCTGATAATTTTCAAAATTTTAACTTGTCTGTTATGCTGTGCACCAAACGCACGCCACACAAGTTGTGGCTCACGATGCAGCAAGCAAAATGTCAATTTTGCTCCTCTGATGCCACCCGACTTGATCCAACTTCTATCCTAACTCAATTTAGAGCCAAATATAACTCAAAAAGTCAATTAGCAACCCAAAAATATAATTAAATTAATTAATTATCTTTTTAACTAATTTAGCCCTTAATTAGTCAATTTTCCCAGATTTAAAGTTTTTGAATGTTACAAAACTCATCATTTTCAATCAAACTCTAACCTCTACCATCAAGAAAATGGAAGAAGAGAGGAAAATCTAAGTAAGCTTACTTTTGGTGTTTAGAAGCTTCAAAATACTCTCAATAATAAGTTCTCCCAAGCCCTAACACTATTTCTTCATTTTCTTCATTTTCTCTTCCTGTTTTCTATTTCTCTCACGCGCATACGAAGCTGATATAAAAAAATTTTGGCCGTGCGCCATGGCGCATGTTGCCCCCCACCGCGATGCATGGCATAAAAGAGCCCGTGGATTCAAATCTGCCTCTATGCGTCACGGTGGACTTACCACGCACCGCGACATGTGGTACAAAGAGCAATGCTTCGCTTTTTCTTCCTCTTTCCTTGCCCAGGTGGCTCATCATTGATCCAAACCTACTTCTAAGACTGAATTTACAATAATTACACCAAGTTAAGCCCCTCTAGCCACACACCTCACTAATACACTTATTTGGTCTATTTGGACTTAATTAATCTTGATTTAAAATTGAGGATGTTACAATTTTCATTAGCTCTGTATATCATCTCTCATCATTCATATTATAAGTTTCTGTGGTCAAAAGCTTTAGGAAAAAAAATAAAAAATAAAAGACATCAAATTCACCCCCTTCTTGAGTGACCAACATATCTTACATGCTGAAAGACAATAACAATATTTGGAAGAATCAACCAAAAAGATGTAGAATATAAAGTAACCTTTTATTTAAAAGATGTAGAATAATTCTAAATTTATAAGTTTAAATCCCACTATTTATGAAGATTTTGTTAGTGAGCGACATTTAGATACCTTTATAAGTATTTTTTTTAAGTTTAAAAGCATACCCTTATTGGATAAAAACATAGAGACCCAATTCATCTAAATTTATTTCTATATTAAAAAGTAACATTTAATGATAAAATTGATATTATATATTAGGGTTTTTGCAAATGTAACCCATGTTATAAGATCAAATCACATAAACAATTTAACATTTATTATATTTTGTATTATGGCTAGTTTCTTATATTTATTAATGATATAATGTTATATATAAATGATAAATTCCTTGTAAATTTTTTAATTTTCAATGATAAATCCCTTGTATATTAATGTGAACCAGTCATACTTTTAAATTTTTAAAAATTTGATCCATATTTTCTAGGCACCAATTTTTTTAGCCAATTGGCCAATTTATCCCTATATTTAATAAGCGTTTTTCAAATTTTGAAAGAGTAATGGAATGTAAAATTTAGCTTCTTAACGTTATAAGAGGTTCTTTGAAGACCAATAATAGTTGAGTGTGTTGGAATGTTAGAGGTCAAAGGTGGTTAGGTGTTAATCACTTGTTAATAACCCTATTGTGTATATAAAGAGCACAACTTTGAATTTAAAAATAGGAATGTTAACTTGATCATCACCTTATAATTAGTCTCCATTGTTTAGAGTTTGTTCACCAATTAGTGTTAAATGAATTTTCTCTTTTGAAATGCTAGAGGTACTAATTTGAAAGTTTACTGGGTCTCATGTCAAAATTGACAAAGAGACATAGTCTTGACTGTGTTGCGTTTTCGGAGATTCGAACTAGTGGTCAAAAAGCCAAACAACTGAAGTCCATAACTTGAGCCAAGCCTAAAAAAATTTAGGACTACATTTAACAAAATAATACTTTGTGGCCCAAACCTGAAATAAAAAAAATTCATTTTTGAAATTTATAAAAAACTTTAAATATCAATTAATTCTTTAAATTTTTGGTCATTTTATACTAAGATATACTCTCTTAGTTTAAAAATGTAAAACATTTTCTGAGGAGTTAGATATTAAAAAATATAAAGCATTTTTAGTCTTTTAATGTGTAATTATTACATTTTTTTTCTAAAATACCCCTATTGATAATGACTTTATATTTATTATAGGGTGATTAATAGGGATAAATATGAAAAGATAGGGTTAGTTTGAAAGTAGGTAGCTACTTTATTAAAAGTGAGATTTAGTTAAAAATACCTTACATTTTTTAACAGAGTGAGTAATATATTTGAGTACATTATTATAGAGATTTTCTTAAAAATATTTACATTGTCATATTTTTATTATTTTTAATCTATAAAATATTTTAAAATAATATTTAAAATATATTTTAATATTAATTTTAAATTTTAAGAGCAACATATTTTTTTAAAAAAATTGAGTCTTTTACATCTTTTAATGATCTCAAAAAATCTATTTTATATTTTTTATAAAATAAAAATAATTAATTTTTAAGTTATAATCAATGTTTTGAAACCCGGACCGGACATCGAACCAGAAAGGGCAGCGGGTCACGGTTCTCACGGTTCAATCGATTGGACCGGCGATCAAACCGGTGACATAAAAATTAAATAAAAAATAATATTTATATGCACATATATATATATATATATATATAAAAGACATTGGTTTGACAAAAAAAAATAATAATATATCAAGCAACACCACAAATTCACATTGCATAACATGTTCTAATTGCTCAAAATCTTAAACAATGACATCACGAATTCAAAATATAGTCTCAAACATGTTTTAATTGCTCAAAGTCTCAAATAAAGATACCACAAATTCAAAATATATGTCTCAAACATATCATTGCAAAGTTCACAATATCATAATTCATAAGTTTAAATTTTCATGGCTTATCAAATATTGGGGGATCTTGGTTAATCCAAGCATGTGCAGGCTCAAAGGCATCAACATCTTCACTAAAGCTATCAACATCCTCTTGAGAAAATAATTGTAAATCAAGTCCACCAATAGCTTCACCATGTGCCACGTTGCCTTTTTGCTCATTATCTTCACAAACAAACATTCAATGTATATAATCAAATTAATGAGAATCACATGATAAGTGATAAAAAAAGTGAAAACATTAAGTAAAAAATACCAAACCTTCCTCATCCTCTTGATGAATGATAGCTTTTGGTAGCACTGTGTCATCATAAATGAGATCTCGTTCTATATTATCAATATTGAGCAAAGAACAATCATCTTCTTCCATTACCCAATAATCAATTTGATCAATACTTTCATAATCAACAGGGTCCAAAGCTTTCTTCTTGTTAGCAACTCTAATAAAAACACACGATAGTAATAAAGTATAAGGATTCATGTAACTTATTTTTTATAACTACAAATGAAAGCAAAATTTTGAATAATTTACCTATTCCTTAATCGAAAATTGTAATGAATATAGACAAGATCATTCAATCTTTCATGCTCCAACTTATTCCTTTTCTTGGAGTGTATTCTTTCAAAGACACTCCAGTTCCTTTCACAGCCCGAGGAAGATGCAGTTTGGCCTAATATCTTAACAGCCAAGTCTTTAACATTTGGACAGCTGCTCCCAAAATGCTTCCACCATTCATCTATCATGAGAAAAAATAAGTCATTAGAATATATTTTAAAGATAAAAACAATAAATATCAAAGATAAAAGTATACCAGGTCGCATGGTTTTTGCAGATTTCATAGCCAGTGGATGACTAAAGCTTCCACATCTTTCTTGGTATTGTGTGCCTTCTAACAAAAACTTGGTCTTATTAGAAGAAATTTTTCTATCTATCACATTAAGATATCCTTGCATAACCTCTGGCTTTCTAAAAAAATTTTCCTTATCATAAAGGAAAGCAAGATTAAAGAGATATGCTGCTGCATGAAGATTTTGTCGAAGTTGAGAATCCCACCTTCTCTTAATAATACTTGTGTAAGGCTTGTACAAGGATTTTTTGTGCCTAAAAGTATTCTTTATAGCTCTTTTTGCTCTGTACATGCCGTCATAAACATAGCCAAGTGAAGGCCGGTCATCAGAATCAACAATTCTCAACAATCTCACAAGTGGTTTTACAATTTCAACAACAATTTTACAATTATTCCAAAATTGATTGTCCAATACAATCATTGTCACATCCTTTGCCTTTGAATCCTTGTAGTATCTAGATTCTATAAATGTCTTACTTGTTATCAAAGCTTGAATATCATGCTTGTGCTCATAGATACTTTTCAAGGCAATGAAAGTAGTGGCAAACCGTGTTGCACCAGGCCGGATGATTTCTGTCCAACCTTCTCTTTTCCTTAACCAAGCTAGCAAAAAGACATGGTTGTAAATGAATTTTGAAACCATGGATGCACGTGTTGCTAAGCTACTAACAATCTCCATTTTGCCAATATCTGATAAAATCAAATTTAAGCAATGGGCAGCACAAGGAGACTAGAAAATAGAAGGAAACTTATCATTTAACAACCTTCCAGCAGCTTTATAATTAGCTGCATTATCAGTTACCAAGTGGACAACATTGTTTGCACCAGTAAAAGCAACCATATCCATGAATAAGTTGCAAAGATTTTGAGCATCCTTAACAATATCCGATGCATCAACAGATTTAATGAAAACCATTCCTCTAGGGCAATAAACAAGAAAATTAATCAACTGTCTATTTCTTTGATCTTGCCAACCATCAGCCATTATTGTACATCCAGTCTCAGCCCAAAAGCTTCTACATTCATCAACTAATAATTGCACCTCCTTTTTCATGTCTTGTAATAATTTGGTTCTCACAGCATGGTAAGTTGGTCCTTTATAACCAGGGCCAATAGCTGAAATAGCATCTATCATGGGCTGATAGTAAACAGAATTTACAGCATTCATAGGAATGCAACAATCATACAACCACCTAACCACAGCTAAATCCGCTCTATGCAAAGCTTCTTTACCTGCAAATGCACTTCGAATTCCTGGCTGTGCTCCCGAGCTTGTCCTTGGGGCAAAGAATTTGTCTCCAGCTGTAGATGCCTTTCTTTTAGCTAGTTGAGAGGAACTTAAAGGAATTATTTCTTGCACAATTTCATCATCCACTTCCAATGGATTGTCCTCTTCTTTTCTCAATTTCTTAGCTGGTCTCTTTTGATCAATTTCTTTCAAGTTTTCCTCCAATCAATAGCGAACATCATGTGGTACACTTTTACAACTAGTTGCATCTCCTTTTTTTCCAGCAAGGTGTTGTTTCATTCTGTGTATTCCACCACCACCAAATTCCTTTCCACAATATAGGCATCTTAAGCGAGGCTTGCCACCTTTTTCATTTGGTATTGCAGTGCAATGCTCCCATGTAGGATCTGACTTAGCTCTAACAGATTGTGTAGATGCAGTACTAGATATTTGTTCAGATGACATTTTCTAAATTTAAATTGAAAGTACAGATAAAACGTGAAAAAGAGAGCAGAATTAGATCATATTCAGAATTCCATATCAATAAATAACAAAGTAATGAAAAATAAAGCAAACAAGCTGCCTGGAGTCCTAGACGAATTGTGCATACATACTACTCATTATACAAATTACAAACTCAAATACATAGATAGAACATATAAGCTAAAGATTGAACCTGGAAGGAGAGCAGAGCACACCGAGAATCAAACAAGTTAGAGCAAAATGAGAATCACACAGAGGCAGAGGCACGAGCTGGAGCTGGGAGGAGCTGGAGGCAACTCGAGTGGAGGGCTGGAAGCAGAGGCAGAGGCACGAGCTCAGAGTGGCGAGTGAGACGAGAATGGCTGACAATGGTGATGAAAAATCTGGGTTTGGGCTGAGAATGGCAAGCAAGATGCGAGAAGGATATGAATCAAAATTTTGAATTTTAAGCTTGATTAGTTGATCATTAAAGATGAGAAATAGAGAAAGGCGAGAGAGAGACCAGACTCACCAGATTGGAGGAAAATGAGTTTTGAGCTCTGGCCTCTGAGACTGTGTCTGAGGCCGAGCACCACAGTGGTGAAGTGAAAATGAAGTCGTGAATCGTGATAAATCACAGAGGAATGCGACAGTCGGCGAGCTACAAAACGAAAGTGCTTCGTGGACCACCAGGTGAAGAAAGCAGCAGAGAGTATTTGATTATTCCTCCTCACTTTACTGATCACCCTGATTTGAGACCGCGAGAGTGAGCTCGCGTTTGTTCGTCTATGGAGTCTGGACTCTAGAGTCTACCAGAACCAGAGGTGCGAGAGGCGAGACGGCGTGACAGAGGGAGAGAGTAGCCAGTGTCTGTGCTTCAGCCTTCAAAGTCGAGACTTGAGAGTTCAGACTTTAGACTTCAATTCGGCCTCGGCGGCGGCGTGGCGCAAAAGCAGAAGTGCAGACTGCAAAACCGTAGAAGCCCTTAAGTTTTTTTTTATTTTTTAAATTGACCCGGATTGACCCATGTTGAACCGGACCCGGGTTCCGGGTCAACTCCGGTTCAATGAAAACCGGACGGTTCTTTCTAGGTCAATCCGATTCAATAGCTTCAATTGGTTGAACCAGACCGCTTCAGTCACCGGATGACGGTCGGACCGGTCGAAACCGTCCGGTTCGGTCCGGGTTTGACATCATTGGTTATAATTAATTTAAAATCAATTTAAAAATAAAAAAATTGATAATTCAAATATTTGAACCAGTCTGAATAATCCCAAAACCTGAAGAGGTTTAGGATGGATATGGGCTGTTTGGCTTTTTCAAAAAATCAGGTTTATTCAGATCAATTTGAATTGAGTTTGGCCCAAATATCCTCGAACCATCGAAAGTACTGGCTCTACCAAGAACTAGCTAAAGAGTATGGGCTTCCAGCATGCTCAGATTATGGATGCACGTGGATTTAGTGGAGGTTTGTGGTTCCTTTGGAATGAAGGACAGTGGAAGGTGGAGATCTTGGAGGTACATTTTCGGTTTATTCATATGAGTTTCTAACGGTTCAGAGTTGTGTTATGCTTCAATCATTTATGCAAGCCCCAAGCCAATGAATAGAAGGTTAGCATGGCAGGAGTTAAAGTGGCTGAGCACAGGAATTGATGGCTCGTGGTGTTTAGAAGGGGACTTTAACATACTGGTTGATCACTTGATTTGGAATGCACAAGAGGGAAGCAAGTAAGAGTCGTTTGGATCGGGTACTTAGCAACTCTGTTCATGGATAAATTTCCTAATCCTTCTGCTATTAACCTGCCTTTTGAGATTAAGAGACGATGACATACGTCATATTGGTTTTGAAAGACCCTTCCGTTTTGTGGCTTCAAGGGTTTTGCACGATGACTTTGACAGGCACATGAAAGATACTTGGAAGAACAATAATGACCGGCATGAGAATGTTCAACAATTTACGAAGGCTATTCAGGTGCGGAGGAAGGATTTGTTTGGGCACCTGGGGAAGAAGAAGGCCCACTTCTTAAACAGGCTTAAAAGACTATCGAGAGCGGTACCCAATTGTTGTAATAACCATGCACTTGAAGATGATCTTCTGGCGCAATTAGGGAAGGAGCTTGAGAATGTGTTACGTCAAAAAAGTATTTTATGGGCAAGAAAGATAAGTGCGAGTGGTTCCAAGTTGGAGACAAGAATACTAAGTATTTCCACTCTCGTGGAAATGCCAGAAGGAAGCCGAATCAAAATTGTTTCTTTGTAGAATGATGATGGGAATTGGACGTATGAAGAGGAGGAGGTTAAAAACACTGCTCGAAACTTTTTTACGACCTTGTTTGGTCGTTGAACGGCTCTGTACTACAACGTCTTATCATACTATTGAGGGTTCAAAAACGCGCCAGCTCGCTCAGAATTTTGGTGATGAGGAAATCAAGAAGGATTTTTTTTTCTTTTTTTGAGATGGGGGCTCTGAAATCACCTGAATTGAATGCGTTATTTTTCTAAAGCCTGTGGGAATATGTGCGAGGGTCTGTGTCGCATGGTATTTTCAGGGATCCTGCTGCTGTGCAATGCTTGAATGGTATCTTCTAGTGCTTATTCCGAAGAAGGACTAGCCAATCACCGTAAAGGATTTTCGTCTGATCAGCCTTTGTAATGCTATCTATAAAGATATAACAAAAATGTTGGCAAACAAGATTAAAAGATTTCAGGATTTCAAGATTTCTCCCTCAAGTAATCACTCTAAATCAGAGTAGTTTCATTGCAGGTAGACTTTGCTCTGCTAAAATTGTTGTGGCACATAGAGTGATTCATTCTATGAGGAATTTAAAAGGTAAAAAAAGTTTTATGACAATCAATTTTGATTTTGAGAAGGCCAATGATGGACTGGGATGGGATTTACTTGGTGAAAGCATTGATCAAATATGGCACTCTACTTATCCACTCTGACCATGCAGATTCTCCGCTGTAAGGTCTAAAACTCAGGAACTCTATCCTTTCCGGGGCATACGGTAAGGCGCTCCTGTCTCATCTAATTAGTACTTGAATAAAAAATCTTGCTATTATTTGTATAAAAACACTTGTTTATTTAATTCAGGATGAAGTTAATAATGGGAATTGGAGGCCAATTAGGCTCAATAAAGATGGCCTGCCACTGATTTTGATTCAAGTAATTTAATTTAATTTAATTCTTAATAAAGCATTCTCATGTGCAAAGTACAAAATTAAAATTTTGAGACACCAAATTGACAAAAAATACCATTTTATGAGGAGATAAATTGATATTATTTTATTTTAAGATAAGATTTTATTTTAGTTCTAGGAAAAGAAACGTAATCGCACTAGCAACTGAGCCCTGTTTATGTCGCGGAATTCAATACAAGTTTTTCTTTTTTATGAACAAAACATTGCATTCCTTTCGTAATATTTAAGTCAAGTATTTAAAAAAAAAAAAAAACAGTGAGGGAAAGGGAAAGGGTAAACTGGGCATAATATTATTTTAAAAAAAAAAAAGTTGCAAAAAAACTAACATGTCTGTCAATGAAAAACTAACATGCCCGCCCAATTTTGAAGGCTATCTCATGACTCATCTGATCAACAATTCACAAACATGTCTGTAAATGAAAAACTAAGGGCCTTAAAACTGCACATCTATCCAAAGAATATAACTAAGCAAAAAGTTTCCCATAGGATTAAAAAGCCAACATGTGATTCATCTCTCCCACAAAATTTCAAACAGGCTGTGGGGCTGACTGATACTATTCCCATTCTCATACTAACCTAAACGAAAATGCCATTTCTTCAGTACTTCGTATTGGGATTATCACGCAAACCTAGCTTGGAAATCACCAAACAGTAGGAATCCCAGTCAGTTCTTCTGAGGTATTTCAGTAAACTTTTCCTCTTCTCAACCATAGCTACCAAGCCTTTACGAGAATGTTTATCCTAAAATGTCATATAAGGAAATGAATCAAGAATTAAACTCAAATGCCGTTAGATATATAAAACTGATAAGATGCTTAATCTTGGTTGTCAGTTGTGCAAGATATACCTTCTTGTGTAGAACTGATGACAGATGCTTAATCTTAATTGTGAGTTGTGCAACTGCAAAGGAATCAGGGGAAAAGTATTAGTTTTATTAAACTGAATGATTGAAAATAACACTTCATCTTTAACCAGGATCTATTTAGCCTAGTCAACCAAAATGGTAATTAATTAACAAAGATATACCCTTTACCTTGAACACGAGATGATCCACAATCTGACTCGGACATTTTAAACTCCTCCCTCACTCTTGCAAGCTCAATTTTCAACTTTTCAGCTGAAGACATGTTATCTGGATGGAAGTACTGCATTAAACATAAAGCAACCACATCAGGCATCAAATTATCACAACTGTTTATATTGTGGTCAACAGCAATTAAGTACACAAACAAGAATAACAATTTGTATTCACTTTATTGTCCAAAACTCAGAACAGTGCTGAATCACATGACAAGTTAAGGTGATAAAAATGTAGTCTGCTTTAGAAAATACTAACCATCTCAACAAGATTCTCTTTAGGAGGTTGCAGCATGAAGCTTGGAGTCCGGCCCAGCTCACCCAAGATATCAAGTCTCTGGACTGGAGAATTCATATCGTTAGTTCACTTTGGAATAAAACTGTCACGTATGAATGAATATGCTTAGAAAACCCTCTACATCACAATAAGAAAAGAGGCACCTGACATATTAACAACCATAATAAACTAGTGCTTACATATACTTTTCTTTTCCTGGCTCTCATTAACCTTCATTTGAATCATGATGTCTCTAAGTTCCTTATTAAAAGATCTGGGTGATTGCTTATTCTCCTCCTCTTCCATTTCCCTCAATTTCACCAACCTATCATTCAACTCCCTCAAAGAAAACCAGTCCCCTCCTTTTGGCTTCGGCCTCAATTTTCTCAATTTCTCTCCTAATTCCTCATAGTTGTATGTCTTCAGAAACTCCATCTTCATTTCATCGGATCCCTCCCTTCTCTCTTTCTCCCTCAACTCCTTGCCGAAAACCGACGCTGGCAATTCACCAGTCCCCCCAAATAACGTCGACGATGTCCGAGAACCAGTGGAGTCTGAAGGCTCCTTTCTTAAACTCTGGGAAAATGCCGATAACGACGATAGCTCCCCGTCTTTCATGTCACCTCCAGAGAGCGCAGCATTCTGCACTCTATTCCGCACGCTTTCACGAATCGCATCGAAAGAAAGTCTTCCTCCAATTTTACGAGGCTTCAAATCAGCATTTGGCGTCGATTCACCCGGTTTTCCAGCCATGTTTCTCCTATAGATCTCCTGCAATGAGATTTGATTCGAGAGAGGTGAAGACGGAGGCGTCGAATCTGAGCTCGGGTGACGACGCCGGAACTCGGACAGGTTCTTCCGGATTTCATCAAGCGATGCAGCTCTATACGGCCTCGGTGCAGTGAAACCGGAAGCAGCAGAAGATGAATTTGAGGGATTTCTCGAAGTGAACGAGGAAGAGGAACTGCCCTCTTTCAGGGCCCTCTTGACATCGCTGAAATAGGAAGAGAAGGGAGAATCAGTGTTTGTAGAAGGAGGATCGTCGGAGGAAGCAGTGGTAGAATCGGGATCATCGTCGTTGGAATTGAAGGTAGAGAAGTAATGGAAGATAGAAGGGCTTGTGAAGGCATTCATTTTGGTTCTCGTTCTGAGTTGGAGAAGTAGAGCCATGGCGGACGATTGAGTTTTCAGAAGGTTAGGGTTTAGGAGAAGTTCAATCACAGCGACCGCTGTGACTGCTATCGAGTCCGGTTTGGATGCCCATCGCGACGATGAATACTGTAATAAAATCTGAACCATCCAGATTTTGATTTGGATGGTTCAGATTTAAAAAATTATTATATATTTTTATTCTTTATATTAATTAAAATAAAAATTATAAAATAGTTTTAATAAATTTTTTATTTTTAATATAATTTAAATTTAATTTAAAACATTTAATTTAATGTTAAAATTTTTATAACTAATAGATATTGATTACTCAATATATTTTATATATTAATATAAATTTGATCAATTAATAATAAATTTAAATAGTTAATATATATTATTTATAAAAATTTTAATATTAAATTAAATTATTTAAATTATATTAAAAAAATTTATTAAAATTATTTCATAATTTTTATTTATTTTTATTTTAGTAAATATAATATATAATAATACTTAAATTATTTTAATAATTTAAATTTTGTCGGCATCCAAATCCATTTCGACGGTTATCACTCACTCAGAAAACAAAAAACCCACTACACTCCCAGGTCACAAGCAAATTAAACATAAAAAGTCACAGCTTGGGGCCTCGTCCATATAGCATTTTGGGTGACAAAATTAATCAACTTTAAATTTCACAGTTATGGTTCTGTGAAAAATTAAAAATATATTCAAACATTGTTATTATTCATTGAAATTAATTATAGATTTAATTTAAATTCATGACTTTTAAAAAAATATTTAAACACCCCTTCTACGTATTAAAATCAATTATAAATTTAAAATTATAATTTTTTTAAAAATATTTAAAAAATAATTATATATATATATATGAATAAATTATAAATTCAAAACTATCACATATTGAAAAAAAAAATTGGATTGAAGCACAAGCCTGCTTGAATGTTGACAAAAAAGTGCGGTTAATATCCTTACATTTTAAAAATATCACTCAACGTTTTCAAAAATGATATAATTTTACCCTGAAATAACAGATTGACATGGCACACGCATAGACATCCACGTCATCTTTTCTCTTTGGGAAATGAGATAATAATAATAATAATAAATTTAAGTAGGTCCCGCATTCACCTTACACCTCATCATCCTCCTCCTCTACTCCTCTATCATTGATTTGAATGTCCCATTCCTCCTTCGCTCCTCTATCCTGCTCCTGCTCCTCTTCTCCTTCTTCACGTTCAGTAGGTGGTTCTTCTTCTTCCACCACTATGCTGAAGACCACGCTTCCTCAATGCCAAACGCTTCTTCTCCACTTTACAAATCATCCATTGAACGGTTGAAGCTTCATCTCCTTTGGATTTTTTTTTTATTTTTGATTTTTATTTGTTTATCTGCTGTAAATATGCATCTGAATTTCTTGTGACTATGAACAATTATTGCTTATGGACTTGAAAGAGAAATCCGATATGCTTGAACAAAAGCAAAACCCACAAAACAGTTTTGATTGCTTCCTTGTTTTGACGTGGCCTGGGATTTGAAAGGAGGTTAAAACCCAACAAAGAGGGTCACTGGGGTTCGTCGCCAGATTGTCGTATCAAAGAGTCATGGAATTAATAGAGATTCAAGGCTCAAACGTCTCTTTCGCTGGATCACTTCACTTTTCGCAATATTCGACGGCGTCGGGGACGCCGTCAGAGCTGGCGTCGGTTTCGTTTGCTTCTGGTTCTCAATCAACTGTAGTCTTTGGTGGAGTTTTATCTTTCTCTTAACGGGAGACTGAGGATGCTGAAGGGAGACCCCATCTCCATTGCTGCTTCTGATCTTAGAATGAAAGCCTCAGATGATGTTGGAGGGCGTGAGGGCTTGGTGGTCAAACATGCCATGTAGATATTAACAGGTCAATTAACAACCAGCCAGGTCAAATTTGACAGTTTGGCAAAATTATACTGTCTTCAAAAGCATGGGAGCGACATTGCTCTTTTTAAAAGCATAATGATATCAATTGTGCCTGCTTGTAAACATCTTGAGCAAATTTGTATTTTAACCTCAAAAAAATTATATAATTTTTGAATAAATTTTTTAAAAAATAGAATTAAAAAATAAAAAATAATAGCTTATGAGATAATCATAACTTTATATTCATAATTAATTTTGTCATGCAATAGAATGTATTTAAATATATTTATATAAAACCATATTTTAATTTTTCTTTTCAATTATACTTAAAATCAATCTTGTCAATTAATTGATTAAAGTATACATTTAGTTTTTTAAATTTTACATAATATTTTATTTTAACCTCTTAACTTTATAAAATATTTTTTTAATTCAATCTAACACTATTAGTTTTATTATAATAAATTTTTGCATTAAACTTTTAGATATTGACAAAATATTATCAAATGTTAATATATTAAGTTTAATTTTTTAAAAAATAAAAATAATTGACAATATTTAATCATTTAAAACTAACAATATTAAAGTTAAAAGATTAAAAATATACTTTACAAATTAAAAACTTATATTAAAATTTTATATAAAGTTAAAAAATTAAAAGTATGCTTTAGTCTAATTAATTATATCACATAACCTAATTAATTATATTTAAAATTAATCATATTAATCAAATTTTATAATCAATGTGATCCACGGATATTCAAAGGAAGCCTAAAGAGTCAGGACCTTCTTATGGCCTAATATTTCAATCTGATTCTAATTGTGGTGGATTTTGTGAATCAACGAGTTATACTCATCAACAGACTCTCCTCCGTATTGACGTCAATTATCAACTTGATGCGAGGGAGATGAACATATAGTTGCCGACAAAATTGCTAAGGAGACTCTCAAGAATAGGCAACTTTTCACTTTCATTGATCCGGTTCCACGTTAATTGAGGACCCTAGTGCATGCTCATGAATTGGGATCTGCATCCCATCCTCTTTTTGTAATATTTCTTATCAATACTGCAATTTAAAACATTTTTTAAAAATTTGCTTGCTCTATAATATCATACTAATTTTTTTAATTATATTCCTATTTCAACTGTAATTTTTTTAAAAAAAGAGCATTGAAATTTAAATAATTTTTTGTTTATAGTAGATAATATTGTAAAGTTTTTAAAAGTTGATGAAAAATATTGTATTAAAAACTAATTCAAAATCCTAAACACTCTTAAATTTATAATTTAAAAGCCAAATTATATTTTAACCCATATTATTATGACACTTATATAAAATATTTACTGAGAATATAATTAAAAAATATGCAATATTTTTAAGATATTAAAGTTTTATGTAATTTTTCAAAATTTTAATTTCTTTTCATAATTTTTTTAAAATTTAAAAAATTATTACTATTGGAAGAGCATGAATTCTCCGCCCTCCTTTCCCATCCCCCACCCTTCTTTTCGAATGATGTCTCGCCCCAAAAAAAAAAAAAAGTTGCTAGCCACCTGGATGATTTAAAAAAATTGCACATATAGCATTACACACTTTATTTGAAAATTATTTCAAACGACCACAAAATAAACCACGAAAATTACATAATTTTTGCAGTGAAAAATTCTCCTAACGTTAGAGATAAAAAAATGAAACATGGTTTAATATAAAATCACGACCACTAAACTAGTAAGCCATCAAACATAACAATGAGTTTCCAATAATTATTAAAAATTCAACTCGTCTTACCCCACTATCAAATTATCATAGGAATGTTTACGGAAAAGAAATTACCATAGGGATGATGCACAAAACTCAACCCAAAGAGTAAAGAGAAATAAACTAATCACTCAGATAAACATTAGCAGTGCTCAGAACATACAAGAATTTTATAAATATCAAATTAGCTTAGATTCTCCGACCATGACCACATAGCGAATAAACGCTGCCAAAGGAAAAACTGACTTTTAGGCACACTATATTAACCATAATTATATTAAATGTGGTTAAAATAGGTCCTAACTACATATATTTACATCCTAGTTATAACTTGTCTGAAGTCTTGATTACAAGTAACTGTGTTCAAGACATCAATGACATCGATCCCCATCAGGCTCAATCAGACCACATGTACCATTCAACAATGCTTACCAAAATAAGCAGCACAACTACCAATCACATTATATACAGGGCCTCAGTGAAAGAACCGAAATGCTTGAATTATCATATCTGCGCAACATGTAATTACACTTATCAGTGATCATTTCTATCAAGACGATGGAGAAGAAGGATCAAGGCTTGCCCCAAAAGAATTTTTCGGACAACGTTGAAGAAACCTATGAAAGAATGAATGTAGACTACGTCCCACATGATGACGTGTCAGAATCTCTACACTACCATCGCTACCTTCATGACCTCAAAATACAATATTTCCCATCATGGTTTTGACGTTGATCGATTCAGGACCTACGGCTACCTTACCACAGCCTACTTGGTTAGGGCTCACTCATAACTGTCGTGTTGCATCTCATTCAAGCATATATACTAGGAACAGAGTAATCCTGGTCCAACTTGTGAGCAATATCAATCAGGAAGGACAAGTCCTTTTTTCCCAGTTTATTTCATGTCAAAGCATTGGAGTTTAAATCCTCCTCCACAGGCAGATTTAGATCAGGAAGTAAGAATGAGACTTCTTGCTCAATAGTCTCTTGTGCTTTGATTGGATTGGTTGGACAGATATGTGGTGGCGCATCACTAAGAACTTTGTTCGTGAGGCTTGTCGATGAGGTTGCATTACATGAATGAGACTGTTCCTCCTCAGTGGCCACGGACGCTGAGTCTGTTTTAAAGGCCTTTCCAGACTCCAAATCAAGCTGTTACGACAAATTAAGGAATAAATTAGATTATAAAACATCATATTGAATGCTAAAATAACCATAAAATAGTTGTTAGGATAAGTTTTGAACTTAGCAATGGAATCAGTAAAACCTCATTTTGATTATTTACAGATTTAGTATTTCAATTTAGTTCCTAATAAAGCATTCTTATATGCAAGATCCCAACTTGATATTGTGAGACACCAAATTGAAAAATTTCGGTTTTTTTTTTTTTTTGTGAGGAACTAAATCGATAGATACTTCATCTATGAAAAGACCAAGGTATGATTTTATTTTAGTTACAAAAAATATAATATATATACCACTATTTATGTCACATGTGTCAACCAAGGAAAGGACAGAATACAAGGGAAAAATATTTATGACACAGACATAATGAATTTGACAACTATGAGCAGTAATTGGCTGTAATAGTGGTGACAACTCGCGGTACATATGAGCTGATTGGTCAAACTTGAAACAGAAGGGTGCATTATAACTAGCGGAAGAAAGTAACCCTATTTCAAATTTCAATGACCGATTGGATCATTGCCACACTTGAGCATAATTATGGAAACGCATGATATCATAAAGCATAAAAAAGAAAAAAAAGCAGACAACATAAAGCAGAACAGGAAGGTCACCTTCATTCTCTTTAAGCTTTTATTTGCGGCCCTATGTTTCTCGACAGTGAGACGCAAGGAGGCCAGTTCCTGTTCAAGATTCATGACAATACAAAGAAACATAAGACGAGAAATAAGTTATGACCGAAACCAAAAATCTTTGAAGTCCATAATAAAACGTACATTTTTCAAATTTTTCCTTTCCCTTAACAGGAAATTCTCTTCCTCCTTTAGTTCAACTAAAGTCTGCAAAATAGCATCATCAAAATGTGTTAAGCAGGCAGATGATGAATTCTCAGGTTCGATGACAGCAAAGTGACCAAAACAAGGTGACTTGACCATAAAGGCGTGTATATATGTATCTCCTGCTCATTTCCACTCTATTTGATGATTCTAACACATGCAACGGCCTAATATATATATATATATATATATATTATCATGACATTTAATACAAATAATCTTTATTCTCGAAACAAATATAAGGAGACATGTGGATCCAATGCTGGCTGTTTCGTGAAAAAGTAGGTACATTACCTTTTTTCTTCGAGATCTTTTTGTACTGGTTGCTTCACTTGGATTCTTAACCTGCCAGATAACAAAAGACTGGACCATCAAAATCCTATCATATGAAAATAAAATAACTATTCAAAAATATGGAATTTAGGAATTTGATAATTGCATAATCTTAGGTAAAAGGACAAGTGCTTGCGATTAAGAACAAGTAGGTCGGGTGGCTCATTCATACAGCAGTTTCAAACTTCAAGAGTACATGATGGAGAGGAATTGGAAAGATAATCTTTGAAATTAATACTAAAACAAACCAAGAACAATGATTTTAGTTTTCATGAATACCATTCGAAATGACTGAAGAACAGAGACAAGATGTATACAAGATTGTGATCAAGGAAGACGTATACTGTTTCCTTTTTGTCTAAGCAAATGAACAAACCTTGATTTCTTTTATTTTCCCGCTCCTTTGCCACGCAAACGAAAATCCACATACATGCCGAAAATATGCTTCTATGCAGATTCATAATCAACTTATACCAAGAATTTAGTCAGCATGGCAAGCCAAAGTCTTTGATAATACCATAATATATCTTTTCCTCGGTAAAAAAATAAAAAAAATTGCTGCGATAAATTCCCGGTGGCGGCAGCACGGGGAGGAGGGAAGAAACCAAGAGACTCAGAAAAGGTACAATCTCAATAAACTACCACTAAACGGCCAAAAATCAGACAGACTTGTACAGTTCTACACTGACTCAGCAAAATACAGATACATGTTAAAAAGAAAAATATAGATTTACTTTTTAAGCACGCATCTCTCACAAAGCTACCGTACTCAATGTCCCATATTCTTTGCCCAACTGATATTTTCCTTGCCATCATAAATCTCGTTCACAGAGCAATAGCTTGGTTGTGGCTGGGGTAAATATTGCAGTTCAAAAATACATTACCTACTCCATCGCACGCATTCGCAGTGAATAGTAAATTCATTCGATCGGATGGAGAATTAATTAAAGTACGATGGATTCGAAAGATAGACACTTTCCGGTCCTAGACCCTCTCAAATCTGAAGTCTTAACACCAAGCCCGTCAAGAAAAGTATGATCGACACGAAAGAAGGGAACTTTTGAGCCTAAGACCTTTTCATGGGCGGCATAGGAAAAAAAAAAAAAATTTGGAAGCAACGAGCCAGATTGAGTTGCTTTATGCCCTTGAAATGGTGACCAAGTGGTCCCCATATATATAGGAGGCTAGCAAAATGGCACCTCCACGGCTAGTCTTCCTCCTCGCATTTAACGGAGAGAAGCATCTTTCTAGTCATTCACATTTTCATTTCCTTTTCCAGGAGATATGATTTTATTTTAAATCATCTTAAAACTTAAATCTAAGAAGGGCATAACAAAAGAGCCAAACTAATTCTAATTCCATCTTCTGATCGTTTCAATCCCAACCATTGCCATTGATGTTTGCTAGATTCTTACTTTTTGGACCCTACCAAGCATAAAAACACTAGTAGTACAGCAGCCTGTCATTCTAATGAATAGCCCCAAATAAAAATTCCATCCACTTTTGACTTTGCTGATCATGTACGTTGCCATCTTTCCCGCGAATAGAAAGGATCGCCATCATGCTGTCAAGCAACAGATGCGGTACACTACATTGAAATTAATACTCCCTCTTCCTCCCTCCCTTGCTTCTACAAAATTATTTCTCCCATGAATTAAATTAATTTAACTAATTTATATTTAAATCTACTTTTATTTTCATATTTCTACCCTCATTTAATGTCATTTCACTGGCTAACTTTAAATGAGAATACAGTATTTATAACAAGAGACATATATTCTATGCAGATATATTGAAAAAAAAAATATTAAATACACCTCAAATTTTATAATTTATCACATAAATATAATTAAATCACATCCAAAATTGTCTTGTAAACAGAGACGGGGGGAGGGAGAGTGTGTGCATTAATATAATTAATATAATAACTAAATTATAGTTAATTAAAAAATATATACTCATTCGTTAAAAAACATAAGGTATTTTTTAAAAAATTTGATTAAAAATATTAGGTATTTTTAATTGTTTTGAAGTATAATCATTACCTTTTTTTTAAGTATTTTATATTTATTATAAAATATTTAATAAAAATAAATATAAAAAAATAGAATTAATTTAAAAATATATAATTAATTTATTGACGGTGGTATTCCATCAAAAATTTACACACTCATTTGACCTCACGCATGATGCGTGAAACCACGACGCAAAGGGTGAAGCGCCTGCGGAAGAGCAAACACTCAAAAGTGTCCGACCACTACCAACAATACACCAAACTGCACGCAGACAATATTGCCACGAAAACACGCTATCAAAACAGCAGGTGAAGCAAGGATGATATTACCGACATACCCCTCCCAGTAAATCCCTTGTACAAATACTATTATTTACCTCACCCAGTCGGAGCGTTGAATGCAGGCGCGACAAAGCAGGTAAAGAGCGCGACCGCGAAGTTGAAGTCCAGTTCTTCAATCTTCCTACTCATGAAAAAGACATACGCACCCATCTGTGATAGGGCTTTTTCGGTCATTTCAAGACTATGCGTGACGCAGAGCGGAAAAGTGCGAGAAGGAAACGTGATGGCCTCTGACTCCATGCGCGGAATTTAGGTCACTCATTTTTTCTGAAGGACTTGAAATGAAATTTATTGATAATAAAGTGGATCCATCTCGGATTTGTCCGATATTAGTAGTTTTTAATTACCACGAGTCAAAAACTAAAAAGAAGTTTCAAGGAAGACACCGTGGAAGGCTGAATCGTCAACATCAAAAACTATATTCTCTCGTGATAATATAAACAGGAAAAATCAGGGTCGAACTTTTTCGGAGGGCATCTTGTTGAGCAAGATTAGGCAATAGGAAATGGTCCGGTTACTGGAGAAGCTCCAGCCGTCAGAGGGATTATCGGTATGGCGTAACGGTGAATCTGCTGCCACAAGGCGAACAAAGGTTGGTCCAAAACTGATACGACGGCAAAGGAAAACGCGGTAGGGGCCATCTACTTAAATTATTTCCACCTGACTTAACACGGATTCGTCAAGGTAAATATCCAAGTTGAAGAACTAACCGCCACGCTACGTAGATAGAGAAGTTTCGAAGCCGTGTGATTTGACGTTCGAAACTAAGACACACCACAGGAAAACCGAACGCATCTCCGGTGACCGGAGATCTGTCACCGGAAGACCGGTCTGTCACCGGAAGACCAAAAAAAAACAGAACAGAACAGAAAAATTCAACCGAAATAGAAAGACCAAGCAGCAAACCTTCTCAGATCTCGAGCTTTCCACCCGTTTGATCGGACAGCTGGACTCTTCGCAGCCATCAACGGCGCCGCCGCCGCCGCCAAAGCTAGCAGACGTGGCACAGCTCCAGGAGAGCGGCGTGGTAGGGCTAGCTCTCGTCGGTTCATCCTTCCCTTCGGAGCCACGGTGTCTGGGAACCGACCTGGAACGACGCTGACGCACAGTCCAGTCGACGCGAAGACAGGGAGGCTGTTTTTTGGTCAGAGAAGGAGGAGGAGGAGGAGGCGGTGGAGTATCTTGGTGGAGACGGAGGAGAATCTCGACGACGACGGAGTCATCGGACATGGCCACGTTGATCCAGTCTTCGTCGCACATCTCGCAGACACTGAAGGGCGTCGCGAGAGAGAGAGAGAGAGAGAGAGATGGACAGTGGCGAAGGAGAAGGAAGCGAGAAGGCGAAAATCTTGTATGGGGGTGTGTGTCGTTGGGAATGTTAAGTAAATAATAAATAATGAATAATGAATCACGATGGTGTGGGGGCTCTGTGCGTGTTTGTGTGTCGCACTGTGTGCAAGAGAGGGAGAGAGATAGAGGAGAGAGAGGATGGTCTTTGTTGACAAACCCTTTTCTTGTTCTTGTGGATCATTCTTCTCTCATCGGGGTCCACTTTCCTTCTTTGGGGCTTTCTCTCAAAGCGTTGGCTTTGTCTCATGGTTTGCTCAGTCCACTCAAGTGATCCCGATCGTTCCTTTGATCTAACACTAGATTCTCATTGCCTAATGGAATATTGTCATTGCCAAGGATGAATTTTGTGCCTGTCATTCTTGTAAGCTCTCTGGACCGTTCATCTATATTTTCTCAACCACCTTGCCCAGTTTTCCCTTGTGGGCTCGCTTCTCTCAATAATCAACACCATTTCTCAATGAGGAGATCAGGTTTTCATTTCTTTTCAAGATCAAACGAGTAGAAATGGCTGATCACCATGAGTAACTCTTTGACATTTTCTCAAGTAATCGAATCAAAAAGAAAAAAAAAAATCACATTGCAATAACACCAGTCTTGTTGCCACAAATGTTATAGCTCAGACTTACTAACCTTGCAAATACTTGAAGTTCTCTTATAACTAAAAATGGTAAATGGACAAAATAATACTCATATAGTGCCACCATCATTTGTTCATTGCATAAACAATTGCAAGAGTAGCTCCCTATCATATATACCACCAACGCTATGTTATTGGTGAATGAACTTCGCTTATACATGCCATGAGGTGAGAATTCTACTTTATGCATAAAGGCATTAAGTGTAGCACTTTATTTGTAGTAAACTGTCTGGTATCTAAAATCATATTGGATTCTGGCTAATTTGAATTCAAGTTGAGTCGGTCTTAAACATTGATATATCTCCTAAAAACATTTCTACATTTATGCAAAATTAACAAGACAATGTATTTGATTGATCATAGATTCTTTCATTACGACCAATACTTATTAATTATACGAGCACATATCTAATTTGTATGCTACATTGCTATGCACCTGTATGGTTGTTCAAAATTATGAAATGCCACAAGCCCTAAACTTAGGCTTCAGTTAATACCACGTTGAGTTCGTTAATTAAGAGTTGTCGCTGCCTCTTCATGACATCACTTGAAGTTTCTTCCCCCTGTTTTATTTATAAATTACTTTTACATTTTTTATTATAATAAAAAAATTTAAATTTCATTAATTTTGTTTAAAAATTTAATAAATTTTTAATTTTATCCCCATTAAAAATATATACTTTAAAAATAAAATACACTAATATTTAATAACATTTTTAACATTTAATAATGATAAAAGGGTAAAGATAAACACAAAAATCATTGAGCTATCCTTATAAATAGAATAAATATAAATATTTTTTTTATTTTATAAATAAAATTTAAAAAAATTATTTGGAGAGCCCACTCGAAGGATTTGGCAAAAACCCATAAGCAAATCGCTAGTGGCACCTAGACCGGATTTCGCTGGAGCGAGAGGATAGAAAGTCAGACTTCGGGTAAACCTTGTGCTTGAAAGGGGACTAATTAAAGCGCGCTTGCAAGCTTTGCTAAACTTGTTGACCAAAGTTTTGTTTTGCACAGTCTCGACCATGCTAAAATTTGGACGATTTCATGTTTTATTTTTCTTCTTTTTCTTATAAATTAAAATCAGTAATTTGATAAGCCAGGCATATTCAAATTAACCTAATTAAGATGAATTTATAAATAAACTTAGATAGTCAAACCTAACCCAAACCTTTTTAAACTTATTTGGGCTAACTCAAATATTCAAATTATCTATTTTTTAAATTAATTATAATTTAATTTTTATATTTTTTTTGGGTACTTAAATGAAGTAGAAGACTCAAACTTTTAAAATGAAACATGTAGATCTTAAAATTTAAAAATAAATATTAAAATATATTTTAAATATTATTTTAAGATATTTTATAGATTAAAATAATAAAAATATGTCAATATAAATATTTTATTTTTTAAATATATCTATAATATTATATTTAAATATATAGTATCTTATATGACCTAAATTTTAAAGAATTAATTAATACTCTATATATTTTTAAAAGTAGTTTTTTTATTTAGGTATTCAAGTAAAGCCTGAATTCAGTCAGGTTTGCTTGAATAAATCTGAATATTAAAAAAGTATGATTTTATTAAGCAAGGTCCTAAATTTTTTTTAGGCTTTTTCAAGCTTGAATTATCAACTTTAATCTAAATAAATATTTTGACGAAAAATGGAGACAAATTAGCAATAAATTTGCACCATAAAATACGTCATAAAATTGTAAATGATAAAATAAGCAATCTTATGGATATCTTGACTCTCCCGAAATATTTCATTTTTATTTTTAAAATTATAAACCATTTGTTAATTTTATTTTATCATTACTTATTTCAAATTAATGTTTTAGATATTTATGTTTTTTATTTCTTTTATCTTTCTGGTTTGATATAGTTAGTAAATACTTAATAACATATTAATTTCTTCACCACAAGTTAAACCATAATCCAATGGAAACTAAATCCAATGAATGCTAGCCACTCACTTAATAAGTGTTTCATATGATATGATAATAATCATTTGATTTGAACGAATGGCTATTAGAGATTTGTCATATATTCAGAAGGTATCAAATCTTAAATTTTTAAAGAGGATAATATATATGAAAAGTATTTTGATTATGAGGGTTGTTTTACATTTTTTTAAGAGAAATGTATCTTGATAATTTTTAAATATGGATGAAATTCAATAGTTATAAATGGCACACTCATTAAGTGAATAGATTAAAGTCACTTGTTATATTCAAATCTTAATCAAATCATGGATTCTAAAACTATTGCCTTTGATGATTCCAAAATCAGTGACTTGACTGTTAATAGGAATAGCTTTTGTTTGGGTTGTATGTAAAACTTTAATCGCTTTTAACTCATTGATTATTGTTGTTTTAGTTATCTCTTGTCATTCTCATTCTATTAATCTCTACTGCTATAAAGAGGGGATCTTGTTTTTCCCCTGGTAAAAAAGCAAATATATTAATAAAAGAAAAGATAAGTTTACAAAGTAAGCCTTAAAACAGGTTTTTAAAAATAAAAGAAAGAGAAGGAAAAAACACAAAATGTTGGGACCACATTTTCTTAAGGGTGCATTAGTTGTTAAAGGTATGCAGAAACTTTGAAATGTCTTGATCCACGAGATGCTGTTGATTATAACAGAAGCGAACCCTCTTGTTGTTTCTAATCTTCAAATTCCCCAAACTTGCAAGTTTAAGTTTTCGATCCAAAACAAGAGGTAGCAAATACAGAAAACTAAGAAATGATGCAGGGAGATGGCTTTAGATTTGCCAACAAAAAAAAACAACAAACACAATATGATCCATCCTTCATGGTTGAGTGATAAAGATACAACAACACAATAAGTTCTTCCTAACTTAGAAAATGAAATTGAGTGTGAGGGTGAGCAAAAGAAAGTGAATATCTTTTTTCTGTGACCGTGTAGTTTATAGCTTTCCTTGTATTACATCTATTATTCCATTTGCATGTATCTTTTAGGAAGAGATATTGTTCATTAAAATGCCGAATGACTTGCAACAGTGGCTATCTTCCTTGTATGGAGATCTATTATACTAGATCAAATGAAGAAGGTAGATGCATTCCAAAGTTTGAATGCCCTGATTCTAGAACAAAGATTTAGTGATTTGTAAGAACTAAGGGACAAAACCACAAGAAAAAGATGTTCTAAGAATAGATGGACAATAATCCAAACCATTATACCTTTGTGTGGGGACAATCACATAATGTGTGATGTAAAGTCTCTAATGAATCACAGCCAAATGTATACTGAAATGAGGAATTAAGATGATGCTTCCATAAGACATCCCTTGTAGGTATCACCTCATGAATCAATTTCCAAATGAAGGGGGTTTTTATAAGGCAAATGAAGTTTTCAGAAAAAATTTCAAAAGTTTCTCTTTAAAAAGGGGATTATCCTGAAGGCTATAAGAGGATATGGAAAAGCCATATCTAACAAAGTAAGAATCAGAGTCTCAAATGAAATGATCAACCTCATTAGTAAAAGAAACAGGGATCTTTAGATTGAGTTACCCTCCTTCTTACCATAGAGATTGTTTATGAGCCATCCAGGGTGTTTGGATTAGTGATGAGCAAATGAAGAGAAGGGTTTTAAGAGTGGATCTTGTTTTGTGATTGCTTGATTCTTGTTTTTGTGGGTTCGTTCAGTTAATCGAATTTTTTTTTCCCGAGTGTTGAACTTTTCTTGAGCCATCCTGAATGTTAATTTTAGAGAAAATTAATCTTTTAGTTCTTCAACTTTTAACTCACTTGTAACTCAGTCCCTCAACTATAACTCGCTGCAATTTAGTCCCTCAACTTTTGATTTACTTATAACTCGGTCCTTATTTTTTAATTTTTTTAAATTTTTTTATAAGAGGAATAAAAAAATGCTCATATATTATTTTAAAATATCCTCTTCTTATTTATTAATATAAGATATAAGCTAACATGAAAAAAAATTAACAAAGGTTAAGGGACTAATTTATAAGTGATTCAAAAGTTGAGGGATTGAGTCATAGGCGAGTTATAGTTGAGGGACTGAGTCATAGGCAGGCGAGTTATAGTTGAGAGACTGAGTTATAGGCGAGTTATAGTTGAAGGACTGAGTCATAGCGAGTCATAGTTGAGGGACTGAGTTACAAGTGACTTAAAAATTGGAGGACTAAAAGATTAATTTTCTCTTAATTTTATAATAGATTAGCATAAGTTAATTTTTATTGAAATTATATATTTTATTAAAGTGATTACTTTGGTTTTTAAATATTAAGTTCAAAATAAAACAAATCCTCATTAATTGTTCCCATTTCATAATTGGTGGAATAATTACACAAATCCTTTGTTTATTCTCTATGATCTTTTTTTTTAATTTTAATATTTAACTTTCTCGTTTATTGTCAACTCTCTTTTATGACCCCGGGCTTCACATTATTGGGCGTTTCTCTGGGTATTCAGCAAAGGCACATTGGGCCTATTTATAGGGCCATAGATTTTCTCACGAAATGTTTGATGAGAATACCTGGGCTTCTGTTGGTATTTGTTTTTAAAATAAAGTCTTTGGAATTTTAAGGTAACATTTTAAAGTTAAATAGAGAGGCCCTTTTAAAGTTAAATACCTGGTCATTGCTTGGTTCCCCCCCCCCCAAAGTTACAGCTTATTGCAAATGGGAGAATGTTAAATAAAAATTAAAGATGTGACATAATTATTAATGAGATTTAAAAAAATTTTAAAATTTCAATTCAATCTAAAAGAATAAAAATGAAAAATACAATTGTAAAAAGATTAAAGCACCATTTATTTATTATGCAAAATTGTTAATTATCAACTTTCTTATTTTATTTGTTAATTTACCAATATAAATTGTAAATTACATGAGTTGACATGTCAATGATTATATAAAACTTGACATCAATTGTTCAATCATAAGCAGTAACATTAGTTGTTAAATTGTTAACTTTACTTGTTAATTTATTAACATCAGTTGTAAATTACTGATAGGTCTTGTAATTGAAGACTGATATTAGTAAATTAACAAGTAAAGTTAGCAAATTAATAATTAATATTATTACTTGTCTGATAAACAGATGTGATTTACTATTGATATTGGTAAATTAACAAATGAAGTAACAAAATTTACAACTAGTGATTTACATAACAACTTAATAGCATTTTAGTCTTTTCACAATTAAAATTATTTTCACTTTTATCTCCCTAAATTGAACTGAAATTTGAAAAATTTTTAGGGCCCACGATCAATTATATCACATACTGATCCTCATTTCAATTTCTCCCATTGCAAATTATGTTTTCTTATTTGCCATGTAACAATTTGCGCATATTCTTAAAATTTATCATAAGACTAGTGATTGAGATATGGGAAAATTATTGTTATTGAGTGTAATTTGATTTGCTTAAATCATAAAGAAGTTGTATTAAGCAATTGCTGAATATATTTGGCTTTGCAGAAGACATTTCGAGGTTGCTCATTTTTGTTCGAGTTATAAATGAATATATTAGACAATGCCATTAAATATATCCATACTTAGAGCTTAAATCACACCTTTCAACCCCTCTTTGACCCAGTACCTTCCATTTTATCTAATAGATATTTTGAAAATTCTAGATCCTATAATTTTATTAACTAACATTTTAACTTTCAATTTGAATAGTTTTCATCAGGGAGAATGCATAATTCTTCTTCTTCTTTTTTTTACAAGGGTAAGCCGAAGCTTGATAACTACATCTAATTAGTCACTTGAGCATAGGCTCTGTTCTCTAATGATCATATCAAAACAGCAAGTGGATATCTAAGTTAAAATTTGTAAGCCAGGCGCGCCAAGAAACGCATTCTTTGCTAATAAATCAACACACCAGATTGAGTTGCGTCCAGTATAAATGACTTCCACATCTTCCTTAAGGCTTATAAGATCTCAGATTTGATAGACTAAGCTCAGAAGAGGATGCTGAGGTCCACATTCTCTCATGATTAAGTTTAGGCCTTCTAAAGAGTTAGTGTGCAGTATAACTTTACCCAAATTTTTGTCTTGGCATATCTGGAGGCAAGCCTTCATTGCTTCTAATTCAGCTTCTGTAGACAAGCCTTTCCCTAACTACTTTTGGAATCCCACTATCCATTGTCCTCGAGAGTTCCTGATCACACCAGCACACGTTGCATTTCTTTAGGTATTCATCGTACCATCTGTATCCAGTCGTAGATAGTCCTGAGGTGGTGGCTCCTATATATCCTTCCCACAGCATTCTAGGCAATAAATCTTTTAATCATGGCATCTTGCTTCTTCATCCTCCATCAATCCATACTTACAATATGAAGAATCTCTCTTGAATTTGTTTTCTTTGCTTCAAAGACACATTTACATCGTGCCTTCCATAATCCGATCCCCAGCAAACAAAACTAAAAAATTTGTGCCATTGCTAGCGTTTGAATTTATTAGTCCCAGTTTCCACTTTCGCATTCCATGTCAACCATTCCAACAAAGGTAAGCTAAAAAACTCTTGAAAGAAGTTAGTATCAAGACATGATCTCCACATCCCACGAGAAATTTTGCAATCCTCAAAAGATGCAAGACACTCTCACTCATATCACACTTACAGGGACATTTATCATCTAATGAAAGGCTCCTTCTAGCTATAAGAGAGTTAGTTAGAATTCTCACTTGACTAGCTTGCCAAAGAAATTTTTTTTATCTTTTTAGGAATTTTCCATTTCCAAAGTTTTTTGTGAAAACCATTGACCACCTCCTGAACTTCATTACCTAGGAACTCTTAGGTAGCTTTGATAGAAAAATTACCATTGAATGCATTGATCCATTGAAAGTGGGTGCCTACATCTTTAGTAAGGGTGTAAACAGGTGAATACGAGTAGCCGTATCCATTACCCGCTTGTTTATGGGTAGACGGGTGGCCACCTACCTGTACCTGCTTAAACAGGTGCAAACAGGGACGGATGGGTTGGGGCCACTCGTTTACCTGCAACACCCATTTTCTTAAAAGAAAATTGAATCAAAACATATGCTTTTTATCCCATTCTAATTTAATATAAGTATTTAAGTAGTATCATTCTAAAAGTTTAAATCTCTGAATAATATAAGGATAGATATTTTAATAGTAAATAAACAAGGATTAATAATTCTAATTTCTAAAGTCATAATCCATTTAGCCTCATGGATCATTCAATGATTATCTTCTTTAGAGTTACCTAATGATATAGCAGAAGATTGAGCTATTGAATCTTCCTCTACAAGACAAATTAAGACAGTTAGATCAGTAGATAATAATATATATTATATAATATGGCGAATCAAAATGAATATAAATTAAATACTTTATTTAGATTACCATCAACAGCACATAAAGTCTCATAAAAAGTTGTCAATATCAATATCTTCTAATGGGATGCATGATGTTGATGATACCTAATTTTAGGTGCAAATAAGTGCCTCAACCATTTTCAAAGACAAGAAACTCCTAAAAGTATCTAGTACTTGACCCCCAATACAAAAAGCAGATTCTAAAGACACTGTGGAGACAGGTATATCCAACAAATCACGTGCAATCAAACCCAAAACTTTATACTTGAAAGAATTCACTTTCCACCATGTCAAAATGTAAAAATTATCATCACAAGCATCAACTAATGCTGCATTTAGATACTCTTTCCACCTCTAAAATACGTTTCTTCAGATACTTACTCATTGTAGTGGCTAAGAAATCTTGCATTATGACATCAATAATTTTTTTTAAAAGATGGAGGAACTTGCTTCTCCCCCGCCACTGGCACTGCTATCCCCCACCTCTATACCATTTTCAGATGGTTCACTACCATTGACTATAAGAGTTGCATACTCATCAAATAAATGATGTAAAAGCCTTATAATCTTCTTTGTCATCATTTCTCTTTTTGCATAATCACTAATAAAATGTTTGAAAGCAACTAAACATAAGAAAATTTGTATCTAGGATCAAGAATCACAATTATTACCAACAATGGATTCATGTATGTTTTCTGCCTTTTCCCAATTCTTGTCATACATACTTTGCATCCTTTCTGCCATGTCACTCAATGAAGAATTGGATTTAGCTGTGATTGAATCCAGTCGTGTCTTGATTGTAACTATATTTTTAAAGCATGTGTTTGATGTGACATAATTTGATCTAGAAAATTAAAGAATTATATTGTAGAACAACTCTAAAAAGGTGAGGAATTCCTTTACAACACTCCAGTCCTAGGCATTAGGAGGTTTAACTATACCTTCATCACTATCATGATCACCAAGTTCATCTTTATCCTTCATTTCAATCCTATCATCCACATAGCTTGAGCTTGAAGATCGTTTAACTTTCTTTTTGAAGTAGTTCTTTTAATCTTGATTTTCCTTCTCCATTCTATTAAAGACCTTAGTAAACTTAACGGCATTCTGCAACGTGAGGTATGTTGAATTTCACTTATTAACATGAGCAAAAGACTTAAATGTTAGGAAAAATTACATATCATAAAGGGATGAAATCACAATGTAACAATCATGTAAATTACCTAATGGGACAATCCATGTTAAGTAGACTCTTTGAATCAATCCTCAATTTTTCAATAAGCTCCTTGAATTTTTTAAGCCTTCTTGGAGAAGATCTAACAAACTTGATTGCATGTCAAATGAGTTCAATAGATTGATTCATATATTTAAGGCCCTCTGAAATAATTAAATTTAAAATATGAGTAGCAAACCGCATCTACAAGAATTCTCCATCATATACTAAGCCTCTAAA
This sequence comes from Prosopis cineraria, assembly GCF_029017545.1. Lineage (NCBI taxonomy): Eukaryota > Viridiplantae > Streptophyta > Magnoliopsida > Fabales > Fabaceae > Prosopis > Prosopis cineraria. Next base: position 35,052,459 of record NW_026555343.1, read on the forward strand.
ATCCTTTAAACGTTTTTTAAAAAAGACAACAGCAGAATCATTAGAAGAAGCATTATCAACTGTAATTGCAAATACTTTCTCAATACCCCAATAGAATAAGCATCCTTTAATTTCATAGACAATGATATCCCCTTTATGGTTTTCAACCACATAAAAAATTCAAAATTTGTTTATGTAATGTCCATGCCTCATCAATCTAATGAGCTATCAGACACATATAGTTGGAATTTTGTATTAAAGTCTAACAATCTATGGTGAGTGACATACAAACTTTAGATTTCTTAAAATATCTTTTCAAACATTTTCCTTCTTCTAGATATATCTTGTAGCATAACTTAGCCATAGTGGTACGGGAGGTGCATGTAAACCTCAGTTCAAGCACCCCTAACATTTTTTTAAAACCTCGCCCTTCCATAACTCGAAATGGCATCTCATCCAGATGATGAATTCAGCAACTACTTTTTTTCATTGCTTTGCATTATACGAGTAATGAGTCATTGATTTACTAAAAGAAGTAGAGAATAAGGACTGTCCTGCTTTGGCTTTGTTTGGATTCTTTAGGCAAGAATCAAAATGTCACCAAAGGTTCTTAGTCCCAGTTTTAGAATAATGGCTAGCAAAATCATTTTCACAATAGTTGCATTTACCCTGATGTTCACCTTTTTTATTTATAAGCTTTTCATAATGATTTCACATTTCAGATGTTGTACTCCTTTTTTGTTTAGGGGGTGGCGCTTGTTCAACTTGTGTAGCTTTGGATTCAGTAGGTGTTGCTGGGATGGTGATAGTGCTGATAACTTAGATTCATGTTTCACTTCCATAACTTGCACATTTTTCATAATAAATTTAAAAGTAAAAACTATACAGTAGCCAAACCAAACCAATCACAAACATATCTAGTACTAGTTACATCACATTAACTAAAATATGAACAAAATTACAAGTTTATAATAACATAGATAGAATCTAACACTTAAATAGTAATGGCATAAGCACTCACGTAAGGGCTAGAACAATATTATAACAGAGAGATAAGCCTATTCAAGAAGTACCAGAAATTACAACTTTAAAATTGATTGCAGAAATTAACTAAATATAGAAAGACAATCATATAACTAAACAAGTAGATTTGGAAATCCAATACACAGCTATTAGGTTTAAAACAAATGTCTTTGAAATCCTGTTGAAATAAATATCTTCAGAATCCATTCCCCAAACACTACTTTGTTTTTAACTTGTTGAAATAACAACCAATTTTCATCTTCAATTCAAGATCCAACAACTAACTTCTATTATCCCACTTCAATAATAGAATCTTCAATACAAAAAACAAGAAAAGAAGCTCCCTAAAATTATAAGCGCTTATGGTTTAGAAGATTAAATCAAATTCTAAGATATCCATTCTTAGAGCAAGAATCAAGCAGTTAAAAGGAAAATAAAATCCACCAAGATTGACGTTTAGTATGAAATTTATAGAATAGAATGTGGCAAACATGTACTTACTACTTACCAACTAGGGTGGTTATTGGTCAGATTCAAATTACGAGGGCTAGAGATAAACGTACGTGACTATGCAAGGCTAATTGGAGTAGAGCCAAGGTCGATGTTGGAGCTTGGAGATGGAGAGTGTGGGCATCTACTAGCTAGAGTGGAGCCGAGGTCAATACTGGAGGTGGACCATGCGTGATTACGTGGCATGCATTTGCTAGCTAAAGTTGTAATGACCTTAAATTTTAAATTGAACAAGATTTTTCTCTCAAAGGATACTTTATTTAAAAAAGGGCTTAGCAAATTTTATTTTTTTTAATTTTTAAAAGAATTTGGGTCCTTTTTGTAATTTTCCTTAGGTCTTTCTTGTATTTTAGCTTAATTCCTAATTAGTCAAGACTTATAGAATATGAGTTCACCTCACATTTCATGCCGATCATAACCTTAGTGTCGGGGTGTGGTAGGAGTAGAGCCAAGATCAATGCTAGAGGTGGAGCATGGAGAAAGGCAAATAGCAAAGCTGAAGGATGAAGATCTCACGCGAGCTATTCTCATACAATCATTTGTATCTTCCTATGAGTATCATTTTAATTTGGTGTTTTATTGTTTGAAAACTTTAGATGACATCGGGTGATGTTAGTATTGCCGATGCTCCTCCATTGGATGCAAGTAGTATGGATAATTGGATACATACACATCTTAAAAATGGAATGGTACCTTGGATTCACAAAAAACATGATGGCAATTTCCAGATCGAGAGTCATCTTATCATATATTTGGAACTGCTTCTAAGAAAAAAAACATTGTCCTATTAAGTGGGGTCGGTTATATAGAACTTCATCATGTGCATAAATTAGATTTTATTTATGAAATCACTTTTTTTATTCTAAATGATTGTCGAAATTCTGGTTCTATTTTCATATGACTTGGTCTACTAATTGTTTAATTCACAGAATGGTTTGATTTATTGGTTTTCTAACATTTGACAAGTTTTGTCTATCGTCTAATAGGATCTTCATTATCTATTATTCACTTGCCACGCTAACAAGTGGTCTTTGTTTTCATTATTGTGGCTTATGTATGATTCTTGGTGTCATTTTCCCATGACACAAGTGATGACCAAGGAATTTGTGAATTAAAATATGAAGTCTTAAAATAATGCCAACCCATCATTGTTGTAACTATAAGAGCATTAGAGCACCATTACATTTCTTTGTTTGTATGTACTAGCTTAATGTCATTAAATACTTATTTGTTTCTCCTCATTTCTAGGTTTTATTTTGATGTCTCATCTTTTTCTTTATTTTCAAAAGCATCAAATCGTTTCCCATACCATTCATGCTAATCATGTAAGCATACTCCAATTATAAAAATTCTGATTCTCATTCTAATTTCATTTTCTTTTTTTTTCTTTGTTTTTTTTTTTTTGGGTCAGCTTAACGCTCGATTTGTGGCATGGAGCATCAGGTGATTTCTTATAAATGATTTCTCTCCATTTCAGGTTGAGATTGATGCTGGACATCCAACTTGATGAGAATGGTTGGCTGCAGATGATGCTTCACAACTTTTGATCATCTCATCATTTCTGTGATCTTCATCTCCAACCTTATTGGCATTCCCTTCCTATTTATATCAGCTCCTCTCCTGTCATCTCTCTCTCTCTCCCTCTCCCCCCCCCCTGTTAACCCTTTTGGCTTTTTTTTTTTTTGGTCTTGCTTCTTCGTGTTCGTTCCCCCATTTCTTCTCCTTTTTCTTCTTCATCTCCGGTTCATATGCTTGAAGAAATGAGGTTTCAAGCTGGACGGCGAAGTAGACATGAGACTGGTAGAATAAAGAAAAGCTGCTTCGTCGGTAGATCTTAGAGCAACAGAGACTGGTAATTTATGCTTCAATTCCGTTGAGTCTAATTTGTGATTTTTAAATCCATTGTAACCCAAAGATTTTGTGCTTTTGCTTTTTTATTTAAAATTGGTGATTTGGTTGAATCTGCCATTTGCGTGTGTTTTCAAGTGCAATGGGCATATGAGAGTCTAACGGCAATTAATCACTTTCCCCCTCTGTTAACCCCCCCCCCTACTTTTTCATTGATGCGTTGCTGGATATGCTTTCTTCTCTCATATTGCTGGATATGTTTATTGTTTGGTATTATTTATTTATTATTTGCATATTTTGCGGGGATTTATTTATCATTTTTTCAAAATAAAATTGTCAAATGATTAAAAAAGAATAAATATCAAGTGTATTCAGGTAGTGCGACAAGTGAATAGTGAAGAAGAACAAGAATCCCTACAAATTTTTATGTATAAAAATTAATCAGAAGACATAATCTAAGTATATAAATTTTAAATTATAAAAATTATGTTATTAATTTTAAATTATATAATCTTTTAATAAAAATATATTAATTCTTAATTTCATTTTTTAGGAAAAAATTCAAGGATTTTAATTTTCAAAAATTAAAAACTTAGGTCAAACTATAAAATTTTGATTAAAATAAAATAAATTATAAGAATCTAATTTAAAATTTAAATAAAAAACTATGAAGACTTACAGGTTAACTTTTATTATTTTTTTGAGGTCCTTCACCATAATTTTCCCACATAGAGAGATAGAGAGGATTTAAACAAGCGCCCGAGCAATGTAAAACTGGCTACTAGCTAGTCCACTGTCTAGGCCTCCAGCCCATTGGACCTGGATTTATATTGGGCTTCTCATTTGTGTAAGGATATTTGTCAGAAATTGAATTTGAAAAAGTAAATAACGTCAAAGATAAAGGCTGGCCGGAAAAAAAAAAGAGATAATGGAACCAAAATTTTAATTTTTTATTAATCCAGGTTTCATATTAGAACTTATAAGTAAGTAATTTGTGTATTTTTCATGCAAAATTTCATAAAACTATAAATTTATCGATTAAAGAGTATTCAAAATCAAATTAATTTGACCAAAAATTGAATAAAACGGTCTGACTCAACATATAGATGTATGTATGTATATGTGTGTATGGATGTATGTATACGATTGAACATGATACTAAATACTTGGTCCTAGTAAAACTTGTACTAATAAAACATATTTCAAAGAAGTGTATGCATTTTTTTTTTGGGGCCTGAAAGCAAAGTATGTATCCATGTATTACAAACATTAAAACAAGATAAATCACATGAAGGAAGTATATATTATACATAATTCACTGTTTTAGTTTTAAAGTATATTTTCTTTAATTAATTTGATCAGCTCATTGTTAAAAGTTCTATATATCACATGTTACACTTTGAAGTATAACATGACACATAATGGGACTTCTTTATCTTGAATCTAAAATTAATAAACCCAGAGATTTGTCAAAGCTAAGACATACCTTTGAGTTTGAAAAATTACAAAAATATTTATTGATCATTTACTAATAAAATCCTCACACAAGCAATGATTTGAACTCATAATTTTGTAAATTATGAATAGAGTTTGGAATATGAGCTAACCCGAATCATATGAATTGTGTTGAGTTCAAATAATTTTTATATGGGTTAAAAAAATTTCAACCCATTCCTCTTGAGTTGGTGAGTTAGCCTATTTTCTCTACCAACCCATTTAATTTTTGTTCATAATTTTTTTGTTTAAAAAATTACATTTAAATGATAAGTTCTAATATTATATGTCAATTTCATCATGAGTCATTCCAAATCTACTTGTCTTATAAGGCTGTGGTGTCAAAACTCCTCCAACTTTTATTTTTCAATTTTTGAAGAAATAATATGGGTTGAATGGGCAATCCTAATCTATTAGAATTAGTCCATTTAATTAATGGGTTATCTAGTTTGAACTAGAAAAAATACATTTTTATTTGGATTAATTTTGTCAACCCAACCCAACTTTTATAACAAGTTATTCATATCAATACATGTAACCTAACTCATATTTTCAACTCCAATTATAAGTCATATTTTTACTATTCCAACCAACATTTGGTAATATAAAGGTTGAGTTTTCCTCAAATTTGTTTCCAAACCTAGTTATAAGTTGAATCTTCCAATTAACGTGATGCTTGAAGGCAGACTCTAAATTTTCATCCTTATATCAGTCAATGTTATAAAAATGAATCCGACTTGCTTGTTCAACTAGTAAACCATAAACCGACCTAATATTTAATCATCAATTGTAACCCTTGTAAATACTAAATATGAATAGGTCAAAGCCAGATTATTCCAATCCTAAACCGGATGAAGGGAAATAAAAAAAAAAGACAAACAAAAAAGCTAATTAAAAAACAAAAATAAATAAATAATAGAGTTGCGATTTTTATTTTACTAAAATCCCAACTCAGCCACAGCTAGCTTGCCAAACGTATGTACCCTATCAAGCTTTTCCCATCAGCTTTTTATAGGAAGTGTGTCGCCCCCTCTTGTTACTATCTTTTTCGGTGTGGGGCTTATGTGGGCTTTGAATTTTTGATAGTATCCACAAACTTTTGTTTCTCCCTCTCTTTTTTTTTCCCATTTTGATCGTTAGTTAATTTTGGAGAATGATCTTAAAAGTCCTAAAATAATAAATTTATAATAGTTAAGTTCTCGACTAATTTTTTTAAAAAATTAATTTAAATATTGGTTTAAGTAGTCATAAATTCAAAAGTTCTAATTGCAAATAAGATATTTAAATTTTAAATATCTCTTATTTAAATTGTTTAAATCAATATGAGTAACTTATTTTTTTTAAATTTTTTTGAAACTTAACTGTCATAATAAATTTCAGGTTTTGTGACTTTATTGTCATTCTCCCATTAGTTTTTGCTTGAATTTTGAACTGTTTTTTTAATGTAATAACATATCTCTATTTTTTATACTTCAAGAATTTATTTATATTTTGTTTTCAAACATTCCCTTCCTAATTTATCATTTTCTTCATATTTTATCATTTTTACCATTTTTTTCATAGAATAAAAGTGCATTCTAGAATATTAAAGTACTATAGAGTAATTTTGAAGACTTATTATAACAATTTTGATAGGTTGAAAACAATTCAACCTTTCACCCTCTTACCTTTCAATTTTTATACATGTACTAATAAAATAATGTTTAATTTAGCACAAAATAGAAAAAAAATCTCATCTTATAAATTTAATTTTATCAAATAAAACTTATAAAATATTGGATATATTAATGTTATATTCAACATATAACATCAGAAATATATTAAATTAATTTTAAATAGTTTGACTGTGATTTGATCATGATAATACTATTGACACTTGAGCTGGTGCCTTATCTCAGTTTAATGACAAGTCTTATATTTATAACTACAACTAGCGAAACAATATGTTACGTTTTTTTCATAAAAAAAAAATCTGCCCCATAAATAAAGCCAAAAAATTTTGTTGCCATGCAAAGTTATCGTGAAACTTAATTTTATTGGTATTATATGCAATGAAAGCCACCTCATGCAAATTCTACATCTTGATTTGCAATTAATTAGATGACTACCTTGTTGTGAAATAACTTTTTACCTTTTTTAATAAATTTGATCTAAAAAAAATAGATGACTATATGGACAAAAGATGATGAGGGAGGAAATAACAAATTGCAAGTTGTAAAAAAAAAAAAGATTATTTGAAGGGGGCAAGTCATGTAATGAACATTTGAGCCAAATTATCCCCAAATCTTTATTATCACCCAAATATGTAAAAAACAAAAACGAACCAATTAAATATTTTTTATCATAACAATAATTCACATAAAATTGAAATTAATCCAAAATTATGATTATTGTTATTATTATACTTACAACGAATATTTTCAAGGCAAAAAAAGAAAAAGAAAACATACAATGAATTAAAGTGAATTTCAACATGCATGAGTGGCGGCTTTTTCAGATCTTAATCATATCCAAACTTTTCTATGTCTTGGCAAAGAAAAAGTTTCCTCTGGCCTCGAAGTGTTCATACTTAAAGCAACAATGTAACGTGGGACATTTAACAAAACAGATTTTTTTTAATAAAATATGTTACTAAATTAAGATTTTTAATATTTTTGCAAATAAAAAAAATTGCTCATTCATTTTTATTTTGATTGGCAGTTATGCCAAACTTTCACTTGTGTTTCTTCGTAGTTCATGGACAGCGATCAATCCTGTATTGTTTTAACATTATTTATTATGAATAAATCGAAAAAAAAGTAAATGAAAGTACTCAGAATGAAAGAATACTTTGACCTAATTAAAAAATATCCACACATTTATATACTCTTCATTATTTTTTCACCTCAATGTTTAATATAAAAAGCAATGTGCATCAATTCTTATTGAAATGTGTAAGGATTTCCTGGGATGGTGTAAGTTCATCAACACTAGAACAAAATATGAAATTTACGGAGCACTTTCTACATCAGTTAAAAAGCAAATGATATAGAAAGTCAAAATAGTGACATTTTCATTGTTGCAGGATGGATTTTTTATAACAGTTATTTTAAATTTTTTACATCAGTTATAAAGAAATAGTTAAAAGGAGAGTTGTGAAAAGTTACTTTTCACGTCGATGTCGGTTAATATAAATAACTGACGTGGAAAGTCACGTTGGTTGTTACTAGAAACTGATGTGGAAAGTCAAGTTTCCACATCGGTTAATTAATAGAAATTGATATTAGAAGTTTTTTACATCAGCTTTTTATACAACCATTGTTAAAAGTCTTTTTTTATAAATTATTTTGTTTTTCTTGACATCTAAATTTTAAACCTGTAAATTTTATAGTTTATACAGCAATACAAACAGCTAGCCAGCAGATTCACAATGAATATTCAACTATACTATATATTTATAAAATAAATTAAAATAATATGTTCTCCATAAAACTAATATGTTAATTTATATATAATTGTTCAGCTACTAAAATATTATACAATTTTGTTCAACCTCTCTTCACTTCGAAAAGTAGTCTTGGAGAAGTTGTTGAGCCAATACATCTCAAATGCTGTCAATCTCTTCTCCATTATAGGGCTCTATATTTTCAAAAATCTAAGTAATAAAATTTATTAGAATAATATACTTTATGGAATTAAATACAAGAATTTAAACTAAAATAAAAACTAAAAATAAAATACCTCTTGCAATTTTTCTGTAGTCCCAACTTAAACTATCTCATACATGTAACGGATAATATAATATTCGCATTTTGTGCTTCCTGGTTGCCTATGGCACTGAAATAAATGAAGATTTAAAAATTAAATACGAGGGATAATTAAATATAAAATTTAAAAGTTCATATCTACTTATATTTGGATAAATCCTTTCCATTGATGATTTTGGCTTGCGTTCCCTAAGAGTAAGCATATAATATGTCTCAAGTGCACTATTATCATTTATAAATGAAAACATATTATCATTTAAATAGGTATTAAATAACGCGAATACACACACACACACACACATGCATGAATAAAAAATACTTGCCCATCAATAATTGGTGCTAGATAACATGGCAATTTCATATCTAACATATGATTCATCACATATGTTATCCTTCTATGTACTACATTGTGAGCTTTCTGCATAGTTTCTGGGCACAAAAATCCAAATGTGTTTTGTTTTTCTATTGCATAACAAATATTAGAGGTACTTATCATCAAATGATATGAAAATGTTAGTAGTACGTAAATGAAATGGAAAAAAATGAAGAAAGTATATAGAAAAGTCACAAGATTTCCAATTTAGCCCATGATATATCCAGCTCCTTTAAATCTAAGAACTCCTTGAGATCTCTCTTGTTAACTCCAAAATCATATCCCCTTTCCATAGCTATGACCCCTAATGGCATTTTAACAATAATACCTTCCGTCATATCTTTGTAAATTTGATACAGTTATGCCAGGCAGGGAAATTTAATAGTATTTTTAGGTTTCTATTAAAACACAAAATGAATGAGTTATGTAGGTAATTAATTAAGTGAAAGAAAATAAGATAATATTAACTTTCTATTTATTTCTGGTGATGTTGTATCAATTTCTAACATAAAATGTTTAAGCCATAAATGAAAAAACCTTTTGCTTGGCCTATTGTTGTAATCTCAGAAGTGAGAAATGGCACGTGTACATTATTCTCACCTTTTCAAACACGTGTAATTGTCACCCTAACTTAGTCTGCTTTAATCTTCTGATGATGAATTGTGGACCCAAACTTGTATGCTTGACCTTTGGCAATGACACATTTTTTGGAATCTCTAGATAAAGATAATAAGAAGTTCCTTTATTGTCATTTGGTATGGGAGGATCAAGATTAACTAGTGCTATTGCCATTGTCCCCTATGGATTATTGCTTTGTATAATAGGGGACGTCTGGATTAAATACAAATCTATGTTAAATTAAACATAAATTTATATAATTGTTAAATTAAATACATACCTGAGGTGTACAATCAACTCCTTAAACTGTCATACTAGTAACCATAGATTTCATCTCTTCATGAAGTTGGGCCATCATGTCTTCCCGAAATGATTCCGAAACTCTCACTCGACCTCTTATCGAACCTCGGCTCGAATCTCTTGTCTAACCTCTTCTTGAACTTCAGCTTGAGTATAATCCTTAACCTTGGCCACCAATTGATGGATCTCATCTCTGGACATACCTCTATAAGAGCTTTGTGGAGTTGGTCTAAAGTACTGCCTAAGACCAACTCCTCTACCGATGCCTCTAACTTGACTGGGATGTTCTGGCTTTCCCATTACAGTTGATAAAATATCCATCTTTCCATTTGGAGTGAAGGAACCTTGAGAAACTTGCTCATTGAGTAAATCCTACAATATTTGAGCTAAATTATTACTTAATCCTAAAAAACAATTAGTCATAAATTTAAATTTATTTAACTACTTACAATCTTTTCAGCAATTACAGCAGTCTCTAGAGTGATATACTCACCTTTCTTGATCCTCCCAGCCTTTTATTTTCTTTGATGAGTTGGACATGGTGGGGGCTGAATGATAACATCAGGGTTTGATTTTGCTACTTCCTCCATTTTTTTCTGATCTTCCTCAATCAACTTTTGCTCAACTTTTCTATACCTCCCATGAGACATGTAATGAGGATATAGATTTTGTAATTATATTGCTTTATTTATGGTGCTTATTTTCTATACAAATGAAAACAAATTAAATTAGTGAATCATATAAAACAACATTAGATAGAAATTAAGTGATAGCTTGTGACCTGCAATTCAGGGTTGTTCTAAGATACCACAAATTGTCTTCAAATTTCTTGATCAAGAAAATTGTACTCTTGACATGGATCCAACCTGCCTCTTTGTAGTCCTATGACGTACGGCTAACTCTCTCAATTTTGTTGGGCCTCTACCTCTTTTCTTACCAAGTGAATTAGTGGGATTATCACCTCCTTCTGAACCTTCCATATGCCTATTGCAAACAAGATAAGATAGATAAATCATAAATATAAAAATATAAGTAAAAAAAAGATCAAATAATAAAAAGGAACATGAATTAAAATAATAAACAAAACAAAAACTATTACTTTATTCATTCTCTTAAATTCCTTCACAATAATCATCTCTAAAAGCATATTCATTGTCTGTCTCATTCACTCTACTAGATTGAAGTGGATTTATTGTGAAAGGTGGAGTTTCATCAACATCAAAACTAGAGTCATCATCACCATCTACTTCAACAGCCTGTCTTTTGCCTTGAAGAACAATAGACAATTGCTTATTTATTGGATCAGTCACATAAAACACTTGTTTTGCTTGATTTGCTAAAATAAAAGGCTCATCAATGTGACCTAACTTATTGAGATCCACTAAAGTAAACCCATCAATCTTATCTATTTAGATGCCACTCCTATGAGTCTACTTACATTTGAATACTACAATTTTGAATTTGATGGAATTAATCTCCCAAATATCTTAAATAATTCCATAATAGGGCATATGTGCCTATTTTGGGTTTTTTATCTTTTGAACTAGAAAAATGTTGAGCTTCAGCCACCACTATCACTCCATTATTTTGTATAGTACTTTTTTCATCTTGAGCTTTCGTATAAAATGAATATTCATTTATGTCAAATCCACCCCAACATACAACCTTAAAATGAGGCCCCTTAACTAACCATTTTATCATATCAGACACATTGGCCTCGTTGCAAACCTTTTCCTTAAACCACTTGCAAAATGTCTTGTTATGCTTATTAGCTAGCTGCATATCATTCTTTTTTAGATTTTTGTCCTTTAACATTTTCTTGTGAGTATCTGAGTAACATTGGACTTCTTTCATGTTATTTAAGATATAAAGATGAGCTTGTAACACCTCTTCATGACATATATTCTTCATTTTAACCCTCGTGTTCCCTTACTTATGAGACTACTCCCCTCATAGCAAGATTTTAGAAACCCAATAGCCTTTACCCTATTTAGGTATTCAATACAAAACTCTACGGCCTCTTTTGTAACAAATCTTTCAATAATAGAGGCTTCAAGATGATATGGATTCTTCAAATATCTCTTTAATATTTTCATGTAACGTTCAAATGGATTTATCCAACTAAGATAGGCAGGACTGCAGAGCCTTATTTCCTCACCAAGTGAACAATTAAATGCACCATAATACTAAAAAAGTTAAAGGAAAGTACATTTCTAGTTGGCACAAAATGATATAACCTTCATTTTTCAATTCATCTAACTTATCAGGGTCAATAACTTTGCTGCAAATAGAATTGAAGAAACTACATGAACTTGTAATTGTATGCCTTGCATCATCTTTCAATATGCCTTAAATAGCTATCAGTAATAGTTGTTGCATTAATACATGACAATCATGAGAGTTCAAGCTTATTAACTTCAAATCTTTCATCGACACAAGATTTTTCACATTAGAAGAATATCCTTGTGGCACTTTAATACCATGTAAACACTTACATAAGCTTAATTTCTCCTTTTTTGAAAGTGTGTAGGCCGCAGGAGGCAAATAAGTCCTCTTTCCCTCTTCTCGTTGAGCAAATAATCATTCTCTTATTCCCATCTTAGCTAAGTCCAGTCTAGCATTTGTCCCGTCCTTAGTCTTTCCATTAATTTGTAGGAGTGTGCCCACAAGACTATCACAAACATTTTTCTCCATATTCATCATATCAAGACAATGCCTCACATTAAGACACTGCCAATATAGCATATCAAAGAAGATAGACTTCTTTTTCCACAAACTCTTCTCACTTGTAATCTTTCGATTCTTACCAAAGATTACATTAATCATCTCTACCCATTGATAAATTTGCTCCCCAGTTAATGCTTTCAGACCAAACTCATACTCTTGTGAGCCATTAAAAGTCTTTTTTAATCTGCGATAAGGGTGGTACCGATTAAGAAATCTCCTATGACTAAGGTAGACTGTCGTTTTTTCCATATTTCAGATGTTGAGAGTATGTGCCTCCTTCATAAATAGAAACTTTGCTTAGTTCTTAATATAAGACACTTTATAAAACTTGATTAAGCATTAATGAGTTATTTCCAAAAATGCACACATATCCAATTGGTTTGTTTGGATGACATGCCTGATTTTAAAATTTAAAAATAAAGTTAATAATTTTAATTAAGGATAATTTGGGATTTTTATATAAATATTTTTTTTTAAAAAAATCAACACTCTTGACTAATTTTAACTATAAATCTTTTTTAATTTGTGTGAATTGATTAAAAATATCTTATAAATATAATTATATAAAGTTATATATATATGGTGAATTGGTGATAGACCGATATAACAAACTCTTTTGTGAGATTATTGTTTGCGAGACAACCCTCGTGATGATTTGCTAGATTAAAGTTGATGAAGTGAAAGAAGCCATGATTAATTGATAAACTAAAATATTTTAGAATTTGTTTTTTTTTTTGAAAAATAGAAGATGGTGAGACAAAAGGCCACCAGTCCTGCCTACTACTTTTGGAGAACATTAAAAAATTGGAAAATGGGAGAGTGTGAAGAGCAAGGAAGTGATGGATAGACTATGATATTATAAAGTACTCCCTCCATTGATGGAATCAATTATGGGTGTCAAACTAGCCCTTAATCAGAGTACCTTGTGGAAGTTAGCTAAATATGACAAATTTTGAGTTTTTTTTTTAATTTCATCACTTGATATCTTGAAAAATTTGGAAGCATTATCATTATCCACCCAAACTAATCAACACCATGTGAGGTCATTCTTACCAATGGCAACCTAGGTATATCTACTTAGACTAATCCAAAACTCCCACTATAATTGCTATTACCAATGATGGCTTGGATATCTCAGGAATGCATTTGACACATTTATTTGATGCTACTGCATTGAATTCAAGATTTTAGGATAAACTGATTTAACTCTTTCAATTAATTGAACCAAACATTTTGTTAAGTTATAATTTCACACCTATACATTCATACATAACATACGGTTGTGGGTGTGTAAATTGCAAATAATGAATTTTCATGGAGTTTAAATCAATGCTGAGCTCATTCTCTAAATTTTGGATGAAAAAAATTGATTAATTTCTAATAAATTTTGATCGCCCAATCAATTCAAGTGATCTAAATTTGTTAAAATATTTATATTTAATAAAAAATATATAAATTCCTCGTAAATAGATTTATTCCATTCATAAAACTTGAAAATCGAATCTCCAATCTTGTTAATTTGAGTTGATCTTCCTCTTTGTTTGTTTGTTTTTGTTTTTTTTTGTTTTTTTTAACGGTGGGACGAAAAGCATCTTTCACTAATAGTAGAAACTACTTTTTTTTTGAGGTATGGAGGGCAAAGAGTAATCTCAATCATATTTACTCTCCAATCTCCATATATATATATATATATATATAAAGTTCATCACCAAATCGTTAACTACTTGCTTAAAGGATGAAGGTTCCTACTATTCATTTTCAAAATAATACGAATCATTGAAGTTATATTGTAACACTCACACTTTTCTCTATCAATTATTGATTGTTTATCTGACCAATCTTGGCAATTATAATCTCAGAATGGTTTGAAAGTAACTCTTCAATAATTATTAATTTGTGCACGAGGTTCACAACTGCAAAATTGATCAGTTGTACCACATCAAGAAGGGACGAAATTATGAACAAATTAAAAGCTTTGTTGTGCCCTTCAATTCATATATAAGGGTCCCACACCAAGGTGAAAATGGTGATGAATTGGGGGGGGGGGGGAAACAAGTGGCATGTTCAACGAGTCGTTTCTTTTTTCTTTTTCTTTTTTATAATCACTCTTTGGAATTTAGACTATATAACTCAATTCTCTTGTTCATTCTGCAAAACTGCGAATATCACTCAAAAAACATTATCATAATCAGGATTTAATCTATTTTCATCTAAATTCCTAGCTTTAAATAAATATATCTTGAGTTTATTCTCTCAATTTTTGAATGGAAAATTGATTAATTTTAAATAATTTTTTTATGATCCAATCAATTCAAGTGATCTAAATTTATTGAAAATATTTTTTATATTTAATAAAAATATTTAAATTTGTTGATAAAATTTATGCAAATAATTCGTTTACCTTGAATGAAAAGAATCCATACTAATTAAGCGCGCACACTTTCTCTCTGGCTTTTTTTTTTTTTGGTTGGTATGAAGTCTAATCTCCTGGCTACAATTTTTTTTTTTTAATCGTAAAGGGTTGAGAATTGATATAAAGGACAAGAGTTGCTACTATTCATGCTAATTTGAGTAGACTCTCTTTCTCTCTCTCATAGATAGTAGTGAGCAGTGGCAGTGCTAGGGCCTTTAGTTATAGGGTACAATATTTTTAAAATTAATGATTTTAAAACAATTGAAAAATTTTGAATCCAAAATTTATAAAGTTGAATTAAGGGGTGCAAAATATTTAAATCAAGGGGTGCAACATATATTGAAATACATGGATCTTAATTGTAATTTTCTCCAAACCAAGGGGTGCATTTGCCCCCTTGAGTTCAAGGTAGCACCACCCATGGTAGTGAGTAGAGCTGTCAATTAGGACCGAACTCTTCGGACCAACCTTTTTAAGCCTGAAAATAGCTAGGGTCAAGCTGCTGTTTTGGAAGGAAAAATGACAATTCGGGCTTAAAAGGGCCAGCCCTTTAGGGCTAGGGCAGGCCCTTTTAAGTCCTTTTATTATTTTTTTAAAAATTATAATATAAAAAAAATAAAAGATTAAATATATAACTCAAAGAAATGAACATATTAAATGCATTCATCTATCCCTCATTTATTTATTAAGATTTAGCTGATAATATTAGTTAAGTTTAATTTTTATTGATATTCACTTTGATATTACTATTTGATATTAGACTTAAATGTTTTAGTTTTCTTTATTGTTATGGTGTAAATTAATTTAAATTTATTTTCTTAAACTTAATTTTATGTATAATAACTTTTTTATGATTATAAATATATTTTTATAATTTTAAATTGAAAAAATAATTTTAAAAAAATAGAGCCGAGGCTCTGAGGGCTGGCCCTTTAGCCTTGAGGGCTAGGGCCGGACTTTATAAAATAAAACCCTGACATACAATCAGGCTTATTAGGGCCAGCTTATTTAGGCCCTAACCCTTCAAGGGCCGGCCCTTTAGAGTCGGGCTGACTCTAATTGACAACTTTAATAGTGAGTAGAGGCTGTTGTATGTTTTACTCCTATATTTTTATGTTTTTACTTAAAACAATTCTGTACAGTATTTTTATTCTATTATTAACATATAGAGCTAAAGTGGTGAAACAATGGATGTAAAATTATTTATTTTATTATTGACATATTAATTGTCATTAATGACAAGATTATTTTTTCTGCCTCTTATCTAATTTTTCAAAATAAAAAGTAACAAACATTAAAAAAAATGTTCAAGTTCTTCAATTGTTCAAAACAACCTATAATTTTTTTTGTTTTTCAGAAAAAATAACAAAAAACACATTTTCAAACAGGTTTTATTTATTTATTTTATTTTTTAAAATAAAAGACTATTTTGAAAATAGAAAATTAAACAAGCCCTAATTCTTTCAAGGGTATATGGAGTTGAAAGGGCAATCCCCAAAGTTATTTGAACTGTTTTTTTTTTTTTAAATCATTTACGTTGCAGATAATATAACATTCACACCTCCAAGCAGACAACCTTCAATTTTTATTTCTATTTTTCTTCTTAACAATCTTGACAACAGAACTCGGAATGATATGAACTCGGAATGATATGCAAGTCCAAAAGAAAACTGTGCAAATCCAGTACTTTACGAAACTCGTTTAATAATTTTTGCACGTACGAGAATTATTCACCTCCGTGAAATTCAGAGCTATCAAATCATAAAAGTGACAAAATAAAGAAGGCGGCCTATCTGTGTGCCCTTTATAACATTCATTGGGGTCCCACTTACGTGGACATGATCCAACGGTGGAAAAACAAGTGGCATGTTTAACGAGTCATCATTTGTTTTCATATGTGAATGTCTCGTCCGAAAACCCTTGGATTATATAACTCAATTCTCTGGTTCATTGAGCCAACATCACTGAGTCTTCACAAACATCACCATCAGAGGATTCAGTCTATTTTCTTCTAAATTCCCAACTTCGATGGAGGTTCCATGGCAGAATTGGTTCTCAGATCTGGTAAATAATCATTCATCTATCTCTGAACTATTTTTTATTTTTGGCCAAAACTCTGTACTATTCTGTTTTAGGGTTTCATGATGATGATGAATGTCTACATGTTTATGCTTGTTTAGTTCTCATGGATCGATCTCTGTAATTAATTTTTGCGGTTTAATTTTGTTCTTAGGATATGGATGAGACTGATTTCTTCCATCAATCTCACAAGAATAACTCTTTTGATGATGATGATGAGTTTCTTAGGGAGATCTTTCACCAACCTTCTTTCTCTTCCGAGAGTGACAGTACTCACTCTTCGTCTATTCAAAAAAACACCATCACTGCCACGTTAGATGGCGCCGCCGCAGCCACAACCCCCACTGTTAGCAGCTTATCTTTCGATAATGACTCCAGGGGGGCCGCTGGTGGTCGGCTGATGAAGCCTGACAGCTCGAATTCGATCCTCTCGAAACTTGGTAGCTTCTCGGACAAACCTGTAACCTCGTTGTCCTCGTCAACTTATATTCTGTCTTTTGATAACTCAACAGTATTACCGGCCACGTCCGATGATGGTTACCGGAAACAAGAATCGGCGATGAAGAGTGCTAATAATCAAGAGAAATTAGAGAGTAACAGTGCTGGTGGAGGAGAAGGAGGAGGAGGAGGCACACATGGCCCGCATAAACGAACTCTAGAAAACCGTAATAGTGAGCCAAAAGCTAGTCATGGGACGACAAAGAAGACTAGAAGTTCATCTGAGACACTGGATCACATCATGGCCGAGAGAAAAAGAAGACAAGAACTCACTGAGAAATTTATTGCACTCTCAGCTACAATTCCTGGTCTCAAGAAGGTCAGTTTCATTCATTTCATCATCATGTCCTGATCAAATTTCATGATTTTTTGAAATTGTCATCTTTTTGGAATTATCTTACGTTGTTTAACAGATAGACAAGGCATCGATACTAAGCGAAGCGATAATTCACGTGAAGCAACTTCAAGAGAGAGTGAAAGAGTTAGAGGAACAGAACAAGAAGATGAGTGTGGAGACAGTGTCATACATGCTGATGATGAAGAAGAAGTCATCATCGTCAAGCCAGCTTTATAGCAACAACCACAATAATAATGAAGAGATTCAAGACACGACGTCGTGTGAAATGAGCTCTGATTATTACTTCAGAATGAACGAAGCACTTCCTGAAGTGGAAGCAAGAGTTTTACAAAAGGAAGTTCTCATCAGAATCCACTGTGAAAATCAAAATGGCGTTGTTCTTAACGTGTTGGCCCAGCTCCACACTCTTCATTTCTCCATAATCAGTCATAGTGTCTTGCCTTTTGGAAATTCTGCTCTCGATATCACCATTATTGCTGAGGTACGTACAAATCCCCACACACACGCGCTTGGTATCAAATTCTTGTATATTGTGTTTGGATTAATAGGAATTCAATTTTGGATTTAAACCAGATACTTTATTTCGATACTTATATGAAGTTTATGGATTTGAATTTGATTTAAATCCAAATTCATGTTTTATTATAATTTTTATAATTTCAAAATTCCTCTATATAGAGGGAAGGATTTAGAGGGGCAAGCACAAAAAAACTTCAAAAATTACATTGCTTTTCTTTGTAAAAATGTTAAAACTAATTTCCTCCTCCCCATAGATTCAGTTCTGGATCCATCCCTGCCTCTATATCCTAATTATTTGAAATTTTAAACAATTCAACCTTCTTGTTCTATTTATATTTTTACTTTCGGTACCTCCATACTCCTGCTCTTCTCTGATTCCTTGTTCTCATGTCTTGCCGATTGAAGAATAGAGGTAACTTTTTGTTTTTACTTCAAATATCAACTCATCTTTCGTCTTCTTATAAAATTTTTTGTACATATAGATGATTTTAAATACATAGATTTTAATGATGAGATTTTAAATCTAAAATCTAAATTCAAATCCATCAACCCAAATACTATTTTATACACACTCTAGGGTTCAGCAAAATTCATGGGTGAAAACTCAGATTATGTTCGTTCTTATAGCATGGAGAAAGCAAAATGACAATAAATTAAAAGTTCTTATAACATAACGATATCAGAGAGAGAAGCATGTATATGAGATATATTAAATTTCTTTTCAAGAACTAAAATCCCTAGTGTTTTTCAAGGTTACAGCTGGTCATTCTTAAAACTATCATTAGTTTAATGTTCATTAAAATTACAAATCCAAAACATTGTTATGATTTCAAATACTAGGTTATATTTTGATAACGAACAAGTGCGTGTTTGTGTAAGATTGGAAAATACAGTATGTAGGTTTGATTTTTAGGACTCTCCGTCTATAAATCATTATTTTTTTCAAAAGAAAAACTCATTAGTTTGTATACAGGAACATGCATGCATGTAGAATGATTATGTTAATGTGATGAATTATTTAATTTGTTGTCATGGTATCTCTGTACGTAGGTTGACGAGGAACACAGCATACCAGTGAAGGAACTCGTGAAAAAGCTGAGAACGACTCTGTTGAAGTCAGTTGATTGAGAGCCAGAGTTATATATATATATATATATATATATGCTAGCTAGGGTATCAACTATATATAAGCTGAATCTCCTGTTTTAAAATTGATTCAACTTTCGAATATTATTATATTAACTTTCGAAGAGAAACAATAATAATCAGAGAGTTTTATCGATCGTATGAATGGCATGCAGATTGAATAACGTAGCTAGCTAGCTAGCTAGCTATATATCGTCATGTGGATTGCAAAATGTGATATATCTCTTGGTCTTTGCTGATATATGAAGAATATGCTTGATTATGCTGTATATATCGGCCCAATCTTACTTTGTATTATTATGGATCTGGATCCTTTCCATACTTTCTCTCAATACATCTCTCTGTATCCAATTTCAACTATTCATTTAACTATTGTTTTGGTTTAATGGTGTGAGATTGCTAATTATGGCAATAAAATAAATAGATTATTCATTCTTATCGCTTAAATATTTTCAGAAATAAGATTACAATGCTTATCAATGGTAATCATTAAATGAATATTATATTTATTTTCATGCTATAATTAGCAAATTTGCACCATTAAACCAAAATAATAGTTAAATGAATAGTTGAGATTGAGTATGGAGAGATGTATTGAGAGAAAGAATGGAGAGGATCCAAATCCGTATTATTATATATAAGTGATCATGGGAGAAATAAGGGTCGTATTATAATTATAAGAAAGCAATTAATGGTCGTTCTATATATATGCATGCATGTGTGAGACTCAGATAGCATGGGCATTAAATATAAGATGGATCGTTTGAGTCATATTTAGTTATTTACAATAAATCATGAATCATCTGTTAATTATTAATGTAACTATTGAAGATGAATCAATGAAAATAAAGGCATGATAAAGAGCAATGTATATCTTAAAGTGACCCTTCATAAATTTTCTGCAATGGAAGATCACAAATTGGGGGGTGAGTAAGTGATTATGCAAAAAAAGTGACACATTACTCCTTTAGTTTTATTTATAAGGCAGAAAGAGAATGTTTACTTTAATTCTATTTATAGAGTATTTCAATTATTATTATATTCATATTTATCATTTTTTCCTTATTAAAGTTGGGAAGTTTATTAAATGTTAGAGTATTTTATTTTTAAAATAGATATATTTAATGAAGATAAAGTTGAAAAGTTATTAAATTTTTAGATAGAGTTAATGAGTTTTGAGGTTTTCCTTGAAAATACTATAAGTGACTTATAAATAAGAATAAATATAGTATAAAATAATAAATTACATAATAGCTAATAATAATTAGTTTATAGCTAGCCAATTCAATGAACTGGTGGGACCATAAAACTGCTTGTAGTGCAAAAACAAATTAAAGTAAATAGGAGGCAGAGAGAGCCCCCGCCCCACGGGGATCACATAGTAGAGATCATAGAGTGACTTATTTTAATTTGATCTTATTGTCTACATTTAATCTACATTATATTTTAACTCAAAACTTTAAGATGAAGTTTACATATATTTTCATTATATATATATATATATATATATATGTAATCTATTGTAAGACAAAGTCAATCTAATATGAAACTTTTCATATCGACTCAAGTTAATTCACATAAGGACATTCCAATATATGTGACGAAATATAAGTTATTTGATTTTTGTAGGATTTAGCACCTAGGGTTTTATTTTTATTATCTTTAATAATTAAAAATTAATTATATTAAGTAAAATAAGATACTAAGACTAGCTAGATCATTTTATTGTCATCCCTTTATTTAGGTATAGATCAGTATTTGAATTATTATTTTAATCTTTTCAATACTCTATAAATAATCCTAGGTTCTCATTTATAATCAGACTTTTGATGATTGAATATGAATCACTTTTTTCCTCTCTCTCCTTTCTATTTTTTCTCTTCCATTTTCCCTTCCTGTTTCTAATGAACATGATCTTACCTAAATGCACTAACTTATCTTCTTAGGTTTTAGCTGACCTTAAACTCATAATTAATAGGCACACTCGTAGATAATCTAATAAAGGTATTATTTCTCATAAGTTGACCCGCAACTTATGATAGATAATCTTTTCAGCGTTCATAGAATGCTCTCAAATAGCTAATTAATAAGGGTTAATATTTTCAGCACGAAATACAACACAAAAATTTCACCAAGCTCAATTGTTGTTCATAACTTTACTTCACTCTCATTATATATTTTACTCCCTCCCAACGACAATATTTTAGAAGCCCCGTTCAGCTTAAAATATAAGACATTTTGTAGGTTATATATATATATTTTCCTAATTGTACCTTTACTTTACTATATTCTACCCAAGTAATTAATTAATGAAAATATTTTGAATAATTTAAATGTTATATTTATTCTACTGAAGGATACGATTGGAAATATGTGAAAAATTTTAGAGAATTAAAATTTTAACCAACTCTTTTGAAAAACAGAAATTAGCTAACAATAACTTATATCATATGTTTGATACAAAACTCTCTCTCTCTTTTTATTGCTTCTAAGTATCTTTCTATTGAAGACGATTTTATTTGAGACATGATTGGGCATTAAATGTAGAAACATATTCCCATAGAGATTCAAACCTTGTTCAGCACACTGTGAGTAATTAGTTCATTTTGCTAAACCCAACCCCTCATATCATTTTTTTGCATATTAATTCTTCAACGTTATTCTATTTCCTTTCACTAAGGCAACATTGATTTTTTTTTTTTTCCTTTTATATAAATCATATGGGCGGAGCGAAATGCGATTTTTGGAGAAAGATAGTTGGGGATTGTCATTCGAAAAGAAAATTAATTGGTCTTCGTTTAATGACATAAGTCACCATTAAAAGTGATAGTTGAAATATTCAAAGTCGCCACTCAATTTTTTTTTACTTTGATTATATTTTATTAAAAAAATTCTAGTGTTTTCTCGGTGTCAAATTAGTTGTCATAATTAATCATATGCATTCTTAAGAAAAGATTATTTATGGCCGTAATAATCTGTTGTCATTACAATATAGAAGTATTTTAACACTGACGTCAATATGATTATGGAAACTAAATAAGAGTAGTCATAAGCAGGTTTCATATAGAATCAGCTTTCAAGAATATTAATAATCAATATACAAGTAATAATTTATGTTTATTTGAATAAAGACATATACTTACTGAAAATTAATAGCAGTATTATATAAACAATGATAAAAAATTAATTAGGGATGAGGATGACAATAGTGCCTTATAAAGTTGGTGAGAATAAGATAGATTGCATTGTATTTTTTTTGGGAGAATATCAATGAAGGACTTTTGAAAGAATTTAATACCTATTAAGAACCTGAATGAATTGAATACTTGTTAATTGTTAATGTTTATTTGTTAGCAGACTTTTTATAAAATTAAATTGCTTACAAGGTCCGTTGCTAATATTCCCCCTTGTCTCCCTTTGCCCCCACTTTCTCTTGGTCGACCACTATGAAGAATAAGTGAGTGCACTTGATTTGATTGGTCGAGAGAGTTAAATTAACTTTTTTTGATATTTCAAGTTCAAGTCTTGAAATATATAATTGTATTAAATAAAAATGCTAAAAGCATCCCTTAAATTTCCATAAGGCTATAGTTGGTAACAATTCCACATAAAGGGACAGTGGTCTAGATGGGTGTTAGTAATGCCCCAGATTTCCAGGTTTTCTAGAATTAAAAAGAACCATGAAAAGTGAATATTAATTAAATTCTTCCATCATTGGACATTCTTTATACTTCTGTTAAAATTAAGATATGAAGTGATTTATTTGAAGCATTTTTGTCACTAAATCTAAATGAAGAATAAAAAGTAATGACATTTGAATTCTGAAAGTTATGGACGAGTGCGCACACACACACACACACACACACACACACATATATATATGAAGCGTAACAACTTTACTATCCGTAAATTAATATCCATTTTTCATTCTATATATCTCCTTTTATTCATTTCATTCAATTATGGGTATCGAACTAGCTAGCTAGCTAGCCAGCCAGCCCTAATTAATCATAGTACTTTATAGAAGTTAGTAAAATATGACAGATGTTGATCAAATTTCACGCCTATACAAACATGCGAAAACATAAGCATATGTGTTTATTAATTTCAAATAACGAAACTTCATTGAGTTTAAATCAATGTTGAGTTCATTCTCTCAATTTTGGATGAAAAAATGATTAATTAATTTCAAATAAATTCTGATCATCCAATCAATTCAAGGGACATAATATGTTTTTATTGGACAAAGCATGAATGATGTGATGCACCAAATTCAAATAAAAATTTCTCTATATACTAGTCAAGTGTTCTCTCTCGTGAGGATTTTTCTCTAACAATAAAGACTAATATATCTTTATATGCAGAAAGTAAATAACAAGTTCATCCTAATTAAACTTATTCCATACATAAATGTTAAGAATCAAGCCTCCAATCATTTGTTTAGAGCTCCTACCATTTATGCTTGTTAATTTGAGTTTATTTCTCTCTCTATAGGATGAAGAGTATCTTTTACCAACAATACAAACTAATTTTTCTCAAGATATGGAAGGTAAAACCAATTGTAATCATAAATGTTCCACATAAAACATAAGAGTTGGGAATCAAATCACTGAGCCTAAGAATAACAACCATGAGCCTATTTGGATACTGTCTAAAATCAATTTTGGGATTCAAAATCCTGGTTTTGAAAAAAAGTCATCCAAACATTCCTAGTTTTTATTTTTTTAACTCTATTTGGTTCTTGAAACTCCATTTGTAGAAGTTAACCAAACACTTCCAATTTTCCCAAACTCCATTTAGTTATTATAATTCCATTTTGAAGAAGTTAATTTTTCCTTCATTTGATAAATTTATTTTGCAAAATCAATTTCAGAAAGTCTTATCCAAACACAGGGACGGATCTAGAAACAATGGTGGGGGAGGGGAATGTGAAATTACATAATAATGGGGGGGCCAATTTTTTTTTCATTTTTTACAAGTAAAAACTAAGTAAATTTTGCAAAAAAATTGTCACATGGGAAGGGGTGGGGGGGAGGACCACCCTTGCTTGCCCCCCTAAATCTATCTCTGTCCAAACATCACCGCATTATGTTAATCAATTTTTTCCGACACCAATTTTTGTCAATTAAAATCCAAACACACCAAGTCACTCATTTGAATTTGAATTAATATTCTCGCACTGTTTTCTCTTCTAATAATTAAAATGAATCATTGAAGTTATATATAACATCCACATAGGCACTTCTAATTTTCACCTTCAATTTTTAATTCAATTTGTCCAATTATACTATTGGCAACATAATTATAAATCTCATCGGAATGATATGAAAGTAACTCTTTAATAATTACTATATCAACTTGTGCACGAGGTTCACCACTGCAAAATTCGGTCCTATCATATGAAGACGTGATAAAATAAAGGTAGGCTTTGTTGTGTTGTTCCCTTCAAGAAAAGGACGTCACAACTCACAACATAATTAAGAAAATATTATAGTAATTATTGTTATTTCTTTTTATTTGCCAGAGATAGTATTAGTTCTTTATTCTCTTTACCAACAGAAATGGTAAGAGTTGAAACCGAAGGGAAGACGACAGATCAGATCACAGACGTTGCTTGGGAGGCTTTCTGAGATTGCTTTTAATTTTGTACCTTGTTCCTTAAAAGAAGATATTCTGATATCTTCATTACTCTTTCTTATTTAAAAAATCATAAAAGTTCATAACGCGACTTGATTCGTGTTTAAAAAGAATTGATATTTTATGATTCCCCATTTTGCACTTAACACGAGTTTAGCTAACTTCCCAACGATAAATACGTTGATAACAGACAATCTATTTGTATACATGCAGTAACGTAGTTTTACTTTCATGCATTTAATTATAGTTTTTTTTTTAAATATCCGTTGAATAAAATTAATTAACATAATTGATTATGTTATGTAATATAATTAATTTATAGAATTTATTAATAAAATTGATTTTACGTATAATAGAAAAGAAAAATTAAAAATTAGATATAAAATCATAGTTTTGTTAAAAAAAACAATCAAACACATTAATTACGAAGTCAAGAAATTGTGTATAAATTAAACTCACATACTTTTAGAGATCAGAGACAAATCATATATGGACTATGCGTTCTTTTCTCAAAAGAATTAAACATATTATTATGAATTGTAAGAAAATAACATGTATTTTAGTTGCAAAATGATACTTCTTTTAATATCTTAACCATTATAATTTGAGAGGATTTATTCGACGCATGCACAGCGACATAAAAACTTTGAAGAATATAATTGTACTAGCTGGCAATTAAAGAAGAATAAAGAACACAGAATTGAATAAAGGAAATATATATTATATATAAGATTTTTTTTAGCGACCAAAATGAAATAATCAAATCGGATTTCATATGATATAATGTGTGGTCAAGAAATGGTCGTGACCACGCACACAAAAAATTCACATGTCTTTTTCCTCTGAGCACCATTAACACAACCATTTTGAAAAAGTTAACTGTAACAATTATTGGTATTTGGCACGCATGCTATCCATTCATGTTAAAAGTTATCAACTCATAATAACCCTAGATTTTTTTATTAAAAATTTTGTTAAAACATACTCTTTTCAATCTACAAGCTTTGGAATTTTTTCGACCGTTAATATAAATTAAAGGAAGAGTAATTAATTAATATCTTTTCTAATTCTATCCCTTGGTTACTCATTACAATTTGAATTCGTTGACAATAATTTATTATGGTTATTAATATTACAAAGAAAAAAATTGGACCGTTATAAATTTTTATAACAATTTTAAGAATATAACAAACATTTCTGGATAAGCATGAAGTTTGTTAAGTTCAACTTACTTTAAGAACCAAAGAGAGTACACACACATAACATATGATGTACAAACTTGAATTAGTTAACCAATTGTAAGCTAAAGTATACTTTTAATTCTCTAATTTTATATAAGATTTTAGTTTGATTTTTAAATTTTGTAAAGTATTTTTTAATTATTTAATCAATTAATCTTAATGCTGTTAGTTTTAAATGATTATTTTTTATGTCAATTGTAGTTATTTTAAAAAAAAAATCAACTTAATATGCTAGCACTTGAAAATATTTTTGTCAATATTTAAAAATCAATATATAAATTTTTTTGTTGATAAAACTAATGGTATTAGGATTAATATTGTGCTTGGTTCTCAAGGGAAAATTGAAAAAAGAGAAAATGGAAAGAGAGAAAATGGAGAGACGAGAAAAGTAGAGAGATGCAATTTTTTTTCCATTATGCTTGGTTGAGTAAAAGAAAACAGTGAGGAAATAAAAGTTATTAATTTTATATGAAAAATAATAACTTTATTATTTATAAAAATATTTATATATAATAAAATTTAATATTTTAACATATTATATATATAATAATTTCTATCACATATCATTGATTGAATAAAAAATAATTAAAAATTATTTTATCCAATACTGACCAAAAATTATTTTATCCAATTTATAATTTTATTTATTAAATTATTAAATATATAATAAATTTAAAATTTTGAAACTACAATCAATATAAGGAACTTAACCGAGAATTTAGAATTAATATTTTGTCTAATTAATTTAAAAATTATATGTATTATTTGTTTAACAAAAGCCCGCAATCAAAATGTAACTACACTATAAATATAAAATTTGAAAATTGGTAGGTAAATTTGAAAATAAAATTTTTTTCTCAAAATATCTCAATATTTGAAAAGAAAAGCTGGAGGTATAAACATAGGTCCTATATGTTATTTTTCTCTCACTTTTTTTCCCCCTCACTTTTCTCTCCATAACCAAATAGAGGAAAATGTTATACTTTTTTCTCCCCCTCACTTTTCTATCCTACAAAGCACAGCATAAAGGACTGATAAAACACTTTATAAATTTAAAAAATCAAAATAAAATTTTATACAAAATTAAAAGGTTAGATATATACTTTAGCCCCAACTGTTGCTAATCAGGAGTTTCAAATACAAAATCAAGTTAAGATTCTCTAAAGGAAATTGAAGTAGAAAAGTTGTAAAGTGTGGTCAAAATTATTTTGTTAATTATATCCTGGATAACTACGGGGACATAAAAGGTGAGAAAAGCGCAATAAAATAAATAAATAAATCAATCTATCTATTGAGCCAATTTGAGGGGGGGAAAATAACAATAAAAATTCACACGCTAATATACGATGGCTTCAACAAAGTGACATGTTCCAAGTTTCCAACTAAAGGAGTTATAAAAAAAATCATGTAAAATTCGGAAATACGTACAATTTACCGACTTAGAAAAGTAAAGGGTGAATCCATCATATATATTACATATTATCAAGAAATGTTTTAAGAATTTAATATTATAATTTTATATAAAATTTTAAATTGATTTCCTGATATTATGTAAAAATATGATGATATAAAATTATTAAATGTTATAATTTAAAAATGAAATGTTTTATCATCATATTATTTGTTGAGGGAATATTCTATTGTACGTACAAGGAGATAAATTATAAGTACTTTCTATTAAAGAAATACAAGACTGGCGCAACGGAGCAGGGAAACATTCTCCTGACATTCTCATTGCAGCCAATTTGTAGGGTATATAGTGTTGGCAACTTTTCTACTTTCTGCTCTTAGTAAAAATGATAATTATTAATTACTCCCTTCATTGAAATATTTAAGTATTTTTAATCAAATTTTACTTTCAATAAAATAATTATCTACTTTCAAACTAATTATATCTTTTCATATTTATTTTTATTAAATACTCTATAATAAATATAAAGTTATTATTAATAAGGATACTTTAATAATGATTACACATCGAAAGATTAAAAGTACCTTATATTTTTAAATATTTAATTTTTTAAAAAATGCTTTTCATTTTTGAATGGAAAGAGTATGTGATTTCTAAAAAATCAAGACTTTATTAGAAATTACTTTGAACTGTAAAAGTAAAACAACCAAAATGCCCATAAGAGCTTTTAAAGGGGAAAATGAAGCAATTAAAAAGAAAATTAAATTAAATTATTTTTCAAATTAAATTTATGTTAATATTATTACATGAAACTAATTATTTTTTTTTATATAACGATTTGATCAGGTAATATTTGAGCACTGTTGGGTTTAATTGAAAGTAGTTATTTTAAAGATGATTTTTGCATTCACATGGACTAGAACTTGAAACCTTATATTTATGTGATCGTAGCCCTTTCTATTTGGATCAATGCTAGTTAATAACTAATTACAATTTCTATAAATATATTTTTGAATAATAAAGTCATCATAAAGGTGAAATTTGGGAAATTCTATTGAAATGTCACTTTGGTTCAACAACAATTAATTAATCTAGTATTTTTAATTGCACAGTGCACACAAGTATATTCATATTAAATGCAATTGTGTTTAAAATATATTCAGACGCTAAATATAGTTGCCACCCCCCTCATTGCGAGGACTTGAATTATCTATTGGTTCGTCATAATGTGAAAAAATAACTTTTTTCACTAGATTCAATTCACATCAATAAATTATTATTATTATTATTATTATTATTATTATTTTATACTAACAATTCTAGATAAAAAATAAAATAAAAAGTGATTGCTCCATTTTATTGTCACGTCGCCTCAAGCAATTATCTAATTTTTTAGCCAACGCAAAAGCCCTACCTCAAGTTTCGATTTTATTTTTTTAGTCTTTTTTTATGGATAATTTTATTATTTTCGTTCTTTAATCTTTGAGATGAGCAGAGTATGGACTTAGAAATATGATGCGGGCCCGACAAAGTCACGTTCTTTTATATATAACTGTTTTTTTCCCCAAAGTTACATTCTTTTATGTCAGTGTCTCATTTTCTAAAGATATGGATTACATGAACATAGAAAATCCACGTGGGCATTGAATCTCACCATCCTTTCGATCTTCATTTAATTAAACAATAAACATGGTGAACCCAACCACCAACTTTTTATAGCCCAAAATGAAGTCAGTAAAATACAAAATATCAACATCAAAATTTTAAGCATATACTTAATTAATAAACATTCCTGTCCATTCAAATGTAACGCATTATAAATTTATAACTGGAATTTTCATATATTGATAGTTATTTGAATTGATATTTATAAATTATTTAAAAAAATTGTTAAAGAAGAGTTAACTATTATTAAATTAATATTTTGAGAATTAACTGTTATTATTTCAGTGTTAATTGTTTCTACAGCGTCATTGACAACCACGGGCCTGTTTGGTTTTCGGTTTTCGATGTGTTTTTGCAAAAGCACCTTTTTTTTACAAGCACAGTTCACTTGTAAAAAATTCCTCTTCCCAATTGATCTTAATTAGGGCCTTTAATTTGAGAATTCTTCCACGGACCCATCCACATGCAGATGAATTCAATTCTACTCAGGATGCCTGAAGACTTTGGTGATATCTATATTCTGAATCTCAAGTTAGTTATTTGTGATTAATATGTACTATTCTAGTCCTTTAATAAAAAATGAAGTTAACAAACTTTAGGCTTATTGAAAATGTTAATTATAAAATTTTTTGTAATTTTTCAATTTTACGTTTATTTGTAACTAATGATTAATTTTTATAATCAATTGTTGTTTAAGAATTCAAATGACAAAAAATAAACAAAGAAGTAACATTGGAAAAAAATCATTAGTTACTCTGCCTTCATCTTATATTTAGGGCAAATTTTTTTTTTTTTCAAATTTCATCTTATATTAAGGACCAGAGGACGTAGAGGATTTGTAATGCTTTTCCAAACATATCCCCACCATTTGATGATAAAAATTAAACGTGCAAAGAAAAAAAAAATGCCCCAATAATATGGGTATTATGGAAAAGAAAAGTCTGATATGCAGGAGACGAGAAAATGGAACTTTATATTTAGAATCAAACAAAAATTCTTAACTGGACGTTATATTTGGAATTAGAGGAGTGATTTGCTTGATCTACTGTTCCAGAAATTCTTGGATAGACCAAGTACACCATATCATTCATGATTTGTCTATAAATATAAATTGATTCTATTAATGATGATGATAGAAAGAAAAGCCAAAAAATTAAAGAGGAACTCTATTTTAAAAATGAAGTAATTAAAAATAATGATACCCAAAATTTTATTTAATTGAACTGATGTAAACTATGGCATGTTTTTATTGCACATATCATGGATGATGTGGTATTGGTGCACCTAATCCATCCAAGAATTTCTCTGACATCCCATATATAGTGCTACCAACTCCACAAATTCACGAAGTGCTAGATGCATAATCCAGTAACAGTCCTAGAAAGTTTAGTTAGCGGGGACAAATTCTAGACCAAATTTAAACATTAAAATTTTATATAAATATAATTTTAAATATTTATAAAATTAATATAAAAATAACATTCACTACAATTAATTACTAAAGAACTAGTATATTTTTATTATCATTTAATAGAAAACTACTATATTTTTATAAATAAATATTTCATATTCTTAAGAATAAAAGAGCAAATTGACCCATTAAATTATAAGTCCATGAGCATTTGAGATCCTAAATACATTTTTGACATAATATTTTCCTTCAACTTTTAAAAAATGGTGCAATCTGACCCCTATCATTGACAAAAATTAACTTTGACTATTAATCGACCATAAAATAACAAAAAGGACCGCAAGAATTAAAGAAAATGATTATACAAATTTCTTGGCCCTTCTTTGTAATTTTTTGGGTCCTTATTTGTAATTTTGGGATTCTTTACAATAATTTTTTGTTCCCTTTTTTTTGGGTAATTTTTAAGATCTTTTTTGTTATTTTCTAATCAACTAATAGTCATAACTAACAATAGAGGTTAGACTGCATTATTTTCAAAAGTTGAAGGAAAGTATTTAACAAAAAATGAGTTTATGATCTCAAACGCTACTAGACCAATAATTTAGGAGCTAATTTTTCTCTTTTATTCTATTCTTAAAAGATAAATGGGATCAAACATATATATATATATATATATATTTGGGTTGAGGGCAAAGTGAAAATTTTTAGAGGGGACAGGTAAAATTTTTAAGGGAATTATATATGTGTAATTTTATTTATACAAATGGAATCTGTAAGTATTATTAGCGGTGCCCCCCTATGATACACCGCGTTCCATCATTGTCAATTTGGCATAATCCTGTCATCGTCTTCACCAAAAAGTGCAAGCTGGGCTCCTGCATGCTAATTATTAAATAGGAACGCATCTGTTGAACCATGCATAATGAAATAATACACACACGCACACACATATATTATATCTATATATCTTGTTTCACATTTCCAACTTTCTGTCCAGCCCAAACTTTCATAATATAAGCCTTCCAAGTTCCAAGTGATTGAGTCCACCTTTTTAGTTCCCTCTCAACTTTCACCTGCTCAATCCTGCAAGTAGACAGGGTGGATCATACAAATAGAATAATTAATCTAGGCTGTTCCATGTGTCAAACCTATGTTGTGAGGTTAAGTTTTACCAATTCAATTAAATTTAGTCCTGATGCAATGCGTGTAATAACTAAATTAAATAAGGAAAAAATTTGTAAAAAGCGCGCTAACTATAAAAGAAATAAGTCTTGATTCAATTATTTCATAAGGTTTACTGTCTAGGGTTTTATTTTTACCTTGAAGTATTATATTAAATAAAATAAAATATCTAGACTAGCTAGATACTTTGTCATCATTTCTTAATTTTTAATATTTTAAGATTTTAATTTAAATTATTATTTTAATGTTTGTAGCTAGGTCAGCTCTATAAATAATCTTTGAATTCTCAATTATTTAGACTTTGATTATTGAATAAATAATTTTTATTTTCTTGGTCTCCTCTCTTCAATTTTTCTCTCTCTTCCCCTACCCCTTCCTGTTTTACACCAGTAAGTCACAATAAATATCTTTAAATCTATCTCTAGTTTAATCAGTTAGGCTCACTCTTCACTTTCTAATCCATTGGGTTTACCTATTAATTAGATATTTTATGATGACCGGACACAAAATCTACACAAAACAGAAAATAGAACACGATAATTAAAGAGAACTATAGATATAAATAACTAATCATGAAGTTATAAAACAAAATATACTGAAAATCCCAGAAGATTTCAAAAGCTCTTCTTTCTAAGTATGAAGATTAGTTGGTTTTTTAGAGTGAGCCATAAGGCCCTTTTTATAAGATTTCACGCCACTCTTTTCCTTTTGCTGTCAAAATTCTTATATGATCTTTTAAGATTTAAAAAGATCCCTAATTTTCACCATTAAAACGTCTTGACAGCGTACTCATGCATCCATGGATGAATGAAGTGATCACCCGCCAAAGGTTGAATCCAAGGAATGTCATAGATTTCGGAGGATAGCATTGAAGTATAGGATTTGGATATGGTAAGTGGCTCAAGTTCGCTCAATCAATCAAACCTCTGTCTGTGAATTTTTTTATATAATCCTCCCTCCATCCCAAATTATATGGGATTTTTGAAGGAGCTTTTCCGTTCCAAAATATAAGACATTTTGGATAGATTAATATTTTATTAAATGCATCAATTTTAATTATCCTTTCTCTCTCTATACCATTAATTTTCATCCTTTCTTTTTTAATATATTAAATGATGATATTTTTTAAAAATTATATTTTTATTTTGGAAAGATAGGATTGTTAAGAGTATTTAATGAGATTTATTAGTATTTGAGATTTTATCTAAAAATATTTTATAATTTGGGACGAAGAGAATACTCAAAAAGTACTAAATTTCAATTTATTTGGTGGGGACAATATATGTGAGGAGTGTTGTAATCATAAAAATTATTTAATTTCAATTTTTTTGAAAGAAAAATATATTTTAATAATTTTGAAGTATTAATAAAATTCAATTATAATAATTGAAACATTTATTAAGTATGTGACTATTCACCGAATCAAAATCCCTGGTCACGTACCCTTTCATACCTATATATAAGATTTTTTAGAAATTTTTTTTACCCCTAAATATAAGAGGTCTTTAACATATTTTTTAAGGAATAGACCATTATAAGTTTGTTAAATTGAAAAGAGAAAAAATAAATGCTTTCATTAATTTACTTAAAAAAAAGATTCATTTTTTATTTATAATAATTAGGGGCAAAATTAAAATGTTATTGTGTTTATAATTAGATAATCAACTTTTATTGATTCAAGTGATTCACTTAAAAATATCTTCTATGTAGGGACGGAGGGAGTAGTGTTTAGAGGAGAAAGCAAAAAGGCAAATAAATGCTTACAATAAATAAATGGTTAATGAGTACATAGGACCTTGAACTCTTGCTCGAAAATCATCTTAAATCTTGAACTCTTAAAATATATAAAATAAACTCTAAACTTTTAAATTTATAACAAAATAAATCTTGACCTTTAACTTTTTTAATACTGTTATTGTCCACTCGAGTACTGTAGCAGTCAGGGTTAAATTTATAAGAAAATAAACCTTGAATAATATTTGCATTGACAGTAACGATATTAAAAAATTAACGATTAGGGTTTTTTTTTGCTATGGATTTAAAAATTCAAGGTTTGTTTTGCATATTTTAAGAGTTCAAAATTTACGATAATTTTTGAATAATAATTTAGAATCTTGTTTTCTCATTAACTCATAAATAAATATTCATTTGATTTGGTTTTTTTCCTTGAGTACACAATGGGTAAGGCAATGTGCCCATACAGAGAAGAGCCGATGGATAAGAATGCATCAGATAGTAACATGTGGACAATATCAAGACTATTCTAAAAAGACGTGCTAGCTAGGGCTAGCTGTCGTTTTGTCGTGTCACGTGCAGGATGATCATTTATTAATCCATCAGGAACGAGAGGTAGTCAATATGTTAGCAAGTTAATCCTTTGATAAAACAATGGCAATTAATTTGAATGGTTTTGGCAGCAACCCGTTCACGAACAAACTGATAATCTAATGCTATATGTTTAGTGCGAGAGTGAAATACTGGATTAGCAGCAAGATAAGTAGGTTTTGAACCCCAATGAATTCACACTGGGGCTATATATAGTAAGAGCAATATTCAGATTCAGTGCTGGACCTGAACACTGTGTGGGTTGTTACTTGGAGCTTCATGAAATCACATTTGGACTAAGAAAGACAACAAATAAAGCCAATTTGTACATTGATCGTGAATCAACTTAACACCTGCCCAAATCAACGTCAGAGTGTATGGGCTTCAAGAGAGGTGGAGGCAGAGCAAAGGGTAACGGAGGATAAGAACAAGCGTCAGAGTGTTTGAGATAAACCATTAACGTAACGAAGGATCCATTTGATAGCCTTCCATAGAAATTTTTATGATTCAGCCTCCAGGATTTGTGCATCCTGACTATCCAAATCATATGTGCAAACTTTGTCGATCTCTCTACAGTCTCGAGCAAGCTCCATGTGGTGGAACTATGCATCGTCCTATGGACAAAAATGACATGGCCAGCCTAATGAACACTTATTCCTGTCCTTATTATAAATCACTTATAACTAATTCATCACACCTAAGGAAAGTTAAATATATTATTACAATTATTTAAAAATCACTTTGATTTTCATTTTTATCCCTAATAATTAAATCCATAAAATTGAAAATTGAGAAAAATATTGGCACATATATTTGGAATAAAACGATTAATATTACACAAACTTTTGTAAGGTAACTGATATTTAAGACAAGACAATTCTTTTAGATGGCGATTTGTATGTTGGTCAGAGGGACTACTCTAGAAGAAATACAAATTAGCAAATAAAACGAAGTCTATAAAAGTGGCATTGGTCAAGGTGTCAAATGGTGCTTTTGGTTGATGATTCAGCTGAGGTGGTCTAACAAATTAATATATATGGACAATTTAACTTACCAAAATTACGCTTATCAGACATCCATCAACACTCACATTGTATCCCTTTGACGATTGAAAAGTTGCCAAAAATGGAGAAGCTAGGGGCAGATCATTGTACGTGTTACGTGCTATGAGCCTCACGCGATGAACAGTATGTCTCTGCTTTTAAAAACCCACGTGCATGTGAAATACTTTACTTTATACATATACTAATTAAATACTTTTCTTCTTTGGCATGGCATATATATATATATATATATATACAGTACAAGGAATATTGAACTGGGTGGTTGATCATCACTGTTCACTGCTTATGATTGATAATTTTGTAATTAAATTTTAGATTTAAAGAGACATGCACATACATACAATCACAGTAATTTTTCCTTTCCCCAGATTAAAGTAGCTAGGTCCACAAGAGCATGGCCTCTATAAGCAGTATTGGTAGTTAACTGATGAGTCCTCATGATAACGTCAGACATAATGCTTTCTCTTTCTTCCCCAAAAGTAGATGCTCGATCTCCACCATCTATTTATAGAGATTTGCTCTTGCGCAGTTCCACTACAATCTCCAGATCATCATCATCATCATCATCATCACTCAAAACCCTTCAAAATATATTATATTGATCAATCTTCTCCCTTCATTACAAAAACCTCTAGTTTTCCTAGGTTGATATTATATAGCTAGCTTGTAAGACCAAGATTCTCTCTCGCACATATCATGACTGATCTATCATTTCCATTTCATTTTGTGCATTTCCAATCAATCACCTGGGTTTTGATTATATACACACATATATATGTTTGAAATGATTAATGTTGCAGGATATGGATGATTCTGAAGACTTCCACGACCAAGTTTGTCACATGATGATGTCTTTTGACGAGGAAGACGAAGAGTTTCTCAGAAACATAATGCACCAGCAGCAGCAGCAGCAGCCAGCTGGTAATAATAATAACAATGATGAGAATAAGAATCAGTACTTGTGCTCTTATCTAAGCGAAGAGAAATCCTTTGCCACCGTGGATCTCTCTACTGACAGCTCCGGCAACCGTCGTGGTGGTCGTTCGAATGATAAGAAACACGTGGACGGGTCTGCTAAATCATACATTTTATCATTCGATCAGTCCAACGTAATGCCAGCAGAAGCAATCTCATCGAAACAAGAAGAATCTAGTACCTCAGAACTTTGTTCATTAAAAAGGATCAGAGCGACCACGTCGTGTAATGTTGAACCCAGAAAGAAGACTAGAAGCTGTTCGGAGACTGCAAATCATATAATGGCGGAGAGGAGGAGAAGACAGCAACTCACCGAGAGATTCATTGCACTTTCAGCAACTATTCCCGGCTTGAAGAAGGTTAGTATTTAATTTAATTTTCTATTTTTTAAATATATTTCATTATTCTTTAAATTTTCAATTGATTAGTGTTGTGATTTTCATGGAGATCAAATCCTCTAATGTCGATATCCATGAATTTCTGGAAGTTTTCCCTTTTGATATTTTCCCCATTTTATTATTTTTTTATAAATATAGAAATCTTCTTATTGCTTTTTTTTAAATATAAATCTCATAAAATTCACAAATTCTCAATTCTAAAGGATCTATTCCCGGTTTTCATAATTAAGATTAGGGGTTCTAAAGTTAATTTTCAGGAATTGTGATTTTTTCTATCTTTAGTATTTTCTTATTTTATTATTTTTTATAAAATATAAAATCTTCTCTTTTTTATTTTTAAGGCAAACCTTATGACATTTGCAAATCTCAAGTTTAAAGGATTTAAATCCAAGACAAGGTTACTGGCAAAAGCTAAGAATTCTTGGGGAAAGAAGATCACATAAGGAAGAAAAGGAAGAAAGCGTTGTCTTTTAGAATGTGATGTGACTGGTTTTATCGCTTTACTGCAACATAGGAAGTTGAATATGGTCAAAAAAACATAGGAAGTTGAATCACATTGAACTTGTGGATCCAAAATAAAAATTACATTCTTAAAGTAATAAAATACACGTTTATCCCTCTCTTTGACATGCTTTACATCGATAAAATCATCATTACACAAAAATAAGAAAAATATCGATTCCTGTCGTCTCCTTTTAAAAGCATCGAAATGTTCCATCATTTCGTAACCAGCGGAATGTTCAATTTTATATCAATCTCGTAAAATATTATTTAGTTACATGTTACAAGTACTTCTAAAAGGAGAATCAAGCTGTGTTTACAGTGCGAAGTCAATAATCAAGCTTAATTTGTTTGTCCCAAAAAAATTAATAATTATTTACAAGCCCAAATCGTTTATAATTTTGATTAATTTTGAAATCTAGATGGACAAAGCCACGATTCTTCAAGAAGCTACAAGATATGTGAAACAGCTTCAAGAACGAGTAACGGAGCTAGAGAAACAGAATAGCATCATCAACACATCAGAGTCATCAATGATATCGATCAAAAAATGTGAGCTACATAGAATTAATGATGATTTATGTGAAGCAAATGAAGTTTTGCCTCAGATTGATGCAAAAGTGTTGGAGAATCAAGTGCTATTTGGAATCTTTTGTGAGAAGCAGAAGGGCATTGAGTTTAAAATATTGACTTTGCTTGAGAATTTTCATCTTCATGTCACTAGTAGCAGCGTCTTGCCCTTTGGGAATTCCACTCTTGGCATCACCATCATTGCCCAGGTAAATACTTTTGTATCCAATCATTTATTAATTTATGTGAAGTTTGCCCTTTTTTAGTATTTTTCTTCATTTTACTATTGTAAATAAAATATTATTTTTCATACTTCATAAAAATTTAC
This sequence comes from Prosopis cineraria, assembly GCF_029017545.1. Lineage (NCBI taxonomy): Eukaryota > Viridiplantae > Streptophyta > Magnoliopsida > Fabales > Fabaceae > Prosopis > Prosopis cineraria. The sequence continues at coordinate 35,090,798 of NW_026555343.1, forward strand.
AGCATCTCAACTTTAGATGTTAAATCCAAAAAGAAAGGATTTAAATCATTTAAAATTGGGATTCTTTAATTCATGTGAAGTTTGTCTTTTGTTTTTTTTTGGTTGCATTTTTCATCATTTAATTATTTTATATAAAATATAGAATCTTCTTTTTAGTTCTTGAAAATGAAAACTTCACAGAAATTTTGAGAGCATCTCAACTAGAGAATCTTGAATTTATTTGAAGTTTGAACCTGCATAACCACCAGATAGATGCTTGATTCAACTGTATGCTATAGGAATGAAGCAGTATTAATGGTAGAGTTTCTGCCTGTAAAGATTCTAAAGCTATCCACTTGACTGGGTAGTTAACTGAAGACATTATTTAAGATATTACCATTAAGTAGATGCGGGTTCATTTTTAACTTTATGAATAGTATGATGTTGAACGAGAGATAATAAAGTTGAATTGAAAGGTTGAATCGTCATAACTTTGATTAATTGCAGATGGGGGAGGAATACAGAATGACAGTGAATGAAGTGATGAAAAAGCTACGACAAGTTCTGTCAAAGTCGCACGAAGTTGATCCGTACTAGTGTATCAAGCATGTTTGTTATTATAATCTTCGTCGCTTAATATGTGGACTTAGGATATGTTTTTATGAAGAGAATATATTTGTTATTGTTATTACAGCTTGTCGCATTTTGGACTTGGATATGTTTTTGTAGAGTACTAATGTTGCTCAATTAATAAAGTTACTGATGATGATTCATCATGGGTATGTCTATTTTATCGCAGATAGATTTGGATTGGATGCTCTTGAGAGTACCAGAGAGGTGGCCCAATTAATAATAATTAAAGTTATTGGTGATGAGTGTGTTGATCAGATCAATTTCTGAATTGTCATTCGCTCCTCACATATCGAAAGAAACTGCATTGTGGGGGTCGGGGAGTTTTGAATAATCTACAGAGAGAGAAAAGGAAATTAATTATTTACAAATTCCATCAACTGTAAATATTGAAATCCATCTAGTCAACATATAAATATAGAAGTTTCACTTGTAAATGGACCAAATAAATAGTTAGTTTCTTTATTTGGAGTAAACTGATTGCAATTCTTCCTTGAATTTATCACGGAATTTGATATGAGTTGCGTTTTTTTTTTTTTTTCCTATTTGACAGAGTGAAGTGAATAAATGAATTTTTTTTATAAAATGATACAATGATATTACTAATGTTATTGCATCAATAAACAATAAAAAATAATACTTAACCACTTTACCTTTGAATAATATATTAATGTTAATTCCCCCCCAACTTAAATTCATTTAATGCACAGTGAAATAGGAAGTGTAAATGCAAGTATATCAGGTATACTATTATATTTTAATTACCTTCTATAGTATTTATTTTCTCACAAGTAGAATAGTCTCTTCATTAAAAAAAAGGAAATTATATTAATTTTTTAATATAGGATTCAATTGTACATAAAGTTCATGTTGTGAAAAAAATAAATATGAAATTAAAAGATGAACAGATATAGTCATCAAAATGCTTTTGTTGCAAAAAAGTATTAAAATTATTTTTATCTACTCCTCTTTTACTTTTTTTAATAATCACCATTGTGGATTTTTTTTTCCTATTTATTAGTTATTTTGAAAGTTCTAACCAACATTATTACTATTTTCTCAAGAAGGCGCTAACTCTGCAGGTAAAAAATAAAAAATAAAAAATCATACACTAATTCATGAACTTCAATTAATTAAATAAAGTGCATATTAAAAATGGTTCAAATGACAACTTTGCTCCTTAACTATAGATCCAAGAATTTATGACTCTAAACTCATTTTTAGTGTAATACTCTCCGTCAACTTTTAAAAATATTATACTGTTAACAAATATTAACTTTAATTATTGTTTGATCAAAAAATTACACAAAATGACTGAGAAAATTTTCTAGTTCATTTTCTTAAATTTTTTGGGTCATTTTCTATGATTTTTTTGATCAATTAATTGTCAAAGCTACCTTTTGTTAATATTACACAAAAAATAAGTTTAGAATCCCTGGAGTTTCTGAACTTATAATTCATGAGTAAAATTGTCTTTTTAACCTTAAAAAGTTAAAAGAAATTTTGACAATAATTGTGTGTTTCTCAATTATTTTAAACACAAGAATAACAAATAGAAAGGAGTATAAGGATCATAATAATAAAACAAATTAGATTGACAACATTTTTTCCTTTCGTAGCAAAATATTTGAAAACAACCATATAATTCATTATTTATAATTGATATCTAAATTTAGGTAGGATCAAACCCCGAAACAAATTAATTCTTATAAAAATGTCTTTTACATTTGTAAGGATCCAAATTTAAAACCCGTACTTAAATAGCTGTAACTTTTTAAAACTAAAATCAATCATCGAATTTTAGTCTTAAAAGAGAAATATTGCCAAATATATCAGGAGACCTAATTAAATTGTGGCTGTAAATAAAGGAACGTGACAAGACAATTTATGTATAGTTTCTGATTACATGTCAATAATTGAAGATGAAAGTAGACAACGTAACAAATCCATATGAACCAAAGTTAGGTGAAATATAATTTAAAATACAGTTTACCCAAAAGAGAAATTTTTGCGAGGATTCATTGTCCCATAAATGAACATTGGACCAGCCGCAACATACATGTGCATGCCTGGATCTCTTGTCTTTTCCTCTGCGAGGAAGTCATGATGCCATATGTTGATGATACTTTATGCAATACGATACATACAAATAAAGTTTTTTCTTGACCAAGTTTTTGAATAAGGGAAAGCTTTAGACTTTACAATCATTTCATCATCTTTATCGTTTTGTGTTCAATCAAATTTCCCTCGTGTTCTGACAAAGATACATAGTTGTATTCTAACAACCAAACATCAAACCATGCATCTCCCAATCTTGCCAACTTGTAAAAATTCCTCCCTTATTCACGCTGCTCTCAATATCTTCTTCACACACACACACACATGAATGGTCTAATCTATGTCTCATAAGTCACAACTCAATGATTTTTCCTTTTTAATTAGATTTCCTATTTATTTTATGTATGTTTGGATAAACAGTGAGAAATGTGTTTGTTATTTCAATGTATAATAAGTATTTACTTTTAAGAATATAAAAATATATTTTCGCTGAACCCTTTGGAACTTGTGTGGTTAGGGGATATTATTCTTGGACATGCTTTAATGTCTCCATTTGTTATGAGTAAATATGTAAATACCTTTGCCACAAGAAAATATTTATTTTGGGGTCTTTATCGCAAAAGTAATTTACTTTTCACTTGCTTACACTTTTTGAGCGTGAAGCACCCTGTGAAAGAGATAGAAAAGGCCTTTCGTAAAACCCTAACAACCATTGTGACATTCTCTTTTAATAATTCCGACCTCTGGGAAAATATTCTCCATATCTTCTTTAAACTTTCTGTACATGCTCCTTCATTGATATGAGCTGCTTATAACTTACCCTTTTTCTAACTTTAAGTTTGTTGGATTTCAAATGGAGTTCTCTCTGCATGCCTTTTCTCTCAAGACTTTGAACTAAACTTAAAGCACTAAAATATTGAAAAATAAACTTAAATAAGGACTAAAATAATATTTGGAAATATGAAATAAGGACAGAAGGTTCTTTAGTGAATTAGTTTAAATTTGCCACTCTCATTCATTATTTACAACCTTCATAATAAAATTTGCTGGTGATCAAGATTAACAGATAAGTATTAATTGGAAATAGTTTTCCCTAACAAATTAACAAATCTTGCAAATTCGTGTTAGGGTTGAAAATAAAAATTGGGGGGGGTAGTAAATCGTTGAAAGTAATGATATGTTTAACAAGTTTTTCCTTTACAAATTAGCAAATTTCACTTGCAAATTCTTGGTTTGATAATTGCAAATTATGCAATGAAAAATAGAAAATTTTTAAACTAAAAGATTTTTAGTCTTTACTTTAGATTTTCAAATATTTTAATTTTTATTTATGTTTAATTTAATTTTTTTCAGTCCTTCGTTCCCTCAATTACAACAAAAGGTAATATTGAATTTATTTCACTTGAGTCAATTAATGTTTGTTGGTATGTTTTCACTTTGGCTTAATATGAGAACCGTTTTATAAGGATTAATATTTTTTTCTAGAATATATAGCAAATGGCCATTTAATTAAGGAGCTAACAGAACTTCTTCATTGTTTAGGGTGATGAGGAAACGGGCAAAAGTTTTATATTCCCCTAAAAATAGAAGCAAAAAATCGAGATGAAAAATAGCATTTCATCAATAGCGATTGTGATTCCAATATATATATATTAGAACATTGTTAAATAACATGATTCTTAATCTTTGCACTTCTTATGTAAACTTGAAATGAAATTTAGTAATTTGAAGACTTATGGGATGTTTTGGACCGGAAATATAGAAACTTTACCATGTATTACTCAAGAGTTTAGTATGTTACATATGAGTTTCACACCAAGAAGCCTCACCACCAAAAAAAAATAAAAAACAAGTTTATAAATTTGATGAACTTTTTCACTTCATAGGCTAATTAACCTTTTAAGATAGACTTTCTTTTTAAATTTATACTTGTAACAATTAGCTAGGTATGCTCATATAATTTGAATGATTCTTTTTGCACCTATGATCACCTCCACCTTACATTAGTGAGAAGGGATTGATGATATGTTCTGATCTGTTTCAGGCCTTTTGTTTTTGAGAAAATCAGTGTAATAAAGTCACATAAGGAATCTAAAAATCCCATGAGATTGCAAAATTATTTTGGAGTCCTATGTCATTCATTGAAATGTCAATTTGCTATATATTAAAGTTGTCAATTACTCCTTGATAGTCGTTAATGGAGCTGTTCAGTTGACAACGTAACTAATCAGTAATAATTGACAATTATATAGCAGTAAATGATATGGAATTACATCTTGTGATTTCATGAAACTTTTCTGTATGTACATTCCCTGTGTAGGATTTTAAAGTGACTTTGCTTTTATAATGTTAGCTGTATTTAAATTTGTATCCGTTTCGTTGAGAAAAGGAAAGGAAACTAATGGGGCAAAAGATAGAGGAGACTATAGTTTGCAGACAGATTGAAAGAATAGAAAGCATATCTAAAAGAGAATAGAGGGAAAAAGAGACATGAAATTCTCTGAAAAGCTGCTGAAGATCATGATTAATGAATGTGAAGTGTGAAAGTAAGAAATGTGTATCCCTCTGATTATAAAGCTTTTGATTAACAAATTACAATATATAAAACTCAGAGTATATCCCGTGTATGTTATTATTGCTAGGACCATAGTCTGAACCCGAATCTCTGTCATTATTATTGCGTCGTAACAAAAGAAGTGAAATTCAATTAATTGGGCCCTCTAATTAAATCCCTCAGATTATAACCTTTCAATAATGTATCCATTCATTCACCGCTGAAATTTAGGTAGAAACACAAGAGAAAAGAGTTGGAGGCCATGAATTGATGTGTGTGTGTGTGTGTGTGTGTGTGTGACCATCGTGGAATTAAATTAATATTTCCACATGGTCATAAAAAATACGAATGAGACATTTTCTAAAAGGTTTTAACAGATTCTCTTTCACATCTACGAAAGGGTATTTAATTTTTTGATACAAGCCAAACAGTGATGTTAGGATAAAGTTAGATTTAATAATTAATATAAAATAAAAAGAAATGATTTATAATATAATCTTAAGTTTTGAAGCTTTAAATTAAGATATGGTATTTTTCTACCACATTTTTTGCTCTTCTCCCCTTTGTTTCCGGGCATTACTCCTCATTTCTAACAAGTGACTTAAAGGAAATCACTGGTCTAACTAGGAGTTTAGAATCAACAAAGTCATAATTAAAATTAAACACCTCCAACATTATTTGGCCAAACGAATTGTATCACTAAAGATTAAACCTCAATATGAACAAAACCATAACCAAGTTCAACAGCCAGTATAGTTAAAAGCTAAAGCAGGTGGTTCAGATTTAACATGGTAAAGATCAAATCTGTTAGAAGACAAATGCAAAGAAGTCATTAATTTTGTTTAAAATAACACCAATTTCTTAACTTTTGATCAGGCCACTCAAGTCTTCTCTGCTATACTCAAGTCTTGAGCTCTATAACAAATCCTAAACTATCTCTGCAAGATTTTGAACCACCATAGTTGTCACTTTTACTTTTACCACCGTTTCCCAGAAATTTTCAATGGTGCCAAAAATCCCACGAAGGCACGAGGGTTCAGTTGGGACCTCTTTGTAATTAACTAAATTTAGGGGACTTAATTATAATTAACTTCCTTAGCTGGTACTCAACTGCCCTTTTTCCTTTATATTATACTCTTCAGAAGCTCAATCGCTGCTGGCTAGGCTTTTAGGATCTTTTATATTAAAGAAGTTTGTAGACGTAAAGTATGGCCGACCATTCTATGAAGTTCTCTCAACTCCAGTATATATTAGTATTTTAATTTAGTACTTGTGATTTGGGCAAAATGTTAATTTAATATAAACGAAAGTATATACGAATCACTCTGAAACTCGTCAATGTCGTGAATGTGAGTGAAAGTAAGAAAGGGAGAGTGTTTTGGCCTAAAAAAACGAAAAAAGAGAGAGCGAAGAACAAAATATTTAATGTCCTCATGTATTTCAAGTACTTTTGTCAATTATTGTATTCAAAATTATTTTAAAAAATCAAAAGTTAATTTACTTTTACTATATATATATATATAAATGAATAAATAATTTACAAGGAGTAGATTTGAAAAAAATATTCATAATGAGATTCCTTAAAACTAAAAGCTATTTACTGGTCCAAAGATGAAAGTTAGGGACTAAAGAATTGCTGGAGCATGTTATTTGTGAAAAAGAACTGTAACATTTTGAATTGCGCTGCAAGATCAAAAGATCTAAATAAAATTAAATTTGCTTGTGAAAGGCCTAACTAGCCCTAATGTTTTTTTTCTTAAAAAAAAAACTCAACCTACACTATGCATGCATCATTGCTAGCGACGGCCACCGGAGTTCCATTGCTAGCAATTGAACCACTGTCGAAGCTTCAATGTCAATGACCAATTAAATTATCAAGATGGGCAAGAGGGGATTTAAACCAATGACTTCTTGGCTCACCAAAAGACCTGGAGATACCAAGCCACAATTACTTCTAAGTTATATAGTATAAATTTTAATATATGTTGTCAACTAAAATTTTCAATTTGTAAATCATCTTGTTAAGCGTATATCTCAACTTGCTATTTTGTTAACATTTACTTGTTAAATTAATGAGGAAAACTTATCAACAAGGTCTAATATGTAGAAAGTGTTGTTATAATCAAATGTCTACTTGTCGAAAGTTTAAATAAACTTGTCATTTTAGTAAAAATAACTTATAAATTTACTGATTAATTTTTACTTGTCACTTTAGTTTGAAAACCTTTTACATGTCAAGAACTTAAGCCAACTTGTAATTTTATTAATGTTTACTTATCAATTCAATATGCACAAGGTTTAGTGGTCTTGCAAAGTTAATTTAGAATGTTTTAGTCCTTTTTTTTTCATGGTTAACATTCTTTATTTAGTGGTTGTTCGTGCGATTTTACTTGATAATTGTGCATATGAGAATTTCAAAATGTTCTCCTACAACTGTAACATTCTAAAATTTTAATAAAGGTTAATTAGGCCAATTAATTAAGAACAAAATAGGTAAATTGGGAATTAACTTGGGTTAAATTTAGTGTACGAATGACCATTAAGTCTATTGGACCCTATTTTAAGCTTATAAGTAGGTGGCATCGGGCCACATTGGGCCCAAATTAATGGACCAGAATTTAGGCTTTAGTGATCATGTCAGATTTGCAAACAACAAATGAAATATAGAGAAAGGAAGGGTAAGCATGAGAGCATGAGTTTGGCCTTGCTAGGGCTTGTGGAATGCATTCATTGGACATCATTTGAGGTTTGAAATCACTTGGATAAGCCTCCTACCCTCTCCCTCTACCTTCTATGCAAATTTTTCTTAAGTTTTTGGGGCTATTGAAGTGAAGCCTGAAGATGGGGTGAGATTTTCACTTAAGAATCTGATTCTTGGGTGTTGTTGATCCTGTTTTAAGTTTCTAACTATTGGGTTAGCATGTATACATTGAGTTAGGGTTTTAATGATGGGTTTAGAGCAAATCATAGAGTTAAATAAGCGGATTAATGGTAATGGGACTAATGAAAGTCTAATTAAGTTAATGGAAGTTAGAAATAAGGTTAGCTGTGAGAGATGACCACAATGGGATATTGGGTTAAGGCTTGGATTAGCATTTTGATTAAAGAAAATGCATTTGTGATACTTGTTAATGACGATGATCATATTGATATGTAGATTGATCTCTCATTTTGGCTATTGAGCAAGAGGAGCCTAGAGACGCTTGATTCTAGATTGTAATATCTCTAGTTTTATTTGCCATCTAGGGGTCCATTTATACGGTTTTGTTATTGTAATAATTTACACAATTGCATTGTAGCCATTAGCATTGATTATTGGCATTTTTGGATGCATTTGGCTATCTGGGGGTTATATCCCTAACTTTGAATATTTTGTGGGAGCCAAATGCTTAGGTAAGTGTATCTAGGTGTGTGATACTTATTTGTCATGTGAGATTTATGTTGATGGAATTATTTTGAAAATTGATATGTTTCCCCACCTTCAATTGTGGTTGTTGGGTGGTGGTTTTTTTAATTGTATGATGATTAGATCATGTTTGATGAATTGGATTGGTGTCTTCCTGTGAGTTGAGTCTGGTTCAAGATCTCATGTAAACTAATGGCTATTGGTTGATCTTTTGGATAGTTGGTTGAGAATGTTAGGATGTTATTTGTAAAAATGTCATTAGTGATCCTAGGTGTCTGAAGTCTTTGTATGATATAAGATTTTAGTAAAACCAAATCCATTAGCTAGCTCATTTAATTATTTATGTATGAGCATTTGAATTACTTTAGTTAGAAGTTCAAATCAAAAATTGTGTCAAGAAGTTGGTTTTGAGACAGCATGCGTCACGACAGATGGTGCTTGTGCTGCTGCACATAACACAATGAGTGTCTATAGTAGCAGATTGTGTTGTTTTGAGGAAAATGAATCTTTTGACTTGTTTTCAAGCTCAATTGATTTTCATGCTTCCCAAATGTTTTTCACCTTGATTTTAAAGGATTAATTGGCTTTCTAAACTTGGTTTTGAATTTAAATAATTTTTGAGGTCCCAATTTTAAGATATTTTATACTTAACCGTCTTCGTTGGAAATTTTGACTGCGATCAAACCTTTATTCCTTGGTATCTCTTTACAATAATTGGTTTGGTTTTAATTATCATGGTAGAGCCTAATCATGATTAAATATGTGATTAATTATGTGGTTTATGTGAGGAATATTACAACTACAGTCCTTGAAAATAAAATAATAACGCCTTTAGCTTTAGATATATAGCACCATATCAAATCCTAAACACAATAGTACAAGGTTATAAGAATGTCCCTATAATTAAACTTACTTTGTAAGAGATTGTATCTGAGTTAAAATGTTGGTAATTAACAAGACTATACATAAAATCTATGGTGATTTATTTGTGCAATCCGACAAATATACATCTCATTAAATATTTTAGGTTGGAATACAAAGTGAGGTTATAACTTATATCCATTATTATAATTGTTGTTATCTCCACAAATAAGAATCAATAGAGTTAAGAAGATAATAAAATAAAATAAAGCACTTAAAAATTGGGATCTTTTAGGTTTTATGCTTGGTGGGCTCTCAGTCTCAACCCTTCCTCTCAGCCTTCAGGTGCAATTTTGGCTCTTGTGCATCTTTGACCTACATTATTGGTTTGATTCAGTATCTAATTTGCTTCAGTTTGAACTGAACCAAGTTCAAATGAACTGAACCAAAATGAAATAAACCCATCCTCTATTAATATTTCTAATATTTAGCCTACACCAACATATTTTTAATATGAGTCCAAATTTAAAATTCATCAGCTATATCTCTCCATGTCTCTCCTATATTATTCAGCATAGAATTTAATTACATAGGTTTATATTATCCTTCGAGTTTCTATAGAAAGTATAAGAAAATTATAATATAATTTTTTTGACAAATTTAAATATATGGTTTTAATTTTCCAGTTAAAAAATATCAAATGAATCAAAAAAATTTTGTTTCGTTAATTTGTTAGCATAAACTTGGGATCTTATAAATATTAATTTCTATTTAAAAATTTGAATATGAATATGAATATGAATTTAAATCTAACTTATTGAAAATTACTTCTTTTTTTAAATCATTTTAACATCAAACAAAATAAACCAAATTGAACCAAAGAAGTCCAAAATTGTCATTGTTTCCTAATTTATAGATATTAGCCTTTTGGTTATATTGCGTCAAAATTTCTTATATGTCTTTTTATCATACAAACATATTATAGTTAAGAATCCGGCCATTTCTAAATCCATATTCTTGACTATTATAATTTTCACCAGCACATGCATGAAGTATTCTGGTATTTTTTTTTATTGGAGGTAATTTTTACACCAATTAATATGGATATTTTATACCAATTATGGAACTGATAGAAATTCGTGGCACGGCAATATATGTAATTAATACAAAAACCGCTGTACAACGTAGAAGAAAAAAAATTTTAAAACAATATTTGTAACTTTCGACATCTTTTTACTTACAAATAACTGATGTTAAAAAAAAAAATCTACACCTTGCTGTTAACTTAACCAAGTATTAAAGCGCAATCGATTTGTTCTTTCCTCATGTATAGTTAGTGCCAAAATTATCACTAGTAATTAAGGGGTATAACAGTTAATTCTTTTATTAACAACTCTAAAAAATTAACTTAGTAGTAAAGAGAAACAAGTGCTGTGATTTGATGAACAAATCTCCATTTCAGGAAAAAAAAAAACACAAGTTACATTTCTATTTTAACAACAATTAATTTTCTTATTAATAATTTTAAAAAAATTAACTTAGCGGTAGAGAGGAGCAAGTGTTATAATTCAGTAAACAAATCTCAATTCAGGAAAAGGAAACAAGTTCTATTTTCATTTTAACAACAATAAATTCTTTTATGAACAACTCTAAAATATTAACTTGATGGTAGGAATTGTTATAATTTAGTAAACATGTCTTCATTAAAAGGGGAAAACAAGTCTCATTTTTATTTTAACAACAATAAATTTTCCTATGACAACAAATATATATAAGTGTAGTTTTGTCTGTTCATAATAAATTTTAGTTATATTTAAGTTTTTTAATCCTGCAGGATAATATCAAAATTATTTGGTCTACAGATCAATTAATTGAGTCTAGTAGTCCTTGATTGTGATTTTTCCTTTAATTTTTATAACTTAAAATATATATCATTTTATACTCAGTGCCAAGTTGTCTGCATCGTGATCGTAGCTAGTTGCCTAGTCCCGTCGATGACAATTTAGGTTCAGAACAAGAAAATCTTGTACTGTTCATAACTTATGTTGTTGGGTTCGTAGTCTTTGATTAATCTTCCGAGAATTTATATATCTTCACCAAAACCCTCCAATTTATCTTTTGCGCTCACCAATCAATTTGTTCTTTCACTTTCCGATATTCTTCACACACAAATGCCCACTTCAATTCAAATGTCTTATTTTGTTTCGAGCCGTCACATATGACCAAGACTCAACTTAAAATGTGAGGTCAAAAGTCATATGCAAAGAATTAGATGATTTGATTTAAAGGTGATGATGAATGATGCCCTATTTTTGGGCCTTTTAGGAAATGGATACGTGGCATATTTTACATACATATGTATGTAATTATATTATTCTCTCTATAATCAGCAGATTAACTCAATATTAAAAGAAAAGAAGAGTATTAGATATTATAAAATTATTGTATAAATGTTAAAGCAAGGTAACCGACATTCATCAATAAAATGTTCAAATTAACTTAGTGCATAAAACTGTTGTTGTTTCTGCTCATGTTTCTAGTCCAATGATTACTGATAGGCAAATCTCAATATCCAATGGAAAACCTCCAAGTGATGCTACTGTTTATCGCCGAGTCATCGGGAGCTTTGCAGTACCTTACTATTACTAGGCCATATATTACCTTTCCTATGAATAAGTTGAGTCAGTTCATATCCAAGCCTGCAAATACTATTTGGAAGAATTACATTCTAGAATCACTTAAGTAAATTATTTACAAACAAGGACCAATAATGTGGCTCATTGTTTTCCTTTTAGAATGAGACTTATTGTTAGTCTTTATCTATAAATCATTTATTTTAGTAGTTCTTAAACGTGATTCTCTCTACTATTTTCAAGCTGTTAGGACTCTAAGATATCTTAAAGGAGCCTACAAACTTAGGTTACATGTCCAACCTTTCCTACAATTAGAACTTTAATGTTTTTACAGATCGATGTTGATTGGGCCACTAACATGGAAGATAGGAAATCTATTGCAGTTTACGTGTTTATTCAGGGGAGTTTTCAATAGCTTGGGCATCCAGGAAACAAAAAGTAGTGTCACGGTCTAGTACTGAGTATACAGGACTTTTGCAGATACTACATATAGCAAGGGTGAGCTGGTTGTGTCATTGTTATTTGAACTTTTGGTTGTGCTTTTAGACAATCTTCTATAGTATGGTGTGATAACATCGATTAGCACTAATGCCCTGGCTGCCAATCCTGCACAACATGCTAGAACAAAGCAGATTTGAAATAGATTTGCATTTTGTTAGAGGTCGAGTGCTTGCCATAGTACTCTTGATGTTCAATATATATACCTTCACATAGTCAAGTGAGGGATTGTTTTGCCATGGCCTTGGCTTACTCTCATTTTATGCTGCATGCAGAAACAAACTCAGGCTGATGTTTGTCACCCCTTCTCGTTCGGGGCGGAATGTTAGAGAATGAGGTTATTAGTTAATTATATAATAATTAGTTAGGATATGTATATATATATATATATAAGAACGAATATGCATGTTGTTGTACTGTACAAATGTCCTTAGTATATTATTTGTATACGTATTATATTTGTATTATTGGATTCCTTGTAATCTCCTGTTCTATATATATATATATATATATCAATTGAAGGAGTTTGAGCATTTTCTAGTCTTGTGCCTGATTTTCTATCAATCGTTCTTTCTCTTCTTAAAAAAAATCATCATTAGACCAAATTAATGCATATTTAATATATTAACAGGGTTGACTTTAGCGTAAGAAGGCTAGTCCTTTATAAAATAGTAATTTAAGTACAAAAAAAAAAACTTTTGGTGACAACTTTTAGTAGTTGCCACCAGAAATAACTTTTAGCAAAAAGTATTTTATAAAAAATAAAAAATAAAAATAATTTATAAAATTACTTTGGGGGCAACATTTTTTGTCACTAAAAGTATTTTTTAAAAAAATTAAATATAATTTTAAATTATATGAAATATTTATAAAATTATTGTTATAAAAAAATTTTTTAAATTATTTAAAAAATTAAATAAAATCATCCAAAAGATATTTATGAAACTAATTTTTTATGTTATATAATAACTACAAGTGGATTTTAATTTAACTAGTAAAGAAGGAGAACTTAATAATGTTTGTGAGGTCAAGGTCTAAGGCTAAATCTTAAATTGGGCATATTTTGTAATGAACATGTGATGTGGTGTGTGCCAGCGATGTGACATGATATAGTAGGAGATTTGGTGCATGATATTACATAAGGAGGCACACTCATGGTGGGGTGACATGGAGTGAGGTGTCATGTGATGTAACATGATCCAATACACACATGGTGAGGTTGCATAGCACACGTGTTAGGTGATGTTGCACATTATATGAGGACGATACACGTGTTAGGTGATCTGGCATAAGAAGGTGCATATGTGGCAAGGTAATGTAGTATGAGATGACTCTTTCATTTTTTTAGACAAAACTCAAAATATATTTTTAGCGGTAATTATATTTATTGTTGTAAAAAACTATTAGTGACAAGCAAAAGTCATTGGTAAAATTTAGCAGCGGTTTTTTTGTCATTGCCAACAGTCATATTTTTTTTATAGTAAATGTTCAACAAATCCTAGGATAAGATTTCACTATTAGTGTCCTACAGCGCTTTGAATAAAATTCTTTCTCATATGAGGATATTTATAGAAAAATGAAAATAAATCCATATTAACGGATAGCTAGGTGTACGTGGTGCTATATCATATGGCATCGTGCATCCAACATGGGCACACTGTTTTTGGAATACTTTATATTATAGCACTTATATATATATATATATAAATAGGATAATATTTCTGTGCTTAATTTTATATACTTATATTCAATAAAATTATGACATGTGAATCTTAATATGTTAATAAAAATAATAACAAAAATTTATTATAGAATAAATAATCCATACAAGATCTCTATGTCTTGATTTGATTAGAAACAAACATATTAAATATATAAAGTTAAGTAATTTGTGATTTATATGAAATTGTACTTGAGAAGAACAAATTGGGTTTTCTGGTTCTTGTACTTGAGAGGCTTAAGATGTTAAGTTTAACAATTAATGGGATTGACGCAATGCGATTGTGATCTCCTAGCTTCTCAATTCAGTGGATAAACCTATTGCTAATGGAATCGTTTTCTTTAACAGTGCGCACCTTATTTGGAAGGATCTAAAGGAGAGATTTCACAAAACTAATGGTATGCAAATTTTCTCCCTTTATCAAGCCTTATCGACTTGTACCCAAAGATCACTTAATGTTTCAAGCTATTATACTTGTCTAAAAGAATTGTGGGATGAATACACAATTCTAGTACCACTTCCTTCCTGTCAGTGTGCTACTTCAAAGGAATACATTCAGATTGTGGAGAAGCAAAGGCTATTTCAGTTTTTGATAGGACTCAATAATGATTATCAAGCCGGTTCATTCTCAAATTCTTCTCATGAGTCCTTTACCCTTTATAAATCACACTGATTCTATGATAACCAGAAAAGAAGACCAACAAGGACTCAGCCATTCCCTACCAGGGTAGAGCACTCCTCTCAAACCTGCCACCATGACCATGAGAGGTGGATGATAAGGCAGAGGAGGAAGAGCTAGAGGGTGTACTCAAGATGAGTACACTCACTGCAAAAGGAAAGGCCACAAGCGGGAAAACTGTTATCACCTTATTGAATTCCCAGCTAACTATAAAGGTCGCATTAAACAAGATAATTAGATCAATCATATTGAAGGAGATCATTCAAGCACATATCATCCTCCTCTGACCAAGGAACAATATGATGGCATTATCCAATTACTGAAGAAAGACACATCTGATATTGTAGTTAAGATAGTTGACTACATGAAAGAACATGTGTCAAGTTTGCTTAATGTTGTCCCTTCTTTCTATTTATAATTCTAATTGGAGTCTAGACTCTGGGCAACTTGCCATGTCGTGGGTAGTCTTAACATGCTTTATTTTGCTATACCTTATGTTAGACCTTTGAGGAAGATAAAGATGCCTAATGGAGATAAAATATCTATTACACATACTGGGCCTATAAAATTGATTAACAATATTGTTTTAGATGATGTTTACTTTGCCCTACAATGTTGTTTTAATCTCATCTCTGTTTCTAAATTAACTAAGAGCGCTAGGAATGTAGTCTCATTTTATCCAAATTTTTGTACTTTGCAGGAGATCCTAACTAGGAGCTCTTGAAAGATTGGTAAAATGGACAAAGGGCTATATTTGATTGGCAAAGACATAATTCTGAATTGTATTATGACCACAAAGGAAACTCCTTCCAATAATGAATAGAAGTCCACTTTGTGGCATAACAGGCTGGGGCATGCTCCTTTAGAAGTTCTTAGGCATTTAGATTTCTTAAAGTAGGACATTAGGCATGACAATCAAAATAAATGTGAAGTTTGCATTAAAGCGAAGCAAACTAGAATTTCCTTTCCTTCAAGTACATCAAAAACTTCTTATTGTTTTGAGTTAGTCCATGTAGATGTTTGGGGACCATATAAGCAACCAACATAAAATGGTAATAGATATTTTCTTACTATAGTTGATGATTTTTCACGTTTTGCTTGATTATACTTGATGAAACATAAGAATGAAGTTGTACATTGCTTAAGAAATTTTATTTCTTATGTCCATACTCAATTTTCTACTTGCATAAAGAAAATTAGGAATGATAATAGTCTTGAGTTCATTAATTCGGAAGTTAACAATAAGTTTAGCACTAAGGGTATTCTTCATAAAACTTCCTGTCCTTATACCCCTCAACAAAATGGGGTGGTTGAGAGAAAACACAGGCATTTATTAGACATGGCTAGAAGTTTAATTTTTTACTTAAATGTTCTAATAAGATTCTGGGGAGAAAGCGTCAAGATTGCTGGCTTTTTAATTAATAGAATTCCATTGAAGAGTCTAGGCTATAAAACTCTTTATGAGATCTTGTATAACAAGATACCAGATTTGTCTTTTTTAAAAATCTTTGATTGTTTGGCTTTTGCTACTGTTTTAAATTCCTCTGATAATTTCATGCCCAGGTCTGAAGCATATAGCTTTTTAGGTTATCCTCCTAATTAAAAGGGCTTTCTTTTATATCATCTTAAAATAAAAAATTTATTTGTAACCCGGAATGTGACTTTTCTAGAAAACATATTTCCTTTTCAGGATAAATATTTTGACTCTCATAGTTCTTTTACACCTTTCAATAAAAATGATCCTTTTTTGTATGAGCATGATTCACCCTTGATCATTGGAGACCACAGTTCTTTCCATAATCTACTTATACTGCTAGAACATCTTGCGTAGTATCAAGTGCGATCTGATTTACACCCAAAATATATTGAGTCGGATCAAATGCCAATTGACTTGCCTCAACATGAAAAGGAGGAAGGTAATTTTACTCAACTTGATACAGAAAACATCCTTTAGCCACCACCTTTAGGACGAGTTAGGAAGCCTCCATCATGGCTTAATGATTACATTTGTCATGCAGACTCAAGCCATAGAGGTAAAAGGGTAAGATCTAAATATCCTATATATCATTATATCCTATATGCTAATATTTCATTAGAATATAAAGATTACTTATTGCATCTTGATGTTGATTTTCCTAAACCTTCTAGTTTTGAGGAGGCTGTTAAGGATTAGAAATGGATAGATGCTATGAGAAATGAGATAAAGGCATTGGAAGATAATAAAACTTGGATAATTGTAGATCTACCTGAAGGAAAGAGACCTATAGGATGTAAATGGATGTTTAAAAGAAATATAAGGCAGATGGGAGTTTAGAAAGGTGTAAAGCTAGACTTGTAGCAAAAGAATATAGTCAACAAGAGGGAATTGATTATCTTAAAACCTTTTTTCCTGTAGTTAAAATGGCTACTGTGAGGACTATTCTTGCTTTAGCTGTTATGCATACTTGGCCTTTATTCCAAATGGATGTGCATAATGCCTTTTTATAAGGAGATTTACATGAAGAAGTTTATATAAAAATTCCTCAAGGATTTGATCAAGTTAGACCTAATAAGGTTTCCAAATTGACTAAATCTCTATACAGTTTAAAGCAAGCTTAAAAGCAGTGGAATGCAAAGCTTACTGATGTTTTGATCTAAGGGGGTTTAGGCAAAGCAAGTATGATTATTCACTTTTTATTAAGCAAAATAAGACTGAAATTACTCTTATCCTTGCCTATGTTGATGATTTAGTTGTGACTTGGAATAATATTCATAGTATAAATGCCATCAAACAACATTTGCATCTGAAATTTGAAATCAAAGACCTAGGCAATTTTAAATATTTTTTGGGGATAGAATTAGCCAGATCTAAAAAGGGATTGTTTTAACACTGAGATAGTATACTTTAGATTTAATTTCAGATATGGGATTAAGTGGTGCAAGGCCCCTTAGTATCCCAATAGAACAAAACGTACGTCTCTCAGCAGAAGGAAGAGTTACTGATCAGAGAAAGATGTAGAAGGAAGGTCATCAATAGAAAGGGTGTAAATCAGAAACAAAAAAAAAAGGAAGATCCATTTCTAAAAAAAATCCTACTTTATATAAAAGATTGGTGGGTAGGTTATCTTATCTTACAACTACCCGTCCTAATTTGAGCTGTGTTGTGCAGAAAGCAAGTCAATTTATGATTGTACTAAGAAAGTCTCATATGGAAGCAGTTGTGAGAGTTGTGAGATATCTTAAAGGGCATCCAGGACTGGGTATTTTGCTGTCAACTTCAAAAGGGAATATATTGGAGTGTTTTGTAGATTCTGATTAGGGAACTTACAGAGACACAAGATGATCTGTGACTGGTTATGCTATCAAGTTTGCAGGATCCTTAGTTTGCTAGAAAATGAAGAAGAAAAATACAATCTCAAGATCTTCAACAAAAGCAGAATATCATACACTTGCATCTGTTGTAGCAGAGGTTGTTTGGGTTACCAAAATGTTGAAAGACCTTAGTTTGCATAATGTGGAACCTGTACAAGTCTTATGTGATAGTAAGGCTATGATACATATTGCTAGTAATCTGGTGTTTTATGAGAGAATGAAACACATAGAAATTGATTGTCATTTTGTTAGAGAGAAACTGTAGCAAGGTGTTACTAGTTTAAAGCATGTTAGGACAAAAGAACAACTTGCTAATGTATTTACTAAAGCTCTTGTTAGAGTTGATTATAAGAGAATTTTGTACAAGTTAGGAACCATAAATTTGTATGGGTCTGAACTTTAAGGGGGGTATGAGAAGTTATATTGTGTATATGTGGGTCTGTATATGTAGGCTTGGCAGAGTTACTAATCCTTTTCTATTTTTGGTTTATGGGTTGTATATAACTGATCCTTTGTATCTTTTACTTTGTCTCAAATTAATAAAATGTTTTTGGTTCTTTTCAAGGGTTGGCTTTCTCTAAGATAACAGGAACCATTGCTGAAGATGAACATACCAACAACATTACCACAATAATAAATTAACTATCTTGTTTTAGTTCCCTCTATTGTGGAAGCTGTTGATGCCACCATTTTGAATTCATTCTACCATCGTCTCGGCCACCCTAAGAAGTTCAATCATAAGGAAAAGTTGCAACCCCTTGTAACATGCTCACCGAAGTGGACAAGTTTGAGACTCACTGAGCAAAACAGAGATTGTGCCCTTACGGATTTGGTAATTTGTTGAACCCCTTTGATTCCTAAGTGGAATAGCATGGTAAAGGCCCTACCATTCATGGATGCCAGATATAGTGAATGGTTTTTTCTCGCATATGAAATCGTATCTCTCTCTATCGTGGCAACGAAAGGGGAGGGTATTAACAAGTGCACATTCAATAGAGCGTTTCATAATAGGTTAGGATTTTCCTCTTTAACAGAAGAAAAGGAAGAAGTAGAAGAAGTAAGGCCTGTGTGTTGTGTGGAACTTTTCAACTAAGGCTTGCATTCGGTAGACCATAGAGAGGTTTTGAAGACCTTGTGTTTTAGAGATTATTGATTGGAGAATAGAAGATAAACTCTGTTAGTTGAAAATAAAAGGAAGGCGCTAACTGCTCTGTTCTCTATAGATAATTTTTTTGCACTATCTTATAATATGGGATACTCAACGCTTTTCAAAAAATAGTTGGTAGTTAAATTTGTACCTTTACCCTATACATGTGGGTGCACGCACATTTCTATTCTCGATCTCCTATCCTTTAGGGATCATTTTCTTCAACAACTGCTAGAGCTTGACCGCTCTCTATGATCTCTGTTTTTTTATAACAAAATACAAAACAAAAAAAAAAACTGGGAAAGAGTTTACGTGATATAAAGGACATTGAAGCTCTGTTACATCTTGCTTATGGTTAAATTAAATCAAGCATGTTGTCTGTCATATTTATTTAGTTGTCAGTTTATATTCAACCTTCAGAATCTTTAATATTTGAGAATACAACATTGACATGGAAACTTCTTTCAAAAATTGTTTGGAAAATTAAAATTACACCCAAAAGGTTCCATTATTGAGTTCCCAAACTGGCTCTTCTAACTTCGTTTTTTGGCCAACAAAGTGACTCGTCTAACTAAAAACTGTTTTAACCACGCCTGACTTTGTGGACTTCTACAGAGTACAAACATTAATTTTTGAAGGACAACATTGGTCCTAAACTCAAATTCCATGCACACACACCAAAATTATTGCCAGCGCAATCATAGCAGGCAATATAATTATGTTTAAAAACTGTGCTCTTTAATTTGGCTTCATTTAAAGAAACAATTGATTGTTTATAAATTGTCGTCGCACGAAATGATCAATCACCTTTTTGTTTTTTCTCTTTCAATGGGATATAACACAATGAATAATGAAAACAGTTCAATAGCCTCTCGTGTGTGTGTGTGTGTGTCATCAAAACTAGCTTTGCAACTACATCGTATAATCATGAAAATCTTGTAATTTTTTTTTTCATGCTCTAGCCCTAGCATGCACTCTCAAATAACTTGAAGAGTCTTCAGATGGACACATACTGCGCTAATGGTTATAATATGATGCTTCCACGCCAGGAAACACAATATTCTTATCATCTCCACAAGTACATGGTTGTTGGATGATAATATGTGGCAGAGACTTTATGCTTTTCTTGTGTTTGGCTTAATTTCTCCTCTAACCACCCTTTGATTCTTTGTTGAAGTTGCTTCACGTTATTGATAGCTCACCAAGTGCTGATGCCTTGTACGTCTATTATTTACTTATATATAAGGGCATTATAAACCTTATATATATATATATATATATCTTTAATAGTTAACTAGATTTATGCCCCATGCGATGCACAAGAATAATTTAGTTTCTAAGAATAAAAATAAAAATAAATATTTAAAAACTATTTTAATATCCTTAAAGTAAATTATATTATTTTTCTTTTATTTTATCGCTAACTATAAATATTTTTTATTTTTAAAATTTATATATATTTCTATTAAAATAAGTAGTTAAGAGTTACAAAATATGAATACACTTTCTACTTTTAAGTTTTCATATCACCAATCTAATCATTAAGTGATAGTTACTATTTTTGATATATTTTTTTAAGTTTTTATTTATATTTTAAATTTATTAGTCATAAAACTAATTTATTTAATAATTTTAAAAAAATTAAATACATACTCCATTTTTTGAAAAATGCAAGGCATTTTTAACTAAATCTCACCTTCAATAAAGTAGTTATTTATCTTTAAAATAACACCATATTTTTATATTTACTATTTAATTAGGTGTTTTACTTTAAAATAAATATAAAATAATTTCTTAATTATGGGTATTTTAAAAAAAATTTAATGATTACACCTTCAAAAACTAAAATGCTTTATATTTTTAACATCCAATTCATAAGAAATAACCCCTAACAAATGCTACAAAGGGAATAAGTTTACTAAAATAATATTTCAAATACGCATCTATAGGGAAAAAATTTAATGGAATAATAGATAAATTAGTCAATATAATTTATATTTATTTAAATTTTATAATTTTGATTAATGAGACTAAAGTGTAATTTTTAAAAATAAAGAAGAAGTCTTTATAATTCTAACAAAATCAAAGGGATGCTAGAATATTTTACTCTATAATTTATTAATTTGTGCAAATTAAAATCTAGAGAATATTTTATTTTAAATATGTTGTGTTCATACATATTAAAAATATAAATAATAACTTATTTTATTTTAGAATGTATTATCCTGTGTGAGTTAAAATTTAAATAACACTTCTTGTTTCCTAAGATATCCTCATAATTGGCAAGTATGTGACTAAAATTTTAGCGGAATGATACTTATAAAAAATGGCTTTTATTTTGCAATGTGCTACTCTTATACATATTTAAAAATATCACTATTTTTAAAAAATTTTCACATCCTATAATTTGAAATATAATCTAGCTTATTCTTTTTTAAAATGTGTTGCCACATGTATCACCTTAAAAAAAAAAAAACATATACTATAATAAATTGTACTACAATTTATGTGATTATATTATTTATAAATCATAATTATAATAATTTTAAATCAAGCAAATAATATAATTCATGTTTTAGTACCATTTATCAATCATACATATAAGCATTACAAGTAATATAATGATTATTAAGAAAAGATTAGATGTGCATAAATTTGTAGCCCATAATTTTGTTGCTCAAACTTGGGGCACATAACTACATTGCCTTACATTTTTTAATGGAGGGAGTGTATAAAAAATTCTTTATATATCTAACACTTACTCCCTCTGTTCAAAAATATAAGCATTTTTTGAGGAATTAGATGTTAAAAAATATAAGGCATTTTTAGTCTTTTGAGGTATAATCATTTTCTTTTTTTAAAAAAATACCCCTATTGATAATAACTTTATATTTACTATAAGGTGTTTAATAGGAGTAAATATAAAAATAGAGTTAGTTGAAAATTAGGTAACTATTTTATTAGGGGGTAAAATTAATAAAAATGTTTTATATTTTGAATGGAGGGAGTATTATTTTACTAAAAATCATATATTCACCATTAATTTTTAGTATAAAATCCTACATGATCTTTCAAAATATAAAAAATATTATTATTTTTTACACTTTGTTTAAACTTTTAAAATTTATAAATGTAGACTCCACTCATATTTTTTATTGGTAGGTCCAACACACCACTTTTTTAAACCATACTACTTCAATTTTTTAAAAATCAAGTTTATTAAAATATTACATTCCCTCCATTACCCTTAAAACCTTATTTCATACTGAGTTTAAAATATTTGAATATATAAAAAATTTATAGTTGAGCCTAATTTTTAACACATTTAGCTTTTGAATTTATTTAGGTTGGTTTAAGTATCCCAAATTATTAGAAATTATTTTATTTTACTTTTCTCCTTATTGAGTCCATTTGAATATCTTTTTGGCCAATTTATAAATTTAATTTTTTAAAAATTTACACAATAAATACATTTAAATAATAAAAAACTAAGTTTTCAGTAATTTAAATAATTTTTGGACAACATTTACATTTAAATAGGAGTATTTTAGTCCAACACACATGACTTAACAGTCAACTAATGATTAGGTGAATAAAAATAAAATTTTAAAAATAAAAAGAGAGCTTGTATTTTATAACTATTCATATTAAAAAAATGTTCATATAGGTTTAAAAAATAAAAGAGATGTATCATTAATTAAGATAAAAATAGAAAAAATAATTTCTCATTTTGAAGTATGAGTTTTGTATCAATAATTTTTTTTTTATAGATCCCACATATACCTCTTTTTTATAGGGACCACGTTATTCTTTTCTTTTCTTTTTCATCTACTATATTATATTAAAAAAGTTAACAAATAAAAATAAAAGAAAAAGAAAAAAAATCATCTGAACAATTGTACAATACCCATAAAAAAAAGTTACCCGTCCGTAACAAATTAAAAAAAAAAAGATTTACAGTATCATCTGACAGTAACACATTTTCAAAAACAGAAAAAGTGGATATACAGTACCATCCGTCCGATAAAAATCAAGGAAAAAATAGGCATTTGGCTAAACACTGATCATTTGGTTATAGAAATTTTAAAAAATATTTAGAAGTAAGTAAATTAGTAGAAAATAATTATTAAATCTAATTTAGGATATAATTTTAAATTAAAATTTTTTTAAAAAAATATCTAATTAATTAAAAAAATATTATTAAAATATTATTATTATTAAAAAAAAGAGAAAATGTATGAATAAAAAAAAGGGAAGAAGAAGTGAACTTTCAGCGCTCTCTCGATGAAATGATTATGTATATATAATAATAATAAAAAAAGAAAAAAGAGAGAGAAAGAAGAAAATAATAAAAAAATTGTGGAACCCACATTCGTTTTAAAAACACCGTTCTCTTCTCATTTTTACTTCATTTCCTTTCTCTTTCGTGTGCGAACAGAGAGAGCATCTGTGAGCGCAAGTTCACCGGTACTGGGTTTTAAGGTAAGAGTTTTTAATAGGATATTTAGGGTGTGATTTCAAACTTTTCAAAACTAAGTATGTGTTCTAAATTTTTCTTAGTTATCCTTCCTCTTTGGTTTCTAAGTTTGTGGTGGTAGAAAATTTAGGATTTGGAAGAGAGATGAATTTATGTTGAATAAATATGGTTTTTGAGATTGTTAGTAGTATAATAAATATTCTAGAGTATAAATTTATTGATGATCTTTAAATTTGTGGCTTAAGGATCAAATCCTAGACTATATTTTTATTAAATTTGAAAATATATGTTAAATTATTGAGGTTTAGATGATTATTTGGGATGAGAAATGAATTATTATGGCTATAGGATTATGATTCTAAGCTTGAGACTCAATTTTTAATTTTTGGGTATTTTAGATGCAAATTTATGAAATAAAAAGAAAATTTTGATAATAGAAATTAGTTTAGAAGTTGATTTTTTAGATTATGAATGTTTATTGATGAGTAAAAGAGGAGTTAAAAATTTTACTTCATAGTATTAACTCTAGATTTGTATTAAGATTGAGATTATGAATTATGTTATATTTTTAATTCTATTATTAGAATTATTTTATTAGTTTCAATAATTGAAACTAATATTTATAAATAATATGTTACTTGTAGATTGTGTTGTTGGTGAAGATTGTGGTAGGAGAGAAATTTGTAAGGAATAATTTATAGAAAAAGCCACGAGGTAACCATGCTTGTAATTTGTGATTAGTGTTACTTCATGTTAATTGGGTGATTATTGAGAAAATTATGAATTTTATAATATTGTATAATTGTGCAATATTATTATAAATTTGTTTGATTATTATGGGAGGTGTTGGGAGACTTGCTATTGTTGTTGTATTTATGTGCCATGTGGTACGCCCCTATTGGAGCTCAATAGGTGGCTTGTAAGGGCTCGGGCTAATCTACCTTTGGCCGGGTAATTTAGCACCGAGTAAGGGTTACGGCTCGAGGTTAATTGAGGGATATAAGGATGGTTGTTTGTGTGTATTGTAATATTTTTTATATTTGTTAGAATTATATTATTTTTAATTCTCACTTAATAAGCACACACTTAACTGTTTGTATATACTATCATAAATTGGCTATGATTACTGAGACTTTTGAGTCTCATTATGTGGTTAATAATTTTTAGGAGAAGAGCCACAAGTGACACGTGGAGGAGTCCCAGAGAATTAGTGGCATAGATCAACTATCTCTTTTAGGTATTTGATTTATGATTTATAATGTTTTATATTGTCAATATTAAGCTTTCTGTTTATTGATAATTATATGAATATATAAATGTAATCATACCTTTCAAACTATTTCTATTTTTAGTACACTTTGGATGACTGTAATTTTAATATTTGGTTTACTTTGGATTGGTTAAAATGGCATGATTATGAGGCCAAATAACTGGCTTGTTTTGAAAATTGACTAAATTAGTTATTTTACTTGTTGGGAGTATAAGGATGGACAAATGTAATTTAGCCTAATGGCATGTGAGAGGTAAAAATTAAGCTGAAATGTTGTATTGTACGAGTTAAAGCTAATTATAAAATATTTTTATATTAAAATTATTGATATAAATGTGTTGAGTGGCTGTAACTCAATTATGGTTGAGTTAAATTATTTAAAAAAAATTTGGTGTGTTACACTAGTCAGATTAATGCTTTTCAATTCCTTGGAGTTATTCACAAATTAAGATTCCTTGGAGATTTCAATATCATTGATAAGAGAAGCAAACAAGAGTCCTTTAGTCAAACAATTTTTTATCACAGGGCAACTTTTGCCCCACAAATTTTTCTGAAAAACAATTTGTATTCCAAACTTTTGATTGGTAGACTATTTTTAGGTTATCAATGTTTAAATTAGAAGAAGGATTTGACAAACTGTTGTCAATGTTAAAATATAATTCGTATTTAATAATTTTGACATATGCTTTACTTGAAGTTGACTAAGCCTAAAAACTATATTTTGCTCAAGCACTTTACAAACTTGTCCTTAAGCAAAGTTAAGACTTTCTCTTATTTTACCTATGAGCAAGTCTGGACATGTACCCTAGAATAGATCTAGGCTTATGCAAGCTTAATCATGAGCAAATATAGACTTGCTCTATTAAAGCGTGGCTTGGATTGAAAATTTGTGGATCATGTATGGCAATAATGTCATACTACTACTTACCATACTTTTTTGCACCCCTTTTGAAACTTTCAAAGTAATACTACAACAATTGAAAATTAAGAGTACTAGTTGCACTTGCCAAAAAACTTTTGGAGCACATTTGCTCTTGAGCCCTAAACCATATGTTGAGTTGAAGAAGATGGTGATCAGGAATTGGTGATAAAACCCTTTATATAAATGGTCTTTAGAATAATTGAAGGATAACAGAAAGAAAAAGGAAGAAATTAGTTGATCAAACAAGATCACTACCCTCCAAACTTTGTATGAGCTATCTAGCTAGTGAGAAACTTGTTTGAGCATTAGTTAATATTGTTGTATTTTGACCATGTAATTAAGATAAGTGTTTAAAATTCCATGGCTTGTGAAAATTTTAATTTAGGTTATCTAAGTGAAAGTTTTGGATCAATTGAAATTTAATTAAGTTGGTAAGAAGAAAAGAAAACTTTAAGTTTTCTCAAGTGGATTGGGCAAAGGAAATTAATCAAATCTAACATGCAACAACCCTAGAGACTCATTCCCCCCTGGATGGATAGAGACTCAAGTTTTAATCATCAGCACTTGCCGGAAACAATAAATTAAAATTTAAATATTCAAGAATTTCATAAATGGCAATATACTTGACTACTTTCTACCATCTCTTTTTTATTAGAAAAGACTTTACATAATGCAAAGAACATTGAAGCTCTGTTACATCTAAGTATTGATTAAGTTAAATTAAATTTATGTAATACTTAAATTTTTTCAACCTCAAAACATGGTATTACTATGGTTGAACAGAAGGAAACCAATTTAAATTACTTTACTATATAGCAGAAAAGTTTAAATCCATTAATTATGATAATCATGATAAGAAAGGACAAAACTTACAATTAAAGGTCTATCAAAGTTAAATAACTTCACATGTATATTATCAAAGATCAACCATTGTAAAAAGAAGAAGATGATGATGAAACCAATATTTAATACCTACTGTGGTTGAAAAGAAAAATACTTAAACATTAAAATCCATCTGAAGTCCCCTACCGTGCTAGCTGGAATTGAGCATACAAAAATCCTTTCAAAACTCTCGAGTCCTACCAAAAACTAGTACAAATTATGAACAACATAGCGTAGCCAAAAACATGTGGGCCAGGAGATTATGAAGTCTAAAACTCATAACAATAATGAAAAGCCCGCAACTTTCAATAAGATTTCCTTTCATTCATTCACACATCAATCCAACTCCAAATCAAAAAGTTGAAGTATGACAATGTGCAACAATCCAAAACATGTAAAAATATGATTCTTTTCAAAAATGCCCTTCAATTAGGGGTGTAATTAATAAAGTTTTTTTAACTAAGATAATATATTTAAAAAGGAAAAACATGGAAAGAATATGTGTTTTTAAATGACATTATTGATTTATGTGGAGTGTACATAAATTAGTTAAAATACCTTGTAATTCTAAAGGAAGGAAGTATATTTGTATTGGCATTAATATCAACATATCCAATAAAGAGAACCGTACCCCTTCATGCCCACTCCCCTGGAAAAAAAATTGTTATTTTCTTTCAAAATTTCTTCAAATAATTGTTTGGAAAATTAAAATTACAGTCAAAACATTCCATTGATATCCCCAAGGTGACTCTACTAACTAAAAACTCATTCCACACCTGACTTCGTGGACTTCTAGAGATCAAAACAAACATATTTTTGAACGACATTGATCCTAAACACAATTTCCATGCACACACACCAATATTGTTGCTAGCGTAATCATAGCAGGCAATATGATTAGGTTCAAAAACTATGTTCTTTAATTTGGCAGCATTAAAAAAAACAATATTGATTGTTTATAAGTCGCCAGGTGAAATTATCAATCACTTTATTCTCTCCCAATGGGATTGGACATACACCAACACTATGAATAATATACTCAGAATAGTTCAATTCCCTCTTAGCCATATATCACTAAAACTTGCAACTTATTCATCATATGACCATGAAAATCTTTAGAACTTTTTTCAAGATCAAGCCCATGCATCCTCACGTAACTTGAACAGATCTCGTCTCAAGTTCTTCACTAGATCATCCACTGTCATGCCATATTCGTCACGCATCTACATATAATTCAATTTGAGCTTCAAGATGTTGAAAGTATTAGGTAGCTAGCTTCACGAGTACAAAACTTAAAGAAAGAATATCATGTCCAACACAAGTAAGACATATAAAGTGGTATACGTACCTGTGCAATAATAGTGACATTAAGAGTAGAGTTTTTAGATGGCAATATGCTGCTACTGGTTACAGTGAGATGAGTTTTTTCAAGTAGAGACACAATGTTGAGCACAATATCATTTTGTTTGTTACAAAGAATTTTTATTAGTACTTGTCTCTCCAAAGCTCTGGCTTTCACGTCTGGCAACACATTATTCTTATTGTGTCCACAAGTATGTAGTTCTTCAACATAAGATATCTTGGATGATAATATGGCAGATTTCATGCTTTTCTTCTTGTTGGCTCTCTGGTCTAACTCCTTGATTCTTTGTTGAAGTTGCTTCACATAATTGATGGCTCCATCAAGTATCGATGCCTTGTCTGTCTATTATTTATGTGTATATATGAATATGGGCATTTTAAACCTAATATATCATTAATAATATATATAATTAATAATAAGGATTTCTGGGTCTAGGAAGGCAAAAGACCTACCCCCATGGTATCAAAGCTTAACTCTTACTAATAGAAGCAGGATATTATTGATGAAAGTAAGTAAGGAGAACCCAGAAAGTATGAGTGAAACACTACAAACCTCCACTATTTCCTCCACTATTTCTTCTAAGTCTTCTAAGCTTGTTTGTCTTTCTTTAGCTTTTCTTTTGATCACCTTGCCTCTTTTGTAAAACACACCCTTTCCAACAAAATAGAGAACCTTGTAGAATTTTCCACCCTACTTGAAAATGCACATATCCAAAGTACGAACCCTCCCTTTCTAAATCCTTATATGCTGTATCATAGAACCAACTCCTTGACCAAAGGTATTAGATCTCTGATTTCTAGACAATGCCCTCTACCAAAAGAAGTCATCCAAACTTTCAAGCTTGACCAATAAGGTCTTTCGGCCACTACTACAGAACAATATGTTACCCTTAAAATCACCTAGCCTTTGATAAATACTTGGATGTCAAGGGTATATACATTTCCATTTGAAGCCATTCTTCTAATTTTGGCCATTTAGAGGAGAAAAGGTATTCCTATTACAGCCAGTGTAGTTTTATTAGACACCACTTACAAGTCTTATAGTAATACCTTGATTAGTATATTGTTGACTACTCTAAATGAAGGAAGCGTGATTCTCATCATAGCCCCTAACTTCAACATCAAACTTATGGATCCTACTCTTTCCACCAAACTAAAGGTTCAAATCCAGATATATGAAGCAGAGCAAGACCCTTCAGCCACCATGGTTGTTCTCTATTACTAAATTATTTATAGGATGCAAGATCATTTATTTAATCTCCACTTCCTAACTCAATAAGGGATGCTTTGTCTATGAATGCTGAAAGGCCTAGTGAATCGTCAATAATCTAGATTCTGAGACATCTACATTATGAAGAGCTTGCTAAGTTAATGCTATTAGAATGGATCAATAATTATGAAAAGGAGTTTCATGCTGACCAGAGAGATGTTCACACAACAAAAGCTCCCATTCTGTATAGGCTAAAAGATAGCATTGTTAAGTTATTTTTTAAGAGTCCAGAATCTCAAGATCCAGCCTAGACCTTTGGCAGAATCTTGTTAATTGTACCTACATATGTTCTGTATATAAAGGTCCCTCTTATTGAGTAGTTCACATAAGAAGCTATGTCTATCTATATTTTCTGTATCAATGGTCACTTTATTTGGGATTATGCCCCAGAAATGTGATCCTAGTTGTGATTGTGATTTTTAGGATAACTCTAATGGTGATAATGATTGGTATGATACAAGAAGCATTTTTAAGAACCCTAAATAGCTTAGATCTTCTTGTAGACATGAGCACCTTCCTCGAATGATGATGATAATGACCATGGCCTAAAGCAGCAGGCAGAAGGAAAAGATGGGTAGGACTTCTAAATCATTCTACTAAAAGGAGTACTCTTTTGTAGCCTCGTAAGGTACTAGGCTATAAAGATCTCTTTCCACTTGAGAAACCTAAACCTATGATTCCAACATTCTCACCTACTCAAACTCAGGCTTTGCCCTACATAGCTATGATGAGACCTTATGTGAAAGAGTTTCCTCCTTTGGAATGCAAGACTGGTGAAAGTTCTAAGGTCACCAGCAAACCCTTTATACTAGCAACTAAAGTATACCTTTAAGGAACTCTTAAGCCTATTTCATTTGCAGAAGAAGTTCTTGACTACCAGTCTTAAAATGCTATCATTCAAAACAAAGTTATATACAAGATTGATTCTAAGTTCAACCATCTTATAAGAAAAACATATGCCATATCCTTACAGGTGAATCATATGGATATGCAAGTGAAAAGCCTGTATACTAGGCTCTACAAACAAAAAAAGCTACTAGATATAGATCTTAAGAGATATATTGATGAGAGATATTTTGGGCCTGATTTTACATGAAAAGAAAAAGAAATTTCTGAAATATGAAAATAGTTATAGCAAATAAAGCCGATCTAGCCAAAGACTAATCCAAAACTATTTAAGAATCTTATCCCACTTACCCTACTATGACTAAGCAATTTCTGTCATACATCTCTATGTACTCTAGCTATCCTGTAGAGAGAAATTATAGTAAGATCATTACCCTATTCTTAAAAAGGTTAGGTAAAAAGCTAGTCCAAAAATAATCTCCTTCACCTTCAGAACAACCACCACTTACACAAAAACTTATTCATCCAAAGCCACAAGGATACTAAGTCTCACCATCCTATACTAAATTACTAAAAAAACCTTAGAAAATTTCAACACCTCCTTCTTCACCAGCTAAACAAAAATCACACTCTTCCATTGATAAAGCTAAAGGCCTAATAGATCTAAATCCCTCAAAGGCTATTCCTTTTATTAAAAAGCTTTTTTTAAATAGGTTTATACTGATGAAGATACAAATTTAAATGTTTCAACTAAACTCTCATATAAAAACACAAACTTTGAGGATGACCAACATTTGATTGATATAACTAAAATTGCAATGGTTCAACCACCTCCAAAGCTAGGTGTTGAAGATATTGATGATGACCCAGTAGTTATGAAAGACAATCTAGCCAAACTAAATACTCATAGTCTAGACCATCATTTAGACTATGGTTTACATTTAATGACCTACCTCCACACAATGGAAAGATAGACTTCATGAGTTTGGTGCATGGATTATTTGTAGATGAAAAAATTAAATGTGACTTTGTTAGAAGTACTCTTAGAATTTCTCTCAATAATGACTAAAAACTTGAGGAAATGGTTTCAAAACCTTAGTAAGTACTAGAAGATACAAGTAACACATCTTCTAGTTGTAGCATTATTCCTTGGAATAATTCACAAAGAATTCCTAAGAGATTTCAATCTCATTAACAAAAGAAATAGACAAGATTTTTTTGAAATGAAATGCTACTCATTAGATCAAAAAGATTTACAGAAGCATTTTCAATGAATATCTGAAAAGTATTATATGCTAAATGGTGTAAATGAGTCAATCTTAAGCATATGTTTATTGCTTCAATACCAAATGAACTTTAACCAGACTTACACAAAGCCATTAATGCCCTACAGAGAGATATGCCTCAAATCTCTTGGAAAAAAAATATCAGATGGCTCTAACCACTCTAGATAAACTTTGTGAGTAACAGAAATTATTTAAGTCCATGTTAAAAGGAAATTCAAAGTTACAATTAACCTATAAGAAGCTTTATTTGAAGATTAAGTATCAGGACCATAATTATTGTTCTTGCAAGAAGAAAAACTATTTTCACTAATATGGCGTAAGTCCATTAGTAGAAAGAAAAGAGCTCCCTTGCATTATTTTCAAAAGAAGGATCTTAAAGTTAAAAAATTCAAACAAATGCTTTATTTGTGGGCAAAAAGGGCATTTTTTTCAAAAAAAAAAAGTCCAAATAAGTCCAAGAAAGATATGAAATTGCTCTAATCCTTTGAGACTATTATTTCCCTTAATGATAACCAAGATATTAAGTCTTTCCTTAAAGAACAGCCTGAAATGATGATACCCAATATGTCCTTTCAGCAGCAGAAGAAGACTTGGACTCCAATGAAAGACGATATCCACCACTCTATACTATTGGTTCCCTTTATAGGACAATAAATCCTCATAATTCATATTTCTTTAGACCAATGAATTCTTGCAATCAATCTAGCTCATTATATTGACCTTCCTCAGCTCAATGTAAAAGTTTAAATTCTTCCTAGCAAATATGACAAACCTATCTCAACCATTAGTTTCATTAACATTAGATCTTATAGAAGTGTCATAAAACACTATATCCTTTCTAAAAAAGAATGAGTCCCACATAAAGAGTATTTCACTATGACTAATGGAAAACTTTTCGTGATAGATCTTATTATCAAAAAAGAAAGATTGGTATAATATTTTTCCTTGGACATATTGTTTGGACTAAGCTTTTTGGCAGTAATCTACCTGCCAAGGATATCCTTATTAGTTTTGATGTCTACAAGGAAACAAGAAACTTGTAGATACTTCCTGACATCCTGAGTATTCTTAAGCAAATACACTGACATTCAAGTATTCTTGATATTCATCAAGCTCCTCCGAGCTATGAACAGATTCGAGATTAACTTCTCTAATTTTTCTATGAAAGTCATGATCAATTTTAGCATCCATTTTCCTTATGGAAAAATTAAGAGTTTCTTATTAAACTTTCATTCAAGAAACATGAAGACATCAATCACATAAAAGCATTTCATATTAGAATGAATGTAGAAGATCTTACACTAGCAAGACAAGAATGTGTAGCCTTACTCAAACAAGGGCTTATAAAACTAACAACATCAGACTGAGCATATCAAGCATTTTTTGTTGAGAAAAGATCAAAAAGCCAATAAGGAAAGAAGAAGCTAGTGATTGATTATAAGCCTCTCAATGCTTTCTTGCAAGATGACAAATTTTCTCTTTTAAAGATCAACACTCAACTAGTTCATCTGAAGTAGCCCAAGATATTCTTTAAGTTTGATCTTAAAGTAGGATTTTAGCAATTAGGTATTGACCTAATAGTTTGATACAAGATAGCCTTCCACATCCTTAATGCTCAATATCAATGGACAGTTATGCCCTTTGAGCTTAAGATTGCCCCATTACTATTCCAAAAGCCATGATTCATATCTTTAAGCCTATCATCAATAGTACCCTAGATTACATGGATTACATACTCTTATTCTCATAAATTTAACAGGAACATAAAGATTTATTGGCCCAATTCTACAAAATAACCTAAAATCATGCTCTCAGCCTAAAAAGGTCCTATTAATATAGCCCAGATAGAATTTCTAAGAATGATTATTCAAGATGGTCAGCATTAGCCCAACACATATATTGCTTAGGAACTATTGAACTTTTCAAAATAAATTTTATCCAAAACTCAAATTTAATAATTCTTGAGAATTGTGAACTATTTAGGGACTTTATTCCTCATATGTCTAGTCATACTAGCCAACTGTCCAGGCTATTGAGGAAAAATCTACCTCCTTAGGAAGAAAACTAGACAAAAGCTATCCAGTATCTAAAGCAAATTTATTGGCATCCTTTACCTTTAAGAATCCCTAATAAAGGACAAAAAATTCTCTAAATCGATACAGGTGATGACTATTAAGGAGCAGTACTAATTGAAGAAGAAAATGAAAAAAGACATTACTGTGGTCATGCCAGTAGAGAATTAAAACCTTTTGAAAAATATTATTACATAGCTTATAAAGAAGTCTAGCTGTGAAATGTGGCATAAAGAAGTTCAGCTCATTACACCATCACATCATCAACCTTTTTTCATCCTCAACATCATGCCTAAAAAATTAGTTATAATGAACAAAAGGCTTATTCCTTCTTTGTTTTTCATCATCCCTACCATCTAGACACTCAAGGGAATCTATTTTGTCAACTAAGGTTGTTTATGGAAAACTTCTATTAATTGGCCATCATATGAAAAATTAGTTTTATCTGAATTAAAAGATTTTTTATGTGATACGAATAAATTCTTAGGCACAGATCCTAGCATTAGGTATACATCTCTTAGTCCTATTCCTCATTAACCTATCCTACTTAATGATCCATCTCTATCAATACAATACCAATTTCTAAAATGGCCTGCTAATATTATAACATGGATGGAATCATACTCAACCCATGAAGCTCAGCCATCTCAAAATATAGAATCCCCTTCAAGTCTTCCTCCTCCAGACAATCATGACCCTTATGAGATGGAATCCCAATACTACTAACAATTTTCAAAGACAAAAGACGTTCTTACCCATAGACCACCTGAAGAACAAGAGGATATGGATGAAGATAAACTAGAAAGTCTCTCAGTATGGCTTTTCAGAAAGCAAGAAAAGAGATATCTCAATCTATCTTCTGATCAAGAGAGCATCTACAAACATCTAAGGTGATTGGAGCCTTATCTTTAATCACATGAAGAATCTGATTTTACTTTAATCATTCCTACTTTTATTAGTGTCACCTTTACCTTTGTCAAAAGCAACTTTTACTTTTTAATAAAATTGTCCACTTTAGTCAAATCAACTTCAGCAAAGCTACTTTACTTTCAGTCATGTCTACTTTTACTTTAGAAAAGTGTGTACAAATAACATTTTGTTGTACTATTACTCATGTGTCTTTACTCTCCTCCCTTTGCCTATAAAATGGAGTCTCAGTTGTGTTGTAAGGAAGAACTTATTTGAGAATTAGCTTGAGCAATAAAATTAGTATTTTCCCTATCATGTTTCTCTTCTAAACTCTATCTCCTTTCCTGAAAGCTTGATTCTATAATATCTTACTTCAATCATATTAAGATTCAAGTATGCTTTGCACTTTCCTCTATAAGAAACCTATGCACCAGATAGAATCTAACTGCGATCCATGAGTATGAGCCCATATCATTATGCGTAGAGATTCATAGGTTGAAGTTTCAAGGAATTGAAAATCTTAAAGTAGCCCATTTATGCCTAAGAGTAGTGTTGAGAGGCCTTACTTAGATCAATATTACCCTGAGATATGTAGACATTCGGATCTTTGGGTCTAGGTGTACATAAAACCCTCCCCCATAGGGTAAGTGGGATAGGATTTGTAAATAGTTCTTGATTGTTCTTTGCTATATCTTCTTCTATTTGCTGTAATTCTTTTTTGAGGTTTTGAAATTTTCAAAGGTTTTTCTGGAGGTTTAGTATAGGATGGTGAAGCATGCATGAGACCAAGAGATCCTTGTTATCAAGTATGCACT
Organism: Prosopis cineraria; assembly: GCF_029017545.1. NCBI lineage: Eukaryota > Viridiplantae > Streptophyta > Magnoliopsida > Fabales > Fabaceae > Prosopis > Prosopis cineraria. The sequence goes on from NW_026555343.1 coordinate 35,126,425, forward strand.
AGTTACAGTCAATGTTATGAATTGTAGATTGTGTTGACAAATCTTATGATATTTAAAACTTGTTGTGATGACCAATAGGCATTGCTACTAGTGAAAAGAGTTATATGTAGAAGAAGATTTTGAGAGAACTACCTTTCATTGAGCTTGACAATGTTTGAATTTGACCCATTAAGATAGCTATATAAAAAAAACTTGATGTGATGAAGTTCTAATAAACTAAAACTTTGTGCTAATAATATCTTTACAATGACCTATCTATTATATTATATTTCGCTATTGGAACTTGATGCTTGTGATGATGAACTTTCCTAAATTTCACTTTTTGCATGATTGATTTCCTTGTGTTATGCACATATAACTTATTAAAATTTACTGCATCGATCCCATATATATAAGTCATCTCTATCTACTTCACTGAAATCAAATATAAATAATTAAATTATAGAGTAGCCGAGGAAGATGATGATCAAGTATTGGTAATGGAAAGCTTTTTATCAACGGTCGCTAAAATAATCGAAATATAACCAAAAGAAAAAAGGACAAAGCTAGTTGATTAAAAAAAACGACTACTCCCCAAACTGTGTGAGCTACCTGAAGAAGTACTATTATGCACCACTATATGAGCTATTTAGCTAGTGAGAGATGCGTTTGAGCACTAGTTAATATTATTGTTGTAATTTGGACACTAATTAAGATAAATGTGTAAATTAAAATTCCAAGGCTTGTGAAAATTTTAATTAGGTTGCCCAAGTGAAAGTTTTGGATGAGTTGAAATTTAATTGAGTTTGTGGCAGATGAGTTTAATTGTGAAAACCATTTATTATAATTCATGACTTTGTTATATTGACGGAAAAAAAAATAAAATTTTTCAAGTACTATTCTCAAGTGAATTGGGCAAGGAAATTAAAAGCCTTGGTGCAGTGGTGAAGTTGCGGCAATTTGAGCTAGTGAACCTTGGGCATGTAATAGACTATTCTCAAGTAGATTATTTTCTCTGAGCGATGATATTTAAAAATAATTTCAGAAAATCATTTTGATGATGACTGACCTTTTTCAAGCCAGGAATTGTAGCTGAAAGAGCAAGAAATTTCTCAGCCAATTCATGTCTTCGGTTTCTCTCAGCAATAACGTGATCCAATGTCCCAGTTTTGGAGTTCCTACCCTTCCTTGTTCCTCGGTTCCTGCTAATTCTACTCCCAAACTGATTCACCGAATCACGACCAGATTCTTGTTTCGTACAAGCTTTTTGCACAGTACTTGGTACACTTCCAACATCGTAGTCATCAAACGACACAAGATTATTGAATGTGATAGGAGAGAAGGTTATTAAGTCATGAAGGTTCTGCACTGAAGTGCTTGGCTGATGACAGAAAACAGGGAAACTCTGTTGTTGATCACTTTGATGGCAGACAAGTTGTTCATCGTCACCTATTTCCTGCAAGAGCGGACAATATATAACAAAACATCGATTCAATCAAACAAATAAACCCTAGCTAGCTAGCTAGGTGATTGTGAGCTTAATTTAATACCAATTAATATTACCAGATAAGGAAGGCATGTCTCCCAGAAGGAACTCTCCATTGGAGAAAGAGGACTTTCTTTAATTTAGCTTCAAAGTTTCACTTAGGTGAGAGATAAGAGGAACACTGCAAATGATATATTCTTCTTTCCAATAGTCAAGTGACGTACAAATCTCTGGTGGGGAACAAAACCCTAATTCTAGTTTAAGGACTATAATGTTTTGTAATATTGGTATAGCTTTTTTTTTTTTTGGTTTTGGATTCAATGATTACCTTAAATTCACTTACTCAATAAGTGTTTTACATGACACGATAATAAGCATTCAATTTAACCGACCGGCTGTTAAAAGTTTTTCATTTGATATTCAAAGAGTACAAAATTTTAAATTTTTGAAAGGCACATAAAGAATGTTTTGATCATGATGATTGTTTTGAATTTTAAAAAAAAAAAAGATTGATAACTTTTTAATATTGATAAAATTTAATGATAATAATTAAGACACTCATTGACTAAATGGATTTAAGCCACTAACCAACGAATCCAAATTCTCTTTTCTCGTGATCTACCTAACATGAGCCGTTAGAGATAGTCATTCTTTTACCTGAAAAGTCACTTTGCATGTCATTTAATCAAATGAGAAATAAAGAAAGATTTTGGGAATCTATCTATCAATCAATTTTCAATAATAATAAATACATTTGTACTATATTAAGATAATGAATAAGAAAAAAGTGTCCTCGTTAAACATGCAACTTATATTTGTGCCATTGGATCACTACATAACGATCCTATGGATGCTGACTGGGGACACACCGGCCACTCCAGACATTCTGTTTTTTGCTTCTTCTTTTTTTAATTTCCATGGTAAGCAAAGTGGTCGTAGCCCTTTTGAGTTTTCAATGTTTAGTTTTGTCACTTATATGAAAGTTTCACGTCATGCTTTTAGGCTGAAAAGTGAAAAGGATCCGAGAAGAGAAAAGTGGGAATAGTAAGGAGATGGAGATGATAAAAAGATTAAAATATTCTATATGCATCTGAGGATGGGGAATAATTTATAGATAAAGATTGAACAGAAATAAAATAATTAATTAAAATTTGAAAGACAATATGAGAGGACCACGAGAGAGAAATTCATGTGTGTTTACCTAGTGTATAGTAGCATTTCATAAAAATATTAATGGAATATAATTTATGGATTTTGGTTATATTAAGAATAAGAGAGAATGTTGTATAGATAATGGAAGCACACCGAACAGGACCTTGTTTTCGCGTTATATGTAAACAAAAAGCTGATCTGCAATCAATAGATACTAACATTCATTGTAATAATATTGTTGTCATAATATGTTTGTGCCAATTTCAGACCAAAAAAATAATAAGTTTGTGCCATAAATTAAATAACAGAAGGACTTCTCGTCTCTTATTTACTATTAATCAATTTGAGCTAACCTAAATAACTGTTTATGATCCAAAAAAGTGCAAAATACCCTCTAAAACATCCCTTGCAACTACGAGGAAACACACAGAAAAAAATGAGTCAAAGCTGCATGATGGACGTCAAAAAGCCATTAATTAGTATTCTTTTCATAATCATGCTAAATATAAATAATCTTTCCAAGTAATTATGGCTTTAAAAAAATATCTCAAATGTTTTTTTTTTTTGGCTTTCTCATGTTCTTACCTTTCTTATTATTGACGTCCATCTCAAATATGCTTTACATATTACAAACTGCTCGATAATCTGCATCCTCTTAATCCATCATCATTCGTATGTCCTATGAGGAAAAGGATCAACATCTTCTACTTCTTTTTTGTGAACAGAACACTAGTATTGCTCCCCCCGCCCCCGGTTTTCACCCTATTAATTCGTGCAATTTCTTTCACCAATGACCCTATCACAGAGAGAGAGAGAGAGAGAGAGATAAAAGGAGGGTGAGAGAGAAAGAGGGAAAAATAGAGGATCTTGTTCCTTACCTCTAGGAAACTGGGGCCTCCAATGCTTATTTAATTTATTATTATTAATTTAACTTTAGATATATGTCTATCAGTCCAATATTTTTAAAAATACAAGGCCATGGAAAAAAAATCATCCAATATAAAATCCTCAATTCATGTCAAAGCAAAATAATACTAAATCATCAGTTCATGTCAAAGCAAAATAATACTAAGGGTGGATCTACAAAAATTGTGGTGTAAATATTGTCATTTTGTGCATGTCAAGCAAGCTAATCCACACATCTATTTGCTTCTCTAAAACTATGATTGAAAGTAATAATCAAGTTTCTCATGAATAAGTCCCTAGTCCTATTTATAGTGTTTGAGGGAGGATGGTTCTGGTTGTAGTTTTGTTGAATATTGAGTGTAAGAGCTTCAATTGAATCAGATTAAACATTGACTTTTGTGAAGTTTCTATTCTAGCAAAGGTTAAGGCCTTACATTCAGGATACCCATAATTTCTACTGTAGTGCTGGGATAGTAACCAAAGCATATTGAAAAGCTTTAAATCCTATTTTCTTGATCATCATGAATAAGACTTTCACAAGTGGCAACGCCATTGATGTCAAAAAAGCCATTAATGTCTAATTATTGATAATGTCTTGTGTGATGGAGAAAGTGATGTCTCTAATAAGAGGATCCTCTTTAGAGTAGATGAATTTACATCTATCCTTCCAAATATTCCAATATACATGAGAAAAAAAGTCTCTACCAAAGGGTTCTTTTAATGTCCAGGCCTCCTGCCACATTTTTTTTTTTTTGCATTTTTAATCCTACAAGGAAAGAGAAAAGAAATTATTTAGCATAGAGCTTTTGACTAATTTCAACCAATATTTAATATTGAAGATTTTGTTCATTATTGAGATACTTTTGAGTAGCCGCTTCATTTTCTTTTTGATGATTTCATAGGTAACGCTACTACAAAAAAAGACTCTAGAAGACTTAAAAAAAGAACTATTCCTGTAGGGGGAGCCTGTAGGAGCACTTCCCTTAAAAGCACTCCCGAAGGCTCCCCCTATAGGAGTGCATGCAGAGCGCTCTCTTTAACATCCTTAAATTTTAAAATTTGAATTTAAAGTTTTAACATGAGCAAAATGATAAATTTAGATAATTATTGAATTAATCTTGTTTTCAGACTACTAATTAGTTTATTGAACCTTTGAACAAATTTAGAAGTGGACTAGATTGATATTTAGGCCAATAGGGCATCAAGTGAGGCCAAAATTTACTTAGGCCTCACTATACCATTCGTAGTGATGGACACACCATTTGCTTCAACAGATGTGAAAAAATATGATTTAATTAGATACTCACACATGCTAAAAACAAAGGAAGAAAGAAGAGAAAACAAGAAGGACAATGGAGGGAGACCATTTCTCTATTAGGGATTGACTTTTAGACCAATTTGGAGGCATTCTAAGCTAGCAACAGCCTTGGGTGAGTTTTCTATCTACTTTCCTTCCTCCTTATCCGAATTTCTGAGTTTTTAGGTAGGTTTAGACATTGATTTTGTATCTTCTTAGGGCATAACTGAATCCATTGTGTTTTTGGGTCTATGGTAGGTTCATTTAAACTTTTACACTTAGGTTTGATGATAATATAGTGATTTGAAATTTTGAGCTAGGATTTAAATGAACCTTAAGCTTAAATTTGAGTTTTGGAAGCAATGTGGGTGAAAATTTAGTATTATCTAGGTTTATGGGTGTTAGTTAGTGAAGTATGTTAGGAGTATTGGTTTTAATTAAAAAGAAAATTGAGTAGTGTTGGTACCTAAATTTAGGCTAAAAGGATGTTTAATAGAGTTGTAAATTATCAATTAGTGTTTAATTTTGTAAATTAAATATTGATTGGACCCTATTGCGCTAGTGGAGGCTAAGGGAGTTGGTAGTTGGCTCGATAACCTTTTTTTTATGATAAAAGGTTTAGGTAATCAAATTGTCTAATCATTTTACTTACGTGTTAAATAATTATGAGTTTGCAAAAACATATATATATATATATATACTTTATGATTTAATTAACATTTTGCATTGGAATGAATGTTGTTGTGTTTTGAAAAACCTATGTCAAATGGAGCACATTTGAAATATTATTTTTTTAACTATAAATTATATTGTATCCATAAATATTTGTAAAGTCTATTATGAATTTTGATGTCAGTGCATGGTTTAGAAATCCATTATGATTAGTTACGCTTAGGCATATTTGGATTGTTTGAGCATGATCATTATGAGAGGGTGGGAGTTCACCCTAAGGTATTTATTATTTGAAATCGATATGATACACACTAGCATTCTGGAGGCCCTAATGATTAATTATACTTGTTTGAAAGTCTCAATACTATCCTAGCATAGATTGAGCATACAACACTTCAGATGATAGGAAAGGGTAAATTTATGGTCCGAGAATGGGAGAATGTGCCTTTAGCCAAGCTACCTCCTATAATTAGTGAGCTTAAGTCAATCCAATCACATGGACTTAGTCTTGTTAAATTGTTAGCTCACAGATTTAGTTGGAGGAAATAAGGAAGATATAAGGTGGAATGATGATCATGCATTGCTTTGGATGTAATTATATTTATATGTTAGATGTGTATCTAAATAACTTGTTTTACTGACCACTTTACATGCTCATATACTATTCTAGCATACTTGTAGATTGATTAAATTATTTGATTACTGAGACATTGTTCCCACCCCTGTAATTACATTTTTCAAATTAAAGCTTTGATAGGGGACAAAGGGAAAGAGGACACCATCAAGAACTAGAAGTGTTATAGATTGTATAGCTCTCTATTCTTTTGGTTCATGTAACTAAAGAATATATTATATATATATATATCAATGGCAACTTATGACATGCATTATTTTTGTGTCACTTGCATGAGATTTATAATGTTTTGGTGTATTTTGCCCTAGATTATTATATTTGTAATGGATATTGTTATAAAGGCTAAAATACTAGTGCAAGCATCATTAATATGGTGATTGTATATTTATTGTTAACCATTGAGTAGTTGTTTTGAATTATGCTATTACCCTGATGATTAATGTTAAATTCGGTTTTAGATAGTCAATTTGTACTTGAGATGTATGTGTTTGACTATAGATGTTTTATTAGGTGTTTTGTGGTCTATGTAAGTTGGTTTAAGTGATTCTTAGGTTATTGGCAATTAGTTTTTGGTTTTGGATACCTCTGGGCATGTTTTGAAATGAAAAAATGTCTTTATGCACCCAGGCATTCAATTTTTAAATAATGATGTATTTTCTTGTGAAACTTATGCCAATAGTTAGTGGCTTAATTAGCTATATGTGGACACTTAAATTGCTTGAATTAAATATCAGATGGTGAAATGATGATCTTCAAAGGTTGGTCCCGAAGTGTTGTCATGATAGCTCATTGCTGTCATGACAGCAAGGGTACGCTACAGTGCACATCACAATAAAAGGTCTCCCCCTTTGTGCCATCCGCCTCATCGAGTGACTCCTGCACTGTGGCAAATGGAGTAGGTCGGGCAAAATGCCTAATTTGCCCTGTTTAACATCGAATCATTATTCTTTCTCTTGCCATGCTTCCATATCTTCCCTATTGATATTTTAAACTTATGTTGAGCTCAAACACTTTCTAAAAAGTTATTTTCTTGGAATCTCAATTTTAACTACCTTTAACCTTTAACCATTAAAAAAGCATGTCAACAACTTGGTACAACAAATGAGAGGTAAGATTGGGGGAAAAATATCAACACTAATCTTTGCTCTATAATTTGCATTAGGTAGTGATTTTTAATTTTACCCTATAACTAAAATAAAAGAGAGTAATCAGTTAAATTTTACAAATAGTTAAAAGTGTCCTCTTGCTTAATAACAACCAAAGACAGAAACTTCATTTTTTTTCTATGATAAATTAGCAAGAAAAACTAAACAATTTCCCTTATGCCAAATTTAAAACTTATTGTTGTATGTAATGCTAACAACCATTTACATATATTTCTCAACTCAGTTTTCTATGACATTGATGACCGATAATAGCTATTCACATAGCCCTTGTCACATGCATGCGCGCACATATGGCACTACGTAGCTCTTGTCACCATCTAATCATTCAAAAATGTTACTTCTAAAACAAATCTTTTTGGGACCATTTTCTTCAACAACCGTCAGAGCTTAACTACTTTCTACGATCTCTTTTCTCATTAGCAAAGAGTTTACAAAATACAAAGAACTTTGAATCTCCATTACATCTTATATAGTAAGTGTTAAATTAAATCAAACATGTTATCTGTCAAATTTATTTAGTTGTCAATTTAGACTTAGCATCAGAATCTTTAATACTTGAGAATTGCTACTAGAATATAGGTAAGAGACCGTCGTCTTTCTTTAAGATTATTTATATGTTGGTAAGGAGTAGAGTTCCTTTTATTAGATTGCTGTTGTTTTTTATTGTTGTGAAACTTCATGAAATTTTATTTATAGGGGAGATTTTGTCAAAAAAATTTTATATGCAAGAGTGACCAAACTGTGAAATTGGCTTTGATATTGACTGTTTACCGACACCTCAGTAGATGGTTGACTTATTTTTGCTGACGTGGAAACAAAAAATATGACATGGCTCGTCTCATTCTCCCCCTCCATGCATGCTCATCTCTCTCTTTCCCTTCTCTCTCCGCTGAATTTTCTCCCTCCACACTCGTCTCTCTCTTCTCAACTCCCACATACACAGAGTCCTCGTTAATCCCCATTGCTGCTGTAGCCCTCTATTGGATTCACCAATGGCTATCATGTTTGCAACTATCTTGATCCGTCCAAACCCAGGCATGACCGAATCAACACTAGTGCAAAACAAAATTTTAATAACACATTTTTTACTATAGTTTTTAGTTTGTCAGAAAAACTATGATAGTATTAGAATTAATGGCAAATATATAAATAAGGTGAAAAATGTAGCATTTATGGCGGTCCTAACAAAAAATTGTTGCAATAAATGTTTGTGTGACAATTAAAAAAATTCAATAAACTATTAAAATTAATTAATTAAATTAAATTTTTAATTATGACTAATTTTAGATAATTAATTAATATGAAATCAGACACATTTATGATGATAGGCCCGTGGGGTGCTTGTCGCCATAAATCATTACTCAAGGTATTATCCACTCATTTGATTAAGTAATAATTTATTAATAATGATTTATATTTTGAAACTCTCCCTATACTTAAATTATTATTTATGAGTATATTGTTATTGAATTTGCAACATTTTAAAGTTTAAAGTCATATTTTAAGGAAGAGTTGAGACATATACATAATATTTGGTCTAATTTTTTCCTATAATTAACAGGATTAGAGTATAAATCTAGATATTTGTATTGAAAATACATTTTTTTATATGTTCATACTAGATATATATGTACGAGTCTTTGAAACTATTGTTTATGCATTGATACAGATTTTGTAAGTAAGGAATGTATATAATTATAGGTGATTTTTTAAATATACATATATATATATATATATATAAAAACATTTACGGCTATAGTTATAACCATAACTATGGTTAAAAGATTCATTTATGGTGACAATTGTGGCTACAATTGTTGTCATGAATGGCTGTAAGTCCACTTTTTGCCACAAGTCAAACTTCAATTTATGAGAAAAAAAATTTTATTTTTTGCCATAGTTTTTATATTAACCTATCACCTATGGTAAAAAATAACATTTTTCACTTCTATTACGACTTGTGACAAAAAATCTCTATTTATTATCGTATAATTTTTTACTACACACCATTTTTTGTCTTAAAAAATGCCTTTTAATTATGATGAAAAATACTTTTTGCACCGTTACGAGAGCCTCCTCCTCATTCTCATAGCCTCACGGAAAGGCTAGGTAATCCCACTACTTTGAAACTACTTGTCAGAACTGTTTGCTATGGTTGAAGACAAAGTATCGATCTACAACGGGGTATACTTCAACACTATTAGCCAAAACAAGCTCTTCAATTTCTTGTTTCACCTCTATTGTGGCAAATCTCCAATTCAAATAAAACTCAAATTTGATGGCTTGAAACTCTTCCAGTTTCAAGTGTTTGCACATGTTGAAATCATGACGCATTCCAATTAATCTTAGTTTGTTAATTAATATCATGACATTTGGCTTAGATCATATTAAATTGATCAAATCAAATCAACCACGGGTTTAATTTGTACCTTCAGGTTTTACCTCTTGGATCTCTTGGCTGCCATGGTACCTCTTCCCTCTCAACGTGGCAGAAGATTTGCTCCTCCATGCCTTGCCGCTTCCCAGCTTCTTGCTCAAATGGGAACAGAAGTTGTTCTACAATGCCGTTGAAACTTCAGCCGCAAAAGTGTTCGATTTAGCTTTATCTTTCGTGTTATCCAAAGACGAAGCATGCATGAACTTGCTCTTCGTTCTGGGCCTCAACTCTTGCAATGGAATGAAGATCGTCGTTGGAGAGGGTTTATATGGGGTGATCCACCGCTACAGTTTCCATCAGAGGGTGGTGGAAAGGTGACCCTTGCACTAAGACAATCCATGCCGGCAAGCAGAATCAGCATTAACGGTGGAAAATAAATGGATGTCAAGCCAATTTCATGATTTGATCACTATTACACCAACTTAGACAATGTTATGAGTATTTTTGTCTTTTTTTTCTCACTTTAAGCTATTAGATGTTCCTAGCCAATAACTTTGGAGATATTTTTGTCCCTTTTCTTTTTATTTTATATTGTAATATCATAGTTTTGCATGTAAAAAACTCTGTGTCCAAGGCTTAAGAGATAAGGGTTTTGTACACATATTTTGTGTTAGTCACATCTTATTTTTCGTACATGAGAAATACCTAGAAATTTTTTTTCAGGAGATTATTGTATCCTTAAATCAACAATGATAAATGAGTACTATTCATTAACTTTAAAAAAAAACTAACATTTTCCAATGCATTAAGTTTTATCATTAGAACTTAATGGTCAACATCAAGCTATTTAACATATTGAGAAATGTTGACCTCTTCTCTTTCGCTTTGCGTGAATGAAGTTACGAATCCACCTGTTCCGCGTCCTCTTCGATTTTTTTGGACAATGGTTAAAATTGGATTTAATTCAGGTCAAATAGCTTCAAGCCGCAGGACATCCTCATTGCACAATATGGATAGAAGAGTGGGCAAAAGATGCAGACAAAGAGATGAAGTGATAATGCTCATTGAATGAACATGAGAAAATTTTGGACCGAAATTTGTTGGATGCCTAAATTACAAGTCAATTAGCATTTGCTTTTTTTTTTACACTTTTTACATGCATGGTCAAACAAAAATTATTGAAGTACTTTGAGTGTTTACAAGATCAGTGCAAACTTTTTTTGCAAGTTTTTATGAATGTTTTTGTCATGCGCAAGAGCGTTGGGGATTCAATTTATTTCTTTGATTGGGCTGAAGGACAGGTTGCCAAAAGCCAATTTCTTTGTGGAAATATGTCGTGTGTGTGTGTATATATATATATATAGTCGCTGTTGTAAATGCTTTTACGTTGTTGTTAATGTCTAAATTTAGTATTATTAACAAATTTGTATAATAATTAATTAGATTTATTAGCTGTGATGTGGATGTTTTGGAAGCTTTTGCAAAATTCATTGCGTTGTATGGTCAATTTTGGATTTCATCACTTGATATTCATGGTACTGGCTTGTACTAAACGGATCGGATGTTATAAATTAATGAAAGTTAAAGAACTTGTTTCCTATATATATTAAGTGCACAAATTATATGTATGAGATAATAGATTCTCTATTATTAAATTATAGGAATATTTGATATATTTGAAAGAAAAATGAAAAATATGTGCCACAAATTGTTATAAAAGATAACATGTACAATCTCATGTTCCACAAATTGTTAAGGCCACTAAGTCACTAATTAGTCTCTAAACATATCGTTAAACATGTAACTTGGATTCGTGTCGCTGGATCGCTAAAATGTGATCAGACACACACAAACACACACACACATTAATGGGACTTTATTGGACTGAATCAACATAACGATACTTCTGACCAAAAAAATCAACATAACGATACCATGGTTGCTGATTGATGACACACATATCAAGGCATTCTGTTTTTGCCTTTTATTACTCATGCAAAGTGGTCATAGCACTCAGAGTTTTCAATTTATTTTTAAGGATTAAGGGTGTTAAATGCCCTTCACTTAAGCAGAAAGAATCAAGATCGCCCCTAAAGTCAAGAAAGGAAAGATTTTCTATTACATCACCATGCCTTCTATTCCGTCAAATTTTATCATTAGTAGGGTTTATATTTGAATTTTTTAATATTTTAGTGGGTCCCATATTTTTTATAGTATTAAATTTCTAAAATGCCACTCAACTAAGCGAAAAGGACCAAGGTCACCCCTTAACAGTTAATATTTTTGATTCCATCACTTTGCCGTATATTCTATCAAAATTCATTTTTTAGTGGGGCCCACATTTATTTTTTTAATATTTTTAATGGGTCCCATTATTCTTTATAGGTCCCACCACCTTCGAGTGAGTCTCTATTTAAACTTATAAAAATTTAAACTTCACACCATGGCTCTCCAATGTCTCCAAGCCCAATTTTTCTATCATAATTCAAAACTTTACTCTCAAATCTGCCATTGTTAAATAGTGCCAGAACTCCAACAACCATTGTAGGAAAATGTTTCCAGTGCACTCTTCAGCTGGCCATTCACAATTATAACAAGATTGCAATCGACATGTTGGGTGCTTTGTCGCCACTACTCCACATGTTTCAATCCAAGAATAAGTGAACGAGAGGGAATGAAGGGGGAGAGAGAGAGAGAGGAGAGAGGGAGAAGAGAGAGGGGTATTTTTTAAATTATAAAAATATTAAAAAATGATAGGACCCACTAAAAATATTAAAAATTTCAAATATGGGCCCTACTAACGATGAAAATTGACACAATAAACAATAATGATGGAGTTGAAAATTTTAGCGATTAAGGAATAGAAATGAACCTTTCTTAACTTTAGAGGTGATTCTAACTCTTTTCGCTTAGTTGAGAGGGCATTTTAGATCCTTAATCTTAAAAAATATAATTAAAAAAATAAAGTGGTCCCCCTATTATATTTTATTATTAAAAATATTTAACAAATAATTAACGCCAAGGGCATGGAGGAAGCAAAATTATAAGGTTGAGCGATAAAATTGACTCTAAGTTGAGTTTAAGACCATTTGTGAACTTTCATGTTACAGTTCAAAGATAATGACCCTAAACCTTTTTTAAAAATATTATATATAGAATGGATATTTAAAGAAGATTAAAACATTGAATATGCATGAGGATGGGGAATATATAGAAGAAGAATGAAAAGAAATGAAGTAATTAACTAAAAATTGTAAGACTAATATCTTGCCCAAAACATTTTATTATATTTTTCATTAAAATAAAGTGGTGTGCCAGGTTAAATTTAAAAACTTGTCTAACAACTTGATATAATAAATAGGAGGCAAGATTGAAATCAATATATTTTATTTTATATTTTAAATCAAGTGAGGCTTTTTAACTTTATCCCATAATTAAAATAGATGAGAATAATCAGTCAGATTTTACAAATAATTAAAAGAAACCTCTAACTACATAACAATTTCCATTTACCAAATTTAAAACTTATTGTTGCAGGGGTCACGCTAATAACCATTTACTATCTCCTGTCTAAATAAAATTTAGTTATATCCATGGTTTTTTCCTTTTACATTTAGCACCAAGATGAATTAAATTTGAAAAAAGTATTTATATCAATAATGTTTTAATGAGGGATGTCACCTGAGAAAGTTAAAATGACATAAAGTTGATCAATAGAGTGAAAAAAAGGTGATAAATTCTCATGCTCAAAATAAAACAGGTTAATAAATGCAAGGGTAAAATGAAAAAAAATATTTTCTAAAAAGACTCTCTCCATCCCAAATTATAAGACAATATTAAAGAAATTTTTTAGTCCCAAAATATAAGACAATTTAATAAAAATAATATTTTATTAATGATTTTTTTAATATTATCCTTTAAATGGAGAGAGATTTGAAATGATTGTAAATTTAAATTTATATTAAATAAAAGATATTTTTAAAGGTCTAGATTTTTATTTAAAAATAAATTTATAAAGTGTGTTTATTAATATTTGGGAGCCATTATCCAAAATGATGGCGAAATCAGTGGAGATATTTCACATAGAATTCAAGCTGGGTGGTTTAATTGGAGAAAAGCTAAAGGAGTTATTTGTGACCGTAAGGTGCCTAATAAACTTAAAGGAAAGTTTTATCGTACTGCTATCAGACCGGCAATGTTATATAGTAGTGAATGTTGGGCTCTAACGGGACAGCAAGAGCATAAAGTTGGAGTAGCAGAGATGAGAATGTTACGATGGATGTGCGGACATACACGTAAAGATAAAATTCGAAATGAGCACATACGTGAAAAAGTGAGGGTGGCACCTATTGAGGAAAAAATGGTAGAAAATCGGTTGAGATGGTTTGGGCATGTACAAAGAAGACCAAGGGAGGCACCAGTGAGAAGAGTGGAACATATAACTTTGAGTCCGATTAAGAGAGGTAGAGGAAGGCCTAAGAGAACACTCTTGGAAGTTGTTGAACGTGATCTCTTAATTAATAATATTTCTAAAAGCTTAATAAATGATAGAGCACAATGGCGTCTTGCAATCCATGTAGCCGACCCCACCTAGTGGGATAAAGGCTTGTTGTTGTTGTTGTTGTTGTGTTTATTAATATACATAATCTTGTCTCAAATAAAATATTAAACTTAGGACTAGAGCTAGTAATTCAAGTGGGTCAGGTTTATTTGGATCGAGCTTAATTCGGTCTGGGCTTATTCAGATCGAACTTGAAGTATCCTACCTTATAAAGAAAACCCATATAGTCAAGTTCGATCTTAACTTTTTTTCAGCCGAGTTCAAGCTAGCTCGTCGAACTTGGCCAGAATTGCCAACTCTATATACATATAAAATTGAAAATTTCAGCTATCAGGCTGGGCTGAATTCGAGCTAGGCTGGAAAGCATAATAAAACTCATTAATTTTTACATTTATTTTTACATATTCATTATATTTCATTTCTTTATAGTAAGCAAACAGAACCTAAGTTTTTAATATTTTAAGGGTTAACGGCCAAAAAAGTCCCTAAAGTGCACATGAAGGGTCACAATTGATCGTAAATTTAACTATGGATCCATTTTATCCTTCAATTTCAGAAATTTGATTCCTTCGTACCCCTAGTAGTAATTACTTATTAGTGGGACCCATATGAATTTTTTAAATATTTTTTTAACAATAAAATATAAGAGTGGACCTACTTTATCTTTTTTATTATATTTTTACCTCACCTCACTCCCCCCCTCTCTCTCACATCTCCACTCAGTCTCTCTCGGTCTCCCTCTCCTTCTCTTCTCTCTCTCCTTCACTTCTCTCTCTCCAAGCTCTGAACATGCCTAGCTGGCACTGGCACAGTGCACTGATGTTAAGATGTGGCATCGAAGGCACCCAAACACTTAAAGATGCATTAGGAGGGGTTATAAGGCACCTTGAGAAGACGCCTGCGTGGTGCAGTGATGGAAGAAGCTTATGTGATGGGACAATTAACGGATGAGATGAAGGAATTGACTACATGGGGAGGGTTTGATCTGGGAGGTGGAAGAAGGTATGCATGGGCAGGGTTTGGTAGTTAGAGCATGTTGCTCTCATCAGTCAAGTACCGAGCTCAAAACTAGGACACTACTCTTGACCTTCATCATCATTCCACTACTAAAAAATGCAAATTAACAAGTAAATTTAGTTAGGGATGTTGATTTTGTAGTTTGACTTAATATTAGCGAGGAAAATAGCAAGAGACTATCAATCTCTCTAAAATAAGAGAATTCGTGAGAAAAATAATAAGAAACTGTCAATCCCTCTCTAAAATAAGACAATTAGTGAGAGACTATTAATCTCTTTCTAAATAAGAGAATTAGCGAGGAAAATAACAAGAGATTATCAATCGCTCTCTAAAATAAAACAATTAGCGAGAGACTGTCAATCTCTCTCTAAAATAAGATAATTAGCGAGGGATTCTATCTCTAACTAATTACTGCAAAAAAAATTTAACTTTTAGCAATGACTTTTAATTATATATTTAATTATTTTTATTTAAAAATAAAAATTAAATTTAAAAATTAACTGAAATATTTATAATAAAATTATCTATTATTTAATTTTTTTTATTTTAAGTTGATTTTCATTCATAAAATAATATTTTATTAAAAATATTATATAAAGAATAATTTAAATAAAATATGAATATCTTTAAAATATTAGTAATTGAAAATAAAATTTAGTATATGTATATGTGTGTGTATTTTTATAATATATTATTTGATATATTTATGTAGTTAAGTAATATATATTTAATTTCTCATGTAATAATTGCAAGTGCCATTCAGTTCAACTGGTAAAAAAGAAGAGTATAAGGCTTGAAAGATATAAAATCAAGAATTCAAGTCTTGACTTTGGCATAAACATAATGAATATGTGACATAGTAAGCAACAAGTGACATGGCACAAGGTGAACAATGACATGTCATGAGTTGTCGCACATATAACAGGTGATGGGGCATGAGATGGTAGGTGACATAGCGATTGATGAGGCACAAAGTTATTGGTAACATGTCACAAATTGACGTACACATGACGGATAATGTGACATCACTATTTTTAAATATAAGCATATTTAGTGAAGAATTAGTGAGAGACTGAATCCCTCATTAAATCCTTCTAATTAGTGAGAGAAATACAATCGCTCTTTAAATTTAACGAGCTCTTTTTTAGCTGTGAATTTAATGGGAGACAAAATTCTTTGCTAGAAAAAATAGCATTTAGCGAGGGTTATCCCTCCCTAAATTCCATTTTTCTAGTTCATTTCCTCTCCCTCTCTTCATTTTTAAATCAAATCTTACTCTGGTTAATAAGATGAGATTGAGGAGACAAGTGAAACTTCACCGACACAATGCCCAATTTCATCACTACCTCGACTACTCTGTCTTCTTCATGAGAGTGGGTTTGTCGTGTGTGGTAATGAGGCCATTCATTGCCAAGAGAGGAAGGAGAGAGAGAAAGTAAAGGTGCGTGGCGATGATGCAGCGGAGGACGGGAAAGATTGGAAGGGGGTGTCAGCGGAAATATCACTAGCAGTGACATTAATCTTAGCTCCAAACCCGGTGACGATCATGCATGATGAATGTGGTCTGGAAGTCGGCAGTGGTTCTGGTGTCGAAGTTGAGTTGCAGACCGAGAAAATAATGAAGAGGAGGAGATGAGTTGCAGGGGAGGAAGAGGAGAGAGGGAGGAGAAAATATTTAAAAAATGAATGTGAGACCCACTTTAAATATTTTATGATAAAAAATATTAAAAATTTTACATGTGGGCCACACTACCACATAAAATTATCAAATGAAATGATAGGATGATGAACTAAAAATTTTTTAAAGTCTAAAGATATAAATAATTTATAATTAAATTTAAAATTATTTATAATTTTTTGTGTACACTTTAAGAACACTTTTTACTCATAACCTATATTTTAAAACAATTAAATGAAGGAGAAAATTGTTGTGGTAGGTTTATGCAACTTCAGTTAAAAAAAGAAGGGTTATGCTAATAAGCATTTACATATTTCCCTACTCACAGTTTTCAATGAAATTGGTCATGGACAATAATTAGAAATAATGATAGTTAGGTCTTAGAATACTGAATTAATACGGTTAAGCTTTTGACAATTTTTTTAAGAAAAAATTAGTTGAAAAAATCAATCAAGAAAATTACAAATTTAAAAATTTTAATTGTAAATAAATATTTAAGTATCAAATGTAACTCTTAGATTATAATAAAAATTTTATTTGTAACTGTTTGGATTTCTATTTACAATTTATTTTGTAAAAAAATTTGTTGAGAATCCAACTATTACTAATTTAATATTTTGGGTCCCCAACAATTATTCATACAAGTAACCATTTAATCATTCAAAAATATCACTTTTAAAACCAAATCTTTTAGAGACCATTTTCTTCAACAACCGTCAGAGCTTGACTACTTTCTACGATCTCTTATTATTATTATTATTATTAAAAAGAGTTTACATAATACAAAGAACATTGAAGCTCTGCTACATCTTGCTCTAAATTAAATCAAACATGTTATCTGTCATATTTATTTAGTTGTTAGTTTAGGGTCAACTTCAGAATCTTTAATACCTGAGACTAAAATGGAATTGTTTTACTAACAAATTATTTAAGCCCCTCACTACTAAATTCATATCTAGTAATTTTCATTTGAGCTTAGAGTTATAGCCAACTTCTAAAGAACACTTAATTATATACTATATATGCTACCTCCGTTCAGTGTTGTAAAGCTCTTTTTTTCTGAAATACATGTTAAAAAACATAAATATTTAAGGTCTTTCAAGATGTAATAAATAAGGTTTTGTTGAAAAAAAATGCACTTAATTAGATGTGTAGTTAATTATGTTTATAATTGAGACAACAACTTCGCTTTTGAATATAGGAGCAAATAATCAACTCACACAGTTTAATAAAAGGTTAGTTAAGTGTAATAATTATGTCTAAAAATAAAAACATAAACTAAATTATTCTTATAATTAATTAAACAAATTTTTTTAGTGAAAATAAATATTGATTTTATGAGGGATAGTTTGGATAAAATATGATAAATACTTTTTGAAGTTCGTAATTTTATTTATAAGTAAAAATAAAGACTAACATGATAATTTATCTCACGTTCGAAAACAAAATAGTGTTAAATAAAGGTAGATGTGCCTCATAAGATTGACCTAGGAGTATTTTCTTTCAAAATTTCTTCGAATAATTGCTTGATAAAATTACACCCAAAAATTTCCATTGAGTACCCAAAGTGACTCGTCTAACTAACGACTCATTTCCGCGCCTGACTTTGTGAGCTTCTAGAGAATACAAACATTAATTTTTGAACAACATTGGTCCTAAACTCAAGTTCCATGCATACACAACACCAATATTATTGCCAGCGCAATCATAGCGGCCAATATAATTATGTTCAAAAACTGTGTTCTTTAATTTTGGCCTCATTTAAAGAAACCATTGATTGTTTATAATTAGTCGTCACCTAAAATTATCAATCACTTTTTAGTTTTTAGTTTTCGAGTATGGGCCATCGGCCCCCATATAAACTCTAAACCATCCTTTATAAATAAGAAAAATTTTATTTGTAAAACATGTTGAAATCAATTTCCCCGAATTTTAGATAAATTTTCTGTTGTGGCCCCCTCACATGATCATTTCTGGATTCGTCCCTGGTGGGATGTAATACAGTAAAAAATCAACATTCAATGGCCTCTCGTGTGTGTGTCTCATCAAAATTAGCTTGAAACTGCATCGTATGACCATGAAAATAATCTCAGAAATTTTCAAGCTCAAGACCTAGCATGCACCCTCATGTAACTTTTGAATAGATCTCGTCTCAAGTCCTTCACTAGATCATCCACTGTCAATTCAGCTTAATCTTCAAGATGTTGAAACTATTAGCCAGATTTCATGATCGAGTACAATACCTAAAGAATATAATATAATGTCAATATAGGTAATATATATATATATACTCTCTCAATTTAAAAATATAAAGTATTTTTTGAAAAGTTGAATGTTAAAAAATGTAAAGCATTTTTAATCTTTTGAAGTGTAATAATTACTTTTTTTTTCAAAAGCGCCCCTATTAATGAATGACTTTACATTTATTATAGGGTGTTTAATAGAGGTAAATATGAAAAGATAAGATTAGTTTGAAAGTAAGTAACTAATTTATTAAGGGATGAGATTCAATTAAAAATACTTTATATTTTTAAACAGAAAGAGTGTGTGTGTGTATTTGTTTGTAGGTACCTGAGCCATAATTAATGGTGACGATGAGATCAGTTGAGTTTTCAAATGGCAAATACTGAGAGCATGATACCATTTTGTTTATGTTGCAGTGAATTTTTATGAGTACTTGTCTCTCTAATGATCTGGCTTCGGCCACCTCAGGCAACACATTATTATTATCGGGTCCACAAGTATATGGTTCTTCAACACAAGATCTCTTGGATGATAATATGGCAGACTTCATACTTTTCTTCTTATTGTTGGCTTTCACCTCTCACTCTTTGATTCTTCAATTTGTTGAAGTTTCTTGTTTTTTTTAATATGATTATCTGGTTGAGTCAAATTCAAACATTGTCAAAACAAAATTAAAGATACCTCTTTCAAAAATATTTATACATTCACACATACTTGAATTTGACACCTCATATTCAAGTGTTATGACCTCTATTGCTATATGACTAACACGTGTTTGGTGATTCTTTTTGTTGAAGCTACTTCACATTATTGATAGCTCCACCATGTAAGTAGTAATTTCTTATCCATCACTCCTTTTGTTTCTATATATAAAATATTTTTAGCTAAATATCGTGCACCAATAAAAATTCATTTAATTGAAAGCACATAAGGCTACAACAATTTCCTATTTTTACTCTAATAATGTCATAATAAACATTATGGGTACATATCTCCTCCTCATTTCAAGACAAGGACAAAAAATTTTAATTACTCAAATATTATGTATGATGTCCATTATATTTATGGACAAACTAAGCTTCTAAAAAATATTATATATATATATATATATAAAGACAAAGGAAGTATTATTTTTGCGTGCGCATGGGACATTATAAACCTAATATATATAATTAATAATTAATTATGCACCAGTTACAATCGATGTTAATGTTATGAACTCTAAATTATGTGAGTTGGTTATGTTGCTTACGCTATCAACCAAAAAAAAAAAAATTGCTTACATTTAAATACAGACGGAGCATGTAGCTTTTATTCTTTTGATAGAAAACAGCAAAAGGGTAAAATTAGAACAAAGTAATTAGTAATGCACTTTTTTTATATGCAATGTAACTAATAAAAAATTATTAATTATTTTTAGAAAGTGATGCATATATAAGACTGAAGAGAGTAATCCATTAAAATAAATTTATTAATTTCCTTTATATTTAGATGCAACATATTTATCTCAATGTGGAGTCCATACAGCACAACTGTAAAGGTCGACGCAGCTGGTCAAGAAAGGAAAAAAACACAACAAAAAGGCAGCGATTGTTGTGAAGCGTACAAGCAATAAAACACTGACTTTGACACTCGTCTCCAGCACCTTTAACAACTATTATCCACTATCCAGTCATACTCTAGCCCAAAAAAAAATATCCCAGTCATACTTTGACCAAGAAAATAATTACTCCTATTAAATGGAGATAGTGAACGATAGGATGTTTTAATATTTCGGTTCTTTATTTATGTAAAAAAAAAATTAATTACTCCATGGGCCCAATATTTCGGTTTGTTTTTCACTACTTTACCGAGAACAATAAAAGGTAGTAATTGGTTAAATCATTTTTTCTTCTAGCCCTATTTATAAAAAACATTCCCAACATATTTCACAAGATCAAAAAAAAAAAACACTTTAAGCACCCATCTGCTGAAGAGGAATTTATGGGAATGGAATAGATTAAGAATATAAAGATGAAAAAACAATAATCAAGATGTGAAGAGAAGATAAATCAACCATATTCATGAGATGGAAGTGGTAATTTAGTTTAAGGTTAGGAACTATGATTCCAAAAATCTGCAGTGGATATGGTGATTCTCATTTAAAGTATGTGGTATTGAATTTTGTTTTCATATTTAGCATGAGGGATTGAATAATTTGGTTAATTTTTGTTCTTATTTTTTTGAATCAATTCCATTTCCCATCATTTCCAACAATCAAATAGGCTTTAAAAATTTAACATATTCTAATTTTACACCTATTAAAAATATACATACTTTAAAAATAAAATACTTACAAAAATTTTTGATAAATAAGACCAAAACTTCTAACCCATTAATAAAATCAAATGAGCATACTGTCAGGCAAGAGGAATTTTTTTCCTAATTTATTCTAATTAAATTCATCTTTAAAAATATTTTTCTTATATACAACCTCTTACCTACTCATAGAAAATTGCAAAAACGTAAATTTAAAATAAAGTAATTAATATTATATTTTTTATACAAAATGACTTATAAAAATCACAATTAACTTTTTAAATTTTTTCTGCCAGTATACAAGATCAGAGGGAGTACTTGGATAGCAAATCAGTTGGCGGGAGGGGGAAAACAAGCTAAAATGAGCAAGTTTAAGTATAAGGAAACTCAAGTTATTTAGGAATCCATTCGTAATCCAAATTAAAAAAAAAAAAGGTTATTTCAGTATCTATCATTATATTATTTCATATAAACGGTGGACTGAAAACACTGGCCAAGTATTTTATTAAAAAATTGCCCACAATCAAATCCCAACTAAGTAGTCATTGCCATACAGCAGAATTGTTGCATTGCGTGCTGCAGAATTAAGACCGCTGATGAATACACCATGACAATGAATGTAAACCAAAAAAAAAAAAAAATTGAAACTATGCTCAACTATAGTCAAATGACGTACAAATCTGTGGTGTGGAACAATCCACTAAGTCTAGTTTAAGGACTACAAATGTCCTGCTCTTGCTATAGTTTTCTCTCTTCTCATGATGTGCCTAACATCTGTATGAGATAGTCATGCTTTTACCTGAAAACAGTAGCATTCATATGGACGATATCTGTACATGAATTATGAGACATAAGCTTTAAAAGTATAAAAATCAGGAAGAAAAACCTAACTTCCTATGGAACCACCTGCAAGTTTGACGTCCTGGGAGTGATCTTTGCTGTGAGCATCGCTGCACCTTGGTCATATCAGATCTACAATCATGGGGAGAGACCAGCTATAGATGGATGAGCTCTCCTTCTAGCTTCTTCCCTAGTTACCTTCCTTGAGCAGCTCAGAGCCACAGGTAGATGAGGATTCTACTGAAGTGGGAACCACAGTTACATCTTTTATTCCATCTGACTCTGACAGCTGTTCGGCTGTCTTCCCGTTTTCAAGACAAATCATGAGATCTCTTAGCTGCAAAATTTAAGAATGTGTTGATAGCAGTTCGATTACATTTCATGCGTGGTGTGTGCAAATATAATTTTTTTTTTTAAAAAAAAAGACCAATGTTTAAAAATAAATAAACAAGAGAATCATGTATTTCACCTGCTCTTCCAGGGTCTTTATTTTGTCATCCTTGAGTTTTATGGCCTTTTTCTCCCTAGAAAAAACCAATTCAGTTACTGCCTAGTTGTACGTGTCAAGGGGATTCATGATGATCCCAGATTGGAAAGGCAAGAAAAGAAATATCCCTCAAATTAAGTGCCTGTTTGGGAATTCAACTTTTCACATTTATGAAGCCTATTTGCACTTTTAGGATGTTAGAAGTTTTTGGGTAACAATTTGTACCCAAATTGACTTTCCTAAAAGCATATTTAAGCTAGGCTCAAAGGTACATTTAGCTAAAACCTTATTTCCTGGAGCTTTCCAAACTGAAAGCACATTTCCAACTATCAAAACTTATGCATCATTCATCACTCTGACACCCTACCCTTCATTCCACCATCAGCATCCCAATCAAATTAAATTAAAAACCTCATTTATTGTATTTTCACACTAGTTGCATTATACTCTGTTTCCGTACTCTTAAAAGATAAAATTAAAAGACTTGTTTAATTTAATAACACTAAATAAAAATTATCAAACTATTTCATATTTAAACACTTGTTATAATAAAAAAATGAGCCAAATAAAACAAAAACAAAATATTTAAAAAGGTAATATTAAAAGTTGTAATAAATAATTAAATAATTTTTAAATATTTATAACAAGAATTAAATATCCTCCCCAAAAATGCCTCGTAAATAGATGAGGGGTATTTAAAATTATTAGAAAAATGTAATTATATTAAAATTGTTCTAATATAAAATTTTACATAACAAAAATTACAAATAATAAAAATTAATGTCCTATTACGTAATTATACATTCAAAAGCACATTGCAATATCTATAATCTAAACAACATTTAATTTATTAAACTAACTTTTAAAAAATTATATTCAAACACAAATTTCTTTATTAGAATACTTTTGCCAAATAAACTTTTAACAAATTAACTTTTGGCCAACAAAAAACCAAACAGGCCCTAAGTCCCAAGGAAAAACGGTCAATATTAGAATGTAATGTTGACTATAATGCTGACAACAATTCAACTATACCAACAGGGTTGACTGTAATGTTGCAGTCATGGACACGTAACGTGTGTGTTCATGACGCTGCAAAGATTACAATATTGCATCCACTCACAAGTACTGAAGAATCACAAGAAGAATGATAAGAAATAATAGGAGATGGAAAACAGGAGATGAATTAAAAATTGTATGACCAAGAACAATGGGAGGAAAGTATCTTCAAACTATCTTTACCGACAACCAAACCTAAATGTCATGAAATCATGGTGTCGTAGGAAAATTATAAAGATCAACAATGTTAATTATAAGAATTGCCATTAGTTTGAATTTTCTTAATCATATGGACGCTAGGTAAATTTTCTATATACAACAACAACAACAACAACAACAACAAGCTTTTATCCCACTAGGTGGGTTGGCTACATGATTGCAAGACGTCACTGTACTCTATCATTTATCAAGCTTTTAAAAATATTA
The DNA here is from genome assembly GCF_029017545.1 of Prosopis cineraria. NCBI lineage: Eukaryota > Viridiplantae > Streptophyta > Magnoliopsida > Fabales > Fabaceae > Prosopis > Prosopis cineraria. Next base: position 35,150,704 of record NW_026555343.1, read on the forward strand.
TTAATTAAGAGATCGCGTTCAACAACTTCTAAGAGTGTTCTCTTAGGCCTTCCTCTACCCCTCTTAATCGGACTCAAAGTTATATGTTCCACTCTTCTCTCTGATGCCTCCCTTGGTCTTCTTTGTACATGTCCAAACCATCTCAATCGATTTTCTACCATTTTTTCCTCAATAGGTGCTACCCTCACTTTTTCGCATATGTGCTCATTTCGAATTTTATTTTTACGTGTATGTCCGCACATCCATTGTAACATTCTCATCTCTGCTACTCCAACTTTATGCTCTTGTTATCCCGTTAGAACCCAACATTCACTACTATATAACATTGCTGGTTTGATAGCAGTGTGATAAAACTTTCCTTTAAATTTATTAGGCACCTTACGGTCGCAAATAACTCCTTTAGCTTTTCTCCAATTAAACCACCAAGCTTGAATCTATGTGAAATATCTCAACTGATGTCACCATCATTTTGAATAATGGCTCCCAAATATCTAAACTTTTTCACTTGAGGTATAATTTGATCTCCTAATTTTCTATATACATCAAACAAATTCAGTAACCAGCTTTTTGCAGCTTAACCCTCATGAGGAGGTAATATTCAAGAGAAAAGAAAACATTAGAGGAAATATTAAAAGCATACCTTTCTTCAATCTCAAGTATCTTCGCTTTCCAGATCACCTGATTTTTCAGCAGATTCTCATTTAACTGCAGACAGAGAGACAACCACAAATTTAACTTCACATCAGCAACAAAAGTTCCTAGTCCCCACATAGTATTACTGAGACCACAAAATTTGTGGCATGGTTACATGCCATGCTTCTAATAAATCAAAACAGCTTCTCAAGGATTTTAACTTACATCATCCAAAAATTTCTTCTCTTTATAACATCTGTCAAGCTTGGACTGCAGCTTCTGCAGTTTAAGAGCAACAGCCTTCTCGACAGCTTTAGAGATTTCTCTCTCAGTTTCTTCTTTCACTTCTAGTAGTAAGGACTCAAAGTACTACAATAAAAATTGTAAAACAAATTTATGCACGTTTAAGATTACTAAGACATTTATCCTAGACTAGAAGAGCAGCCTTGACAGAGTCACTTAAAATGAATAAATATGAACTTACTGATTTTTGGTTTTCAAGTTGTGTAGCAAGCAACTCATTATACTCGTTGACAATCTGTCCAAGAAAACGAGAATTACAACTCAACAGATAAAAGAAACTAGGCCTGTGACACATGAAACAAGTCTTGCAACATTACAGCTTCAACTTTACTGTTAAGTATAGCCTCACTCATAGCAATATCTTCACAGCTGCAGCTTCCACATCTATCGCCTGTATGATCTGTATGCTCACAGTGAGAGTTTAACTCAACCAACTTCCCATCAGTTTTGGACAGGATCAGCCGATGAACATAGTTGTCTTTCACATAATCCCATACTCGCTGTGTTTCCACTTCTTGGAAGTAGCAATGCTGTGTCTCTTTCCAGTGTATTTTGGCATGTTCTGCTTTATATCTAAATCAAGACTTTCTTAGGAATTCCAAAAGACCCATAATTGGGACCAAGTTAATTTTTTTTTTCTTGCAAAAAGGGACTTCGGGAGAGAGGAAGAGTTCTTACTTTCCACAGCCAACAAACCCACAAATAACACATATGCTAAGATTCTCAGTGGTTTGGCAAACAAAACATATAGACTTTTCAGCTTGCTGCTGACAATACCGGCATACCTGGAATAAAATGTAAGAGGCCAGTAAATACTTGATTGACTAATACAAACCAAGACTGGATAAATTAACTCTTAATGTCAAAGCAATATAGAAACTAAAGATGAAAGCAATAATAAATTAGAAGACAAACAGGGTCCTAAAACATCCCAATCCCTAAAGTAGCCCTAGGAGTACAGATAAACCTTTTGCAGTCCTAGGGCATGTTCTATGAGCATAACATCCAAATGTATGTACGGAAACAAAAAGAAAGTAGAGGCAATTACAGGACAAGATGAATCTGCCCATTTTGAAATACAGGAACAATGGAAAGAATGATTGCAAATAGTTGTAAGTATTCCACTTGTATCTTGATCCAATCTCTCTGCAGGTAAAGCATTAGTTAGTGACACAAAGATGTCAACAAACTTCCTTAAATGCAACATTATGGAGTATAATAATACCTGGCAAATGAAATAAAATTCATGTCATAACAGATACAAGCATGAACACAAGGAAAAGAATAGAGCATACCTAAGCACACTGGACATGTAGGCTGTTCAGTTGAACTAGCATTAGATGCTTGTGCATGTTCAATTAGGCCAGTGTATTGCACATCCAACATGAACAAAACACAGCAAACTTCCACCTATATAGAGAAAATAGAAGCATATAGCAACAATATTAACAGAAAAACACATTCCTAATTATTCATTCATTTACTTTTCATTGAAATATTGAGTCCCCTGGCCAAAAAAAAAAAATAAAAATAATTATCAAACACGAACCTCCATAGATGAGAAACGACGCCTATTATAATGCTTGTAGAAACCATCTGTAGAATCTTGGTCATCAAAACGAATTAAAACACTGTACTGATCCTCCATCCCATCATTTCTAAACCAACCCCAATGAACAAGTGAAGTAAATAAATCAGACAGGAAGACGAGACAAGGTGAAAATGAAACAGAAATTCCTCAGCACAGAAATGAACCTGACAATCCGCATCTCCAAGATATGCTGAATAAATGAACCACAGAACTGGCAGAAATCTGCATATGTCATGTGATTTGGCACTCCAAGCACACAGACAATCGGCTTCCGTCCAACCTTCGACAAATGGAAATTAATATCTTAAAATCTGGTCTTCCAAGTCGTCTCACAATGATCAAAGCTAAATTGTAAGAATACGAAGCTTATTTAAAATTAAATTTATGGGCATAGTTTTAACAGTGAAATCAGTTCTCATTTGACAAAAAACTTAAACTTGAAAATGGAAGGCGAATTATTCTTTACTTTAACGTATCCAATAGGTACTAAAGCTGGATCCAAGACAGCAAACGTAGCACCTCCCAGAACCACCAGACCCATAATAACTGATTTTCTTTTAAGAAATTAATCGACTAATGTGTATAAAAAATAACATAACTAATCAAATGATCAAGCGAGCAACTATAAATATCTCCGAAAAGTTAGCTCTGTTGAAATGCATGGCGTGGTGCAGATAAAAACGAAAAAAATTACAGGTTCTAAATCTCATTATTCTATCCGAATTTAACATATCATCAAAACCTATAGAAACGACTTTACACGCCATATACTATAATACATAACATATTTGCATGTCACCAGCTAAATCAAATGCTTAAGAAACTAAAAAGGAAATTTCTAGTCTCCCATCCCCACAATCAATTTCTAGTCTCCGCACAGCTTCATTGAGCTTATTTAATTAAGAGAACGAGCTTACAGGGAGATCAGAAGGCGACGAGGAAGGGGCATCCTCGCGATAGAGATACATGACGCCTCTAGTCTCTTCGATTCTAGGGTTTCCAGAAGAGAAAGGATAGGCCTTAGTTAAATTGGACAAGGAGAAGGAGAAGGATGAAGATTCACTCCGCTCGCCTGAAACCCCCATAGTCGGTGGCCGAGTAACATCGTCCGATGAGGGTCCAGCCATCTCTGTACTCGAACTAGTCGACACTGGCTGCGTCAGCATCACCGTTTGCGTCTGCTTGGAAGAAGCTCGTTTTCAGCGTTTTATAGGTGGTGGTTCGGCATCTAAACGACGCCAGGATTGATGTCGTTTAACACGAAGCACGTGTACCATTTGCTTTCGGAGCAAGTTTAACTTGCAAAAATTAAATTATTTAAAAATAAATAACTTATAACAAAATACATTTTCGACTAGGTGGATAATCAACCAAACTATTTTTAATAATTTAGAATAATCATGTGTCATAAGGTGATATATAATCAAAATCCAAATGCCTTTTCATTTCATTTCCTGACCTTTATACATTGAACAAAATAGCTTTCATTGTAAAATAATATTCTAGTTGATCCGATTCAAATTGAGGACTGGTTGTCTTGGAAGCTAATGTATCTAACGTTGCTGGCCCTGATTTTGTGAATCAAGGAACCTATTACAATGTGGAAAGAAAAGGCAATTCCTACGAGCCAAAGTCATAACTTCAATCACCAACAAGTATTTTTGTTTTGAAATATTCGTTGATTCTTGCAAAGCCATAAAACATCAATGATTAAAAAAAAGAGACATGAAAGCAGAGTTAAAAGGTTCATCTCCTTTATGATATTCAGAAACCCAATCATTAATCTAGTGGAGCATTGATCTAGTACTAAGAGAATCTATTCGTAAATTCAAATCAGATCCAAACTAGGTTGCTCTGGCTAAAAAGCAATATGAGAAAAGATAATCAATTGTTTCCCCAGTGTTTCACAAACTTGGCAAACATCCTATATCTCAAGATGGTGATCAAATGAACATCAAGTTGTAAGCACTGTATTACGAGCAATCTTCCAAATCAAAACTTTGATTTTCAGGATTAAAACAACTTTCTAAAGGATATGCCAATCAAAAACCTAGGTTGGATGAGGATATGCAGATTTAATCAACTAGGCATAACCCTCCTTGATTGTGTGTTTGCCATTGAAATTAAGTGACCAAAATAACAAATCCTTTTGGTTTGAAAAGATAAAGGTAATTGCAAAATCTGGTTGGCAATGGGGGAAGGGTATAAGAGATTCACAAGAACATGATTCCAACGACAAAAAAAGTACTCCCTCTAGTTCAATTTAGAAGGTATGTTCTAAAAGACTAGTTTGGTCTCATTTATAAGTTATAATATAATTTTTAAATAATATTTAAAAAGTATTTTTAAAATTATCTTTTATGAGAGAGAGAAAGTAGCTTGCCGTCACTTTTTAAATTTATTATATAGAAAGATATTTAAAATTTTATACACTTTTATTCCATTTATTTTTTAATTGATATTAATAAGGTTGATAAAAATAATTTATAAAGAAGACTAAAGAGATATAGTATAAGATTTTCTACTTTGAAAAGAGAAGTAGAAGAATCAAACTACTGAAAAGGCTACCAAAGCTAACTATTAAGAGAAATATCATTCACATTCCCCACTATCCATTGAAGATTCTGCAATACCATCATGCTTGCAGCCATGACCCCCCCCCCCCCAAAATAGAGAAGCATTGGATTTAGCAGAAAAGCCAAATATTCTCTTGATTTGTCAAAGAAAATGCATTGTGCTATTAATAGCTTATAAATGGTGCAATTTTTTATACATTATATATATATATATATATATATTGATTGATGATAATATTTGTTGATATATTTTGAATACAAGTAATCAAATCAGGAACTTCTAGCACAACACCAACTATTTAAGCTAAACCATGAGTATAACACCCCAACTTTACTAACTAAAAACTTAATCAAACATCATAGTAATAAAAAGATTTAAACCAATAAAAATAATTATCATAGTATAAAAATTTAAAGTCATTTCTCAAATTTATTTTGAAAAGATTATCACGGTAGAAAAGAGTTAATCTATATTTTAGGGAACTATCATAATTACAAAAACTTCATCTACTAAATAGACATTTAAAATTTAGTTTTGGTAGAAATTATTAAACTAGTAAAAATATGTATGAAAATTATAAAAGTTTACACTTACTATTTAAAATCATAAATAACACCCTACCATTGTAAAAAAGATCTACCATAATAGATAGAAAAAAGCTTAAAAATAATATTTCATTCAACAAAAGTCTAGGCTTATTAAAAGCTATAGACATACGCGTCACATCTCACCATAAATACTTAAATATTTGTTTCAATAAATGTTTTGACATCTAGAATTTTATATTAAAATATTTACTCTGAATAGATCTATTGAGCAATTTCTATAGCCTTATGCCTTAACTAACAGTACCTTTTTCAATCATTAATAAATAATAAATAATTTCAAAGCTCAACATAAATGACAAATGAGTCCTGTATGGACAAATGATTATTCTACAAAATAAAATGGGACTTAAAGCTTACTTAAACTAAGTCTTAGGCTTTCAAACACTTCCCCTTTACTTTGCTCAGCTTACCTAAAATGTTAAAGAGAAAGGTGAGCACTAACGTTTCAATAACCCAGAATTCCACCATCTGTGTGTAAACTAACAACTACACACAATTTATAGTATATGCATACATATCATTAAATTATGAGCACAATAATTTAGAAGCCATCATTCATAATAGTTATATGCAACATACGATCATATGCAAAAACCTCCTCTTATTGCTCTATCTCACCTTATACTACTAACTGAAACCATAGGCTTATCAACTATCTAGCTTAATTGCTGCACTGACCAAAGCACCTCTGAAGCTTGAGATATACCCACTCAAAGGTATAGAGCCAAGTCTCAAAGTATAACTCCCCTTCTCAAAGAATCTAACCAAGAGGTGTCATTGTCTCACATTCTGCCTTTACAAACTCAGCCAAGTAAATATTGAGGAAAAGGGCTTTGAAAAGAAAAGCAAACCACTATGCATGTAATGGAGGCAAACCATATGACGACAATCATGTATAAATCAACATCCTCCTCCTCATCATCATTACCTCCTCAAACTACCATCGATGCATTATGTCATGCATATGTAATGATCATAGTATATACAAGCAGACTTTGAAAGAAATATAGTACCTCATTAAATCATGGAAACAAGTTACAATCATGCTTAGCCAGACTAAAGTAATTCATTAAATTCTATAATCACATTCTTTACAATTTCTCAACAGTTTATCATATTTTTATATATAGTCTACAATTATCATACTCAATCAAAAATTATACATTAGCAACTTATATAAATTACCATATCAAATATAGTTTGCATACACATGAAAACCCTCAGTTACGTGTTTTTATTGAGCTCCCAAATAGTCACTCATCAATCCAGGCAACAAATGTAATGTTCGTCTTAACATTATTAGGACAACACTCTAACACACCGATGTGATAACTCAAATTAATTAAAATCTCAAGAAAAAGTTATCACAACCCAAGGATTTAAAAGTCATTAGTTTAAAACTTTAGTAAGCTAAAGTCATATACAAAATATTAGTTTAAAACTTTAAAAGCCCTTTTTCAAAAGTTGTTAGAGCTCAAACTATAGTTTAGAGTAAATCATATACAAAAACAAAAGCATAAAAATACAAATCGATACTTAAAATCACAAAAGGAGCAATCTAAAAAATTCAAAATTTGCACACCCATCACAACGGATGGCACAAAGGGATGAGTCCCTCAACGTGAATTACGCCGTGACGCAACAACATAGGCCAAGGTATGACAGCACCTTCGAACTTCCAAAGCACGCCATTTCGCCATATGACGTCCAATTTGAGCAATTCAAGTGTCCATACAAAGCTCTTCGAGTCCTTTAACTAATGGCACTGACCTAACACTAAATTCTCAATCGTTAAAAAGATAGACACCCAAACTCAAAATGGTTTGTTTTCATTTCAAAACACACCCAATGGTGTTTAAAACCCACAACCTAATGCCATTAGCTTTGAAACCACTTTGACCAACTCAAATTGACCAAGCACAACATATCAAGCCAATCATATCACACAAATACCTTTCACACATAAAATGGCCACCAAGCCCCCAATTCTCAACAATGCAATGGGGTGGATCAAATTCAACATAATAATCATTTTACCCTTTTCAACACATAAACATCTCAATCATATCACTTATATTAATATTTTGGCCTTTCAAACACATTTAATCACAATCACTACAAGCTTAGGCTAAGATACGCACACATTCCATAAATTCATACAATTGATTACTAAAACAATGAAATGTTCCTAAGTTGGCATAATGTTTAAAATATTCGTTACAAAAACTAAAATGACAAGGGAGAAGTGCTATACAAATGAGCTCTTCACTCTTCAATCGTCCTTTCCTTTCCTTATCCCTACCAAAGCCCTCTCTTGTAAAATATAACTACGAGGTGAGATAAACATCTCAGTAATAAAATAATTTATTACTATTAATTAACATGCACAACTAAAAGCGAGTAAAACTTATATACATTAAAATTAATCTTTTAACATATTTAACCATATATTTTCCATAAGCACAAGTTATTTACCATTAGCATGATCATTCTACCATACAGGCCTCCATATCACCCCGACTAAATTAAAAGCTCTTGGACAGAATGCACATTCATAATGGCCTAAGCTCACCTTCGATGGTAGGATTATCTAGCCAAAGGTGTCCTATCTCACTTTCAGACTATAGTATCCTCCTATCACACTTGAATCAAGGTATCGTTACTCTAATACCGCATCTCTAATGTTAAGGAGCATCAATCTCTAATGTTGTATCCCACTTAGATACTAAAGAGATAATCTCCAACACCATGCCTTACTAGACACTAAGGAGATACATGCCATATGAACTTTCACTACTCTTTCTTATGAGTGAACTTCCACCTCCTATCATGATCATGCCCACACAACTCATATAACACATATTCCTTTCCAATTCTCATTAATTTCATATAAGACTTTCATAATCTCATAGTTTAGAAATCATTTCACATGCACAAAATCATAGTTTACAATATGTAATGTTTTCAAATCACAAATAGAAAATTTGTATATCTACTCACAAACTGTTAAGTAATATAATCGAATAGTATAAATTATTTTGTTACCTCAACCCTTTGTCATAAAATGGTTACTGTAGTTCAATGTTAGCTCCACACGTTCTTTGTGCACGATAAAGCTCAAGCACACTCAATCTACACAATTTAGAAATAACTATCAATTATCACTTTAAATAAACTACAAATTTACTAGGTTCTAAGTACCATAACTATTGAATTCCTTATTTAACGACATCAACCCTTCCAAAACACTCTAACAATCCTATTTAACATTCAAACACATCAAAATCATTAACCAACTATCTATATTGTCCCAAAACCTTAAATTCTCACATAGGGTTCATTTAAACCCTAGCTAAAAATTCTAAACCACCATAAAACCCATAAACTTAAGATTAGAGACTTGATTTAACTTTCTAAAACTATATCTAAGTCAATGGGTTCATCCATTACCCAAGAACAATCGAAAATAAGCCCTTAACACCCCATAAGTCAGAAATTTCACATAATGAGGAAGGAAAGGGAATAGAAAACTTACCCAAAGATGATTTAAGCTCCTAATGCTTCTAAATCACTCTCAAGGTCGAGCCCTAAAAGCCTCAAGTTGCTGCTCATTGCTTTCTTACATTTCCTCTTCTCCCACATTTGACTTTAGTCCATTTTTGTGAGTTTGATAAAAGCTGATTTTGCACGTGTGCCGTGGTGTATTGGACATCCATCGCGATGCATGTCACAAAGAACTCCAAGCTCATTTTAGGCCTTCCCTCTTGCCACGGCCCTCTCAAACTTCGATCTAGCCCTCTTATAAGGTTGTCTAACAATTCAAAAACTATATTAATCTCCCATAAATGTCATTAATCAAAAATTCACTTGAAATTACCATTCTACCCTTATAAACACTTAAAATTTCTAGATTCAAGACTAGGATGTTACAGCAAAAACTCTCAAGGAGAGTCTACAAAAGTGCACATATATAACAATATTAATAGATAATTTAAATATGCTAAAATATTATCCTAAAACCACTCTATAGCTACTCTAAAGCTATTTTAAGACCCTAAAGCTATTTTAGAGAACTCAAAATTCTCTTATAAATGTGACACTACTATCAAATAGTATCAAAATTAATAAAAACTAAATTTTGTAGTAAAGCAAAACCTAGGTCATCTCCCTAAAAGTCAATAGAGTAACTATTTGAATTATGATTATAAAAAGCAAAAAAAATATGGGGAGGTTTTTTTATGATGAAATTAAAAAAAAATCTAAATTAAAATTAGATAAATAAAGAAAATTCAACTAAGAAAATTATCAAAAACAAGCAGCGCAATCAATCACAAGCCAATCACCTAAATTTAATCTTCCTCATCCACAAATTAAATTAATTTTATTTAACTTTATTATTCTAGTTTTATTATTTATCTCTCAAATTATCATTCAAGAATTAAACAAGAAATTAAGTTATAGATTAATTGAAATCTCCTTTAACCCACAACCTAACAACTGTTCCATGTTAGCCACACCAGAAACAAAGCATGGATAATCACTTAACCTAGGCCAAATTACTCTTACAATGCTATATCAATCGATTATAGCAAGTAAAGCCTCAGATAAAATTTATAACCTAAAAATTATATAATAAAGCCACTCTAATCAGCAATAGCAATTAAAGCATAAAATTCAGAGGTAGAGAGAAGAAGAGAAAATTGAAATAAAGCTAAAATAAAATTTTTTTTGAATATCAAAGACTCTAATTAAAATTTAGGATCATAGTTTGTGATTGATCATACTAAAAAATTAGCTATTCATAGAACTAAAAATTAAAAAAATATGAGATGAGAAATTGACAAGCCATCCCCTATATTGAAGAAAAGAAAAATAGCAATCGCTTCTGTGGTTTATTCTGCGCACGCCACCAACTTTTTTTTCCGTAAAAGTCGTGCCTCTGGTTCTTTCTTTTTCCAATTCTCCCTTCGTGACGTGTTCATTCCGTTATATATATATATATATATACAGTGATGTGTCCTTCCTTCTTCAATTCAATTCTATTTTCTAATAAAACTTAATAATTTATTAAAAAGATTAACCTACCCTAAATAACCCTAATTAAAAACTACACTAAAATACCCAAGGTAAATATAAATAAAATTTTTAAAATTTAATTTTTAATTTGATCTCCAAGCATGCCCATATTCTTCTTATCTAATATATTCTCTAGCAATATCTTTTAAATTAAATTTAGAAGATCTGCACAAATAAAATAGAATTAAATAGCACTTGTGCAAAAAATATTAAAGATAATATTTATATTTTAAAATCAAAGATTTAGTTAGTTAAAATCTCAAAATTAAATATTGGCTAATAAAATTAAATAATATCTAATTAAACTCAATTAGCCTCAAATAAATATTTAAAAAGTCTAAATTAAAAGGATAAAAATATATAAAATTGCTATTTATCAAAATGCATTTTTTATAAAAAAGATTCTAAATATTTATAACTCTAATAATTTTTTTAACTCAAAAGCATTAATATTAACTCTATATTTATCTCAAATCCTTACTCTAAAAGTCCTCAAATACGATAAATAATTAATATTTAAATATTAAATAAATTAAAATATCAAAATAGACCTAGATATATTATTAGAGAAATCGTCTATCAACAAAAAGACTTCAAGAGTCTAAATAGGTCGCATCCTAAATTTTTCACCTCAAGAATCCATATACTAAGAAGATAAACATATAGAATGAAATATTTAAAATACTTACTTGTTCTTAAAAAATTTCAAATAGTCTTTAACATATCTGATAATGGATCCTATATGTTGAAATCTCTCTCTCTCTCTCTCTCTCTCTGTGTGCCACTACTAAAAGTAAATGTGTGCACATGCATACTACAAAGACAATAATAATGACAGGCATGGGAGTGGGCCTTGGATCCATACAAACCCTTCCTCTTTTTATTATTTTTATTATTATGTTGTATAATATTCATATTATAAATATATAGGAAATTGGTAAAAAGGACCTAATTGAAAACAAAATTGGTCCTAAGGACCAAATGTACTTGAAAGACCAAGACTAATATTTTATTCATTAAATAATTTGAACAAATAATTAAAATGCCCCTTTATGTTAATTAATTTTTTTCAAAAAGGTATAAAATCCGGTCATCGGAGCTCCAACCCCTCTTCCAATAGGTGATAGCATGCTTGTTGAAGCTCCAACTGGCAGGTGAAGGGTTGCCTAAAAGTGTTGCCAGAAATAACTAACACCCCTTGATTACATGTAATCATCAAGGATTACATGTAAACTCAATCACTAGAGGGTGTAAGGATTTTGATTTAAGGTTTAAGAGTTTTGGCTTAGGTGAAAGGCTTCAAATTTAAGGTGCAAGAGGTATGGCTTAAGTGTAAGGATTTTGGCTTAAGGTGTAAAAGATATGACTTAGGTGCAAGGCTTTTGGCTTAAGTACAAGGAGTATGGCTTAGGTGTAAGGGGTTTGGTTTAGGTGCAAGGCTTGTGGCTTGAGTTGCAAGGGTTATGGCTTAGGGTGTAAAGGATATGGCTTAACTGCAAGGAGTTTGGCTTAGGTGCAAATTAAAGCTTTTGGCTTAAAATACAAGGATTTTAGCTTAAGGTACAAGGGTTTTAGCTTTGGGTGCAAGAGAGATGCTTAATGTACAAGGCTTTTGACTTAGGGTTCATGTGCTCTAGCCTAGGGTGCAAGGCTTTTGGCTTATGGTATAACAACGAGATTTATATGTAATCCATAGTCGTTTTCATGTAATTCTTGGGTGTTGTAATTCATAGTCATTTTCATGTAATTCTTAGGTGTTAATAAGGGTATGCTCTCTATGTAATTGATTTACATGTAATTCATTAGATATTACATGTAAATTATTTCTCAGGCATGCTTACGAATTTTTTCCCATGTTGATTTACATGTACTAAATGATGGTTTACATGTAAATCTGAGGTTCTAACAGGGGTATCCTCTCTATGTGATTGATTTACATATAATTCGCTAGAGATTACGTGTAAATTATTCCTTAGACATGCTCGTGAATTTTTTCCACATTAATTTACATAGAATTAATTGTCATTTTCATATAGTTACAGATGAATTAACAATGAAGGTTCTCTTTGTAATTGATTTACATGTAATCCACAAGATATTATATGTAATTGTTACTGATGAGTGAGGATTCAACAATTTTACATGAAAGACAACTAAATTTTAATGAAAAAAGTAAATGTCTAAGGGGACTATAAACAGCAAAAATATGAAAGAAAAAACAATAATTACATTAATTCAGGTCAGTCATTGTGCTAAGTACAAAACAAATGATTATATATCATGGGAGCTAAGAATAACATCATGTTCATGTTAAACTACATCTTACCCTATACAAAAAACAAATAGGGGAACGCTCACAATAAGTTATCTCTTTTTAAGTATCAAACATTATATAGCAAGCCATGTTAACCTATAAAAGATGTGGATTCAACAATGTAACATAGAGGATAATTAACTTGTCCCAAAAAAACAAGTAAATGTGAAGAATGAGAACAAACAACAATAATTTCAATAAAAAACATTAATTCCATTCTGTTTGTTTTATCTTTCTATCAAAGTATAATCAAAATGATAAACAAAGACTGTAGGGCACTCCTAGCTAAAAATATACCATGGGAGTTAAGAACAACATAATGCTCATATTAAACTGCATCCTACCCTATACAAAAAACAAATAAGGAGAATCATCATAAATACACTTTAAAGTACAATCACAATTTCATTCAATCTTTCAAGAGAATCCCTTAATCAACATTTTTTTTATAGCCCACTTGATTTATGATATACATGAGTTGAATTTGCAAGAGCTTCTTGATTTGAATTTATTTTTTCTCATCTTCAGACAAAACCTCATGCTTTAGTGCATCAAAAATATTATGCCTAAAATAAAAATTAATAGCCATCACAAGTGAGTTATTCATGCCATGCTACATTTAGGTATAAGATGTTTATCTAAAATGAAATGATTAACCAAAAGCCAAGCTTGCTATCTAAGTCAATACATAATGCATGCTCATGATAGTGACTCTAGATTCCGTAATAATTATAAACAATTACATGAAAACTTCATCAACACAACAACTACTATACATTGTGTTTGACATCACATACAACGCTACCTCTGTCAAATCCATCACATAAAATGCTGTAACCATTTTCATTTGATCTTTTAGGAGATTATCCAAAAACTAAAAAATTAATAAAGGAAAGTCATTATAATTGCTAAAATCCCAGCAATCATCCCAGTCTTAGTTGCTATATATATATATAAAATGATCATTTAATAACCAAACTCAGTCATTTAATAGATTACATAATGGCCAAACTCTTATAAATCTTGAATTACACTTATATCACTTCCATTTTTGGCACCAAAATGAAAATTATATAATAGATATTACATAACAAGTACCACCTTTAGTTCATTAGTTAGCAGATTTTAGAACATGCCATGACCATTTGTATGTTGTCTTATTATTGGTTCTCATAATGTACTGAACCAAAATTCTACATTACCATAATTTTATTTAGCCACTGAACCTTATTCAAAAGGTTTTACATCAATTATAAACATGAGCATATAATGATTGAATACCAACAAAAATGATGATGGCACTGAATAATAAGATAATCATCTCAAAATGAAAAGGGATGAATGAATATGGTAGAAAAAATTAAAAATATAATCATTGAGAAGGTACACAAGAACCTAATAAAAAGAAAAATGAAATGAAAAACTCACACAGTATGATATTATACTTACCTTTACTATGATACTTCGATTTGGATAAGAAGTACTGGACATTCCCTATATAACCCTTAAAATGGTTAATATTGCATACCTATAAAGAGAGAAATAATGCATTCTAAAGTACAGAGAGTCACATACACATAGTTAAGTATATACCAAGGATTTGGCATAGCAAAGAGGCATCTTTTGGTGAATTTTTTATTATTTAAAGAATGCAAGCCACTTGTCCTAGGGACCAAACAAGATATGGCCAAAATTTAGTCTAAAATGTGATTGGGCAAACCAAAACAAAAACATAAGTTAGAAGAGAAATACATTAAAATTTTGTTTTGAAATTATAAAGGGCATAAATTTCTTCGTCAAACTTGTGGATGCTAACTATATTTAATGTTTAACATTTAGGATTTACAAATTAATTTTCCATTATTTTTTACTTACTGTTTGATGTTTCAAAAGTACAGTACAAAATTAATTCAAAAAGTTCAATTCAACACTATATTTGGGCGTTTATACAAGCCCTTAGTCAAAAAATATTGTTCTTAGTCAAATAAGTTTGAACCTTTGAATCATACTTGTAAATTGATAACTCTAGGTTTAGATAATAACTTCTATCATTTCTCAACTTAATACATTCAAGAGGTAACCATTAACCAACAAATGAAAAAGGAAAGCATTTAAGTTAAAGTCAATGGCCATCAAAAGAAAAGAAATGTTTATGTCTAGACAAAATGAATCAAGTGAACATGTAACAATAAGAAATTCTAAGAAAAATAATTGCAAGCTCTATTTCATATTTATGAATTAACAGAGACTCCTTGATAGCCTTTTTAAACTTGGATGAACTAAAAAGTTCAAGGTTGGGAATATATACCTAACTTCTAGACAAATAAGAGATAATTGGGAAAGTAAATCTTGCTAAAGAAGAGAGGAAATCTTCATCAAAAATCACCTCACACATTGCTTAAAGTTTCTTCTCTCTCACCACAAATCACTCTCCACAAACATGAACGCATAGTCGCACAACATAGTTAAGGAGCATGTGAAGAGAGGAGTTAAAGTTCTCTGAGAGAAGAGTTATATAGTGGGGGTCACGCATGGTAGCACACGAAGAGATGAAGGGTTCCAAGTCACAACTCCTTACACTAGAAATTGTCTCACTTGAAATCGTCTCAAAGAGCAGGGGTATTTTAGTCACTTGGTTAGATTATTTTATGAAAATTTTATCCAAAATGGTCCTTCAAATACAATTGATCCTTGGGTGTAATTTCTATTTTAATTAGGTCTTTTCACCAATTCTCCCTAAATATATTTATATAATGTATCGTGCGTGCGTGAGGTAAATTTTCATATACGTTTTGTTTGTTGTTGTTTTCTTTTTAACACCCACTCTCTTTTATATATGTATTTTATTATTATTATTTTCTTAGAACTAAGTCGTATAATTTATTATATTTTGTGTAAACTCTCTTTTAAATTATTTTACTTATTTTTTAAAAAAATTAATCCTTAATAACTGCTGACAAAAAAATTTTTAGTGCCTCAAAATTCTTTTTCTATGTCTTAAAATTGCCTATAATTAGTTTATTATCTAGTGATTGAGACATAGGATGTTACAACGAGGACCAAATTTTACTAATACGTTGATGCGTTTTCACGTGAATTAACCATATCTTATGTCTAATAAAAGGAAGGCGATATAGGATTAATGTTTATTTTTCTCAAAAACCAACCTTTTGGACACAAGTTAAAATTAATTGTTGATTGTTAATTTTCAAATATAGTGTATATTGTAGCAATGACTGACTTAGAAAGTTTAGGTTGTAGGGGCATGACACGTTGACACACATATCTAAAAAGAAAGTAAGGTTGTTGTTATTTAATATTTATATAGACATATATATAAAAAATAAAAAATAAATTAAGAAAAATCGATGATGACTCTCCTTCTAGGGATGGAAAGAGAGAGAACGGGGGGAAATAACAATGAAATGGACACATGGATGTGTTAAAAACTGATGGGCTTGTTTTCTGGGCCTCCAAACTAGTGGGCTTTAAACACTTATAAAAGTATTGTTTATGATTGATAAATAAAGTCAAATACAACCACCATTAACCATGTGAATGTAATATAAATATAATGACTATCTCACTTCATCCCTTTAAGCATATATGCTGGGGGATTTGATTCCTCACTCATGTGAATGAAGAGCACTCTATGGCCAACTGTTTGCTCTTTATGGGAGACACCATGGTGAAAGGAATTAATCACGCTACCAGTAATGGATATCCTGAATAACAAAAAAAATCAACCAGCATTATTCTTCTACCAAAAAAAGAGAGCTAGCACTATTTTGTGAATACTTAAGCATGAAATTTTAGATTTGAGTTTGTGTAAATATAAAAAATGCATTTGGAAGCGCTATCTTTCAAATCAAAACTTTAATGTTTAGAATTAAAACAACTTTCTAAAAGGTATGCCAATGAAAAACCTTGGTTGGACGAGGACATGCGGATTTAATCAACTAGGCATAATCCTCCTTAAATGTGTATTTGCAGTGGAAATTAAGTGACCAAAATAACAAGTCCTTTTGATTTGAAAAGACAAAGGTAATTGCAAAATCTCGTTGGCAACAGGAGAGGGGTGCAAGTGATTCACAAGAACATGATTCCAACAACAAAAAGGGTACAATATAAGATTTTGAGTAGAAGAGCCAGACTGTTGCAAAGGCTACCAAAGCTGACTATTGAGAGAATTATTATTCTGATTCTCCACTATCCATTGGCCATGATTCTTTTTCCAAACTGGAGAAGCGTTGGATTTAGCAGAAAAAACAATATTCTTTTCATTTGTCAAATAAAATGCATTGTACTATTAATAGCTTATAAATGGTGCAATTTTTTTTATAGATTTTATTACATATATTGATTGATGATAATATTTATTGATATATCTTGAATATCAGTAATCAAACCAAAAACCTCTAGCGCAACGCCAACTTGTTTAAGCTAAACCACGAGGACCAAATTTTATTGATATATTGATTTGTTTTCATGTGAATTAACCATATCTTATTTCTAATAAAAGGAAGGCGATATAGGATTAATGTTTATTTTCTCAAAACACAACTTTTTGGACACAATTTAAAAATAATTGTTAATTATTAATTTTCAAATATAGTGTATACTGTAGCAATGTCTGACTTGGAAAGTTTAGGTTGGAGGGGCATGACACATTGACACACATATGTAAAAGAAATTAAGATCATTGTTATTTAATATTTATATAACATGCATATAAAAATTTAAAAAAAAATGTAAGAAAAATCGATAATGACTTTCCATGCGAGGATGGCAAGAGAAAGGCAAAAGGAAAATAGCAATGAAATAGATACATTGAAGTGATAAGAAACTAATGGGCTTGTTTTTCTGGGCCTTCAACATCAAAGATATTGTTCTTAATATTAGGATCATGACTACTTAAACACAAAAGTTTAGATTTGAGTTTGTGTGAAAGTTAAAAACACATTTGGAGAGATCTATTTAAATTAGATTCAACAATGCAAAATTTGGCCTAATCGAATAACTATATCAAAAATAAAGTGAGATGCAATCAATAGGGATTCAATAATGAGTTAATGAGATAGCATAATGAATCAAAATTTAAATCTTCATTGAAAGATGAGCTCATATTTAATATTGATAATGTCTCAATAAAACTCTACAATAATACTGTACATATATACACAATTGATCAGTGGTTAAGTTTTTTAACTTTTCAATACAGAATAGATCAAGTGGTTCAAGCTGCTGAAGCTAACGTTACGCTGCTAACATATATGTGTGTGTGTGTGTGTGTGTGTGATTATTAAGTACTGCTAGCATTTGTACTTTTTTTCAGTTTTTAATACAAGGCAAATTTTAAAAGCTTTTTTACTCCTTAATATAAAATAAAGTTAGAGTGATTATTTTCATTTTTTAATTTAGAGTGATTTTTTCATTTTTTAATTTTACTTTGTTTATTTACTAGGATTTAAATTCCTAAACAATAATTTATTTTTATTATTAACTGTAAAGAAGAGTAAAATTAAAAATTTACATTTTCTTTTACAATTTTAGTTTAAGGATAAATATAGCTAACATTTCTCAATTACTACAAATTAGTTAAATGTGTCTTATATTAAGAACTAGAAGGGGTATTCTTTTAATAGAAGCATTTTTATTGAAGGTACGATCGAGTATTAAATATGGGTGCCTAACTCTTTTAGCAAATATTTGAATCTTAATTCGTCACATTATAATATTATAATAATTATATCCTTATAAATATTTTTTCAGTTATTATGATAATTTCCTTTAAGTAGAAGTTATGAACTTCTTAGTTCTTACTATTTCTTTCACACGTTTTGTGGTGTCAAATTAACAAAAACAAAAACTATGCATGTATCATTAGGTGTTGGTAATGATTTTGATTGGCTCAGCAGAGGAATTGTTATAAGGTGTGTGAGCATAAAGACATCAAAATTAGACAAATTCTTCTTTCCTTGATTATGTCGTTTCTTTAGATGCCTGTGTCGTTCAATATTAATTATTTTACACAAAATATTGATTATGATCACTCTCACGTTGCCAGACTCTTGTATATTCCTATAATAAACAAATCTGGTAAACAAAAAGTCAAAACAGTTCTTAGAAATTTATTGAAACACATGCAAATTTTCATAAAGAACGTTGGGCTGGCCCACTACTGTTTATTTTGTTTAAGATTTAATACTCAGATAAAGAAATATAATTAGTAAATTTTAACTTTACTGATATGTTATTACTTTAGTTTAGCAATTAATATAATTTAACTTTACTCATTCTTGCACATTTTTGGAAGAAGTGGTGTTCCTATATATAAATGAAACTGTGAAAGCGATACAGTTTATAAATTATAAGTAGTAAGGTTCATTGTTTTTAAGCAAATATTATATTTTTAATATCATATAATAAGTGAATAATTAACCATGCTTTAATGGATAATTCGATGTCACACACTTGTGTTTTGTCACATGTAAATTTGTTTTCATTTTCTAATAATTTCCATTCCCTTTCTCATTTTCCGAAAAAACTTTTGAATACATTGCACCAATGGTGACGACAGAATATTATTGATAAAATATAAGCAAGCCGTGTGTCCTCGTGGCTAATTACCTTACCTTTTTCATTTTATACATGGTCAAAAGTAGCACATTTGATACAAAAATATGGCACGTGGTTGAAAATTCAAATACTAATAAACTTCATTATGAGTATAACATCATTAGTTCTTATTTACCTTCCATTTTTTCTACAGTATAATTAATCTTAGCAATGTTTTATGAAAACAAGAATTTAATATTATTTATCTTTTTTAAAATAAATTATATTTAATATCATATAAATCTTTTGAAATATGTCTCATGTTAATTTATTAAAGATTACATTTTAATATGAGAGATTAAATGATTACTTTTGATTAATTAAGGATTAAATTTTAATATGAGTAAATGGTTACTTTTGATGTAGAGTTTACAAAGAAGCAAACATGTGTTAATTTTATGGCCCACTAAACATCACATGAAAATTTTAATATTACAATATTAACCCTCCTTCTGACAATATAAATTTGATGGTTTTAAATATAATTTGATCTTTATATTTTTGCACGGTCTTCCATGATATTGTATTTTTTTAAAAAAAGTAATATGCATTCTCTTTAAGTCGTGTTGCTCATTCAATATATACAACAGTAACAAATATGCCAATTTACTCACTCGCCAGGCGTCTAGCGACAATCTAAACAATTTTTGATGAGCTGCTCATTGAATGTAGATATATTACTTTAACTGATGTTTGACCTGGTCTCTTTTTTTTTTTTTTTCTGGTATGGTTTTTCGTGGCCAATGTATTAAAAAAAGGTAGTGATATACAATCTTCCATTTTTTTTGCTTTTTTTTTTTTAACACCTACCATGATTATCTGGGGTAACTGATCATTTTCTCAAACAAAAGCAACATATTTTTTTACAAGCAACATGTGTTATATATGAATTATAGCGCAGCACTAGTTCCTATCTGTATACAGAATTTCGATTTAAAGTAAAAAATGTTAGGTCATGAGTAAGCTAAGGAAAATACTACGAAATAGTAGGTTTCATATATTATACATTAGGTTTGAAGTAGATTTGTTTTTAACAGGAATATTGACCTCCAAGTTGCGTACATATTCACTCTATTTAACATTATAAGGTTTTTTTTTAAAAATATTATGTTAAAAAATATAAGACATTTTGAATCTTTTAATGTATAATTATAATTAATAAAAATTTTTAAAAGTACCGTTGATAAGGGATGTACTTAATAATATTTTTTAATTAAGATAAGAGTAGATATAAAAAAATGTGTAATTTTAAAAATAATTAACTAACTTATTAACATATATAATTAAGTTAAAAGTGTCTTGCATGGACAAAGGGCATATATAACCACTAATGTGTGCATTACATATAGCAAAAATGTATATTGGCGGAATTATTATGGAAATCACAAATTAAAATAAAGAGAAAATCACTCTAAAACTCATACAAAGATTTAAATACAAAAAAGTTCCATGAAACCGCAAACTTATTTTAGTTTATTATAAAATTATCAATTCTCTGCATTGAAAATTTTAAATTGTCAACCATTAATAATTGTTAATGAAACTGTTTAGGAAACAATTAAGTATCAACAACTAACAAATATTCATAATTGACACCTTCAATAAATGACGTGGGACTTTAAAATAATTTTCTAATATTATAAGATTTTTTTTATATTTAGATTTCTTATAAAACTATTTTAGAGTGATTTTTTCTAAAACAAATATTTCAGAAAACTAACGCGGATGAGCAAAGTCTATAGCCCAAAGCAAATGCTAGTAATAGCTGTCAATCAAATCCTATCCAAAATTGTACAATAATGATTGATTAATAAACAATTCAATTTTCAATAAATTTTATATTAATATATTGATATTTGATTTCACAATCAAACAACTTTTTTGCTTATCTATTATTGTTTCTTTGAGGTAATTATATTTGACACAGAAAAATATTTAGGTATGTCAAGTATATCATATTCTGTCTGATAAAAATATAATATTTACATAATATTAAATATAAATTAATTTTAATATTAATGATAGCAAAGAGAAAAAAATAAGAAATTAAATGTGCATTTTATTTTAAAAATAAAATTAATTTAAAAAATGTCACACAAGATTTTATTTAAAATTACTTCTAGCATTTTAATTAGAAAGATTATAAGTGACATGATATACTGAATTTATTTATATATTTCTCATAATTATAAATACTTCGTTTAATAGAAATTTAAATCTCAATCAGTTACATCGTATAAAGAAATATAATCAAACAAAACTTTGAAGAGTTATGTGTACTTTTGTTTCATGCCTCATATATATGCGTATTTCTTTTCTTTGTTCTTTATGCGTCAAAACAAAATGGGAGAATGACAAGTAAAGATTTCAAAAAAACGTTAATGTTAAATTAAAATTTTTTTGATAATAAAGTTCTTAACTTTAGTATTTTTTTAATGTTTTAGTATTGATATTCTTAATTTGATATTAACTTTTTTATAAGATCTTTACCTGTCACTCTCCCAAAAATTACCAATGTGTGTTAAACCCATGACATGACACGCACGTGACAATAAAATATTCAAAGATGGGATTGAAGTGATAATTACAAATGTGTACACATGACAGTACAACAATGCTCCCCTTTCAAATTACTTGTGCAATTCTAACTTAATATCCAATTTTTAAAGTTATTGTTACTTCAATTATAATACCTTGTTTAAAATTTTAGAATTTTTTTTTAAAATCTTTTCATCACATGCTCTATGCAATACTCTTTCTATTTTAAATTATAAAATACTTTACAATAAAATTATATATATCAATAAAATTTATTAAATACACCTTACAATTTTAATTTTTTTAAAAAGAAAGAATTATATTGAAGTCCCACACAAGGTAATTATTATTATAAAATTTATTAATAACTGAACTAAGGTCATTAATGATTTAGCTTATTTGTTAATGAACCTTATAGTAATTAATTGTCTCGTGTGAAACTTCAACATAATTCTCATTTTTCTTGAAAAATTAAAATTGTAAAGTGTATTATGTGTGACTTGTATATAATTCTTCCAAAAAAAATATAAAAATATCTTTCATTTAATACTCTATTTATAAAAATATTAAAGAAAGAGAATAAAATGGAAAGAATAATATTGAAAAGTATCTTTAGCGAAACTTTATTTTTATCAAAGTATCTCATATTTTAAGACATTGAGAGCTTGATTGATTTTTTTAAAATAAAAAAATTTAAAATTTTAATAAATAATTTTTTTTCATTTAATTGTTTTCAAAATTATTTTAGTTTTTTGTTTTTAAAAACAAAAAATAAAAATAAATTTAAGATGTTTTCATTTTATTTTTCTTATTTTTAAAATACATTACATTTAATTATTAAAATTATAGTTATCTTAAGTAATTTCTATTATTAAACACCACCATTAACTTCCTACAATAATCACTATTAGTTTATTTTTTAACTCTAAAATATTTTTAATTTCCATAATTAAAATAATTTTTATTTCAATTTATTTTAAAAATTATATTATAAAATAATTTTTAAAAATAAAAAATTAAAATAAAAACCAAACAAACTTGAATCTCCTTAAAAATGTTCTATGATTTAGGATGGAAGTAGTATTTTTCTATCCCAGCTCCTAATAAATGATTTCACCATCATAGAAGGAGGAAAACATTTAATGAAAGGTAAATTTAAAAAAAATCAAAAAAATAGAAGCTAATTTAGAAGTTATTTAAAATTATTTTTATTTTATTATTTTAAGAATTGGTATTTTATAAAATATATTTTAAAAATAAAAAAATAATAAAAATAGGTGTTTTTTTGTTCTTCTTTATTCTCCAAAATAATAATATCAGAACACCTTAAAATTATTTTATTTTTTTTATTTTTTCAAAATAATATTTTATTTTTTATTTTTTAAAACATTTTTGAAAACATATTATTAAACAAATTTTTTTATTCTTCTATTTTAAAAAATAAAAACCTGTTCTGTCCAACAAGCCTTGCTTTTGTGTTCTTTGTGAAAATCATATCATTTTTTTATTATCAGAATAGAGACATCAATCCCAAGACAGGCGCTCCTTTGCTAGATGGACCATGACTTTTCCTTTACTTCCCCCAAAATACTCCTTCTAGAATGCAAGTATATTTTTATCAGTTTATACACCTTAAAAAAATTAATTAAGTATAATAATTATATTTAAAATTAAAAATTTAGATTAAATTATCATTGTAATTAACAAAACAGGTTCATCTTCTAAAAATAAATATTTTTATAAGAAAGTAATTTTAAAAAAATGCAACTTCTTGAAGACCAACCTAATTTTTGTCTCAAACAATTGCAAAAAAAACAAAGGAAAGAGTAGAATGATGCTTCATTGTAATTTAAAATTTCAAAACTCAAGTTTATATATCCTTTTGTATTATTTTATATTGATAGTTAAATATAATTTTATTTAATATGAGACTTTTACGTCTGCTCATTAAATAATAGCTCGCATTTAAACCACCTAATTAATAAAATGTGAATAATTAGACATATGCACATGTTCTATAACTGATATAATGATATTCTATAACCCATTGTGATTTCCCTTTTCATATTTAAGGTGATACTCCTTCTGTCTTTATATATAATGCCTCATTTGATATGAGAGGAGTTTTTTTAAAGAAGTGGAGATGGAAATGAAAGTTGAAGTGATATTTAAAAATATATTTGATATGCATGTAGAAGTGAGTTAAATTTTTTATTTTATAAATGCATTTATATTTTGAAAACATCAAGATACCCACATAATTTAAAAAAGAATCTCCCTTTGTCTTCATCGTCTAATAGCCAGCCACCACTGCACACATCCATGAAATTCACATCTTCTTCTCTAACATCTACCCAGACTGGCTGAAGATATCTTTTAGGCCTCAAGTCCAAAATGAACATGTCCAAAGAACAAAATAAAAATCAAAAGTCTCCTCAAAATAAAATGGAAGGCTAGAACAAATTCCAAACTCAAATGCTACTAAAAAAAGTTCTACAATCAAACAAATCTAGTAGCGAAAACAAAATCAAATCGTTTTGAAGAGAAGATGCACAAAATTCACAATCTTTCAAGCTTTTCACCTACTCAACTGGTTCATGGCTATGTCACAAGATCTTTGAAAGTTGTTGCCCGGTCATCAAAGCCCCTAGTCAGTTCAGTGTAAAATGTTGCAGCTTCAGGATTGGTGAAGATGTCGGTCATTGTCAATCAATTGCAAGGGTGAGGTTTGGTCATCTCCGTCGCCATCATTGTCACTGACTTGGTCCTCCATCGTGTCACCATCAATGAACATTGTGGGTGATAGAGCTTAGTTGAACATTGAAGGTGAGAAGTTGAGGATAAAAATAAGAAAACAAAGAAGAAAGTGGGGGAGGATGTCGGTTCTTTGGGTCCAAGGATGGAACCCACTTCCACTATTTTTGATGAAATCGGGTTTCATGAAGAAGTGAGCTCTTGTTTACCAGACATCTTAATTTTTTGATTTCATTTCCACTTCTTCAACCCAATTCCACCCTATCAAATAGGTTATAAAATGTCTTTTAAAATTTTTTTTATCCTTAAATATAATAAATTGTTAATATATTTTTTAATAAATAGATCATTACATCCTTGTTAAATTAAAAAAAAGATAAAAAAAGATTCATTTTTTATTTATAATAATTAAGAACAAAATTAAAATATTATTATACTTTTAATTAAATAACTAATTTTTATTAGTTTGCGTGATTTAATTAAAAGTATCTTATGTATAAAAATAGAAGGAGTAATTAAGAAAAGGAGTAGCTAGTGGGAATCAAACAACTATGGCCCTTTCCAAGTTTATATATATAACGGTTGAAGATTTCAAACTCATGGGTGAGGCGAGAGCTTTTTAAATATAACATGTAGTCTCTAAAACACCTTTTTTGAGTATCTTTTGATGAATTAAAAGATCACGCTTGTTGGGCAAGCGTCTTTTTGGAAGTTTGCAAATTTGGGGGTTCAAGTTTTTTAGATTGTACTCCCTTCATTGTTTATTATTAAAAAAATTATTTTTTATTTATTTTTTTATATAAGCAAAATCACCAATTTAATAAGCATTTATTACATATTTTTTAAATTATCTCTCATAATTTACATTAATAAAAAATAATTAATATATGTTTATGTTGATTAATATAGAGTATTTTAGTTTAATTTTTTATTTTCAAACATAATTATTATGGTGAATCAATTTCTTAAACTGTGTGATATAATTTTTTTTCTTATATATGAAAACAAATGGAGTATCTTTCGTATTTAATTATTGATTTTGTTGATAGAAATTTTCATTATATATAGCTTATATATGTAGTTTGATTGTGCAATAAACACACACACGCGCGAACACGAATTTATTAAACTTGTGTAGTTGGCATTCAATTGCTTTGAATGCAATTATTATTATTAGTTTTATATACCTTGTGTAAAATTTGTGCTCCTCTTGATTATTCAGTTTATTGATTGCTTATCCTATCTGACTGTTTCTGAGTTTTTTTTTTTTTAGAATTGTAACATAATATAAAAGATAATCCAATTGTCTTCATTGATTATGACCATAACCGGCATTACAAGTGTAATTTCTACACCAATTATGATTATTTATATATCGGTTGTTGCGGAGTAATTGTGTAGAAAGGGTCACTCTCTACACCAACTATACATACGGGTATTGAAATTGCCTTTTATTTTTTATTTTAATTTGCCACATATGTTATAGTGACCATCAATTTTTACACGGTTGATTGTATATTTAATATTTGTTTGAGAAATGTAAAAAGATATTTTTAACTGGATAAAAAAATCACTCTTATAACAATGCTAGTTTTTTTTAATAAAAAGATATATTTTATTTATTAGTAAACAGAATATAATACATATTTAAAAATGTGACCCAAGCACTTGATTGGGCCAAAATAAGAAAACCAACAACAAAATAGAAGTATAAGAAATCCGTTCTACTTGGAACTAAGGATGTAATGTATCACTATTATCTATATTTTGTGACCATAATTTAAATCATTCTTTATAAAAAAATTATGCAGTTTCATTTTAATTTCAAGTGAAATTTCTTGGGCCAGCTAACTCATGTATTAATTAAATTATGAGATAACATAACGTCAGCGTTTTAGTGAAAATGACCAAAAGCATGGAAGAGTTTAATAATCTTTCGCTAAGTCATAGGTGAGGTAATTGTTACTCCCTCTGTTTAAGAATGTAAGACATTTTTTAAAGAGTTAAATATTAAAAAATGTAAGGCATTTTTAATCTTTTAAAGTGTAATCATTATTTTTTTTAAAGTGCCCCTATTGATAGAGACTTTATATTTATTATAAAATGTTTAATAGGGGTAAATAAAAAAATATAGGATTAGTTTAAAAGTAAATAATTACTTTATTAGAGGGTGAGATTCAGTTAAAAATGTCTTATATTTTTAAAAGAAGGGAATAAATTATAAACAAGTTGTGCTCTTGACCAGTTATTTTACCTTTTTTTATTAATTTTATGTCTCGTAAAATATAAAAAATGATGAGTTTTTTCCCTAGCCATACGGATAAAAAATGACAAGTTGAAGATTCAAATAAATGAATCAAATCAATAATAAAGCTCTGCAAATATATAGAAACGCTATTATTATTTGGTGATTGGCAAGACAAATATATTATTAATTTGTTTTTAGTAAAACGAATTAAATTAAAGCTGTTTACCAAAACAAAGTGAAACGTAGTGGTGTTTTCAATTTTATTCAAGCAGAGCAGACTTTACGAGAAAGTGCAATAATTAATTAATTAATTAAACTTCATTATCATTAACACGTATCTACTATCATCCATTTCCAATAGTAAATGATAATCTTGGTCAATCAACATGTGATATACTCATGTTTTAAAAATAATCTACCACGTTTTAATTTCTTTTTAATTTCACCACTCATGGTCACATTAATCACTTCCTTAAAATGATCAGACCGAATGGAAAGTCGAATGGATTTCACTCCCCTTAAATAATATTAAGAATCTAAATTTTATAAATATAAAAATAAAAAGGCTATATCTAATCATGTAAGATTTATATACTTAATCTTATATATTTAATATACTTTTATTCAATTAAATCAAGACAAGCAGATTTTGATATGTTAATAATATTATTAATAAGAGTTTGTTATAAAATAAATTATCTATAAGATCTACATGTCTTAATTTAATTAAAAAAATACCTTAAATATATAAATTTTTTCCTATCTGATTCAATCAAACAATATTGAAATCAAATTAAATAACAAAAAAATAATAAAATAACAAATATTTGTATGAATAAAAGTTCAAGGGTGAAAATGAATTATATATGTAGAATTGTATCATGAAACCCAACAAGAATTAGGTAATGTAAAGAGTTAATTTCTCACAACATAATAAATCAGTGGTTGAATGTTTGTTTAGAAGAGTGCCAACATTTAATGTCAAACTATGTTGTGAATATGATGTTCCCTAAGAAGGCATTTATACAATAACAATAACATGTAACAAGTCTTATTCTATTAGGTGGAGTCAACTACGTAGATTGTTCAACACCATTGAATTAAAAAAATTGTATCATGAAATAGACCTATCTAGTATTCATGCTTATCTTCCTCATCTACTAACATAGATTGTATTTTTACATAATTAAGTAACTTGCATTATAGAATTACATAGGGTTTAAAGTATAAATCTACCCTAAACGTTTTTTAAAAGGTGCAATTGTTATCCTTGTATTTTTAAAGGCACAATGTTATCTCAACGTTTTTAAAAATTGAATAATTTTGCTCTAACGTGACAGTTTAACTCTATTGATAGTTAGTTGACCGTTTGTGCTTACATGGCATGCCAATGTGGCATCCATGTCTTTTTTTCTCAGTGGCAGGCCATGTCTTTTTTCTCTAAATTAACATTATGCTTAAGTGGGTCCCACACCCTTCACCGTCCGCCTTTCACTTTCTTCCTTCTCCCTTTCTCTTCCTCAAGGAATCATCAAACAAAATATGGCCTGAAACTCAAGAAATCAATGTCTCATAATCAAATGGTGCTTGGGACTCAAACTAACAAGCCACGGGTTTGATAATTTCCTAGACCTTGTCATTAATTTCCCCGCACATGACATGTAATCTAGGTAAATCAAAATCAAGGAGGAAAAGGACCCATTAATTTTACTTCACCCAATTCATTAAAGCCTGAATGAGATTTAGCAGCGAAGCTCTTTATATGAAGCCACTTCCTCATGGATAATTTGGGCCACGAAGACTACAATCACTAAAAGAAAATCAAACAATAATCGAAGCAGCTTCGACCTTAAGTCACTAATTTAGCAGTAATCAAAAAATCTTCCCCGATTCTGTTATCATCACTCCACAACTTCCTTCCTCCCACCCACTTGTAAAGCCATACTTTCTTGGATTTGAAACACTTAAGACATGCACCCGGATGTGAAGAAAAGCCAAGGGCATAAATTAACTTGCACACCAGCAACTGGAGTTGACAATGACGTGAAGAAATCTGGGAGTTGTAGAGCGATGGAATCGCAAAGCTATGCAGAGCAATGAGGTCACAGTATCGATTACCAACAAGCTACTAGAGCTTCTCCTTCTTGTCATTGATCTGCTTCACTGTATTCGCCTCCATATTTCAGATATCGAAAACTCATCCAAAAAAGTGACTCCATATCACGGTGACTGAAAGTGGTAAAGCAATGGTCACTGGAGTGAGATGCCGTCGCCTTCACCGTGTACAATGCTCGAGTAATCATCCATTTTCAACCTCAGTCCCCTCCTTTTTGCTTGCCCACAACCTCTAGCTTTCTCAGAAGTCTGGGCATGATGAGGCAAAGCAGAGAAGAATGGGCTGAAAAAATAATACGTGGAAGGAGATCAAACACATGTGGCATGCCAGCATACACTTTCATTGTCAAATCGAGATAGGTAACGGTCAAGGTGGGCCTTTGGTAACAACAGGTTAAAATTGTTCAATTTTTAAAAACATAGAGGCAACATTGCGCCTTTAAAAAAGCAAGGAAACTAATTGCGCCTCTTTAAAAACGTTCAGGGCAGATTAATGCTTTAGCCCAATTACTTATGGTGCATGCTTCACTAGTTTCTCAGCCTGGAAAACATTCAAACTTTATATATAATCGAAAATGGTGGGGTTTATTTAATTATTAAGATATTTGCAATCAAAACCAAACAAAACATGAACAGTAACATTATGTACTTCTTTCTTGTCTTTAATCTTTCGGAAAATGTTATTATTGCAAACCCATCACGTTTAAGAATTTATTTGTTCACCTGTCATGATACCTATGTGACAATAACATATATATTCAAATCAATAATATCAGAGAAAATATAACTTTTTATCTTTAAATTTTTTTTAATTATCATTCGATCCTTAAATTTTGACTCATACCAATTTAGTTATTCTAGCTTTTTAACTTAAAATATTTAGTTCTTATTGTTTCTTAGCTTGATACAATTCGGGTGTTATAATTCCTTAATTAATTTAATAAATTACAAGTATTAAGTTATATTAAATTAAAGTTTAAGAATTGAATCAATAATTAAAAGATTTGAAGATTAAAAGTTATATTATCTTATTACGGTAACCTATCAATGACATATATTGTTAAAGAGTCCAAGAAGACCAAACGGCCCAAAGTTTAATTTGCAGCCCATTTATATATTGTTTTCTTCTTAGTCTGTTTTGTAGCTGATTCTTTCTCATTATAGAATAGGGCTGACGTGGTCCATGTGCTGTAATTAATTCTGTTGTACATTTTCTCTATATAATCAATTGTTTTTGTATAGGCTCCTTAAGTTGAGTGAGCACATCATTTCCAAATCTGTCTTTTGTAATTTGTATCAGAGCAACGTACGTCAATGGCAATTTTTCCAATTCTCTCAACCACTTGCTCACCTGCTTTCGCTTCCTCCACTATGCCTCTTTTTGCTACTATTGCCATTCCATCCTTTTCTTCCTCTTCCAGCTCCATACCAAAAATCAATGTCGCCATTCCTTCTGCTGCTACTGTTCAGACTGAAACAACACCACTCCTCAACGGCCTTAATTAGGCTGGATCAGTCAAGTTGGACCGATCCAACTACCTTCTTTGGAGTCGTTTTGTTCTCTCTGTTCTTAGAGGACACAAACTAAAAGGATTTGTTACAGGAATGAAGATTCCTCCTCTAGAGTTTATAGCTGACAGTAACGATGTTGCTGTGAATCCTACCTTTAAAGATTGGCAAGCTACCGACCAGCTTATATATGGCTAACTCCTTGGGTCCATGGGAACTGATATTTCAACTCAAGTTTTACACTGTCGAACTACTGCATAAATTTAGAAAGCAGTCACCAATCTAGCATGTTCTAACACTAGAGCTCATATTACTCTGATGAAGTCTGAATTTCAGAGTACTCGAAAAGGTTTCTCTTCGCATGGAAGAGTATCTCAACAAGATGAAGTTACTAGCAGACCATATGACGTTAGTTGGGCATCCCTTACCGATGCCTGATGTTGTCATGCAAACATTGGCTAGGCTTGACGCCGATTATACTCCTATTGTCGTGCATCTTGTCGATAAAGCTGATTTGTCATGGGTTGATTTACATTCATCTCTTGTGACATATGAGAAGCATCTCGAACATCTTAACAATGTTAGCACAGTAAGTACAGTGTTTGCTAATTTAAGTTTTCAAACTGATAGAGCTGTTTCTTGTGCTAAACATTCAAGTTCTTGTGGATATTGGCATTTCTCTAGTTGAGGTCAAGGTGGTAATGGCCGAGATGGCAATCGTAGTCAGGGACGTTATAGGAATAATAACAATAAAGTGAAGTGTCAGCTGTGTTGTCGTCCTGGTCATGTTTTTGATGATTGCTTCTATCACTTTGATAGAAATTATGTATATCATGAGAGATCCACTCCATCGGCCTACTATGCTTCTCCTGAAACAGTTCAGGATCCGGCTTGGTATTTAGATAGTGGAGCTTCATACCATGTCATGCATTTCAATGGTAATTCTATTTCTGGTGCTCAAACAGTGACATGTAAATTAACAGTTGGTGATGGTGCAAGTCTGCCTATCTCTGGTCATACTTCAGGTTATTTTAAATGTGGTTCGTCAGAGTTATTGCTAAAGGATATTCTTGTGGTCCCAACAATAAAGAAAAATCTGCTTAGTGTCTCTGAGTTAGTCTTGGATAATGACATACTAATTCAATTCCTTGGTGTTTCTTGTGTTGTGAAGGACCTGAAAATAGGCAAGGAACTGCTTAAAGGGACATGGCGTGATGGTTTATACAAGACAAATGGCGAGCCTTATATTTATCAGCTTTATGATTCAGCTCACCATGACAGACCTGTTGCTTTGTTAAGTGCTTTAGAAACATGGCATAAGAGATTAGGTCATTCATCCTATAAAACCGTTAAGGAAGTATTAAAGCGTTGTAATATCAACCTTGATAATACTGTTACTCTTGATTTTTGCGATGCATGTCAACTTGGTAAAATGCATAAATTACCTTTTTTATTGTCTAATTCTAATACAAAAGCTCCTCTGGAATTAGTTTATACTGATTTATGGGGACTTGCACCCATTTCCCCTAAATCTAGTTTTAAATACTATATTAGTTTTGTGGATGATTTCAGTCAGTTTACGTGGTTGTATCCACTCCATTCTAAGGGTGAAGCTCTGTCTACTTTTATTCAATTTCATAAATTAGTAGAGAATCAGTTAGATCGAAAAATTAAAGTTCTCCAGAGTGATTGGGGTGGAGAATTTTATAGTATCACTTCAACCTTAACTGATTCAGGAATTTTATTTTGACATCCTTGTCCACATACTTCTGAACAAAATGGAAGGGTTGAGCGTAAACATCACCATATTGTTAAGATGGGTTTAGCCATGCTAGCACAAGCTTCAGTGCCACTTCAATATTGGTGGGAAGCTTTCATGAATTTAGTTTATATAATTGATCATCTTCCTACACCAGTATTAACACAGAAATCACCCTTCAAAGTTCTTTTCGATTTCAAACCAAATTATGGAGGCTTCAATATTTTTGGATGCGCTTGTTTTCCATGTCTCAGGCCTTATAATAAACATAAGATGGAATTTCGGTCAGAAAAATGCACTTATCTGGGTCCCCCTTCACATAGGGGATACAAGTGCTTGAGTCCATCTGGCCGCTTATTTATCTCACGCCATGTAGTGTTTAATGAAGCTGATTTTCCTTTTGCAGAGATCTCCTCACAACCCAGAAGAATAGTTGATAATATTTACCCCCTGTCAGTTCTGTCTCCTATGCTCTGTTCTACAGATGCTGAAACAGAGGAAGCTGGTTAAGATAATTCTCATGCAAATGCTGATATGAATACTGAAATGTTAGCTTCTACCGTATGTGTCAATACATCCTCGACCTCACCTGGACCATCTTTGATTTCTGATGGGCTTCATTTGTCCGAGTCAGCCCATATAACACCTTCCCACACCGTGACAAATGCGTTGTCACTTTCTTCACGTTTTAATCCATATGATAATGTTTCATCATCTGCTCAACGTAGTCCAGGTTCGATTGGTAATGATTCTCAAGCACTACTTGCGCTGCCCACTCATCCTATAGTGACACGTGGTAAAAGTGGCATTTTCAAACCCAAGCAACCTTACGTAGGCGTCACTCAGTACGATCCTCAATGATTATATACTGAACGGTGCTCTGCTAATAAAGCTTTACACCTTGCTCATTGGAAGAAGGCAACGTCTGCTGAATATGCAGCTCTTATACATAATAATACTTGGGATTTAGTTCCTTTTCATTCTTCTTACAATCTTATAGGCTGTCGATGGGTATTCAAGACAAAGTTCAAGCTGGATAACACAGTTGATCGATGTAAAGCATGTCTCACTGCAAAAGGATACTTACAACAACCTGGCATAGACTATAGTGAAACATATAGTCCAGTGATTAAGCCATCTAATGTTCACGTGGTTCTTGCTTTAGTAGCTTCCCATAACTGGAGTGTTCAACGGCTAGACATTAATAACACATTTTTGAATGGTGTGTTGCATGAGACTATTTACATGGTTCAACTTGAAGGATTTGTTCATCCTCACAAACCTCATCATGTTTGTAGATTGAGAAAGGCGCTTTATGGTCTAAAACAAGCACCTCGAGCGTGGTTTAATCGTCCTCGATTTACTTTTTTGTCATGGCAATTTTATAACAGTAAGAGTGATACCTCTTTATTCATTTTTCAGGATCGTGATCAAATTTTGATTATCCTCATTTATGTTGATGATATTTTGGTTACTGGTAAAAATCTTTAAAGCATGACTCAGTTTATATCCAAACTTAGTGAGTTATTTTCTCTTAAGGATATGGGACCTATTCATTACTTTTTGGGAATTGAGGTGATACGTGATGAATCTGGTTTTTATCTAAATCAAGACAAGTATATTATGGATCTTCTTGGCAAGTTTAACATGAGTGATTCCTCTGCCTACACTACTCCAGTGGTTCCAGGTCATACTCTCACTTGTTTTTATAGTGCTCCTTTGCCTTCGGCATCTGACTATTGCCGTGTCGCCGGTTCTCTGCAATATTTAGCAAATACTTGGCCAGATATGTCTTTTGTAGTAAGTAAACTTAGTAAGTTTTTATCAGCTCCAACTCTACTCCATTAGCATACAGTTAAGTGACTTCTTTGTTATCTTAAAGGAACCATGAATATTGGTCTACATATATATCAAGAAGTCTACTTGTCTTGATCTTGTTGCATATTCAGATGCAGATTAGGCCAGCTGTCCAGACGATTGTCAATCTACATGTGGTTATTTTGTGTTCTTTGGTGATTCATTGGTTTCTTGGTCTTCAAAGAAACAGTTAGTTGTTGCTCGTTCTAGTGCCGAGTCTGAATATCGGTCCCTAGCTCATACAGCATTAGAACTTCTTTGGCTTCGCTCGTTGCTTGGTGAACTTGGATTAGTCTCACAGCCAACTTCTGTCATTTGGTGTGATAATATTAGTGCCTCTGTTTTAGCCTCAAATCTAGTTTTTCATGCACGCACTAAACATATTGAGATTGACACACATTTTATTTGCGATTTAGTGCTTGCTAAGTCACTTGCTGTTCATTTTGTTCCTTCTGAAGATCAGTTAGCTGACTTATTAACCAAGCCTCTACCTTCCTCTCGATTTTTTTTTCTCCAGGACAAACTTGGTCTCACTTTATTTACCTCTCGTTTGAGGGGGAATGTTAAAGAGTCCAAGAAGACCAAACGGCCTAAAGTTTAATTTGCAGCCCATTTATATATTGTTTTCTTCTTAGTCTGTTTTGTAGCTGATTCGTTCTCATTATAGAATAGGACTGACGTGGTCCCCATGCTGTAACTAACTCTGCTGTACATTTTATCTATATAATCAATTGTTTTTGTACAGGCTCCTTACGTTGAGTGAGCATAGCATTTCCAAATCTGTCTTTTGTAATTTATATTATCTTTAAAGCACGACAAAAACATTCCTTATTGTTTAATACTATAAATCACAGCCTTTAATGTGTGTGTGTGTATAACACTGATGCTTACATTACGCCAAGAAAAGCATCGCTCCATTGTTATTCTCCTTAAAGCAGATTCTTCTTCGTCTGTCGTCGTCATCGCACAATGTCGTCTTCTTCGTTTAGATCTTCTTCAGTTTCAGATAATAGCTTCAGGCTAAACTTCGATGAGCTTCAATGGGTAATGGAGATTCGAAAAGCCCTGGAGGAAGAACAGGAAGAAGAAGGTGAACTCAGTGTCGATCTTCAACGTGCCGAAGCTGCTCATGGTGTGTGATCCAGATTCTTATGTGCCTCAACAAGTGGCCACAAGACCATACCATTATTGGTGACCAGAGCTGTATGAGATGCAGACGTACAAGCTTGCCGCTGCAAGAAGATTCCGAAAACATCATCTGCAAAATCACCACAAGTTTGAAGACCTCATGCATCAGATGACCAAGTTGGAGCCCAGGTACGTAAATTAATGCACTTTGTTACATGTTTTGCAGCCGTTCAGGTTGTCTCTTCAGTCTTCAGATCAAATGGTTCTGTCCCTTCTTGATAAGCACAAAATATGCCAAAAGATCAGAAGAGAAGTGTGACATGTAACATGATACTTAGAGCAAATTATAATATTCCCTTCATTCTAAATTATAAGACATTTTAAAAAAATTTAACATTTTAAAATATAAAATAATTTGATAAAAATAAAATTTCATTAGTGATTTTTTTCAATATTACTCTTTTTATATATTCTCTTTCTTTAATATTATTTTTTTCATCTAATGGAGTATTAAATTATTTTTTAAACATTCAACTTCTTAAAAAAATGTTTTACATTTTTTATCAGAGTGAGTAAATACATTGCAATTTAAACACTTAAATAATAGAAGAATTCTCATTTTCAATTGATTTTACAGAAAAAAATTACCCTTGGACAATTAAAAGTTGGGCATCTAATTAAATTTTTAATTTAATAATTTTTCACCCCTACTCTTAATATTTTGACCCTTGGACTAAATAAAAAATATTTCGATTCAAAAGCTTATTAAATATGTAATATTTTAATGATTGAGATAAAATATGTAAAGGTTATATATTACAATTTTAATTTTAATGTAATTATTATTTTCAATTAAAATTTTTATTTTAAAATTTAATTACCCTCCACCCCTGGCTCAGGTCCTGGTTCCCCCATTATTGGAGGACCTAATTATAATTGTCATTCTCATGTTCTTGAGCACTTTGGTCTCTCCGAAAGAACTAATCAGACTCAAAGTAGGCCTGATATATTGTATAAACTTGAAGAGGCTAAGGTCCATAAACCTCTGAGACGACAATTCAATCCAATAGATCTGGGACTAAATTTTGAAAGAGAGAGTAGGAAAATGTAATTGGTAGCATTTTTTTTTTTCATACTAGCTAAGATATAAAATAAAAATAAACCATCCGATGATATTTACGTTATTTTGAAAAATTAACACAAGTTACAAAAGTCTTACATATGCACCGATTCATATGCTTCTGTCTTCTGAGGATTACCTTGCATAGAATAATAAATTCTGTCTAAGATTTTTTTTTTTTAACCAACATTCTATCTAAGATATTAGAATATATATCTTTTAAGTAATGCTTTGGTGGATTTAAATTTTAAATTTAAAATTCCACATTTTAAATTTATATATTTTAATTCTTTTTTATTTGAGTAGTTTAAAAAATTTTAAATAACAAAAACAGATGACTTGATATTTAAAATGAAAATGAGAAATTAAAAGTAATGAATTTACTTTTATTTGTCATTTGCCCATGAATAAAACTAAAAATGAGAAAAAGTTTTAAAGTTATAGAAATATCAAGAGTAAAAAGATGAAGAGAATAAGTAATTTAAAATGACAGGAATTTTCAAATAACTATGATATAAAAAAAATTAAAATTATAAAAAATAAATTTAAATTAAATCTAAATTCATAAACCTTTCTCCTATGAATCTAAACACACAGTTAGACAATAATGGTGAAATTTCTCCAATTGAAGTAGCTTGAAACATTGAATTGAACGACGAATCGAGAGAATTTAGTTTCTTTCGTTTAATCTTTTT
This sequence comes from Prosopis cineraria, assembly GCF_029017545.1. Taxonomy (NCBI): domain Eukaryota; kingdom Viridiplantae; phylum Streptophyta; class Magnoliopsida; order Fabales; family Fabaceae; genus Prosopis; species Prosopis cineraria. The sequence goes on from NW_026555343.1 coordinate 35,188,147, forward strand.
CTATATATCGCCATGCATTAACATTCGAGCAAGCTACCACAAGTACTTGGATTTCAACGGCGAAACGCTGGTGTGGATGATCATCATTGACGCCTCATTCTTGCTTGAGTTCCTTCAAGTTTATGCAATCCAAGAAGGAAACAAGATACCTGGAATTTCCTCCAGAATGTCTCACTTGGTGGATTATGCAGGGAAGAAATCAGCCCACAATGCAATTCTGAGGGACATAGTCATGCTGGAGAATCAAATCCCTTTGTGCGTTTTAAGGAAGATGCTGGAGTTCAAATTCTCGTCACTCGACGATGCAGATGATTTCCTGTCTCTTATCCTAATCGGGTTGTTTAATGAACTCTCTCCCTTCAAAATGATGCAGGATTATCCAGATGTTCAGATCTGAGAGAGTGCTCATTTGCTGGATTTCTTTTACGACATGATTGTTCCCAGAACTAATAATGATCAACAGCCTGATCTGGTTATTCATGTGGATGAGTTTATAGAATCCCAAGGAGGGAAAAATGACGAGGAATCAAGCACAAACTCAAGCTATTTGAAGAAATTCCTCGGGGAGGTATGGAAGATCCTTTCAAAACTAGACACAGGGCCTGTGAGATTAATGGAGAAGGTGTTGCTTTCTAGACCCCTGAAAGTGTTTGTTAAATTGCCATGGACAATAATCTCAAACCTGCCCGGAGTTAAACTCATGAAACAACCTATTGAGCACCTTTTTCACTTCACACAAGAAGAAAAGGCAGAAAATGAAGGTTCAGCCTCAAATAGTCTCATTGAGAAGCCACCATTAATAGAGGAAATCGCAATCCCATCTGTTACTGAACTCACGAATTCTGGTGTTAGTTTTGTACCAACTAACGGATCCATATCAAGCATCAAATTTGACACAAAAACATTGACTTTTCACCTTCCAAAAGTTGGTCTAGACGTCAACACTGAAGTGTTATTCAGAAATTTAATTGCATTTGAAGCATCAGTAGCGTCTGGGCCTTTGGTTTTGACACGATACACAGAATTAATGAATGGGATTGTGGATGGTGATGAGGATGCTAAGGTGCTGAGAGAAAGAGGGTTGATTCTGAACCACTTGAAGAGTGATGAAGAAGTGGCTGACTTGTGGAATGGGATGAGCAAGTCCATAAAGTTGACGAAAGTGCCATTGTTGGATAAGGTGGTTGAAGATGTGAACAAGTATTATGATGGAAGATTGAAGGTGAAAGCCTGGAAATTCATGAGGAGTTATATCTTTGGGTCATGGCAGTTCTTGACGTTTTGTCTGCAATTTGTCTCTTGCTTTTGACGATGTTGCAAGCTTTTTGCTCTGTCTATGCTTGTAATCGTTACTTTCAAATGGCTGTCTCTGACTGATTCTTCTTCAACCTCTCATTTCTGATGGAGTTCTCAAATCTGTGTGAGCTCTTGAGAGGCCAATATGTTGACTCTCCACAAACTTCCTAGATTAGTTTCTTCAATGTTATTTCTTCAACTTTTGAATTGTTATGAATTGTGAAATGTATTTGTAATTAGTTAGTTTTCTTTTTGAGCATCAGTTACTGAGTTTTTTTTTTTTTAATTTCAAATGAATCAACATTACTTTATTTTATGTGGCTTGATAAAATTTCAAAACCATGTCATTATACCAAATCTCAACCAGCAAGCAAAACAGAGGGAAACTCTTGTGCTGGAAGATATAGAATGGTCTTCTATGTTCACGGTTTGTTGACTAATCGAACCAGTGAAAACCTTACACATGATATATCATATATCGGATTTCTTGCTCAAAATCTAATAAATATATAATTTTTTAAGAAATAACTATATCTAGTAGACCTTTATTTTTTTGGTGGGAGGGAATGCAAACCATGTGCATTACATCTAAAGAATAAATTATATTATTCAGAACCTATAAATAATATGACTTGTTATAAATTTTATATCTTATATTAATATTCGCATGGAAAATATAATGAATATATAAATCATTTGCGATTCAAGTCACCCTATAAATCAAAATGATATGGAAAAACTTATATAAATTCATCTAAATAGTAAAAATATATTTTTGGTTTCTAAATATTAATAATAATCTTAATTATATAGAAATAATAATGTTTTCGACTAAACATAGAGATGACATGGAGAGAGGCATTTGGTGTTCAATTTATTTATTAAAAAAAGGAAGAGATAAAAATACTTTTAAACTTTACAACAAGAAGACTACCAATGAAAATACTTAACTAAATTGCCTGAAAATGGAAACACACAAAAGATGTAAATATACTCATGATAATAAAAAAATTGTTTCATTTTACATGTCTTCTTTAAAATTCAAAGTAATATATTTTCTACCAGTTTATTTGATTATATCCTTATTTATACGACTGATGTGACTTTGCTTTCTCCGTTAAATTAAAGGCAAATTTAATAACATGGTCCATACTTTAATACATTGATCATAGAAAAATTTGTTAAAAAATCTCGGGGTAGAGCGGGAGAGGATTTCGTCAGGGTTCATTTAGTTCTTTAATTCTTACACTTTATTCCTACAAAGGACTCTTTTTTTTTTTGGCCAGAATATTCCTACGAAGGACTTGGTCCTTCCAGGTCAACAAAGAAAAAAGGGCTTGGTCCTTCTAGAGATTGCAGGTACATAGCTCCGGTGCGATTTTTAGCACCATTCTAGCCAGATTTCAACGGTGAAAATGACTGGAAAAAACCGTGCCTAAGGCCAATGCGTTTTTAAATTGTTTTTACAGTTTCAAAAGTCCCAAATACAAATATATATATTTTTTGTGAAAAGATACATTTGTTTCAAATGTACAAGTTTTTTGAGTGTATGTACAATACAATATATACAAAGAACATGAAAAGGTCCATGCATGAATAATATCATGTCCATTTATTACACATAGTTTGTACAATTATGTTGAACAATGAGGAACAAATTTTCTAGGTGTATGTATAATATAATGTCTGTAAAGAATGTAATAAAGTCTATACATAAATAATACAATATCATTTTATCATATATAATTCATGTTGTTAAGTTAAACAATAATGTGCAAGTTTCATATATGCAACACAATATTCGTAAAGTACATGACAAGGTTTATATGTGAACAATAATGCAATATTTGTTTATTTTATATATTCTGTGGGCAAAAGTATATTTTCATGAAAACGCATACTTATATTTAAAATCTTTGAACCTACAAAAACAATTCAAAATATATTAAGTATCATAAATATTATGTTTTAAATGTCCATAACTTATAATTCTTAAGATTCATTTATCTTTAATGTCCTAATAATATCATAGAAGGAGTTTCTTGTTGTTAATAGTTTATAACCTCACTATGATATATCTCTTTAAATTTTTGTAACATTCAGATAAAACTTAAATGATTGGAGGTTTATAAATAGAGCTCTTGCCCAAAATATAAGTATACTAGTGAATAAGAACTCTCCTTCATTATTTTCTCTTCATTTCTTGTATTATCTTGTTCTTCTCTATTCTTCATTTTACTATGTTTTATAATACATTATCAGCACGAATCAATTCTAAAAATTAAGTATGAGATTTTAGCTAATTAAATTAATATGTTCTTATATTATATTATATTATATTTTATATTATTGTTCTATTAACATTCATGGTTATGTCGTTTATATATTTACTACATTATATTTATTATTTTATTTTTTATTTTCCTTTTCTTAGTTAAAAAGTGATTTTACATTTCTCCATTTAATTCATTTAAAAATAATTATGTGATTAGGGATATAATTTAATCAAGTCTCATTAACTATTCATTCCTTTATTTTTATTATTTTGTGTTCTATATTTTTATGAAGATTGATATAATTATTTTTCTTTCTTTATGTTTATGTATTTGATGTTATCTTTATTTTTTTTTCAGTCCTCTATTAAATTAATACTATATATATGCATATTATATATTTTCTGTTTTTAATTGGTTTTAAGTTGTTAATATAATTTGTTTTATTTGTTAATATTATATAAATTATTTTCTTTATTCATCAATTTATTTGCTTTATTTTATTTGTTTATATTTATTATGCTTTATTAGTAAGTTTGGTTGTTTATATTTGTGTTTCTTTATATTGTGTTTTATTATAAATTACATTGTTATTTATCATTTTAGTATGTGTGTGTGAATGATTTTTTTACTATAATATTTATCTATTATGCTTTATTTATCAATTTTCTCATAATTCTAATTATTATTATTATTTTAGTTTGAATCATGAGATCTCACCAAACTTGAATTTAAGGCTTTTGATATTACGGGAAAGAATTATCTATCATAAATGCTAGAAGCTGAAATTCAACGGACCTCAAATGTTAGGAAATGTAATTTTACCTAAAATGAAGCAAGTAGTTAAGATAAAATCAAGGCAATAATATTCCTTTGTTATTATTTTCATGAAGGGTTAAAAGTTGAGTGCCTAAACATAAAAGATCCACTAGAATTGTGGATTAACCTGAAAGAAAGGTATGCTTACCAGAAAACAATAATTTTACCTAAAACTTGATATGAATGGATGTATTTAAGGTTGCAAGATTTTAGAATTGTGAGTGAATATAATTCATCAATTTTAAAAAAAGTTCTGAATTGAAATTATGTAATGAAAAATAAATGATGAGAATTTATTAGAGAAGATATTTTCAACCTTTCATGCTTCAAATGTGCTCCTATAGTAGCAGTATTGTGAAAAAGGTTTTAAAAAGTATTATTAATTAATTTCACGTCTTGTGGCTTAACAAAATAATGAGATGGCTAAATATGAAAAGTTACATATTTTTTTACAATTTTAATTTAAGTGTGTGTGTATATATATATAACTAAATTTCCTAATAATCATGAAGTTGGTTAAATTTGTCTTATATTAAGCACTAGAAGGGATATTCTCTTATTGGAGGTAATCTAATTGGAGAACAATCAAGCACTAAATATTGGTGACTAGCTCTCTCGGCAGGGATTCGAACATTGATTTATTATATTGTGATATTTTGATATAAATATTTTTTCAGTTATCATGGTAATTTTCTTTAACTAGAAGCAGTAATGAACTTCTTAGTTCTTCTTACTATTTCTTTCACATGTTTTGTGGTGTTAAATTAACATAAACAAAAACTATACATGGATCACTAGGTGTTGATGATATGATTTGGATTGGCTTTGGAGGGCAATTATTATAAGGTGTGTGAGCATAAAGACATCAAAATCAGACAAATTCTTCTTTTCCTGGATTCTGCCGTTTCTTTAGATGCCTGTGCCGTTCAATATCAATTATTTCACACAAAATATTGATTATGATCACTCTCACGTTGCCAGATTCTTCAATATTCCTATAATAAACAAATTTGGTAAACAAAAAATCAAAACAGTTTATAGAAATTTATTGAAACACATGCAAATATTTCATAAAGAACGTTGGGCTATCCCACTACTGTTTATTTTACTTTAAGATTTTAAAATGCAGAGGTGAAAATAGGCCAAGCTTTTAATATGAACCAACAGCCTAACTTACTTCAGGTTTAACTTAGCTTATTTACTAAATAAGATCAAGTCAAGTTCAGGTTTTTAATAAAGCCTATTTAGTTAAAAAGCCCAAGCTTTTTTTTCAAGCTAAATCTACAAGCTTAACAGGCCAACTTATTTACATATGCATGCTTGTATATAATATATATAACAAATGCCTTAGTTTTATGATTTAATTTTTAATCAATTTATTCATTTTTTAAATTTTTGGTTATATTTTCAATCATATCGAATATATAAATTAATTTTAATGTTATTAATTTACTGTTATATTGTATTGTAGTAGATAAGTCCTTTCAATTATTTTATATTGTAATTAATAAATTAATTTATGTCTTATATACTATAATAGTCCTAATTATAAAGTGTATTTAAAACATTTAAAACTAAAGTGTGAGCCTATTTAAAAAAGCTTATTTTAAGTGGGCTCTCAAATAAGCTTTTAAACTAAGCGAGGCTTTGAAAAAAAGCCTTATATTATTGATAAAATATACTTTAATTCAAGAGTTTAGACATCTAATTTATCACATAGACTCGGCTCAAACTTATTTAATTAAAATCTAACTCAGCCTAACCTATTTTCACCTTCATACATAGATAAAGAAATATAATTAGTAAATTTTAACTTTTAATAATATTTTATTAGTTTATTTTAGCAATTAGAATAAATTTAAATTTACTGGTTCTTGTACATTTTGGAAGAATTGGTGTTCCTAATATGTGTGTGTGTGTGTGTGTGAAGCTGTGAAAGCGATACAATTTATAAATTATAAATAGTAAGGTTTATTTTTGATTTTGTGTAAATATTTTATTTTTAATATCATATAATTAGTTAATAATTAAACATGCTTTAATGAATTATTCGATGTCACACACTTGTGTTTTTGTCACACGTAATTTGTCTTCACTTTCTAATAATTTCCATTCCCTTCCTCATTTTCTCAAGAAACTTTACATTGCACCAAACATGACTATATTATTGATAAAATATAAGCAAGCCTTGTGTCCTCGTGGCTAATTACGTTACCTTTTCATTTTATACATGGTCAAAAGGCAGCATATTTGATGCAAAATAATGGCGTTGAATATCCAAATACTAATAAACTTCATTATGATTATAACATCATCAGTTGTTATTTACCTTCCATTTTTTTCTACATTATAATTAATTATAACAATGTGGCAAATTGATGGCGGTGGCATAAAAAAAAACTTATTTGCCAAAATACTACAAGTTTAAAAATATTTTTTGTTATACTGCACATGAGAGTTGGGCTTCTATTAAATCAAGTTTCAAAATTTCTCTTTTCTGACAAATTGTACTCAAATTGGTTTTTATCATATCAATTTCATTACAACGATGTAAATAAAATAAAATAATTGGTCAAGAGTTTTAAAATCTTCTTCTTCTATTTTTTTTTTTGCATAGGCCCCCTGATATTTTGAGCCGAACTTACATCATTCGGGCCAAGCTTAATAAGCCAGTCTGAATAAGTACAAAAAATTTTAAAGTCGGGCTTGAAAGTTTAGAAAACTTTATCTTATTGAGGTAACTCGAATAAGCACAAAGAAATTTGGGCCGACCTGAGCCTAAATGGGCTTTACATGAACACCTAATTTTTTTTTGTTATTAAAATATGAAATTAAAATTAATATCAACTTTTAATTAACCTTTATAAATCCTTTTTAAGACTTAGTTCGTACATTTTGCACTCCCAAATAAAAGTAACATTTACCATTCTCAAAAGATATTCAAAACAAAAAATTATTAAAATATTAAAACTTCAATTTAGGAGTGCAAATTTGCGAACTAGAAGTGTGGATGAGGATTTATGAAGGCTGAGAAAAATTGAGATAAATGTTAATTTTATATTATTATTAACAAAAAAGAATTTGGATACTCAAGCAAAACCAATTCAGGTTTAGGTTTATTCAGGCAACCCAAAATAAACTCAAAGTAAAAAATTTCTAAACTCTCAAACATAGTCCTAAAATATTTTGAGCTTATTTAGGTTGGCCTAAATTACCACCTTTATATCGATATTGGGCAGGTTCAGAATACTAAGTGTTCTAAACAAAAAAAAAAGACAGGATGACAAAACTCTTGAACAGTTTTGATTTTATTTTATATGGTTGTATTGAAATTAGTCTAACATAAACCAATTTCAGTGCAAAGTATTAGGGAAGAGAAATTTTAAAACTTGATTTAATAAAAGCCAAGTTCTTATTTGTAGTATGGGAAATATTTTTAAATTTATAGCATTTTGGGAACTAAGTTTTTTTTTTGGTATAGTACTGTGGTCAATTTGCAAAACAAAATTTATGAAAAAAGTGTTTAATATTATTTAGTTTTTTTAAATAAATTTTATTTAATGTCATATTAATCTTTTGAAATATGGCTTGTATTAACCTGTCAAAGATTAGATCTTAACATGAGAGAATGGATATTTACTTTTGACCATGTTTACAGAGAAGCAAACAGATGCATCAATCTTGTGGCTCACCAGACATTACATGAAAATTTTGATATTACGATATTCAATAGCCCTCCTCCTAACGGTATGAATATGATGGCTTTAGACATGACCTGGCCTTTGTATCTATGCACAGTTATAGTAAAAAATAGTCATATGCATCTCTCTCAGAGTCATGTTGTGTAACATGCTCAATTTGAAATTGTGAATTGTTAAGTGTTAAAGATGGCTAAATTCATAAATTTAAATAATTAATGAGTTAATGATATTTTTGGACTACTAATCAGGTTATTGGGTCATTAGACAATCTTAAAAGAGGGCTAGTTTGAAGTTCGTGTAGATGGAGCATCATATGAGGTTTAAAATTTAGTTTGAGTTCATTGTGTCATCCATCACGAAGAACGCACCACACCCTATGGCAGATGTCTAAAAATTTTACTTTATCAGTGTCATGCACACATTTGGAAACAAAAGAGTAGGAAAGGAGAAAACTTGAAGTGCTGATAGAGATTAAGCTCGTGGCTACTAGGGCTTCCCTTTATGGACAACTTGGAAGCATTATGAGCCAGCCACATACTTGAGTAAGCTTTCTATGCACTCTCCTTCCCCTTTATGCAAAGTTTATATGAGTTTGGGGTGTTGTTGGAGGTTGATTTTAATTTTTCTTGGGTTTTAACAAAATTTATTGGCTTAGTTAAGGCCTTGAGGAGTTCAATCAAGCTTCTAAACTTAGGTTTTGAAGATTTTGTATTGATTTGAAAGTTTTGATTTGGTTTTAGACGAACCTTAAGTGAAAATTTAAAGATTTAAGAGTAATATAGGTGAAGAGTTGAGATTATCTAAGTGTTTGGATGTTACATAAAATTATTGAAATGTGTTGGAAGTGTTAATGTCATTAAAGAGGGAATTTGGATATAGTGAATATAAAAAATGGAGCTAAAAATGGAGTTTAATTAGAGTTACAATTAATGAATAGTGTTTAATCTTGTAGATTAAATATTGATTAAGCTCCATTGAGATAATAGACTCTTGTGGAGGTGTTTGTTATGGAAACCTTTTTTGTGATAAAAAAAGTTAAGGTAATTAGATAATCTAGTCCTTTTACTTGAACGTTTGAATGGTTGAGTTTGCAAAAATATATATGTAATCCATTGAAAAATTTGATTTATGTATGACTTGTTAATCCTTTGAAAAATTTGTGTGAAGTGATGATCTAAAGTATTATTCTATACTCAAAATCCTTTTTATGTGTATTTGTACAAATTGTGAATCGAATGCGAATATGAAGCGTTAGAAAATGTTGTATGATTATCCATAATGAGAAATATACGTGTGATTGAAATGTATGAGCATGATTGTTATGAGAGAGTGGGGATTCACCTTATAGTTGTTAGGGATATTGTATAAAATTTATATGATATACTAGCATCGCGAAGGCCTCGGTGCATAGTCTTTTATTATTTGAAAGTCCCAATATTATTTGAAATAGATTAGACATATGACACCCTGAATATTTTAAGAAAGGAAAAATCTAGGGTCTATAATGGGTGAGGGTGTCTTTGGCTGAGGCTGCCTGCCATGATTGGTTAACTTGAGCTGGTCCAATCATATAAACTTGGTCTTATTGTGTTGTTAACCCATAAATTTAATTGGAGGAAATAAGAAGTATATAAGGTAGAGAATATTAATTATGCATTATATGAGTTGTTATATGGTAACCATGTGTTTGATATGTATCCAATAAATGTTTTACTTGCCACTTCACACACTCATGTTATTCTTGTGTGATTGTAAATAGATTATATTATTTGATTACTAAGTCATTAACTCATCCCATAATTATACTTTACAGGTAAAGACTTTGATAAGGGAAAATGGAAGGAAACTTTGTTAGAGTTTGAGGAGCTTAAGTTTGTATAACTCTTCCCCTCTTTTTGGTATTTTATAATGAATTATTTGTATTAATATACCAACTTAAAAATATATGTTGTTTTGATGTACTTGCATGATGAGATGTTGTGGTTTTGATGTATTTTAGCCAAGAATAATAAATTGTGTTAGAAATTATTGTTAGATGTTGAAATAGTAGTGCAAGTGTTATTATTGTGATGATTGTAATGGAGGATTGTGGTAGTATTATTATGTGCAAAATCACCCGCACTCCTTAATTATTGAGAAATTAAGGTTTTGATGGCTATATTATATTTAAAATATGTGTAAGGTTGTATAACTATTTAATTAGGTGTATTATGATCTAATTGAGTTAGTTTAAGTGGTCTTAAGGTCATTGGCACTTGATTGGTGGGCTTGGACATCCTTAGGTTTGTTTTGAAAGGAAAAGGGATAATTTTATACTCAAGTGTCCAACTTTTAAATGGTAAAGTTTTTAGTTGTGAAATCAGTGCCAATAGATAGGTGGCTTAAAGAGTTATGTGTGAATACTTGAATGGTTCAAATTAAAAATTGGATGGCTAAACGACACAATCCAAAATTTAGTTGAAAGTACTGTTATGACAACAACAATATGCTGTAGCACAGGGCTTGTGAGCTACAGTGCACTGCACAAAGAGAGGACTTTTCTCTCTATGCCATCCATCACGACAGATGACACATGCGTTGTGGTGGATAGGATGCAATTTGAAAGGTGTTCAAATTACCCTCTTTTGACCATTGTATGATTTAATTTAATTTCCCATGCTTTTGTTATTTCCTTAAGCTTGTTTTAAATTATTGTTTGAGTTCAAACATTTTTTCAAAAAGGGTTTTTTGAGATCTCAAACTTTTAAACTTTATTTTTAAACCCTTGTTTTATGACAACATATATAAAGAATTATTTAATCTTGATTATTATAACTGTGTTGTGTACTGTGTTCTAGTAATGTCAATGTAGATATTGCATGTTGCTCATTCAATATAACTCTTCTCATAATTATTCTTACGCTAATCATCTATAAAAATAGGAAATTTATTATTAGAGATTGGACAATCAATTGCTACTACGAGTTCAGAGAAGCTAACAGTAGTTACAAATATGCCAATTTACTCACTCGCCAAGTTTTCAGCGACAATCTAGACTTAACGATTTTTGATGAGCCACCACTGAATGTAGAAATATTATATTAACCGACGTATGACCTGATCCTCTTTTTTTTTTTTTTTGGCATCATTTTTTGTGGCCAATATTGTATTAAAAATAAGGTAGTCATGTACAATCTTTCATTTTTTCTGTTTTTTTTTTCACCTGCCATCATTATTTGGGGACACTGATCATTTTCTTAAAACAAAAGCAACTTGTTTATATAAGCAACATATGTTATATACGAATTATATCGCACCACTAGCTCTTTTCTGTACGTAGAATTTCGGTTTAAAGTGAAAAAAATGATAGGGCATGAGTAAGCCAAGGAGAATACTATGAAATATACTGGAGGTCTCATGTATTACAATAAGCATGAAGTAGATATGATTTTAACAAGAATACTGACCTCCAAGTTGCATATTTATTCTCTCTATTTAATATTATAAGATATTTTTTTATAAAATATCATGTTAAGAAGTATATGATATTTTGGATCTTTCAAGATATAATTATAATTAATGAGGTTTTTCAAAAATACTATTAATTAGGGATGTACTTAGTAATGTTTCCTAACTAAGACACATTACTAAATAAGGATAAATATAAAAAAAATATATAATTTTAAAGATAATTAACTAATTAAATGGTATAATCAAGTCAAAAAAGTCTTATATAGACAGAGGAAATATATAATCCTTAGTGTGTGCACTAGATATATCCGAGGTATACAGTGGAATTATTACTGACATCACAAACTTAAATAAACGGAAAATCACTGTGAAATTCATTCAAATAATTTAAATATAAAAAGTCTCATAAAATCACAAAATTATTTTTGAGTTTCATATCCTTCATTATAAAATTGTCAATTTTCTATATTGAAATTATCAAGTACTAGGTAATTAATAATGAAATTGTTTACTTTAACAATTGTTTGGGTCTAAAACAAAGCGTTAGTCCAAAATCATAAAGAGAAAGAAAAATTAAAACAACAAGCTCAAATAAAGACAAGGCCAAATACGTTTTCAAAAGGAGTTGTACCATGCACGAACTCAACGTGACCTTTAAGATTTGAAACGACTGGATATAGAATACCATGGAATGGACATGAGATCATTATCTGATGTGTACAACGAATATCATGGGGCCGTGCTGAATAATCAAGGATATTTCAAGCATGAACTTTAAATTCTTCAAGCACAACGATCTCGGACTGACAATTATAAAAAGAGCTCAAACTAACAAGAGAAGGACAACAATAGCTTACACCAGTAACCATTTTAAATTTATTGTTTTTCTAAATTATTTACTTTCTATTCCATATATGCACTTAGGTTTATTTTCAATTCAGAAGTTGTAATTATGGCAACTTTGTATTTTCTTTTCCATTAATCAAAAGTACTTTTACACCATTCTCTTTACATATTTATATCCAGGTGAATTGAGGTAAGAGAATATGAGAATCTAATAGTTTATTTTTGAAACTCTTCATCTTTGGCAAGCTTAGTTTTGTTGTTCAAACACAATATTCAACTTGTAAAAAATAATAACTAAGTAGCAATAATTAACCTCTACTCATCTACAATTGACACCTTCAATAAATGACGTGGGACTTCAAAATAATTTTTAATATTATAAGATTTTTTTTATTTAAATTTCTTATAAGACTTTAGAGTGATTTTTTTGTAAAATAAATATTTCAGAAAACTAACGCAGATGAGCAAAATCTGAAGCCCAAAGCAGATAGTAGTAATAGCCATGAATCAAATCCAATACAAAATTATATAATAATGATTGATTAATAGACAATTCAATTGTCGATAAATTTTATATCAATATATTGATTTGACAATCAAACAACTTTGTTGCTTATCTGATAATGTTTTATTCAGGTGACCATATTTGACACTAATTATAAATATTTTTTAATAAAAATTTAAATCTTAATTAGTAATATTGTAAAGAAATGCAATCAAGCAAAATTAAAGTTGTTTATTTACTTATTTCAAAGAAAAATTATATATAAATTTCAGGGAGCTAAGTTATTTATAAATAAGTTTCATGAATTTCAAAAATCACAACTAAATTCTTTAAGAGCTGAGTGTAATTTAAAATTAAAATAAAAAAATAATAATACCCCTATTAAATATACATACATTACATTATTCAAATAATTTACAATTATTTTTTTCGTTAAAAAATATAAAGTATTTTTAATCGAATTTCACCTATCAATAAAGTAGCTATCTACTTTCAGACTAGCCATATCTTTTCATATTTATCCCTATTAAATACTTTATAATAAATATAAAGTTTTTCATTAAGAGGAACACTTCTGAAAAAAAAGATAATGATTATACATCAAAAGACTAAAAATTTCTTATATTTTTTGAATATTCAACTCTTTAAAAAATACCTTATATTTTTTAATAGAGGGAGTATAACTTTAGCTTTTTATAACTGTAACTTTATATATTTAATAATTAAACTAATTAATTTAACTATTAAATATGTAAAGTTATAGTTGTAAAAAGTTGAAGTTATAATTATAAATTACTGATCAACTAGTTATAAACAATTAAAATTAAATTTTGTTAGTAATGCGTGGTTGTTTAACTTTTGGATATGTGAAGTTATAGTCGTAAAAAATTAAAATTATAGTGTGCGTTAAGTTTTCAACTTGTCAAAGATTCATTTGATAAAAATTAGTTTAATGAACATAAGTTGTTATAACAAAATTTATATTTAGATATATTTTTTTAAAAAAATTTAATTTAGTAAATTAAAAATTATTTGGATTATGGTAATAAAATATGCTTTTGAATGTATAATTATTAAAAAGGACATTGATTTATGATGATTTGTAATTTTTATTATACAAATATAATATATTTAAAATATCTTAAAAATGTAATAAATATTTTAAATGATATAAAATTTGATCTATAATGTTAAAAACTTGGTCTTTAATTATTTATACTTTTTTAATTTGTAATTTTGAAAAATGGGACAAAAATTTGTAATTTTTATTATACATTAATGCTAAAAATTAACATGATTAATTATTCAATTTATAATGATAAAAAATTGATATCTAATTATTATTATTTAAACGATAATTATATTTTTAATGAATTAGCTATTTTTTAAATAAAATAATAAGATATTAAGCTTAGGATAGTATGGTCAAATAATATCTCACTTTTTAAAAGTTCCATCATTTTAAATTGGCCAAAAACATATTCAAACACATCTAAAACGAACTTTTTAAATGGACTTCTTGAAAAATATTGAAAACCAAACAACACTTAGATCCAAAATTTATTTCAAAAGTCCTTTTAAAGATCCAAACTAAAAACAAAAAACGGACCCATCGGACCCATAGTTGTAAATTGATAATAAAATAGTTATAAATTAATTATGTAATTTATGTAATATATGTTTTATATAGGTTTTATTATTTTTATAATTTAATTTTAAATTACACTCAAGTCTCAATAAATTTGACTGTAATTTTTGAATTTCATGAAAGATTTACTTTTAAACAAGTCAGATTTATATATACTTTTTCTTTTTTTAATGCTACTTTCTTTTCTTTGTTCTTAAGGATCAAACAGAATCACCATTGAATGTTTATTAAACCACGAAGGTCCATGACATGATACGCATGTGACAATAAAATATTCAAAAATGGGATTAAAGTGTTAATCATAATGTGTATAGGAAACACGTGATAATACAACAATGATTCCCTTTCAAATTATTTGTACTTATTCAACCTTTTATATCCAACTTTTAAAGTTATTGTCACTTCTTATAATACCTTGTTTAAAATTTTATAACATTTTTTTAAAAAATTCATCACATGCCCCTATGTAATATTCCTTCCATTCTAAATTTATAAAATATTTTTAAATAAAATTATACATAATAATAAAGCTATTAAATACATTTTATAAATTTATTTTTGTAAAATAAAAATATAAATTTTCAAAAATAACATTCACTTAATACTCTACTTATAAAAATATATTAAAGAGAAATAATATAAATGAAAAGGATAATATTAAAAAAATATCTTTAGTAAAATCTTAATTTTATTAAAGGATTTTATATTTTAGAATATCAAATTTTTTTAAAAAAAATATTTTATAATTTGATATCGAGGTAGTATTTTTCGTCCGAGACCTAGTAAATGATTTCATCACATAGAAGAAGGAAAAATGGAAAATGGGAAAAAAAAAAATTGAGGCCAATTTGCTTCCCTGGTCTTCGTGAAAATCATGCCGTTTTTTATTATCAGAGTAGAGACATCAATCCCAAGACAGATGCTTCTTTGCTGGATGGATCTTGTCGTTTCCTTTACTTGCTTCTATGGCTTGTTTTTTTCCCCCCAATTCTCATTCTAGAGTGTAAGTATATTTTTATCAATTTATATAAGTTAAGAAAATTGATTAAGTATAATTATTATCTAAATTTAAAAATTTAGATTAAATTATTATTGTAATTAATGAAATAAGTTTATATCATAAAAATAAATAATTTTATGAGAAAGAAATTTTATAAAATATAACAAATATTTCTTGAACACTAACCAAATTTTTGTCCTAGAGCAACTGCCCAAAAATAAAAGAAAGTACAAATGGATAAAAGTAGTGAAATAACACTCAATTTTAATTCAAAACCTCAAAACTCAAATTTATATGTCATTTTTTTAATTTTATATTAATTATTAAATACAATTTTATGTAATATGAAACTTTTTACATGATTTCATGGAGTAATAATAATTCACACTTAAACAACCTGATATAATTAATAAGATGTGAATAATTAGACATGGCAATGCACATATTCTATAATGGACATTCTATGACCCCTTGGGATTCCCCATTTCACATTTAAGGTGATAATTAGGAAAAGGAGTAGCTAGTGGGATTTGAACAACTATATATGGCCTTTTCCAAGTTTATATATATAATAGTTGAAGATTTCAAGCTCATGGGTAAGGCAAGAGTTTGTTTAAATATAACATATCGTCTCTAAAACACCTTTTTTATATTACAAAGAAATATTGGGAATATGCTCCAAATATACCCTCAGATATTTGTATCTCTTTTTAAAAAAAATTAATATATTTTGCTTTATACCAAAAAAAAAAGAGTATCTTTTGATGAATTAAAAGATCATGCTTGTTGAGCAAGCGTCTTTTAATTTGGGGGTTCATGTTTTTTTTTTATTGTGTCTTTCATATTGAAATACTGATTTTGTTGATAGAAATTTTAACTATATATAGCTTATATATGTATTTCGTTCGTGCAATACACACACACACATGAATTTATCAAACTTGTGTAGTTGGGATTCAATTGTTTTGAATGCAAATAGTTTTATATACCTTGTGTAAAATCTGTGTAGCTTGATTATACAGTTGATTGATTGCTACTGGTTTATCTTATCTGACGGTTTCTACGTTTTTAGTTTTTAGAATTATAACATAGTATAAAAAATAATTCAATTGTCATCATCGATTATGACCATAACAATTATGGAAAGTGTGATTTCTATGCAATTATGATAATTTATATGCCCGTTATTGCTATATAATCGTATAAAAAGGGTCACTCTTTCCACCAAGTCACCAGCTATACAAACGGACATTGAAAGTGTCTTCTATGTTATAGTGATCATTTTTTTTTTACCGGATTGATTTTATATTTATTTGAGAAATGTATAAAGATTTTTTTAACTGGGATAAAAAGAATAACTCTTATAACAGTGCTAGTTTTTTTTATTTTCTGATAAAAAGATAAATTTTATTTGTTACTGGACACTGAATATAATACATATTTAAAAAATGTGACCCAATCAAGTGATTGGACCAAAATAAGAAAACCAACGACAAAATAGAAATATAAGAAATCATTCTTTATAAAAAAAATTTATGTAGTTTCGTTTGAATTTCAAGTGAAATTACTTATGTATTAAATTTTTTTTTTTCGACAAGCAAACTTATGTATTAATTAAATTATGAGATAACATAACGTCACGGTTTTAATGAAAATGACCAAAAGCATCGAAGATTCAAATAAATCAATCAAATCAAGGCACATTTGTTTTAGTTTATTTTATGAAAAAACATAAAATTTTTAAAAAATTATTTAGTGACTTTTTATGATGTTTGTATTTTTTATAATAAAAATGAAAGAATATGTCATAAAACTAGCAAATAATTACTTTTTTTATTATTATAACCAAATATAAAATAATATTTTTTTTTTAAAATCTCTACAAAATAATTATTTTATAAAATCTTTAAACTACCTAAAAATCACTTATTTTTTAATCTTAAACAAACCACTGCAATAATAAAACTCTGCAAATATATAGAAATGCTACTATAATTATTTAGTGGCAAAACAAATATATTATTAAATTTTTTAGTAAAAACATTAATTAATGGTGTTTTCCAAAACAAATTGAAACGTAATGGTGTTTTCAATTTTACTCAAGCAGAGCAGATTTTACGAGAAAGTGCAATAATTAATTAAACTTCATTGCCATTAAAGTATCGATCACTATCACCCATTTCCAATAGTAAATCAGTAAAATGATAATGCTGGTCAGCCAATATACTCCTGTGTTAACAATAATCTACCACGTTTTAATTTCTTTTAAATTGTACTACTCATGTCATATTATTTAAGGTTAAAGGTCATTTTTATCTTTAAACTATACAAAAAAAGTCATAAATGTTTCTAAACTTAACTATGTATCAATTTTGTCCCTCAAATTTAAAGATTCTCTTTCTCATCATTCTATCATTTTTTTACCATTATTGGGCAGTATATTATATTTTTTTATTATAAAATATTTTAATCAAAAGGTAAAAATAACCCTTAACTTAAAAAATATTAAAAAATAATAAGATTCATTGATGACTAAGGAATATTAAATGTTTTTAATATGTTAAGATGATGATGAAAGGAATCTTTAAAGTTGAGGGACAAATTGATTTATAATTGAGTTTAAAAGTATTTATGCCTTTTTATATGCAGTTTAAGAATAAAAATGATCATTAATCTTATTATTTAATGGTCACATTAATCACTTCCTTACAAAAATAGACGGAATAATGGAAAGTGGAAGCGATTTCACTCCCCTTGAATAATTTTAAAAATTTAAATCTTATAAATATAAAAATAGAAAGGCTATATCCAATTTGATAATATTTATGTACTTGACCTTATATATTTTTAAAAAAATTATCCAATTAAATGAAGACAAGAAAATTCTAATATATTAATAATATTAATAATAAGAGTTTGTTATAAAATAAATAATCTATAAAAAATTTGCATGTTTTGATTTAATTATAAACAAATACATTAAATATATAATTTTTCCTATCTGATTCAATCAAGCAATACTCAAATCAAATTCAATAATAATAACAAACAAAAAACAACAAGCCTCATTCCACTAAATGAGATGGGCTACATGGATTATATCATAATATTATGCTCTAAATTCAATAATAACAAATAATAAAATAACAAATATTTGTATGAATAAAAGTTCAATGGTAAAAATGATTGATAAATGTAGAATTGTATCATGAAAACCGACAGGAATTATCTAGTGAATTATTGTTTGAATTTTTGTTAAGAGGAGTGCCAACATTTAATGCCAAACTATATGGTGAATAGGATTATATCTGAGAAGACCCATACAACAACGACGACAACAAGAAGAAGAAGCTAGTATTCATCATGCTTCAGTCTCATCATGACTATGCCTTTTAACCATTACATCCCATTCTACTCCCTTGAAAAAAATCTCCAAGACACAATGTAAGTCTCATACCACCTAGTGGGGTCAATTACATTAATTGCATGAGATCTATTGAAATAAAAAAATTGTATCATGAAATAGACCTATCTAGTAGTGATGCTTATCTTCTTCATCAACTAATACAGATTATATTTTTACATAATTAAGCAACTTGCATTATGAAATTACATATGGTGCATGCTCCACTAGTTCCTCAGCCTGGAAAACATTCAAACTTTATATATAATTGAAAATGGTGGGGTTTATGTAATTATTAAGATATTTGCAATCATAACCAAACAAAACATGAACAGTAACATTTTGTACTTATTTCTTGTCTTTAATCTTTCAAAAATGTTATCATTGTAAACCCACTACGTTTAAGAATTTATTTATTTACCTGTCATGATACCCATGTGACAATAACATATCCAAATTAATTATGGCAGAGAAAATATAATTTTTAGTTTTGTAAACTTTTTTTAACTATAATTCAATCCCCAAATTTTTACTTATATTATCTAAGTTATCATAATTTTTTAACTTAGAATATTTAATCCTTATAATTTCTTAACTTAATACAATTCATGCACCATAATTTCTTAATTAACTCAATAACTTATAAAGATTAAATTGTACTAAGTCAAAGTTTAAAGTCTAAATCAATAATAAAAAAAATTAGGAATTAAAAGTTATATTATCATGTAACGGTACTATTACCTATCAATGACATGTATTATCTTTAAAGCACGACAAAAACATTCCTCATTGTTTAATATGATAAATCACACCCTTTAATATATAACACTGATGCTTACATTACACCAAGAAAAGCATACTCCATTATTATTCTCGTCACATAAACTTGCATCAGATTCTTCTTCGTCGTCGCCGTTGTCGCACAATGTCGTCTTCTTCGTTCAGATCATCTTCAGTTTCAGTTTCAGATAATAGCTTCAGGCTAAACTTCGACGAGCTTCGATGGGTGATGGAGATTCGAAAAACCCTAGAGGAAGAACATGAAGAAGAAGGTGAATTCACAGTGTCAATCTTCAACGTGCCGAAGCTGCTCATGGTTTGTGATCCAGATTCGTATGTGCCTCAACAAGTGGCCATAGGACCATACCATTATTGGCGACCAGAGCTGTATGAGATGCAGAGGTACAAGCTTGCTGCTGCAAGAAGATTCCGAAAGCATCATCTGCAGAATCACCACAAGTTTGAAGACCTTGTACATCAGATGACCAAGTTGGAGCCCAGGTACGTAAATTAATGCACTTTGTGACATGCTTTACATCATTATCTATTGATCTGGTTCAGCCATTCAGGTTGTCTCTTCAGTCTTCAGATCAAATGGTTCTGTCCCTTCTAGATAAGCACAAAATCTCCCAAAAGATCAGAAAACAAGCTAGTCTGCATGTAACATGATACTTAAGAGCAAATTATGGTACTCACTTCGTACCAAATTATAAAACACTCTTTAAAAATTAGATGTTTCAAAGTATACAACATTTTGATATATCAAAATAAGATTTTATTATGATGTTTTGTCAACATTATCCTTTTTATATATTCTCTCTCTTTAATATTAATCTTTCACTTAATGGAGTATTAAATGAATGATATTTTTAAAAGCTTATATTTTTATCTTGAAAAAAAAATAAGGTTGTAAAATATATTTAATGAAATTTATTGATATGAGAAGGATTTGGATCTCATCATCCATTTTCTCATTTTCTTCTTCTCATCACATCCTCACCTTTAGATTAAAATTCAACAGTAGATATTTAGTTAAATTCATCCTTTTATTTTAACTATAGTTTACAGTTGTGAAATCAGATTTTAACAGTTTAAATTTATTTATTTATTTATTGTTTTTATTATAATAGTTTTATAAAACATTAAATCTTAACCGTTCAAGTTAATCAAGGACAAGGACAAAATGAGGAGAGGAAAAGGAGAGAAAGGAAAATGAGAAGATCCAAATCTGTATAATTTTATTTAAAGTATCTTATAATTTAAAATGGAGAGAATGTTGTTTTTTGTTGAAGTCTGGAATCATCTGACCATTAGATGCATGCGGCTAGATCTTTGTTCTCTTCAGCTTATTAGAGACCTATTCTATATATTGAATGGTTTGAAATTGATAGTTATATGAATTTCATGAAATTTTCTTTTTTAGAAAAAGGATAGACGGGGAAATTATATTGAAAAAAAAAGGGGGAAACTTTACAGAAATTCATAGATCTCAGTTTTAGAGAATTTGCTTCCATATATGTGAGATTTTGATTTGTGAAATTGTGGTGGAGTTTGCGGAGAAGGTATAAAAATGTGTGCGGGCTCTCCCTCATTTTGGTTTTCACTCCATCTCTTCTCTCTGTCCCTCCTTTGAAAAGCCACAAAACTCTAAAAGATTCAAACTCTGGGACTCAAATGGGCATGCAGCAACCGCATATATATATATATATTAGCCTAGGAGATCTGTTTAAAAGGCAATGAGACTAATTGAGAGTATTTTGAGGATCAAACTGAAGAGTTTACTCCCCATCTGTTTCAATAAATGTGTTTTAGGATACAAGTTTAATGTTAAATTTGTCCATAAAATTAACTTCATTGCCCCTTAAAATTATTGGAGTAAATAAGGGTATATTATAAAAAGGGTAAATGAGTAATTATCCCAATAAAGGGTGCCTAAGTTACTAAACTAAATAGATTTGGAATGGGTCGGGGAGAGGAAGAATGACAATTAAGTCTTAAAATATTAATTTAATGATAGTTAAGTTTTGATAAAAAATTCTAAAAAATAATATGCAAATATTGATTAAAACAGCTACAATAGGAATATCAATTAAAAATTCAGAGTTATTAAAACATAATCTCTCCATTAAAAAATATAAATCATTTTTAACCGAATTTCACCCCAATAAAATAGTTACTTATTTTCAAACTAATCCTATATTATTATATTTATCCTTTTTTAATAGGATATTTTATCTTAAAATAAATATAAAATCATTTATTCAATAGAAGTACTTTAAAAACAAGACAATAATTACATTTTAAAAAATTAAAAATACCTTATATTTTTGAACATCTAATCCTTCAAAAATACTTTACATTTTTTAACGGAGTGAGTAAATGCATTGCAATTTAATCACTCAAGTAATAGTATGAATTCTTATTTTCAATTGATTTTACAGAAAAAAATGACCCTTGGACAATTATAAGTTGGGCATGTAATGAAATTTCTAATTTTATAATTTCGCACTCCTACTCTTAACGTTTTGACCCTTGGATTAAAAAAAAATATTTGAATTCAAAAGCTTATTAAATATGTAATATTTTAATGATTGAGATAAGATATGTAAAGGTTATATTTACATAAAAACCTATATCAATCTATTTAATATAATTTTTTCAAAAAAATATGACCAAACAACTTATGTTATTACAATTTTAATTTTAATGTAATTATTATTTTCAATTAAAATTATTATTTTTAAATTTAATTATCTTCCACCCCTCGCTCCAGTCCTAGTTCCACCATTATTGGAGGACCTAATTATAATTGTCATTCTCATGTTATTGAGCACTTTGGTCTCTCCGAAAGAACTGATCAGACTCAAAGTAGGCCTGATTATATTATATAAATTTGAAGCGGCTAAGTCCATAAACCTCTAAGACAATTCAGTCCAATAGATTTGGCACTAAATTTTGAAGAGAGAGTAGGAAAGTAAAATTGGCAGCATTTTTTTTCATAGTAGCTAAGATATAAAATAAAAATAAACCATCTGATGATTACATTATTTAAAAAAAAGAAAATTACAACCAGCCTCCCAAAAAAATTAGTTACGAACAAGGATCAATGTAGAGCGATTTATTATTAAAATGTGAAACATGATTTGTTTTTTTTTTAAATAAAACTTATTGTTAGTCTTTGTTTATATTTAATTTATTTAGGAAGGGGGTGATTGTAATTCTCCTTTTGAAAAATTACATACTTCTATTCTCTCAGGACCAGCTTGCATAGAATAATAAATTCTGTCTAAGATATTAAAAAATATATCTTCTAAGTAATGCTTAGATTCGTAAATTTAAATTTTAGATTTAAATTTATATATTTAAAATTTTTTATCTGGATAATTTAAAAAATTTTAAATGACTAAAGAAATGAGTTGATATTTAAAATAAAAATTAAAAATGACAAATGATAAATTTATTTTTATTTTTCATTCCACCATAGACAAAAACTAAAGATTAGAATAAAAGATATAAAAAATATAAAAATATTAAGAATAAAAATGTGAAGAAAACAAGTAATTTAAAGTGACTGCAATTGTATTTTTTGTTACTTTCCTTTGTTAATAAAAAAAATAGTGACTGCAATTTTTAAATAAAGAATTTGAAATCATAAAAAAATGATAATAAAAAAAATAGATTTAGATTAAGAGAATAATTGTGAAATTTCTCCAATTGAAGTACCTTGAGACATTGGAATGAAAGACGAATCAAGAGAATTTAGGGCCTATTTGATAATTTATTTTAAAAATATTTTTTTATTCTTCAAAATAAAAAAAAAACAAAAACTTTTGTCCGACAACGTGTTTTAAAAAGTATTTTAAAAAATAAAAAAAAAATATTATTATAAAAAATAAAAAATAAAAATATCTTTTAGATATTTTAAAATTATTGATGGAAGAATGAAAAAATATTTATATTCATTATTTTTTTTTTCTCATCTATAAAACACCAAATTCTTAAAATAATAACAATAATAACAAAAGAGCAGTTTCAAACTGCTGCAGTTGTTTTCGTTTAATCTTTTTTTACATATCGCCATGCGTCAACAGGATTCGAGCAAGCTACCACAAGTATTTGGATTTCAACGGCGAAACGTTGGTGTGGATGATGATCATTGACGCCTCATTCTTGCTTGAGTTCCTTCAAGTTTATGCAATCCAAGAAGGAAACAAAATACCTGGAATTTCCTCCAGAATGTCTCACTTGGTGGATTATGCAGGGAAGAAGTCAGCCCACAATGCAATTCTAAGGGACATAGTTATGCTGGAGAATCAAATCCCTTTGTGCGTTTTAAGGAAGATGCTGGAGTTCAAGTTCTCGTCACTAGACGATGCAGATCATTTCCTGTCTCTCATGCTAATCGGGTTGTTTAATGAACTCTCCCCCTTCAAAATGATGCAGGATTATCCAGATGTTCAGATCTCAGAGAGTGCTCATTTGCTGGATTTCTTTTACGACATGATTGTTCCCAGAACTAATAATGATCAACAGCCTGATCTGGTTATTCAGGTGGATGAGTTTATTGAATCCAAAGGAGGGAACAATGGTGAGGAATCGAACGCGAACTCAAGCTATTTGAAGAAATTCCTCAGAGAGGTATGGAAGATTCTTTCAAAACTAAACAGAGGGCCTGCGAAATTAATCAAGAAGGTATTGCTTTCTAGACCCCTGAAAGTGTTTGTTAAGTTGCCATGGACAATAATCTCAAACCTACCTGGAGTTAAACTCATCAAAAAACCTGTTGAATACTATTTTAACTTCACACAAGAAGAAAAGCCAGAAAATGGTTCGGCTTCTAATAGTCTCATTGAGAAGCCACCATTAATAGAGGAAATCACAATCCCATCTGTTACTGAACTCATGAAATCTGGGGTTCGTTTCGTACCCACTAACGGATCCGTATCAGGCATCAAATTTGACCCAAAAACACGCACTTTACACCTTCCAAAAGTTGGCCTAGACGTCAACACTGAAGTGTTCTTGAGAAATTTAGTTGCCTTTGAAGCATCAGTAGCATCAGGGCCTTTGGTTTTGACACGATACACAGAATTAATGAATGGGATTGTGGATGGTGATGAGGATGCTAAAGTGCTTAGAGAAAGAGGGGTGATTCTGAACCACTTGAAGAGTGATGAAGAAGTGGCTGACTTGTGGAATGGGATGAGCAAGTCCATAAAGCTGACGAAAGTGCCATCGTTGGATAAGGTGGTTGAAGATGTGAACAAGTATTATGATGGAAGATTGAAGGTGAAAGCCTGGAAATTCATGAGGAGTTATATCTTTGGGTCGTGGCAGTTCTTGACGTTTTTGGCTGCAATTTGTCTCTTGCTTTTGATGATCTTGCAAGCTTTTTGCTCGGTCTATACTTGTAATCGTTACTTTCAAATGGCTGTTTCTCACTGATTCATTCTTCTTCAACCTCTCATTTCTGATGGAGTTCTGAAATCTGTGTGAGCTCGAGTGGCCAACATGTTGACTGTCCACAAACTTCCTGGATAAGTTTCTTTTAATTTTTCTTCAACTTTTGAATTGTTATGAATTGTGAAATGTATTTGTAATTAATTGACTTTCTTATGGCCATCAGTTACTGAGTTTTTTTTTAAAAAAAAATTCATATGAATCAACATTGCTTTATCTTATGTGGCTTGATAAAATTTAAAAATCATGCCACTATAGCAAATCTCAACCAGCAAGCAAAACAGAGGGAAACTCTTGTGCTGGAAGATATCGAATGGTCTTGTATATTCACGGTTTGTTGACTAATCGAACCAGTGAAAATCTTATAGGAGTATGTGATATATCATATATCAGATTTCTTGATCAAAATCTAATAAATATATAATTTTTTTAAGTAATAACTCCATCTACTAGACCTTTTGGGGAAAAAAATGCAAACCATGTGCATTACATTTAAAGAATAAATTTTATTCTTCATAAAGTTTAGTGTTAGTGAGCAAAATAGAACCTGAAGTATTATACGAAAAGCGCTCTAAACTCTGAATTCTTAAAATATACAAAATAAATTTTAAACTTTTAAATTTATAACAAATTAAATTCAACCGTTAACTCACCATTAATATCGTTACTGTTTATTAAGTAGGGCCTATTCAAAATGCTAATGTAGCAGTTTCTTAGTATTGTGTCATTTTTAATGAGCACCACAGACTTTAAACTATTATGTGAGTAACATTCTGAACACTGAATTTTAAAATTTAAAGCAAATTACCTCCACCATTTATGTGATGAACAATAACTATTATGTAGACCAAATTAGTATCAGCTTGGTCTGCCGCAATGAATGCATCGTTGGTCGTAATGAATGACTTATAACTTTGTGAAATAACCATTTTTGCCTTTTTTTTGCAATATTTTTCAAACGATTGGTATCTCATGCTTTCATGTAATCTACAACTCTGATTTAGTCTTATTTTGAATAATATTTATTTATTTAATTGTAAAAACTTGTAATCCCATTTTAAAAGAAGTTTAAGATTTAAATTAACCAATTAATTTGGGTTTGAAATCTATCAATGAAGTTGTCAACTTTTGCATCCATCATCTGTAAAATCTTTTGATACTTAAACTTTTTTCAAATAGAATCTCAATTTTTCATCATTAACTAAATAAAAATTATTCAAAATAAAATTAAATCAAGTTATAGAGTATATGAAAGCATGAAATACCAATCGTTTGAAAAATATTGCAAAAAAAGGGTAAAAATATTTTTTCGCAAAATTATGAGTCATTTGCCAAGGCCAATAATACATTCACCGTGGCAAACTATGTTGAAGCTAATTTAATCTATATAATAGTTAGTGTTCTACATATAAACTATGTGGGTAATTTGTTTTGAATTTTAAATTTCAGGATCCAGGATACTACTAACGCAATAATTTAGAGTATGTAGTGCTCATTAAAAATGAGACATCAGCAAGAGATTGCCACATCAGCATTTTGACTAGGCCCCACTTGATGAACAGTAACGGTATTAATGATTAGTTAACGGTGAAATTTAATTTACTATGAATTTAAAAATTTAAAATTTATTTTTCACATTTTTAAAATTCAAAATTCAGAGCGCTTTTCACTCAATACTTCAGGATTTATTTTACTCATTAGCCTTAACTTTTATATGACTTGTTATAAATTTTACATCTTATATTAACTTTCGCATAGATAATAAAATGAGTATATAAATCATTTGCAATACAAGTCACATTATAAATCAAATTGATATAGAGAAACTTAAATTCATCTAAATAGTAATAATATTTTTTTGGTTTCTAAATATTAATAATAATGCTAGTTATATAGAAATAATAAATGTTTTCGACTGAGCATAGAGATGACATGGGGAGAGGCATTTAATGTCTAATTTATTAAAAAAAGAAGAAGAAGAAGGAAGAGATAAAAATACTTTTAAATTGTTTTAAAAAAAAATACTTTGAAACTTTAAAACAAGAAGATCACCATTGAAAATGCCTAACTAAATTAAGTGGAAATGGAAACACGCACAGAGATATAAATATACTCATGATGATAATAAAAAAAATGTTTCATTTTATATATCTTTTGCAGAATTCAAAGTAATATTTTCTACCAATTTATTTTATTATATCCTTATTTATACGGGTAATGTGACAATGCTTTATCTGTTAAATTAAAGGCAAATTTAATAACATGGCTAGTACTTGTTTCTACGTTTAAATGTTCCTTAATTTTAATAAAATATATTAAAAATAATTTATAAATAAAATTAAAGTGAGTAATTTTGATGCAATTTCTGACATCATTCTAGCCAGATATCGACGGTGATGATGAGTGAAAAATATCATGCTGAAGGCCAATGCATTTTGAATTGTTTCAATTACAAGTCTATTGGTCTAAAGGTTCCAAATGAAAATATACTTTTTTATGAAAAGATGCATTTGTCCTAGATATATAAGATTCTTATGTGCATGTACAACATAATATATATATATATATATATAAAGAACATGACAATGTTTATATATGAACAATAAAGTATTCATTTATTATACAAGGTATATATAATTAAGTTGAATAATAATGTATAAATTTTTTAAATATATGTACAATATAATGTCCATAAAGAACATGTTAAGGTCCATATATGAACAATACAATATTATTTTATCATATATGTCCAAGTTAAATGATAATGTATAAGTTTCACATGTATAACGCTCCATAAAATACATTACAAGGTTTATATGTGAATAATATAATATATATTTATTTTACAAGGTTTATATGTGAATAATATAATATATATTTATTTTACATAATTCGCATGGTTAAAGTTAAATATATTTTCACAAAAAAATATATTTATATTTAAAATCTTTGAGCATGTAAAAAAAAAAAATTCATAGTATATTAAGCATTAGGTTTGATTTTTTTTTTTTCATTATAGGAGCCTTAGGTGTAGTTCTCCCAAAAAATTACTCATAAAAATGAAAAAATGGCATTGAAGAACCAATCAAAATTCTTAATTAAAAAAATATCCAAGAATTATGAAACTGCTTTGAAAATATTTGGTATATGATCTAATGTGACCAAAGTCAAATGTCAGATGTCTCATGTCATATCAGAAATTAGAATAATCCCCCATGCAAGATACATAAATGCCTTAGTATTTAAAAGGTAAAATTTAATCTAAATATAAATATTAAAAAATTATTCTAGTTTATTTAAAGTAAAATACATTGTTTTATTAAAATATAAATATTAAAAAATTATTTAAAGTAAATTATCAATAGTTACAAAATACAAACATACTTTTACTTTTAAATTTTTATTTTTATTTATCCAACTATTAATTGATAGCTAAGTTATATGTTTGACCAAAATACCAATATTGATATATTCTTTTAAATTTTTATTCACATTGTAAATTTATTAGTTATGCCAACTTAATTTTTTAGTATTTTAAAAAACATTAAATATATAAGTTTGTTAAAATAATATTTCAAACACATATTAAAAAAATTAATGAAATGTGATTTTAATATAATAAAAGATAAATTAGTCATTGTTAAAATAATTTACGTTTATTTTTATTTAAAATTTATAATTTTAATAAAAAATTTAAGCTATTTTATTTAAATATTATCATAATTAATTGTTTAAAGTTTTTTCTTCGGTAAAAAATCGTTTGAAGTTCCTTTTTTGGCCAAAGTTTTGTTTTCCCATGCATCAGCTTAATACAAATTAAATTTGTATTTTAAGGATCATACTATAATTTATATCATAATATTACTAATAAATTATAATTAAAATGGTTATAAATTAATTAAGAAAATAGTATAATCCATGACTCCATGTTATAATACTATTCATCAATGTTATGTACATGCATTATAATTAATATAATGATTAAGAAAAGATTAAGTGTGCAAAGATAAATTCATTAATATTATATAATTACCTTAAAGTACATAATTATATAAATTTTTTCATAAGTTTTCAAACTTTAATATACTTTTACAAATAAATAATAGAATAATAAATTTTCTATCTTATGCATTTAAAAAATATGGACAAAAACATATTTTTATTTTTTGGTGAACGGACAAAAACTTTTTCTATGACAAGCCATGAAAATAATAGAAGGCTAATGAACGAATAGGATCCTGAACTTTTGCTCAAAAATCATCTTAAATCTTAAACTTTTAAAATATACAAAATAAATTTTAAATTTTTAAATTTATAGCAAAATAAACCCTAACAATTAACTTTTTTAATACCGTGACCGTTCACACGGGTACTATAACAGTCAAAGTTAATTTCATAACAAAATAAATCTTGAACAGTACTTGAGTGAACAGTAATGGTATTAAAAAGTTAACATTTAGGGTTTATTTTGTTATGAATTTAAAAGTTTATGATTTATTTTGCATATTTTAAGAGTTCAAGGTCTAAAGTAATTTTTGAACAATAATTCAGAGTCCTATTTATTTATTAACCCAAATAATAAATATACACTAACTTTTTGGAAAAATTGCTCGAAGGTGCCTTATAATGATTTTAATTATTAAGAAGTCCCTAGAGTGCATAATGTACTTTCAAGTTCAAATTTTTGTACAAGTTATCATTTTATCTAATTGCACAGTATTTGAAATTTGGCAACAATTCGTACATTTCATGAGGCGTTAAAATAATTGAAATATTTGCGTGGAATTTCTCAGTGATTTATCCTAAAGGTTTTTCTCTAGACTGTATTATTCCCATATAAATTTTTTTTATTTCCATATAATTTTTATTTAAAAATAAACTTTTATTTCATAAATAACAACTTCGTTTTTTTTTTCAGAATTTCTTATCCCATGGACAGTAAAAGCATAAATAATATAATCATCTATGTTAAGAATATGTGCAACAAATTATTTTATTTTTACATCGATAACTTAAAAGTTTATTAATCTATGCATTTTAAAATACAAAAATAATTTGTTATTTCAAAATGTGTGTTATCCCGTATAATTTAAATTTAAATCTAAACAACAGAATATTCTATTTAATAATTTATCACTTAAATTTATATTTTATACTACAAGTTATAATCTCATATAAATAAATATAAAAGGAAAAAATTATCTTATTTTATTTATTATTTTGGGTAAATAAATTTTATTTTTGTCGTTTTTATTTTGAGCGAATTACTTTTTATACTTTGTCTCCATAAATTTTGCAATTTCATTACATCTCTAACATCTATTATTTTTTTTACAAGAATCTTATATCCACCTTCAATTTTTATTATGAATCCTACATGATCTTTTAAAATATAAAAATTTTATTATTTTTTACACTTTATCTAAATTTAACATTTACAAATGAAAACTTATATGACAAAAGTTTTTCACCTCGTGTAAATAAATTTTGTTAATTAAATTATGAGTTCCACACCCACTTTTTTTATGGTAGATCTCATGCCTTTTTTTTTTTTTTTATAATCATGGGTCCATATTTATACTTTTGTCCACCAAACGCACCAATTATATTTTGTCCACCAATTCCCTACCTCTCCTCAATTTTTTGATTGAAGAAATGCATTCATAACTAAAATAAGACTATATCAATGATATATGATCTACTAAACCACTCTCATCATCCACAACCTCTTGTGATAAAAGGTGGAGATGATCAAAGGTACAAAAGCTATCATATAATTAATGAGAAATCTTAGCAAGGTGATCAGCGTAAGTATTAGAGCATCTACTAACTTAACCAATAAGTATGCTCCTATTTCCCCTCATTATTATTATCTTTCTATTTGGTAATAAATTAAAAAAATTAAATTGGGCTCACTATCACTATTGAAACAACTGTAGATCAATAATGGGCAGATATTATACTTTACAATAGACTATATTTTTTCCATGGTGTTTTTAGGATTTTATATTCATTTCATGATGATGAATTATATTTTTCATATAAAATTAGTTAGATTCAGTAATTTAGTTATTTTTATATATAAGTAGTTTACATATTATGTACTTCAATATTATATTAATTGTGCAATATCAATTGGTTTCACAGAGAACTAATGTTTCTTATTTTATTAATTAAGTTTACTTTGAATTTGTTTTTTCTGATGATTTAATATTTCTTATTCAAAGGGTAGCTCATTCCAATTTTATTTGGCCAAAAGCATTCCAAATTTATTGCGCATAAAATTCTCTTATCTTTATTACTTACTCCCTCTGTTATTTTTCTTTTTCCTTGGATGATTGTGTTTATTTATTTATTTATTTATTTATTTTTTGTTCCTTGGTTCTATGTTCATACACAAACATTTACACTTATGGTTATGACGAAGTTCAAGTTTATATATTTTATTTTTTAACTATCTTATCTAAGTTCACTATGCTAGATTAGAGTTTCTAGTGCTAATTTTTCTCATGTATTAGATTAGAGAGAATGAAGGGTTATGGAAAATGATATTATCAAGAATTTGGAGCATTTCATGTAATGTATACTATCATTCTAGAAGATAATGAATGTAAGTGTTTATAGATTAATGTAGATCAGACTGAAAAAGCCTCATGTTAGGTTTATTGATTTAATTATTTTTATATATAAGTAGTTTACATGTACCTATATAATATGTTAATTTTGTGCTATTAATGTTAAAAATGAGTTGTATTATTTTATTGCACATAGAACCAGTACTTTTTTAAACTCACATCAAATATTTTTATTGATAGTTTAAATTATTTTTATTTAAATTGTGATTTAAATATCTATAATTTAAAGTAATTATTGAGTAACTCATTTCAAATTTCAAATTTGCAGAGTTGATTTTTTATAATTTTTGAAGATTAAATTTATAATTTTATTATAAATTTCCCATTTATATTTTTATTACACATCTAACATTTATAATAAAAAGTAAATGGGTTAAAACATAATTTTAAAATTACGATTGAATATAGTGGTCTATAGCATTCAATGCTAGCAACTTCAATCTTTTAAAATAGAATTTTGAAATTATTTGAAAATAGTTAGATTACTATAGAACTATAATAATTTATCTCGAATTTGAATTCATTAAATTTTTCTGAAGACATCTTCCTCTTGTTGCTATCAAGGATTATGGGATATAATTTCATATATTTCATGACAGTTTTGTATTTGTCTGAGATAAAATAACCTAAAATCAATGAAGTTAAAGGAAGTGCTTTAATTTGTTTCATCAAAACATTAATTCAACTCAGTTAATTGATATAAAACCGAATGGTAGTTGGTTCATATGAACTAAGAATCAAACTAAGGATGGCTTTGACTCTATGTGGACATGTTTGGATAGAGCCTTGTGTAATTTTTTTATGTATAGATACATTTCCTATTTTGTATTTGAATATATTGCCTTTAGCTGCATCTGACCATTTCAGCTTGAGAACTTAGCTACTTTTTTCTGCCATGTAAGGATACCAGAAAACAAGCAACATGGGATCATGTTTATTTTGATAACGTCTGAATGAGGGTTGCAGGCAGATTGAAAATAGTGGGGTATGAGCTCTTAGGTTTGACTTGGATGGAGAGAAAGGTGGGAAGAAAACAGTGAGAAGAGAAAATTAGAAGAATTTTTTTTTTCAAAAATAATAATTTTTTTCACAATTTTTAAAAGTTTTTCCTTTTAGTTTTCTTTTCTCCCTATTTTTCTTCTCATTCAAATGAAGGCTCTGAGTGAAATAAATAACAAATTGGTAAGATCAGAATTAAAAATAATATTAATTGATTGGAAACAAATTTGGCTAACTTACAACATAAAATGTTTCATTTAAATTGCGATGCATAAGATAAAAAAAAAAATCAAAAATCTTCTTTAGAGTTTCTATATAATTGTGAAGAAAGTCTGTGGGCTCAGAAATCTAGAATTTTTTTAGATTAAAAATGGGTTCTATTTTACAAATTTTTTTTTTATGAATCTATATTACAAATGTTAATGTGACAAGGTTGTCTCATATATATATATATATATATATAAAAGGAATCATTGATTGAAGAAATTGAACTTGCAGTGATAACCATTACTTCAAATGTAGCCTGAGGTCCTCATGATTTAATGCGAAGTTTTATTTAAAAAAAGAGAAAATGTAATTTTTAATTTCTTAAGTTTGTCTCAATTATTAATTTAGTTTGTCAACTTCTAATTTTTATTGAGTAACTCTCTTAAATTTATTGCTGTTATCAATTTAGTCCTTATTATTTTTAAAAAAAGAAACACTATTAAAATTTGCTGATATGAATAACATAATATTGATTACAATTATGTAGATTAAGAAAAGGAAGTATAATTATTTAGTTTTGAATAAAACATGCTCTGAAATTTTTAAAAACAAGATAACAAAATACCAGATAATGTAAGGGATTATATTGATAAAAATAAAATTGATGAGGGTTAATTTGTTTACATTTAGCTATATGTATATGGCAATTCATCAATAACTTTACACATTGGATTATTTTAAGAGCCAGCTTGTGTTTTAAAATTTAAATAACTCACATGATAATTTAAAATACATAAATGACTAAATCAATAAAAATAAAACTTGAAAGATTAAATCAATAATTAAGATAAATTTGAGAAGTTGAAACTTTTATTAGCTCTTAAAAAACTTGGGACATTGCAAAAAAAGATATTATTTAATAGGTAAAATCTTTTTTTCTCCACTAGGAAGTTACATAATTTCTTCAACCTTCATTGTGCTTTTTCAAAAAAAAAAGTAGAAGGCAAAAGTTAAATGAATGTAGACCAATTACCTTTGCCATGTGGTTAATCAAATTATCTCAAAGGTTTTATGTAATAGGTTAGAAACACTCTAAGTCACCTTATCACCAGGACTAGTTGAGCATGCTCATCCTTGATATAAAATCTAGACCCATAGATTTTAATCTGAATGATCTAGATTTAATGTATTATTATATATTATATTTACTAAAATAAAAATTTATAAAAATTATAAAATAATTTTAATAAGTTTTTTATTTTAGTCTGATCTAGACTTAATTTAGTAGATCTAATTTAATATTAAAATTTTTATAATTGATGTATATTGATTATCTAGATGCACTTTGCATAGTTCTAAATTGTGTAGAATAAATTTGGATAATCAATATACATCAATTATAAAAATTTTAATAAAATTAGACCCTTTAAATTAAATCTAAACCAGATTAAAAATAAAAAATTTATTAAAATTATTTTATAATTTTTATAAATTTTTATTTTAAGAAATATAATATGAAAAAAATGACAATAAAATCGTTCTAAAATATATAAATGACAATCTAGTATCTTAAAATATTATAATTTTACTAAAGTTTCTAAGAACTTTTTTATTATTAATAAATTTATATAAATAAACAAATTATCGTTGTTGAAAATAAAATGATTATCAAGTTTTGTTTAACTAATCACAACTTTTATTTTTATATTTGTAATAATACAATGGTAAATTAAGAATTTAACATGTGAAGTTGTAATTTGCTATTCTATTATTGTGAATATAAGAAAAAAAGTTGTGATTATTTAAACAAAACTTGTAAATCATTTTATTTTTAACGAGGGTAATTTGATCATTTATATAAATTTATTAATGATAGAAAAGTTTATAAAAATTCTAGTAAAATTATAGTATTTTTAGTGATCAGATTATCATTTATATATTTTGAAGAGATTTTATTATTATTTTTCCTATAATATATAATAATATAATAATATTTTAAATCTGGACCATTCAAATTATAAATTAAGTAAAAGATTATTAGAATAATATTCATGAATCCATTAACTTATTTCTAATTAAAATATATTATCAAAATAGTTAGTGATTTGATTTTATATTTGTATTATTTTTAAAATTTTAAATAAATTTTGAAATTTTTTTCAAGTGTTTATTTTGAACAAAACTGACTTTTCAATATATATATATATATATAATTAATTATAGAAATAAAAAAATATCAAAATATTGTTAATTAATTTATTTTTTTTATAAAAATAGAGATTTATAAGTGAAGGAAAAATTGAAACTTATTAGTAACCAAAAAAAATAAGAGAATGAAATAATTGAGAGTATATATACTAAAATGCTTTTTGTTATCAGCAAAGTCAAATCAAATAAAATATATAAAAAATAATAATTGAAAGATACTGAAAAATTTAAAAATATGATTATTAGATTATTACGTTCAGAAAATCCTCTGATATTTATAATAAATTTAAATTAATTTTGTTATCAATCAATCAAAATATCAAATCATAACACGAGGATCTAAATTGCAATATCTTTTTGTTTTTTTTTTTTTCTGGTTCATTGGCACTGGCAGTAGCTTCTTTAGTGACGATCACAGCAGCAAAGTACAGAACAACCTTTTCCTTTCGCTCCATTCCCTCATCAGCCGGTCAACTCACTGCTAGACACGCAGTGCCGGCGTCGTCGTCGTCGTCGGAGGCACCGATCGTAGACTTCCAGTAATCCTAGTGTTCTTCTCTTTCTTTGTATTGATGATTTAGTTTTGTTTGCTTTAGGAAACATCTCTCTGATTCTTATATCATACTTTTCTAGTACTTATTAGCACTCAGATGAATCTCTCTACCTTTCGTGATGGCTGGTATATGGGAAATATTTTCTATCTTTGGAGAATTTGAAAGTGCTGGGAAAATAATATTAATTCTCTAGACGATGGATGATCAAGTATCAGTTTTTTTGATCGGAAGTGAAACACATTCAAAACGAATTTGGTGTATGCATCAGGAATATTACTTTTTAGAGTCCTCAAAGATGGAGATTGGGGAATTTCTTGTTTCACATCATAGTATTTCTTCACTTCACTTGAGGAATTTTCTGAATTATGAACACGAGCTGAAATCAGGCGCTCTTTTTTTTTTTTTTTTTTGGGGGGGGGTGGTTTTGTTTTAACGAGAGACTATTTATGATCTTAAGTCCATAATTTTCATTGTAAACCAGTAGTTTCTTTTGGCTTGTTTTCAAGTACCTGCTCAATTTCTATGTTTGCTTTCAAAGCTTGATTTCATTTGATACCTTCGCCAATTTGAATTGAATAGGTGCGGTTATTGGAGACCTCCGTAAGGTGCAGAAGTGCTATGGATACACATGATTGGAGGGCTCAATTACTTCCTCATATTCGCCGAAGTAAAGTCAATGAAATGTAGGTCTAAATTCTCTATTTGATTAATAAGATGGTCTGAGTAGTATCTGCTTTGAGACGTCATTTGTGCAAACTGTTGATGCTGCCTTAGCATCCCCCCTGTCTGTCATGGACGCTTAAATTTCTTTCATCACAAAACACCTATCATTGAATCCATGGTAAAGGAGCTGTAACAGGCATTGCATGTCATTGGCAAACCCATCGAACCGCTGATTCATCTATTTGCTGGTTCAGGAACCATATTACTTGATTTATTCAATTTCTCTTGACGCACTAGTGTTTTCCATTTATGGACAATGCTGGACATTTCTATTTCAAACTTTCAATGCTGTATGTGAGCTCCATTCAAGATTTTTAGAAGGCAGTGTTATCTTATCTTTACCCATAGCCTTAGTTGGGGGAGTAGGAACTATTTTTGTGATCTATATATTGTCGTTATGACCTTGAAAGCTGCTGATATTTGTTGTTACATTTCACTATGGCCCAAAATATTTGGAATAAAATGTGTTATATGCCTATCTTGGGTGTGAACTAGATTAGTTTTAATGGATTTGGGAAAAGGAAGACGTTTAGAATTGTCAGTTGCTAGGATGATGACACAAGTCTTCAACAATCCACTCCAGATGACACGTTTGCTTATCATTCATTTTCAATAGAACGAAAAACCACAAAAAAAAAAATGAAGGGGCTGGATGCTTACACAATGATCATATTTTTTCATTCGACCATTGCATATAGTCCTCAACTTCTTGATTCGATATCATTGTAAAACAACTCTTCGTTTTGTAGAATGAGTATATTGAAATTGTATCAGTCTCACGGTGATGATGATGGATTACTTGAAGTTCTAAAAAGTGCACAGTGTTTTGAGCAGAAGACTTATGCTGGTGCAGCTAGCCGGGTACATACACCATAACGTGTAATCTCAATTTATATAATAATTTGTGGCCATCTATGCAGATGGGTGAATCATGATGGATAGTATTGTTTTAACAGGGTCAAGTTTAGCAGTGGCCCACTCTTTTTTACGCTGTCATGATTGCTGATTTGCTTTCTTACATTTTGGCATTTCCCAATTTCAGGAAGATTATTTACAGAAAATATCTTCAATGTTGCAGTTAATGAGTGAAAGTAAGTCCCAGAACATCAATGTCACCATTATGCCATTGGATTCAGTTATTGACCCATTTTAGATTTTGGAAGATTTTAATCCTAAAGCCTCTGAACTCATTGTATTGATTGAATGTTCAGGGTCCACTCTGACTTTATTCTTAGCAATTCAGCCATAGTTTTCAACTAACGAAAATTTCAATTTGCAGCTTCTTTTTTGTTTGATATCATATATAGAATGTTGGCTAAGTTTTATGATATTTTCCTTTAACATTGATCTCAAACAAATACCTTTTGTTTTTCATTTGAGTACCATCCAAATTTTGTGCATTTGCATTGTAATTTTGTCTTGGATAGAAGTGCTTTTCTGTCATAATAATTTATTACTGTTTTGATTTGATATTATTTATTGATGTTATTTTTATTGTCTTCTGTGCTTGTAACTATGCTACTATTGTTTTTCCATCGACAATCAGATATGATTTAAGTACTCTGTTATTGATTCCTCAATCTAAATTTGTTAGTATGAAGAATTGGGGAGGTACTCAAGTTTGATGATCCTTTACAGAGTATTGGAGGGCTGGACTGCAACCTGATAGTCGCCGAAGAATCATCAACAAAATGTATAAATTTTTATGTTGTTTCACTTTGGTTATATATTGCATGATGGGGGAAAATCGTTTGCCACACTTCGTTAGAGTTCTCTCATTTTTTATTCAGAATTAAATTGATAACCAACTTAAGATTAATGCTCAAGATTATGTTTTGTAGCTCAGGAACTATAAAACATAATTTTTCTTATGATTATTGAATTGTATTTTTTGCATGCTTTATGACACTTGAACTTATTTTTAATTTAATTTTGTTTAAGAGGTTCGCCCCTGATTGGATATTTGGGAGGTTTCTTAATATACTTATTATTTTGTGTTTTTTCCAGTTACATTCTGCTTCTTGTTTGGTTTAGTTAGAGGACTTCTTATTCTGTGTTTTTTTTATTGTGGAGGGGAGCATTTTAAGGGGCAGAAGAGATAGTCTCTTCCAGTTAGGAAATTCATGTTATGGTATCCATGTATAACTCTGAACTGAGCTTGATGAGTCCATGCTAGTGTGTCGCTTTTTGGTCCTTTTCAATGTGAAAATGGACGTGGAATGTTATAAGGAGAAATAGTATTTGATACTATCATCATTTATATTTCTAATCAAAATCTAAAATTCTATGCATTTCTTTTGGAAAATGTGAAGGGCGTGAACAGTGCATTATGATCATACTTGTTATTTGGGGGACTGTATTGCTATATGCAGGACTGTCTATTGCTTTATGCTATATGTAGTAATTAAACTGATGTTATTCATCTTATAGATTGGAAAACATTAAAAAGATGTCTTCCTGTTTCTGGCCAAGAGGGATTAGATGAACTTCGTAAAATTGCTGCAGCATTTGAGGCGGAGATTTACGATGCAGCAACAAGCCAGGTAGAGCATCACAGTTTTAATTCTGACAGCCTCTTGATAGATCATTATCATCTGAGCAGATGAATTGTGATCGAAAGTTAAGCAGTAAGTTAACTTTGTCTTGTAGAATATCATAGATTGCCGTGATTTCTTACGTCTCTAACACTTCCTAATTTCAGTCTGATTATCTTCGGAAAATATCATTGAAGATGCTGACAATGCCATCAAACCTTGGTGACAACGGGGATGGACCTTCAGATACAGGTATTGGCATTCAAAAGCTTCATGGTCTTATCTGTTCGCTACAACGTACTGAAAACTGGACCGGTCATTGAACCGGTCAAGTCAACGGGTTACGGGTTACAGGTTCAACTGGGGCTGAACCAGGAGTCAACCCGGAGAGCAAATCAGTCATGATTAAAATAATACATTTTAAATAAAAAGACATTAATCATGAAAACATTAAACCAAATCCAAGATTAATCTGTAATACAAGATATAAATACAACAATAATTATAGAATTACAATCACCCAAAGAAAATACAACTTTTTAAATATTCATTCTTACAATTACAATTTACAACCCTTCAATCATTAAAAAGTTTAAAACTAATAATCACTAACACTAAAATTATCAACAGTGACAATCATAATTCATAAATGTTGAGCAACAATCAGATAAATGAACAACAACAAGTAATAGAAGATTAAAACAAGTAAGGCACAATTAACTTAGAAAAATACTGAATCTTTTAATTTCGAACTTACAATTGAGGTCTTCTATTCGAAGTTCGAACCACAGACAATGAAATCTGGTTTAATTGCCTTGACCTTAGTTGCCTTGCTTTTCTAATTTTCAAGATGAATTTTTTTACCTTTTATTTAGTTTTTACAACTAAAAAAAAAAAAAAAAAGAAGTGACCCGGCTGACCCAACAACTTGCCTGAGTTAGCCGGGTTATCCTGGGTTGACGCTGGGTCAGCTGGATCACACCGGGTCAATGACTGACTGGTTTAGGTGGAAACCCAGAGTGGGGAAGAGACTAGGTCACTGGTTCACGGGCTGAACCGGCCGGTCTGATCTAGGTTTCCATACAATGGTTTGCTACAAATAGCCTATGCAAGGTCATGAGCTGATAGTACTTTCATGCTTCTTTTTTGGGGCCAGAGCACTTTGATATTTTGATCTGTGAATAAAACTTAATAAGAACTAAGCTGATGATGTTGTGTAGTGTATGTGTAGAAGTGTGTGCAGAGTATGTAAAATAATGTATCTAAGTGTGTGCAGAATGTAATAAAATGTCTTGAAAGATGTGACATGTCTTCACTCAATTTGAATGTTTTCTGTGGAGTCCATATATATATATATATATATTTTGGTGTATGCTTTAAGATAGTTGGGAAAGGATACTCCCTCTGGCTTGTAATATATGGCATTTTCTAGAACCACTGCTTGGTTCAAAATATGGTACATTGGATAGTTCTTATAATTTCTTTCTAACTATTACCTTAGTTCATTTATTATTCCTTTTAGAGAAATGGTTCATTGAAATTTGAATTGTCATTATTAAGGCACTTATCTAGAACTCTTAATGAGAGTATGATTGGAAATATATGCAATGTTTAGAAAGATTAAGGTTTCAACTAATTTTTTTAAGAACCATGATGAAGTTCTTGATGCTCTATATTGTGGACTGGAGGAAGTACAAGGATACTGTTAAAGTTATTTGTGGTATTAAGGAAATCAGATTTTTCTTTTTTTTTTAAATGGTGAACAGGGTCCGTTCGGCAGGCTCAAGTTCTAAAAGGGCAGGTGGCACCATCAGAGGGAAAGAGAAATGCTGCAGGAAGACAATCTAGAAGAAAGAGGAAGCAACCACTGTGGCTATCTGACTTTGTCACCAATCTATAGATGGATGTATTTTCACATACTCATTGTCTAATTTTCTCATGCCATTGCAAATAATGTGGACCGAATGTTTTGTCCAGGCCACTATTTCGAT
This sequence comes from Prosopis cineraria, assembly GCF_029017545.1. Taxonomy (NCBI): domain Eukaryota; kingdom Viridiplantae; phylum Streptophyta; class Magnoliopsida; order Fabales; family Fabaceae; genus Prosopis; species Prosopis cineraria. The sequence goes on from NW_026555343.1 coordinate 35,229,179, forward strand.
TATAGTGTTTTCTGTGTATTTCCTCTGGAATGTGTCGTTTTGCAATATTGGCTTGTAAGGCCTTTGATGTAATGAGAAGGAATGCTCGCATAGGATTTGGAGTGGCTTCTTGGACCTATACTCCTTGGTTGGATGAGGGAAAAAAATAGGGATCAACTTCTAAAAAGTAGTAAAAAAATTTACTTTTCTTTTTTCTTTTTAATTTCTCTTCTTAATTTTGCACCCCCATTTACTTTCCACTTTTCTGATCATTTTCTCCTCAACTTCCAACTTTTACAGCCTCTATCAAGTTGCCCGAACGAGGGGTGAATATACCCACTATCAAGGGCTAAACCTTGATATAGTGGAATTATATTTAATTTATTATTGATTTTCAGGTATATAGAATCCTTTATATGTGGTGAAAATATGATTCAAAAATGTTTGTGTATAAAATCAGAATAATTGACAAATGCAAAAATGTAACTGTACAATAATTAACTTGGCAGGAGCGATGCCCGATCCTGTCTATGTACAGTCCTGATGTCAACTATAATAAATTGTTTTTTTAGAAATTCCAATCATAGTAAATAAATAAGAAATAAAATTAAAAAAATACTTATTTTAACTTTACATGCGAAAAGAACTTTCAAAATTTGTCTTTTATTTAAAGACTGAAACGAGCATACAGCATCCTTGAGAAATGTGCCCACTGGGATGCATGAAAGCAGAGGAAACCATGCATTGATAAAGAATGATATCATGTTGGCCGAAACTTCACTGAGAAGGTTCCACGGTACGTATTCTTCGCTTACGTGTGCTGGGTTATCTATCTAGTGTGCAACATGTGCTGAGCTGTTTGCTGCGAAAGAGCATGAAAACATTTATGAAAAATAATCCAATAAATCTAAATCACTACACCAGATAGGATTATTCTTTTCCAGAAAAGATAAGAGAAAGAAAATGGAATGAGAGAAAATGAAAGACAAAAAACTAAAAATGATATTATAACTCATTGTAATTGAATATACAAGAGAAAACATAGGAAAAAAAAATGAATAAATATGAAAATGATTATAATATATATCGAAAACGAAAATGATGAGGTTGCCGAATTGGTCGAAGTGAGAGATGAGGACAGATATTGCAACAAAAAAATTTACTTTCAAAATATTTCCACTTATGGAGATAAAACTTGGAGAGAAAAACGTAATGAACCCCACACTTCATTTTTTCTTCTATTTTCTTTACTCATCCAAAAATATTTTTTTCTCATGTCTTCTTTCCTGTCATTTTCTTCCCATCCACGCTTCATTTGAATAGTTTAGAATAGCATTGAAAAGATTTAAAGAAAATGTTAAAAAATATTAGATCTAGCTCATTTAAAATTTATTAGGACAAAAAAAGACACGTGGCTTGTGATCATTTAAGAAAAGCCGAGTCAGAAAGAAACCCCAACAACATGAAGTTGAGGCTATATAAATGAGGAGAGTCATAGTGAGAAGGTTGTGCATGATTTGAGTGATCTCTTCTCTGTGGCGTACCCTTCCCCTATTCCTCGGTAGTGGCAGAGCCACATGTAAGTGATAATGGGCATATGCCCCTCTTACTTGTAGAGTATTTTGCACATTTTTTTAATATTTTGCATCCATAGTCTTGATATTTTAAGTTTTAAACTCATTTGAGCCTTAAATTATAATAAGTTAATTATTCAATGATTTCAAAACATAAAAACATTGTAAAAAAATTATTAAGTATGTAATTATTTATAATTTTTTAATTTTTTAACTTATTTTTAACATTGAAAATAAATTTGTCTTTAGCTTAGGATTCTAGCTCTGTCACCGTCTCTCATTATCTCTTATGTTTTCCTTCCTTATGAGTTATGTAATTCTCTTTCTCTATTATGCCTTTTCCTTTTATTATCTCTTTTTGGCTCTCCTCTCATTGCTATCAAGGATTGGATATAATTTCATATAGTTCATGAAAGTTTTGTATTTTATCTAAGAAAAAAATAAAGTAAAATCAATGAAGCTAAAAGTAGTGCTTTAATTTGTTTCATCAGAACAATAATTTAACTTAGTTAATTGATATAAAATTGAATGGTGATTGGTTCATATGGACTGAGAATCAATCTAATGATGACTCTGACTCTATGTGGGCATGTTCGGATAGAGCTTTGTGTAATTTTTTTTATGTATAGATATCTTTCCTAATTTGTAATTGAATACACTGCCTTTAGTTGCATCTGACCATTTCAATTTGAGAACTTAGCTACTTTTTCTACCATGTAAGGATACCATAAAACAAGTAACATGGGATGATGTTTATTTTCATGATGTCTGAATGAGGATTGCATGCAAATCGGAAAATAGTGGGGGTATGAGCTCTTAGGTTTGGTTTGGATGGGGAGAAAGATGGGAAGAAAATAGTGAAAAGAGAAAATTAGAAGGAAAAAATTTCAAAAATAATAAATTTTTTTACAATTTTTAAAAGTTTTCCTTTTAGTTTTTTTTTCTCCCTATTTTTCTTCTCGTTCAAATGAAGGGTTTCAGTAAAATAAATGACAAATTGGTAATATTAGAATTAGAAATAGTATTAATTGATTGGAAACAAATTTGGCTAACATACAACATGAAATATTTCTTTTAAATTGTGATGCGCAAGATAAAATAATATCAGAAATCTTCTTTGGAGTTTTTGTATAATTGTGAAGAAAGTTGGCTTAGAAATCTATAATTTCTTGGATTAAAAATGGGTTCTATATTACAAATATTAATGGGCCAAGGTTGTCTCATATATATATATATATATATAAAGAATTATTGATTGAAGAGATTGAACTTACAGTGAAAACCATTAATTCAAATGAAGCCCTAGGTCCTCATGATTTAATGCTAAGTTTTATTTTAAAAAAGAGATAATGTAATTTTTAAGTTCTTAACTTTGTCTCAATTATTGATTTGATTTGTTAACTTTAATTTTTATTGAGTTAATCTCTTAAACTTACCGTGGTTATTAAGTTAGTTCGTATTATTTAAAAAAAAGGCAATATTGTTAAAATTTGCTAACATGGATAACATAATATTGATTACAATCATATAGATTAAGAAAAAAAAGTGTAACTATTTAGTTTTGAATAAAACATGTTCTGAAATTTTTTAAAAACATGATAACAAAATACTAGGTAAGGAATTATATTGATAAAACTAAAATTGATGGGGGTTAATTTGTTTATGTTTAGTTATATATATATATATATATATGTCAATTCATCAATAGCTTTACATTTAAATTATTTTAAGAGTTGGCTTGTGTTTTAAAACTTAAATGGCTCACATATAATTTAAAATGCATAAAGGATCAAATCAATAAAAATTAAACTTAAAAATTAAATCAATAAATAAAATAAACTCAAGAGACTTCAACGTTCATTGTCTTTCAAAAAATATGGGACGTTCAAAAAAAAAAAAAGAAGATATTAGTCAATAGGTAAAATATTTTTGTCTCCACTAGGAAGTTACATAATTTCTTCAACCTTCATTGGATAGTGAAATGCAAAAGTTAAAATATTTTTGACCAATTACCTTTGCCATGTGATTAATAAAATTATCTCAAAGGTTTTATGCAATAGGCTTTGAAACATTTAGAGCCGATAATTTGAACGAGTCAAGCTTATTTGGATAGAGCTCAACTAGAGTCGGGTTTATTTAGATCAAATTTGAAGTATTCTACCCCTTCTAAAAAGCCCACATAGCCTAGTTCAGCTTTAAAACTTTCGAGATTTGAGCTTATTCGGGCTGGTTTGAATACCTGAAACTTTTTTAAAATATTTTTTCTTTATTTTTAAATTAATTTTAATTTTTAAATAATTCTATTAAGCATAAAATATTATTTTAACATTAAAAGAATAAAATAAAAAATAATTTATCAACTTTATATTTAAATAGCTCTATTACTATTTTGTTGTATTATGTATAATTTATTTATGAATGTTTCCTTTACTTGTAAATTAATATTTTAGTTATTTAAATATTACTCTTATCATAGTCATATATAAATATTTTATATATTTTAATTAAATTATATTATTTTAATTATGATCAAATTGATCTCAATTCAATCACGATTAGGCTACTAACTTAAAATTATTGTTTCAATTAGTTTAAAATTTTTAATAACTTTTGGGTAAATTTTACTTTTTATTTTTATGAATATAAGAAAAATAACTATCATTATATTATATAAAGAAAATTATTTAATTATTGAGTAAAATATTTTTTTTTGGAATCATTTTTCTTTAACTTCTTATATTGTTTAACTTTACATATAAGGAATTTTTACTTTAGTTTATTCTTAATTTTTAATCAAGTGTAGCATAGACAATAACCAAGTAATTATTTAAGAATATTGTTCTATTTAGTATATTTATCTAGTAGTAAAGTCAAGAATTTGTACATGCCTAAATTTTATTTTTAAAATTATTTTTAATCTTATTTTTACTTTGAAATTAATTATTTATTTTATAAAAAATATAAAATTAAATTTTTTATGCGCAAATGATGTATAGGACTCAAAAATTTTTTTCCAAAAAATTGGTCTTTAAATATAAAAATATATTTTAAATATTATTTTGAGATATTTTATTAATTAAAAATAATAAAAATATGAAAATATAACTATTTTTAATTTTTTTAAAAATAACTATAATAATACACTCAAATATATAGTATTTTAGTATAAAATGATATAAAACTTAAAAATTAATTAATATTTATCATATTTTATATATTTTTTTAATTTTTTAATTTGGGTATTCGGTCAAGCTCGAACCCGATCAAACTTGGCCTGAATTTTCTCTGGCCTATTTGGACCGCCTGATAGATCTGAATATTAAAAAATTAATACTTTTTTGGTATTTGGTCCTAAATTTTTGAAAGGGTTTGGGTTGGTCTATCAGACTTGATTCAAATTACCAGTTCTAGTAACATTCCAGATCACCTTATCACCCCATTTTAAAGTGCAGGACTCAAGCGAAGATTTGATGACATACTCATATTTCCCTTAAAATAAAAATGATTTGATGATACTCGACTTGTAGTAGAGCTTATGAATAAATTAAATAAAATTAAAAAAAAAAAAGGCTGGCTCTCCGTCAAGATAGATATAGCAAAAGCATAAAATAAATTATTATAAAATTTTTTATATTATCCAATTTTTTAAAATATATAAATTTTATATTTGAGAATCAAAATGTGAAAATTTAAATATAAATTTATGAATCTAAGCATCAATTAAAAGATTATTAGAATAATATTCCTGAACCTATCAACTTATTTCTAATTAAACTATATTATCAAAATAGTTAGTGATTTTATTTTTATATTTGGATTATTTTCAAAATTTTAAATAAATATTGAAATTTTTTTCAAGTGTTTATTTTGAAAAAAGCTGAATTTTCAATACATATATATATATATATATGACTAATTATAGAAATAAAAAACCATAAAAAATAAAATATAAAAATATTGTTAATTTATTTATTTTTTTATGAAAATAGAGATTTACAAGTGAAGGAAAAATAGAAACTTATTGGCAATACAAAAAAAAAGTGAATGAAATAATTGAGAGTATATACTTCTCCTTTAAAAATGTAAGACATTTTTAATCAAATTTTACCTCCCAATAAAATAATTACCTACTTTTAAATTAATTCTATTTTTTATATTTACTCTTATTAAATATTTTATAATAAATATAAAATTATTCATCAATAGAAAAACTTAAAAAAAAAGTAATGATTACACTTCAAAAGACTAAAAACACCTTACATTTTTAAATATCTAACTTTTTTTAAATTATCATATATTTTTTAATGGAGCAGTATCCTAAAATACTTTTTACTATCAACTAAATCAAACCAAATAAAATATATAAAAAATAATAACGGAAAGATACTGAAGAATCTAAAAATATGATTTGATTATTACATGCACAAAATTCTCTAATATTTATAATAAATTTAAATCAATTTTAATACCAATGAATCAAAATATCAAATCATTGCGCGAGGATCTAAATGGCAATAGCTTCTTTCGTGACGACCACAGCAACTAGCACAGAACCACCCTTTCCTTTCGCTCCACTCTCTCACCAACCGGTCAACTCAGTCCTCGACTCGCAGTCATCGGCGCCGATCGTAGACTTCCAGTAATCCTACTGTTCTTCTCTTTCTTTGTATTGATAATTTAGTTTTGTTTGCTTTCGGAAACATCATATCTCTCAGATTCTTATGCCATACTTTTCTAGTACTTATTAGCACTCAGATGAATCTCTCTACCTTTCGTGATGGCTGGTATATGGGAAATATTTTCTATCTTTGAAGAATTTGAAAGTACTGGGAAAATAATCTTAATTCTCTAGACGATGGATGATCAGGTATCAGTTTTTTTGATCGGAAGTGAAACACATTCAAAACGAATTTGGTGTATCCATCAGGAATATTGCTTTTTAAGCCCTCAAAGATGGAGATGGGGAATTTCTTGTTTCACATCATAGTATTTCTTCACTTCACTTGAGGAATTTGCTGAATTATGAACACGAGCTGAAATCAGGCGCTCTTTTTTTTGTTGGGGGGGTGTTTGGTTTTCACAGTAGAGTATTTATGATCTTAAGTCCATAATTTTCATATTAAACCAGTAGTTTCTTTTGGCTTGTTTTCAAGTACCTTCTCAATTTCTACGTTTGCTTTCAAAGCTTGATTTCATTTGATACCTTCGCCAATTTGAATTGAATAGGTGCGGTTATTGGAGACCTCGGTTATTGGAGACCTCCGTAAGTTGCAGAAGTGCTATGGATACACATGATTGGAGGGCTCAATTACTTCCTCATATTCGCCACAGAAAAGTCAATGAAATGTAGGTCTAAATTCTCTATTTGATTAATAAGATGGTCTGAGTAGTATCTGCTTTGAGACGTCATTTGTGCAAACTGTTGATGCTGCCTTAACATCCCCCCGTTGTCACGGACGCTTAAATTTATTTCATCGCAAAACATATATCATTGAATCCATGGTAAAGGAGCTATAACAGGCATTGCATGTCATTGGCAAACCCATCGAACCGCTGATTCTTCTATTTGCTGGTTCAGGAACCATATTACTTGATTTATTCAATTTCTCTTGACACGCTAGTGTTTTCCATTTATAGACAACGCTGGACATTTCTATTTCAAACTTTCAATGCTGTATGTGAGCTCCATTCAAGATTTCTAGAAGGCAGTGTTATCTTATCTTTGCCCATAGCCTTGGTTGGGGGACTAGGAACTATTTTTGTGTTCTATATATTGTCGTTATGACCTTGAAAGCCGCTGATATTTGTTGTTACTTTTACTATGGCCCAAAATATTTGGAATAAAATTTGTGTTATATGCCTATCTTGGGTGCGAACTAGATTAGTTTTAATAGATTTGGGAAAAGGAAACAACAACAACAACAACAACAAGCCTTTATCCTACTAGGTGGGGTTGGCTACATGGATTGCAAGACGTCATTGTGCTCTATCATTTATCAAACTTTTAGGAATATTATTAATTAAGAGATCGCGTTCAACAACTTCTAAGAGTGTTCTCTTAGGCCTTCTTCTACCCCTCTTAATCAGGACTCAAAGTTATATGTTCCACTCTTCTCATTGGTGCCTCCCTTGGTCTTCTTTTGTACATGTCCAAACCATCTCAACCGATTTTCTACCATTTTTTCCTCAATAGGTGCTACCCTCACTTTTTCGCGTATGTGCTCATTTTGAATTTTATCTTTACGTGTATGTCCGCACATCCATCGTGACAATCCACTCCAGATGACATGTTTTCTTATCATTTATTTTCAATAAAACGAAAAACCAGCCAAAAAAAAAATGAAGGGGCTGGACGCTTAGATAATGATCATATTTTTTTCAGTTGACCGTTGTATATAGTCCTCAACTTCTTGATTCCATATCATTGTAACACAACTCTTCATTGTGTAGAATGAGTATATTGAAATCGTATCAGTCTGACGGTGATGATGATGATGAATTACTTGAATTTCTAAAAAGTGCACAAGGTTTTGAGCAGAAGACTTATGCTGGCGCAACTAGCCAGGTACATACACCAATAATGTGTAATCTCAATTACTATAATAATTTGCGGTCATCTATGCAGATGGGTGAATCATGATGTAAGTATTGTTTTAACAGGCTTAACTTTAGCAGTGGCCCACTTTTTTTTTTTTTTTAAATGCTGTCATGATTGCTGATTTGCTGTGATGCTAATTTTCTTACATTTTGGCATTTCCTAATTTCAGGAAGATTATTTACAGAAAATATCTTCAATGTTGCAGTTAATAAGTGAAAGTAAGTCCCAGAACAATATCACTGTTATGCCATCGGATTCAGTTATTAACCCATTTTAGATTTTGGAAGTTTTTAATCCTAAAGCCTCTGAACTCATTGTATTGGTTGAATGTTCAGGGTCTACTCTGACTTTATTCTTAGCAATTCAGCCTTAGCTTTCCACTAACGAAAATTTCAATTTGCAACTTCTTTTTTGTTTGATATCATATATAGAATGTTGGCTAAGTTTTATGATATTTTCCTTTAATTTTTATCTCAAACAAATACGTCTTGTATTTCATTTGAATATCATCCAAATTTTGTGCATTTGCATTGTAATTTTGTCTTGGATAGGAGTGCTTTTCTGTCATAGTAATTTATTACTCTTTTGATTTGATATTATTAATTGATGTTATTTTTATTGTCTTCTCTGCATGCAACCATGCTACTATTGTTTTTCCATCGACAATCAGATATGATTTAAGTACTGTGTTATTGATTCCTCAATCTAAATTTGTTAGTATGAATAATTGGAGAGGTACTCAAGTTGGATGATCCTTTACAGAGTATTGGACGGCTGGACTGCAACCTGATAGTCGCGGAAGAATCATCAACAGAATGTATAAATTTTTATGTTGTTTTACTTTGGTCATATATTGCATGATGGGGGAAAATCGTATTCCACACTTCGTTAGAGTTCTCTCATTTTTTATTCGGAATTAAATTGATAACCAACTTAAGATTGATGCTCAAGATTATGTTTTGTGGCTGAGGAACTATAAAACATAATTTTTCTTATGATATTGAATTGTATTTTTTTGCATACTTTGTGTCTTGAACTTATTTTTAATTTAATTTTTTTTAAGAGGTCCCCACCGCAATTCGATATTTGGGAGGTTTCTTAATACACTTATTATTATGTGTTTTTTTCAGTTATATTCTGCTTCTTGTTTGGTGTAGTTAGACGACTTCTTCATTGGCCAAAAAAAAAAAAAAAGTTAAGAGGCTTCTTATTGTATGCTTTTTTTTTTTTTTTTAAATTGTGGAGAGGGGAGCATTTTAAGACGCAAAAGAGATAATCTCCTCCAATTAGGAAATTCATTTTATGGTATCCATGTATAACTCTGAACTGAGCTTGATGAGTCCATGCTATTGTGTTGCTTTTTGGTCCTTTTTTGATATGAAAATGGACATGAAATGTTACAAGGAGGAGTAGTATTTGATACTGTCATCATTTATATTTCTAATCAAAATCCAAAATTCTGTGCATTTCTTTTGGAAAATGTGAAGGGCATGAACGGTACCTTATGATCATGCTTGTTATTTGGAGGACTGTCTAATGCTATATGCTTCCCTATGAGTTATTGTAATTAAACTGGTGTTATTCACCTTATAGATTGGAAACATTAAGAAGACATCTTCCTGTTTCTGGCCAAGAGGGATTAGATGAACTTCGTAAAATTGCTGCAAGATTTGAGGAGAAGATTTACAATGCAGCAACGGGCCAGGTAGAGCATCACAGTTTTAATTCTGACAGCCCTCTTGATAGATCATTCATCTGAGCAGATGAATTGTGATAGAAAGTTGAGCAGTAGGTTAACTGTCTTGTAGAATATCATGGATTGCCATGATTTCTTTCATCTCTAACATTCCCTGATTTCAGGCTGATTATCTTCGGAGAATATCATTGAAGATGCTGACAATGGAAAATAGAGGCCAAAACACCATAGCTAACTCTATGCGATCAAACCTTGGTGACAATGGTGATGGACCTTCAGATACAGGTATTGGAATTCAAAAGCTTCATGGTCTGATCTGTTTGCTACAAGTAGCCTATGCAAGGTCATGAGCTGATAGTACTTTCATACCTTTTTTTTTTTTTGGGGTCAGAACAATTTGATGTTTTGATTTGTGAATAAAACTTAATGAGAACTAAGCTAATGATGTTAGGTTTTATGGTGCATGTGTAGAAGTATGCGCAGTGTGTAAAATAATGTATCTCATGGAGTGTGTGTGTTTTCTCTCCACTGCTTTTTCTCTCCTCTATTTTTCTACTGCAAATTTGAACATTTCGCATTAAATATATACTTTTAAAAATTATCAAATCTAAATCATCAAATCCAATTTAATGGTCCAAATCTATATTGGTTTCTCTTCTCCTTTCAGAGGAGGAAAGCCAATGCCCAACACCAATGTATCTCGTGAACTGTGTGCAAAATGTATGTAGTTGTCTTGAAAGATGTGACATGTCTTCGCTCAATTTGAATGTTTTCAATGAAGTCTATATATATATATATATATATATATATTTAAGGTAGGTGGTTTGGAAATGATGCACTCTCTTGTTCATAATATGGGACATTTGTTAGAATCACTGTTTGATCCAAAATATAGTGTATTAGATAGTTTTTATAATTTTTTTTTAACTATACCGCCACTTCATTTCTTATTTCTTTTAGAAAATAGATCTATTGAATTTCAATTGTCATTATTAAGGCATCTATTTAGGAAATTTAATGAGTGAATAATTGAAAAGATATGCAATTTTTAAAAAGATAAAAGTTCCAACAAACTTTTTATTTTTTTTTAAGAACCATGAAGAAGTTATCAATGCTCTATGTTGTGGATCAAATGAAGCTTATTTTTTGAATGGTGAATGTTAAGAAAAATCATATTTTTATTTTTTGAATGGTGAATAGGGTCTGTTACTGTTAGGCGGGCTCAAGTGCTTGGAGGGCAGGTGGCACCATCAGAGGGAGAGAGAAATGCTTCAGGAAGACAATCTATAAGAAAAAGGAAGCGGCCTCAGTGGCTAGCTGATTTTGTCACCAATCTATAGATAGCTGATTTTTTTTTTCCTTTGTTTTTTATCGATAGCTGTATTTTCATATACTCGTTGTCTCATTTCCTCAGGCCATTGCAAATAATGTGGACCAAATGTTAATGGCCAGGCCACTATTTCGATTGTAGTGTCCTCTGTATGTCCTCTGTAGTGTGTCGTTTTGCAATATTGGCTTATAGGGCCTTTGATGTAATGACTAATGAGAAGGAATGCTTGCATAGGATTTGGAGTGGCTTTGGACCTTATTCTTTGGTTGGATAAGAAAAAAATAGAGAACAAGTAAAATTAAAAGAAAAAAGTTTCTAAAAATAGTAAAAAAAACTTTTTTTTGTAATTTCTCTTCTTAATTTTCTCCTCCTTATTTTCTTTTTGCTTTTCGGATCATTTTCTCCTCAACTTCCAACTTTCAACCGCCTCTGTCAAGTTGGCCAAAAGAGGGATGACAAAGGTCATTATTAAGTGTTAAACCATGATATAATGGTTTATGACAAGATTTATGAAAAATAATCTAATAAATATAAATCACTATACTAGATAGGATTATTCTTTCCTCCCAACTCCGATTTGGGGGAAGAAAACTTTAAAGGAAATGAAAAAAATTGAAAAAGAAATTGTTACCGCTCATTACATTTAAATAGAAGAAAAAACAGAGAAAAAGAGCAAATATGGTAATAATTATAATAACCCTTTATCAAAATGTATCAAGAAACTGAATTTCATACCAGAATTAAAAATTAATATATATTAATGTATACTCCTTCATTGTATCAATATACACACACACAAACTCCTTCCTAATATATACAAATATATACTTCAAGATTCAGATACAAAATATATTAATTAATATACAATCCTTCCTCTTAAATTTAACATTCAAAATCAATTTCGAACTTTAAGAAGGTACTTAAAGATTACACTAATGCCCAACTAGTTTTGAATAAATCAAAACCAAAGGTTATACTTCAAAATCAAGATTAAAAATATTTTCCATATCCTCATCCGCATGAGTGGAATATTTTTCAATTGTGAGAAAATCAAAAATCAAAGCCTTGGAAAGAGAAGCATAGGGGGGTGGATGAACATATCCATCTACTGGGTATATTTGTGTGAAGAAGATAGAATCAGAAAAATAAGACAAAATTAAAAAAAAGAATTCAAAAAAATGGAAAAAAAAATCCAATCATTGGGGGAAAATGAGCAAGGACAATAATACCAAGGAAGAATAGTGCAAGGCAATGCCGATGAGGATGCTTGGGTTGAAGAAATGGAAAGATTTTCTTTTCCACTTTTCTTTCCTCGTCCAAACAGGTTGTTTTCCATTCAATTTTTTTCTCAAATTTTCTATCTTTCCATCCAAACTTGATTTGAATAGTTTAGGAGAGCATTGAAAAAAATTAAAAAAAAATACTAAAAAATATTAAATCCAGATCATTTAAAATTTAATGCGGTGGTTGATTACTTAAGAATTGAGACAAGGGAAATATTTGAATTTCAGTTGTACATAATTGATTATAAACAAACTGATTAGTATGATTGATTTTGAATATAATTAATTATGTTATGAGATATATAATTAATTTATAAAATTAATTAATAAGATTGATTTTAATCATAATTGAAAAGTAGAACTAAAATGCAAAATTGAAAAACAAGTAAAATTATGGTTTTATAAAAATATATCCAAACATCCTTGTTACATATTAAAATCAATTATGGATAAAAAACCATATTTTCCAAAAAATAATCAATTGGATTTCAGTTGTGTATAATTAATTATAAGCAAACTAATTAATATGATTGATTTTGAATATAATTAATTATGTTATGAGGTATATAATTGATTATAAAATTAATTAATAAGATTAATTTTAATTAGAATTAAAAAGTAGAATTAAAATGAAAAATTGAAAAGCAAGTAAAATCATAGTTTTGTGAAAATATATCCAAACATCCTTGTTACATATTAAAATCAATTACGGTTAAAAAACCATGTTTTCCAAAAAAAAATCAAACACTCATTATACATGCCAAAATTAATTATGAACTAATTATCATGGTTTTTTTAAAAATATTCAAACACCCTCATACATGCCAAAATTAATTGTGAACTCAAAATCATGGTTATATGATAAGATACTATTACTTGTTTTTCAATTCATATTTTCAATTTTACTTTTCTAAAAATATATCCAAAAATCATATAAATTATTTACAAACCTGTTTGGCAACTTGTTATGAAAATAGTTTTCTGTTCTCCAAAATAAAAAAATCAAACAATCTGTTTAGTAACATATTTTAAAAAAAAGAATTTTGGAGAATAAAAAATAAAATATTATTCTGTAGAATAAAAAAAATAGAAACATTTTTTAAATATTTTGAGATTATTATTCTGAAGAATAAAAGAGAATAAAAAAATACATATTTTTTATTATTTTTTTATTTTCAAAACATGTTTTACAAAATACTATTACTTTAGGAGAGATCATATTTCTCTGATTTGTTATAGCATGCTTTTCCAGTACTTGTTATCACTTGGGTGAACCTCTTTACCTTCCATTACGGCTGGCATATGTGAAATATTTTCCAACTCGCGAAGAATTTGAAAGTACTGGGAAACTAATCTCAGTTCTCTAGACGATGGATGATCAAGTGCTAGTTTATTTTAACGGAAAAGAAACATATTCCAAACGATTTTGGTGTATGATGCATTAGGAATAGTACTAGTCATGGCCATGAAAGATGAGGATGGGGAATTTCATTTTCACATCATACTATCTCGTCTGTTCACTTGAGGAATTTGCTGAATTATGAACACGAGCTGATATCAGGTGCCAAACCTTTTTTTTTTGTAAATGTGGGTTTTGGTTTTCGCAAGAGTATTTACGATCTTAAGTCCATTATTTTCTTAATAAGCCAGTAGTTTCTATTGACTTGTTTAAAAGTGCCTGATCAATTTATATGTTTGCTTTTAAAGCTTGATTTCATTTAATTGGTCAAATTTCGGTACCTTCTCTAATTTGGATTGAATAGGTTCGATCATTGGAAATCTCCTCAAGATGCAGACCCTACTATGGATACGCATGATTGGAGGGCTAAGCTGCTGCCTCATATTCGCCAAATAAAAGTCAATGAAATGTAGGCCCAAATTCTCCATTTAATTAATAAGATGATCTGTTTGCTCCAAAAACTATCATAATAAGATGATCTGAGTAGTATCTGCTTCCACCTGTCAATTCTGTTAACTATCAATGTTATTATCAGTGTTTTAAAAATCAAATTGGACCAAATAGTCGAACTAATCTAACCATCGATCGATCTGGTTCATAGAAAAAAAATCATTTTAGGAGTTGAGCTGGATTGATCCATTTCAAACCGGCGATCGGACCGGGAACCGGAATCAAGCTGGGAACCGGATCTAATTTTCAAAAATTGAACTGTTCAAAAAAACTTTTTTTTATTTTTTATCAAATTTTTTTAAAAAATGACTAATTTTTTTAATCATTTGATATTATGTTATATCATGTGGCTTATTATGTCATGATAAACTTAAAATATTTAATTTTTTTTAAGTTAAATAGAAATTTTATATGTATTTCTTATATTTAAATTATTATATACATATATAATTTTTTTAATTTAATTATTACGTCACCGGTTGGACAATTGATCCAACTCGGTTGAACCATGCGAATCATAAATCGCTGACTTTTCCGATTCAATGTCCGATCCAATTCTAAAAATATTGATTATTATAACATTCCCGTTGTTTGTTATGGAGGATTAAATTTATTTCATCGGTAAACAATGACAGTTATCAATTTAATCACGAAACATATATCATTATCTACAGGAAAGGAGCTATCTTGGGAATTAACTAGGAATTTGGAACATTTCTCGTTTATTCTTTTTAGTGGATTTGGGAGAAGGAAGAAGCTTATAATTGTCAGGTGCCAGGATGATGACTCAAGTCTTTCACAGCCTACTCCTGATGATTGTCTGTTTTCCTACATTTCTTTTCCCAGAAAAAAAAAAACAAAGGGGCTGGACTTTTACATAATGATCATGCTTTTTCAGTTAAGCATTGTTTTTCCTCAACATCTTAATGCCATATTTTTGTAAAACCATCCTTCATTTGTAGAATGATTAAATTAAAGATGCCTACGTCTCATGCTGATGATGATGAATTGATTTGTCACACCCTAAATTTTTAAAGTGTGACCAGCTGAAAAATTAAAAAACTCATATTTTATAAGTTTAAATTCTTAACACATCTAACTTTAATTTTATCGTACAATCATCACTTATATTAAGCAATTATTAATAGAAACAAAATACTTAAACTAGCTGTAAAAATTTTGACAGAGTCTCTGCTGTAAGTTGGATTTCTTGAAATCTCTACAACCTACCAAAAACACATCTAAGCAGCATTTGGAGTTTTACTCCGATACAGTATATACCAACCAAAATAATTTAACTAAGAATCCTGCCTATATGATTCATGGATTGATTTTAAAACAAAAAGATAGAATGTTTAAATATTTACATTATTCCACAATGTAGTTGAAGCAACAAAATATTTCTCTTCTCAAGGAGTTCCACAAGATCTATTAAAGAATAGGTCCACTTCTACTATCTAAATATCAAAAAAAAATTTCAGTAAATAACATCTCCAATTAATAAATAAATAAATAATAATCATAAACACAAAACAAAAAATAAATAACTAATCTAATAATTGATCGTGTTATTAACGAACAGTACAATTTGTCCCCAGCTTAGGGTTCTAACTTCATCAATGTCCCTCATTATCTCTTATGCTCCCCCTCCTTGTGAGTTTTGTAATTCTCTTTTTCTACTATGTCTTTTCCTTCTATTATCTCTTTTTCGCTTCCCTCTCGTTGCTGTCAAGGATTATTGGATATAATTTCAAATAGTTTATGACAGTTTTGTATTTATCTAAGAAAAAAATAAAGTAAAATCAATGAAGCTAAAGGAAATGTTTTAATTTGTTTCATCAGAACATCGATTCAACTTAGTTAATTGATATAAAACTGAATGGCAATTGATTCATATGGACTAAGAATCAATCTGACAATGCCTCTGACTCTATGTGGGCATATTTGGACAGAGCCTTGTGTAATTTTTTTTATATATAGATACTTTTTCTAGTTTGTATTTAAATATATTGCCTTTAGTAGGATACCATAAAAAAAAGTAATATGGGATGATGTTTATTTTGATGATGTTTGAATGAGGATCACAGGCAGGTCGGAAATAGTGGGGGTATGAGCTCTTAGGTTTGGTTTGGATGGAGAGAAATGTGGGAAGAAAATAATGAGAAGAGAAATTTTTTAAAAATAATAAATTTTTTACAATTTTTAGAACTTTTTCCTTTTAGTTTTCTTTTCTCCCTATTTTTCTTTTCATCTAAATGAAGGGTTTGAGTGAAATAAATAACAAATTGATAATATTAGAATTAGAAATAGTATTAATTGATTGGAAACAAATTTGGCTATCATACAACATGAAATATTTCATTTAAATTGTGATGCACAAGATAAAAAAAATATCAGAAATCGACTTTAGATAATTGTGAAGAAAATCTGTGGGCTTAGAAATCTAGAATTTCTTGGATTAAAAATGGGTTCTATGTTACAAATGTTAATGTGCCAAGGTCGTCTCATATATATATATATATATATAAAAGGAATTATTGATTGAAGAGATTGAACTTACAGTGAAAACCATTAATTCAAATGGAATCCCAGGTCCCCATGATTGAATGCTAAGTTTTATTAAAAAAACAAAAGAAATAATGTAATTTTTAATTTCTTAACTTTGTCTGAATTATTGATTTCATTTGTTAACTTTAATTTTTATTGAGTTAGTCTCTGAAATTTATTGCAATTATCAATTTAGTCCTTATTATTTAAAAAAAAGGAAACACTATTAAAATTTGCTAATATGAATAACACAATATTAATTACTATAATGTATTTTAAGAAAAAATAAGTGTAATTATTTAGTTTTGAATAAAACATGCTCTGAAATTTTTAAAAACAAGATAACAAAATATCAAGTAATGTAAGGGATTATATTGATAAAAATAAAATTGATGAGGGCTAATTTGTTTACATTTAGCTATATGTATATGTTAATTCATCAATAGCTTTACACATTATATTATTTTAAGAGTTGGCTTGTGTCCTAAAACTTAAATGACTCACATGATAATTTAAAACACATAAATGACTAAATCAATAAAAATTAAACTTGAAAGACTAAATCAATAATTAAGATAAATTTGAGAGACTAAAAATTTTATTATCTCTTGAAAACATGGGACATTGCAAAAAAGGATGTTATTTAATAGGTAAAATCTTTTTTTCTCCACTAGGAAGTTACATAATTTCTTCAACCTTCATTGTGCCTTTTCTTTTAAAAAAAAGGACAGTGGAATGCAAAAGTTAAATGAATTTAGACCAATTACCTTTGCCATGTGGTTAATCAAATTATCTCAAAGGTTTTATGTAATGGATTAGAAACATTCCAAATCACCTTATCACCAGACCGATTTCTATGCTCATCTCACCTTGAGATGAGATCTAAACTGTAACATCCTAAATTTTTTTCATTTAGTAATTATAGGTATTTTCAAGGGTAAATTGATCAATTTAGATAAATTATTGAGTAATGAGGTTTATGGGAGACTAATATAGTTTTTTGGATCCTCGAATAGCCTTAGAAAAGGGCTAGGTAGGGGTTTAAATTTTGGTAGGGGTTTCTGTGTCATGCACCACGGCAGGCGTGTCAATGTGCCGCGGCACATGTGCAAAATTAGCACTTATCAAACACGAAAATAGATCAAAAACAAAAGAAAAAAAAAGAGATAATGAGAGAGTAATGGAGAAGAGCTTGTGTTCTGCTAGGGCACGATCCTTAAACCACATTGGGAGCATTTAGAGCTTGAATTATTATTAGGTAAGTTTCACATTTCCTCTTCTCCCTCATTATGCGAAAGTATGGACTTATGGGGCAATGGGGGCTCTGATTTTGATTTCCTTAGGTTTAGGCCGAAGCCATTAGCTTTTTTAAAGTCTTGGGAGTTAAATCAACCCTAAGTTTATGAGTTTTATGGTGATTGAGAATTTTTGTTGAGGGTTTGGACAAACCCTAGGCATAATCTAAAGATTTTGAGACAATGTGAGAAATTGGCTAGTGTTAGTATGTTGGGATGTTTAATAGGATGGTTAGAGTGTTTGGGAATGGTTGGTGCTGTTAAAAAGAAATTTGAGTGTTATGGGTATTTAGAACCTAGTGAATTCAGGGTTTATTCAAAGTGATAATTGACAATTTTCACTTGATTATGTAGATTGAGTATTACTTGAGTTACCTTATGCATATAGAATGTGTGGAGCTAACATTGAGCCATGATAACCCTTTTATGTGACAAAGGGTTGAGGTAACAAAATAATTTACACTACTTAATTATATTGCATAATTATTTGTGAGTAGATATGTTGATTTGAACTTGAAATTTGATAACCTTGCATATTGCGAAATGTGATTTTTCATGCATGTTAAACGAATTGCAATAATTGACATGATGAAAGTTTTATGTGGGCTAGTTGAGAAATGTGAAATATATATGTGTTACACATGATGAGTTTAAGCATGATCATGTTAGGAGGTGAGAGTTTACTTGTAGGAAGGGTAGTGACAATCCATACAGCATATATCTCCTTAGTGTCTAGTGAGGTATGGCATTGGAGATTTTCTCCTTAGTATCCATGTGAGATACAGCATTGGAGAGTGACGCTCCTTAACATCAGTGATACGGTGTTGGAGTAACAACATCCCAATTTGTGTGCGATAGGGGGAAACCATAGTCTAAAAATGGGATAGGACACCTTTGGCCAGGTGATCCTACCATTGAAGGTGAGCTCGGACCATTGTGAATGTGCACTTGGTCTAAGAGCCTATAGTTTCAATCGGGGTGATATGGAGGCTTAGATGGTAGAATGGTCATACTAGTGGTAAATAATTTATGTTTTTAAAAATGAATTGTTGAATATGCTACAGTGGAAATGAAAAAATTATCTTAAACTATGTTAAAAGTATATTATGGTATTTAAAAGCTTTACTCCCTTATGGTTGTGCATGTTAATTAATAATAGTAAATTATTCTGTTACTGAAATGTTTATCTCAACCCGTGGTTATATTTTACAGGCGAGGGCTCTGGTAGGGGTAAAGGAAGGAAGGGACAATTGAAGAGTGAAGAGCAATAGTTGTATAGCTCTTCCCTTTCCTCTTTTTAGGTATTGTAACGAATATTGCCATTACATAATGCCAATTTAGAAACATGACATTATTTGTTTATCACTTGTATGAATTTGTGATAAGTATGCATATCTTGGTCCAAGGTTGATATTATGAATTGAGTGTGTGTACTTGGCCAAGTTACAATTACAAGCAATATACTTGAAGTAATTTATATGCCAAAATGACCAAATTGATGTGTGTTAAATTTAATCCACCCCTTTGTGTTATTGTCAAATAGGGGTTTGGTGGTCATTTTGAGTGTGATTGCTTATTTGTTTGATATGAATGAATTGTCATGTTGTGTGTGGTCTATTTAAGGTGGTTAAAGTGTCTCTGGGTTAATGGCATTTGGTATTGTGAGTTGGACACTTTTGAATGTGTTTTGAGATGAAAATGAACCATTTTAGATTTGAGTGTTCATCTTTTTAATGGATGATTGTTTGAGTGTGAGACCGATGTCATTAGTTAGAGGGTTTGGAGAGCTTTGTGTGGACACTTAAACTACTCAAATAAGACTTCGGATGGCGAAATAGCGTGCTTTAAAAGTTTAGAGAGTTGTCATGACAGTAGGTGCGCTATAGCGCAAATGGCCTTAGAGGGACTTGTTCCTTTGTGCCATTTTCCGCGGTGGGTGTAGCTTGCATCGTGACAGACGAGCCAGAATATGGAGAATTTTCTAGATTTGTTTCAGCTTGCTTCAATTGCTGTTTTGATTTTCATGCTTCTGTTACTATATTTAATTAATTTTGAACTATGATTTTAGCTCAAACAACATATTTTAAAAAAGGTTTTCTTAGGATCTCAATATTTTAACTAATTATCTTTTAAACCCTAAGGTTGTGATAACTTCTTCTCGAGATTTTATCTAATTTTGGTTATCATAACGGCGTATAAGAGTGTTGTCCTGATAGTGTCAAAGTGAACATTACATGGACCATCCATATTTAATTTATTATTATATGTTATATTTATTAAAATAAAAAAACTTATTAAAATTATTTTATAATTTTTATAAATTTTTATTTTTAGTCCGGTCTAGATTTAGTTTAGCAGATCGAATTTAATATTAAATTTTTATAATTGATGTATATTAATTATCCAGATGCACTCTGCATAGTCCTGAACTGTGAAAAATAAATCTAGATAATTAATATACATCAATTATAAAAATTTTAATATTCAATTGGATTCTTTAAATTAAATATAAACTAGATTAAAAATAATTTTTTAAAATTTTTATTTTAATAAATATAATATAGAAAAAATGATAATAAAATCTCTCAAAAATATACAAATGACAATTTGGTCCCTTGAAATGCTATAATTCCACTAAAATTCCTAAGGACTTTTCTGTTATTAAAGAATTTATATAAATAATTAAATTATCTTTGTTGAAAATAAAATGATTATCAAATTTTGTTTAAATAATTATAACTTTTATTTTTATATTCGTAACAATGTAATAGCAAATCAAGAATTTAACATGTGAAATTATGATTTGTTGTTTCATTATTGTGAATATAAGAAAAAAAGTTGTGATTATTTAAACAAAATTCATAAATTGGTTTATTATCAACAAGGATAATTTGGTCATTTATATAAATTCATTAATGACAGAAAAGTCTTTAAAGATTTTAATAAAATTATGGCATTTTGAGAAATCAGATTATCATTTGTATATTTTTGAGGGATTTTATTATTATTTTTCTATAATATATAATAATATAATAATACTTTAAATTTGGACCATCTATATTAAAAATAAATTAAAATATTATTAAAATAATATTCCTGAACCCATCAACTTATTTCTAATTAAAGTATATTATCAAAATAGTTAGTGATTTGATTTTTATATTTGTATTATTTTTAAAATTTTAAATAAATTTTGAAAAAATTTTCAAGTGTTTATTTTGAACAAAACTAACTTTTCAATACATATATATGAATAAATATATAAATAAAAACCATTAAAAAATATAAAAATGTTGTTAATTTATTTAATTTTCTTATGAAAATAGAGATTTACAAATTACAAGTTGTTCGTGGTGAACAACAAATACCAGGTGTGCCAGAGACATTGAGTCTCAATTGATGACAAAAGAGTCCCGAGCTTCCTTACCATAGTTTACTCGAATGTAAAAAGATATAAGGCTTTAGTAGAACAAGTGTTCGATTGTTATTAAAATGTAAAAAGATTATAGACCTAAAATTGAGAACTAAAAAGGACTAACAAATGTAAAATTGCAAGTCTTTGATTGAGTGTTGATTAGTTTCTTTTGTATTTTTTTCTTCTATTTATAGTGTCAGAATAGTGGTAGCCTCCTCCTTAAAACCTAACACATTTTGCCGAAGAATCAGGAATCTCATAAAACTCATGGTACGGTCTTTATTTCATGCTCTCTATTGGTCCTGACGCTTCAATTACTCAGCTCAACTAGTCCTATGACCTATTTGAGTGACGTTTCATATTTAGCCCAAACAATGCCCCCATGTGCTAATAGCTAATAACATAAGCCACATGGCACGTTTGAAAAAGCTGAAATATCACTTCATTTCTGAGCGCCCTTTGTTGATATAAACTCATTTCTTTTTTTTTCTGGTCACTTCTCTTACCCTTTCTGTCGTTTCTTGAACTTCAAGCATTCACTCTTTCGTATTCCTCTTACCTTTGCTCTCAAATGGCTTCCTTCACTTCTGCCACTTCTTCTATTGTTGCTCCATCTTCCACCTCCGCTGGGAGTCTGCTTGATTTTCTGGCGATTATCCAGAATCTCGTTACCCCACTCGACAGGTTTGTGACAGTATGTATTCAGTAGTTTGAAAATCCTTTTTTCCCTTTAGATTGGTTCCCCATTCTAATAATTGTTCATCTCTTTGTAGAAGGATTTATCATTCCACGAATCAGTGGCTTTCTGGTAAATTTCTCGCTTCTCACGTTTAGCCCTTCTATTTTATTAGAAAAGTATGTTACCTATGCATTGTTTTTTTCAGTACTTCTCCTTGGAGCTTTTAAATCTCCAATAAAAGTGACGTCAGGTACCTAACCATCTCTCCCGACTTGTCCGAAGTCACAGCCCTTACTCAGTCAAATCTATGGCCACTGACCTCCATTCGCAACTTGGTCTTAGCTCAAACAACTTTACCCTTTCTTGAGTCATCCTAAAGAAAACTCAGGAACTGGCCTCAGTCTTCTCATACTTGGGTTAATTGGGTAAGGCACTTGAAGTTAGAATATGCACCTCAGTGGAAAGAGATGGGTTTGTACGACCTAATCCAGCTATCCCTGGCTAAAATTGATATCCTTGTCGAGCTTCTGACGACCTTCTAAAGTTTCTGGGCTCTGGGCTACAACGTCTTCATCTTTGAGGTATCTCTATTAAGCCCACTTTCATTGAAGACGTAATTTTTAGGTCCTTGTTAAGGCAACTAAGAACTTCTTATGTCTCATGACTTTTCATTTCAGAGGCGGCACATTACTAGGTAGTGTAACAAACCTACTTAAGCCCTTAGCGGCTTTTGGCTTTGAAGGAAGCTCTATGTTGCTTTCTGATGTTGTTAATAGTGGTAAAGGTAGGCCATCAAGGCCTACATCCCAATTGTTGGTGTTCTTATGAATAGTTCACCTGCTCCTGAGGGCGCTGAGTACTTTACGAAGAATTCAAATTTGCCAGACAGTTCTCCTAGGCAGTCCCAGACCAACTTAGATCCATCTAGCTCTATCATTATTAATCTCCCTGGGCTAATATCCCATCTCAAGGGTTGTTTGCTATTTCCCTTCATTTTCTGCTGGTTGCCTTCATTCTGGGTTTCTCCCAAGCAGTCCTAAACTTCCTTAGAGTCGTCCAAGCTTTTGATGCTCTGATCTTCTGGGCCCACGTCCTATCTAGAAGACTTGTTCCTGCTAGACCGACTCGTAGGTTTTCCCAAGCAGTTCCATACTATCTTAAAGTTTTCTTGAGTCACTTTATCCTTGCTCCAGATGTTCTAGGTTCTCCCATCTTTCTACCTACTATCACTTTTCCTGAGTCATCTATTGCCAAAGTTTATCTCCACTATGTTGACTGTGGCAAATAGTGGGAATGGGTCCTCGTCTACAACCATGGACTCTTTCTTAGAGAATTTTAGAACTCCCTTATTGATTCGGTCCTAAATGACATTCTTGAATTCCCAACACACCTTGGTGTTGTGACTCTACGAATGATGGTACTTACAGCATTCCTTCCCTCTCTGTTCTTCCTTTAAAAGGATTTTATGATCAGTGGGCAAGAGATAAAGTTTTCTTTGAGGAGGAAATTAAAGATTTCCTTTGTTTTAGTGGTATCAATGATGTACTGGATTGCGTTCAACCTTTTGAGAAGCTCTCTGGCCTTCCTTAGTTGCCAGCATTCCTTAGTTTCGCCACCGCCATGTCTAGGTCTTTAAAATAAGTTCTTGCCATAGTTCGTCGATGATGGTCATCTTCCTTGAGTAGTTCCTCATAACCCCATACTTTGGCACAAGTTCATAAAAATCTCAAAATTCCATCTCTTAAAATTTCTTTTAGAGTTCTATATCCAGTCCTGCTTGTGTCAGCTTGACGAATTTAGTTTCTAGAAGCGACATATGGCACTTGCTCCTCAAACATTTAAACCTTATCAAGTATTGGTCCGCCATCTCTCCGGCTTGTTGTGTGAGTTTGCAGAGTTCTGCTATGCTGACCTCTAGCTCAACCTTATAGAACTAGATATGGAACTTCTGCTCCATTTCATCCAATTGATGATTGAGTTACGGGGTATTGACGTATACCATGTGAACGTCGGGCCCATGAAAGTATTCAGGAACAATCTCAGCTTTAAGTTAGTGAAGTTCTTATAGTTAGCAATCTTGCCATATTGGATTGTGAACCTTCCAATGTGCTCCAGTGTTGACTACATTCCATCCCTTAAGAACAATGTGAAGTTAGGGATCTTATATCCCCGAGGTTATGGGTTGTCTCTGTCTATATATTCTGGATATGGTTTTGAGAGGGTGGGGTGGCTGATTGGCCTCAGCCCTGGTCTATATATATCCTGAATGGCGTCCGTTAGGGCCTCCATGTTTACCAGTTGGTTTTGAGGCTTGATCTGACGCTCTGGGATCATTGCCGTACCCCCCGGGCCACTCGTGTTGGGTTCCTATAAATAATACAAAGGATTATTTAAAGGATGAGTATGAGCAAATATTTTGAGGTTAGGGATGTCTCATACAAGTGTACGGCCCCGATGGCTAGCACTTATATTGATTCCTACTTGCTGCCCTCCAAGCGGCCCTAAACTCGACCCTGCTTCTAGAGGAGTGCCTCTCAATAACACGGCTATGTTCTTCATGCTGTTATGCAGAGCCTGCATCATGATCTGATGTTGTTCTTTCTCCCTGTGTTCTGATGTTTTCAGGGATAATCCAAAGAACCTTTGGTTCTCTTCCAGCTACTTATCCATTCGGTCTTGAATTCCCTGCAGCACTTTTGCCATAGGTCCATTGGATATGATCAGTGGGTTAAGTTGTTTACTTCCTAACTTTAAGCCAGGGCTCGTGTTGCTGCTACCTGTCATCATTAGCACTACATGGTCATGATGTTTAGCTGCTTCAGCGTCAGGCGATAAGTGTTCTGACCCTGCGTGCGTAGAGGTCCCTTCTGGTTTGTGAGAACCAGCGCCTGTTTCATCATTCCTTTTGTCTTTTTACATCTTTGCCATCTTTGTTACATAGGTCCCACCGGCGTGCCAAAAATTGTTTGTGGTGAATAAAAAATACCAGGCGTGCCAAAGACGTTGAGTCTCAATTGATAATAAAAGGGTCTCGAGTTTTCTTACCACAGTTTACTCAGATGTAAAAAGATACAAGGCTTTGGTAAAACAAGTGTTCGATTGTTATTGAAATGTAAAAAAATTACAGACCTAAAACTGAGAACCAAAAAGGGCTAACAAATGTAAAATTGTGAGTCGTTGATTGAGTGTTAACTAGTTTCTTCTGTATTTTCTTCTTCTATTTATAGTGTTAGAGTAGCGGTAGCATCCTCCTTGAAACCTAGCACGTTTTGTTGAAGAATCAAGGATCTCGCGAAACTTATGGCACGATCTTTATTCCATATTCTCCATTTTGGTAACCAGCCCATTTCATCGAGATACTTGGGCATAAATTTCAACATTACTTAAGATCGTGTCTTTGGGCCAACAGTCTAATATTTGCAATTGATGAGATTTCAGCATGTTAACTTATTATGGCCTTTATTGAACCTCAGCGCCGGCCCCTTTTATTTATATTGGGCCTGATGTTTCAATTAGTCAGCCCAACTAACCTTGTGA
The DNA here is from genome assembly GCF_029017545.1 of Prosopis cineraria. Lineage (NCBI taxonomy): Eukaryota > Viridiplantae > Streptophyta > Magnoliopsida > Fabales > Fabaceae > Prosopis > Prosopis cineraria. Next base: position 35,255,021 of record NW_026555343.1, read on the forward strand.
CCTATTTGAGTAACGTTTCATATTTATCCCAAACACAAGTGAAGCGAAAATAGAAACTTAGTAGTAACAACCAAAAAAGAGAATGAAATAATTGAGAGTATATATACTAAAATGCTTTTTATTATCAACTAAATCAAATCAAATAAAATATAAAAAAATAATAATTGAAAAATACTGAAAAATTAAAAAATATGATTATATTATTACATTCACAAAATCCTCTAATATTTACAATAAATTTAAATTAATTTTGTTATCAATCAATCAAAATATCAAATCATTGCGCGAGTATGTAAATGGCGATATCTTTGTTCTTTTTCCTGGTTCATTGGCATTGGTAATAGCTTCTTTAGTGACGACCACAGCAACAAGTAGTACAGCGCCACATTTTCCTTTCTCTCCACTCTCTCGTCATCAACTCACTCCTCGACTCGCAGCGCCGGCGTCATCGTCTTCGGAGAAGGCACCGGTCGTAGACTTCCAGTAACCTACTGTTCTTCTCTTTCTTTGTATTCATGATTTAGTTTTGTTTGCTTTCGGAAACATGATATCTCTCTGATTCTTATACCATACTTTTCTAGTACTTGTTAGCACTCAGATGAATCTCTCTACCTTTTGTGATGGCTGGTATGTGGGAAATATTTTCTATCTTTGAAGAATTTGAAAGTACTTGGAAAACAATCTTAATTCTCTAGACGACGGATGATCAAGTGTCAGTTTTTTTTTTTTTTTATCGGAAGTGAAACACACTCAAAATGAATTTGATGTATGCATCAGGAATATTACTTTTTAGAGCCCTCAAAGATGGAGATGGGGAATTTCTTGTTTCACATCATAGTATTTCTTCACTTCACTTGAGGAATTTGCTGAATTATGAACGCGAGCCTGAAATCAGGCGCTTTTTTTTCCCCCTTTAGGTTTTGGTTTTCAAAAGAGAATATTCATGATCTGAAGTCCATAATTTTCATATTAAACCAGTGGTTTCTTTTGGCTTGTTTTCAAGTACGTGCTCAATTTCTATGTTTGCTTTCAAAGCTTGATTTCATTTGATACCTTCTTCAATTTGAATTGAATAGGTGCGGTTATTGGGGACCTCCGTAAGGTGCAGAAGTGCTATGGATACACATGATTGGAGGGCTCAATTACTGCCTCATATTCGCCAAAGCAAAGTCGATGAAATGTAGGTCTAAATTCTCTATTTGATTAATAAGATGGTCTGAGTAGTATCTGCTTTGAGACGTCATCTGTGCAAACTGTTGATGCTGTCTTAACATCCCCCCGTTTGTCATGGACGCTTAAATTTATTTCATCACAAAACATATATCATTGAATCCATGGTAAAGGAGCTATAACAGGCATTGCATGTCATTGTCAAACCCATCGAACCACTGATTCTTCTATTTGCTGGTTCAAGAACCATATTACTTGATGTATTCAATTTCTCTTGACACGCTAGTGTTTTCCATTTATAGACAATGCTGGACATTTCTATTTCAAACTTTCAATGCTGTATGTGAGCTCCATTCAAGATTTCTAGAAGGCAGTGTTATCTTATCTTTACCCATAGCCTTGGTTAGGGGACTAGGAACTATTTTGGTGTTCTATATATTGTCGTTATGACCTTGAAAGCTGCTGATATTTGTTGTTACATTTCACTTTGGCCCAAAATATTTGGAATAAAATGTGTGTTATATGCCTATCTTGTGTGTGAACTAGATAAGTTTTAATGGATTTTGGAAAAGGAAGACGTTTATAATTGTCAGGTGCTAGGATGATGACACAAGTCTTCAACAATCTACTCCAGATGACATGTTTGCTTATCATTTATTTTCAATAAAACGAAAACCACCCAAAAAAACAAAAAACAAAGGGGCTGGACGCTTACATAATGATCATGTTTTTTCATTTGACCGTTGTATGTTGTCCTCAACTTGATTCCATGTCATTGTAAAACAACTCTTCGTTTTGTAGAATGAGTACATTAAAATTGTATCAGTCTCATGATGGTGATGATGGTGAATTACTTGAAGTTCTAAAAAGTGCACAAGGTTTTGAGCAGAAGACTTATGCTGGTGCAGCTAGCCAGGTACATACGCCAATAATGTGTAATCTCAATTAATATAATAATTTGCGGTCATCTATGCAGATGGGTGAATCATGATGTAAGTATTGTTTTAACAGGGTCAACTTTAGCAGTGGCCCACTTTTTTTTTTTACGCTGTCATGTGCTGATTTGCTGTGATGCTAATTTTCTAACATTTTGGCATTTCCTAATTTCAGGAAGATTACTTACAGAAAATATCCTCAATGTTGTTAATAAGTCAAAGTAAGTCCCAGAATGTCAATGTCACCATTATGCCATTGGATTCAGTTATTGACCCATTTTAGATTTTGGAGGTTTTTAATCCTAAAGCCTTTGAGCTCATTGTATTGGTTGAATGTTCAGGGTCTACTCTGACTTTATTCTTAGCAATTTAGCTATAGCATTCCACTAGCAAAAATTTCAATTTGTAACTTCTTTTTTGTTTGATATCATATATAGAATGTTGGCCAAGTTATATGATATTTTCCTTTAACTTTGATTTTAAAAAAATACTTTTTGTATTTCATTTGAATACCATCCAAATTTTGCGCATTTGCATTGTAATTTTGTCTTGGATAGAAGTGCTTTTCTGTCATAGTAATTTATTACTGTTTTGATTTGATGTTATTTTTTTTTTGTCTTCTGTGCTTGTAACTATGCTACTATTGTTTTTCCATTGACAATCAGATATGATTTAAGTACTCTGTTATTGATTTCTCAATCTAAATTTGTTAGTATGAATAATTGGAGAGGTACTCAAGTTGGATGATCCTTTACAGAGTATTGGAGGGCTGGACTGCACCCTGATAGTCGCCGAAGAATCGTCAACAAAATGTATAAATTTTTATGTTGTTTTACTTTGGTCATATATTTCATGATGGGGGAAAATCATATGCCACGCATCATTAGAGTTCTTCTATTTTTTATTCGGAATTAAATTGATAACCAGCTTAAGATTGATGCTCAAGATTATGTTTTGTAGCTGAGGAACTATAAAACATAATTTTTCTTATGATTATTGAATTGTATTTTTTGCATGCTTTATGTATCTTGAACTTATTTTTTAAATTAATTTTGTTTAAGAGGTCCCCCCACCATTGGATATTTGGGAGCTTTCTGATATACTTATTGTTATGTTTTTTTTTTTTTTGGTTATATTCTGCTTCTTGTTTGGTGTAGTTAGAGGACTTCTTCGTTGGCCAAAAAAAGAAAAAAGGTTAGAGAAATTCTTATTATATGGTGTTTTTTAATTGTGGAGAGGGGAGCATTTTAAGACGCAAAAGAGATAATCTCTTCCCATTAGGAAATTCATTTTATGGTATCCATGTATAACTCTGAACTGAGCTTGATGAGTCCATGCTTTTGTGTTTGCTTTTTGGTCCTTTTTGATATGAAAATGGACATGAAATGTTGTTATAAGGAGGAGAAGTATTTGATACTATCATCATTTATATTTCTAATCAAAATCTAAAATTCTGTGCATTTTCTTTGGAAAATGTGAATGGCATGAACGGTGCCTTGTGATCATGCTTGTTATTTGGAGGACTGTCTAATGCTATATGCTTCCCTGAGTTATAGTAATTAAACTGGTGTTATTCACCTTGTAGATTGGAAACATTAAGAAGACATCTTCCTGTTTCTGGCCAAGAGGGATTAGATGGACATCGTAAAATTGCTGCAAGATTTGAGGAGAAGGTTTATAATGCAGCAACAAGTCAGGTAGAGTCATCACAGTTTTACTTCTGACAGCCCTCTTGGTAGATCATTCTCATCTGAGCAGATGAATTGTGATAGAAAGTTGAGCAGTAGTTTAACTTTGTCTTGTAGCATATCATGGATTGCCATGATTTCTTACATCTCTAACATTTCCTGATTTCAGCCTGATTATCTTCGGAGAATATCATTGAAGATGCTGTTAATGGAAACTAGAGGCCAAAACACCATAGCTAACTCTATTCCATCAAACTTTGGTGACAATAGGGGTGGATCTTCTGATACAGGTATCGGCATTCAAAAGCCTCATGGTCTGATCTGTTTGCTACAAATAGCCTATGCAAGGTCATGAGCTGATAGTACTTTCATACCTTTTTTTTTTTTTTGGTGTCAGAATACTTTGATGTTTTGATCTGTGAATAAAACTTAATGAGAACTAAGCTAATGATGTTTGGTTTTATGGTGCATGTTAGGGCTGCACAAAAGACTGGACGGGACTGGACTTTAGCCTAACCCGAAGTCTGGTCCTTTTTATGAAAAGGATTGGGTTAGGTAACCCGTAGTCCGGTCTGGTCCTGTGAAAACCCAGAAATTAACAAGAATGGACTTAGTCCATAGGACTGGGAGATTGGCCCTATTAGTCCAATACTTACTTGGCCTTTTTTTTTCTCTATGATGACCAATAATCTATTTCAACTTAACAAATTCAATTAAGATAATAAAAACACTTATAATCATAATAAATCCATAATAATTTCTAACACCAAGAAAATAATATTTTAGTTACAGTCCAAACTCCAAATAATTTAAATACATAACTTCAATAAAAAATCAGAGAAAAGACCAAAAATAGACTAGAGGAAAAAAATCAGCAAGAACAGAAGTAATAAAAATCAGCCAATAAACATGTTCCTTTAAAGTTCGAACAGATCAAGATCAGAGTGCAAAGTGCAAGGCAAGGGCTAGGGCTTTGGTGCACTGAAGAAATTAAGAATGAGAGCAAAGTTGAGTGAGTGGCTGAGACGCTAAGTGCTGTTGAGTAACAGTGTTGAGTTTTTTTTTTCGATCAGAGTGCAAAATGCAAGGCAGGATTAAGATTTTTTTTTTCTAAGGCTTATTAATTAATAATTTATAAATTAATTTTAATTATATTAAAATAATTATATAGGACCAAACCGGACCACTTAGTCTAGATGCTTGGTTTCTAGTTTGGTCTTACCCAAAAAATCAGTCCTGTCTTTTTGGTCTTTTTGGTCCTATAAGACCAGCATTTTACAGGACTGGATAGGACCGAATTTTCATGGGTCGGACCAGACCGAACGAGACCACGAGACTTTTGTACAGCCCTAGTGCATGTGTAGAACTATGCGCAGAGTGTGTAAAATAGTGTATCTCATGGAGTGTCTGTGAAACAAAGGGTGGTCGGGTGGGTTTCTCTCCATTGCTTTTTCTCTCCGCTACTTTTCTACTGCAAATCTAAACCTTTCAAATTAAATATATACTTTTTAAAATTATAAAATTTAAATTGTCAAATTCAATTTAATGGTCCAAATCTGCAGTGGTTTCTCTCCTGCTTAACTTTGCAACGGAGGAAAGCCAACGCCCAACACCATTAAATAATGTATTTCGTGAAGTGTGCGTGGAATGTATGTAGTTGTCTTGAAAGGTGTGACATGTCTTCGCTCAATTTGAATGTCTTCAATGAAGTCTGTATATATATATATATATATATATATATATTTAGGTGTATTATTTAAGGTAGGTGGTTTGGAAATGATGTGCTCTCTTGTTCGTAATATGGGACATTTGTTAGAATTACTGTTTGATTCAAAATATAGTGCATTAGATACTTCTTATAATTTTTTTTTAGCTATTCCTCCACTTCATTTATTATTTCTTTTAGAAAATGGAGCCATTGAAATTTTAAATGTCATTATTAAGGCATCTATTTAGGAAATTTAATGAGTGTATAATTGAAAACATATGCAATTTTTAGAAAGATAAAAGTTTCAACAAACTTTTTTTTTTTTTAACCATGAAGAAGTTATCAATGCTCTATGTCAAACAAAGTATAATTTTTGAATGGTGAATATTAAGAAAAATCAGATTTTTATTTTTTGAATGGTGAATAAGGTCTGTTACTGTTAGGCGGGCTCTTGGAGGGCAGGTGGCACCATCAGAGGGAGAGAGAAATGCTGCAGGAAGACAGTCTATGAGAACAAGGAAGCGGCCTCAGTGGCTAGCTGACTTTGTCACCAATCTATAGATAGCTGCATTTTTTTTTTCGTCTGTTTTTTTATCGATAGCTGTATTTCCATATACTCATTGTCTCATTTCCTCAGGCCATTGCAAATAATGTGTACCAAATGTTATGTCCAGGCCACCATTTCGATTTTAGTGTCCTCTGCATGTCCTCTGTAGTGTGTCGTTTTGCAATATTGGCTTATAGGGCCTTTGATGTAATGACTAATGAGAAGGAATGCTTGCATAGGATTTGGAGTGGCTTTGGACCTTATTCTTTGGTTGGATAAGGAAAAAAAATAGAGAACAAGTAAAATTAAAAGAAAAAATTTCTAAAATAGTAAAAAAAAATTAGTGTTATTTTTTATTTCAACTCTTAATTTTCTCCCTCTTATTTTCTTTTGGCTTTTCGGATCATTTTCTCCTCAACTTCCAACCTTCAACCGCCTCTGTCAAGTTGGCCAAAAGAGAGATGAAAAAGGTCAGTATCAAGTTGGTCATGAACCATGATATAATGGTTTATGACAAGATTTATGAAAAATAATCCATTAATATAAATCACTATACTAGATCGAAGCCTGCATGGACTTGCTCTTCGTTCTGGGCCTCAACTCTTGCAATGGAATGAAGATCGTCGTTGGAGAGGGTTTATATGGGGTGATCCACCACTACAGTTTCAATCAGAGGGTGGTGAAAAGGTGACTCTTGCACTAAGACACTCCATGCTGGCAAGCAGAATCAGCATTAACAGTGGAAAATAAACAGGCATCAAGCCAATTTTATGGTTTGGTTACTATTACACCAATTTAGATGATGTTATGGGTATTTTTTTTCTCTCACTTTAAGTTATTGGATACTTCTAATCAATAATTTTGAGGATATTTTTTACCCCTTTTCCTTATATTTTATATTGTAATGTCTATAGTTTTGCATGTAAAAACAAATCTGTGTCCAAGGCTTAAGGGATAAAGGTTTTGTACACATATTTTGAGCTAGTCACATTTTATTTTTGGGACATGAAAAATACCTAGAAATTTTTTTTCCAGGAGATTATTGTATCCTTAAATCAACAATGGTGCATGAGTACTATTTATTAACTTTATGAAAGAAACTAACATTTTTCAATTTATTAAGTTTTATCATTAGAACTTAATGGTCAAGATCAAGCTATTTAACATATTGAGAAATGTTGACCTCTTCTCGAAATATCACTTTGGGTGAATGAAGTTACGGATCCACCGGTTCCGCGTCCTCTTTTGACTTTTTTGGACAATAGTTAAAATTGGTTTTAATTCAGGTCAAATAGCTTCAAGCAGCAGGACATCCTCATTGCACAATATGGATAGAAGAGTGGGTAAAGGATGCAGACAAGGAGATGAAGTGATAATGCTCATTGCATGAACATGAGAAATTTTTGGTCCGAAAATTGTTGGATGCCTAAACTACCAGTCAATTAGCATTTTCTTTTTTTAACTTTTTACATGGTCAAAACAAAAATTATTGAAGTACTTTGAGTGTTTACAAGATCAGTGCAAAATTTTTTTGCAAGTTTTATGAACGTTTTTGTCATGCGCAAGAGCATTGGGGATTCAATTTATTTCTTTGATTGGGCTGAAGGACCGGTTGCCACAAGCCAATTTCTTTGTGGAAATGTGTCATATATATATATATAGTCGCTGTTGTAAATGCTTTAACGTTGTTGTTAATGTCTAAATTTAGTATTATTAACAAAGTTGTATAATAACTAGATTTATTAGCTGTGATGTCGATGTTTTGGAAGCTTTTGTAAATTAATTGTGTTGTAAGGCCAATTTTGGATTTCATCACTTGATATACATGGTGCTGGCTTGTACAAAAAGGATCGGATGTTATAAATTAATGAAAGTTAAATTAACTTGTTTCCTATATATTTTAAGTGCACACATTATATGTATGAGATAATAGATTCTCTATTATTGAATTATAGGAATATTTGATATATTGTACCTGGACGACATAAAAGGGACAACATGCTTCTTGAAAAGTAAACCCACATGCAATAACATGCGTGCATTCAAAAGAATCCAAGTACAAGGAAAGAAAAATGAAAAACGTGTGCCACAAATTGTTAAGGCCACTGAGTCACTAATTAGTCTTTAAACATATCGTTAAACACGCAACTTAGATTTGTGCCGCTGGATCGCTAAAATGTGATCACACACACACACACACACACACATTTACATACACCTTAATGGGACTTTATATTGGACTGAATCAACATTACGATACTATGGCTGCTGATTGATGACACACATATCAAGACATTCTGTTTTTGGCTTTTTATCACTCATGCAAAGTGGCCGCAGCATTTTGAGTTTTCAATGTTTTTTTAACGGTAAGGATTTAAAATGCCTCTCAATTAAGCGAAAAGGGTCAAGATCACCCCTGAAGTTAAAAAATAGTTATTTATATCCGTCAACCGCTAAGATTTTTCATTCCATCACCTTATTATTTATTCCGTCAAATTTCACTATTAGTGAAGCCTGCATTTGAATTTTTTAATATTTTTAGTTGGTCCCACCATTTTTTTATAGGATTAAGGGTCAAATGCCCCTCAACTAAGCAGAAAAGGGCCAAAGTCACCTCTAAAATCAAGGGTCATTTATGTCCTTCAATTGCTAAGATTTTTTATTTTATTACCCTATCATTTGTTTCGTCAAAATTCACCTCTGGTGGAGCTCACATTTAAATTTTTAATATTTTTAATGGGTCCCACCATTTTTTATATTTTTAGTAGGTCTCCTCAAGGTTTAGGCCACACTTTCGAGCGAGTCTCGGTTCAAGCTCATAAAAATTTAAACTTTATATCATGGCTCTCCAATTTTTCTATTGTAATTCCTCACCTTACCTTCAAATCTGCCATGGCTAATTAAATGGTGCCAAAACTCCGCCAACTATTGCAGGAACATGCTTTCGGTGCACTCCTCAACCTGGTCATTCACGATAATATCAAGACTGCAATCGGCATGTTGGGTGCTCTGCCGCAGCTACTCCACTTGCTTCAATACAAGAATGAGTGAATGAGAGGGAATGAAGGGGGGGGACGTGAGAGAGAGAGGGGGGAGACAGGTATTTTTAAAAAAATTATAAAAAAATAAAAAAATTTAAATGTGGGCCCCACTAATGGTGAAAATTGACACAATAGACAGTCATGACAGAGTCAAAAATTTTAGCAATTAAGGAATATAAATGACGTTTTCTTGACTTTAAGGGTGACTCTAATTTTTTTTGCTCAGTTCAGGGGCATTTTAGACTCTTAACCTTAAAAATATAATAAAAAAATATATAAAGTTGGTCCCCCTATTACATTTTATTATTAAAAAATATTTAAAATATTTAATAGATAATTAACGCCAAGGGCATGGAGGAAGCAAAATTCTAAGACTGAGGGATAAAATTGACCTCAAGCACTTTCTTCCCAACTCCGATTTGGGGGAAGAAAAATAAAAGAAATAAAATAGAAACAGAGATAATGAAAAGAAAAAAATTATAAAAAAAAATTATCACTCATCTATATATATATATATATATACACACAATAGAAGAATAACAAGCACATTTCTATGGATGACAAATGTCATTTCTTTAAATACTACAATTTCAGAAAGCCACATAAGATTTTACTTGCAAAATTATTTTTAATTCATAAATATAATTTATTTTTATTCCATGATTTCAATAACTTTTTAACCCATGATTTAATAATTTTCTAATCTCACGCTTTCACTTTTAGATATGGTTAGTTATTTAGTATTCTATCATTTTAATAACTTCTTTACTCTACAATTTAGTTTGTGATTTTTTTTTAATTCATGCATATAATTAAACTTAAATATGGATAGTTATTTAGATTATTCATTTCAGTAACTTCTTAACCCATGATCTAATAATTTTCTAACCTCAAAATTCATCTTTTAGATATGGTTAGCTATTTAGTATTCTATTATTTTAATAACTTTCTTACTCTATGATTTAGTTTGTAATTTTTTTAATTCGTGCATATAATTAAATTTAAATATGGATAGTTATTTAGATTATTATATCATTCTAATAACTTCTCAGATCCACGATTCACATAGAATTTGGTGAGAATATAGATATATATATATATATATAATAGATAAATAAGAAATAATTTTTCAAGTTTGACACGTATGAGTTTTTTTTAAAAATATTACAATTCTATGCTATCCACATCATCATTAATTTTTAAAACTATTTTTTCTAATTTATAAGATTGCAATTTGAAAATATAACTTCTCTCCCATGATCTCAAAATCTTAAATATAATTTCTCAACTAATTCGAAATTCAAAATTTTATTTTTAAAAATTTTATCCTTAATATTCTCTCTCATAATTTCAAATATAACTTCCCAAATATTGCCATTTTGTGAATAATTTTGAATTGATATAATAATTTTATGAATAATAATTTAAATAATTTTATTGCAAATTAAATCATATAAATAAACAAATAAAAACTGAATTATAAACGTATGAATTAATAAAATAATTACATTAAATTCTTTATATGTTATTAATTAATATAATTCTCATTTATAATTTAATTAAATATATATAATTTATGAATTAAGTAATTAACAGATAATTTCCTAACCCCACGATTCTTCTTTTTGATATGGTTAGTTATTCAGTATTCTATCATTCTAATACATTCCTTGCTCTACAATTTAATTTGTGATTTTCTTTATTCATGCATATAATTAAATTTAAATATGGATAGTTATTTAGATTATTCATTCCAGTAACTTTTTAATCCATAATCTAATAATTTTCTAACCCCACAATCCCTCTTTTAGATATGGTTAGTTATTCAATATTCTATCATTCTAATAACTTCCTTGCTCTATGATTTATTTGTGATTGTTTTAATTCATGCATATAATTAAATTTAAATATGGATAGTTATTTAGATTATTTTATCATTCTAATAACTTCTTAGCTCCATGATTCACATAGAATTTGGTGAGAATATATATATATATATATATATAATAGATAAATAAGAAACACTTTTTCAAGCTTGACATGTGAGTTTTTTTAAAATATTATAATTCTATGCTATCCACATCATTATTAATTTTTAAAAATAATTTTTTTTAATTTTTAAGATTGTAATTTGAAAATGTAACTTCTTTCCCATGATCTCAAATCTCAAATATAATTTCCCAACTAATTCACTATTTAAAATTTTATTTTTAAAAATTTTATCCTTGATATTCTCTCACATGATTTCAAACATAACTTTCCAAATATTTCCATTTCATGAATAATTTTGAATTGGTATAATAATTTTATGAATAATAATTTAAATTATTTTATTGCAAATTAAATCATATAAATAAACAAATAAAAACTGAATTAGAAACGTATGACTTAATAAAATAATTACATTAAATTCTTTATATGTTATTAATTAATATAATTCTCATTTATAATTTAATTAAATGTATATGATTTATGAATTAAGTAATTAATGGATATTAAGTTAAATTCTAATATTTAAATTAAATACAATAACAAAATTTTCTTGATATTTTAATGTGTCATCTCATGCAAACATGTCAAGGATAAAATGAAATTCTTATTTATGAAAATTATGTTATTATATTTATTTTAAATAATGCATCAATAATAATTATTAGTTAACCTTTATAAAAACAAAAATATGTTTTTTAGAAGGCTGCGCACATGACAAGTGTGTTTTTGTTGTTGAATGCTTGTTGAATGCTTCAAAGTAAAAAATTTATAACACTCTGAAAATTATATTTTTGTTTTTATAACTTTTAAAGGAAATTAGAAAAATATTCTAGAAGCGTAAAAATTGAAATATTGTCTGAGGTTTTTCTTATAAATATCCCACCCTATGTCTCCACCACACTTTTCCCACTTCTCCACGCCTTTTCTTGCTAAATGTGTAGTATTGCTTTGAGATCATGGGGTTGTCCTTTCCCTCACACGTTCTAAACTTGCATGGCATGCGAACTAGGAGAGGCATATATAAAACTTGCATCCCCACACCATGTGAGGCAAACTCATTCATTTGTAAAATTTTCAATCGTGATATTGTTCTTTCAAATTACTACAACATTTGATTGCATTTCCATTAATCGATCTCATGAGGATTAAAAGATCAAAGTGCACATTGTTCGATTGTGGTCCATTGCTCCTCATGCTGTTCCAAACAAGCCTACATCACTTAAGATGGTTTTGCAGGACGAAGCTATGTGTTGCATTCTAATGTTTTGAATATTCTATAATTCATTTAATAGATTAATTGATTCCTTATAAAACCTTATTTTTATATTTTCTACTGGCATTTTCTTTTTCAAGTGTTACATGGGTTTTATTATCTATGACTGATCTACTCATTGATGAAAAAAACACACCTTCATTTACCTCCCTCGTATATATATTACCTCATGTTTAAATGAATTGTTGAACATTCATTTATGTTAAATATATTGTATATTATATATGATGTATTTCATTTGTGTATGTTATAATTTCATGCCTATGTCTCTTTTAGTACACTCACATCCATTATATTCAGGAAATGTTTTCTACATGTATATTTAAATGAATGCATGTGTATGTGTGTTGATTGAATACTGGTGTAATTCCAGTTTAAAATATGATCGAGAACTAAATGTAGTCACTTTTTTTAATAGGAATTTGAATCTTAGTTCATCATATTATGACTTTATTTATATTGTAATTTTTTTTATTGCAATACCATCATATATTTTTAATTATTTTAAAATATACTTCTGATTATAACTTCATTTAAATAATCTCATTCAGTAATGCAAGTTGAATTAAAAATTATTATAATTCTTATAAGAGGACCCGTGTATTGTACGGGTGAAATACTAGTTGTATTTAAATAGAAGAGAAAACAAAAAAAAAAGTAAATATGGTAATAATTATAATACCCCTATATCAAAGTATATCAAGAAACTGAATTTCATACCCGAATTAAAAATTAATATATATTAATGTATACTCCTTCATTGTATCAAATACACACACACACACACAAACTCCTTCCTAATGTATACAAATATATACTTCAAGATTCAGATACAAAATATATTAATTAATATACACTCATTCCTCTCAAATTTAACATTCAAAATCAAATTCGAACTTTAAGAAGGTATTTAAAGATTACGCTAATGCCCAACTAGTTTTGAATAAATCAAAACCAAAGGTTATACTTCAAAATCAAGATTAAAAATATTTTCCATATCCTCATCCGCATGGTGGAATGTTTTTCAATTATGAGAAAAATAAAAAATCAAAGATTTGAAAAGAGAAGCATTGGGGGGGGGGGAATGAACAAATCCATCTACTGGGTACATTTGTGTGAAGAAGATAGAATCAGAAAAATAAGACAAAATAAAAAAATAGAATTGAAAAAAATGAGCAAATTAGGGGAAACATTGAAAAAAAAAATCCATTCACTAGGAGAAAATGAGCGAGGACAATAATACCAAGGAAGAATAGTGCAAGGCAATGCCGATGAGGATGCCTGGGTTGAAGAAATGGAGAGATTTTAGGGATGTTTGAAACTATTTTTATTTTATTATTTTGAGAATTGGTGTTTTGTAAAACATGTTCTGAAAACAAAAAAATAATAAAAATAGATATTTTTCTCATTTTCTCTTATTCTTCAAAATAATAATCCCAGAACACCTGAAAGTTGTTTTCATTTTTCTGTTCTTTGAAACAATATTTTATTTTTTTGTTCTTTAAAAAACATTTTGAAAACACATTATCAAACAGGTTTTTTTATTCTTTTGTTCTGGAAAACAGAAAGCTGTTCTCAAAATAGGTTGCCAAACAGGCCCTTTCTTTTTCACTTTTCTTTACTCGTCCAAATAAGTTGTTTTCTATTCAATTTTCTTCTCACTTTTTCTATCTTTCCATCCAAACTTGATTTGAATAGTTTAGAAGAGCTTTGAAAAAATTTTTAAAAAATGCTAAAAAGTATTAAATCTAGATCATTTAAAATTTATTATGATGGTTGATGACTTAAGAATTGAGACAAGAGATGTGTTTGAATTTCAGTTGTATATAATTGATTATAAAAAAATTAATTAATATGATTGATTTTGAATATAATTAATTATATTATGTGGTATATAATTGATTTATAAAATTAATTAATAAGATTGATTTTAATCAGAATTAAAAAGTAGAATTAAAATTTGAAAAGAAGTAAAATCATGATTTTGTGAAAATATATCCAATTATTTTTGATACATATTAAAATCAATTATGGATAAAAAAATCATGTTTTCCAAAAAATAATCAAACACTCATTATATATGCCAAAATCAATTATGAACAGAAAATCATGGTTTTCTTAACAATATTCAAACACTCTTATACATGCCAAAATTAATTATCAACTCAAAACTATGGTTATATGATAAGGTACTATCACTTGTGTGAACACCGTATTTTGTCCGAGCATTTTTTAAATTTAATAATAAATAATAAAAAAGTATAAAAAATAAAAATAAAATTTAATTCTTTTTAGTATTATATTTTCAAAACAAAAAAATTAAATTAATTGATAGGGCTTAATTTTATTTTAAATAATCTTTTTTAGTTAGGATTTTATTTCTTTTAGTTCATTAAAATAACCAAAAAAATATAAAAATATAAAAATAAAATTTAATCTTTTTTTTAGGATTATATTTAAAAATAATAATTTTAACAAAATAAAAAAAATCTTATTCAAACCTTTTAAAATCTCTCCTAAATTATTCCAACCATTTAAAATATTGGGAATCAATTTTTTTGATACTCAACTATTTTTAAATTTTCTTTCCTTAAATCTTTTTGTTTTCCATTTAAATATATATATATATATATATTAAAATTAGACTTTTCTTTCTCTCCCTTAATCTAATTAATAATAAAAAAAGAAGAAAAAAAGCATTAAAACAAAGAATGGCTGTAAAAAAGGGACATGCACGCACGAAGCTTGAGCACAGAGCAAGCAAACACAGTAGCAGACTAAGGAGAAGCAAACGTGCATAGCGAACACACGAATACCAGACGCTACAGAAAGAAAAGGAAAGGAAGCAGAAGCATACAGGAAAAGACAGAACAAAAAAAAAGAAAGGAATCACACACACAGAGCCAAAAGACTCAAACCTTTTCGGCAAGATCAAAGGAGACATGACAGAACAAAAAAAAGGGAAGCGCACACACACACACAGCCACAGTCGGACGAGAGAAGCACTTGAAAAGGCAGAGCCTGCCAGGCACGTGAAAGAACGAAGAGCAGAGCATGTTTTCGGCCACACGAAAGGTAAGTTGTTTTGTTTTTCCTTCTTTTGGTTTTGAATATAAGAGAGGGCACGAGAGACTGAGGAGAGGAGAGCTGATTCTGGGCAAAGAGCTTTTTTTCTTCTAAAGAGAGGGAGAGATGGAAAAAAATAAAGACGAAGAGGAGAAAGAGAGAAGATAGAAACTGGTCAAGAAACAGAGAGAAAAGAAAAGAGAGACTAAAAGAAGAGGGAAGCATGCATACGCATGCATCAGGCCTTGGAGCAGAAGAGGCTAAGATCAGAAGAGAGAACGAGAATGACAAAGAAAACAGCACGAGAAGCTTGGATAGAGACAGAGATCACGAGGAGCAGAGACGAAGAAGGACTAGAGACGAAGAGAAGAGGGAAGAGACCAAGAAGGTGAGGAGAGTCTGGAGAAAAAAATAATGAGGAGGACGAGCAAGATGGAGAAGAGACGGGGAAAAAGAAGAGAGAGACCGAGAGGGAGAAATAAGGAAAGAAAAACAAAGCATCAAAACGCAGCACGCATGCAACTTTTTATACACTAAGTGACACCGAGAGAGAGAGAGAGAGAAAGCAGTGACCGAGTGTAGGAGATAGAGACAGAGGAACGAGAAACAGAGCAGAAAAAAGAGGAAAGGGAGAGACTGAAAAAATGAACGAGAAATAGAGCAAAAAAAGAGGAGAGGGAGAGACTGAAAACTAGACGAAAAAAACAGAGTACCAAGGATCACACAACATAGATGAAGAACAGAGAAAGCAAAGAGAAAAAAAGGAAACGAAAAAAGGGGCTAGACATGCATGAAAAAAAAGAGAGGAGGGTAGCTTCAGTGATGAAAAGAGCTAACCGAAAGAGAAAAAGAGAGGACTCGTGATTTTGGCTCCGGATTTTTGAGATGGAAATGAACTGAGAGAAGAAGATGAAAATGATGAAGAAGGAGGAGGAGAGAGAAGCTAATGGATTAGATGGAAGGTGAAGATGAAAGGTGATGACATGGAGAGTAATGGCTCAGTATCAAACGGGTAATAATTTTACTTGTTCATTCTTCAAAGCTTAATCTGTGGGATTAATAGAGTAATTAGGAAATTTCAAAATTTATATAGATCACATGATTTATTTTATGTGGCATTGTACCAAGTTATGCATTTTGAGATTCTCCTTGTCCTTTTGCATGTTTTAGGCTATCATTGAAATTATTTCTGACTATAAGCTTCACAATTATTTGTTGGTTGTAAAATTCTTAATAAATAATATTTAAATCTATTTACAGTGTGAGATTTCAAGAATTCCTACAGACATTTAAATTTAAAATAATCCTATATCATGAAAATTAATAAGATTTTGCAGGTATGAGGATCAATTTTGTATAATAATATGGGTTCCAAAGAATCATCATCAAAATTAATTATAATCAATAAAATATTTAAGTCTCATGAGAGATTTCAAGAATCTTCGTAAGAACTTAAATTAATTACATTATCGTGTGGAATAATAAGTCCTTACAGATAAAGTATTTCTCAATTTTTATGATAAATAAATGATTTTTGTAAATAATAATATAATACACAATTTAGAAAAATTAATTAGTCAACTTAATGCATTTAAATGGTAATTATATTTACCGATTATATCTTTTAATCATGTGAGATTTTTAAATTTTGATAGATTTTTAAGATAATCGTATTATTGTATGAGTCAATAAGACTTTACAGATATAACGATTAAGTTTTTTAATATATATATATATATATAAATTATACACTCAAAAATATAAATAAATTTAATTTTTTTATCGTGAGAGATTTTGAAATATCCACAGATATTTAGATTGATTGCATTATTGTATGAGTCAATAAGGCTTTGCAGGAACTGTGATTAAATTTCCAATCATAAAACATAAAAAAACAAATTTTAAACCCTTTTCTTTTTCAAAAATTCAAAAAATTGAGAAATAATTAAAATTAAATTACTTTTTGTAAGTTAAAACACACATATCAAGATTTTAAAAATTGTTTTATTTGCAAATTGGTGAATTATTTCTAATTAATTTCTCTTCAAAAAATATATTGTTACCAACAATTTTAAAGCCCAAACTACGTGGACTTTGATCCCTATCACAGGGTACGTAGGCTTTAGAGTCAGATTCTGAGTCAAGTCCTCCCTGTAAATAAATAAATATTTCTCACTTAATTCTTATCATTTTTATGTCAAACACATGAATATAAAAAGAATAATTAAAATAATTTTAAAATCATATTAACATAGCACAACAAACTTTAGATAACCGTTCTCACGAACAGGTGTTGTGGGGTGCCTAACACCTTCCCTACACTCAACCGACTTCTAAACCTATTCTCTGATTTCGCAGACCGTCCTTATCCACCTTTAAACAGTTTTTCGAGGTTTTTCTCAAAATCTTGGTAGCGACTCCCATTTCCTCGGTCTTCCTTTCGAAAGCCGGAACCTCCATTCTCGCGCTGTCCGCGTCGCATTTTCAGGTGCGACAACTTGTTTTTCAATTCATATTTTCAATTTTACTTTTTTAAAAATTTATTCAAAAATCATATAAATTATTTTACAAATCATGGACATGTTTGACCACCTGTTATGAAAAATTTTTTTTATTCTTCAGAACAACAAAATAAAAAGATCTATTTAGTAACATGTTTTTAAAAAACTATTTTGGAGAACAAAAAATAAAATATTATTTTAAAGAGTAGAAAAATAAAAATATTTTTTAAATGTTTGGGGATTATTATTTTAAAGAATAAAAGAGAATAAGAAAAACACCTAGTTTTATTATTATTTTTAAACATGTTCTACAAAATATCAGTTCTTAAAATAATAAAATAAAAATAATTTTAAACAAGTCCCATATTTTTGAGTTTATAATTGATTTTGATATATATAAAGGTGTTTGAATTTTTTTTAAAATATATGGTTTTGGGTTTAAAACTGATTTTGGCATGTGCAATTAATGCTTGAATATTTAAAAATAAAACATGATTTTAGGTGTATAATTAATTTTAATTTAATATGTCATAGGTGTGTTTTGTTATATTTTCACAAAAATCCATAATTTTAACCACTGAAATTGATCAATAAGATTATCCAAACTGGTATAAGCATTGATCCGCGTGAATGCAGAGACAGGACTCCTTACCCTTCGCTCCACTCTCTCATCAAAATCTGTCAACTCACTCCTATAATCGTCGTCGAAGAAGACGGGTTTGAATCCTCTCAGCATCCCTCAGCGTCTCAGTTTTGGCCCTTGGATCTGTATTCAATATTTCATACTTTGCCACATCATCCTATATTAAAACAATTTAATTTAAAAAATAATTCTTTCCTTAAATGTTTTTTCCATTTTTTATTTTCAAAACTTACTTCAAAAAATGACTTTGTATATTTTTGTGCAGGACCTACAGTTTAAGTTATTTAAATTCTAGCTTAACATATTTAATAAAAAATCTACAGAGTAAGCCTATAGTATTTAAATTTTGATCTGACTTATTTAAGTAAA
This sequence comes from Prosopis cineraria, assembly GCF_029017545.1. Lineage (NCBI taxonomy): Eukaryota > Viridiplantae > Streptophyta > Magnoliopsida > Fabales > Fabaceae > Prosopis > Prosopis cineraria. Next base: position 35,273,954 of record NW_026555343.1, read on the forward strand.
GACCTACAGTTTAATTTTTTCAAACTCTGGCCTGACCTACATAATAAAAATATGCCTAAAAAATTTAAAAAAATTTTAGAACAAAGTCAAGCCAAAATTTGAATGCTTATTTTGTAGATTTTTTTAAATAAATTTTTATTAAATAGATTAGGCCAGAATTTAAATAAGCCAGTAAGTTTCTTTACAAAAATCTGTAAAATAAATTTTTAGAATAAGTTTTGAAAATAGAAAATAAAAAAATCTAAAGAAAAAATTATTTTTGAAAAAATTAAATTATTTTAATATAAAATGATGTGGTAAGATATTAAATATTGGATTACAGATCTAGGGGGCAAAACTGAGCCGCCGAGGGACGCTGTGAAACAAGGCCGCTGAGAGGATCCACATCCCGACTCGTTGACTTCCGGTAATCCTACTTTGCTTTGGGAGAGATTATATTTCTCTGATTCGTTATAGCATGCTTTTCCAGTACTTGTTATCAGTTGGGTGAACCTCTTTACCTTCCATTACGGCTGGCATATGTGAAATATTTTCCAACTCGCGAAGAATTTGAAAGTACTGGGAAACTAATCTCAGTTCTCTAGACGATGGATGATCAAGTGCTAGTTTATTTTAACGGAAAAGAAACATATTCCAAACGATTTTGGTGTATGATGCATTAGGAATAGTACTAGTCATGGCCATGAAAGATGAGGATGGGGAATTTCATTTTCACATCATACTATCTCGTCTGTTCACTTGAGGAATTTGCTGAATTATGAACACGAGCTGATATCAGGTGCCAAACCTTTTTTTTTTTTTTTTTGTAAATGTGGGTTTTGGTTTTCGCAAGAGTATTTACGATCTTAAGTCCATTATTTTCTTAATAAGCCAGTAGTTTCTATTGACTTGTTTAAAAGTGCCTGATCAATTTATATGTTTGCTTTTAAAGCTTGATTTCATTTAATTGGTCAAATTTCGGTACCTTCTCTGATTTGGATTGAATAGGTTCGATCATTGGAAATCTCCTCAAGGTGCAGACCCTACTATGGATACACATGATTGGAGGGCTCAGCTGCTGCCTCATATTCGCCAAATAAAAGTCAATGAAATGTAGGCCCAAATTCTCCATTTAATTAATAAGATGATCTGTTTGCTCCAAAAAAATATCATAATAAGATGATCTGAGTAGTATCTGCTTCCACCTGTCAATTCTGTTAACTATCAACGTTATCATAACATCCCCCTTGTTTGTTATGGAGGATTAAATTTATTTCATCGCTAAAAAATAACATATATCAATTTAATCACGGAAGATATATCATTATCCACGGGAAAGGAGCTATCTTGGGAATTAACTAGGAATTTGGAACATTTCTCGTTTAGTCTTTTTAGTGGATTTGGGAGAAGGAAGAAGCTTATGATTGTCAGGTGCCAGGATGATGACTCAAGTCTTTCACAGCCTACTCCAGATGATAGTCTGTTTTCCTAGCATTTCTTTTCCCAGAAAAAAAAATGAAGGGGCTGGACTTTTACGTAATGATCATGCTTTTTCAGTTAAGCATTGTTTTTCCTCAACATCTTGATGCCATATTTTTGTAAAACCATTCTTCATTTTGTAGAATGATTAAATTAAAGACGCCTATGTCTCATGCTGATGATGATGAATTGATTGAAGTTCAAAAAATTGCTCAAAGTTTTGAGCAGAAGACTTATGCTGGTGCAGCAAACGAGGTACACCAATACTGTGTAATCTCTGTTATTTTAATAATTTATGTTCATCCATGCTGATGGATGAATCTTGGATGGATTTGGGGGGTGTTTCTTCCTCCTAGCTTTGGAATTTTCATGTCATTGCTTGTAACTTCTGTCCCTCACCCCATACCTCCAAACGTAAAACACTGTTTTAACAGGTTCATTTTTTAGCAGCGGGCCACTTTTTTACCCTGTCATGATTTCTGTGGTGCTAATTTCTCATATTTCCTAATTCCAGGAGGATTATTTACAGAGAATATCTTCAATGATGCAGTTAATTGATAGTTATCATAATCGTAAGTCCCAGAACATCAAGATCAATATTATGCCATCAGATTCATTTACTGACCCACTTTAGCTTTTGGAAGTTTTTAACTCTTAAGACCTCTAACACAATGTGTCGGATGAATGCTTTCAGGGTTTACTCAGACAGTATGCGTAGTTATTCAGCCATTTTTTTTCTCTAACAAATATTCAACTTGCTGCTATTATATATAGAAAGTTTGCTAAGTTATATGATATTTTCCATTAATTTTAATCTCAAACAATATCTTATGTCTTTAATTTGAATACCATCCAAATTTTGTACATCTGCAATGTAATTTTTTCTTTGACAGAAGTGCTTTTCTGTTATAATAACTTATTACAGTTTTGATTTGATATATAGTTTAATTGTATCCGTTGCGAATCTATAATATCTATTTATGTTATTTTTATTGTCTTATGCGCATGTAACTATGCTACTGATGTCTTTTCATCTCCAGTCAGATTGGATTTATATAATCTGTTATTAATAACTCTGTGTACAATTTTGAGTATAAATAATTGGACGCTTGCTCATGTTGGATACTCTTTCACAGTTTGGAGGGCTCAGCTGCAACCTGATAGTCGCGAAAGAATCATCAACAAAATGTATATATATTTATTTTTTTTGTTGATTTACTTTGGTCATATGGCATGGTGGGGAAAGAAATCATATACCTTGCTTTGTTAGAGTTCCATCGTCTGTCACGAGGAATTATAATTAGACAAATCATTCTCTTTTGATATTCTTTACTTCTCACCGGGGGAAAAAATGTTCTTGTTGTGTAGCAATTCCTCAATAACTTATTCAAGGTCAACATTACACATTTATTGGCCAGGTGATTGCAGTTAAGTCTAGCTGACAAATGTGACATTAGAGTTTGTCAATCTCGATTTTTTTTAATTTAATATTGTTTAAGGAGTCCCTACACAGGGGCCCTTTGAGTGGGATATTTAGGTGGTTACTTATTATGCTTATAAGTATGTGTTTTTCAGTTATATTGTCCTTTTGGTTTGGTTTATTTAGAGGATTATCTTATTGTATGCTTTTGTATTGTGGAGAGGAAAGCATTTTTTAAGATGCAAAAGAGATCATCCCTTCCAATTAGGATATTCATTTTATACCATCCATGTATAGCTCAACTGAGCTTGATGAGTCCATGCTATGGCTTTTGTTGTTTTTATGGTCTTTTGAATATGAAATTACACATGAAAGCACATATTTGTAGAAAGGGGAAATGATATTTGATTCTGTCATCATCCATATTTCTATTGAAAAACTAAATTCTGTGAATCTTTATCTTTATATATTGTAATTGCTTTCTAAATGGAACTGTAGTTCTACAGTACCATTTTGACATTTTTTTTTAAAAAAATTTACATAGTTAGGAGAACTGGGAGTTTTGGGGTCTACATTAAAAATATGTAGGTGTGGGTCATGTGGGCCATACTAAAGAAATAAACATACAAAATTTTTTAATATGTATCCCTCCCGAACTATATATATGGCATTTTTTAAAGGGTTACTTGATCTGAAAATTAAAGCTTTAGTATATTTTTTTTTTTTTTCAGCTATACCCTTATTTTACGCTGACTTTGATCCCTATTATGGGGCTCCTTTTAGAAGAATTTGTTGGTTCTTAGCATAAGGTACTTGATGAGGTATTAATTATATTTTTATAATATTACCCTAATTTTAACTCATTAACTATGAGAGAAGATGTAATGCAAATTTTTTAAAAAAAAAATTCATTTAAAATTTTATAGCACTTATGTCTATTCTTTTTTTTTTTCCCTTTAATCGAAGTCATTAAAACATCTCCATTCTATTCACATTCATTTCTCTCAAATCAAGGAGAGAATTAATGCCCTGTCCATCGCATGGCGTAATATCTAGTTTCTTTTGGAAAATGTGAAGGGCATGAACGGTGCCTTGTGATCATGCTTGTTATTTGGAGGACTGTCTGATGCTATATGCTTCCCTATGAGTTATAGTAATTAAACTGGTGTTATTCACCTTATAGATTGGAAACATTAGGAAGACATCTTCCTGTTTCTGGCCAAGATGGATTAGATGAACTTCGTAAAATTGCTGCAAGATTTGAGGAGAAGGTTTATAATGCAGCAACAAGTCAGGTAGAGTCATCACAGTTCTAAGGAGATGAATTATGATATTTTGTCTTGTACAATATCATGGATTGCCATGATTTCTTGCATCTCATGCGTTTCCTAATTTCAGTCTGATTATCGTCGGAAAATATCCTTGAAGATGCTGACAATGGAAGCTAAATGCCAGAACACCATAGCAAACCCAAACCCTATGCCATCAAACTTCGGTGACAACAGGGATGGTCCTTCAGATACAGGTATTGTCATTCAAAGGCTTTGCTGGAGATAACATATGCAAAGTGATAAACTGATAGTACTTTGATCTGTATGCTTTAAGATTGTCTTGAAAGGATACACATTTTTTTAATGTTATTTGTGGTAAAAAGTAAATCAAGTTTTTCCATTGGCGAATAGGTTCTGCTTGGGAGGTTCAAGTGCTGGAAAGGGAGGTGATATGATCAGAGGGAGAAAGAGAAATGCTTGAGTAAGACAATATGTAATAAAAAGGAAGCAATCACAGTGACTAATTGACCTTGTCATCTATTGATAGCTCTTTTGTTATGATACTCATTTCCTCAAACCATTGCAAATGATGCGGACTAAATGTTTGTGATGACAATATGTTATTTGGATTCAAGTGTTTTCTGTATCTGTAGTGTACGGTTATGCAATATTGTCTTATAAGGCCTCTGGCGTAACGTGAAGGAATGTGCTCGAAGAAGATTTGGAGTGACTTCTCTAGACCCAGAAAGAAAGATTTTTTTTTTTTTAATTCCAGAAAGAATTTTGTTGTGCTGATGTTTTCCTTCTCAACTTTGAACTTTTTAACCACCTCTGTCAAGTTGGAATAAATAGGTGGTGAAAAAAAGCTTCTATCAAGCATAAATGATGCCAATGGCCTTTTAACCTAGTAGCATGGAAGTTTTTTTTGGTAAATGAGACGTTGTGCATTCAGTCTCACTTGTAAACTCAAATTATTAGTACCTTTTCTTTTAATTCAAAAAAAAAAGCATAAACAAGGACAGAATGAAGTCATATTTATTATAGGTTATTGATTTTTATGCAAAGGATTGTTTGGATATTAAAGAAACCACGAGTTTTTATTCATAATTGATTTTAGTATGTATGATGGGTGTTATATGTTTTTAAGAAGGATTTACATCCTCTAAAATTGATATTAATGAATTTGTGTGAAGTTTTTCTTTTTTTTTTTGGTATTTTCTCTCATTTTTCTATAAGACATAAAATCTTCTCTCTCATTTTTAAAAATGTAAACTTACATGAAATTTAATCTTAAAGGATGCATTCATTTTTTTTAAATAATGATTTTGGATTCATAAAGGGATATTTAAATATATTTTTATAATATTATGGTTTTGTCTAACTTTTAATGTCACAAAAATAAAATCAATTATATTTAAAATTATTTTAATAGTATTAAAATTGGCAGTTAAAACTGCTTTGCAATGAGTAATAATAAATCGGTTGAACCGAAAAGGCGGGGACACGTCGTCATTTCGTGCCTATGTGGCGCTGCAAGTATTGCCTCGCGGCTTCCCTCTCAAGTCTCATCCCTCACTCTGCCAGTCGCTCATGCTCTCGCCCTCTGTTCGCTCGGCGCTTCGATCATCAGAAAAGCTCCGTCGACTTCTTTCCTGAGAAGAGTATACAGGATATCCAATAGTATTTTGAGTGAGCTCATTGCTTTTCACTGAAGATTTGTCAGTTTTTCCCCTCCTAATGTAGATAATGAATACATGATCAAGTTTGAGCCGCTGGAAGACCGCAAGATTTTACTCCGTCTTGATATGTAGTAGGGCCATTATGGCCCTGACCTTTGATCTTTTGGTTTCTTTTAGCCTTTTGCCTTCCCATTGTATTCAAAAAAGGAAAGGGGAAAAAAATATTTGTCATCTTATTTTATGGAAGAAAGGATTTTGAAAGGGTTTTATAAGGGTGCTCAATTTTGAACAGAGGAAAGGTATTGAAGATGTAATTTGCTAAAATATAGTAAATTGTTGAAGGCCAGCATATTTTGATAGAAATGTTTGGGTCCATAACATCTAGGCCGTACCTTTACTGTCTATTAATTTCAATAACAAACTACTCCCTCCACTTACAGTCATAAGTCACTCTCTAGATGTAATTGATGATCCTTTTTATGGATCATTCTTTGTTTAAAAAAATGAGGATTATTTATTACTCTCTTCTAATTTTATCCTTTTGTAATTTTCTCTGAGTAGATTAAAAGGTTCTGTATGAGAAACAACGTGATTTTAAAGATGATGCGGTAATAAGGATAAATTAAGAAATTTTTTTCTTTTTCAAATAATATTGATAATTTAAGTACCTCACTCAACTAAGGATTGGGGGGACTATTTTATAATTGATTTTTTTTACCAAACTATTTTATAATTGATTTGACTGCATTCAAAATTTTTAGCCTTGGTGTTTTTAAGATGTGAAGATAAAACGTGTAATTGATTCTTGATGACTGGCTTGGTTTAGTGGCAATGGATATATGCATGACAGTAATTTCCAATTTTCTGTCGATTGCCTTTGTATTGACATATCTACACGTGCCATTCCCTTTTATATTTTTCTTTATACATGTCTGACTTGATTTAATTGAACTAGTTTTGTGATTTGAGTAAATTTATATTTGATAGGTACCAATAATTGAAGACTTGCACTAGGTGGAGCGCTAACTATGGATCAAATTGATTGAAGAAATGAATTGCAGCCTCACTCCTGTAGAAGATCTGTTAAACAAATGTAGGCCTAATTCTCTTTTTGTATTACTTTGATAATCTCAAAAGCTTTTGCTTTGGTTCTATAGTTGCTGTAAAATGGAAATGCTGCCATCAAACAGCCCATGTGTATTTTGTAAAATTAATCTAATAATAAAATGTTCATTATTGGTGAAGGAGCTATAGTAGACTGGTGATGTCATTGTACACAATTCGATACTTATAATGCTATTGGTTATGTATTTTTTATGTATCTTTTAAAATAAAAGTTGAAAGAAAAGAGAAAATTGAAGTTGCATATTAGTAACGTATTTTCATTTCAGGCATAGTTATTAATAGCACTATAGTAGCTCATTGCAATGGAACCTGGTGCTTGACCACTTGTCTTGCACGGCAACTTTCATATAGCTCTTATGTAGCTATGCTATATGAGCTACTTGAGTTGCCGTAATTTTATAATGCAATATAACCATTTTGATAAAGATGAATTGCAAGAACTTGGAAAAATTTGCCCATTGTAACGAGCAGAAGATTTTTACTATGCTCATATTTTGAATCTTGAAATTATCATTATCATTCATGTCACCTATGTGGACAAATTGAATGTAGAAGACTCAGGGTGTAATGAGGTATCCCTTTGTTATGTTTCTGTGTTGTATTAATCGGTTTTCACTTCATAGATTTCCTTAAACTTATTTCTTTTATTTTTCCAATTTTAGTTGGATTATTTGCAGTAAATAAGAACGAAGGCAATTTTGTGCCACGCGTCGTAGTTTATGGTTGGTCTGCCGTGGCGCATGCATGGCAACATGCCTAGAAGAGGCTCTCAGTGCCATGTGCCGTAATGTATTGTGCGTCCGCTGTGGCACATGGTCAAATTTTTGTAGTATTAAATCGTGAATATGAAGTGAAAAAAAAAAGAGAAAATAAAAGAAAACAAGAGAGTGGCGAAAAAAGCTGAGCTAGAGCTTGAAAAAATTATTATTGGGAGTAAATTAGAACTTATAAACACTAAAGGTAAACTTTCTTACTTAAATCTCCTCTCTTCTTCCATTTTCTTAATGGTAGAGATTAGAGTTTAATTCATAATGGTGATTTTTGGTCTATAAAAATTATGGGCCCAAAACCATTGGCTTAAATAGAGTTAATGTGAGTAGATTGAGCTAAGTAAACTTGATGTTTATGATTTTATGATAATTGATGGTTGAAAGACATTAAATGTCAGAAATTTCCATAAGTTTGGTGGTTGGGAATAATGTGGCTTCATTATTGCCCATTTAAGAGCTCAATGTTATTAATAAGAGTTAAAAGAAGCTAAGAAGCCTTATGAGTACTTCTACATAAGTCTAGAATAAATCTTGAGTATTAAGAAATAATGAAATATTAGTGAAAAATAGCTCTAATGGATATTGATGTTTTGCATGGTAAATGCTTATAGTGTAACTACCATTGGCACCATTCAAGCTTCTTGGAAGCTTCGGGAGTGAATAGTTAAGGGGTGAAACCTTTAACCTCTCAAAAGTTTGAGGTAACTGAGGAAATTTTATTTTATACTTGTATGTATGTATTAGTTTATTGACTTATGATTTATCATTGGATTGTATAAAATAAAAAGAAATGCAAGTATGGCTTAAATTGTGAAGAAATCCACTAGACCAAATTTGTAAGTTTTATTCCTTGTGATGCAAAATTTTCCTTGAGAATAATAGTGATGGATTTTCATATTAATGTTCATTGATAGTTTAATGATTTTGCAAATTGAAGGGTAAAATGAGTCTTTGTTCAAGAGAAGTTCAATGATGTTTTAAAATAGGAAAGTTCAATGATTTTAAAAGTGTGAGGTATAATGATTGTGAATTGAAAGTTTAACGACTTGTTTGGTTTTGAAGTTCCATGAAATGTGTTTGAGAAGTCCAATAATTGTGTAATGATGAAGTTCAATGAAAATTGATAATGTGAAGTTCTATGAATTGTATATGTATGAACTATAGTGTGAATGTGCATTGCATGATCTTGAAAGGCGAGAGTTTGCTTAGGAAGCAGAGTAGATGATAAAATTCACATGGTAAGGTCCCATCCATGTGATGGTGTGCTTGGATTGATTCTATCCATATTGTTCCACTTGTTCAACGAGGAACTGTCTTATTAGTTTAAAGAGGAACTTGAACCTAACTAGCTATCCACCGGTTCAATGAAGAAGCTAGTCTTGGGTGTATGACACCTCATAATATGAAAAATAGGAGAAACCATGATCCATAAGTAAGTTGGGTACGCCTTGGCTGGGTAATCTCCTCACAAGTGTTTAGACTAGAGAAGTCAAAGAATATAGACTATCCCATTGAGTTATAGCCCACGGTTTCGTGTCAGAGGAATAAGAAGGATACGGGGGAGGTGTGATCATGCATATAGTGAGTAAAGGCACTTGTTGTCTATATTGAGTCCATAATGATGACATTTTAAGTTGAGTATTGATTTCTGCTATTATACTTGTCAATGATTTGCGTGATCAACTCTATTTATATAAAAAGTGATAAAAGCATTATTTTCCAAGTAGATGCTATTATGTGAGTTGAATTGTGAATTGCTAATTTCAATTGTCTCACATGGGTTAAAGTATTAATACTAACTGCCACTTGCATTTAAACTAATTGATATGCATTAGTATAGGCTAGTCGGACCTTGTTATTGAGTAATTATACTCACCCTATTATTTTTAATATTACAGAGAATAGCTCAAGAAGTGTGGGTAGAGGAAAATACCCTGAGACTTAGGATCATGATCCATTTATAATAGGCCTCCTTATTTTAGGTAACCTATGTGTATGACAATTTCAATTGTCAACTAGGATTTCCCTTTTTATTATTTACTTACATTAAGTAAAATGTAAATTGTAATGGTATTTTAGGCCTTAGGGAGAGAGTTGATTATTATGTATTATGATGATAGAGCCAAAATACTAATGTAAGTGATGGTAGAGGATATATGTGATGATCTGAGAAATCTTGATGAAAATAATGGTAAACTCTCCTTTCTATGTTTTTGAGTTTAAGGGGTTGAGTAGTGAAAATTTGATCTAAAAATATTCCTTGTGCTATAGTGCATTGCACGAGTTAGTTTTGATGAATTGTATATGGTCATATTGTTGTTGGTGGCTTATGATCCTTGGTATTTAGTTTGGATACTTGAGAATGTGAAATTTGTCGTAATAGCATAAGTTTTGAAAATGGTGTGCAATTCTTGTTTTAAAAAGAATTTGAGTCTGAGACCAATGTCATTAGTTAGAGTCCGAAGAGAGCTTTTTGTAGACTTCTAGTTCACGTCAATCGAAAGTCAGACAGAGTTTTGGGATGCATTTGAAGTTGGCCTTAAAGCTGTCAGATTGACAATAGAAATTCATTGTCAAAATTCATGTAATTGTGCCGCAATGTATGGTGTCACAAGCTGCGACGCACGTCACAGAGGCGAACACGCCACGACGCAGGTTCAACGAGCCGCAACGCACGCCTTAAAATTTTTTAAAATTTTTATTGTTTCAAATTCTTACACCAATGTACTCACTTATGCAATGACCCCTTACTTTCACGTTTTTGCAAGCTTTGATTTGTGTCATTGCAAGACTTAAAATGATTTTAGTTTTATAAACTTAGGGTCCCCATTTTGTTAACCAATGAGAATTCTATATTTTATGATTTCATTTGTTTCATTTTCCTAATTACTTGAAACTTGGGTTTAATTTTGGGATTAGAAGGAGGAGGATATTACAAAAGTAATTATGTGTTAATGAGAAGTAAATTTTGAGATAAGTGATAATAATGTTGAGCAAATGATGAGAACACATACTTGGGTAGCGCACGATCGTGAGCCCAACGTGATCATTGTATAATTAAAATGTGAAAATAAGTGAGTATTGATTATGGCATGATTAATGGAGTTCGCCTAGGAATTGAGAGTAGAGAAAATTCATATGGTATTTAGGCTGCCCTCCGATACACGCGGGTATAGTCTTGTCCCATAGTTTGTCGAGAAACTATCCCATAATTTGTCGAGGGACTAGAACCTAACTATCTCCACCGGTTCAACGGAAAGAATAGCATAGGGTATGAGACACCCCAGGGATTTGAGAATAGAGGAAGCCATAGTCTAAGAGTGAGTCCTATAATCTTTGGTTGGATCACACCTCACGATTGGTAAGCTTAGGTAGTCTAGTCACACGGACAGAGCCCTAATCAGTGTTATAGCTCACGATTTCAGTATGAGAAAATAAAGAGGATATAAAGTTAGTTGATCATTACCTAAGTAAGTATATGGTGTGTTACACATGTTAAGTAGTGGCAAGTTGTATGAATAATGGGTCATGTCACATATTTGAGAATATGGTGACAATGTACCTAGTTTATTAAAGATAAAGAACTTATTTAATGATAAGTGACAAATTATGATATATGTGAGCTTGTTTGCATACTTGACTTTTCTTAAGCATATATTTTATAATTGATATATAACTTCATAAGGTAAGTTTAACCTTGGTTACTAAGTGACTAGACTCACCCCTTTTATTTAACATTTTTCAGGTTCTAGCTCTGTTATTGAGAGGGAGAAGGCTAAAGAGGTGAGAAATTAGTATGTTCCTACTATATGTCTTTAGTTTAGATTTAATTGTGTAATAGTATATGATTTTTTAATTCTAGAATGCATGCCATCACACTTGCACTATTTTATTGTTGGAAATGTTAGATTTGTATTTTAGGCCCTTAGTCTTTGTGTATGTTGATATATATATATATATATATATAGGGTTAAAATACTAGTGCAAGTGCAGAAATAATGATTTGAACATATTTTGAATGATTTAGGTAAGATGCAATGACAAGTTATCTCCCCCTCTATTTTTGGTAAAGTGGGGTTGAGGAGTGAATTTTTATTATATTGTTGTTTCAGTGCTTGTGACGTGTTGTACTAGTAGTCTTAGGTCTATTGAACATAGTTCAGGTGTTAGGAAAAACTTTTGACACTTGTTGAGGGTTTTGGACACCAATTTTTGTGTGAAAGTTGTGAAAAGTGGTTGAAATGTGTTTGGGTGTCCAACTTCCTAGTGTGACTTGTTTTGGAAGTAAACCCTTGCCATTAACTAGTTCATATAAAGAGCTTTTTGTAGACATCTAGATCACATCATTCGAACAACAAACGGAGAATCAAGGTGCGTCAGAAGTTCCCTAATTCTGTTGTCAAATGACAGTAGAATCAATTGAAATTTCGAGCAACAAGCCGCGGCGCATGGCACCGAAGCCGCGGCGCATGGCACCGAGAGTAACATGCTGCAGCACAGCGTGCGTGAGTTGCGATGCATTGCCTTGTTTCACAACACATGTCTTGTTTTTCAACCATTTTTAACTTCTTTCACTCTTCTAAAGTATCCTATGCTTTTATAACTTATTTTTACTCTGATAGGAACCTTAAATTTGTTCAATTCTAACTTAAGGGGGAGTATGGGAAGTTAATAAATATTGGGCCTAGTCTATTTTGTCTGTTAGCCTGAGTTTTGTTTTAGGCCTTTATTTTCTTGATTTTCTTTTATGTTCGAACTATATATATCAGTTAGGTGAGTCAAATTGTAACGTATGTTTTGCATTTGTTCGAGCCTAAATGCCAATAATGAATTATTCAATTTAGTTATACTCTAAATTAATCCCCCTATGAGACTGCTTGAGCTAAAATGCTTTATTGCTTTTTTGAGGTCTTTAGTGGTGTTTGTCTCCAACAATAACTTACAAGGACCCATGTCAATGATTTTCCCATACTAGGATCCCTCGAACAAAACTTTCTTTTTATCACTGGTGGTTCTTCAATCTAATCACAACAAAAATTGCTAAAAAGCAAACAGAATCAAGAACTCATGTTTGAATTTGTTTGAAAGGTCTATATTTGTTAAAATTGGAAGAGAAAAATGCAGAAGATAGTGCCATTGCATCTGAATGCTTCTTCAGTCTCTCTCTCTCTCTCTCTCTCATGCCACCTAAGAAACAAAAAATGAAGAAAAGAAGAGAAAAGATGCCACATGGACATACCAGCTTAGAGGATTATTCGTTAACATTGAGCAACATTGCTATGTTTTTAAAATATTAAGGAAACATTGCATTATTAAAGTTTAAGGATACTAATTACACATTACTAAATGCTTTGGGGGCAGATTTGCCCATTAACCATACTCTATACATTTGCAAAGTATATTAAGATACTATTCATCTATAATTGAATAAACAATGACTATGGTTTTTTTTTAAAATAATCCTTGTACAGTAAAAGTTCATGTGGGACTTATAATAAAAAATATTTGTGGATATAAAACTTGTAATAAAAAATATGTATGAGACCTAATATTTTTTGTAAAGATAAGAGACTTATCATTTATTACTTGTATTTTAGATATATGTATAAGATAATTAATTATATTATAAAAATAAATTTAAATTATAAATTATAAAATAAAATGTTTTATCATTTAAATCAATCGACTTCTCCCGTCTATTTATATATATATATATATATATATTGTAAAGTTTAATAAGGTTTATTGTTCGTCAACAATTTCTTCAACAGTAACCCATTAAAAATTTTTTTTAAAAATATACTTTTAGCTTTTTTATAGTTGGAAGAAAATTTGAGAAACTGTAAAAATGTGGACCCATGATTTAAAAAATAGTTGTGGGACCTATGGTTAAAAAAAAATAAGAGTGAGATTAAAAATAAATGATAAATAATAAACGTGAGAGTTTTAGTAAAAATATACGAGCGTTGATTTGCACAAGTGACATTACATACTTAATTTATATAAATTGTAAAAAAGTTTATATAATTTAATGGATAACTTTTATTGTTTTAAATTTTACCTCATATGGAATAGAAAATTCCATATAAAATATTTTTTAATTGTATTTTTAAAATATACAAGGTTGTAAATTAGAAAATAAAATAAATTTATGTGGGATGAATATTGGCTTATTTTTTCAAAACAATTGCACGTTAACAGATCCTGCGTGGCTTATGATAAAAATAATAGGTACAAAATCTATCAAATGTTTATTGTATTTTTTTATATATACTTTCTCTATTAAAAGATGTAAGGTATTTTTTAAAAAATTATTTATTTAAAAATATAAAATTTTTTAGTATTGTAAGGTGTAACTATTTTATTGAAATGAGATTCTATTAAAAATATTTTACATTTTTTGAATGGATTGAATATAAGATAATAAATTGTAGAATAAAATACACATCTAAAAAATAGTTTATGAAATAAATTTTTATTATTTAAATTTTAATTTATGAGTGAATAATACATCTTAAAATAATAAATTATTCTTTATAATTTTAACATACATAGAATAACAGATTTTTGATATATAATTTTTTTAATATGTATGGGCCATGTTAATTATGTTTTCAATATGTTCATGGATAAAAAAAATTAAAATAAGACAAGGTTTTATTTAAATTTTAATGCCTTGTACATAACACCGTAACACATGAATTTTAAATTTTAATTTATTTATAAAATAGAATTTCATTTATTTTAGGTTTTTAATCCAAACTAATTTAATTGGCACCTGAGGGCATTTGTTTGGGGCATAAAATAACAACTTTTAAAATAAAACTTACTTTTCATGCGCATCTCTTAAATTTCTCTTAATTTAATTGTTATTTTTCTTGTTATGCAATATATGTAATTGATACTTCATCTGTTAAAAAATATATGATATTTTTTGAGGAATTAAATGTTAAAAAATATAAGACATTTTTAGTTTTTCGAGATATAATCATTATTTTTTTTAAAGTATTCCTATTGATAATGACTTTAAATTTATTGTAGGGTGTTTAGTAAAGATAAATATAAAAAGATAAGGTTAGTTTAAAAGTAGGTAATTATTTTATTAGAGGATGAAATTTAATTAAAAATACCTTACATTTTTAAATAGAGAAAGTAAATAGTACTACTATTGATTTTACACATGAATCGTATTCTATAAGTAATTGATAGTCTATTTGATAAGTTTTGTGGCATGAAAAATGAATCTTTTTTTTTATTTTACCCTTTAGTATAATAAATAGAGGGGAAGGCTGCATAAAAAAGATAAATTATCTTTTAAATATAATGTATTTAATAAAGGTAACTTTAATTTTTTTCCAACAAAACTAATTATTTAACTATGTCTCCTTAATTACAATGAGGCATTCCCTCCATTCTTATATATAAATTATTTTTAACTAAATCTCAGTATTAATAAAAGTTTGCTACTTAGTTGAAACAAAATAAAAACACAATAAGTTTTTAATTTTCCTTCTAATAATATCTTAATTAATATAATGAAGGTGATTAAAGCTCACAATTAATACTCCTTCCCCTTTCTTGAGATAATAAGTGCCACATTATCCAATTACTCACAATTCTCATGGCATCCGTTGTATTTAAAAGCAAAATAAATATTTAAAAATTATTTTATATATAAAGATGGAGGGAATAGTTAAAAGTGGTTTATATAGAGGAAAGAAGGGAGCACTATAATGTTGACTATGCTGTTTGCTTACTTTAAAATGATTATTTAGTGTGCGTGTGCGTGTGTGTGTGTGTTTTTTTTTTTTTTTCACTTTTGGCTGTAATTCTAATTTATAAATATTTTTATAACATAAATTTTATTATAGAATTTATTATAGTATATATTTTGTGTTTCTTAGGACGATGCATAGGCCAATAAGTTCTAAAAGAAAAAAGTGAATTATATTTTAATTTTCAGGAGGTGAATTTAGAAAAAAAACTATTTATATTTTTTAATATGCATAATGCCCCAATGGATATTAAAAAGTTACCCTTATGAGGGTAGTATATTGCAAAAAAGAAATTGATGCTTGGGTTTTAATTTATACAGGATAATCAATAATAGATTCAGAAATATTTCTTGGAGACAATTTTTTTTCTTTGATAAATTAGGGGGGAACTTAGTAAGAAGTATATTTTCTAACTTAATTTCAAAATTTTCTCTCATATTAATCAAAGGAAAAGTACCAATGTACCCAATAAATAACACATTTTAAAATAAAATAAGTAATCATTTTATCTTTAATATGTATGGGCAAAATAATTTTTACTATAGAATAAATTAGTATTTAAATTTTAATTTTTATAAATTAACAAACCATATATTTTGAGTACACAAAAAATTAATTTTAATTTTTATTTTTAAATATTACAATATCACGTACATTTCACGAGAAATAAATCTAGTTTTATAAGAGATAATATATTGAAAAAATCATGTCTAAAAACTTGTCAGGAAAGTTATTCTCAAATAAAGACTAATGACAAGTCATTATTAAGAAAAAAAAACAAGTTCATGTTTTCATTTTAATAATAAATTATTTTATATTAATTCTTAATTGTAGATAACTTTTTTTACATATCCTTGAGTATAATTTTTCCTAATATATTCTGACACAAGTATTATGATCATTATAATATTTAAAATTGCTTTTTGGCTAGAACTTGCTTTTGAGCTGCCACTCGAAGCATATTTGAGAGAGACAGACAAGTCTGGTGTACATACTACTTAGGATGGAGAGAAATTTTTTTATGCACCGCTGCCTAGTGATTCATATTCTATCAAATAAAATTAGATAATGGAAAAATGATAATTAATTATCCATAAGGATCATAAATTATTGAAATTTCAATCATAGATTGTGATTCTTATTTGAATTAAAATAATTGATCAAATCTCATTTGAAAAATTACAAAAAGACACTATTAAAATTACTGTTATAGATTGGGACAATTGTTAATCTCAGTTGAAAAAATTCAAAGTTATACTTAAGAATATGATTAACAATAATCTCAACTCATAATAGTAATTTGAGCAGTTTCAATCCACAACACTTGAGATTTTGATTTTTCTATCTGATATTAACAATAATTCCAACCCATAATAATAACTTCATTAGTTGTCTTTTCTTAATTTTTTTAAGTGGTTTACATATATATTGATTAAAATAAAAGTTCACAAGTAATTAGTTTTATATTTAGAAATAATTTTGGTAAATTTTTAAAATAATGGAGAATCTAAAAGATATGATGAAACAATAGCATGCACATACAATCTTAATATTCATAACAAAAACGTCTTTTTTTATGCTTTCTTACTTTTATTTTGAAAAATAAAGAAAATATAAAAAAAATATTATGTTTTTATTAATGACAATTATATTAATAAAATAAATAATTTTTTCAATCTTTATTTCACCACTTTAAATATATTTTTCAGAATAATGGTTCAAACATATATACTCCTTCTGTTAAAAAAAAATATAAAATATTTCTAACCAAATTTCACCTCCAATAAAGTAATTACTTATTTTATTTAATCCTTTATTTTTATATTTATCCCTATTAAATATCCTACAATAAATATAAAGTTATTATCAATAGGGGTACTTTTGAAAAAAAGGTAATGATTATACATCAAAAGATTAAAAATGTCTTATATTTTTTAATATCTAACTTTTCAAAAAATATTTTTTATTTTTGAACAAAGAGAGTATATTTTTTATCATTTTCTGTTTTAAAAACTTGCTTTAAGAAACTACCTTACAAAATTATTTTAAGAACATAAAAATTGAAAAATAAAATGAAACAAGCCCTTAGTTTATAATATTTAATGCCCCGAAATATAAAAATGATAATTAAATATAAAGAAATGTGATAATTATTATGTAATCTATAAGGACTTATTTAACATTTTAATTTTTGACAAAATGACACATTTGCCTCATCGTCTATCATAGGAAATGACTACTTTGGTGTTGTTGTTAATTAAAACAGAATAAAAAACAATTACTTTTTTTTGTAAATTTGTTTATTAATCAAATGTAATTAAAATAGTCATTTTAAGGAAAGGAAGCAGTCATTTCCAAAAAGAAAATATTCATTTTCTAATTTATTTATGAATCATAAATTTATAGTAAGGAGGTAGTCATTTTTATTGTCTTTTAGTCAATAATCAAAGTAATCATTTTTTATAATAATCATAAAAAAAAATATCCTATTTTGTAAAAGATAAAAAATACTGTACAAAAATACAAAAATGTAACTGTACAATGATTAACTTGGCAGGGGCGATGCCCCTTGCTGTACGTATACAGTCTTAACAACTATAATAAATTGTTTTTTAGAAATTCCAATCATAATAAATAAAAGAAAAATCACATCCAATTTTTTTAAAAAAATTAATTACAGATAAAAATTAATACGGAATGAGGAGTTTTTAAAATGGAAATTCGATTTATTTTTTCTTGAGTAAGACTTATTAATTTTTATTTGTGATTAATTCTATTAAAAAGGAGTTGGATGTAATTATTTTAACTTTACATCTCAAAAGAATTTTCAAAATTTTTCTTTTATTTAAAGACTGGAATGAGCATTACAGCATCCTTGAGAAAAGCAATTGACCTGAAATGTGCCCACTGGGATGCATCAAACTACTAGATAGGATTATTCTTTTTTAGAGAAGTTAAGAGAAAAGAAAATTAGAATGAGAGAAAATGAAAAGACAAAAAACTAAAAATAATATTATCACTCGTTATAATTGAATATACAAGAGAAAGCATAGAAAAAAAGAAAATGAATAAATATGGTAATAATTATGATACCCTAAACAAATATGATGAGGTTGCCAAGTTGGCGGACAGATATTGCAATAAAAAATTTACTCTCAAAATATTTCCACTTATAGACATAAAACTTGAAGAGAAAAATGTAATGAACCCCACAATTCATTTTTTTTCTTCTATTTTTCTTCACTCATCCAAAAAATAAAAAGAGATGTTGTTTTCTTCCTTATTTTTTTCTCATGTCTTCTTTCCTATCATGTATCCTCGCCTCCATACGTGATTTGAATAGTTTAGAATAGCATTGAAAAATTAAAAAAATGTTAAAAATATTAAATCTAGATCATTTAAAATTTATTAGGACCAAGTAAATACACGTGGCTTGTGATCATTCAACAAAAGCAGAAGAAAGAAACCCCAACAACATGAAGTTAAGGCTATATATATGAGGAGAGTGTTAGTGAGAAGGTTGTGCATGATTTGAATGATCTCTTCTCTATGATGTACCCTTCCCCTGTTCCTTAGTAGTGGCAGAGCCACGTGCAAGTGATGCTGGGCATATCTCATTCAAGATAAGGCTATATTTTGCACATTTTTTTAATATTTTGCACCCTCATCTTGATATTTCAAGCTTTAAACTCACTTGAGCCTTAAATGACAATAAGTTAATTCTTCAATAATTCCAAAACATAAAAACATTGTACAAAAATTATTAAATATGTAATTATTTATAAATTTTTTAATTATTTTTAATTTTTAATATTGAAAATATATTTGTCTTCGGCTTAGGGTTTTAGCTCTATCACTGTCTCTCATTATCTCTTATGTCCCCCTTCCTTATGAGCTCTGTAATTCTCTTTCTCTATTATGTCTTTTCCTTCTCTTATCTCTTTTTCACTTTCCTCTCGTTGCTGTCAAGGATTATTGGATATAATTTCATATAGTTCATGACAGTTTTGTATTTATCTAAGAAAAGAAATAAAGTAAAATCAATGAAGCCAAAGGAAGTGCTTCAATTTGTTTCATTAGAACATCGATTCAACTCAGTTAATTGATATAAAACCGAATGGCAATTAGTTCATACAGACTAAGAGTCAATTTGACAATGCCTCTGACTCTATGTGGACATGTTTGGATAGAGTCTTGTGTAATTTTTCTATGTATAGATACCTTTCCTACTCTGTATTTGAATACACTGCCTTTTGCTGCATCTGATCATTTCAGTTTGAGAACTTAGCTATTTTTTGTACCATGTACGAATACCATAAAACAAGTAACACGGGATGATGTTTGTTTTCATGATGTCTGGATAAGGATTGCAGGCAAATTGAAAATAGTGGGGGTATGAGCTCTTAGGTTTGGTTTGGATGGAGAGAAAGGTGGAAAGAAAATAGTAAGAAGAGAAAATTATAAGGAACAATTTTCAAAAATAATGAATTTTTTATAATTTTTAGAAGTTTTTCCTTTTAGTATTGTTTTGTCCCTATCTTTTTCCTCGTCCAAATGAAGGGTCTAGTGAAAAAAATAACAACTTAGTAATATTAGAATTAGAAATAGTATTAATTGATTAGAAACAAACCTGGCTAACATACAACATGAAATGTTTCATTTAAATTGTGATGCACAAGCTAAAAAAAAATCAGAAATCTTCTTTAGAGTTTTTGTATAATTTTGAAGAAAGCCTGTGGGTTTAGAAATCTAGAATTTATTGGATTAAAAATGGGTTTTACAGCACAAATGTTTTTTTTTAAGGAATCTATATTACAAATGTTAATGTGCCAAGGTTGTCTCATTAATATGCATACATAAGGAATTATTGATTGAAGAGATTGAACTTGCAGTGGAAACCATTAATTCAAATGGAGGCCTAGGTTTTCATGATTTAGTGCTAGGTTTTATTTTAAAAAAAAAGATAATTAAGATGAAAAATGAGCGAGTCTAGCCCTTATAGGCCCAAACCCTAAAGCCCATTTTTCAATTTTTTTTACCAAATTTTGGGGCTTAACCTTTATTAAAAGGGTTCAATGCTAGGGTTAGAAACCTTGTTTAAACAAAATAATAAAAAAATTAATATTATAGTTTAATGTTTTTTATAAAATAATTTAAGTCAACATCATAATATTTAATATTCTCTAAAATTTAACAAAAACTAAATTGAGGTGTTACATTATCTAGAAAATAAATAAATAATTTAAAAGTTTAAATATATGTTTGTTGATGCCATTAGAACTCATAACAAAGTTTCAGAAACAAAATCTATGAGGCATATTAATATAATCCTCACATAATAAGATGAGAGATTAGAATTTTCAAATCAAATTGAAATCTTAAAAGCAAGCATCAAATTGAAATCTCGGATGTCTGTGACCTAAAAAATGGCATATGCCTGAGGAGGAATTACTTGAGAGTAAGAGTCAAAAAATCAAAGCAATAGAATGCCGAAAGAGAGACATTGAGTCAAGAGATGAGAGGGAGAGGCGAGTCGAGAGACAGAGAGAGCCAAAGAGCGAGCAGAGAGTTGAGACAACTTGAAAAGAGAAGAAGGTGAGAGGGTGAGGTTGAGTTGAAAGATGAAGAGAGTTAGAAAACTTAAAATGGTCGAATACTTATAATTTTTTTCCCATTTGCTAGATGTGTGCTTTAAGGTAGAAGAGAAAAAAAATAGAATAAGGCTTGCAAGGCCGCCCAAGTCTGAGTCCTTTTTTTAGGGCTTGCCAAGGTTGGGTCTAGAGGCCCGATTACTCTAAAAATCTCCCATTTTTCAAGCCCAAACCCTTATTTAAATAGGATTTTAGGTTTAGCCCTCCAAGGCTAGCTCTAATTCTTGACTTTAGAGATAATTTAATTTTTAATTTCTTAAGTTTGTCTCATTATTGATTTGGTCTGTTAACTTTAATATTTATTGAGTTAGTCTCTTAAATTTACCATAATTATCAATTTATTTCTTATTATTTTAAAAGGCAATACTGTTAAAATTTACTAATATGAATAACACAATATTGATTATAATCATGTAGATTAAGAAAAACAAATGTTATTATTTAGTTTTGAATTAAACATGTTCTAAAATTTTTAAAAACAAGATAACAAAATACCATGTAAGGAATTATATTGATAAAACTAAAATTGACAAGCATTAATTTGTTTACATTTAGCTATATGTATATATGTCAATTTATCAATAATTTTGCACATTAGATTATTTTAAGAGTCAGCTTGTATTTTAAAATTTAAATGACTCACATGATAATTGAATAATTTATTTAGAATCAATTTTAATTATTTAAACTACCATAAGGACATTTTATTTTAAAATTAAATTATTAATAAATTTGCATCTAATATTATTAAATTTGTTACATTTTAGTCAAGGAGTAAGATGCATTATTGGTTTTATTTTTATTAAAATTTGGGCTTTTTTTATAAATTTTTTGGGTCTTTCTTTGTAATTTCCTCCAATGCTTTTTGATCGATTTTCTGCAGACGCTCGAATTGCCAGCTTTTGAGAATGATCGATTTTAACCGACGGAATCGATTAAACGGTTTTTCGTGTGTAAGGATATTTTTGTGTTAATCGATTTTTTTAGTAAAAAAATCGATTATTTTACTTAAGCAAACAGGCACTAAATGGCAATAGCTTTTCTGGTGACGACCACAGCAAATAGTATAGAACCGCCTTTTCCTTTCGCTCCGCGCTCTGATCAACTGGTCAACTCACTCCTCCACTTGCAGCGCCGGCGTCGTCGTCGGAGAAGGAACCGATCGTAGACTTCCAGTAATCCTCCTGTTCTTCTCTTTCTTGTATTGATGATTTAGTTTTGTTTGCTTTCGGAAACATATCTCTCTGATTCTTATACCATACTTTTCTAGTACTTGATTAGCACTCAGATTAATCTCTCTACCTTTCGTGATGACTGGTATATAGGAAATATTTTATATCTTTGAAGAATTTGTAAGTACTGGAAAAATAATCTTAATTCTCTAGACGATAGATGATCAAGTATCAGTTTTTTTGATCGGAAGTGAAACACATTCAAAACGAATCTGGTGTACCCATCAGGAATAGTACTTGTTAGAGCCCTCAAAGATGGAGATGGGAAATTTCTTGTTTCACATCATAGTATTTCTTCACTTCATTTGAGGAATTTGCTGAATTATGAATGCGAGCTGAAATCAGGCGCTCCTTTTCTTTTGTTTTGTTTTGTTTTTGTTTTTGTTTTTGTTTTTTTTTTTTGTTTTCAGTTTTGGTTTTCACAAGAGAGTATTTATGATCTTAAGTCCATAATTTTCATATTAAACCAGTAGTTTCTTTTGGCTTGTTTTCAAGTACCTGCTCAGTTTCTTTGTTTGCTTTCAAAGCTTGATTTCATTTGATACCTGCGCCAATTTGAATTGAATAGGTGCAGTTATTGGAGACCTCCGTAAGGTGCCGACCTAGTATGGATACACATGATTGGAGGGCTCAATTACTGCCTCATATTCGCCAAAGAACAGTCAATGCAATGTAGGTCTAAATTCTCTATTTGATTAATAAGATGGTCTAAGTAGCATCTGCTTTGAGATGTCATTTGTGCAAACTGTTGATGCTGCCTTAACATCCCCCCTTTTTGTCATGGACGCTTAAATTTCTTTCATCACAAAACATATATCATTGAATCCATGGTAAAGGAGCTATAACAGGCATTGCATGTCATTGGCAAACCCATTGAACTGCTGATTCTTCTATTTGCTGGTTCAGGAACCATATTACTTGATGTATTCAATTTCTCTTGACACGCTAGTGTTTTCCATTTATAGACAATGCTGGACATTTATATTTTAAACTTTCAATGCTATATGTGAGCTCCATTCAAGATTTTTAGAAGGAAGTGTTATCTTACTTTTACCCATAGCCTTAGATGGGGGAGTATTAGGAACTATTTTTGTGTTCTATATATTGTCGTTATGACCTTGAAAACTGCTGATATTTGTTGTTACTTTCACTATGGCCCAAAATATTTGGAATAAAATTTGTGTTATATGCCTACTTGGGCATGAACTAGATTAGTTTTAATGGATTTGTGAAAAGAAAGACGTTTATAATTGTCAGGTGCTAGGATGATGACACAAGTCTCCAACAATCTACTCCAGATGACATGTTTGCTTATCATTTATTTTCAATAAAACGAAAAACCACCAAAAAAAAAAATGAAGGGGCTGGACGCTTACATAATGATCATAGTTTTTCATTTGACCGTTGTATATAGTCCTCAACTTCTTGATTCCCTATCATTGTAAAACAACTCTTCATTTTGTAGAATGAATAGATTAAAATTGTATCAGTCTGACGGTGATGATGATGATGAATTACTTGAATTTCTAAAAAGTGCACAAGGTTTTGAGCAGAAGACTTATGCTGGTGCAACTAGTCAGGTACTTACACCAATAATGTGTAATCTCAATTACTATAATAATTTGTGGTCATCTATGCAGATGGGTGAATCATGATGTAAGTATTGTTTTAACAGGCTTAACTTTAGCAGTGGCCCACTTTTTTTTTTAATGCTGTCATGATTGCTGATTTGCTGTGATGCTAATTTTCTTACATTTTGGCATGTCCTAATTTCAGGAAGATTATTTACAGAAAATATCTTCAATGTTGCAGTTAATAAGTGAAAGTAAGTCCCAGACCATCAATGTCACCGTTATGCCATCGGATTCAGTTATTGACCCATTTTAGATTTTGGAAGTTTTTAATCCTAAAGCCTTTGAACTCATTGTATTGGTTGAATGTTCAGGGTCTACTCTGACTTTATTCTTAGCAATTCAGCCTTAGCTTTCCACTAACGAAAATTTCAATTTGCAACTTCTTTTTTGTTTGATATCATATATAGAATGTTGGCTAAGTTTTATGATATTTTCCTTTAATTTTTATCTCAAACAAATACCTCTTGTATTTCATTTGAATACCATCCAAATTTTGTGCATTTGCATTGTAATTTTGTCTTGGATAGGAGTGCTTTTCTGTCATAATAATTTATTACTCTTTTGATTTGATATTATTAATTGATGTTATTTTTATTGTCTTCTGTGCTTGTAACCATGCTACTATTGTTTTTCCATCGACAATCAGATATGATTTAAGTACTGTGTTATTGATTCCTCAATCTAAATTTGTTAGTATGAATAATTGGAGAGGTACTCAAGTTGGATGATCCTTTACAGAGTATTGGACGGCTGGACTGCAATCTGATAGTCGCGGAAGAATCATCAACAAAATGTATAAATTTTTATGTTGTTTTACTTTGGTCTTATATTGCATGATGGGGGAAAATTGTATTCCACACTTCGTTAGAGTTCTCTCATTTTTTATTCGGAATCAAATTGATAACCAACTTAAGATTGATGCTCAAGATTATGTTTTGTAGCTGAGGAACTATAAAACATAATTTTTCTTATGATTATTGAATTGTATTTTTTTGCATACTTTGTGTCTTGAACTTATTTTTAATTTAATTTTTTTTAAGAGGTCCCCCCACAATTCGATATCTGGGAGGTTTCTTAATATACTTATTATTATGTGTTTTTTTCAGTTATATTCTGCTTCTTGTTTGGTGTAGTTAGACGACTTCTTCATTGGCCAAAAAAAAAAAAAAGTTAAGAGGCTTCTTATTGTATGCTTTTTTTTTTTTTTAAGTTGTGGAGAGGGGAGCATTTTAAGACGCAAAAGAGATAATCTCCTCCAATTAGGAAATTCATTTTATGGTATCCATGTATAACTCTGAACTGAGCTCGATGAGTCCATGCTATTGTGTTGCTTTTTGGTCTTTTTTGATATGAAAATGGACATGAAATGTTATGAGGAGTAGTATTTGATACTGTCATCATTTATATTTCTAATCAAAATCCAAAATTCTGTGCATTTCTTTTGGAAAATGTGAAGGGCATGAACGGTACCTTATGATCATGCTTGTTATTTGGAGGACTGTGTAAGGCTATATGCTTCCCTATGAGTTATTGTAATTAAACTGGTGTTATTCACCTTATAGATTGGAAACATTAAGAAGACATCTTCCTGTTTCTGGCCAAGAGGGATTAGATGAACTTCGTAAAATTGTTGCAAGATTTGAGGAGAAGATTTACAATGCAGCAACGGGCCAGGTAGAGCATCACAGTTTTAATTCTGACAGCCCTCTTGATAGATCATTCATCTGAGCAGATGAATTGTGATAGAAAGTTGAGCAGTAGGTTAACCGTCTTGTAGAATATCATGGATTGCCATGATTTCTTTCATCTCTAACATTCCCTGATTTCAGGCTGATTATCTTCGGAGAATATCATTGAAGATGCTGGCAATGGAAAATAGCGGCCCAAACACTATATGGTGATGGACCTTCAGATACAGGTATTGGAATTCAAAAGCTTCACGGTCTGATCTGTTTGCTGCAAATAGCCTATGCAAGGTCATGAGCTGATAGTACTTTCATACCTTTTTTTCTTTTTTTGGGGTCAGAACAATTTGATGTTTTGATTTGTGAATAAAACTTAATGAGAACTAAGCTAATGATGTTAGGTTTTATGGTGCATGTGTAGAAGTATGCGCAGTGTGTGTAAAATAATGTATCTCATGGAGTGTGTGTGTGAAATAAGGGGTGGGTTTCTCTCCACTGCTTTTTCTCTCCTCTATTTTTCTACTGCCAATTTGAACATTTCGCATTAAATATATACTTTTAAAAATTATCAAATCTAAATTATCAAATCCAATTTAATGGTCCAAATCTATAGTGGTTTCTCTTCTCCTTTCAGAGGAGGAAAGCCAATGCCCAACACCGTTAAATAATGTATCTCGTGAACTCTGTGCAAAATGTATGTTAGTTGTCTTGAAAGATGTGACATGTCTTCGCTCAATTTGAATGTTTTCAATGAAGTCTATATATATATATATATATATATTTAAGGTAGGGGGTTGGGAAATGATGCACTCTCTTGTTCATAATATGGGACATTTGTTAGAATCACCGTTTGATCCAAAATATAATGCATTAGATCGTTTTTGTAATTTTTTTTTTAACTATACCTCCACTTAATTTCTTATTTTTTTAAAAAAATAGATTTATTGAAATTTCAATTGTCATTATTAAGGCATCTATTTAGGAAATTTAATGAGTAAATAATTGAAAAGATATGCAATTTTTAAAAAAGATAAAAGTTCTAACAATTTTTTTTTTTTTTTTAAGAATCATGAAGAAGTTATCAATGCTCTATATTGTGGATCAAATGAAGTATATTTTTTGAATGGTGAATGTTAAGAAAAATCATATTTTTATTTCTTGAATGGTGAATATGGTCTGTTACTGTTAGGCGGGCTCAAGTGCTAGGAGGGCAGGTGGCACCATCAGAGGGAGAGAGAAATGCTGCAGGAAGACAATCTATGAGAAAAAGGAAGCGGCCTCAGTGGCTAGCTGATTTTGTCACCAATCTATAGATAGCTGATTTTTTTTTTCTTTGTTTTTTATCGATAGCTGTATTTTCATGTACTCGTTGTCTCATTTCCTCAGGCCATTGCAAATAATGTGGACCAAATGTTAATGGCCAGGCCACTATTTCGATTGTAGTGTCCTCTGTATGTCCTCTGTAGTGTGTCGTTTTGCAATATTGGCTTATAGGGCCTTTGATGTAATGACTAATGAGAAGGAATGCTTGCATAGGATTTGGAGTGGCTTTGGACCTTATTCTTTGGTTGGATAAGAAAAAAATAGAGAAGAAGTAAAATTAAAAGAAAAAAGTTTCTAAAAATAGTAAAAAAAAAAAACTCTTTTGTGTAATTTCTCTTCTTAATTTTCTCCTCCTTATTTTCTTTTTGCTTTTCGGATCATTTTCTCCTCAACTTCCAACTTTCAACCGCCTCTGTCAAGTTGGCCAAAAGGGGGATGAAAAAGGTCAGTATTAAGTGTTAAACCATGATATAATGGTTTGTGACAAGATTTATGAAAAATAATCTAATAAATATAAATCACTATACTAGATAGGATTATTCTCTCCTCCCAACTCCGATTTGGGGGAAGAAAACATAAAAAAAAATGAAAAAAAATTGAAAAGAAAAATTTTATCGCTCATTATATTTAAATAAAAGAAAAAACAGAGAAAAAAGAGCAAATATGGTAATAATTATAATGCCTTTTTATCAAAATGTATCAAGAAACTGAATTTCATACCAGAATTAAAAAATAATACATATCAATATATACTCCTTCATTGTATCAAATACGCTCGCACGCACAAACTCCTTCCTAATATATTCAAATATATACTTCAATATTCAGATACAAAATATATTAATTAATATACAATCCTTCCTCTTAAATTTAACATTCAAAATCAATTTCGAACTTTAAGAAGGTACTTAAAGATTACACTAATGCCCAACTAGTTTTGAATAAATCAAAACCAAATGTTATACTTCAAAATCAAGATTAAAAATATACGCCATATCCTCATCCGCATGAGTGGAATATTTTTCAATTGTGAGAAAAACAAAAATCAAAGATTTGGAAGGAGAAGCATAAGGGGGGTGGATGAACAAATCCATCTACTGGGTATATTTGCGCGAAGAAGGTGGAATCAGAAAAATAAGACAAAACAAAAAAAGAATAGAATTGAAAAAAATGAAAAAAAAAAATTCAATCATTGGGGGAAAATGAGCGAGGACGATAATACCAAGGAAGAATAATGCAAGGCAATGCCGATGAGGATGCCTGAGTTAAAGAAATGGAAAGTTTTTTTTTTTTCACTTTTCTTTCCTCGTCCAAATAGGTTGTTTTCTATTCAATTTTTTTCTCATATTTTCTATCTTTCCATCCAAACTTGATTTGAATAGTTTAGGAGAGCATTGAAAATTTTTTAAAAAAATACCAAAAATTATTAAATCTAGATCATTTAAAATTTAATATGAGGGTTGATGATTTAAGAATTGAGACAAGGGAAATATTTAAATTTCAGTTGTATATAATTGATTATAAACAAACTGATTAAGATGGTTGATTTTGAATATAATTAATTATGTTATGAGGTATATAATTGATTTATAAAATTAACTAATAATATTGATTTTAATAAGAATTGAAAAGTAGAATTAAAATGCAAAATTGAAAAGAAAGTAAAATTATGGTTTTGTAAAAATATATCCAAACATCTTTATTACATATTAAAATCAATTATGAATAAAAAAACCATGTTTTTTAAAAAATAATCAATTGGATTTCAGCTGTGTATAATTGCTTATAAACAAATTGATTAATATGATTGATTTTAAATATAATTAATTATGTTATAAGGTATATAATTAATTTATAAAATTAATTAATAAGACTGATTTTAATAAGAATTGAAAAGTAAAATTAAAATGCAAAATTGAAAAGCAAGTAAAATTATGGTTTTGTAAAAATATATCCAAACATCCTTGTTACATATTAAAATCAATTATGGATAAAAAATCATGTTTTCCAAAAAAAATCAAACATTCATTATACATGTCAAAATCAATTATGAGCTGATTATCACGGTTTTCTTAAAAATATTCAAACAACCCCATACATGCCAAAATCACAGTTATATGATCAGGTACTATTACTTGTTTTTCAATTCATACTTTCAATTTTACTTTTTTAAAAATTTATCAAAAAATCATATGAATTATTTTACAAATCATAGGCCTGTTTGGCAACCTGTTATTGAAACAGTTTTCTATTTTCCAGAACAAGAAAAAAAATAAAACTATCTGTTTGGTAACATATTTTTAAAAAAGCATTTTGGAGAACAAAAAATAAAATATTATTCTACAGAACAGAAAAAATAGAAACATCTTTTAAATATTTTGGGATTATTATTCTGAAGAACAAGAGAAAATAAAAAAAACTCATTTTTTATTATTTTTTATTTTCAAAACAAAATACTATTGCTTTGGGAGAGATCATATTTCTCTGATTCGTTATAACATGCTTTTCCCGTACTTGTTATCACTTGTGTGAACCTCTTTACCATCCATTACGGCTGGCACATGTGAAATATTTTCCAACTCGCGAAGAAATTGAAAGTACTGGGAAACTAATCTTAGTTCTCTAGACGATGGATGATCAAGTGCTAGTTTATTTTAACGGAAAAGAAACATATTCCAAACGATTTTGGTGTATGATGCATTAGGAATAGTACTAGTTATAGCCATGAAAGATGAGGACTGGTAATTTTACTTTCACGTCATGCTATCTCATCTCTTCACTTGAGGAATTTGCTGAATTATGAACACGAGCTGATATCAGGTGCCCAACCTTTTTTTTTAAATGTGGGTTTTAGTTTTTGCAAGAGTATTTATGATCTTGAGTCCATTATTTTCTTAATAAGCCAGTAGTTTCTATTGACTTGTTTAAAAATGCCTGCTCAATTTATACGCTTGCTTTCAAAGCTTGATTTCATTTAATTGGTCAAATTTCGGTACCTTGTCTGATTTGGATTGAATAGGTTCAATCATTCGAAATATCCTCTCATGGTGCAGACCCTACTATGGATACACATGATTGGAGGGCTCAGCTGCTGCCTCATATTCGCCAGATAAAAGTCAATGAAATGTAGGCCCAAATTCGGCATTTAATTAATAAGATGATCTGTTTGCTCCAAAAAATATGATAGTAAGATGATCTGAATAGTATCTGCTTCCACATGTCAATTCTGTCAACTATCAATGTTATTATAACATTCCCCTCCTTTGTTATGGAGGATTAAATTTATTTCATCGCTAAACAATAACAGATATCAATTTAATCACGAAACATATATCATTATCCACGGGAAAGGAGCTATCTTGGGAATTAACTAGGAATTTGGAACATTTCTGGTTTATTCTTTTTAGTGGATTTGGGAGAAGCAGGAAGCTTATAATTGTCAGGTGCCAGGATGATGACTCAAGTCTTTCACAGCCTGCTCCAAATGATTGTCTGTTTTCCTAGCATTCCTTCTCCCAGAAAAAAAAAATGAAGGGGCTGGACTTTTACACAATGATCATACTTTTTCAGTTAAGCATTGTTTTTCCTCAACATCTTAATGCCATATTTTTTTTAAAACCATCCTTCATTTTGTAGAATGATTAAATTAAAGATGCCTACGTCTCATGCTAGTGATGATGAATTGATTTGTCACACCCTGAACTTTTAAAGTGTGACCAACTGAAAATTAAGAAAACTCATATTTTATAAATTTAAATTCTTAACACATCTAACATGTTAATTCTAATTTTATCGTACAATCATCACTTATATTAAGAAGTTATTAATAGAAACAAAATACTTAAGCTAGCTGTAAAAATTTTGGCAGTCTCTGCTGTAAGTTGGACTTCTCAAAATCTCTACAACCTACCAAAAACACATCCAAGCAGCATTTGGAGTTTTATTCCGATAGAGTATAGACCAACTAAAATAATTTAATTAAGGATCCTGTCTATATGATTCATGGATTGATTCTAGAACAAAAAGATAGAATGTTTAAATATTTACATCAATCCACACTGTAGTTGAAGCAAAAAAATATTTCTCTTCTTAAGGAATCCCACGAGATCTACTGAAAAATAGGTCTACTTCTATTATCTAAATATAAAAAAAAATTTAGTAAATAACGTCCCCAATTAATTAATTAATAAATAAATAAATAAATAATCATAAACAGAAAATAGGAAATAAATGATTATTATTAATGAACAGTACAATTTGTCCCTGGCTCAGGGTTCTAACTTCATCACTGTTCCTCATTATCTCTTATGCTCCCCCTCCTTATGAGTTCTGTAATTCTCTTTCTTCACTATGTCTTTTCCTTCTATTATCTCTTTTTTGCTTCCCTCTCGTTGCTGTCAAGGATTATTGAATATAATTTTATATAGTTTATGACAGTTTTGTATTTATCTAAGAAAAAATAAAGTAAAATCAATGAAGCTAAAGGAAATGCTTCAATTTGTTTCATCAGAACATTAATTCAACTTAGTTAATTGATATAAAACTAAGTGACAATTGATTCATATGGACTAATAATCAATCTGATACTACAACATTTTTGTTATTTAGGAATAATTTAAAAGTGTTGCTATAAGTTTGAAAAATGTTGCCTAAAGCTATAGGCAATAGTTTTCAAGTGTTTTCAACTTTAGTATTGCCTATTACTTTAGGCAATAATTTTCTTACCTTTGGCTACAATATTTGTAAAACTGTTGCCTAAAACTGTAAGAATAGGTAACAATTTTTGGGAAACCTATTATAATACTTTTCAAATGTTTCTTATCACATAAAATAGGTAACATTTAAGAATTGTTGCGAAATAGTTAAATAGCCAAAATTTAATATTTTCTTCCTCCCTCAAGATTCGAACCTAGAACCTATTGAAAGGAATAGATATCTCAAACCACTCTTCTAACTTGACTTTTTGATATTATAATACAAAATATAATATATATATATATATATACATTTTTTAAATTAATTTTTTAATTTATCCAAATAATGAATTGAAAAATATAAATAAATAAATTATCTAAAAAAATTATGAAAATAAATTAAAAATAAATTTTTATGTTTAGAAAAATAATAAGCAACAGTTTTTAAATGTTGCCATAAAGAGAAACTATAAGCAACATTTACATTTTTGTTGCCTATTTGAATAGGGAACATTTTTAAAATGTTGCCATAAAAGATCCTTTATAGGTAACAATTTCTGTGTTGCCTATTCAAAAAAATTATTGCAACACTTGAAAATTGTTGCGTATTCTATTTTAGAAAATAGTTTTTAAATATTACCAAAACTATGTTGCTTAAAGTATGAGAACAATAGCAACATACGAAAAATGTTGCTAATGCTCATATTAAGCAACACTTTTAAAATTATTGCAAATAAAATTGTTGCCTAAAGTAAAAATTGTTGTAGTGTGACAATGCCTCTAACTCTATGTGGGCATATTTGGATAGAGTCTCGTATATTTTTCTATATATAGATACTTTTTTTAGTTTGTATTTAAATATATTGCCTTTAGTAGGATACCATAAAAAAGTAATATGGGATGGTGTTTATTTTTATGATGTTTGAATGAGGATTATAGGCAGGTCGGAAATAGTGGGGGTATGAGTTCTTAGGTTTGGTTCGGATGGAGAGAAATGTGGGAAGAAAATAATGAGAAGAAAAATTTTAAAAAAAATAATAAATTTTTTACAATTTTTAGAACTTTTCCCTTTTAGTTTTCTTTTCTCCCTATTTTTCTTTTCGTCTAAATGAAGGGTCTGAGTGAAATAAATAAAAATTGGTAATATTAGAATTAGAAATAGTATTAATTGATTGGAAACAAATTTGGCTATCATACAACATGAAATGTTGCATTTAAATTGTTATGCACAAGATAAAAAAATTATCAGAAATCTTCTTTAGATAATTGTGAAGAAAGTCCGTGGACTTAGAAATCTAGAATTTCTTGGATTAAAAATGGGTTCTATGTTACAAATGTTAATGTGCCAAGGTTGTCTTATATATATATATATATATATAAGGAATTATTAATTGAAGAGACTGAACTTACATTGAAAACCATTAATTCAAATGGAACCCCAGGTCCTCATGATTTAATGCTAAGTTTTATTTTAAAAAAGAAATAATGTATTTTTTAATTTCTTAACTTTGCCTCAATTATTGATTTCGTTTGTTAAATTTAATTTTTATTGAGTTAGTCCCTGCAATTTATTGTAGTTATCAATTTAGTCCCTATTATTTTAAAAAAAGGCAATATTATTAAAATTTGCTAATATGAATAACACAATATTGATTACAATCATGTATTTAAAGAAAAAGAAGTGTAATTATTTAATTTTGAATAAAACATGCTCTAAAATTTTTAAAAACAAGATAACAAAATACCAATTAATGTAAGAGATTACATTGATAAAAATAAAATTGATGAGGGTTAATTTGTTTAAATTTAGCTATATGTATATGTCAATTCATCAATAGCTTCACACATTAGATTATTTTAAGAGTTGGCTTGTGTCCTAAAACTTAAATGACTCACATGATAATTTAAAACACATAAATGACTAAATCAATAAAAATTAAACTTGAAAGACTAAATCAATAATTAAGATAAATTTGAAAAACTGAAAATTTTATTATCTATCTCTTGAAAACATGGGAAATTGGAAAAAAAGATGTTATTTAATAGGTAAAATCTTTTTTTCTCTACTAGGAAGTTACATAATTTCTTCAACCTTCATTGTGCTTTTTCTTAAAAAAAAAAAGGACAGTAGAATGCAAAAGTTAAATGAATTTAGACCAATTAACTTTGCGATGTGGTTAGTCAAATTATCTCAAAGGTTTTATGTAATGAGTTAGAAACATTCTAAATCACCTTATTATTGGACCGATTTCTATGCTCATCTCACCTTGAGATGAGATCTAGATGTAACATCCTAATTCCTAAGTTTTCTCATTTAGTAATTATATGTGTTTTCAAGGATATATTAGTCAATTTAGATAAATTATTGAGTAATGAGGTTAATATAGTTTTTTGGATCATTGGATGGCCTTAGAAAAGGGCTAGGTCAATGTTTGAACAAGCCATGGCACGAAAGAGAGTTTAAATTTTGGTGGGAATTTTTGTGCCATGCGTCAGGCAGGCGTGTCAATGTGCCGCAGCGCATGTGCAAAATTAGCACTTATCAGACGTGAAAATAGATCAAAAATAGGAAAAAAAGAGAGATAATGAAAGAGCGACGGAGAAGAGTTTGTGTTCTACTTGGGCACGATCCTTAGACCACATTGGGAGCATTTAGAGCTTGAATTATCACTGGATAAGTTCCATATTTTCTCTTCTCCCTCATTATGCAAAAATATGGACTTATACGGCAATGGGGGCTTTGATTTTAGTTTTCTTAGGTTTAGACCGAATCCATTAGCTTATTTAAGGTCTTGGAGAGTTAAATCAACCTTAAGTTTATGAGTTTTATGGTGATTGAAAATTTTTGTCGAGGGTTTGGACGAACCCTACGCATACTCTAGAGATTTTAAGACAATGTGGAAAAGTGACTAGTGATTTTAGTGTGTTTGAATGTTTAATAGGATAGTTAGAGCGTTTGAGAATTATTGGTGTTGTTAAAAAAGGAATTTGAGTATTATGGGTATTTAGAACCTAGTGAATTTAGGGTTTATTTGAAGTGATAATTGACAATTGTCACTTGATTATATAGATTGAGTATTACTCGAGTTACTTCATGCATATAGAATGTGTAAAGCTAACATTAAGCCACGGTAATCCTTTTATGTGACGAAGGGTTGAGATAATGAAATAATTTATACTATTTAATTATATTGCTTAACTATTTGTGAGTAGATATATTGATTTGAACTTGAGATTTGATAGCCTTACATATTGCAAAATGTTATTTTTCATGCATGTTAAACAAATTGCAATAATTGATATAATGAAAGTTTTATATGGATTGGTTGAAAAATGGGAAATGTATATGTGTTACACATGATGAATGTGAGCATAATCATGTTAGAGGGTGAGAGTTTACCTGTAGGAAGGAGTAGTGCAAATCCATATGGCATATATCTCTTTAGTGTCTAGTAAGGTATGATGTTGGAGATTTTCTCCTTAGTATCCATGTGGCATATGGCATTGGAAAGTAACGCTCCTTAGCATTAGTGATGTGGTGTTAGAATAACAACATCTCAATTTGTGTGCGATAGGGGGAGACCATAGTCTAAAAACAGGATAAGATACCTTTGGCCAGGTGATCCTACCATTAAAGGTGAGCTTGGACCATTGTGAATGTGTACTTTGTCTAAGAGCCTATGGTTTCAGTCGGGGTGATATGGAGGCTCAGATGGTAAAATGATCATGTTAGTAGTAAATAATTTATGTTTTTGAAAATGAATTGTTGAATATGCTACAGTGGAAATGAAAAAAATTATCTTGAACTATGTTAAAAGTATATTATGGTATTTAAAAGCTTTACTTCCTTATGGTTGTGTATGTTAATTAATAATAGTAAATTATTCTGTTACTGAAATGTTTATTTCACCTTGTGGTTATATTTTACAAGCGAGGGCTCCGATAGGGGTAAAAGGAAGGAAGGGGCAACTGAAGAGTGAAGAACAATAGTTGTATAGCTCTTTCCTTTCTTCTTTTTAGGTATTATAACAAATATTGCCATTACATAATGCCAACTTAGAAACATGACATTATTTGATTATCACTTGTATGAATTTATGATAAGTGTGCATATCTTGATCCAAGGTTGATGTTGTGAATTAAGTGTGTGTGCTTAGCCAAGTTACAATTACAAGTGATATACTTGAAGTGATTTTTGTGCCAAAATGACCAAATTAATATGTGTGTTAAATTTAATCCACCCCTTTCTGTTATTATCAAATAGGGGTTTGGTGATCATTTTGAGTGTGATTGCTTATTTGTTTGATATAAATGAATTGTCATGTTGTGTGTGGTCTATTTAAGGTGGTTAAAATGTCTCTGGGGCTAATGGCATTTGGCATTGTGAGTTAGATACTTTTAAATGTATTTTAAGGTAAAAATGAACCATTTTGGATTCGAGTGTTCATTTTTTTAACAGATTATTTTTTAAGTGTGAGACTGATATCATTAGTTAGAAGGCTTGGAGAGTTTTGTGTGGACACTTGAACTGCTCAAATAGAACGTTGGATGGAAAAATAGCATGCTTTAAAAGTTTGAAGAGCTATCATAACAGTAAGTGCATGCCACAATGCAAATGGCCTTAAAGGGACTTGTTCTTTTGTGTCATTTGTTGCGGTGGGCATAGCTTGCACCATAGTGGACAGGCTAGAATATGGAGAATTTTCGAGATTTATTTCTGCTTGTTTCAATTGCTGTTTTGATTTTCATGCTTTCATTACTATATTTAATTAATTTTGAATTATGATTTTAGCTCAAACAACATATTTTAAAAAGAGTTTTCTTAGAATTTCAATATTTTAACTAATTATCTTTTAAACCCTTGGGTTGTAATAACTTTTTCTTGGGATTTTATCTAATCCAGGTTATCACAACAGCGTGTAAGAGTGTTATTCTGATAGAGTCAAGGTGGACATTACATGGACCATCCAGATTTAATTTATTATTATATATTATATTTATTAAAATAAAAAACTTATTAAAATTATTTTATAATTTTTATAAATTTTTATTTTTAGTTTGGTCTAGATTTAATTTAGCAGATCTAATTTAATATTAAATTTTTTATAATTGATGTTTATTAATTATCCAGATGCACTCTGCATAGTCCTGAACTGTTGAAAAATAAATCTGAATAATTAATATACATCAATTATAAAAATTTTAATATTCAATCGGATTGTTTAAATTAAATATAAACTAGATTAAAAATAATTTTTTTAATTTTTTTAAAATTTTAATTTTAATAAATATAATATAGAAAAAATGATAATAAAATCCCTCAGAAATATACAAATGACAATTTGGTCCCTTGAAATGCCATAATTTCACTAAAATTTCTAGGGACTTTTTTATTATTAATGAATTTATATAAATGATCAAATTATTCTTATTGAAAATAAAATGATTATCAAGTTTTATTTAAATAATCACAACTTTTATTCTTATATTCACAACAATCCAATAGCAAATCAAGAATTTAACATGTAAAATTATGATTTATTGTTTCATTATTACGAATATAAGAACAAAGTTGTGATTATTTAAAAAAAATTCATGAATCATTTTATTATCAACAAGGACAATTTGGTTATTTATATAAATTCATTAATGATAGAAAAGCCTTAAAGATTTCAGTAAAATTATGGAATTTTGAGAAATCAGATTATCATTTGTATATTTCTGAAGGATTTTATTATCATTTTTTCTATAATATATAATATATAATAATATAATTATACTTTAAATCTAGACCATCTATATTAAAAATCAGTTAAAATATTATTAAAATAATATTCTTGAACCCATCAATTTATTTCTCATTAAAGTATATTATCAAAATAGTTAGGGATTTGATTTTTATATTTGTATTATTTCTAAAATTTTAAATAAATTTTGAAAATTTTTTCAAGTGTTTATTTTGAACAAATTGAATTTTCAATGCATATATATGAATAAATATATAAATAAAAAACCATTAAAAACAAAATATAAAAATATTTTTAATTTATTTAATTTTCTTATGAAAATAGAGATTTACAAATTACAAGTTGTTCGTGGTGAACAACAAATACTAGGCGTGCTAGAGATGTTGAGTCTCAATTGATGACAAAAGAGTCCCGAGCTCCCTTACCACAGTTTACTCGAATGTAAAAAGATACAAGACTTTGGTAGAACAAGTGTTCGATTGTTATTGAAATGTGAAAAGATTACAAACCTAAAGCTGAGAACTAAAAAGGACTAACAAAGGTAAAATTTTGAGTCTTTGATTGAGTGTTGACTAATTTCTTTTATATTTTCTTCTTTTATTTATAGTGTTAGAATAATGGTAGCCTCCTCCTTAAAACCTAGCACGTTTTGCCGAAGAATCAGGGATATAACAAAACTCATGGTACGGTCTTTATTCCATGCTCTCTAGTTTGGTAACCAGCCCGTTTCATCGAGATACTTGGGTGTAGATTTTGGCACTACTTAAGATCGTGTCTTTGTGTTAACAGTTTAATATTTATAGCTGACAGGATTTTAGTATGTTAACTTACTGTGGCCTTTATTGAGCCTTGGGGCCGACCCCTTTCATTTATATTGGGCCTGACGCTTTAATTACTTAACCCAACTAGCCCTGTAACCTATTTGAACAACGTTTCATATTTAGCCTAAACAATGCCCCCATGTGCCAATGGCTGATAATGTAAGCCACGTGGCACATTTGAAAAAAATGAAATGTCACTTTGTTTCTGAGTACCCTTTGCTGATATAAACTTATTTCTTTTTTTTCGGTCACTTCTCTTGTCTTTTCTGTCGTTTCTTGAACTTTAAGCATTCACTCTTTCGTATTCCTCTTACCTTTGCTCTCAAATGGCTTCCTTCACTTCTGTCGCTTCTTCTATTATTGCTCTATCTTCCACCTTCACTAGGAGTCTACTTGATTCTCTAATGATTATCCAGAATCCCCTTACCCCAGTTGGTGGATTTGTGACAGTATGTATTTAGTAGTTTGAAAATCCTTTTTTCCCTTTAGATTGGTTCCCCATTCTAATAGTTTTTCATCTCTTTACAGGAGGACTCATCATTCCATGAATCGGTGGCTTTCTGGTAAGTTTCTCGCTTCTCATGTTTAGCCCTTCTATTTTATTGGAGAAGTATGTTAATTGTGCTTTGTTTTTTTTTCAATACTTCTCTTTAGAGCTTTCA
This sequence comes from Prosopis cineraria, assembly GCF_029017545.1. Taxonomy (NCBI): domain Eukaryota; kingdom Viridiplantae; phylum Streptophyta; class Magnoliopsida; order Fabales; family Fabaceae; genus Prosopis; species Prosopis cineraria. The sequence continues at coordinate 35,312,901 of NW_026555343.1, forward strand.
AATCTCCAATAAAAGTGACATTGGGTACCTAACCATCTCTCTCGACCTGTCCGAAGTCACAGCCCCTACTCAGTCAAATCTATAGCCACTAACCTCCATTCACAACTCGGTCTTGGCTCGGATGACTTTGCCCTTTCCCGAGTCGTCCTATAAAAAACTCAGGAACTGGCCCCGGTTTCCTCGTGCTTAGGTCAACTAGGTGAGGCACTTGAAGTCAGAACATGCACCTCAGTAGAAGGAGATAGGTCTATATGACCTAATCCGGCTATCCCTAGCCAATATTAATGTCCTTGTCGAGCTTCTGATGACCCTCCGAAGTTTCTGGGGTTTGGGCTATAATGTCTTCATCTTTAAGCTCAGCCTTATATCCTTTACACAATGGGACGTCTTCATATTCCTGGGGTTACCCATCACCGGGGAGGAGAACTTCTACACGATCCCTAAGAAACATGACTCTTAACCGCCCTCCTAGTTGACTAAAGAGCAAGATTAGGAGTGCAGACTCCTACACAAAGAATATGGAGTTATTCTTCAAGAAGCCAGCCATTGAGCTCGTCACTGCCATAAAGCATCTAGTCTTCATAGATCCTATTAAGCTAATGGATCCTGGCCTCAGGGAAAGGAATACTCGTGCAGCTATACTTGAGGATCACCCAGTCCTTGCTCTGTGGTGACTAAGTAGCCCTGGGGATGATGTTTCTATGCCGTCTCTATGATAGCATGAAGGAGTCATTGATGAAGAAATCTTTTAGTAACTTCCATGGGCCCGTCTGGTTTCTGAAGCTACGGACGATGACCTATTTTCCACTTCTTTGACGGGAGCCTTTCTTAAATGATTTTCACGCCAACCATTCCTTCACCTGTCTCTTGGGTAGTCATCTGCTGACCAACTTAAAAAACTTCTTTGAGTTCTTTAGTCAACACTTGAGGAAGACCTTGAAGGCCTTTAACATTCCAGACCACTGCCTCCCCACCTAGTACAAGCGCATGGTGGAACAAAAGAGCAAGCCTACTAAATCTACTTAGGGATGAGGTTTTTCTCTCGGCTACTACTCCCAGAAAGATGGGACTATCACATACTGGCTTTTCCTCTAAGTCTCTAAGGGTCTACTTGGAGTCCTATCATCCTGAACTAGTGGCAGGCCAATTTGGACTGAGCCAATGCATCCCTCGAGGCTTGTCCCCCCAAATTAATGTAGAGCTGTTGGATAGGGAGGCTATCAACTAGATAGCCATTCTGCACATCGCTCAAAGGCAGTACAAGGTGGAACTTATAGATAGAGATGCCTGCCTCTACTTCAATAAATGGTGGCCCTAGTGCTTTAGGTGCATAATACATACCAGTAAGTATCACCTCTCGTGTTTGTCTTAGTTTTCTTTCTTTTATCTCGTACCCTAGTCTAATCCTGTCTGTATTCTTGTAGGCCATGATTGGATGCAATCTCACGTGTTAATGATGTTCTTAAGGGGAAACATTAACACCCCTACAGCTTTTGAGACCTAAATGATCCCTTCACTGAGGATTGTAGTCCAAAGGACGGAGCAAGATGACACCTCATCCTAAGTATCTGCCCCTTCGATCTCCAGGAAGCCCAAGGCTAAGAAGATCTCCTCAAGTCGTCTTGACAAAAGAGATGGTCTTGACAAGAGAAAGTGGGCTCCATCTCCTTCATCTGATACTAAGAGGAGGAAGAAGACAGTATCTCTTCCACTTGACCAACCTTCCTCTACTCCATTCCTGACCGACCCCACTCTTCAAAAAGGAAAGTATATACATAAGCATTAACGGATGATGATCTTATCAACAGATTCTGACGATAGTAGGGTGAGTCCTCTTCAACATGGGAAGAAGGAGACCCAGCTCCTAAATCCCTGAGATGTCACTTTCTTCGCCCCTGCCAATCCTGAGCCAACACCCATAGATCCGACTAAAGTCGCTTAAGAGGTGGCCCGAGAGGTAATAAAGCATACTAAAGATCTGGGGTTGTTATGTTTATTACAGCCCTAGGTGGTACTGTCGGTCCAGAAGACATTGGGGTTGCAATTGACCAGGGAAGGGCTTTTACTGCAACCCAAAGTAGTGAGTTAGAGCTTGAAGTCTAAGGTCCTGCTTCTACTGAAGTCTTCAGGATGGTCTCCCCCATTAGCTTAATCCTACCCCCAATTCATCAAACGCTTAAGAAGTCAAGGGTTCTAAGAGGTCTTTAGAGGGATTTCAGGTGGTGACTGTGAATAATGCGCTGGTTGCTCTAGCCTCCCCTTAAGGCATCTCAGTGTGAGGTCAAACTCATTCTTCTATGCTCACGGGCCTTGTGGAAAGGCCCTGTGCTCAGCAATGCGATCTGCGCGTACTCCTCCCCCTTCCATGAGCAAAGATAAAGCACTCGTGGACTTAATTTAGGTATTGACTTGTTCTGCTCTTGTCCTTCTAATTCCTTTTTTGCCTCTCGTTTCTGACCTTACTTTATTTTCTTCAGCTAGCTTCGTTGAAGGCAGTGCCCACTGGAACCCTTCTAACCCATATTCATGTCCCTGAAACGGATGTGGTGTTAGATGCTTAGAGGGTCATGCAGTTCCAACTCAACTGTGATCCACTCCTCATTCTTGAACAAAATTTTAAGGAGATGATTGGGCTCTTAAGGTTGTGAAAGGGCGATCTCTATGTTTGAGTTAGCACTCCTTCAAGCTCAAGTCCCGGTATGTTATGGCATCATTAACTGTTGCCATACAGAACTGCCCCTCCTGTCAGAATATTTGAAAAATAATTGATCTGTGAGAGATGAGTAGCTTGTCGCTAAGACTTGATGACTGCTACCACTGATCGAGTCTAGGAGATTGCCCCTCATATAGATCACCTCCAGGCACTACGGGCTAAGGTAGCAGATTTGAGGCATCAGCTAGCAGTAGTTGAAGAGGAGTTGGCACAAGCTGAAGTTGAAGACGGTCCAGTTGAATCTGAACTGGAGATTGCAACCAAGGTTCTAGACGAAGCATATGCCATTTTGGATGCCAAGCTTTATTTCATGCTTGAGTTTGAGATAGCCCTTACTTGCCATCAGACCCTTTTTGAGGAGCTGGACTCAACTTTGGTGACATAGGAGACCATATGTAGTCTTTGTAAATAATAAATAAATGTATTTTATTATTTCATTGTTTATTCTTTATTCCTTATTCATGTACTCTACACCCTTTGTAACACGGTTTTAAATGTAACAAAGAATAAATAATCTTCTATTATTGTGTGACTTTCGTGTGCCCTGGGGCCATTCTAAGCCTTAGGTCCTTTATTTCTTTTTCTTATAATGACGGCCAATACTTTTTCAAATATTTTTCATTTATGGCCCATATATGTGGAATCCCATCGATGCTAGCTAACATATATGTTTTCCCTTTAGTTACTTCGTTTACCTTGAACGGTCATTCCCAATTAGGCGAAAACTTATCAAGTGTCCAGTCTTTAGAACCAGGTGGTAACATAAGTTTTCATATGAGCCCACCAACCCAAAAGTGTTTCCTTTTTATTCGTTTATTATATATCCTTGAAACCTCCTTCTTTTGGGCAATCATATGATTCAACGCTTGTAAACGAATTCCATCTATCTAAATTAACTCATTCATTATAGCCTTGTTGTATTCATCAAATGGTCTTCCTAGACTGCTCACAATGCGTAATGAAGGGACTACTATTTCCATAGGCAAAATAGCCTCATGCTTATATGTTAAAACATATGAGCTCGTGCCCGTAGCCTCTCTTTTAGATGTTCGATATGCCTATAGTATCTCGGGCAATCGTATGTGCCATTCTCTAGGATTGTCTTTTTTAAAATTTCAAGGATGATCTTGTTGGAAGCTTTAGCTTGTTCATTTACCTAAGGGTAGTATGGCGAGGATGTTAATAACTTAATCCCACTCTCCTCAATAAAGGCTTTGAAATCACTTCTAGTGAACATTGTCCCCTGGTCTGTTGTGATAATTTGAGGAATCCTAAACTGAAACATGATTTATTCATGTATGAAGTTAATAATGTCATCCTGCTATACTTTCTTCATAGGGATGGCCTCTACCCATTTAGTGAAATAATCTATGGCCACTAAAATGAATGAGTGGCCTTGGATGAGATTGGATAGATCTTCCTTATTATGTCCATAGCCTATCCTCGAAAAGGCCATGATTTAATGATTGGATGCATGTCTGATACTGGCACTTGTTGTATTAGCCCGTGAGTCTGGCATTTCTTGCACCTTCTAGCATTTTTGATGCAATCTCTCATCATTGATAGCCAATAATATCTATGCCTACATACCAACCATTGCATCTACTGATAGGCCCCACATACTCCCTCATGCATCAATCTTAAGACCTCCATATAATCAGTGAAGGCCAAATATCTAAGTAATAACCATTGGGGCCTTTCTTGTATAATTCATCTCCAATTAAAATGAAGTATTGAGCATGTATCCTCATTCTGTAAGGGTATCATTGATTGAAATCTTGTAGATAACTCTTAAAATCATCTTGCCAATCTCAAGCTAGCCTTTACGAGACTGCACCGCATTATATTGTCAAACTACATTGAGCGACCGAGGGATATTCTTTCCATTACACAACAATTACCTTTCGGTGAGGTCAGGTGATAGTCTGAGCCTTGATGCTATTTGAGTCAGCTCATTAGCCTCTGAGTTTTGAGCTTGAGTAACGTGAGTCAACATTATCGTCTCGAACTCTTATAGAATCTAAGAAGCCCCAGCATAATACATTGCTAAAGCTGGGTTCATACACTTATACTCGCCAGTTAATTGTTTGTTGGTTAACTGAGAATCCCCTTCTATGACCACATAAGGGGCTTTCATTTCTTGAAAAATCTTGAGCCCTGTGAGTAGTGCTCTGTATTTTGCCTAATTGTTAGTATACTTGAAATCTAATTGAAGAGATATTATCATTTTTATCCCCATAGGAATGTTTATTACGATCCCAACCCTAAATGCCTTACAGTACTAGATTCATCGAACTTAAGCACCCAAGGCCCTAGATCTATTAAGAACACAAGTAGTTCTTGCTCCTTTTTAGGAAGCCCGACTGAGGGGTGATCAGCTAGAAAGTCTGCTAATGCTTGACTTTTACTGATTTTTGAGGTAAAAATATTAATAAGACTTCTGCTAAGGCTAAGCTCCACTTCCCTATACAGCCCATCATGATAGGCCAATTAAGCACGAATTTAATTAAATCAGAATGAGAAACCATATACACAACTGCATTTATTATATAATGCCTTAACTCAGTACAAGCATAATATAGTGCCAAACACGCTATTTCCACAACTGAGTATCTGGTTTCTATGGGAGTTAAACACCTATTTAAATAATAAACTACCTACTCACGTGCCCCATAAACATTTTGGGGTAACATACAACCTATGGACGTGGTGGTAGAAGTTAAATACAATAAAAACGGGGTGTTCTCCCTTGGGACTGCTAAGATCGGAGGCTTTGTCAAGTGCTCTTTAATCTTGTCGAAGGCCACCTAATGATATTCGGTCCAGGTGAATTCCTCAGTGCCTTTAAGTTTCAGGAGCTCAGAAAACTCTTTTGTCTTCCCTACAAGATTCGGGATGAATCGCTTGAGATAATTGACCTGTCCCAAAAATTGTTGAAGTTATTTCTTGTTGCTTGGTGCCTTTGCCTCTGAGATAGCTCGTGCTTTATTTTGATCTACTTTAATCCCCCTTCTATAAATCAGGAATCTAAGGAAATTACCTTCAGTTACACCAAAACACACTTAAGTTGGTTTAACTTAAGGCCGACCTCCCTCATTCAGAGGAAACTCATCCTTAAATGCTTAATATGATCATGTGCCTTCTTAGATTTAATCATTATATCATCAAAGTACACTTTTAGATATTTTCCTATCATATTGTGGAAGATGGCATTCATAACCTGCTGATAAGTGTTAGGCGATAAGTGTTCTGAACCTGTGTGCGCAGAGGTCCCTTCTGGTTTGTGAGAACCAACGCCTGTTTCATCAGTTCTTTTCTCTTTTTGCATCCTTGTCATCTTTGTTCTACAGGTCCCACTGGGCGTGCCAAAAATTATTTGTGGTGAATAACAAATACTAGGCATGCCAGAGACGCTGATTCTCAATTGATAACAAATGGGTCCCGAGCTTCCTTACCACAACTCGGATGTAAAAAGATACAAGGCTTTGGTAGAACAAGTGTTCGATTGTTATTGAAATGTGAAAAGATTATAGACCTAAAACTGAGAACCAAAAAAGGCTAATAAATGTAAAATTGTGAGTCGTTGATTGAGTGTTAATTAGTTTCTTCTATATTTTCTTCTTCTATTTAATGTCAGAGTAGTGATAGCCTCCTCCTTGAAACCTAGCACGTTTTGCCAAAGAACCAAGGATCTCACGAAACTCATGGCACGGTCTTTATTCCATGTCTCCATTTTAGTAACTAGCCTGTTTCATTGAGATACTTGGATGTAAATTTCAACATTACTTAAAATCGTGTCTTCGTGTCAACGGTCTAATATTTGTAGTTGATGAGATTTCGGTATGTTAAATATTTGTGGTCTTTATTGAGCTTCGATGCCGGCACCTTTCATTTATATTGGGCCTGACGCTTCAATTACTCAGTTCAACTAACTTTGTGACCTATTTGAGTGATGTTTTATATTTAGTCCAAACACAAGTGAAGCGAAAATAGAAACTTATTAGCAACAACAAAAAAAATAGAATGAAATAATTGGGAGTATATATACTAAAATGCTTTTAATTATCAACTAAATCAAATCAAATAAGATATAAAAAATAATAATTGAAAAATACTGAAAAATTTAAAAATATGATTATATTATTACATTCACAAAATCCTCTAATATTTATAATAAATTTAAATTAATTTTGTTATCAATCAATCAAAATATCAAATCATTGCGACAGGATTTAAATGGTTCCTGGTTCATTGGCATTGGCAATAGCTTCTTTAGTGACGACCACGGCAGTTAGTAGTACAGACCACATTTTCCTTTCTCTACACTCATCATCAACTCACTCCTCGCCTCGCAGCGCCGGCGTCGTCATCTTCGGAGAAGGCACCGGTCGTAGACTTCCAGTGACCTACTGTTCTTCTCTTTCTTTGTATTCATGATTTAGTTTTGTTTTCTTTCGAAAACATGATATCTCTCTGATTCTTATACCATGCTTTTCTAGTACTTGTTAGCACTCAGATGAATCTCTCTACCTTTTGTGATGGCTGGTATATGGGAAATATTTTCTATCTTTGAAGAATTTGAAAGTACTTGGAAAATAATCTTAATTCTCTAGACGATGGATGATCAAGTGTCAGTTTTTTTTTATCGGAAGTGAAACACACTCAAAAAGAATTTGATGTATGCATCAGGAATATTACTTTTTAGAGCCCTCAAAGATGGAGATGGGGAATTTCTTGTTTCACATCATAGTATTTCTTCACTTCACTTGAGGAATTTGCTGAATTATGAACGCGAGCTGAAATCAGGCGCTTTTTTCCTCCCTTGGGTTTTGGTTTTCAAAAGAGAATATGCATGATCTGAAGTCCATAATTTTCATATTAAACCAGTAGTTTCTTTTGGCTTGTTTTCAAGTACGTGCTCAATTTCTCTGTTTGCTTTCAAAGCTTGATTTCATTTGATACCTTCGCAAATTTGAATTGAATAGGTGCGGTTATTGGGGACCTCCGTAAGGTGCAGAAGTGCTATGGATACACATGATTGGAGGGCTCAATTACTGCCTCATATTCGCCAAAGCAAAGTCGATGAAATTTAGGTCTAAATTCTCTATTTGATTAATAAGATGGTCTGAGTAGTATCTGCTTTGAGATGTCATCTGTGCAAACTGTTGATGCTGTCTTAACATCCCCCCGTTTGTCATGGACGCTTAAATTTATTTCATCACAAAACATATATCATTGAATCCATAGTAAAGGAGCTATAACAGGCATTGCATGTCATTGGCAAACCCATCAAACCGCTGATTCTTCTATTTGCTGGTTCAGGAACCATATTACTTGATTTATTCAATTTCTCTTGACACGCTAGTGTTTTCCATTTATAGACAATGCTGGACATTTCTATTTCAAACTTTCAACGCTGGATGTGAGCTCCATTCAAGATTTCTAGAAGGCAGTGTTATCTTATCTTTACCCGTAGCCTTGGTTGGGGGACTAGGAACTATTTTGGTGTTCTATATATTGTCGTTATGACCTTGAAAGCTGCTGATATTTGTTGTTACATTTCACTTTGGCCCAAAATATTTGGAATAAAATGTGTGTTATATGCCTATCTTGGGTGTGAACTAGATAAGTTTTAATGGATTTTGGAAAAGGAAGACGTTTATAATTGTCAGGTGCTAGGATGATGACACAAGTCTTCAACAATCCACTCTAGATGATATGTTTGCTTATCATTTATTTTTTTTTCAGTTATATCCTTATTTTACGCTCACTCTGATCCCTATTATGGGGCTCCTTTTGGAAGAACTTGTTAGTTCTTAGCATAAGCTACTTGATGAAGTATTAATTATATTTTTATAATATTACCCTAATTTCAACTCATTAATTATGAGAGAAGATGTAATGCAAATTAAAAAAAAAAAAGAAATTCATTTAAAATTTTATAGCACTTATGTCTATCTTTTTTTTTTTTCTTTAATCCAAGTCATTAAAACATCTCCATTCTATTCACATTCATTTCTCTCAAATCAGGAGAGAATTAATGTCCTGTCCATCGCATGGCGTAATATCTAGTTCCTTTTGGAAAATGTGAAGGGCATGAACGGTGCCTTGTGGATCATGCTTGTTATTTGGAGGACTGTCTGATGCTATATGCTTCCCTATGAGTTATAGTAATTAAACTGGTGTTATTCACCTTATAGATTGGAAACATTGAGAAGACATCTTCCTGTTTCTGGCCAAGATGGATTAGATGAACTTCGTAAAATTGCTGCAAGATTTGAGGAGAAGATTTACGATGCAGCAACGAGCCAGGTGGAGTCATCACAGTTCTAAGGAGATGAATTATGATATTTTGTCTTGTACAATATCATGGATTGCCATGATTTCTTGCATCTCATGCATTTCCTAATTTCAGCCTGATTATCTTCGGAAAATATCCTTGAAGATGCTGACAATGGAAGCTAAAGGCCAGAACACCATAGCAAACCCAAACCCTATGCCATCAAACTTTGGTGACAACAGGGATGGTCCTTCAGATACAGGTATTGTCATTCAAAGGCTTTGCTGCAGATGACATATGCAAAGTGATAACTGATAGTGCTTTGATCTGTATGCTTTATTGTCTTGAAAGGATACACATTTTTTTAATGTTATTTGTGGTAAAAAGTAAATCAAGTTTTTCCGTTGGCGAATAGGTTCTGCTTGGGAGGTTCAAGTGCCGGAAAGGGAGGTGATATGATCAGAAGGAGAAAGAGAAATGCTTGAGTAAGACAATATGTAATAAAAAGGAAGCAATCACAGTGACTAATTGACTTTGTCATCTATTGATAGCTCTTTTGTTATGATACTCATTTCCTCAAACCATTGCAAATGATGAGGACTAAATGTTTGTGATGACAATATTTTATTTGAATTCAAGTGTTTTCTGTATCTGTAGTGTATGGTTATGCAATATTGTCTTATAAGGCCTCTGGCGTAACTTGAAGGAATGTGCTCGAAGAAGATTTGGAGTGACTTCTCTGGACCCAGAAAGAAAGATTTTTTTTTTTTTAATTCCAGAAAGAATTTTGTTGTGCTGATGTTTTCCTTCTCAACTTTGAACTTTTTAACCAACTCTGTCAAGTTGGAATAAATAGGTGGTGAAAAAAAGCCTCTATCAAGCATAAATGATGCCAATGGCCTTTTAACCTAGTAGCATGGAAGGCTTTTTTTGGTAAATGAGATGTTGTGCGTTCAGTCTCACTTGTAAACTCAAATTATTAGTACCTTTTCTTTTAATTCAAAAAAAAAAAAGCATAAACAAGGACAGAATGAAGTCATATTTATTGTAGATTATTGATTTTTATGCAAAGGATTGTTTGGATATTAAAGAAACCATGAGTTTTTATTCATAATTGATTTTAGTATGTATGATGGGTGTTTATACATTTTTAAGAAGGATTTACATCCTCTAAAATTGATATTAATGAATTTGTGCGAAGTTTTTCTTTTTTTTTTTTTGGTATTTTCTCTCATTTTTTTATAAGACATAAAATCTTCTCTCTCATTTTTAAAGATGTAAACTTCATGAAATTTAATCTTAAAGGATGCATTCATTTTTTTTAAATAATGATTTTGGATTCATAAAGGGGTATTTAAATATATTTTTATAATATTATGGTTTTGTCTAACTTTTAATGTCACAAAAATACAATCAATTATATTTAAAATTATTTTAATAGTATTAAAATTGGCAGTTAAAACTGCTTTGCAATGAGTAATAATAAAACGGTTGAACCGAAAAGGCGGGGACACGTCGTCATTTCGTGCCTATGAAGCTCTGCAAGTATTGCCTCGCGGCTTCCCTCTCAAGTCTCATCCCTCACTCCACCAGTCGCTCATGCTCTCGCCCTCCATTTGCTCGGCGCTTCGATCATCAAAAAAAGCTCCGTCGACTTCTTTATTGAGAAGAGTATACGAGGTATCCAATAGTATTTTGAGTGAGGTCATCGCTTTTCATTGAATATTTGTCAGTTTTTTTCCTCCTAATGTAGATAATGAATACATGATCAAGTTTGAGCCGTCGGAAGACCGCAAGATTTTACTCCATCTTGATATGTAGTACGGCCATAATAGCCCTGACCTTTGATCTTTTGGTTTCTTTCAACCTTTTGCCTTCCCATTGTATTCAAAAAAGGAAAGGAGCAAAAAAAATATTTGTCATCTTATTTTATGGAAGAACGGATTTTGAAAGGGTTTTATAGGGGTGCTCAATTTTGAATAGAGGAAAGGTATTGAAGATGTAATTTGCTAAAATATAGTAAATTGTTGAAGGCCAGCATATTTTGATAGAACTGTTTGGGTCCATAACATCTAGGCCGTACCTCTACTATCTATTAATTTCAATAACAAACTACTCCCTCCACTCATAGTCATAAGTCACTCTCTCGATGTAATTGATGATCCTTTTTATGGATCATTCTTTGTTAAAAAAAAGAGGATTATTTATTTCTTTCTTCTAATTTTATCCTTTTGTAATTTTCTCTGAGTAGATTAAAAGGTTCTGTATGAGAAACAACGTGATTTTAAAGATGATGCGGTAATAAGGATAACTTAAGAAATTTTTTTCTTTTTCAAATAATATTGATAATTTAAGTACCTCACCCAACTAAGGACCAGGGGGGCTATTTTATAATTGATTTTTTTTACCAAACTATTTTATAATTGATTTGACTGCATTCAAAATTTTTAGCCTTGGTGTTTTTAGGATGTGAAGATAAAACTTGTAATTGATTCTTGATGACTGGCTTGGTTTAGTGGCAGTGGATATATGCATGACAGTAATTTTCAATTTTCTGTCGATTACCTTTGTATTGACATATCTACACGTGCCATCCCCTTTTATATTTTTCTTTATACATGTCTGACTTGATTTAATTGAACTAGTTTTGTGATTTGAGTAAATTTATATTTGATAGGTACCAATAATTGGAGACTTGCACTAGGTGGAGCGCTAACTATGGATCAAATTGATTGAAGAAATGAATTGAAGCCTTACTCCCGCAGAAGATCTGTTAAACAAATGTAGGCCTAATTCTCTTTTTGTATTACTTTGATAATCTCAAAAGCTTTTGCTTTGGTTCTGTAGTTGCTGTAAAATGGAAATGCTGCCATCAAACAGCCCATGTGTATTTTGTAAAATTAATCTAATAATAAAATGTTCATTATTGGTGAAGGAGCTATAGCAGACTGCTGATGTCATTGTACACGATTCGATAACTTATAATGCTATTGGTTATGTATTTTTTATGTAACTTTTAAAATAAAAGTTGAAAGAAAAGAGAAAATTGAAGTTGCATATTAGTAATGTATTTTCATTTCAGGCATAGTTATTAATAGCACTACAGTAGCTCATTGCAATGGAACCTGGTTCTTGACCACTTGTCTTGCACGGCAACTTTCATATAGCTCTTATGTAGCTATGCTATATGAGCTACTTTGAGTTGCTGTAATTCTATAATGCAATATAACCATTTTGATGAAGATGAATTGCAAGAACTTGCAAAAATTTGCCCATTGTAACGAGCAGAAGATTTTTGCTATGCTCATATTTTTAATCTTGAAATTATCATTATCATTGATGTCACCTATGTTGACAAATTGAATGTAGAAGACTCAGCATGTAATGAGGTATCCCTTTGTTATGTTTCTGTATTGTATTAATCGGTTTTCACTACATAGATTTCCTTAAACTTATTTCTTTTATTTTTCCAATTTCAGTTGGATTATTTGCAGCAAGTAAGAACGAAGGCAATTTCAATGCATAGTAAGTCTCTAAATTTGATTGTCAAGTATATAGTACCAAATTCAGTTATTAGCCTATTTCAGATTTTACTTATTGGAGGTTTCTTTATTTGTAAGACATCTGTAATTAATTTTTTCTGTTAGTGCAAACAGACTGTTAATGACACAACCTTCTCTTTCATGCAGTTCTTGTTATTGATTTGACTTTCAGTAGTTGACACATGGAATTAGCTTTTTTATTTTCAATTAATTGTAGTGAAAGTCAATTATGTGCACTATATTATTGATTCAAATGGCTTGTTAAGTGATAAATGTGTAATTATGCTTGTGCGACGTGTTGTTAATTTGAGTTGGTGATTCCTATTCCCTTAACAAACAGAGATTTACTTTTCACCTGTAACTTTTTGGGTAACTTATATTTATTGAAAGAAAAAATTTATATACTTAACCTTATATACTTAAAATACTTGTTTTCAATTGAATTAAGACATGTGGATTTTTTATAAATTATTTATTCTGTAACAAACTCTTATTATTAATATTATATATTAACACATTAAAATCTACTTGTTTTGATTTGATTGAAGTTCTATAGTGAGAAGCTTTGATTTTGCTATATTTCATAATTCATAAATTTATTTTTAGCAGTCGGTGGAACAATATGTCGGAGTTTCTTACAATTGCCTTATCTGTTCTATTTCCTTTTAAATAAGCAAATGGTGAGTGATGTTCTACTTTATTTATTTGAGCAATATGTGCTCATATATGTTTGAAATAGTATTTGTTACCGGGAAAATGCAAGAAGAATTCTTCCAAAAGGTAAATATCCCATTTCTTATCACTTTTATTTCCTCATTAAATTTGCTAGAACAACAAAGAATAGTGAGATAAACCCAAAAGTAAGTATTTAAGAGCCCTTTGGTTGATGTTGAGGAAAATTATGGACATTATACAAAACCGACATTTGACAATGTTAAATTATAATGGCATGTTCAATTATTTGCAATCTTGACATACTCTGTAGTGAAAGAGAGCTAATTGCAGGGTTTGAATGTTTTGATTTTATGATTGTGTTTATTACAACTTACAAATGCAAATGTGGAAGGAAACGTACTTGCCAGATTTGAAGGAAATGCACCAGATAATTGCATGTGGACTTCAGCAGGTATGTTAGGTACACGTTTTTTGAAGTTAACAATGTTAACACCACCACGGATAAAGCTGTCTTTTTTGAGTTCTTCCTTGTTATTATGTTTGTAACTGATACATGTGCTTTTCAGCCATATTAACCAGTGCCAACCTCCATGAAACCACTTCGATTAGGTTCGCTTAAAACTTAATCTCATATAGTTGTATTTAGCTATGTTTCTGCGTGTCTTCTACTAGCTTGACTGTGCTTTCCTAATTCCTAGTTGAAGATGATTATATGTTGATGAGTTTGCTTCTTTATGACTTATTAACATAACCGTATTTGTGTTCGTATCTGTATTACCCAATCAGCTCAACTCTCACTTGCAACAAGCAGATTTATATAAGCGTGAAAGGATGCTGAGGATAATTAAAGCAATGCTTAAGGAGATCATACCAGCCCAAGAGACTTGCAGGAGCGAGAAATTACTTTTCCCTTAAGAGCGGATTCTAAATTTTGTAAATAGATATAGACCCTGGATATTGTCGCTGCAGCCAGTACATGGTCCCCCACATGCTATGCTCACTCTCCTTGCCCCAGTGATAAGAATCAACTTCTTTAGATACTGTTTGGCGTGTCGAAAAGTGTTTTCTAAAAAGAAATGTGAAATGTACCTAAAAAGAAATTGAGATAGGTGCTTTTCTCATTGCAATTGGTTTAGTCTAGGAAAAGCCATGATGGTCCTTCAGTGGAGTAAGGCCAATAATGGCATGACAAGTAGCTTCTATGTAGTTGTGTTATGTGATGTGTTGTAAGGGTGAACAAAACTAAACCAAAATTATAAATCAAATGAAATTTTTGTTATTTGATTCAGTTTATTCAATTTTTTAGTTTGATTCTTTTTTTTAAAATATTTCGATTCAATTTGATTAGTAAGATTTAAAATTGAATAGACCAAACAAACTGAATTATCTCTATATATATATATATATATATAATTTATTAATTTAAAAAATATATTTAGTTTATTAATTATTTTATTTTGTTTTATTATTTTAAATTTTATACTTGAACAAAAGTAAACATATAATATGATAAGTTGAAACACTAAACCTTCATTAAAATGAGCTATTACTTTACAAACTCAATTTTATATATATGCCTCATTTGTTTTAGTTAAAAAAAATGATAAAATTGGTCCAAATTCAAGTAGTCCAACATAAAGTTCAAAATTAAATTAATTGATTGAATCAAATTGTCAAATTTTGATTTGGTCTTTGTTTTGTTTGATTAGCTTATTCAGTTTGATTCGATTCATATTTTTAATGTTGTTCAGTCAATCGGTTTTACACATTTTAACATTGAATTGACTAATGCTCACCCCTACATTCATCTGTTATGTGTAAGTTATTTTTAGTTTCAGCCATAGTGGGTGGGCGGTTATGTTCAGTTATTGTAGGAAACTATGAGTGTATTATGTGCATTTGTTTATGGTATGAATGAAGTGCTATTCAGCATATTTGGAGATTCTCCACCCTCTAGAATTTCATATTCAGATTCTAGTGTTCTTCCCTCTTTTATTGGTCCTAAAACTTTCCATAACTTATCACCCAGCCACCATCCCAACCTACTCAAGTGCAATCCCATGATGCATTTTGATCATGCTTGTTATTTTGAGTATTGTTTAATGTTTTATGCTTTTTTAATAATATTTTTTATCATTTGTAATAGTAATTCAATTGAGCCTCGAGTCTTCATTCAAGGCAATTTGTTTTTTCTTTGGAGTATGCACTGCTGGAATGATTCTCAAACACAGAGTCTCAAGATAAATCTATAGAAATCTTATGCTTTAGAAGAATTTCTATGCACACCTGCTAAATTCTTTCGCCCATAATGGTCTGCTCAAGAGAGACCTTATTTTTCTTCTCAATGATTTCAAAACAGTCTCGTTATCTATACAAAAGAAAAAAAAATCTCCATATCCATTAATGTCCTTTTTATACTTTGGTGACTTTTCTTTATCCTGGTGACTTTTTTTATTTATTATTCATATACATTGATCTTTTTATTAAGAAAAAAATCAAACTTGTTTTCTTCATTTATAGACTGGGCACATTAGAAGGATTCAGTCCTGTTTATGGCTTTGAGGGGATTAGATGAACTTCAAAAGGTTGCTGCTGGGGCTGAGTCATGGTAATTTGATTTCTCACAGCCCTCTTGATGTGTCATTGTCACCACATGTGAAGAAGAGTTAAGATCTTGTTCAATAACATAGACTGTAGCGAAATATTGTATGTTTCACATTTCCCAATTTCAGTCTGATTATATTTAGAATGTGAGCCAGAAACCGTAAGATCATGGCAAAATCTATGCTATCAACCTCTGTTAGCAAGGAAGCACGTATATGTTGAAAATGGCGCCAGTGTCCCGAACGTGGACGCCGCAAGATCCTTTTTTAATTTTTTTGTCAATAGATTCGGATACGGGAGGGTACGGTCGACATGGCAGATGCGGGCTGGACGCGAAACACAGCGTTTTGGCGTTTTTTTTTAAAAATCCGATGCCCTACTTTGTTGATTCTGTCTTATTTCCAAATCCCTCACTCTTTCTCCCACACTGGCCAAAAAAAAAATTACATTTTAATTAAGGGGGAGGAGATTGTTATAACATCTAAAAAATTTAACTTTAATTAACTAAATTAAATTGAGATAATTTAGTAAATTGATGTGGTGTGTGGTCAAGAAGATCTAACAAATATTTTTTTTTATTATAGTTTTAGCCTTAAATTCAGGTCTAAAGTAAAGTCGGGTTGTCTAGATATAAAAAGGTGAGAAAATCTTAGGAAGGAAGTTCTATGCCACATGCTGCAACATGCAACTTATTTCTCATGATGCATGTGTGGCAAGCTGCGAGAAAGGACCTCACATGTTGTGGTACATGGTAAAAAGCAATATTCAAAAATGGGAAAAAGAAACAAAGAGTAAATGGAGAGCTCATGCTTTGCTCTGCTAAGGCTTGAGATTATGGATCATTGGAGACATTTTGGAGCCTCCACACATTCAAGGTAAGTCTCTTATACCCCTTTCCTTCACCCTTTTCATTTTTTTTTGAAGAGTTGAGTTAGAGTTTAAGTTAAAATGATGATTTTTGATCCATATAAATTATGGGTCCAAACTCATTGACTTAAATAGAGTTAATGAGAGTTATTTAGGTCATTTAAATCTAACATTAATGGTTTTACAAGTTTTTAGTTTTTGAGTGCCATTAATATTCAAAAAATTGGTATTAATAAAGGTTGGTGGAGGTGTTTGAAACCACTAATAGTAGTTTAATGATCTACTAATGATAATCTGAGTTAAAAGGAGCTAATAAATCCAATGGGTTTCACAACCTAAACTTTGAAGTGTGATCGGTTAGAATACAAGAAAATTTATATTCTATAAGCCTAAACCCTTAACACATCTAATATATTAATTATAATTTTATCATACAATCATCATTTATATTAAGCAATTGTTCATAATAACAAAATATTTAAGTTTGCCGTAGAAATTTTGGCAAAGTCTCTGCTATAAGTTAAACTTCTTGAAATCTCTACAACTTGTCGGAAAGAACATCTAGATAGCATTTAGAGTTCTACTCTGATACAATATATACATGTATAAATCAAAATAATTTAATTGAGGATCTTACCTGTATGATTCGTGGAGAAATTCTAGAATAAAAAATGAATAAATATTTACATTAATCCACAACCTAATTGAAGCAACAAAATATTTCTTGTCTTTAAGAGTTCCATGAGGTCTACTGAAGAGTAGGTTCATTTTTACTATCAGAATAGCAAAATTTTTTTCAATAAATAACATCTCAAAATCATAAATAAATAAAATAAATGATAATCATAAACACAAAACAGAAAACAAGTGACTAATCTAATTAACAATGGTATTATAAATTAATGGTACTATTTATCTTTGATAATTAGGTAACAAAATAGAAAAGAGAAAATAGAGAATCAGAATCAACAAATTAATAATATATCTTTGTATGAAACAAATTATAAAAATACAGTTCTTAAGAGTTAAAATATAACTTGGAAAACTTCTTTTTTTTAGGGTCTAAACATAATGAATAACAGGAATGGACACACAGTTCATAATGATAAGTAACATCTAGCATCGATGGAATGGAGTGGAGAAAATTGAACAATGAACGAGGAAGGTGACCTTGCATCGTTGATTGTGAGCCCCCTTCATTATTATCGACGATGAGATAGTTAACGAAGGAGGAAGAAGGCAAAGGAAAATTGAAGATGGGAAAATCTAAGCTTACTCTCTCTCTCAACAAAATCTTCAAGGAATGAGGACAAAAAAGATAGAAGAAGGAACTGCTCTCTGTCTTTTTTCTTTTCTTTCATCTGCCACTCTTATTCATTCATTTTCATTTTCATTTTTTTAACAAGAGGGCATTTTGGTAAATTTTGCTTTAGGCTGAAGTAAAATGATGAAAATATTTGCTCAAGGCTTGATAAGATTCAAATCCATGACCTATTAGAAAAGTGAGCACATACTCTCCACTAGACCAACTCTTCTTCATAATAAATTTGCACCAATATATATATATATATATATATAATATCATTAAGATATCTTACCATCAAATTTAATTTTAATTAAATCTTAGGTCATTACAATGGGTATGTTTGAAAGTGAGAGGTTGTGATTTTGGTGAGTTGAGAGTGTTGTGTTCAAGTGTTGAAATTTATTCTAGTAAGGATATTAATAAATATCCTTGTGGTTAAATTATAGACAAACCATCATTGCCACCATTCGAACTTAGCAAAGCTTTGAAAGTGTTTATTTTAAAGGATAAACCTTTGACTTATAAAAATTTTGAGATAATCGAGAAAAATTTGATTTATGCATTTGCGTGTTAATTAACTATATGTCAATATTGTTGATTAACTATATGTAAAAGTGTTATATTTGTAAAACCTATATTTGATGCAAGTTGTGGCATTATGAATGAGTTATGTGATAAGATGAAATTGTTGAGTTTGGAAATTTGTAAACATATATGTCTATGTATGATTGTTGCAGTGAGCAAATGTTTAAGTATATATAAAAGAGGAAAATGTTGAATTTAAACATATGTTGAGTATGATTATGTTTTTGAGAATGATAAGTACAATATAATGAGTTTGATGATATTAAAATTGCATCCTATGTGTTGATGGCATGATCATTTATGATAGGATTTTGCTTAAAGGGAGGAGTAGTGATAAAATCTACGTGGTATAGGAAGCTTAAAAGAATAAAAAATTAGCCAAATTGCCAACCATTGAAACTGAGAGGTAATCATTGTCTCATTATTGTTAAGGGACCGCTCTATTTGTTTTTCCAAAGGACTCAAACCTAATTAATTTCCATCAATTCACGAGGAGGCTAGATTAGGGGTATAACACTCTATGGTTGTTAGTATCGAGAAAAATCGTGTCTCACAAGTAAATGTAATAGCCTTAGTTAAGCAGCTCCTCATGAGTAAAAGGTTTAGGCAATCGAAATTCACGGACGTTAACATACTATATAACTATCAGTTTCATGTCAAATCTCGAGTAACATCCATTCCTTCTTGCTCCTAACACTGGAGCTAGGTGGTCTTGCTTACATGAGAGTCAAACAGAAATCACCAATACTCACCATCATATTTCTTCATAACATCAAGAAGTCCACTAGATTAGGAGTAATAAATAATTTCATCAAGAGAGTAGGATTCTATGGATGAAGGATCAATATTAAAAGGGACATGCTTGGCAGAGAATTGATGGGTGTAAATGATAGGTTTGCAACGAGCCTCATCACAGATGTTCTTGTTGGTAGGGCAGCAATCCTTTGAATCCATGAGTCAAGGTAGCAGTGAGGAGTCATTGTTGTTGTTGTTGTGAGAGAGAGGGGTGGAGAATTCGAGTTAGAAGTGAGTGTTGAATATGAAGTTGGATTTGGGAGGTGGCTATGGAGGAGAGGGTTTGCATTGGAAAGAGAAAGGAGAAGACTGAAGGAGGGACGACGATGCCATCACAAAAAGGGAAAGGACGATAGAGAGCATTCGTATCGATAACCCATCAATAAATTTTCTTGGCCTCACATTTTGCCACATTACCAAATAATGAGAGAGTTCATGATTTACTAATAGAAGAGCATTTTTCATTTTTGAGAAATTAATTTAGGAGGAAAATTGTCACACTTAAAATTATAAGGTATCCAACACTTTTAAAAAATAAGTATAAAAATAAAATTGAAACTTAACACTATTTTTAACTGTCCACAGAACGCAGTACATGGGAGTTTCTGGTGAAAATACGTTTGAAACGAAACGCGAACCAAACGAAACCTAAAGCATTCCTTTTGATTTCCGCCCATTTTATTCCCTTCCGTTTGAATGTCCATCCTCCCCCTCTCTTCAGTCTCAGGTGCACTGAACGGGTGACTACCTCATTACGGAAAATAACAAAGGGAATTGAAGATCAAACAGAATTAAGTTAAAGATTTTGGCGTTTTGTACTACTTTACTCGGCCTAACCCAAATCGCCGGGACGTGTCAGTTCGTGCCTCTGCAAGTATCATCTCGGGATTATTACCCTCTCACAAGTCACACCCCTCACGCTCATTCTCGCCCTCGCTTCGGTGCTTCTGCGTCTAGCTTTCTCTGCTTCAATCATTTGATCATATTCCTTCGGCTTCTTTCCGCAGGGTAGTATACTAGGTATCCGTTAGTATTTTCAGTAAGTTCGTCGCTTTTCACTGAAATAATTGTCAGCTTTTTCATGAAAGAGGTGATTTTGAAAGAAGGGTTTTAGGGGGATGCTCAATTTGAATAGAGGAATGGGATTGAATCATTCGCTTTGGAAAAAAGGTTAATCAAATGGAATTCTAGGCCGTATCTCTATTGTCTATCAAATATCAGTAACAAATTATTTCATAATTGACTTGGCTGCATTTGAAATTGCATTGGTGTTTTTAGAGTATGAAGATAAAATGTATAATGATTCGTGATGGCTGGTTTGGTTCTGTGGCAATCGGCGAAGGCAAAACAATAATTTCCATCGATTTCCTTTGCATTGACTTATCTACCTGTATCATCCCCGTCTATATATTTCCCTATAAAGTCTGATTTGATTTCAATAATCTACTTTTGGGATCTGAGTTAATTTTAGATTTGATAGGTACCAACAATTGGAGACTTACACTTGGTGGAGCACAAGCTATGGATAAAACTGATTGGAGAGATGAATTGGAGCCTTACTCCCGCAAAAGATCTGTCAAACGAATGTAGGCCTAAATCTCTATTTTGTATTACTTCAACAATCTGAAGAGCTTTTGCTTTGGTGATGTGGTTGCTGTAAAATGGAAATACTGCCATCAAACTTCCCATGTTCGTATAAAATTAAACTAATCATAAAATGTTCATTATTGGTGAAGGAGCCGTAGCAGGCTCATGGTGCCATTGTGCATGATTGGCAAAAATGTTCATTATTGGTGAAGGAGCCGTAGCAGGCTCATGGTGCCATTGTGCATGATTGGCAAAGTTGTAATGCTATTGCTCAATTCTCTGTTTGAATATGATAATTTAGAATTCGGAGTTACAATTAGATTCAGATCTTTCCAACTTCTTTTATGTGCTGGTGTTCTTCATACATGAAGTTATAATCCATACTAAACATTAATGCTATATTATTGTGGTTTAGATTCATGCAAGAACTTTGGCAAGCCAGTGTTACATACTTACATGTACTTATCGCCATGGTGGGCAGGACATGTGCAAAACAAAGTCTGTTTGAGAATCTTTGTATCATTGTCACTACAGTATTGTCTATTTAACATTGATGAATATGACTTTTGGGTTATGGAGGATTCGCTCGGGAAAAAGATTTGTTTTTGACATGTGTTTTTCATAGTCTAATATTTTCTTTTTATTTTGATATATTAATATTTAACCAGTGTACAAGTTCTTATTCTTTATTTTGAGTTCTATAGCTAATGTGTTATTTAGTTCATCTCATCATATCCAGTGACCCATTACCTGTATTTCTAGAGAGCTGAGCTTAACGAGTCATTTTTGTCACTTTCATTTTTTCTAGTTTTTTTGTGTCATCTTTACGAGGTTATTAGACGAGGCCTTTTGGTTAGCAATATACTGAAAGGTTTGGTTGTTGATAAAGTACAATGATGTTATGCAGTCTACGTAGTGGACCTCACTTGGGAAGATAAGACTTGTTGTTATGAAAATGATGGTGATGATTAATATTTTTTAGGAAAGGAAAATTGGTCATTGGCAATATCTATTTGTGTGATTTAAATCACAATATTTTTTGCATATCTTTCAAAATAAAACTTGAAAGGAAAGAGAAAATTGAACTGTATTATGTCCTCACTCCTCACGAGCTTAATGAATTGTAAAAGAACTGTTCGTTTTCTTTTGATTTTGTAGAATGAATGCAATGAGGCAATATCACCATTTGGATGATGATGAACAGCATGAACTTGAAAAATTTTCACAACGTCTTGAGCAGAAGACTTTTGCTACTGCAACAAGCCAGGTATGCTCATATATCAAATCTTGAAATCATTATCATCATTTATGTTACCTATGTAGAAAAATTTAAATTTAGAAGACTGAAATGTAATGAGGCATCCCTTTTTTCCATTACCAATTTCAGTTGGATTATTTGCAGCAAATAACTACAGAGGCAGTTTCAATGGAGAGTAAGTCTCTAAACTTGATGCTCATTTATATGGCATCAAATTCAGTAATTAGCCTATTTCAGATTTTGGTTGTTTGATTTTTCTTTATTCGTAAGTTGTCTGAACTCTGAAATTAATTTTTTTTTTATTTTTGTAGGTGCAAATAGTCTGCAATTAATGCAAGCCCTGCTTTTTCATGCAGTTGCATTTGTTCATGACAAATATGATTTCTTGCTGTTGATTAGACTTTCATAGATGAATATTTTTTTTTTCATTTATCTATAGGGAATATCAATTATGTGCGCTATATATATTATTTATTCAACTCGCTTGTTAAGCGATAAATGTGTAACTATGCTTGTGCAATGTTTGTTAACTCAAGCTGGTGATACTATTCCATTAATTAAACAGAGGTTTGCTTTTTAGCCTGTAACTTTTTGGTAACTTACATTTATTGAAGTTCTATAGCGAGAAGCTTTGATATTGCTATATTTCATAATTCATAAATTCATTTTTAGCAGTTGGTGGAACAATATCTCTGTGAGTTTCTTACAATTACCTTATCTGTTCTATTTCCTTTTGGATAAGCAAATGATGAGTACTATTTTCCTGTATTTATTTGAGCAATATGTACTGATATATGTTAAATATAATATCTGTTATAGGGAAAATGCAAGAAGAATTATTCCAAAAGGTAAAAATGCCATTTTTTTATCTCTTCTATTTCCTTATTAAAATTGGTAGGACGACATAGAATTGTCAAATAAACTCAGAAGCAAGTATTTAAGAGCCCCTTGGTTGCTTTGTTGTTGATGCAAATTATGGACATTGTTTAGAACTCGCATTTCTGACCATGTTCAATGCCAAATCCAATGCTTTGCAATCTCGACATATTTTGTTGTGAAAGTGATCTAATTGCAAGGTTCAAATGTATTTATTTTATTATTGTGTTTATTTCAACTTACAGATACAAATGTTGAAGGACATGCACTTGCCCGATTTGAATGAAATGTACCAACGAATTGCATATGGACTTCAGGAGGTACGTTAGGTACTCAATTTTTAAAGTTAACAATTGTTAATACCATCATGGATAAAGCTGTCTTTTTTTAACTTATCCTTGTTTTTACGGTGGTAGTCATGACTTGTGAGTCTGGAGTAATACATGTACTGTTCAGCCATATTAACAAGTGCCAAGCTTCATGAAACCACTTTATAGAATAGAAGATTTGGAAAGATTTAGCATAGAAAAATAAATACAGTTTTCATGTTTTTCTTATACGTTATATTGGCAAGTGAATGAGTGTTATTTACTTTTGCCTTGTGCTTCCTTCATGGGAAGGAAACCTTTCAAGCGGGCTTGGTTTATTTCCTTCATGGGAAGGAAATCTTACACTAGAAATAGCTTATAACTGCACATTTAGGGGAACCCTTTTTTTTTAAAAAAAAAAAAAAGAATGAAATATTACCCCCTCGTTCAGATTGTTACTCCCTGTCCTCCTTTGTTCTGTCCCTCCTCTACCCCATCATCTTTGTTCTGTCCCCCCCCCCCCAACCCCTTCTCTCTATTTCTCCAACTCTCCCCATAAACCCCTCTATTCGCATCAGTGGCAGTGTGTGTATTACATCAGTTTGCTCAGAAATGACGGAAGATTGGGAAAGATAAGAAAAATTATTTTTGTATTATGCCTTTTGTTTTGTGTTATTTTGGCAATTGACTAAATGTTATTTTAATGTTATTCACTTCTGCTTTATGTTTCTGTTGCAACCCTCTATCCTAATAAACTTAAAACCAACGAAAATACAGAAAATACACCACAAATGGGATTAAACAAACTAACGGAGTTGTATTGCAAGCAGAATAAGGAGCTGAAATTACAGAGTACATGAAACAACACAAAATATGATGAAACAACACAACATACACCCAATACAGCAACACAAACCTAAGCTACGCATGAACAAATGATGAAGCAAGATGAACTTCCTCCACCCCAACCTGGCATTCGAGAGGCCAGAGCTCTCCACAACACTCCAATTTTCAAAATACTCCCACTTTCCTTCTACACGAACATATGGATTTAAAAAGCCAAAGTAGATTGCCCCTGCCAAAACACTAGCTTTACTACCCCACTTTGATGTGTCAGCTGGTCTTTACCCATAGGATTTTCTCCTAAACCCATAGTTCCATATTTTCTGCCCTTTGCCATTCTTTTTATATCTCCTTTTTGTGAGTTTTCATAGTGACAGGAGATGGGGTCTTATCAGTTTCCTTCACGGGAAGGAAATCTTACTCTACAAATAGCTTATAACAGCTCACGTGAGTGAACTCTTTTTGGAAGAATGAAATATTACTGCCTTGCTCAGATAGTTACTCCCCCACCTCTCTGTCCTGTATTACTCCTTTTCTTCTCTCCATTTCTATATCTCTCCCCAATCCCCATAATCCCCTATGTCTGCACAAGTGGCAGTGTATGTGCGTGTTACATTACCACTTTCATTGAGTTTGCTTAAAACTTAATTCATGTAATTGTATTTAGCCTTGTTTCTACATGTCTGTCTGTCAGCTTGATTTGCTTTCCAAGTTGAAGATGATTTATATGCCAATGACTTTGCTTATAGCTTGTCAATATAACCATATTTGTCGTTGTACCTATATCACTTGATCAGCTCGACTCCCATCCACAACAAGCAGAGTCAGCAGACAAGCATGAAAAGCTGAAGATACTTAAAGCAATGCTTGAGGATTTTATACCGTTCCTACAGATTTCCAGGAGCAAGATTTCCCCTGCCTTCAAGGAAAAATTACTCTTCTATGAGAAGCAGATTATAAATTTTGTAAATAAACATAGACCATGGATATTGTCACTGCCGCTTGGACAGGTTCCGCTGCCTGCTATGCACTCCTTGCTTCTGCCACCATCCCGACCTACTCATGTGCAGTCTCATGAAAACCAAATAAACTCTGAAGGGCAATCCCAAGAAGCATACCAAAGGGTAAATATGCCATTTTTTATCACTTCTATCTTCTCAATGAAGTTGGCGGGAACAACAGAAAATATTCAAATAAACTGAAAAATTAAGTACTGAAGAGCCCCTTGATTGTTTTTATTGTGAGCAATTTAGATAATAGTAGAAAAAATGAACATCTTTCATGGAGTATTTATATTTTCTTATCTAATACCATAAATTTGTCATGTTCAATCTATATGCATTAATGTTAAGTTGAGTGAAACAGATCTGATTGTATTGGAATTCTCGAGGTTTCAAATGTTTTCATATCTCATTCTGTTCATTTCAACTTCCAGATCCAAATGCTCAAGGAGATGTACTTGCCAGAATTGAATGAAATTCACCAGAGAATGGTTGATAAAATTGAGCAGGTATGTTAAGTACTTGGTTTTGGGACCAAACAATTTTAAAATTATATTTTGATTAGTACTGGCAAAATCAGCTAGCATCCTCCTTTTTCGCACAGACTGACTTTAAAATCAGCCTCTTTAAAAACATACCTAACCAGTCCTGGGTGAGCCAGTCCCACAAAAAAAAAAAAAAAAAGCTCTTCTGATATGGAAGAATGGCCAAGTGGGGTTTAGCCAATCCCCTCTAATGGACTGATACATTGGGCAACTTCTGCACACAAGGGTGTTCAAGAAAATGTCTGCAAAGCTCTTGAAACAGACCAAAGCCCTTAATTGGCAATGAGTTTACTTACAATTTATCCATTATTAATTAATATAATCGTATCTGACCTTGAACTTGTACCTCTTCCAGCTCGACTCTGATCCGCAGCAGGTGGGGTCGGTTATGTGTAGAATGCTGAAGATGTTTAAAGCGGAGATGGAGCGTAGTGTAGCATTCTTGCAGACTTCCAGGGGCAACATTTCTCCAAGCTTGGGGGAAGAACTACCTTCACATGAGAAGCAGATTATGACTTTTATTGATATGGGAAGGCTTGTTCCCGCCAGCTACAGAGCTTCTGTATTATCAAGTTCTGAAGCATCTAGCAGCAAAACAGCACAGTAGCGTCTATTTTGAACTAATTATAAGATGAAAGAATAAGAGCAAGTGGAATGAATCTACAATAAACTGGCATGTTTGATGTCATACTCTCTTGATCCAATAAGATTTATGATAAATTCGTGGATTCAATTTTGCCTACGGGTAGTTATTTTAGTTTCCAATATTCCATACCTGGAATCAACTTGATTTGATTTTAAATTGAAATTATATTTTTCCAAAGTTTTGTAATTAAAAAATTAATGTTTTTTATGTTTATAAGTCAATTTTTTATATTTACAACTAAAATATCTTATATTTACAAGTAAATTTTCATAGTTTTTATGTTGTAAATTTTGACAGTTGGCTCATAATTTCTGGAGGAATATGTAAATATAAGAAATTGACTGGTAAATCAATCAATTTGTAAAATTTAAACAATGCAAAAATCATGGAGATTTACTCGTAAATCTAAGAAACTTGACTCGTAAATGTAAAAAAATTGATTTATAAATATAAACATATTAATATTTTAATAAAAAAATTTAAAATATAGTTTTTCATGGGCTGCAACACTCAACCAAATGTTTGTTGAAAAAAGAAGAGTCAGCATCAAATATTTATCTTCTTTCTTGTTTCAAGTTTCCAAAAAAAAAAAAAAAGAGTACAATTTAATCGATGCCAAATTATCTGATTTTTTTTTGGGGTTTTGACAAAGACAAGAAGAAAATTCATCTTGCCAAAAGAGATCTTTTCACTCCTATGTAAAATGAAGGTCTTGGCATTAGATATACTCATAAGATCAATATGGCATTGCTTGCTAAGCAAATTTGGAGAATTTTGCCTTCTGAGCAAGATTCTTTGCTTGGTAATACATTGATACGTTGACTCTTCTAGTCAATTTAAACTTAAGAAACCTTACAACTCTTCTTGGTTTTGGAAATGCATCTTAGAGTCTAAGAACATTATACTATTCCATTTAAAGTGGCAGGTAGGTAATAGTTCAAGTATTCCTATTGATTATGAGCTTTGGTAGACGCCGGTCAACATTAGTCTTTCCCATGGACTCAACGTTAAGATGGTCTTTGATTTGCTAATTCCTAGTTCCTTAGCTTTGTCATCAATCTCTTGGAATAGACCTTTAATTTCTCAATTATATAGTAGTAATATCGCTCAAGCGATCTTGAAAATTCCTTTGCCTCTATGCAACATTGATAAGTTGATTTGGTCAAGTAATTCAAACAGCTCTTGTAACATCATAGTTTTTATTAGGAACTAATTTGTAGAATTATTAAGGAAATTAAATAGAGAAAATTTATAATTGAGGTTTGACTTGGGAAATAAGTTGTGTTTGAGGATAATTGAGGTTTATTGATAGTTTAGGCATTTAATCATGGGCTAAAATGGGCCTAAATACATGCATGGAGGTTAGATAGGATCAAATTTAGGTATTGGGATGGATTGAGTCCAACTAGTAGGCTGTAATTGAAGTGCAATGTTTCTATGTTATGTGCTATGGCACGTGGTGTGCTTACCACGGTGCACAGTATAAAAATTTGAAATATCTATTTGTTATCGTGATAGATGTGAGAGAGGGAGAGTTGGACGGTTTTTAGGAAATTTTTCTAAGCTCTACTATGGTTTCAAAGCTCTAACCCTAAGGCATGTTCTTAGGTGCAAAATAACTAAGGTAGGCATAATCTTCATTCTATCTTCTACTATCCTCTTTTCAAGGGTTTAATTAGTGTTTATTGTTAGGGCTCCATTTTTATAGGTTCCCAGCCCTCAAATTCAAATTTAAGATGTTGTTTGAGATTAAATGAAGGTTGTTTAGGTAGTTTTGATGTTGTTTGTGGCTATAAAATGATTAAATTCGTAAAACTAGACTTAGAAGTGACACTTGGATGATGATTTTCAAATTTAGAGGTTAAATATATGAATAAGGAGTGTAATGAGAATTAATGAGACTAACTATAATGATGGAAGTTTATGGGAAGTGTTTGGGTTAAGGAGATTAATTAACCTAACTCTAAGATTAGTGTGTGATTAGTGTCTACAAATTATGATTAGTCATAATTATAGTGTATCAATGACGATTAGCATTATATGTTGTGTAGATTATGGTGTTGACACTAAAGAGGATGGTCATTTGCATGTTTGAGAAATTTTACTCGCAAGGAGTGAAGTTAATCACTCTAACTTCTTGTGTATGGTTGGGAGTTTATGTATTGGACCAAATTATCATGTGATATGCTTTCATTAAGCCCAATATGTGGCACATGTGTAATATCCTCCACCTTCTAAATTATGATTAAATTCAAATCTCAATTAATAAGAAGATTAGATTAAAATAATTAACATAAGACCATGTTACAAATGGTGGAAAAGTTAAGATCTCAAGTTTACAAAACTAAACCATTTTCAAAATCTTTAAAATAAAAAAATTAGAGTTCACCAATATGCAGAAGCATGGGATTATTTCAAATATGAGTGCATTTACAAGAGCATTTGAAAATAAAAAAATTCTGTAAAATTTTAGGGGATGCGTCGCAGCATGTTCGCCTCTGTGGCATGCGCCATGGTGCATTTGCATGATTTTTGATAGCATTACTATCAATTTGAATAGCTTTTAGGGCAACTTTTGAAGCTTTTAAATTTTCCATCTGATGTCCAATTGACGAGGCTAGGTGTCTATGAAAAGCTCTTTCCGAGCTCTAACTAATGGCTTTAATTTTATAATCAAATTATTATATAATAAAAATTTGAAAACTCTTTTTAAAACTTACACTTTTTTAACATTTTTCTCAAAACTAAGTGTCCAATTTTATCACCAAAAGTCAATAGCTATTGATATCAATTAGACCACATGCAAAATATCAAAACTGACTCATGCCTGGCACCATATCACATAAAACATTTTTAGATCAAGATTTCACTACTCAACCCCTTAATCTCAAACATACAAGGGAGAGTTCCAATCAATTTTCATCAAATATTTCATATTCAACACATATTATGCTAAACTCTTACTTACAGTAGTATTTGGCCTTATCACAGATATCATATTTCATAATTTCACTCCTTAGAGCTCAAAATATACTTACAATTCACAAAGCACATGACGCAAGTAAGGATCAAAATGAACTAATCCTAGTTGGCAATTGAAATTTTCAAGTACATATAATGACTTAAAAATAAAGAGGCATGCTAAAATAGGGTTACAATCCTAAGCCTCTCATTGCTTTCCTGTTTCCTATCCTCTTGAACTATTTCTTATAATATTGAAGATATTGGGGTGAGTACAACTACTCAGTAACCAAAGTTTAACTAACTTACACTAATTCATGTTACTTAATTTAAATGCAAGTGGCAATACAATCAATTCTTCCAATTCATATAAAATTCATTCAAGAGCATAAATTTACTTTTCTAAGTGTAATAGTACATACTTGTGAAATAATGCTTTTTAATGATTTTCATGTAGAAAGAGTTTGTCACACAATTAAATGACATTTACTCAAAAGGGATTAAAACTCAATTAATGAGTATCCTCGTTAGAGTCACAATACAAATAACCATGTGCCCTTACTCACTATATATATGATCACACCTCTCTTATATCCTTATTATTCCTCTGACATGAAATCATGGGCTATAACATAATGGGACATTCTATAATCCATGAATTTCCTAGCCTAAATATTTGTAAGGGGATTACCCAGTTAAGGCTCACCTAACTTACTTGTGAAACATGATTTCCCCTATTTCTTACTTATAGGATGTCATACTCCCTAAACCAGCTTCCTCGTTGAACTAATGGATAGCTACCTAGGTTCAAGTCTCTCATTGAACTAATGGGATAGTCCTTTATTGAACAAGTGGGACAATGTGAATATAATTAATTCGGTAAGGCATCACTCGGATGGGAGCCTTACCACATGGATTTAATTCTCTACTTCTCTTTCTAGGCAAACTCCCACCTCTTAAGATCATGCAATGTATATTCATGCAATAATTCACATTTAACATAATTTATAGAACTCCACATAATTAATTTCATTGAACTCCACCATCTTACAAATTATTGAACTCCAATTCAAACAATTCATTGAAATCTAAATTTCAAAATCATTATACCTCACACATTCACAATCATTGAACTCCATACATGTCAAAATCATTGAATTCCTATCAACTCAAATCATTGAACTCCTATTTTCATAATTATAGTACCTTACACTTTGACAATCATTGAACTTTATAATTTTAAAATTATTGAACTACATCAAATCACCACTTCATAGTAGGCTTTTTAAATAAAGCAAGCCACATTTGCATTTTAACCAATTTCACACAATTCAATTATCAAATATTATTCAACAAACTAACAACACATAGAAGTACAAGATAGAATTTTCTTAATTACCTCAAACCTTTAAGAGGTTAAA
Organism: Prosopis cineraria; assembly: GCF_029017545.1. Lineage (NCBI taxonomy): Eukaryota > Viridiplantae > Streptophyta > Magnoliopsida > Fabales > Fabaceae > Prosopis > Prosopis cineraria. The sequence goes on from NW_026555343.1 coordinate 35,343,714, forward strand.
TATTTCACCCTTAAAATACTCACTCCTAAAGCTTTCAAGAAGTTTGAATGGTGCCAATAATAGTCACACTACAAGTATTTATAATGCAAATCATCAATATCCATATTTGGGCTAATTTTTACTAATACTTCAACACTTCTTAATGCTTAAGATTCATTCTTGTCTCGTATAAAAATACCCATAAAGTTTCTTAGCTTCCTTTAACCCTCATTAACATCATTAAACTCTTTAGTAATCATTAATAGGACCATATTATTCCTAACCAACATATTTATGAGGAATTTTGGACATTTAATGTCTCTCAACCACCAATCCTCATATAATCATAAATATCAAGTTTATTTAGCTCAATCTACTCTCATTAACTCTATATAAGTCAATAGGTTCAGACCTATAGCTTCTATGGACTAAAAATCACCATTATCAACCAAACCTTAATTGTTACCATCAAGAAAATGGAAGATGAGAGAAAGATTTAAGTAAGGAAGTTTGCCTTTGATATTTAAGAGCTCCAAAATACTCCAAATATTCAAATTTCCTAAGCTATAACACTACTCTCCTGCTGCTCTCTCGTATTCAGTTTGTTTTCCTCTATTTTTTACCTCATTTTGTGAACTTATAAAATAAAAAATGTGACCATACAACGCGACGTATGCACATTATGCCGCAGCGCATGGCACAAAGAGCACCTCCCAAGTGTGTTGCCACACATGCACCACGGTTGCTTGTCCACAAGCCACGATGCATGGCACAGAATCTCACCTTTCAGAAATTCTTCTTCTTTCACTCTCGAGTAACTTAACTCTCCTTTAGACTAACATTTAGGGCTGAAATTGAAATCAAACATACTCGTTAAGCCCCTCTAGCCACACACCTCGTTAATACACTTAATTAATTTGATTGAGCTTATTTAATTTGGTTTAAAATTGAGGATGTTATAACATGTGGCTTGGATTAGCTTACATTTAATTAGGTGAGCTAGATTATTGAGCATGATGTATAGAAGTGATAAGGTGAAGTCATGCATATTTGTGTTTATAACTTGAAATATTATATGTGTTGAATATGCGTTTTACTTGCTCACTTAGCAATCTGCATGATTAATTGCATGCTCATGCATCACGACATTTTAGACTTAGTTACTGGGACCTTTATGTTTCATTCGTCATGGTTAACTATTTTTTTAGGGAAGAGCTATGTTAGAGAAGTACTCAGGGTTTAGCATTGGTGTGTGAAACACTATTTTTTGTTTTTGTTTTTTTACCATCTTTTTAGTTGTATCATATACACTTGCTAAACTGGGGGCATTTTTATTGTATATTCAGCATGTAACTCCTTTGTTTAGATCAAAACTCATTTCTGCTAGCTATGAGAATGGTTTTTGATTCTTATGGTATCATGAAAAATGTTTTAGAATATGATGATGATTATGTGATGATTTAAGATTAAGGAGTTTCTTATTATCAATTGTGTTATGTGATTATAACCCAACTATAGAAATTTAGGTGTGATTAAGCAAATGCTGTCTATAAATTTTAGTTGATGCGTGTGTGATGTTGTTAAGTGTCCTACATTATGGTTATTGGCTTTGGTTGTAGTTTGAAAGTGTAAAGAAATTTAACAGTGTGTTTTAGGATTGTTGGAGGTTTTAGTGGATAAAATCTCCATAAGGTGGAATTTATGCACCAAACAAAAGTCATTAGGTAGTTTATTTAATAAGTTTCGCATGAATACTTGAATCACCTAAATTGAATGTTTGTATAAATTGCGCATGTTTGAAGGGAGGTTCAAAAATCTAATATGTGATAGATAGTCATTTTGTAATATATTGCGATGCATGTGTCCACACCTCAGTGCACTATCCACTTTAAGGCATAATGCCTCTATGACGTTCATTATAGAGGGACAGCATGCACAGTGGCAGACGGCCCTAATTTTTTCAAAACTACCCCGTTTTGTTAAATCTTTAAAAAAAATTCCTTTTTTTTATCTTTTTACCCTCTTGAAACTTGATTTTGGACAAATTTGCCCCTGGAAACTATGCTTCATTGAAATAAGAGTTTTGAAATATCAATTGATATTTTAAATCCTTGTCATCCTATTTTTGGTACTAAATATTTAACTAAGTTTTCTTCCTTAATTACTATGGTAGGCTTACTTTGAGATATTAAACACTTTTATTATCATGGTAGATCATTTTCTACCATGGTGGTTGGTTTTATAGCAAGACTGGTTTATAAGAAAAATCTTTTTCTACTATGGTAAACTTTTACCAAATGCTTTTATTCTTATTTATTATAATATACTCTTTTCTACCATAGTAAGGATTTGAAATGATAATTTTTGCCTTTTCTACCATGATAACTATTGGAAAATCTTTTATTTACTATAGTAGTGGTTTAAAGATATACTTTACTTCTAATTGCTATGATAGGCACTCTTCAATCATAGAAAGTGTTTAAACAAGTTATATTTGAAATAAATTGTCTTTTAATGAATTAAAAACTGGTTTATAATTAAGGGATGTTATAGCTCTTACATTATGAAGAGGGGTTACTTGCAACTCTGCAAATCTAGGTCAGTAGTATTTGATGAATCTTTTTGAAATTTTCTTTGGAAAATCACCCTACCTCATAAACAACTTTATTTGGAGTAGTTGTTACATTGTGCACTTCCAATTGGAGATATCCTTAGACATCATCATTTAGATGTTCATTCACATTGTGCGTTTCATTGTGTGGAATCAAAATCTTTAACCCATCTTTTTGGGAGTTATCATTATGTTAAATCAATTTGGTTTGGTGCTTTGCCTATTCATTAATCTAAGATAGTGGCTGTCGGTTTTTCTACTTGCCTTGTCACAACTCTTACCAAGTTACATAAGGATGGTTTGGATTTTCAGCTTAGAAGTCTTATTATCTTTTTTGAACTTGTATGGCGAAAAAGAAATCTTGCATTTCATAAAGGAATTATTTGTCTCCCAAAAGAAGTGATTAAGGAATTTCAACAATTGTGCTATTATCTTTTGGAGGTTTATGCTTGGCCTGTTATTGACAAAAGGAATAATAATGCTTCAAGAGTTTGTGATTCTATTATGATGTGGACTAGATTTCCTTTTGTAAATCCTCAACAGATTTGTAACATAAGGATGAAAAAATTCAAGCAGTAGCATCTTTTGCATTGTTATAGTCTTCATCAATTTTGAGTTCACGTGAAGCTTCATTTGGAAATGGTTTTCTTTCACTGAGCTAAATTGTTTTAATCTTTAAATGAGGTATCCATTCACTATGATCTTTCCTTTCAATGTTATCGAAGGAAATTATTCCACTGCCTTCTTCTGAAGCACTGCTCTCTTTTATTATTGGTGCAAGATATTCATATGCTTGCTAACTTCTTTATTTCTATTTCTTTCACCTCTTGTTTGAATGGGAAGAAAAGTTGAAAGGGAAGAAAATGAAGAGAAGAAAAGACTGAAAAGAAAAATTATCTCTTATTATGTTTGAATGAAGAGAAAAAAATAAAAAGAAAAGAAAATGAACAAATATTACAATGACTATAGTACTCTTGTGTTAAAATATATCAAATTCGATATAATTTTCTCTACACAAATAAATTGAAGGAAAAATTTATTAAAATTAATTTCATCAAAATAATTTAAAATCAAATTATTTATAAAAAAATGTATTTTCATGTTATTATATTTACAAAACAAATAATTTAATAAAAAATATATTATTTTTTCTATTTAAAAAAATAAAAGTGAGTAATTTATTAAATTTAAATATAGTAATATAAATAAAAAATTATAAACTCATTTTACAAAACTAGAATTCAATAACAAAAGAGAAAAGAGAAATAAAACTAGATTTACACACCAATTGGTGTTAATGTTGCTTTTTTGTTTTTTTTTTTTATTTTGGGTAAGAAAGGAGGCTAACCCCCCCCCCCAAAAGAAAAAACTAATAACAACCTATAGCACATCCAATATCAACAAAAATAAAATCTCTTAGGTTATGTTTGGTACATTAAAATTGGGTCCAAAAGAAATAGAATTAGAATTGGAATCATGCTTTCAATGGTTTGGTGTGCATGAATTTAAATTCTTTATGGACTTCAATTCTATCAAAATACCCAGAATTCAATTCCACCTCTATTATGATGGAATTGCCACAACTTCATAGAATTGTCATAAGTGCCCCACTCTCTCTCTCTCTCTCTCTCTCTCTCTGCTTGACACCCTACCCTTTACCTTTCACCTTTGCTGACCCTGCACCTTTGCTGTCAACCCAACAACGTCTTGGCCAGACGACTACCTTCCTCCGACTAAGACCTTGGCAAGACAGCCACCTTCCTCCGACTAAGACCTTGGCAACATCTTGACCATACGGCTGCTCATCGTTGTTTCTCCTACTTTTAAAAGCATCTCAGCCATCATCAAATCCGGGTCTTAATGTTGCAGCCTTATCAGCCTTCATCCCTCTATGTTGATAAACTCTTCCCCTTCCCCCTCTCATCATCTCATCCACATTTCTCATAACTCAGCAAACAATTGAGTAGTTATCACAGACTCTACAATTAGTTCGATTATTGTTGAGGCTGTGATTGTGGAGGAAGTTTCTTGATTTGGTCCTTCAGATTCGATCCTTGAGTCAAACAAGCAGTATAAATTGAACTTAAGAGGGAAGATGAAATTAAAGGCACATGTTCATTCTTCAAATATGCAATTTGATGGTGTGTGTTAATGGAGTTTTTTAAAATTGATGTTATGTTTCAAATGGTGATGGCTGAGTTTTTGTTTTTATTTTTTATAAAGCATTTTAGTCTTTATCTATTTTAAATACATATATTTATTAATATTACATTTAGATTCTATCTTCATACCAAACATACATTTATAATTCAATTCTATTTCGATTCCAATTCCAATTTCATTTTTGATTCCATCAAAAACTCTTTCATCATACCAAACAAGGCCTTAGTAACAAAGGAGCTACATGCCAAACCATTAAATCATCCAACCAAATGCCAAACCTAGCCAATGTATCAGCACATTAGTTACTTTGCCGACAAACCACCTTTACCTTTACTTCCCGATCTCTTTTTAACCACCCACATATCCTCCTTACCAATTTGCTACCATCCTTCTTCTCTATCTGCAAAATTTGTTTAAATAAATTTTCTGCATCAGTTTCAACTTCTAGTTTCTTTATTCCCATAATCTAGGCCAAATCAAGACCATAAACCATCCCCTAAGCCTCAGCCACCTCAGCATTGCACTAGCCAACCTTCCTCATAAATCCAGCCACTCACTTCCCTTCATGATCCCAATAACACCCCTACACCTAGCAAGCCCAGGATTGCCCCTTGAAGCTTCTTAGTATTTAATTTCACCCATCCTACCAAAGGTCATACCCACCTCCGATATATCCTCACCCCTACTACATCTCCTCAATTCTAATTGTAGACTACTTTTAGCAGCTTCATTCACTGCCATATCTAATATACACCATCTAGCATTGAGCACACTCTTCTTTCTACTGCTATTAAACAAAACATTGTTCCTTTCCTTCCATAGAATCCAACAACCAACCCCAAAAATAACATGCCATTCAACCCCCTTGCACCCTCCTACCCTTATTACTCAAATTCAATTCAAGCCAGTCGATCAACTGCAAGTCGAAAAAAAAAAACCCCACCACTACTCACATTAGTTAAAGATTGCCACACCTCCTTGACACCCTTACAATCCCAAAGAGCATGTAAAGCAGATTCAACAAGATCACAATCAGCACAATTAATAGGAGCTCCAAACCTCTTATGCCTCAACTCCCTTGTGTGTAGCCTGTCGGCATTAATGTGGCTTTGTCCTATCATCACTAAGGAATGGAATTAGATAGACTGGAGAAATTGAAGAAAACAAAGAGGCCAACCAATGAAATCAAATGCAAAATTGTTGAAGAAGAAGAATTGGATTTGAGGAAGAAAAGTGATGCTGCCGTGAGGAACAACAAGCTTGGGAGGAAGAGATGAGTCTCCAGCAGAAGGGCAAGAACAAAAATGCGTGGACAGCTGAAGGTGGAACAAAAATTTTATTATCAAAATTTCTCCACTTGTGAAAAAATAATAATTTGATGAGTCTCATATTTTATTTTCTTTCACTTTTCCTTTCTCACCCAAACAAAAAGAAGGTTAGTTTCTCTTTTGTTTACTCTTCATGGTAGCATTAATGTTTCTCAGAACTGAAGGCTCTTTAATCCTCCTTTCCCCTTATAATTATTGCACACTTATATATTGTAAACTTGTTTCTTTTTATTAATTAATCTTTTTATATATAAAAAAATGTTTGTTCAAAAGATTTGTCATCGTAAATGGGAAGATTGATATTTTTGCACCTATGACACTAAAATTTTGAGTCTTTACCATATTTTAATAAATTTACAATACTCATTCATGAATAAGTCCTTTATTTAGAACTTATTCATATTTCTTAATTAAATAAATTTTATAATATTAATATTATCAAAATTAATCATTTTATTTTATGTTAGAAAATTCAAAACTGTGTGTTAAAAGTGCTGGTCAACGTGTATATTTAAATAATTATTCTGATTAGAATAAAGTTAAATTAGATGTCATTATGACTAGTGATTTAGGATTAATAAAATTAACAGGATGCACATGTAAAACAAGCTTTAGTTTTAGTTGGGGTTTGTATTAGTGTTTTATTTTAATAATGATATTTAGAGAAAATTAATCATTTCACCACTATAGTTTTAATATGATCATAATTCAGACTCTAAACTTTAATTTGTTAGAACTCATTCTCTATAATTTTGACTCATTGAAACTATGTCCTTATATATTAACTAAATAACTCAATTTCTATAGTTTTAGTGGTTTAAAATGTTATTTTCTAAACTTCAACAAATAATTTTTGTTCTTGTAATTTTACTTTTTAAAATATATAGATCAATATAGTAAAATTATAGGGATTGTGTTGTACTAAGTTTGGTTGAGTTTTAATCAAGTTAAAACAGTAAAATTTGAATTACATCAAATCAAAATTGGAACTATTGAGTTTTAACTAATAATCAAAATTGGAATAAATAATTAATTTTTTTCTAATGTTTAAATAAATAAACCAGCTTTATTTTTTGGCCAAAATAAATAAATAAATAAATGAACCAGCTTAAATATCACGTAATGCGCATGAACACGAAAACATGTCCGGTTATTACAAAATACAAATACAAAGCGGAGCCGTGCTTTCTTCTTGCTTTCTCTTCGGATACCATTTCCGTAATACCCTCTCACTTCTGCCGAACCATCGTCGTCTTGCTTTTTCCGCTTTGATCATCTGATTTTTCATCTTCGGCTTCTTTCCGCATCTGAGTACCATAAGGTATCCGTTATGTTTTTGAGGAAGCTCGTCACTTTTCACTGAATATTTCATTGCTCTTTAATGAATAGAGGTCATTTTGAAAAAAGGGTTTTACTGTGATACTCACTTTGAATAGAGGAATGATTTTTCATATTTACTTTCCCAATGTATAATTAGTTAAAAGAGATTTCTCAGAGAAAATTTATTGAAAACGTAGAGGCTAATCAACCAAGCTGGACTTTCTGCCTGAAAATGGAAAGGAAATGAAATAAAAGTTTCAGTGAGTTTAATAGACTACTTTTTATGGTCAATGGAAGCGTTAGAATGAACAAAATTGGCTTTCCGGCAATTAGATTCTAGCTTCCTGATGTTAAGGTTACTTTACACACACTTTACTTTCATGTCCAAGGCTTTTCTTTACTTTGAGTCTTTTGTGAGCTTGGCATTCACCTCCGAAGGAGGGGGGTTGTTAAATGGCATTCTTGGCTATTTTTTTTACTCCATCAATGACAACTTATTTCATAATTGATTTCACTTCATTTACAACTTTGTGCATTGACGTCATTAGAATATGAAGATAAAGTGTGTAATGATTTTTGATAGCTGGTTTGGATCTAAGTAGGAAAGTCAATAATTTCCACTTATTACTTTTGTATTGACTTATTTGCATGCACCATTCCCTTTTACATGTTTCCTTATAAAGTCTGATTAAATTCATTGTTCTTGTTTGGGACTTGAGTTAATTTAGATCTGATAGGTGCCGACAATTAGAAACAACACTTGGTGAATCCACCAGTTATGGATACAATTGATTGGAGAGATGAATTGCAACCTCACTCCCGCAGAAGAGCTGTCAAATCAATGTAGGCATATATTTCATTGTATATAACCTCCACAATCTTTATAGTTTTTTCTTTGATGCTGCAGTTGCTCTGAAATGGAAACTGCCATCAAATTTCCCTGGTTTCTCATATAAAATTATTTCGATCATACAATATGTATGCATGCAAAACGAAGGAGCTAGCTATAGTAGACTCATGCAATTGTGTACGATTGCCCAGCTTTTACCCTTCACTTGGATGGGTAGAAAAATAGGGAGGAAAGGAAAGGAAACTAGCAGGAAAAACTCCCAAAAATAGTAAAAAAATTTACTACTTTTAGAAAATTTTGTTTCTAGTTTTCTCTCCTTATTTTCTTCCTACTTTTGCTTCCATCCAAACCAAGCCCTAACTCTATTGCTTAATTCCCTATATGGATATGATTCAATGGTGGTTAATATTTGTTAGGAAAGTATAGAATTGGTCATTGGCAGCATCTTTTTGTGTAATCCAAATCACAATTTGCTTTCTGTGTATCTTTCAAATAAAAACTAAAAGAAAAGAGAAAATTGAAGTTACATATTGATCATGTATTTGAGGTGTAGTGATTATAGCTCTTTAGTCAGTAGCTCACTGCAATGGAACCTGATGTTATGCCACTTGTCTAGCATGACTGCTTTCTTGTAGTTCTGTTGTAGAAATGCCATAGGAGCTCCTGTGGGCCTGTAACTTGCAATATCCCTTGACTCATTCTTGGACAACCAAATATTTCATGATTCAGTATTCGTTAATGATATCTTGAGAACAAGAAAGGATCTATATTTTCCCGCACTCTTGATATAGGCGAAGAACAAATGAAACCTTAGAAGATGAAGAGAAGATTGAAGGATGGCTTATTGATGATCAGTATGGGGATTTTGTATTTCATGAGGAAGAGGAACTGGTTCACATATATCAGGATAAAGCTTAACCTCAAAAATCATGCCAAACATTTTCGCAAGTCAGGTACTTAGTATGATAATTAATGGATGATTATCATGTTTTTTGTGATGTTTGTTGTTGCTGTTATCATTCTAGCGGTTTATATGCATATATATATATATATATATATAGTCACGACCAATTATATTTTGAATTTTTGGAAATTGTCCACTGCATGAACAGGAATGCAGAATGCTAAGTGCTATGTCCTATATGCTACGGCATATTGGAGCCTTTATTTTTACTTGAGGACTACTTAATGTCCTCAGTCCTCACCTTCTTGTTGAATTGTGGAAGAATTGTTGTTTTGATTTAGTAGAATGGATGCAGTAAAGGAATTTCACAATTTTGATGATGAGGATGAACTGCAAGAACTTGAAAAATTTTCTCTAAGTTTTGAGCAAAAGGCTTTTGCTGGTGCAACTAGCAGAGTATGCTGCTCGAAGTTCAAATCTCAAAGTTACTGGGAAAAATCACAACTAAGAAAGGAGTCTTGGAGAAATGTATTCACTGTTGAAGATCAATGAATTCTGACTTAACACTACAATTCCTGAAATCCTAACTGTCACACCCTACACTTTCAAAATGTGATCGGGCTAGAATATAAGGAAAGCTCATATTCTATGAGCCCAAACCCAAAAAAAAAAAAAAACTTGTAACATTTTAATTATCCAATCTAATCACATAATCATCATTTGTATTTAGCAAGTACTAATAGTAACAAAATATTCAAGCATTGCTATAGAAATTTTGGCAAAGTTTCCTTGTAAGTTAGACTACTTGAAATCTCTACAAACTGTTAAAAAGAATATCCAAGCAGTAGTGTATATATATGTGGAACACTGTATTTTGTTCAGACATTTTTTAAATTTAACAAAAATAAAAATAAATTCAACCAAAAAATATAAAAATATGAAAATAAAATTTAATCCTTTTTAGAATTATATTTTCAAACAAAAATCTCTAATTAATTGGGTTTAATTTTATTGTAGGTAATTTTTTTTGATTAGTATTTTAGTTCAAAAGAAAAAAAAACAAAAAAATATAAAAATATGAAAAATAAATTTAATCCTTTTTAAAATTATATTTTTAAAAAATATTTATTTGATCCAAAATCAAATTTTTAAGTCCCTTAATCCAATTTCAAAAATTAATAAACATAATTAAAAAAGAGTTATTAAAATTAAAACATGTAAACTCAGTTTGGTCCTTCGTGTGTCATGCACATTCCTGCACAAAGAAGAAAAAACAGAAGAAGCAGAAACAGAAACACAAAAACACCAGCAAAGGAAGCAGACGCAAGAATAGCAAAAGCAGACAGCAAATAGAAACGAGGTCAGACACGCCAGTCGAAAACACACAAAGAAAAATGCAGACAGCAAATGAACACAGAAGAAATGCAGAAAAAGAAGCAAAACAGAGCAAAAGGAGCAGCAAGCAACTAGAACAAGCACACACACTTTTGACCAGCAGAAGAAAAGAAACAGAACCAGAGCTGCATGCATGCATGCAGCAGACAAAAACACAGAGAAAAGCTTCACTTTGTAGAGGAAACATATGCACGCACGAAAAACAGAGCAGAAAACTGAGGAAGGAAAGAAGCATAAAAAGGCAGGAGGAGTACAGAAAATAGGAGGAAGAGAGACTGAAAAAAGAGAGAGCTAGAAACGCAAGAGAGAGGCGAGAACGAAGAAAAATGGAGGGACCGAAAGGAAAGGGCACAGAAGGAAAACTGGAAAAAAAAACAGAGCATAAAAGAGAGAAGAAAAACGGAGGGACCGAAAGGAAAGAGCACAGAAGGAAAACTGAAAAAAAGAGCATAAAAGAGAGAAGAGAAACTAGGGACAAAGAAGAGAGAGAGACGGAGAGTGAGGAAGCACAGACGCAGCACAGAGAAACTAGACGAAAATAAAAAACAGAGCACGGAGGGAGAGACCGAGAGCATAAAAAGAGAACGAGAAAGCAGAGATGGAGAAGGCAGGAGGAGCATCCGAAAAGGAGAGGAAAGGACACAAGAGGATTAGAATCAGCAAGAGAGAGAGAGCAAGCAAGACAGAAAAAATGGACCGAGAGAAAAAAACTGGATAGGGGAGAAAGAAGAACCAGAGAGGGCATCGAAGAATTTGTGAAACTATCTACCCAAGTCTGCCTCTCCTCGTCCTCATTAGCACCTAATAGTGTGTTTTCTATCTTCACTTATGATTCTGAAATTATTCTGGAGGTTTTGTTTTCTTTTATACCTTGTCAAAACTATGTGAGTTATAATTAATTTTCACAAATTATAAAATGAAGATATTAAAGTGACTAATTGCTGATCCACCTTACTTTCCTTTAAGCTTATGTGATTGTTGTTTTAAAAAAAAAATATTGTTGCTTTATTTATTTATTTTTTTTCTTTTTGAATATCTTTAAAATATCAAGTCAAATATCTAAGATAATATAGCCAAAAAAAAAAAAAAGAAATGGTCCACTCCCAATTTGTTGCTCCCATGAATTTTATATTCGAATGAATTATTCTTGAATATGTGTATTCCTTAGTGCCCGAATGGTAAACATAACTATTATTTTTAAATTTTGCTATGTGAGATTTTAAGAATCCCCATAAGTACTGAGAATGATCTCATATCATGTAACTTAATAAGATTTTATATGTATGAAGATTCAACTTGTATATTAAAATGGGTTCTAATAGCTCACCATTAAAATTAACTCTCTTTTTATAATTTAAATCAATAAAATATTTAAGTCTTATGTGAGATTTTAAGAATCTTCATAGAGAATTAAATTAAATGCATTATCGTGTAGGATAATAAATTCTCACAAATATCATGATCATCAATTTAAATAAATAAATAAATTTTTATAAATAAAATAATAAACGTTTTTATAATATTAATTAATTAAATTAATAAATTGAATTATAATCACATTTTCTAATTAGATCTTTTGGTCACATGAAATTTTTAAAACTCCGTAGACGTTTAAGATAATCATATTACCGCGTGAGTTAATAAAGCTTCGCAGGTATAATTATTAAGATTTCTATATTTAAAAATATAAGTTATATAATTACCCATTAAAATATATTTAAAGTTAATATTATTTAATTCTTTTATTCTGTGTGACTTTGAATCTCTCCAGATATTTAGAATAATCTTATATCATATAAATCAATAAGTGTTTACAGATATAAGAGTAAAACTTATATGTTAATATGGATTCCAGAGGCCCACAATTAAAATTAACTCTCTTTTTTATAATCTAAATTAATAATTTATTTAAATCCCACGTGAGATTTCAAGAATTTTCATAAAGACTTAAATTAGTCATATTATCGTGTGGGATAATAAGTCCTCGCAAATATAATGATTTTAAATTTTTATAATAAATAAATAATTTTTACAAATAATTACAAATAATTATATAATGCACAAATTAAAAAATTAAGTAACCAAATTAATGTATTTAAATTGTAATCACATTTACCGATTATATCTTTTAGTCACGTGAAGTTTTGAATCTCTGTAAACTTCTAAGATAATCGTATTACCATATGAGTTAATTAGACTTTACAAATATAACAATTAAGTTTTTAAAATATATATAAATTATATATTAAATTAATTAAATTAAAAATATATTTAATTCTTTTATCATGTGAGATTTTAAAATTTCTACAGATATTTAGGATAATCATATTACCGTATAAGCTAATAAGGCATTACAGATATGATGATTAATACTCTTTAAAAACATATATATACATGCTTAAACAAATTATTACTAACACTCAAAAATATAAATAAATTAACTTGTTAAATTCTTTTATTGTGTGAGATTTTAAAATCTTTGCAGATATTTAGAATGATTACATTATTGTATGAGATAATAAAGCTATGCAAGTATAGCAGTTAAATTCTCAATCATAAAACATAAAAAAAAATTTAAACTCTTTTCTTTTTTTATTTTAAAAATTTAAAAATTGAGAAAATAATTGAAACTAAATTACTTTTTATAATTTAAAACACACATATCAAAATTTTAAAAATTATTTTATTTTTAAAATGGTGAATTACTTCTAATTAATTTCTCTTCAAAAAATATTTTCACCAACAACTTTTAAACTCAAATTACGTGAACTTTGATCTCCATCACAGAGTACGTAGGCCTCAGAGTTTGATTCTAAATCAAGTTCTTCCTCATAAATAAATAAATATTTCTCACTCAATTATCATCATTTTTATATCAAACACATGAATATAAAAGAGATAATTAAAATAATTATAAAACTATATAATATAGCACAATAAACTTCAGTAATCGTTCTTACGAACGGGTGTTATGAGATGCTTAACACCTTCCCACACTCAATCAACTCCCGAACCTATTTTCTGTTTTCGCAGACCATCTTTATCCTTCTTTAATCGATTTTTCAAGATTTCTCTCAAAATTTTAGTGGCGACCCTCATTCCATTCAATTCCCACCTCAAAGGCATAAACCTCCACTTCCGCGCCGTCTGCGTCTCATTTTTCGAGTGCAACAATATACATATAAACCAAAATACTTTAAATAAAAATCATTCCTATATGATTCATGGAGCAACTTTAAAACAAAAACAAAATATTTAAATATTTACATTAATTTACAATGTAAACAAAACAACAAAATACTTCTTATTTCAATGAGTCTCATGAGATTTACTGGAGGTAAGTCCACTATTATTATCTGAACACCAAAAATTCTTTCAATAAATAACATTTCCAAATAATAATAATAATAATATAAATGATAATAATAAACATATAAAAACAAAAAACAAGTAATTAATTTGATTATCAATGGTATTAGAAAATATCAGCATAATCTATATTGAAAAACTTGTTTGTCATTAGGACGTAAACAAAATGAATAATAGATATGAACACACAATTCATGAGAATAAATAACATAAAGTGTGGCTAGAGGCCACAAAAGCAAGCACAAGTATAAAGCTCACGAATAACAAGCGTAGGCTATTCCATGAAATTTCATCCTCCCTTCCAAGTGAGTTGACCGACACATGGGGCTAGTATGCCATAGCATGCCAAAGATTAATGAAATTGTAATTAGCAACTAATATTCTATATTCAGTCTAATAAAACATTTCTGGCATGCATGGAGTCTAAGAATTCTTTAATTTGTAAGATATAAATAATCTATTGATCAATAATTTATCCGGTCCACTTCTGTACAATACTTTTAGAAAAATATAATACCATAAAAATAATTGCATAAATAAATTGGAATAATGAATAAAATATTTATATATTTTAAATCAACTTAATCATAAAAGTAAAATAGAAAAATTTATTTAAAATAAATGAAAATAAAATAAACAAAAAAAAAAAGAAAGGCTATCACTTCTAATTATTGGAGAATTTTATTTACTTATTTAGCATACTACCTAGTTTCAAGATTCTCCTTCCACTAGTTTCAAGATTCTCCTTCCACTGTTTCAATCAAGTTCTCTCTTTTTTAAATAACCCTATTAAATATAATAAATTTTAATATATTTTTTACAATTAAACAGACCCTCTTACCTCAATGAAACAACTACAATTGACTTGAATAAGTCAAAATTCATCTTTCTGATTTAAGTTTTTAAATTTTTCAATCAAGCTTCTAAGCCTTAAATTCTCTTATCCATATATTTTTTTTTAAACATCAAAATAAGTTCACTATACTTTCGAATTAAATTTCATCAGGAATTTAATCTAGGTTGAAGGAAAGTTACTCTGAATCTTTCCTCCTACAATAACCAACATATTTGAGACTATCTATTAAAGATGTATTTTTAGAGTTAAGTTTAAGCTTTATATACACACACATGCAACAACTGATAAATAGGAAAGAAAACACAATTTCCAGTAACCAAATCAGTACACGCCCATCGATCAAAGGCAAAGAAAGAAAAATTGAAAAAGCTGAACTTACTCAAATGCCGGTGGAACAGAGGAAGACATAAGAAATCAACAACATGTGCAAGGAAGAGAAAGAAATCATTAAACGAATCTCCAATGAAAGAAAACCAGCTCCTCAACGTTCAAGCACAGAAAGAAGGGAGGAAAAGAAAGAAGTCACAGGTCTAACGGAACCCACAGCAACGGTATTTGATTGGCAGCTACACTTACTCGCGCCGGAAAACGGGAGAAGGAAAGGAAAGGAAAGAAAGGACGGAGGAAACAAAGAATCCGACGAGGATGAGCGACCGAGGACGAAGGGTGGAGAACGGAAGTCGGTGAGGGCTGTCAAAGCTCTCCATTCTCTCGGCTGAACGGAAAAATGAAAAAGAAAAGGGGAGAACGGAAGAAACTTGAAGACCACTCACACACCCATGGCAACTCAAACTAGGGATGAAACAGAGAGCAATAACAGGGAAAGGAAATATCTACTTACCCACTACAATGGACGAATGAAGACGGAGAAGAGGATGGCAGCGAGTATGACTCAGACTGACGGCAAGGGATTAGGAAACGTGACCGAGAAGAAGAAGAGGAGGAGGAGGATTGCGATGATTCTAGACACTCCCTCCACCTCACTCTGTCCTGGCGTTCGAATGAGAAGGGAAGAGAATTTAAAAAAAAAAAAAAAATCTGATCAAAATACATTTGAAAAATTACAAGATATGTCCAAGAAAAAATTATAAGAAAGGTGCAAAAAATTTCCATGATACTAAAAATAAAATCAAACTATTTTCTTCTTTTTTAGTATAATTCAAACTTTGATTTCTCAAAAAATTATTGATATAAGTTTCTGTCAACTGTTACCCTTCACTTATTATAAAATTAATTTAAATAAAATATTACTTGATAGAGAAAAATTAATTTAATTTAAAATTTAAATTCATTACACTAACTATAATTAATTGTGATTGTAAAAATACATAATTTCTCCCAATGGTATAATGGATAAATTATAATGGAATTATTGCATGTTAAAATGTGATGGAGTGTTGTTATTTTGCGAATGGTGATTTGTTCACCACATGAATATACTTGGTTTTATTCTGAACTTGTCACTATGGAAATTATTTCTTGTTAAAATGGAATGAAGTATTGTTATTTTACAAATGGTTATTTATTTACCACATGATATAGTTGGTTCTGTTTGTCAATGAAAATGACTTTATTCTGGAGTTGTCACTATGAGAATTATTTTTCGTTAAAATGACATGGAGTGTTGTTATTCTGTAAATGGTAACTTGTTCACCATATGAATACACTTGGTTAGAAACAATTACATATTTTCACAATCACAACCAAGTACAGTTAGGACCCTAAAAACTGCAGTGTTAAATTAGATTTCATTCATCCTTAACTGTGAATATAATTCTCCAGGGTCTTCAATTGTGATTGTCCTATCGTCTTTTAAGTTACTTATATTGAAAAATTAAATTTAGAAGGCTAAATGTCATTGGGGAAAAAAATAGAAGAATGAGGTTGTAATATTGCAGGTCTGTTTATTGGTTTTGGCTTTGTAGATTGCCTTGTACTTGTTTCCTTTCTATTCCCAATTTCAATCGGATCATGAGCAGTAAATAATATCCAAGAAGGTTGCAATGGATAGTAAGTACCTAAATTTAATGGGGGAAAATGACAATTAAAGATCTTCTAAAAATATTAATTTTAATTAAGGATCATAATATTTTAAAATTAAAGTTAAGGACCATGATCTTTAATTGGACAAAAAAAATGTAGTTTGTGAAGTGAGATTTACTAACGTCACTTAAAGATTTGATAACCCAACTTAAGAAAATTGTTAACATATATTGTGAAAATACGAAACCTCAATTGAAAATTGATTGTTTAATAAAAAGCATGACTTGAAAATTCACTAACCTGACTTGAAAAAATTTCTAACATATATTATGAAAATATAAAACACCACTTGAGAATCGATTGTTTAACAAAAAACTCCAATTTGGATAAGTCATTTTTTATTAAATAATCAATTCTCAAGTAGAGTTTTATTTTTTTCACAATATACATTAGAAATTTTTTCAAGTTTGGTTAGTGAATTCTTAAGTGGCACTTTTTGTTGATATCTTTAACCATAGTCCTTAATTGAGATTTTAAAATATTATAGTCTTTAATTGAAATTAATATTTTTAGAGTCATTTTCCTACTTGATGGTCAAGTATATGGCATCAAATTCAGTTATCAGCCTATTCATATTTTAATTACTGGAGCTTTCTTTTCTTGCTAAGGCTTCTGAACATCGTTTTGTGGGGGCAAAATAGACTGATAACTCGAAACACTTCTAGTTCTTTTTTGAACGGAAAAACACTTCTAATTCATGCAGTTATTATTTCTTGTGACAAAATGTTGGGTTAATACTACTGATCTGCCTTTGTAATACTCCAAACCTTTTAAGCATTTTATTCGTTCAATTTGAATGCATAATATTGTGCACTTGTGTTATCACAAGAATTTAACCCTGTTCCATGCACAAGACAAGATTGTTATAGAAAAATAGACGATAAATTTTGTATTATTTAATTTTTAATCTAATTATATCATAATTTTAAAGTATATTGGGATTCAATAATAATTGTAAATTAATTAACATGGTAATCCTTGTACAATGAACGGGCTAGACAGAAATTTGATGCAGTACATGTCAAACGAGTTATTAAGGTCAATAAAGAGATATCTGACTGATAAGATGATGGTGGAAAGTTTAAATTTAAGATTAATATTTAAACTTCCTATCTGTTGAAATTATGCAGTTAGAATATTTGATATTGCCATATGTCCTAAATATAACTTTTGTGATTGGTGGAATGATATTTTTTGTATTAGCTTGTTAGTTCTTACAGTGATCTTATATGTTCTTTTCTTCTTTTAAATTAGCAAATGACAAATTCACTTTAATTTTCTGAGTGATATGCACTCATGCATGTATAATATATATATATATATATATATATATTTCTATTTCAGGGCAATTCTGAGAAGAACTAGACCAAAAGGCAAGTATGCCAGTAATCATCGCTTCTATTTCCGTAAGAAAGCCTGCAGAGCAACAGAGAATACTCCAATGAATATGAACCTAAATATAAGTATTAAAGATCCCCTTAGGGGAAAATATGGACTGACAACGGTCAATTATAACATTGAGCATGATGATTTGCAGCCTTAGCATACCTTGTAATGAAAGAGATCTAATTGCAGGGGAGACCTCAAGGTTTCAAGTCTTCTGGTGTTCTGATTGTATTAATTTTAACTTATAGGTTCATGTCACAATTTATGTTCAGATATAAGAGAACTCGTAAAGTTATGAAAATTTTGAAGACCTCCAGGATAATAGAGAGAATTTCAGAGATTTTAAGAAGAATCTAGTATATTCTAGAATGTTCTAGAAGCATCTAGAACAATCTAGAAATATCTGAAAAAAATTAAAAGTTTTTAGAAGGTTCTAAAAACTTATGGAGGAATGTGGATATATCTAAAATATTCTAGAATGTTTTAGAATATTCCACACATATCTTGAAGGTTAGTTTCTAGAAATATATTTGTAAATATCTAAATATTTGTTGTAGATATTTTTATGGAACACTCTGGAGGATGAATGTAAATTGTAGGATTAGATTAATCTCTAAAACTATCAAAAACACAGATTTAGACTCGATTCTTCTTGGGTTTTGCTAGTGGGTTTCATTTTTTAGGGTTCATGGATTGTTCGTTCATCCAAGTCTTCATTTTAGGCATTTTAGGTTTATTCTCCGTCTTGCATATATAAGTTTAATTTCTTCTTCATTTGTTTAATTTGTTTTTGGGTTTAGTATTTAGGGTAAATCTGACTTCAAATTCCTTACTTGCTTTTCAACAGTGCAAAACGCGAGTTGTCTTCTTTCCTCCTTCCCCTGCTCCTCTTCTTCATCCTCGTGCTCTGCCTCTCTTAAGTAAGTTGGCCTATACTTTTTCCTTATGATACTGTTATCAATTGATTGTAATTAGGGAGTTGATTGGAATTAGCAATTGGAATATGAATTTTTTGTTCATTAGAACTACGATTTATGATTGAATATATATAGGCTTTTGTTTTTAGTTCTTTGTTAGTTCAAAAATTAAATTTAAGATTATATGAAAATTAATTTATTGTTGGGCATTATATGAATTTGTTGAAAATTTGCTTCCCTTGTTGTGGTGATGGTGATTAATTTTATTGTTGGATAACTTAATTAGATATGATTGAGTTATATTAAATTTATAGGACAAAATAGATTGTTGGGATAAAATTGTTATATCAATTGTTGTTAGTAACTTGATTGAGTATAATTAAGTTATATGAGAACTTGAATGATGAAACTTTTTGTTTAAGTTGATTAATTGTGTTCTTTTTATTTAAGTTGATTAATGTTTGAATTAATTGTGCGAATTTTATTTAAGTTGATTAATTGTGTTCTTTTTATTTAAGTTGATTAATGTTTGAATTAATTATGTGAATTTTATTTAAGTTATTTAATGTTTGATTTAATTATCTTCCTTTACAGATAAATGGTTTTTGATAGCGAGTCTATTGATACCCCTCCATCAATTCTAGCTACAAATTTGACTGAGATTCCGAGTACACAGAAAAAGCTAAGCAGGAGTATAATAACATTCAACGAGGCCTAACAATAATGGAAGAGGTGACAAAAACAAGAGCCGCAGGAAAAAAAATTGATGTGCAATGGAACAAGAAAGAACAAGCAATTAAATCCTCAAAATTTATAAGTTATATTGAGGTGGTGGCAAAGACTGCTATGCCTATCATAGTAAAATCATGGTGCAAAGTAGATGAGGCCACGAAGGCTCTTATTTGGGATACTGCAGCTAATTAATCTCCACGATGTCTCTGCTTATAATGGAATTACAAAGGAAGCTCTTGAAAATCAAGCAAAGCAGCTTTCAAATCAATTTAAGGATAGGGGAGCAAGTAATAATACTTGATTTCTTGTTCCTTACTATCAAGGGTAAGCCACTTTCTAGCTACTTTTAGTACAAGTAAATATTTTTTATATTTACTTATTTGATAACACTTGTTATTTCTTATTAGGGGGCACTAGATGCTTATTGTGGTTAACCCTGTTGCTTCAAAAATTTGGTATTCGATCCTCTTAACGGAGAATCAAGCAACAGGCCAGATATGATAAAACTTTTTAATAAGTAAGTTGAATTTTTATCAATTGTTATTTTAATATCCATATATATTGAATTTCTGACATTTATTCTTTATTTTCTTCTTAGAGTTGTGGTCTTGTATCGTACTGTGACCAACAAGACCTTATCCCCTAGCTTAAGGGTATTGAACTCTTATGAGACACGGGTCACAGTTAAGGTAAACCTAATGGACTGAGTTTTTAATTAACAAACCGTGGCCTTTTAACTATTATTTTATTGATATGTGATTATTTTTTTACAGTGTCCACTCCAGCCAGATCAGAGTAATGAATGTGGCTATTGCTTGATGAGATTCTTGAAGGATATTATCACTCATGCCCCTACCACATTACCTAACAATATTAAATTTAATAATATTTAAATTATAAATTTTAACAACTTTTGTTAGATAGCTATTAACTTGAATTTGTTATAACTCTTTGCATACATTACTTCGAGGATGCTTATTGTATTCGGTATGCAGCTGCACATATGGAGGAAACTCTTGAAGAGGTAGCTCAGGCCGTGTTTAACATGTGGATAGCAGCAATGGTTAAGCCCAATTAGTTTTGGTATACACATTTATTTTTTTGATCAATTTTATGTCTGAGGCCAATTAATTTTGAAATTTAAACTTGTAAAGTAGGTAAAGTTATAAATTTTTTTATGGCATCAGGTTTAGAGTATAGGTAGATATAAGATAAATTAAAGATATTTAGATTGTAATTTCAATATAAATAATGATTCAATTATTTTTTATTGTTGGCTGGCTGGTATATATATTTGATTGCTTTGTATTTGTAGGGGGCTGCTTAAAAAGCTGCCCCCAACTTTTAAAAAAACACATCATAAATACTTGACAGTTATTTTGAAATAACCGTCAAGTATTTGGCACACAAAATTTATGAAAATATATTTGATACTTGTTACAAAATAACTGTCAAATATTACTAAATACTTGACGGTTATTTTAAATAACTGTCAAGTATATTGATACAATATATGCAAATGTTTAAGTGATTACTTGACGGTTATTTTGAAATAACCGTCAAGTAATCTCTAAAATATTTGACAGTTTTTAACCGTCAAATAAATATATGGCGCCTCATTACTTGACAGTTAAAAATTATCAAATAATTTTTAAAATAACCGTCAAGTAAGGGGATATTTTATAGTAGTGATATGAAAAACTAGCCAGAAATTCTAGGCTAAAGGGAGTTCAAGGAAGGAGGGTAGAAGCACATGAAGTGGGCACTAGATATGGTATGGTTGCTCAACTTAAAGAATTAAACAAGAATTTCAAAGCCTTTTTCATGCATCATAATTTTTGAAATTCTTCTTATGCTGTGGATGCTACTAATTATGATGCAAATCCTTGCATGCAAGGAAACTTCAATGGAGCCTTTGCTAAGGGAACTAACCTCAATCACACACCAAATGATTGCTTACATGGAATTCAGCCCCAACCTCAGCAACCTTCAAGCATGGTCTCCAAAATTGACAAGTTGGAGGATATGATCTCCAAGCTTGTCAATTTTCAAACTAATGCCCAAACCAATGCCCAACATGCACAAGCTACAACCGAAACAGCTATCAAGAATTTGGAAATCCAAAGTCAAGCGACTATCCAAAAGTTGGAAATCCAAATGAATCAACTAGCAAACAAGCTATCAAAGAAATTGTACATATAATTGACTACATATTTAGAAGTAACTTTGATAAATTTTTAAGTGGCTATCTTTTATTTATAAGTGCCTTTCGAAAGTTTTACAAGTGAATTTTAGTTTCATATTGGAAAACAACTCATTCTCAAGTGTAAATAATGATTTTTCCAATTAAGATTAATAATATAATCCTAACTCATCATAATAATTTTAGTAGTATCTTTTTTTTATTTTTCAAGTGACAGCAATTTTGTAAACTCATATATAGTTTTAATTTCAGGTAAGAGCCATAGTCCATTATTAAAATTTTAATAAATTAGAATCTCTAATTGTAATTAATGGTCTTATGATATTCTTAATTGTTATTTTCCCTAAATTAAATGAATTGAAGGAATCATGTGTCTCACTCACGCAAGGGGAAGAGAGAGAATAAAAGGGGGGAAATGAAGAGCTAAATCTAATGAGATTTTGAAGAAAATATATATATTCTCATATCAAATAGCAATACTTTATTTATAAATACTCCTCTCATGAAGAGACAAAGCATCCAATTAGTGACGATGTTAGGACCTTGGGCCATGTGGTGTAACATTTTGTTAAGCTTCAACTAAACATATTTTAATTTTTTTTGTAATCCAAACATCTTTAAAATTGAGTTAAGGGATGCAAAATATTTTAGCCAATAAGTGCAAAATAATCAAACATATAACCCTCCTTATAATTTTCTCCAAATTTAAGGGGTGCATTTACCCCCCAACATATACATAGCGCCACCTATGCTTCCAATAACTTATAAGAGCAGCCTAAGAGTTTTCACGAAAGTCGAGAGAAATATTATTAGGTTCTCACATCTTAAATATTCCCTTTCCTCTTTGATTTGTTTTTATGATTGAAAATTTTAGAGCAACTAATTTCTATTCCTTTGTTTAACTCTTATAGATTTTGATTTATAATTATGTTTTGATTTATTTTTCTAATCATATTTTTTTTAATTCTTCATGAAATGTCATGATTGATCAACATAATATTTAATCTATAGGTAAACTCAATAAACTTAGAGGTGAAGAGTAAACATACCTCTATAACGGTAAACACAAATAACTAAATTAGATATCAATTTAGATATTATTTAAATTGTAGCTTCTTCTCAGCTTGATTAGGAGTTTGGGTGGTACAAGAATGAATTCAATGATAATCGAGTAGGGACTAATTGACATTTTAGGAACAATTATCATTATAATTAATAAATACTCAATTTAAATGGTAGAAATTAGTAACTTATAGAGTGAATAATGAACTCCAATGCTTGTGTTGATTGGATAATTAATTTTTATATATTCATTATTTGTTATTTTTGATTTAATTTTAAATTCAAATATTTTTCTCAATCTTTTTATATATTAAAATTAATAGAAATAACAAAATCTTCACCTCCTTGTAGGTTAGACATCTAGAATAAATTAAATAGGAATTTCAAAGCCTTTTTTGTGCATCATAATTTTAGCAATTCTTCTTATGCTATGGATGCTACTAATTTTGATGCAAATAGTTGAATGTAAGTAAACTTTTGTTGAGGGAACCAACCTCATTCACACACCATCTGATTTCTTATGTGGAATTCATATCCGACCTCAACAACCTTCAAGCATGAACTCCATAATTGACAAGTTGTAAGATATGATCTCCAAGCTTGTCAATATTCAAACCAATGCTCAACATGCGCAGGCGGCAACCAAAGCAGCTATCAAGAATTTAGAAATCCAAAATTAAGAAGTTATCCAAAATTTGAAAATTCAAATTAATCAACTAGTAAACAAGTTCTTAGAGAAGCCTCGAGAGAAATTTTCTAGCAACACAAAGAGAAACCCAGAGAAGAGGTTGTGGCCTTTACCTTAAGGAGTTGCAAAGAAATAAAGGAGCATCTCTCTAAAATGAAAAGGCAAACCATAAAGGTGGACAGGCCTTAGAAAAGCTTAAGAGGCACCTAATGCAAGGTCGTGTGAAGACGTCTTGGGACCTAGGGCAAAATTATTTAAGAAGCTTAATCTGTTGTCATTTATCTATTTTCATATCACTTTTCTAATTTTTTAAACTGCAAAATCATATATTTAAATTTTGTAGTCAAATAATTCTAATATTTCACTTTCAATAGATAATGTAACTAATTCATTTATTCTATGTTTGGATGCATATAGACTTAGACTTGGATTTAAATTCTACCTTAATCTTTTTATAATTTGAAATTCTTTCTAAACCCATATTATTTCATATTTTACTTCAATCTTTTTGTAATTTGACCGGCCTATCAGGGGAGTTGAATAGGACCAGATTATTGACGATGACTAGGACTAGACTGCTGCCACTGCTAATTGAGATCAAACAACCGACTTCCACCAAGACTGAAGTGCAAGCAATGATTGGAATTGGATTTGGAGTGTAGGCTATAAAGAGGATTGGATAGGTGACTTCCATTTGACTGCTAGCATTGACCGGGACCGGACAACCAACTTCTACTAAGACCAAACTATCAATGCCAACTAGGACCAAACTACCACCTGTGATTAGGATTGAATGGCAAACTTTCATTGAGATCGTACCACTAACAACAATCGAGACTAAACAACCTCCTATGATCGAGATCGATGATTGAAAAACTGAATCCCACCATGATCAAGACCAGTGACCTTAACTGGGAAAAGACTGTCGGTACCAACTGGGACCAGATCATTAACGATCTGGTCCTGGCCGAGGTTGTCAGTTTGATCCGGTATCGCCAGTCTAGTCACAGTGGGAGCCATCCGTCAAATTCCTATTGTGGGTGGCTATCTAGTCCTAATTGACACTGGCGGGTCAATTTTGGTTGGTGCTAGCAATCCTATCCCAACTAGTGTCGGCGGTCGGGTTCCAATCGTTGCCAGCAATACAATCCTAATGGATGTCTAACGTTCGATCCTAGTTAGCGCTAATGGTTCGGTCCTCATGGAGGTCAACCATTTAGACCATCGACGTTGACCGAGTTGCTTTTAAATTCAAATATAGAATTTAAAATTTAAAATTTTACTTAAGATTTAAACAAAAAATTTTAATATTATAATTTAAAATTTTTTTTATATCATCCAAACAAAGAATTTCAATTATATAAATTTCAAATGTGAGATTTCAAATCCAAATTCACCCATCCAAACACAACCTTAATTTATTTTGTAACATGACTAATCTTAAATTAACTTTAAACAATTTTAATATTGAAAAAATTGTTTCAATAATAGTAACTATCAGTGGTTTAAAGGTCAATAGTCCAACCAGGGGTCAACTTGAAATCAGATTGTTCATGATTAGAATAATATGTTTTAATTTAAAGATACACAAATATTCATATTTAAACAGGACAAAGAGTAATATTCAAATAAAGAAGTCATTAATTCTCAAGTAAATGAAAAATCAATCCATAAAATCTTACACAAATATTAATTATAAATTTATGACAATAATAAAATACAACAACATTAAAAATGTTAATTAAAAGATTTTGATTTAATTTATGGTTCAATATTTAGAAGGGAAAAGAGAGCAAATAAAAGTAATCAAGTCAACCTAGTTCATCTCATTAATTGGATCGGCCTGATGACTAAGGCCCTTGGTCTAATTAGTCAACCCTACCTGTTCTTTATACCATGCATTAATATCTTTTTTTCATACTTTTTATTAAGGGAGTAAATGATATTGCTAATGAAAATCACTTTTTCATTTTATTATTTTTTTCATTCCATATTGAATGTTCATTTTTTTACATGCTAAATAATTAGTATGAATGAAAAATAAAATACTAAAAAGAAAAATAAACATAGTCAATTTAAAATTGGCCCTAAAAAACCTGATATCACTTTATCATCTATAAATTTTATTTAATTCTAATTTAACAACATTGTAAGTAGGGATAAGATTGATTTTTTAATTATACATTTGAGATTAAAATTAGGTAAATACTATGCATTGTATGGTGTTTTGGAAAATGAGTTAAATTATTTAATGTTCATGGGGGAAAAAAAGCTTGATAGAGATTTTATATCAGGCATACATTTAAAAATAAAAAATAATAATAAAAATTAAATTATAAAGGATCATTATTGATAATAAATTTAAAAATAAAGCTTGCTGTCCTTTTTACACGATAACTTCCCGTCAATTCATTGAAGTCAAAGAAAGATTGTTCAACCATTTTATCTTGCCCACAGTTCGCAGGATCATTGTCTTATTTTTCTCGGCTTCGATCATCTAATCATACACCTTTGGCTTGTTCCTGGATGAAAGTATTTTAAGGTATGCATTTTTTATTTGAGTAAGCTTGTCAATTTTAACTGAAATATTTCATTGCTGTTGCATGAAAGAAGCGATATTGAAAGAAGGGTTATACAGGGACACTCATTTTGAATAGAGGGATTGTATTGAATTACTTACTTCCTATGATATCAATAGTTTAAGGCCAGTTTATTTTGTCAGGCAGGCCAAAATAAAGGCCAGTATATTTTGAAATAAACGTCGTAGAGAATTTTTATTGAATACAAATTGGCTAATCTGATGGAATTCTTGGCTATATTTCTATTGTCTTTCTATTAGTATTTCATAGTTAATGTCAATAACATCCAAGGCTTCGTGTGTTGGCTGGGTTTCATTAGAACATGACAATAGAATGTCTAATGACTTGTGAAGGTTGGTTTGGCTGCTTGACAGTGGGTGAAAATATAGTTTAGGTTGATATCCTTTGTATTAATTGATCTACACGTGCCAGCCCATTTTATATATTTCCTTATGATGTCTGATTTGATTTAAATGTTCTCATTTTGAGACCTGAGTCAAATCACATTTGGCAGACTTGTACTTGGTGGAGAGCCAATTATGGATGCAAGTGATTAGAGAGCTGAAATGCAGCCTGGTGCTCGTAAAAATGCTGTCCAACAAATGTAGGTCTAAATCTTTTTTTGTATTTCAAATCTGAATTTTTCTTTGTTTCTGTGGGTGCTTTAAAATTGAAAGGCTTCCCTCAATCTTCACTTGTTTGTCATGTAAATTTAATTTGTTCATAATTTCATGAATATATATATATATATATAGATATATATGTCTGAAGCAGACTCTTGGTGCCATTGTTTATGATTGGCCAACTTGCTAAACTATTGCCTAGTTTTCTCTCTATGAATACAACAGTGTAGAATTCAGAACTATAATTTGACCTTTTCAACTTCCTTTGAAACGCCAGTGTTCTTCATTCTCAAATCTATAATTCATGCTGAATGTTGATATTATGCTATCATAGTTGAGGTCTGAGCAAGAACTTTGATAGGGTAGTTTTACACATACTTCTTAATAGGATGAGCTTGACATGATGCACAAGAAGCCTGATTGACAATTTGTGTATCATACTATCATTGCTATAATGGTATTGTCGACAATTTGACTTTGGAGTTATGAAGTGTCCACGTCAGAAAAGGAATTTCTTTTTCATACATGTTGAGCATTTATATTGTACACAAAGCATTTGGAGACTCTGCTTGTTATATTCTGCTTTTCATGTTCATGTTACGTCCATGAATGTAAATGTGCTTCTCATTGCTTTTGGAATCTGCCAATATGTGATGTTGCATTTCATTGTAGCTTGGCAAGATTGGTTTGTGTTGCCTTTTTTATTTTCACCTTGGTGTTTTTCCATACACCAATAGTTTTTCTATTTGATATAGTTGACTAGGTATACATTTTTCTTCTTTTTGATGAATTATGATTCTAATGAGGCTAAGGTGGCATGAGATGTCTAATTCTCACATTGAGTATGTGGGTTGCTATATAAGGTACTTAAATAGGTTGGTTTCCTCACCTCAATAATTAGTATTTTCATGGGGGCACCTCATTTAGGTACCCAGCAATTTGGTATCAAGGCTAGTAGTTCTTGACTCCATAAAGGATTTATGGAGGATTCTGACTAAGGGTTTAGACTGGGATACAAATAAGTAAAGTGTTGTGGAGTGTGGTCATCAGATGTTGACCCTCCAAGAGAGTCAATTGATGGAATTTAGGTGATATGGAATTCCAAGTCCCAAATTCAGCTTCTTGGGATGCTTTATAGAGTACTTAAGGCAGTTTGTTTTCCCACTTCATTTTCTAGCTTTTGAAAGAAGACTCCTCTAGTCCCCGCCTAACTATCCATTAGCTTCTAATATGTTATTAAGTTGATTTCATCATATTCAACTACCTGTTACATGTACTTGTAAAGAGCCGAGCTTAATGAGTCACTTCATCTATTTTTATTCTTTTATTCTTTTGTTGTTTTTTCCTAGTTTCTAGGTCATATACTGTTGTCAGGAAAGAAAAATTGGTCATTGGTAGTATCTATTTGTGTAATTCATATCACATTTGTTTTCTATGTATCTTTTCTTAATTTGAAAGAGGGAATTGAAATTAAATGTTGATAATGTATTTTCGTTTAAGGCATAGTTATTAATAGCTTTACAGCTTGTAACTCATCGCAATGCAACCTTACAATATGCCAATTTCTGGCACGACAACTTTCATATAGCCTTTTTGTAACTATGCTATAGGAGCTACTATGTCTAGCTGTAATTAGAACTACATATAAATTGGGGAACAAATAGTCATAATTTATGTGATTTTACAGAGGTGACAATCGGAGATTCACTTGACTTTTCCTTAGACAACCAAATATTGAATGATTTTGTATTCATTAATCATATTTAGAGCATGAGAAGAGGGCCAATCTCTTCTCATGCTCTTGAAATGGTTGATGAACAAATGAAACCTTTGAAAATGAAGAGAAGATTGAAGGATTGCCTGTTGACAATCATTATGATGATATTTCATTTGAGGAATAAGAGGAATTGATTGGCATATATTATTCTAAAGCTTAGACTAAAAAATTTGCAAAACGCTGATGCATCAAGTTGAGTACTGAATGTTGTTATTTATGGATAATTATTAGCAGACTTTTTTTATTGCTTTACACTTTGAGTGATTATATATATATATAGAATTAAAAAAAGTATGGCATTTTTTGATGTCAGGCATTTTTTGAGGAATTGGATATTCAAAAATGTAAAACATTTTTAGCCTTTTGAGGTGTAATAATTACCTTTTTTTTCAAAAGTGCCCCTATTGATGAATGACTTTATATTTATTGTAGGGTATTTAATAGGGGTAAATATAGAAAGATAAGGTCAGTTTGAAAGTAAATAACTATTTTATTGCGGGATGAGATTTGATTAAAAATGCTTTATATTTTTAAATAGAGGGAGTATATGTTAGTGATTTATCAATTATATTTGGGGTTTTTTAAATTTGCTACTACATAACAAGGATGTTATTTGCTTTAGAGCCTTTGATTGTTTAAGAACTCTCTTCACCATCTTATGACTTGAAAGTGAACTGTTCTCTTAGCTATGAAGAATAAATACAGTAAAGCTATATTGCCATTATGATGATGAAGACGGCCTGCAAGAACTATAAGAATTTTCTCAAAATTTTGAGAAAAAGACTTTTGCTGTGCAGCAAGCCAGGTATGCTCAATTCTATTTCCAGATCTTGAAGTTATTATCATCTTTTAAGGTATCTATGTAAGCATATTAGATTGAGAATGTAATGAGGCAACCCTTCTCTGTTTTTTTTTTGGGTGGTGTGGTCAACTACATGGATTTTCTTATGCTCATTTCCTTTATGCTCCCAATTTCAGTCGGATTATTTGCACAAAATAACTTTGAAGGAGGTTTCAATAAAGAGTAAGTCTTTAAACTTGATGTTTGACTTTGTAGCATCAAATTGAGTTGTTTTAGCCTAATTAAGCTTTTTGTTATTCGAGGTTTCTTTATTTTTGAAGCTTCTACATTATGGTTTGGTAGGTCTAAAATGGACTGTAAATGACTCAATCACTTGTTGTTCAAGCAGTTATTATTTGTTGGACAAAATATTTGGTTTTTTGCTATTGATTTGACTTTCATCCGTGGAACTTTATAACATTTTCTGGGTTTCCGAATTAAATTTGGGGCATATTGATTGTGCACTCTATATTATTGATTCAACTATCACTCAAATTTTGTTCATTTGTATTATAATGTTGTTTCCTATTCCCTTCATTAAAACAGAGTTCTTTCTCCTCTATCTGTAACTTGTTAGGTACTCACTGTCTATTGAAAGAATGTAGTGAGAAAAGTTTATATTGCCATTTCTTTTTTAGTTGGTTGATGCAATAATACCTTCTATATCAGTTTCTTATGATTAGTTACCTCTTTGCTCTTTTTTCTTTTAAAGAAGAAAGTGATAAGTACTATTTTAAGTTATTTATTTGAGCAATATGTACTCATGTATTTATATCATAATAATGTTTGTCCTAGGGAAAATGCAAGGAGAGGTTTACCAAAAGGTAAATGTCCTATTCTTTTTGCCTTTTCTATTTTCTTAATAAAGCTGGCAGAACAAGAGAAAATAGTCAAGCCAACCCAAAATAAGTATTGGACAGTGATTGCCCTTTGGTTGAGGAAAATTGTGAACATTACATGAACTCACATTTTTGTATTTTACATTTTTAAATTATAACATTAAGTACAATGATTTGAATCCTTGAGATACTAATATTTTGATTTTTTTGATTTTTTTAATTTCAACCTACAGATCCTAGTGTTAAAGGAAATGTACTTGCCAGAATTGAATGAAATGTACCAGAAAATTGCTAATAAACTTCAGAAGGTATCTTAGGTTTTCTTTATCTCTTTGGGTACTGTTACCCGATGTCTCCTTTGGTTTTTAATACAAGACACTTTTTAGATGTTTTGCCCTCTCCTTAATATAATACACTTCATAAAATTTAGTTAAGCATTTATATATTATTTCCATAATTTTAATTAAGGGTAGTTTGGGAATGTTATAGTTATTTTTAAAGAAATCAAAAATCTTAACTAATGTTAACCACCTTTCTTAATCCACATAATTCAGTTAAAAGTGTATCTAACATTGTTAACTTCAAATTTAGACATTGTTGCCCAGATTGGGAGTAGCTATCCCACTTTACTTTTTTCTGCTGACAAGGTTCAAAATCTTGATCTTTGTAATATATGTTGTGTCCTTTCAGCGTTTCCATGGACAAAACTGTAATAAGTTAGCAATGTCAAGCCCACCCATGGACGAAACTGTCTTTTTTCAGTGTTTTCATGACTTTTGAGTTCTGAGTAACATATATGCCGTTCTGCCATTGAAGCCTATGCTAAGCTCTTTGAAACCAACCTCGTTTCTAGAATATCTGATAATTAGTTAGTTATTTGAATTAGTTATTATCTCATCAAATCAGTTAAGGATGTATGAGTGTAAATATGTATGAAGTTAAATATCATGCCTTAACTCTTCCTAATTTAAATTTAGGAGTTGTGACCAAACCTGTATATTAGTCTAAATGAATAAAAGCTACATAGTATGATTTTTCTACATGTTTTTATATGATAGCTGATAAAACAAGATAAAATGAAAGTGAAAGTACAAAGAAATAGATCTTGTTGGAGAAATGAATGAATACCAAGGATCCTGAATATTTATGAATCTGATAATCACGAATAGAATCATTTAAGTACACAAGACACTTAATATTCTGATGAACTACTTCTACCATCATGCACCTATTTACACTAGCAAAGCATATGAAGAAATACATATTGGAAAGAAAGTAACTAAAGCCCTACCAACTACATGCGGGAGATGTGGGATTTTTTATTGATATTGTAATTTGATAAAAATTTAGCCTTATGCATATAATTTACTCCTTCCAGAGTCCAAACCATAGTATAGAGCATTTTTTTGAACTCATACTTGTTCAAAATATAAGGTATTGATTCTCCCTTCATTTATTATTCCTTTTAAAAATTGATTCATTAAAATTTCAATTGTCATTATTAAGATATTCAAGACAATGTTGACTATCTATCAGGTTGACTCTCTTCCACAGCAAGCAAAGTCAGACGTATTTATGAAACTGAAGTTATTTAAAGCAATATTGGAGCGTCTTACGGCAATCCTGCATATTTTGAGAGTGACATACCTCCTGGCATGAGCAAGAAATTAACTTTATATGAGAAGCAAATTATCAATTTTATAAATATGAATAGGCCAAAGAGTAAT
This sequence comes from Prosopis cineraria, assembly GCF_029017545.1. Taxonomy (NCBI): domain Eukaryota; kingdom Viridiplantae; phylum Streptophyta; class Magnoliopsida; order Fabales; family Fabaceae; genus Prosopis; species Prosopis cineraria. The sequence continues at coordinate 35,375,906 of NW_026555343.1, forward strand.
CTAGCAGTGCAAAGTCCCATCATCTCCCCAAGTTCTGTAGCATCATCTAGTAGCTAATGCACCATCATGATGGATGATCACTAGTCTTGTTATGGTATGGAGGTGTGAATTTTGGAGTTGACATTGCAATCTTTTAAAAGATGAAATCTTTTTACTTTGTCAGAAGGTGGCAGCCTTCATCAACTTCTTGTTAATTTACAACTTGATTAGTATATCTTTGATGGATTTGTAACTCTAAAAGGTTTGACTTGTAACTGTGTGTGAAGATTCATAAATTATTAAATATTAAATTATTAATATTTTAATAAAATATTATTAAAATGAGTATAATACTTTTAATTACTTGCTGATATTGTTACTGATAATTGTGATCCGATAATCATCTTGTAGTCAGACAAGTGGCTAATTAAAATGGCATTTTGATATTTTACATAGGTAAAAAAATAATATTAGTCTATTAGCATTTATTTGTAATTTAAAGAATTTTATTGGCATTAATGTTTTTAGAAGATATTTATTTGTATTTTTTAGTGTACTTGAAAAAAAAAAGGATAAACTAACACTTCAACCATAATTTAAATAAGTACAAACTTAAAAGACTCCCGAGTGAGTTTGATGCTTTATCACTTCCATTATACAAACTTAGCTTACTCTTATATGGGTTTAAGGCAATGTTAAATGTAAACATTTTCTATGAATTTATTAACTTGTTTTAAGTTGTTGTCTATCTTTTCACAGAATATGAGAATTGAAAATCAAAATTCTTAATAGCGATTACTTGCAAGAAAATGATATCGAAGCTATAAAATCTTTAAATACCGTATTTAAAATAATGATAATAATTTAAACATAAATAACTTAATTTTAAATATCATGGAAGATATTTCTATTCATTCAAGAGTTCTATCAAAACAAGAATATCATTAAAGAGAACCTACTAAGTTTTAAAATAAAAATAAATGTGAACAGAGGCTTGGCTTTGTCTTAAAGCTACTAATAAGATCATTGTTCGATAGTGTCGTGTCATTTTCAAGTACCCCCAATCCCTTTTATAAGAAACAAATAACTAATTCATCAATATTAAGAAATATAATTAAAAATAATTAGAATCAATAATCTATATGCTAAAAATGTAAAATTATTTTATCAAAAATACCCTCACTTGTGTAGTTGACTGGTTAGTAATGAATACTTATATTAATGAGAGCCAAAAAAAACAAAAGGAAGATCTAATAAATGCTCAAAACAAGATATTGTTAATTCTTATAAATTGGATCAAGAACTCTGCCAAAATTTTCCTATAAAAAAGACAAGAGAGAGCAACATGATGCTCCAATTCAACTACTTCAAAGGACAACGCTATGTCATGACTTCCAAATGACTACTGAGAAGTTGATGAGATGACCAATCAAAACAATCTGATTTTTCAGAGAATGCAATGTCATCTATCAAGAGTGAGAATTTTTTTTTAAACATCTCTATAACTTGACCATCCATCAAGGTCCATGGGAGCTTATAGGAAACTCCACTTCCTGTTATTTTCTACATTTCATTAGTTCAAAATAGCATTACACTATTAGGCTGCAATACTACTAGATGATGCTACAGATACAGAACTTGAGTTAATGGGAATTTGACTTCGCCTCTTCACATTTATAAAAATGATAATCTGCTTCTCATATGAAGGTAATTTTTTGCTCAAGGCAGGAGATATGTCACTCTCAGAAATCTGTAGAAGTGCTATAAGTCGCTCGAACATTGTTTTGAATATCTTCAGCTTTTGATACTTGTCTAGCTCTGCTTGTTGCCGAAAGGAGTCAAACTGATAGAGACAAATTCATGATTGAATACAATTAGATTAATAAATACACACACATATACACATATATACTCTCTGTCTTATTTATAAATCAATTTTAACATGTATCATTAGAATTAAAAAAAATCTTAAAACTCATTAACCTTGTTATTCAATGAGTTTTTAACGTATTAAATATATATAGTTTAATAACATTCTTTCTCTCACCATCATTTAATAGATGTAAAAGGGGAAACCTGTGATTAAAAAATAAATGACATGACTTGGAAATAAAACCAAAAATATCCTTCTCTTTCTGGTTTTTGCAGACAGGAGGGAGTATCTAATTTTTAACAATTATTGTTCTAACATTCTTATCACTTTACAATACAAATAAATATTTTTCAATTTCTGGATTTTATATGCATACATACAAGGGAGGTGATTAACACAGCCCACAATTGCATATCAGAACCACTAAAAGATAATTCTAACTAATGTTTAAAAACTTTATATCGGGATCATTTAAATTAAATTTGGGCGGTCAATATTTCATCTTAGCGATAAGCATATCGCTATGATAAGTGTTGAATGATATATACTTGCCCCACTTCATTGAATGCTTAACTTTCTAAATGCATCCTTTGACTCAATTGAAACAGCGTGCCTTCTATTTAACTAAGATGTGAGTTCTCGTGTCTCTCTCATTCTAAATATCACTTTGTGAATGGTGAGGATTCAAAAGCAATGGCCAACCAAGTCAAAAGGAGAGTGGGCGACATGGCTTATATCGCAGAGCAGTAATTGTCCTACATCTCCTGCACATAGGCCACAAATGTAGTAGATAGGGCGTTATTTGCTTTTCTTTCCATTATGTGTTTAGCAATTTGTTTCTCTCTAGTATAAAGGTGTATGATGTATGAGAGTGGAAGACTAGAAGTGGTTCATCAATCATCAGAACATTAAGTGTCTTGTACACTTGCTACTCAGAGTCCTTTTGATTATGAGATTTACAAGCATTCAAGATCTTGCCTTAATTTCTCCGATAAAATCTTTCTTTAAACCTTCATTTCATCTTGTTCATTCAGTTCTTATAAAAAAACATAAAGAAAATAATATAATGCAGATTTTATTCATGTAGACATTTACATAGGTTCGATAAAAACTTAATTTAAATTAGGAAGACATAAGGCAAGATATTTAGTTTCATATAATATGCGCACACAAACACTGATGTATTGAGATGATAACTAAGTTGAAATAAAAATTATTTTAATAACTAACTAAATATCAGATATTCTAACAGCAATAATGAGCTTTCTTTGAGAAATGGAAGCATTTTCAAACAATTCAGCACAGGCTACAATGGCAGGACAGCTCATGTGTTACTCCAGACTCAAAAGTTAACATTGTTAAGCAAGGGAAAAATTGAAAAAAGACAACTTTGTCCGCTGGTGGTGTTAACATTGTTAACTCTAAAAATGAGAACCTACCAACAGTGGTCCGGTCAAGTTAAAAGGAGGACACAACACACGGTATGTATAAAGCAAGGTTGATGGTTTGAATCTTATGATAAAAAAAAAAGAAAAGAAAAGAAAAGAAAAAAAAGATACCTGCTGGATTCTAGTAGTCAATTTCTCACACATGTCTTGCAATTTTGGCAAGTACATTTCCTACAACATGACAATCTGTAAGGTGAAATAAAAACAATCAAAAATCAAAACATTTGAAAACCTTGAGATCTTCACTACAATTGGATCTTATTGACTACAGGATATGTCAAGGATCCAAATCAATAGACTTAAAGTTATCATTTGAAAATGTCAGAAGTGTTAATTAATGTGATGCCCACAATTTTCCTCCACCAAAAAGCAATCAAGAGGCTCTTCAACACTCTGGGTTGATTTGACTATTCTCTATTGTTCTGCCAACTTTATTGAGAAAATGGAAATGGTAAAAAAATGGCATGTTTACCTTTTCGTATGCCTCTTCTTGCATTTTCCCTATAACAGATGGTTATGATAATATAAAAAAACATTAGTACATAGTACTGAAATAAATAAAGTAAAATAGTAGTCATTTTCTTATTTAACAAAGAAAAGAAAAAAAATGAAGTAACTGTCGGAAACTAATATAAAAGTAATATTCCCCCAATAATAAAAAAAAGGCACCTGGCAATATCAACTGTTCTCACTAAAAACTTTCCAAAGACATGGAGTACCTAATAAGTTACTGGCTGAGAATTAAGGGCTCTGTTTTATCGAAGGGAATAGCAACCACCAACTCAAGTTAAGAACGAATTGCATGGGCATAGTTACAAAATTATTGCTTAACAAGCTAGATTCATTTTTATAACTAAAGTCTTTTGAATATTACAATATAAATGCACAAAATTTTGAGTAATTTTTGAATCAATAATATAGAGTGCATGATTGATATAGAGTGAATTGATTGGAAAATCAAGAAAGCGTTAAAAGATTCCATAGATGAAAGTCAAATCCATAACAAAAAAAAAACCAAATATCTTGTCAGCAACAAATAATAACTGCATGAACAAGAAGTGATGGAGTCATTCATTATCTATTTTAGAAGACTTACAAATAATAAAACCTCAAATAACCAAAAGCTTAAATAGGCTAACAACTGAATTTGATGCCATTGGGTTGCATGTCAAGTTGAGAGACTTACGCTTCATTGAAACCTCCTTTAAAGTTATTTTATGCAAATAATCTGACTGCAATCGGGAATATAAAGGAAATAATTACAAGGTGATCCAGTAGATGAGGGGAGAAAAAAGAGGGCCACTTCATTACATCCTCAGTAAAATCATTTTACACAGCCACAAGTACCTCAAAAGATGATGATAACTTTGAGATCTGAAATATGAGCATACCTGACTTGTTGCACCAGCAAAACTCTTTCGCCCAAAACTTTGAGATGATTTTTCAAGTTCTTGTAGGCCATCATCATCAAGACCGTGAAATAGCTTTACTGCATTCATTCTACAAAGGCAAGAGAACAGTTCTCTTACATTTCATAAGATGAAGAGAGAAGCAATTACACATTCCTTAAAATATAAATTTTTAAACAATCAATAACAAGTCTTATCCCACTAGGTGGAGTCAACTATATGGATAATATGATGCCATTATACTCTATCATCAACCAAGTTTTTAGGAATATTGTTAACTAAGAGGTATGGTTCAACAACTTTTAAAAGTGTTTTCCTTGATCTTTCTCTACTCCTCATTACAAAGCTCAAGATTACCCATTTTACTCTCCCTACCGATGCTTCCCCCGACCTTCTCTATACTTGTCCAAACTATCTCAAATAATTTTCTACCATTTTTCCCTTAATGAGTGCTACGTACATTTTTTTTGAATATGCTCATTTTGGATTTTATCTTTTCATGTATACATGCACATCCTTCTCAACATTCTCATCTCTACTACTCCAACTTTATGCTTTTATTGTCCTTTTAAAGCCTAACATTCACTACCATACAACATGACAGGTTTTATAAGAGTTTGATAAAATTTCCCTTTAAGTTTAATAGATACCTTTCGATTGCAAATAACTACTTTAGTCTTTTTCCATTTAAACCACCTTGCTTGTATCCTATGTAAAACATCTATATTAATTTTCACATCATGTTGAATAATCACTTCTAAATATCTAAACATGTTCACTTAAGATATAATTTGATCTCCCAATCTCACTTCCAAATTCCTATTGATTGATCTCTAATCAAAATTGTAATGCAAATATTCCCTCTTCCTCCTACTTAGGCGGAAACTCTTCAACCCCAAGGTCCTCCTTTAAAACTCAAGTTTGTAGTTAATCTCTTCTCTTGACTCCACAATAAAAACTATATCATCTATAAAAAGCATGCAATTGAAGATTTTTTCTTAAATATGTTCGACCAATGCATCTACAATCAAGTCAAACAGATAAGGGCTCAACGATGATCCTTGATGTAGTCCAATCATTACAGGAAAGTCCTTTATGTCACTACCAGATGTTCTTATATTGGTTGTTGTCCCTTCATGCATACTCCTTCTGGTCTTTATTGTAGAACATTTTCAATCGTTTCACATATTTTAAAAAAAGTTAGTCTTTTTCCCTTGATATTAAAAAAAATGAAATATACTTTCATTTTTAGCCTTAACTTTAAATAATGATACAAGTATATTAAACACTTTCATGCTAATTAAGAAAGGATAAAATTAAAAAAAGTGGTTTAATTATTACAGATGTCCTCCGTTTTGGACTAAAAATTATTTCTTGAAGATATCCTACAAATAAAACTAGAGGGAGTATCTTGTATAACTTTAACATAAGAAACCCAAACTCTTTCTTTTCCAAGACTTTCCAAAGTACTTTTTTTGGTACACAATTATAAGCTCTTTTGAAATTAATAAAAACTATATGTAAATCTCTGCCTAAATTTTTAAACAATCAAAGGCTCCAAAATACTATCACATATAGTGAATAGCATTCTGCTCAACAAATTTAAAAATTCCAAATACAATTGATAAATCAATAATCAATAATATTTATAAAAGGTAACTCAAGTGTAAAACAAAAAAGAAGTCTCCAAATAATCATCTATAAATCATAATACTAAGTACTCAACTCCAACTACATCAATGTTTAACAAAAAAATTTTGAGTCTAAGTTTTTATCTTTTAATCTTATTCACCAAATGCAACGCCATCATAATGATCATGGATAAGAAATCCTTCAATCTTCTTTTCATTTTTTAAGGTTTCATTTGTTCATCAATCATATCAAGAGCAAAAGTAGCGATTGGCCCCCTTCTCATGCTCTATATATGATAAATGAAATCATTCAATATTTGGCTGTCTAAAGATGAGTCACATGAATCTCCAGTTCTCACCTCCATAACATCACATAAATTAGGGCTATTTGCTACCCTATTTATATGTAATGCTAACTACAGCTACAAAAAGTAGCTTCATCAGCATAGCTATAAAAGTTCTTACACAGACCTCAATTACAATATTATGTTTAACATAGATTATAGATTTGAGGATGAAGAATACTTGCATTTCAGAAGAAATTGAAAAGGTTTGATTATATTTCTGGATTCTAAACTATCATAGTCATAGAGACAATTGAACAAAAGTTTGCAAGTTCACTAATCATAATCAATAGGTAAGTTGGCCAGTCATACACAATCGCACCTAGAGTCTGCTTCAGCTCCTTCACCTATATGTATATTTTATAAACAAATTAAATTTGTGACAATCAAAGGAAGATTGATGGAAGCCTTTTAATTTTAAAGCAGCTACATCATCAAAGAAAAAATTATTCAGATCTGAAGTACAAAAAGAGATTTAGATGTACATTTGATGGACAGCTCTTTTACGAGCATGAGGCTGCAATTTCGCTCTCCAATCACTTGTATCCATAATTGGTTCTCCACCAAAGTCTCCAGTAATTGGTACCTACCAAATCTAATTTAACACAAGTCACAAAATGAGAACATTTAAGTCAAAAGCAAACTTTACCGGGAAACATAAAAAAATAGGTCAATACAAAGGCAAAAAACATAAATTATTGTCTTACCTATTGCTATAGAACCGAAACAACTATCAGAGATCATTAAACATTTTATTATCATTATCTACTGAAACCAATGCACAAAGCTTTGGATACATTGACATCAACAATGAAAATTTTGTTATTAATAGACAACAGAATATGGCCAAGAATTCTATTTGATTAGATAACTTGTTCTCAATGAGAAGGCTCAGGTACCAGATGTTTCTTCCAAAAGAAACTGGCTTCTTTTTTCTTTTTTCTGGCCCGACTGACAAAACATTTTACCCTTTTAATTATTCTCTTGAAGAAAGTAAAAATTTGATAACATCCCTCTATTTAAAGTGAGTGAACCCTACTTTCAATTTTCAAAATCGACTCTTACACGTAAGAGCAATGGAATATTTCAGTTAAAATTGACGAGCTTATTCAGATAAAAAATCGATAGCTTAAAATACTTTCATTTAGGTAAAAAGCCGAAAGCGTATGAACAGATGATCGAAGCAGAGAAAACACGATGAAGATGCAGCTACCTTTGAGCGTAAGGAAAGTGAATGGTCATACCTCATTCCATTGAGAGACGATATTTGCAGAGAGCACGAAATGACGTCACACCCCCGCCATTACGGCTGAGTATAAGAGCAAAATCCAAACAAATTCGTCATCATTACAGATTTACCGGTTCCGATTGCTTATGTCTTGTAACTAGAAATTTTTTCTACCATTTTTAATTTAATTTTATCTCTATTAAATATATACACTTTAATAATATATTTTTTTATTAATATTCAATGAAGAGTAAATAATAAAATTTATGATAAAAATTTAATGACATAATTTATAAATGAGACCAAAATATTATTCTCTCTTTACTTTGTAAATAAAATCAGAGGGATTATTTTTAAAAAAAATTATTAAAAATTTAAATGTCATTATTTTTTTAATATTAATTTTGCTTCAATTTATTTTAAGATAATGTATCTATCTATATATATTCTATAGAATTAAATTGCAAATGTATCCTTGAAATTTTTTTAAGGTGCAAGTAATATCCTTGAATATTTTTAAGTTGAATGTTCTCTAATATAATTAAAACGTAGTTACTCTAACCTCACTTAATTCACTAAGCATGATGATGATCAAATTGTTTATTTTGATCATTTCTTGATCAAGATATACCACAGCTCTACAAGATCACCACCAATTCTTCTTTAATATGAAGCTCGTCTGTGCTTTTTTCTTCTTCTTCTTCTTCTTCCATATCTCACCTCATTGTCGCCTCCCTTTCCTTCTCCCTCCCTAAAGCATACCACTTCTACAAGTTTAGATTTTGACAAGCTTAAGGGGATTGTAGGCGATAAGTGACTCTAAATAGGCCTATAATGCCTATCCTATAACGAGTTAATACAAATGATGTATCGACGGTTGCAAGGCATTTTTGTTTCTAATTAGCAATACAAAGGCCCCTACAATTAGAAAGGCAGCCACCATTAGCAACACACCAATTTCAAGAAATGCCAAGAAGGTGGCAACGCTAGTGTATGCAAAGGTCGCCTACAATTAGAGGTAAGATTGATGAAAGAGGATCAAGTCAAGAACTTAAGACCAATGGAAGAGCTCGAGATTTATTTTTAACATCATTTCTGTATGCTTGTTTGATTGCCATGTTCTTCCTTTCTAGATGGATGTGAAATATAGATCCTTATAGAAAGTTAATAAATATTGGGCCTGATCTATTTTGTATGTTAGCCTGAATTTTGTTTTAGGTCTTTATTTTCTTGATTTTCTTTTATGTTTGAACTATATATATCAGTTAGGTGAGTCAAATTGAAATGTATGTTCTGCATTTGTTCAAGCCTAAATACCAATAATAAATTATTCAGTTTAGTTATACTCTCCATTATGTATCAAGAGCAAGGTTCAGGCTTTCACAACCCGATTCATTTTGAGTCATTATCCCTAAAAGAGTCTCCTTCGTCCACTTAAAGATACCTTAAACACAAAAGGAAAATAAAAAAAATCTTTTCAAACCATTCCATTGTTGTTGATTTGAACCACGCCCCTCCATCGCTTCTCTAATTATTTTCATTGCTGTAGTTCACAATGTCATTTGATGAAGAAATTATTACCAAGAAAGGTAAATCTTCTACTCTCGACCTGAATCATCCCCTTTTTCTTTATCTTTTTGAAACCCAAGCTACAACCTTAGTTGCGTAACCTCTCATCAGAGCAACAAACTATGCCATCTAGCAAAGCAATGAAGATGGCCCTCCAAGCAAGAAACAAGATAGGCATCATCAATGGCATATGCACTCGCAATAAACAAGAATCGAGTCTCTATACCCAGTAAGACCGATGTGATGCGGTAGTCCTTTCTTGGTTAATTAACTCTGTCTCAAAAGAAATCTCTACCTTAAAAGAAATCTCTACAAGTATTACTCTCTCTGAAGATGCAAGTTTGTTTGGCAAAATCTACAAGAACATTTTAACATTACGGATGGAACTAAAATCTACATTCTACGTCTCATGATTCATTTTCTCACTCAAAAATTCAATGACAATATCAGATTATTTAACTCATCTTAAGGAAATTCGACAATTACGCTGCTCCCCAATTATCAGTGCAATTCCTCTATCGAATACACCAAATTTATTCAACAATAAAGGTTGTTCCAGTTTCTAATAAGGCTCAATCCATCATACTAAAATGTGAGAAGTCAAATATTGCTTACGAATCCACTCCCTATGGTCAATCAAGCATATTCAATGGTGTGCCAAGAAGAAATGCAACAAGGCCTGATATCTTCATTCTTATCACCTCATGATCATGTTAAGTATTCCACTAAGGCTGCTAAAGGCAGAGGAAAATTTAAAAGAGGTCGTGCTTGTGGGATTCATCAGAGGAATGTTCTTATTGCCATCGCCGTGGACATAAAAGAGAAGACTACTTTCAAATTAATGGATTTCCACCAAACTTCCAATATAGCAGAGGCAGAGGAATTCCAATTAGGCAAATAAATCAAGTTGAAGCATATAAGGTGAATAATGACTCTTCAACCAACTCTTCTCAATAGCAACAAATGCTATCACAAAAGGATTATGAGAACATCCTCAAATTAATTAAGAAGCAAGTGAACACAACCCCTACTATTAGAATAATTTCCACTAATGACTCTAATGAGTTATCAGGTTTGATCCACACCACTTTTTCTTTAGAGCATTCACACACTGCATATTAGATTTTAGACTTAGGAATAACAAGTCATATTGTTAACTCTCTAGATTTCCTTGATGAATATGAAACATATATTAGCCTACTTTTAAAAATTTGAATTTGGAATAATGATAAATTACAAGTAACTCATAGTGGATCAATTACATTTTTTTGATAATACTATATTACATAATGTTCTGTATGCACCACGGCTATGTCATGACTTGATTTCTATTTCATATCTTACTTATAACCAACAATGTGTTATGGCTCTTTTTCTTAATGTGTGTGTTTTATAGGATCTCTATAATAGGAACACAAGGATGATTGGTAAAATACAATCAGGACTTTACATAGTTGAAAAATTTAAGACTTCTATACATGCTAATATTGTTTTTTCTGATAAATTGTGGCATCTAAGGCTAGGCCATGCTTCATCTCATGTACATAGAAATTTAAATTTATTGAATGATACGTTACCTCCTATAAATAATAAATGTGATGTGTGTTTGCAAACAAAGCAACCTAGATTACTTTTTCCTATTAGTCATAACAGATCTACATGTTGCTTTGGTTTACTTCATTTAGATGTTTGGGGTCCTTATAATGAATCTACTCATCAAGGATATCATTATTTCCACTCAATATAGTGGATGATATGTCACGAGCTACATGGGTTTACTTATTAACTAATAAAAGTGAAGTATTTTCATACATCTAGGTTTTCTTTACTTATGTGAAAACTCAATTTTCTATACACATTAAAAGAGTCTATAATGATGATGGGACATAATTTCTTAACAAAAATGTCACCAATTATTTTTTGAACAATGGAGTTGTACATGAAACCTCTTGCCCCCACACTCCTCAATAAAATGGGGTAGTTGAGAGAAAGCATAGGCACATTATAGAAGTCACTAGGAGTTTAATGTTTCAAGCCAAGATTCCTATTAGATTTTAAGGGGGGTATAAGAGCTGCCACTTACTTGATTAATAGGACTCTTTCTAGGATACTTAACTACAAGACTCCTTATAAGTTGATTTACTAAAAATAACCTAATTTGAGTCACTTAAAAACCTTTGGGTGTCTAGCATATGTAAAGAATTTAAGTGAGGTGGATAAATTTCAACTAAGATCTAGTCCTTGTATATTGTTTGGTTATCCTAGTCATCAAAAAGGTTATCTTCTTTACGGTCTTAAGGATGATAGGTTTATGGTCAATAAAAAAGTCATTTTTATTCAGGATAACTTTCCTTACAAAGATAAAGTTTTAATGCTCTCTGATCAAAGGGGAGAACATCTTACATTGAAGCCACAAGATCCTTTTTTATTTGATCCTAAATATGATAATATGTATAATATGTCTAGCACTAGTATACCTGCAAATGTTCTAAATGAATCCGATTCTCACTCACACTCAGAAATTCCTCATGACCATTTTAGACACTGAAACTAATAATGAGTCCTTTGCTATATAACAATCTCGTCCTATCAAGTGTAGGAACCCCTTAGTTGGCTTAAGGATTATGACTACTCAAATTTAAAACACTTGAATAATGTATAGACTCATAATAAGAAGAAAGTCTCATATCTAATTCAACATAGCATCTATTATGCAAATGTTTCTTCATCTTATAAAAATTTCATTGCTTATACTGATGAAATTATTAAGTCAAATACTATGATAAAGCTGCTACTAAAGTAGGTGGGTAGATGCTATGAAAAATGAAATTGATGTCTTAAAACGAAATAGAACTTGGAAGATTATAGATCTTCGAAAAGGTAAAAAGGCCATAGGATGTAGGTGGGCATTTAAAAGGAAATATAATGCAGATGAAACCTTTACTAAACTAAAGGCTAGACTAGTTTCCAAGGGATATAGTCAAGTAGAAAGGGTGGACTATTTTGACACTTTCTCTCCTGTTATTAAGATGACAACTGTTAGGGCTGTTTTGACACTTGTTTTGAAAAATAATTGGATTATGTGCCAAACGGATATTGACAATGCATTTTTGCAACGTGATTTAACTAAAGAAGTGTTTATGAAAATGCCCATAGGCTTTGCTAAACAGGAAGAAACAAAAGTCTGTAGCTAGTTAAGTCTTTATATGGTCTAAACAAGCTTCTAAACAGTGGAATTTGAAATTGTTTGAATCTTTATTTGCTAGAGGTTTTGTATAAAGTAAATACGATTATTCTTTGTTCACTAAACGAAAAGAAAATGATTTTGATATATATATATATATATATATGTTTATAGAATTAAAATACTAGTACAAGTGCAGAAATAATGATTTGAACATATTTTGAATGATTTAGGTAAGATGCAATGACAAGTTATCTCCCCCTCTATTTTTGGTAAAGTGGGGTTGAGGAGTGAATTTTTGTTATACTATTGTTTCAGTGCTTGTGACGTGTTGTACTGGTAATCTTAGGTCTATTAAACATGGTCCAGGTGTTAGGAAAAACTTTTGGCACTTGTTGAGGGTTTTGGACACCCATTTTTGTGTGAAAGTTGTGAAAAGTGGTTGAAATGTGTTTAGGTGTCCAACTTCTTAGTGTGACTTGTTTTGAAAGTAAAACTCTTACCATTAACTAGTTCATATAAAGAGCTTTTTCTAGACACCTAGATCACATCATTCGGACATCGAACAGAGAATCAAGGCGCATCGGAAGTTCCCTAATTCTGTTATCAAATGACAGTAGAATCAATCGAAATTTCGTGCAACAAGCTGTGGTGCATGGCACCTAAGCTGCAGCGCATGGCACAGAGAGTAACATGCCGCAACACAGCTTGCGTGAGTTGCGGCGCATTACCTTATTTCACAACACATATCTTGTTTTTCAACCATTTTTAACTTCTTTCACTCTTCTGAAATATCATATGCTTTCGTAACTTATTTTTACTCTGATATAAAAGATTTTAATTGATTTAAACTCATTTTTATTTAGAAACTTGTGATCCCTTGCTTTTAAATTAAACTTTGGTAATCACTTTTTGAGCTAATCCTTTAATTACTATGAGTTTTATTTGTTAATTGTGTTTAGTGGAGTAAGAATGTTTCAACTATGTAAGGCTAGCAAGTATATTTCTATCTTACTAGCAAAACCATCCATTCAACATACAAATATCAAGTTCTTGCACAATTTTTCTCAAGTTCTATACTCAATCTAGCCCTCTCAAGCATCAATTAAGTGAATCCAACATCTAAATGGTGGCCAATCATTTAGAAGAATTAAGGAATGAGTAAAATAAACACACACACACACACACACACACACACACATTATTAATCACAAAAAGAGAGGAAGAATATAATGTTAATCCATACAAGGGTTCACAATAATCCTAAAACAAAGAGTTTAGCTACTCATAAACATTAAAAAGCTATAAATACATAAGATATTCATAGCCGTTACAAGATTACAAGAAGAGAAATGGAGAAGAAACAAAGGAACCAAAGAAATAGAGTTTCAAATCTCTTCAAAGCTTCCACTCTTGGACCCAAATCATCCAAAACTCAAACCCTAGAACAACAAAACTCCCAAAGTGTCTTTAAGTGTGTAGAATGACTTCTGGGTTGAGCTCTCTGAATATGAGTGTCTTACCCAACTAATTTTAGATTTAATAAAACGCAACGTTTTCTAACAATGGCGAAGGTTATGAATGAAAGTTACGACTTTGAAATGACTTTGGCAATTTTATACTATTTTTGCAACTAACTAAAATTATATTTGACCATGACTCGTCTAGATTTGAGCTATACTATATAGGTCTTAAGCCAATATATAAGTAATCCAAGGAAGTCACATCTCAAGTCAACCATAAATGCTATCAAATACTTGAAGAAGGATCCAGGAAGAGGAATATTCTTTCCTTCTTCAGATGGATTCCATCTTGAAGGACATTGTGGTTGAGATTAAGGAGCTTGTGTTGATACTTAAAGGTCTATCATAGGTTTCTTGATCAAAATGGGAAGAGCTCCTATCTCGTGGAAGTCCAAAAAGAAAAATACAATGTCACAGTCCTCTGCAGAGGCTGAATATCGAGCAATGGGTAGTATTGTATTTAAAATTGTTTAGTTAATAGATTTGTTAGAAGATTTAGGAATTATTTATTCTAAGCCTACTGTAATATACTGTGATAGTAAGGCAGCCATTCAAATTGCCTCTAGTCCAGTGTTTTATGAATACACAAAGCACATTGAGATAGATTGCCATTTTATGCAGGATAAGTTGCAAGCAGGATTGATTACACTCAAGCATGCTTCTTCAGTAGATCAACAAGCGGACATTTTTACCAAAGCATTAGGTAAGGGAGCCATGAGAAGTTATTAGTCAAGTTAGGAATCTTAAATTTGTTCGATTCTAACTTAAAGGGGAATATGGGAAGTTAATAAATATTGGGCCTAGTCTATTTTGTATGTTAGCCTGAGTTTTGTTTTAGGCCTTTATTTTCTTAATTTTCTTTTATGTTCGAACTATATATATCAGTTAGGTGAGTCAAATTGTAACGTATGTTTTGCATTTGTTCAAGCCTAAATGCCAATAATGAATTATTCAATTTAGTTATACTCTAAATTAATCCCTCTATGAGACTGCTTGAACTAAAATGCTTTGTTGCTTTTTTGAGGTCTTCAGTAGTGTTTGTCTCCAATAATAACTTACAAGGACCCATGTCAATGATTTTCCCATGCTACGATCCCTCGAACAAAACTTTCTTTTTATCAATGGTGGTTCTTCAATCTAATCACAACAAAAATTGCTAAAAAGCAAACAGAATCAAGAACTCATGTTTGAATTTGTTTCAAAGGTCTAGATTTGTTAAAATTGGAAGAGAAAAATGCAGAAGATAGTGCCATTGCATCTGAATGCTTCTTCAGTCTCTCTCTCTCTCTCTCTCTCTCATGCCACCTAAGAAACAAAAAATGAAGAAAAGAGAAAAGATGCCACATGGACATACCAGCTTAGCATAGAGGATTATTCGTTAACATTGAGCAACATTGCTATGTTTTTGAAATATTAAGGAAACATTGCATTTTTAAAGTTTAAGGATACTAATTACACATTACTAAATGCTTTGGGGGTAGATTTGCCCATTAACTATACTCTATACATTTGCAAAGTATATTAAGGCACTATTCATCTATAATTGAATAAACAGTGACTATGGTTTTTTTTTAAAAAATAATCCTCGTACAGTAAAAGTTCATGTGGGACTTATAATAAAAAATATTTATGGATATAAAACTTGTAATAAAAAATATGTATGAGACCTAATATTTTTTGTAAAGATAGGAGACTTATCATTTATTACTTGTATTTTAGATATATGTATAGGATAATTAATGATATTATAAAAAATGAATTTAAATAATAAATTATAAAATAAAATGTTTTATCATTTAAATCAATCGACTTCTCCCATCTATTTTGATGTGTGTGTGTGTATATATATATATATATATTGTAAAGTTTAATAAGATTTATTGTTTATCAACAATTTCTTCAACAGTAACCCATTAAAAACTTCTTTTAGCTTTTTTATAGTTGGAAGAAAATTTGAGAAACTGTAAAAATGTGGACCCATGATTTAAAAAATAGTTGTGGGACCTATGGTTAAAAAAAAGAGTGAGATTAAAAATAAATGATAAATAATAAACGTGGGAGTTTCAGTAAAAATATACGAGCGTTGATTTGCACAAGTGACATTACATACTTAATTTATATAAATTGTAAAAAAGTTTATATAATTTAATGGATAACTTTTATTGTTTTAAATTTTACCTCATATGGAATAGAAAATTCCATATAAAATATTTTTTAATTGTATTTTTAAAATATACAAGGTTGTAAATTAGAAAATAAAATAAATTTATGTGGGATGAATATTGGCTTACTTTTTCAAAATAATTGCACGTTAACAGATCCTGCGTGGCTTATGATACAAATAATAGGTAAAAAATCTATCAAATGTTTATTGTATTTTATATATATATATATATATACTTTCTCAATTAAAAGATGTAAGGTATTTTTTAAAAAGTTAGTTATTTAAAAATATAAAATTTTTTAGTATTGTAAGGTGTAACTATTTTATTGAAATGAGATTCTATTAAAAATATTTTACATTTTTTGAATGGATTGAATATAAGATAATAAATTGTAGAATAAAATACACATCTAAAAAATAATTTATGAAATAAATTTTTTATTATTTAAATTTTAATTTATGAGTGAATAATACATCTTAAAATAATAAATTATTCTTTATAATTTTGACATACATAGAATAACAGATTTTTGATATATAATTTTTTTAACATGTATGGGCCATGTTAATTATTTTTTCAATATGTTCATGGATAAAAAAAATTAAAATAAGACAAGGTTTTATTTAAATTTTAATGCCTGGTACATAACACCGTAACACATGAATTTTAAATTTTAATTTATTTATAAAATAGAATTTCATTTATTTTAGGTTTTTAATCCAAACTAATTTAATTGGCACCTGAGGGCATTTGTTTGGGGCATAAAATAACAACTTTTAAAATAAAACTTACTTTTCATGTGCATCTCTTAAATTTCTCTTAATTTAATTGTTATTTTTCTTGTTATACAATATATGTAATTGATACTTCATCTGTTAAAAAATGTATAGTATTTTTTGAGGAATTAATGTTAAAAAATGTAAGACGTTTTTAGTTTTTCGAGATATAATTATTTTTTTTTAAAAAAGTATTCCTATTGATATTGATTTTAAATTTATTGTAAGGTGTTTAGTAAGAATAAATATAAAAAGATAAGGTTAGTTTAAAAGTAGGTAATTATTTTATTAGAGGATGAAATTCAATTAAAAATACCTTACATTTTTAAATAGAGAAAGTAAATAGTACTACTATTGATTTTACACATGAATAGTATTCTATAAGTAATTGATAGTCTATTTGATAAGTTTTGTGGCATGTAAAATGAATCTTTTTTTTTTAATTTTACCCTTTAGTATAATAAATAGAGGGGAAGGCTGCATAAAAAAGAGAAATTATCTTTTAAAGATAATGTATTTAATAAAGGTAACTTTAATTTTTTTCCAACAAAACTAATTATTTAACTATGACTCCTTAATTACAATGAGACATCCCCTCCATTCTTATATATAAATTATTTTTTATTAAATCTGCGTACTAATAAAAGTTTGCTACTTAGTTGAAGCAAAATAAAAACACAATAATTTTTTAATTTTCCTTCTAATAATATCTCAATTAATATAATGAAGGTGATTAAAGCTCACAATTAATATTCCTTCCCCTTTCTTGAGATAATAAGCGCCACATTATCCAATTACTCACAATTCTCATTGTATTTAAAAGCAAAATAAATATCTAAAAATTATTTTATATATAAAGATGGAGGGAATAGTTAAAAGTGGTTTATATAGAGGAAAGAAGGGAGCACTGCAATATTGACTATGCTGTTTGCTTACTTTAAAATGATTATTTAGAGTGCGTGCGTGTTTTTTTTTTTTTTACTTTTGGCTGTAATTCTAATTTATAAATATTTTTATAACATAAATTTTATTATAGAATTTATTATAGTATATATTTTGTGTTTCTTAGGACGATGCATAGGCCAATAAGTTCTAAAAGAAAAAAGTGAATTATATTTTAATTTTCAGGAGGTGAATCTAGAAAAAAAACTATTTATATTTTTTAATATGCATAATGCCCCAATGGATATTAAAAAGTTACCCTTATGAGGGTAGTGTATTGCAAAAAAGAAATTGATGCTTGGGTTTTAATTTATACAGGATAATCAATAATAGATTCAGAAATATTTTTTGGAGACAATTTTTTTCTTTGATAAATTAGGGGGGAACTTAATAAGAAGTATATTTTCTAACTTAATTTCAAAATTTTCTCCCATATTAATCAAAGGAAAAGTACAAATGTACCCAATAAATAACACTTTTTAAAACAAAATAAGTAATCATTTTATCTTTAATATGTATGGGCAAAATAATTTTTACTATAGAATAAATTAGTATTTAAATTTTAATTTTTATAAATTAACAAACCATATATTTTGAGTACACAAAAAATTAATTTTTATTTTTATTTTTAAATATTACAATATCACGTGTATTTCACGGGAAATAAATCTAGTTTTATAAGAGATAATATATTGAAAAAATCATGTCTAAAAACTTGTCAAGAAAGTTATTCTCAAATAAAGACTAATGACAAGTCATTATTAAAAAAAAAACAAGTTCATGTTTTCATTTTAATAATAAATTATTTATATTAATTCTTAATTGTAGATAACTTTTTTTTACATATCCTTGAGTATAATTTTTCCTAATATATTCTGACACAAGTATTATGATCATTGTAATATTTAAAACTGCTTTTTGGTTAGAACTTACTTTTGAGCTGCCACTCCAAGCATATTTGAGAGAGACAGACGAGTCTAGTGTACATACTACTTAGGATGGAGAGAAATTTTTGTATGCACCGCTGCCTAATGATTCATATTCTATCAAATAAAATTAGATAATGGAAAAATGATAATTAATTATCTATAGGGATCATAAATTATTAAAATTTCAATCATAGACTGTGATTCTATTTGAATTTAAATAATTGATCAAGTCTCATTTGAAAAATTACAAAAAGACACTATTAAAATTACTGTTATAGATTGGGACAATTGTTAATCTCAGTTGAAAAAATTCAAAGTTATACTTGAAAATATAATTAACAATAATCTCAACTCATAATAGTAATTTGAGTAGTTCCAATCCACAACACTTGAGATTTTGATTTTTCTATCTGATATTAACAATAGTTCCAACCCATAATAATAACTTCATTAGTTGTCTTTTTTTAATTTTTTTAAGTGGTTTACATATATATTGATTAAAATAAAAGTTTCCAAGTAATTAGTTTTATATTTAGAAGTAATTTTGGTAAATTTTTAAAATAATGGAGAATCTAAAAGATATGATGTAACAATAGAATGCACATACAATCTTAATATTCATAACAAAAACATCTTTTTTATGCTTTCTTACTTTTATTTTGAAAAATAAAGAAAATATAAAAAATATCAAGTTTTTATTAATGACAATTATATTAATAAAATAAATAATTTTTTCAATCTTTATTTCACCACTTTAAATATATTTTTCAGAATAATGACTCAAACATATATACTCCTTCTGCTCAAAAAAAAATAAAGCATTTCTAACCAAATTTCACTTCCAATAAAGTAGTTACTTTTTTTAATTAATCCTTTATTTTTATATTTATCCCTATTAAACATCCCATAATAAATATAAAGTTATTATCAATAGGGGTACTTTTAAAAAAAAGATAATGATTATACATTGAAAGATTAAAAATGCCTTATATTTTGTAATATCCAACTTTTCAAAAAATATTTTGCATTTTTGAACAAAGAGAGTATATTTTCTATCATTTTTTTGTTTTAAAAACTTGCTTTAAGAAACTACCTTACAAAATTATTTTAAGAACATAAAAATTGAAAAATAAAATGAAACAAGCCCTTAGTTTATAATATTTAATGCCCCGAAATATAAAAATGATAATTAAATATAAAGAAATGTGATAATTATTATGTAACCTACAAGGACTTATTTACCATTTTGATTTTTGACAAAATGACACATTTGCCTCATCGTCTATCATAGAAAATGACTACTTTGGTGTTGTTGTTAATTAAAACAGAATAAAAAAGAATTACTTTTTTTGTAAATTTGTTTATTAATCAAATGTAATTAAAATAGTCATTTTAAGGAAAGGAAGCAGTCATTTCCAAAAAGAAAATATTCATTTTCTAATTTATTTATGAATCATAAATTTATAGTAAGGAGGGAGTCATTTTTATTTATAGTAAGGAGGTAGTCATTTTTATTGTCTTCTAGTCAATAATCAAAGTAATCATTTTCTATAATAATCATAAAAAAACAAATATCCTATTTTGTAAAAGATAAAAAATACTATACAAAAATACAAAAATGTAACTGTACAATGATTAACTTGGCAGGGGCGATGCCCCATGCTGTACGTATACAGTCTTAACAACTATAATAAATTGTTTTTTTAGAAATTCCAATCATAATAAATAAAAGAAAAATCACACCCAATTTTTTTAAAAAAAATTAATTACAGATAAAAATTAATACAGAATGAGGAGTTCTTAAGATGAAAATTTGATTTATTTTTTCTTGAGTGAGACTTATTAATTTGTATTTGTGATTAATTCTATTAAAAAGGAGTTGAATGTAATTATTTTAACTTTACATTCCAAAAGAATTTTCAAAATTTGTGTTTTATTTAAAGACTAGAATGAGCATTACAGCATCCTTGAGAAAAGCAATTGACCTGAAATGTGCCACTGAGATGCATCAAACTACTAGATAGGATTATTCTTTTTTAGAAAAGTTAAGAGAAAAGAAAATTAGAATGAGAAAAAATGAAAAGACAAAAAACTAAAAATAATATTATCACTCGTTATAATTGAATATACAAGAGAAAGCATAGAAAAAAAGAAAATGAATAAATATGGTAATAATTATGATACCCTAAACAAATATGATGAGGTTGCCAAGTTGGTCGACAGATATTGCAATAAAAAATTTACTCTCAAAATATTTCCACTTATAGACATAAAATTTGAAGAGAAAAATATAATGAACCCCACAATTCATTTGTTTTCTTCTATTTTTCTTCACTCATCCAAAAAATAAAAAGAGATGTTGTTTTCTTCCTTATTTTTTTTCTCATGTCTTATTTCCTATCATGTATCCTTGCCTCCATACGTGATTTGAATAGTTTAGAATAGCATTGAAAAATTAAAAAAATGTTAAAAATATTAAATCTAGATCATTTAAAATTTATTAGGACCAAGTAAATACACGTGGCTTGTGATCATTCAAGAAAAGCTGAAGAAGAAAGAAACCCCAACAACATGAAGTTAAGGCTATATATATGAGGAGAGTGTTAGTGAGAAGGTTGTGCATGATTTGAATGATCTCTTCTCTATGATGTACCCTTCCCCTATTCCTTAGTAGTGGCAGAGCCACGTGCAAGTGATGCTCGGCATATCTCAATCAAGATAAGGCTATATTTTGCACATTTTTTTAATATTTTGCACCGTCATCTTGATATTTCAAGCCTTAAACTCACTTGAGCCTTAAATGATAATAAGTTAATTCTTCAATAATTCCAAAACATAAAAACATTGTACAAAAATTATTAAATATGTAATTATTTATAAATTTTTTAATTATTTTTAATTTTTAATATTGAAAATATATTTGTCTTCAGCTTAGGGTTTTTAGCTCTATCACTGTCTCTCATTATCTCTTATGTCCCCCTTCCTTATGAGCTCTGTAATTCTCTTTCTCTATTATGTCTTTTCCTTCTCTTATCTCTTTTTCACTTTTCTCTCATTGCTGTCAAGGATTATTGGATATAATTTTATATAGTTCATGACAGTTTTGTATTTATCTAAGAAAAGAAATAAAGTAAAATCAATGAAGCTAAAGGAAGTGCTTCAATTTGTTTCATTAGAACATCGATTCAACTCAGTTAATTGATATAAAACCGAATGGCAATTAGTTCATATGGACTAAGAGTCAATTTGACAATGCCTCTGACTCTATGTGGACATGTTTGGATAGAGTCTTGTGTAATTTTTCTATGTATAGATACCTTTCCTACTTTGTATTTGAACACATTGCCTTTAGCTGCATCTGATCATTTCAGTTTGAGAACTTAGCTATTTTTTTGTACCATGTAAGAATACCATAAAACAAGTAACACGGGATGATGTTTATTTTCATGATGTTTGGATAAGGATTACAGGCAAATTGAAAATAGTGGGGGTATGAGCTCTTAGGTTTGGTTTGGATGGAGAGAAAGGAGGAAAGAAAATAGTGAGAAGAGAAAATTATAAGGAACAATTTTCAAAAATAATGAATTTTTTACAATTTTTAAAAGTTTTTCCGTTTAGTATTGTTTTGTCCCTATCTTTTTCCTTGTCCAAATGAAGGGTCTAGTGAAAAAAATCACAACTTAGTAATATTAGAATTAGAAATAGTATTAATTGATTAGAAACAAACCTGGCTAACATACAACATGAAATGTTTCATTTAAATTGTGATGCACAAGATAAAAAAAAATCAGAAATCTTTTTTGGAGTTTTTGTATAATTGTGAAGAAAGCCTATGGGTTTAGAAATCTAGAATTTCTTGGATTAAAAATGGGTTTTATAGTACAAATGTTTTTTTTTAAGGAATCTATATTACAAATGTTAATGTGCTAAGGTTGTCTCATTAATATGCATATATAAGGAATTATTGATTGAAGAGATTGAACTTGCAGTGAAAACCATTAATTCAAATGGAGGCCTAGGTTCTCATGATTTAATGCTAGGTTTTTTTTTTTAAAAAAAGATAATTAGAGATGAAAAACGGGCGAGCCTAGCCTTTATAGGCCCAAGCCCTAAAGCCCATTTTTTATTTTTTTTATCAAATTTTGGGGCTTGACCCTTATTAAAAGGGTTCAATGCTAGGGTTAGAAACCTTGTTTAAACAAAATAATAAAAAAATTAATATTATAGTTTAATGTTTTTTATAAAATAATTTAATTCAACATCATAATATTTAATATTCTCTAAAATTTAACAAAAACTAAATCGAGGTGTTACATCATCTAGAAAATAAATAAATAATTTAAAAGCTTAAATATATGTTTGTTGATGCCATTAGAACTCATAATAAAGTTTTAAAAACAAAATATATGAGGCATATTAATATAATCCTCACATAATAAGACAAGAGATTAGAATTTTTAAATCAAATTGAAATCTTAAAAACAAGCATCAAATTGAAATCTCGGATGTCCGTGACCTAAAAAATGGCATATGCCTGAGGAGGAATTACTTGAGAGTAAAAGTCAAAAAACCAAAGCAATAGAATGCCGAAAAAAGAGATATTGAGTCAAGAGATGAGAGGGAGAGACTAGTCGAGAGACAGAGAGAGCCAAAGAGCGAGCAGAGAGTTGAGACAACTTGAAAAGATAAGAGGGTGAGGTTGAGTTGAAAGATGAAGAGAGCTAGAAAACTTAAAATGGTCGAATGCTTATAATTCTTTTCCCATTTGCCAAATGTGTGCTTTAAGATAGAAGAGAAAAAAAATAGAATAAGGCTTCCAAGGCCGCTCAAGTATGAGTCCTTTTTCTAGGGCTTACCAAGGTTGGGTCTAGAGGCCCGGTTACTCTAAAAGTCTCCCATTTTTTAAGCCCAAACCCTTATTTAAATAGGACTTTAAGTTTAGCCCTCCAAGGCCGGCTCTAATTCTTGACTTTAGAGATAATGTAATTTTTAATTTCTTAAGTTTGTCTCATTATTGATTTGGTATGTTAACTTTAATATTTATTGAGTTAGTCTCTTAAATTTACTGTAGTTATTGATTTATTCCTTATTATTTTAAAAGGCAATACTGTTAAAATTTACTAATATGAATAACACAATATTGATTATAATCATGTAGATTAAGAAAAACAAATGTTATTATTTAGTTTTGAATAAAACATGTTCTAAAATTTTTAAAAACAAGATAACAAAATACCATGTAAGGAATTATATTGATAAAACTAAAATTGACGAGGGTTAATTTGTTTACATTTAGCTATATGTATATATGCCAATTTATTAATAATTTTACACATTAGATTATTTTAAGAGTCAGCTTGTATTTTAAAACTTAAATGACTCACATGATAATTGAATAATTTATTCAGAATCAATTTTAATTATTTAAACTACCATATGGACATTTTATTTTAAAATTAAATTATTAATAAATTTATATATAATATTATTAAATTTGTTACATTTTATTTAAGGAGTAAAATGTATTATTGGTTTTATTTTTATTAAATTTTGGGCTTTTTTTATAAATTTTTCTGGGTCTTTCTTTGTAATTTCTTCCAATGCTTTTTGATCGATTTTCTGCAGACGCTCGAATTGCCAGCTTTTGAGAATGATCGATTTTAACCGACAGAATCGATTAAACGGTTTTTCATGTGTAAGGATATTTTTGTGTTAATCGATTTTTTTAGTAAAAAAATCGGTTTGGTAAAAAATCGATTTTTTACTTAACCAAACAGGCACTAAATGGCAATAGCTTTTCTGGTGACGACCACAGCAAATAGTATAGAACCACCTTTTCCTTTCGCTCCGCGCTCTGATCAACCGGTCAACTCACTCCTCCACTTGCAGCGCCGGCGTCGTCGTCGGAGAAGGAACCGATCGTAGACTTCCAGTAATCCTCCTGTTCTTCTCTTTCTTGTATTGATGATTTAGTTTTGTTTGCTTTCGGAAACATATCTCTCTGATTCTTATACCATACTTTTCTAGTACTTGATTAGCACTCAGATTAATCTCTCTACCTTTCGTGATGACTGTTATATAGGAAATATTTTATATCTTTGAAGAATTTGGAAGTACTGGAAAAATAATCTTAATTCTCTAGACGATAGATGATCAAGTATCAGTTTTTTTGATCCGAAGTGAAACACATTCAAAACGAATTTGGTGTACCCATCAGGAATAGTACTTGTTAGAGCCCTCAAAGATGGAGATGGGGAATTTCTTGTTTCACATCATAGTATTTCTTCACTTCATTTGAGGAATTTGCTGAATTATGAATGCGAGCTGAAATCAGGCGCTCCTTTTCTTTTGTTTTGTTTTGTTTTTGTTTTTGTTTTTTTTTTTTTTTTGGGTTTTGGTTTTCACAAGAGAGTATTTATGATCTTAAGTCCATAATTTTCATATTAAACCAGTAGTTTCTTTTGGCTTGTTTTCAAGTACCTGCTCAGTTTCTTTGTTTGCTTTCAAAGCTTGATTTCATTTGATACCTGCGCCAATTTGAATTGAATAGGTGCAGTTATTGGAGACCTCCGTAAGGTGCCGACCTAGTATGGATACACATGATTGGAGGGCTCAATTACTGCCTTATATTCGCCAAAGAACAGTCAATGCAATGTAGGTCTAAATTCTCTATTTGATTAATAAGATGGTCTGAGTAGCATCTGCTTTGAGATGTCATTTGTGCAAACTGTTGATGCTGCCTTAACATCCCCCCTTTTTGTCATGGACGCTTAAATTTCTTTCATCACAAAACATATATCATTGAATCCATGGTGAAGGAGCTATAACAGGCATTGCATGTCATTGGCAAACCCATTGAACTGCTGATTCTTCTATTTGCTGGTTCAGGAACCATATTACTGGATGTATTCAATTTCTCTTGACACGCTAGTGTTTTCCATTTATAGACAATGCTGGACATTTATATTTTAAACTTTCAATGCTATATGTGAGCTCCATTCAAGATTTTTAGAAGGAAGTGTTATCTTACTTTTACCCATAGCCTTAGATGGGGGAGTAGTAGGAACTATTTTTGTGTTCTATATATTGTCGTTATGACCTTGAAAGCTGCTGATATTTGTTGTTACGTTTCACTATGGCCCAAAATATTTGGAATAAAATTTGTGTTATATGCCTATCTTGGGTGTGAACTAGATTAGTTTTAATGGATTTGGCAAAAGGAAGACGTATAGAATTGTCAGGTGCTAGGATGATGGCACAAGTCTTCAACAATCCACTCCAGATGACATGTTTTCTTATCATTTATTTTCAATAAAACGAAAAACCAGCAAAAAAAAAAAATGAAGGGGCTGGACACTTGGATAATGATCATATTTTTTCATTTGACCGTTGTATAGTCCTCAACTTCTTGATTCCATATCATTGTAACACAACTCTTCGTTTTGTAGAATGAGTAGATTGAAATTGTGTCTGCCTGAAGGTGATGATGATGAATTAGTTGCAGTTCTAAAAAGTGCACAAGGTTTTGAGCAGAAGACTTATGCTGGTGCAACTAGCCAGGTACATACACCAATAATGTGTAATCTCAATTACTATAATAATTTGTGGTCATCTATGCAGATGGGTGAATCATGATGTAAGTATTGTTTTAACAGGCTTAACTTTAGCAGTAGCCCACTTTTTTTTTTTTTTAATGCTGTCATGATTGCTGATTTGCTGTGATGCTAATTTTCTTACATTTTGGCATTTCCTAATTTCAGGAAGATTATTTACGGAAAATATCTTCAATTTTGCAGTTAATAAGAGAAAGTAAGTCCCAGAACATCAATGTCACCGTTATGCCATCGGATTCAGTTATTGACCCATTTTAGATTTTGGAAGTTTTTAATCCTAAAGCCTCTGAACTCATTGTATTGGTTGAATGTTCAGGGTCTACTCTGAATTTATTCTTAGCAATTCAGCCTTAGCTTTCCACTAACGAAAATTTCAATTTGCAACTTCTTTTTTGTTTGATATCATATATAGAATGTTGGCTAAGTTTTATGATATTTTCCTTTAATTTTTATCTCAAACAAATACCTCTCGTATTTCATTTGAATACCATCCAAATTTTGTGCATTTGCATTGTAATTTTGTCTTGGATAGGAGTGCTTTTCTGTCATAATAATTTATTACTCTTTTGATTTGATATTATTAATTGATGTTATTTTTATTGTCTTCTGTGCTTGTAACCATGCTACTATTGTTTTTCCATCGACAATCAGATATGATTTAAGTACTGTGTTATTGATTCCTCAATCTAAATTTGTTAGTATGAATAATTGGAGAGGTACTCAAGTTGGATGATCCTTTACAGAGTATTGGACGGCTGGACTGCAATCTGATAGTCGCGGACGAATCATCAACAAAATGTATAAATTTTTATGTTGTTTTACTTTGGTCATATATTGCATGATGGGGGAAAATCGTATTCCACACTTCGTTAGAGTTCTCTCATTTTTTATTCGGAATCAAATTGATAACCAACTTAAGATTGATGCTCAAGATTATGTTTTGTAGCTGAGGAACTATAAAACATAATTTTTCTTATGATTATTGAATTGTATTTTTTTGCATACTTTGTGTCTCGAACTTATTTTTAATTTAATTTTTTTTAAGAGGTCCCCCTCCAATTCGATATCTGGGAGGTTTCTTAATATACTTATTATTATGTGTTTTTTTCAGTTATATTCTGCTTCTTGTTTGGTGTAGTTAGACGACTTCTTCATTGGCCAAAAAAAAAAAAAAGTTAAGAGGCTTCTTATTGTATGCTTTTTTTTTTTTTTAAGTTGTGGAGAGGGGAGCATTTTAAGACGCAAAAGAGATAATCTCCTCCAATTAGGAAATTCATTTTATGGTATCCATGTATAACTCTGAACTGAGCTCGATGAGTCCATGCTATTGTGTTGCTTTTTGGTCCTTTTTTGATATGAAAATGGACATGAAATGTTATGAGGAGTAGTATTTGATACTGTCATCATTTATATTTCTAATCAAAATCCAAAATTCTGTGTATTTCTTTTGGAAAATGTGAAGGGCATGAACGGTACCTTATGATCATGCTTGTTATTTGGAGGACTGTGTAAGGCTATGAGTTATTGTAATTAAACTGGTGTTATTCACCTTATAGATTGGAAACATTAAGAAGACATCTTCCTGTTTCTGGCCAAGAGGGATTAGATGAACTTCGTAAAATTGTTGCAAGATTTGAGGAGAAGATTCACAATGCAGCAACGGGCCAGGTAGAGCATCACAGTTTTAATTCTGACAGCCCTCTTGATAGATCATTCATCTGAGCAGATGAATTGTGATAGAAAGTTGAGCAGTATGTTAACCGTCTTGTAGAATATCATGGATTGCCATGATTTCTTTCATCTCTAACATTCCCTGATTTCAGGCTGATTATCTTCGGAGAATATCATTGAAGATGCTGGCAATGGAAAATAGCGGCCAAAACACTATAGCTAACTCTATGCGATCAAACCTTGGTGACAATGGTGATGGACCTTCAGATACAGGTATTGGAATCCAAAAGCTTCACGTTCTGATCTGTTTGCTACAAATAGCCTACGCAAGGTCATGAGCTGATAGTACTTTCGTACCTTTTTTTTCTTTTTTTGGGGTCAGAACAATTTGATGTTTTGATTTGTGAATAAAACTTAATGAGAACTAAGCTAATGATGTTAGGTTTTATGGTGCATGTGTAGAAGTATGCGCAGTGTGTGTAAAATAATGTATCTCATGGAGTGTGTGTGTGAAATAAGGGGTGGGTTTCTCTCCACTGCTTTTTCCCTCCTCTATTTTTCTACTGCAAATTTGAACATTTCGCATTAAATATATACTTTTAAAAATTATCAAATCTAAATTATCAAATCCAACTTAATGGTCCAAATCTATAGTGGTTTCTCTTCTCCTTTCAGAGGAGGAAAGCCAATGCCCAACACCGTTAAATAATGTATCTCGTGAACTGTGTGCAAAATGTATGTTAGTTGTCTTGAAAGATGTGACATGTCTTCGCTCAATTTGAATGTTTTCAATGAAGTCTATATATATATATATACACATACATATATATGTATGTATATATATATATTTAAGGTAGGGGGTTTGGAAATGATGCACTCTCTTGTTCATAATATGGGACATTTGTTAGAATCACCGTTTGATCCAAAATATAGTGCACTTGATAGTTTTTATAATTTTTTTTAATTATACCTCCACTTCATTTCTTATTTCTTTTAGAAAATAGATCTATCGAAATTTCAATTGTCATTATTAAGCATCTATTTAGAAAATTTAATGAGTGAATAATTGAAAAGATTTGCAATTTTTAAAAAGATAAAAGTTTTAACAAATTTTTTTTTTTTTTAAGAACCATGAAGAAGTTATCAATATTCTATGTTGTGGATTAAATGAAGTATATTTTTTGAATGGTGAATGTTAAGAAATATCATATTTTTATTTTTTGAATGGTGAATAGGGTCTGTTACTGTTAGGCGGGCTCAAGTGCTAGGAGGGCAGGTGGCACCATCAGAGGGAGAGAGAAATGCTGCAGGAAGACAATCTATAAGAAAAAGGAAGCGGCCTTAGTGGCTAGCTGATTTTGTCACCAACCTATATTTTTTTTTTTTATCGATAGCTGTATTTTCATATACTCGTTGTCTCATTTCCTCAGCCCATTGCAAATAATGTGGACCAAATGTTAATGGCCAGGCCACTATTTCGATTGTAGTGTCCTCTGTTTGTCCTCTGTAGTGTGTCGTTTTGCAATATTGGCTTATAGGGCCTTCGATGTAATGACTAATGAGAAGGAATGCTTACATAGGATTTGGAGTGGCTTTGGGCCTTATTCTTTGGTTGGATAAGAAAAAAAATAGAGAATAAGTAAAATTAAAAGAAAAAAATTTCTAAAAATAGTAAAAAAAAATACTTTTTTTGTAATTTCTCTTCTTAATTTTCTCCTTCCTATTTTCTTTTTGCTTTTCGGATCATTTTCTCCTCAACTTCCAACTTTCAACCGCCTCTGTCAAGTCAGCCAAAAGAGGGATGAAAAAGGTCAGTATTAAGTGTTATCTAATAAATATGAAAATCACTATACCAGATAGAATTATTCTTTCCTCCCAACTCCGATTTGGGGGAAGAAAACTTAAAAAGAAATGTAATAGAAGCAGAGAAGATGAAAAGAAAAAAATAAAAAAATTGTTATCACTCATTGTATTTAAATAGAAGAAAAAACAGAGAAAAAAGAGCAAATATGATAATAATTATAATACCCTTATGTCAAAATATATCAAGAAACTGAATTTCATACCAGAATTAAAAATTAATATATTAATATATACTCCTTCATTGTATCAAGTACGCACGCACAAACAAACTCCTTCCTAATATATACAAATATATACTTCAAGATTCAGATACAAAATATATTAATTAATATACAATCCTTCCTCTCAAATTAACATTCAAAATCAAATTCGAACTTTAAGAAGGTACTTAAAGATTACACTAATGGCCAACTAGTTTTGAATAAATCAAAACCAAAGGTTATACTTCAAAATCAAGATTAAAAATATATGCCATATCCTCATCCGCATGAGTGGAATATTTTTCAATTGTGAGAAAATCAAAAATCAAAGATTTGGAAAGAGAAGCATAAGGGGGGTGGATGAACAAATCCATCTACTGGGTATATTTGTGTGAAGAAGATAGAATCAGAAAAATGAGACAAAATTTAAAAAAATAGAATTGAAAAAAATGAACAAAAAAAAAAATCCAATCGTTGGGGGGAAATGAGCGAGGACGATAATATCAAGGAAGAATAGTGCAAGGCAAAGCCGATGAGGATGCTTGGGTTGAATAAATGGAAAGATTTTCTTTTCCACTTTTCTTTCCTCATCCAAACAGGTTGTTTTCTATTCAATTTTTTTTCTCATATTTTCTATCTTTCCAGCCAAACTTGATTTGAATAGTTTAGGAGAGCACTGAAAAAATTAAAAAAAAATACTAAAAAATATTAAATCTAGATCATTTAAAATTTAATACGATGGTTGATTACTTAAGAATTGAGAGAAGAGAAATATTTGAATTTTAGTTGTATATAATTGATTATAAACCAACTGATTAATATGATTGATTTTGAATATAATTAATTATATTATGAGATATATAATTGATTTATAAAATTAATTAATAAGATTGATTTTAATCAGAATTGAAAAGTAGAACTAAAATGCAAAATTGTAAAGCAAGTAAAATTATGATTTTGTGAAAATAAATCCAAACATCCTTGTTACATATTAAAATCAATTATGGATAAAAAACCATATTTTTCAAAAAATAATCAATTGGATTTCGATTGTGTATAATTAATTATAAGCAAACTAATTAATATGATTAATTTTGAATATAATTAATTATGTTATGAGGTATATAATTGATTATAAAATTAATTAATAAGATTGATTTTAATTAAATTAAAAAGTAGAATTAAAATGCAAAATTGAAATGCAAGTAAAATCATAGTTTTGTGAAAATATATCCAAATATCCTTGTTACATATTAAAATCAATTATGGTTAAAAAACCATGTTTTTCAAAGAAAAAATCAAACATTCATTATACATGTCAAAATTAATTATGAACAGGTTATTATGGTTTTCTTAAAAATATCCAAACACCCTCGTACATGCCAAAATTAATTATGAACTCAAAATCATGGTTATATGATGAGATACTATTACTTTTTTTCAATTCATATTTTCAATTTTAATTTTTTAAAAATTTATTTAAAAATCATATAAATTATTTACAAACCTGTTTGGCAACCTTTTATGAAAATAGTTTTCTGTTATCTAGAATAAAGACATAAAACAATTTGTTTAGTAACATATTTAAAAAAAACATTTTAAAGAAGAAAAAATAAAATATTATTCTGCAGAATAGAAAAAATAGAAACATCTTTTAAATATTTTGGGATTATTATTCTGAAAATTAAGAGAGAATAAAAAAACTCATATTTTTTATTATTTTTTATTTTCAAAACAAAATACTATTGCTTTGGGAGAGATCATATTTCTTTGATTCGTTATAACATGCTTTTCCCGTACTTGTTATCACTTGTGTGAACCTCTTTACCATCCATTACGGCTGGCATATGTGAAATATTTTCCAACTCGCGAAGAAATTGCAAGTACTGGGAAACTAATCTTAGTTCTCTAGACGATGGATGATCAAGTGCTAGTTTATTTTAACGGAAAAGAAACATATTCCAAATGATTTTGGTGTATGATGCATTAGGAATAGTACTAGTTATAGCCATGAAAGATGAGGACTGGGAATTTCACTTTCACATCATGCTATCTCATCTCTTCACTTGAGGAATTTGCTGAATTATGAACACGAGCTGATATCAGGTGCCCAACCTTTTTTTTTTTAAATGTGGGTTTTGGTTTTCGCAAGAGTATTTATGATCTTGAGTCCATTATTTTCTTAATAAGCCAGCAGTTTCTATTGACTTGTTTAAAAATGCCTGCTCAATTTATATGCTTGCTTTTAAAGCTTGATTTCATTTAATTGGTCAAATTTCAGTACCTTGTCTGATTTGGATTGAATAGGTTCAATCATTCGAAATATCCTCTCATGGTGCAGACCCTACTATGGATACACATGATTGGAGGGTTCAGCTGCTGCCTCATATTCACCAAATAAAAGTCAATGAAATGTAGGCCCAAATTCGGCATTTAATTAACAAGATGATCTGTTTGCTCCAAAAAATATGATAGTGAGATGATCTGAATAGTATTTGCTTCCACATGTCAATTCTGTCAACTATCAATGTTATTATAACATTCCCCTCCTTTGTTATGGAGGATTAAATTTATTTCATCGCTAAACAATAACAGATATCAATTTAATTATGAAACATATATCATTATCCACGAGAAAGGAGCTATCTTGGGAATTAACTAGGAATTTGGAACATTTCTGGTTTATTGTTTTTAGTGGATTTGGGAGAAGCAGGAAGCTTATAATTGTCAGGTGCCAGGATGATGACTCAAGTCTTTCACAGCCTACTCCAAATGATTGTCTGTTTTCCTAGCATTTCTTTTCCCAGAAAAAAAAAACGAAGGGGCTGGAGTTTTACATAATGATCATGCTTTTTCAGTTAAGCATTGTTTTTCCTCAACATCTTAATGCCATATTTTTTTTAAAACCATCCTTCATTTTGTAGAATGATTAAATTAAAGATGCCTACGTCTCATCACTAGTACAAAAATGACTTTTTACAGCAGTTAAAAATGACTTTTTACAGCGGCTAACGAGACGATGTTGTTCTAGGGGATGTAAAAAGTCCCTCTTTTTACATCGGTTATAAACACGATGTAAAAATTAAATTTTTTACATCGGTTATAGAGCCGATGTTGAAAGTTATATACAAGAAAATTAAAAAAAATTTACTTTAACTCTTTACACCGGTTCTTATCCCAACTGGTATAAAAAGTGCACCTTTTACACCGGTTGGGAGCGGAACCGGTGTAAAAGGTGCACTTTTTACACCGGTTATGACCATAACCGGTGTAAAAAATATTTTATTTTTTGATATTATATTTATTTTATTGATTTTACCCATTCCTGTGCATGGAAATTGCCAAATCAGATAGCCCAATTAATTTACAATTGTTTATCAAGTATTTATCAACTATACAAAGCTATTTAACTATTAAAAAAACTAATAATTGTCTAAATTGTCAAAATTGCCATTCCTGTGCATAAAAATTGCCAAATCAAATAGCTCAATTCATTTACAATTGTTTATCAAGTATTTATCAACTATACAAAACTATTTAACTATTAGGAAAACTAATAATTATCTAAATTGTGTCAACTATCAAAATTAAAACATATCTAAAAGTAACAAAAAACCTCACAAGTTCTCCATAAAATAGGTTGCCCAACGTATGCGGATGTCTTCAATTTTAGCTTCAGAAAATGCATCCGAATTGTCAAACATCTAAAATTTAATTCATAAAGTAGGCATATTAATCAATTTCAAATAACATAATAAAATAAAATTTTTAAAAATATATATATTTACCTCTTTTGTAAATTCGGTCATGCTTAATGTGATAATATTGAGCATGTGCCTCATGATATAAAGACCGCACAAGTTCGTCCTCACCGGTTGTCTATGACTTTATATAAGAACAAATCATAAAAAATTAGTAAGAAATCTTAATGGTTGAATATATTAATAAAGTATAGCATCACCTTTGGCTCAATTCATGTGGGATTCTTGAGCTCATATCCATGCTTTTGTAAGACTACATTTTGATATGTTCTCATTGCCCTATGATCAAGATTACCAAGTTAGTAAAAATATTTAAAAAATTAAATTAAATAGTTTAGTAAAAGTATTCTTACAAGTCTATCGTCTTCTTCATTTCTTTCCCAAGTTTGTAATGGAGGGAGCATAAAAAGACGACAGTGTTGCTCTTCATTGAAAGAATAAATAACTGCCAATGGTCCCTGCTAAATATGATACAAGTTAAAGTAAATCCATATTAAAAAACTATTAATTATAAATTGATCCTTACGAGTGCACATATGGAGCCATAAAAATGTCCTTTTTGACTTCACAGATTCTCTGTTGGAGGTACGCGGCCCTTAACTCTGGAGTATTACCTTTCTCTGTCATGTGATGAGGGCAAAGGAATCCAAACTTATCACCTTTGCCCGATGTAATGCACAAATGATGAAGATACCTACAACAATGCAATTATATTAGTTTACTAAACTTGATGATTAAGTTTACTTATAACAATGCAATTATATTAAAGAAAAATATACTTACATCATAAATAGTTCAATGTGTGGTGTGGTAAGCTGATTATTTAACAGAAGTCAAACCAAATCTTCCCGTTCAATTATCACTATCATGTCTTTCTTGCCCACAACCTCCGGATCCATTTCTAAACTCTTGAACTCGAATGATAAATCATACACTATGAAAATCATTCGCTGATGCGGAGTCAACGAGGATTGTGGAAGCTTTGGGAGATTCGACGAGGAAAGCTTCTACATAATAAAAAGACAAGAAATAGTTAATAAAAAACATATATTAGGAAGTTGCTACATAATAAAAATTTATGAAATTTCGTACCACAGCTTGAACTAGATTCACAAGTCTCTTGGGCCATAGGATAAAATTGCCAACAGCTTCAACCACAGTCTTCACCTCATCAGTAGGGAATAGAACCAAAGCATCTGGCACTTTTGGATCTGCAACCACCGCTCTTACTTGATCATCTTGAATTTGCTTATGGTGGATGGTTGACCCCAAGTTATAGATGCTACCAAGAGCAACTAAGCGTTTATCAGGATCTTCTATAAATATCTCACATGGTTCACCAATGTTGTCACCAGAAGGACCCTCTGACACATGCTCAAGAATATTACTCCCTTTTGTACTATGAAATGCAGGAGATGTATGAACTGGTTCAGCAGTTGTCTCCTGTCGTGAGCTCATCATGCTCATCATCTCCTCCTTCATTTTCTCTTTCATTTGTAGAACCCGAGCTTCAAATGAAGCTTCAAACTCATCCTTAGTCTGTTGCCTCACAGTAGATATCAATGTATCAAGCTCTTCTCTAGTCATTACACCTCCTGAATTGGGACGTGCAGGTGCTCCAAAGTAGTCCATAATGCTCCAAAGTACTATAATTTTCTAATCGTTTACCATGCCAAATCCATATTGTATAATTTTTACAAATCCCATCACAAACTAAGTGCTCTCTTATTTCGGGAACACCTAGTCTCCTCTCATTCAAACAATTAACACAAGGTGAGGGGAGGAGGAGTAGGCGGTGAGGAGAGGAAGGGGAGGGGGCTCGGTGGACGGGTGGGAAGGCTGGGCGGACGGGGGGGAGGGCGGCCGGCGAGGGAGAAGATGAGGGGGAGGGGGAGTGGGCGGACGAAGGGGAGACGAGAGGGAGGGTGTGAGAAGGAGGAGACGAGGGAACTGATGAATGAAGGGAGAAATGAATTTAAAAAACATTTTTTACACCGGGTGTCCAGGCACCCGATGTAAAAACTATACTTTTTGCACTGGGTACCTGGACACCCGGTGTAAAAAGTGTTACATAATTCAAGATAATTACAAAAATGCCACCGCCTTTATTTTTTACACCGTTTTCCTTCTAACCGATGTAAAAAGTACCCTATAAATTTTATATTTTGTACTAATACATGCTGGTGATGCTGAATTGATTTGTCACACCCTGAACTTTTAATAACGTCCCCAATTAATAAATGAATAAATAATAATAGGAAACAAATGACTAATCTAATAATTGATCGTGTTATTAATGAACAGTACAATTTGTCCCTGGTTTAGAGTTCTAACTTCATCACTATTCCTCATTATCTGTTATGTTCCCCCTCCTTATGAGTTCTATAATTCTCTTTCTTCACTATGTCTTTTCCTTCTATTATCTCTTTTTTGCTTCCCTCTCGTTGCTGTCAAGGATTATTGGATGTAATTTCATATAGTTTATGACAGTTTTGTATTTATCTAAGAAAAAAATAAAGTCAAATCGATGAAGCTAAAGGAAATGCTTCAATTTGTTTCATCAGAACATTAATTCAACTTAGTTAATTGATATAAAACTGAATGGCAATTGATTCATATGGACTAAGAATCAATCTGACAATGCCTCTGGCTCTATGTGGGCATATTTGGACAGAGTCTTGTGTAATTTTTCTGTATATAGATACTTTTTCTAGTTTTTATTTAAATACATTGCCTTTAGTAGGATACCATAAAAAAAGTAATATGGGATGATGTTAATTTTGATGATGTTTGAATGAGGATTACAGGCAGGTCAGAAATAGTGGGGGTATGAGCTCTTAGGTTTGGTTTGGATGGAGAGAAATGTGGGAAGAAAATAATGAGAAGAAAAATTTAAAAAAATAATAAATTTTTTACAATTTTTAGAACTTTTCCCTTTTAGTTTTCTTTTCTCCCTATTTTTCTTTTTGTCTAAATGAAGGGTTTGAGTGAAATAAATAAAAATTGGTAATATCAGAATTAGAAATAGTATTAATTGATTGGAAACAAATTTGGCCATCATACAACATGAAATGTTGCATTTAAATTGTGATGCACAAGATAAAAAAAATTATCAGAAATCTTCTTTAGATAATTGTGAAGAAAGTCTGTGGGTTTAGAAATCTAAAATTTCTTGGATTAAAAATGGGTTCTATGTTGCTAATGTTAATGTGCCAAGGTTGTCTCATATATATATATATATATATATAAAGAATTATTAATTGAAGAGATTGAACTTACAGTGAAAACCATTAATTCAAATGGAACCCCAGGTCCTCATAATTTAATGCTAAGTTTTATTTTAAAAAAGAAATAATGTAATTTTTAATTTCTTAACTTTGCCTCAATTATTGATTTCATTTGTTAAATTTGACTTTTATTGAGTTAGTCTCTGAAATTTATTGTAGTTATCAATTTAGTCTGTATTATTTTAAAAAAAGGCAATACTATTAAAATTTTCTAATATGAATAATACAATATTGATTACAATCATGTATTTTAAGAAAAAGAAGTGTAATTATTTAGTTTTGAATAAAACATGCTCTGAAATTTTTAAAAACAAGATAACAAAATACCAAGTAATGTAAGAGATTATATTGATAAAAATAAAATTGACGAGGGTTAATTTGTTTACATTTAGCTATATGTGTATGTCAATTCATTAATAGCTTCACACATTAGATTATTTTAAGAGTTGGCTTGTGTTCTAAAACTTAAATGACTTACATGATAATTTAAAACACATAAATGACTAAATCAATAAAAATTAAACTTGAAAGACTAAATTAATAATTAAGATAAATTTGAGAGACTAAAAATTTTATTATCTCTTGAAAACATGGGACATTGTAAAAAAAGATGTTATTTAATAAGTAAAATCTTTTTTTCTCCACTAGGAAGTTACATAATTTCTTCACCCTTCATTGTGCTTTTTCTTAAAAAAAAAGGACAGTGGAATGCAAAAGCTAAATGAATTTAGACCAATTACCTTTGCGATGTGGTTAATCAAATTATCTTAAAGGTTTTATGTAATGGGTTAGAAACATTCTAAATCACCTTATCACCGGATCGATTTCTATGCTCATCTCACCTTGAGATGAGATCTAGACTGTAACATCCTAACTTTTCTCATTTAGTAATTATAGGTGTTTTCAAGGGTAAATTGATCAATTTAGATAAATTATTGAGTAATGAGGTTTATGGGAGACTAATATAGTTTTTTGGATCCTTAGATAGCCTTAGAAAAGGGCTAGGTCGATGTTTGAACAAGCTATGGCATGAAAGAGAGTTTAAATTTTGGTGGGGGTTTCTGTGCCACGCATCACAGTAGGCATGTCAATGCACTACAGTGCATGCACAAAATTAGCATTTATCAAACGTGAAAATAGATAAAAAATATAAAAAAAAGAGAGATAATGAAAGAGCGACGGAGAAGAGCTTGTATTCTACTAGGGCACGATCCTTAGACTACATTGGGAGTATTTAGAGCTTGAATTATCATTGGGTAAGTTTCACATTTCCTCTTCTCCCTCATTATGCGAAAATATGGACTTATAGGCAATAAGGGCTTTGATTTTAGTTTCCTTAGATTTAGATCAAACCTATTGACTTATTTAAGATCTTAGAGAGTTAAATCAACCATAAGTTTATGAGTTTTATAATGCTTGGGAATTTTTGTTGAGGGTTTGGATGAACCTTAGGCATACTCTAGAGATTTTAAGGCAATGTGGAAAATTGGCTAGTGATTTTAGTGTGTTTGAATGTTTAATAGGATGGTTAGAGCGTTTGAGAATTTTCGGTGTTGTTAAAAAAGGAATTTGAGTATTATGTGTATTTAGAACCTAGTGAATTTAGAGTTTATTCGGAGTGATAATTGACAATTGTCACTTGATTATAGAGATTGAGTGTTACTCGAGTTACCTTGTGCATATAGAATGTGTAAAGTTAACATTAAGCCATGGTAATAATTTTGTGTGATGAAGGGTTGAGGTAACAAAATAATTTATACTATTTAATTATATTGCTTAACTATTTGTGAGTAGATATATTAATTTAAACTTGAGATTTGATAACCTTACATATTGTGAAATGTGATTTTTCATGCATGTTAAACGAATTGTAATAATTGACATGGTGAAATTTTTATATGGACTGGTTGAGAAATGGGAAATGTATATATGTTACATATGATGAGTGTGAGCATGATCATGTTAGAGGGTGAGAGTTCACCTGTAGGAAGGAGTAGTGCAAATCCATATGACATATATCTCCTTAGTGTCTAGTAAGGTATGGTGTTGGAGATTTTCTCCTTAGTATCCATGTGGGATATGACATTGGAGAGTGATGCTCCTTAGCATCAGTGATGCGATATTAGAGTAACAACATCCCGATTCGTGTGTGATAGGGGGAGACCATGGTCTGAAAATGGGATAAGACACCTTTGGCCGAGTGATCCTACTACTAAAGGTGAGCTTGGACCATTGTGAATGTGCATTTTGTCTAAGAGCCTATGGTTTCAGTCAGGGTGATATGAAGGCTCGAATGGAAAAATGATCATGCTAGTGGTAAATGATTTATGTTTTTAAAAATGAATTGTTGAATATGTTACAGTGGAAATGAAAAAAATTATCTTGAACTATGTTAAAAGTATGTTATGGTATTTAAAAGCTTTACTTTCTTATGGTTGTGCATGTTAATTAATAATAGTAAATTATTCTGTTACTGAAATGTTTATTTCACCTCGTGGTTATATTTTGCAAGCGAGGGCTCTGGTAGGGGTAAAGGGAAGGAAGGGGCAACTGAAGAGTAAAGAGTAATAGTTGTATAGCTCTTCCCTTTTCTCTTTTTAGGTATTGTAACGAATATTGCTATTACATAATGCCAACTTAGAAACATGAC
This sequence comes from Prosopis cineraria, assembly GCF_029017545.1. Taxonomy (NCBI): domain Eukaryota; kingdom Viridiplantae; phylum Streptophyta; class Magnoliopsida; order Fabales; family Fabaceae; genus Prosopis; species Prosopis cineraria. The sequence goes on from NW_026555343.1 coordinate 35,415,951, forward strand.
ATTATTTGGTTATCACTTGTATGAATTTTTTATAAGTGTGTGTATCTTGGTCCAAGGTTGATGTTGTGGATTAAATGTGTGTGCTTGGCTAAGTTACAATTACAAGTGATATACTTGAAGTGATTTATGTGCCAAAATGACCAAATCGATATGTGTGTTAAATTTAATCCACCCCTTTGTGTTATTGTCAAATAAGGGTTTGGTAGTCATTTTGAGTGTGATTGCTTATTTGTTTGATATGAATGAATTGACATATTGTGCATGGTCTATTTAAGGTGGTTAAAGTGTCTTTGGGGCTAATGACATTTGGCATTGTGAGTTAGACACTTTTGAATGTGTTTTGAGGTGAAATGAACCATTTTGGATTTGAGTGTTCATTTTTTTAACAGATGATTGTTTAAATTTGAGATCGATATCATTAGTTAGAGGGCTTGGCGCTTCGTGTGGACACTTGAACTGCTCAAATAGAACGTCGGATGGTGAAATAGCGTGCTTTAAAAGTTTGGAGAGCTGTCATAATAGTATGTGCGTGCCACAGTGCAAATGGCCTTAGAGGGACTTGTTCCTTTGTGCCATTTGTCGCAGTGGGCACTGTGAACACCGTATTTTGTCCGGACATTTTTTAATTTTAATAATAAATAATTAAAAAAATATAAAAATAAAATTTAATCCTTTTTAGGATTATATTTTGACAAAATAAAAAAAATCTTACTTAAATCTTTAAAAATCTCTCTCAAATTATCCCAATCATTCAAAAATATTGGGAGTCAATTTTTAAGGGATAAATTTTCTCTCCTTAAATCTTATTATTTTTCATTTTAAAAAATATATATTACAAAATTATATTTTTTTCTCTCTCCTCTAAATCTGGAAAAAAAGGGGGATAAAAGAGGTATAAAAGAAGGAGAGGGAGAAATGGGGCGGGTGAAAATCTTCACCCAGCCCAAATTTGCTTTCAGTTGCTGGCAGAGAAAGGAAAAGCAGTAGGAAAAGGGCGTTTACCCGGCGCATTAGCAGAAAGTAAATACAGAACAGCAGAGAGCAGAGCAGTCTCACACATACACAAAACACACGAACACATTCAGCACAAAGAGATCAAGAAACCTGAGCTGCAGACGTCGAAAGCACCAGGCACACACAAGCAGAAGCATGTAGAACCAAATACACAGAAATGCAGAACATGAGCAAAAGCATGCAGAAGCAAATACACAAAAACGCAAAAAGTAAATGCAGAATAAAAGAAATAGAGCCAGACACTCGTAGACACAACAGAAACATGCAGCAGCACACACGCAAAAACACTAAAACAGAGATAATGCACTCAAATGCCATGCATACAGAGATAAAGAAAACTAGAAGGCACACACGAGTAGAAGCCACTTGGTCAACGCAACAGAAAGAAAGTAGGAACAGCATGCATAAAGCATAGACCACAGAGAAAAGCATAGAAACGCAGAAGAAAATTCAGACGCATGTACACGGCAGAGCAGAGTGAGAAAGCACATAAACTCTCACCTCACACGCAAGCTCTTCCTTGTTTTTGCTTTAAAAGGGATGAAGGACTGAAAGAAGGGGGGAACAGACAAGGAGACTGAGAAAAACTGAGACATGAAAGAGGCTGGAGGCTAAAAAAAATAGAGGCCGAGAGGACGAGGGAAGAGGCTGTTTTGGCAGAAAAAAACAGAGATGAGAGGCTAAAAAAACAGAGATGGAATAGAAGGGAAAAGGAGAAATAGAGATGGAGAGGAGGTGAAATAAAAAAAGAGAGCACAAATGAAAGACACAAGAGAGAGACCGAAACTGGACGAGAAACAGAGGAAGGAACCGAGAAAATAGAGTAGAAAACTAGAGCAGGAGACCGAGGAGAAGAGCACGAGGAATAGTGACAAAGAAAGAGAACAGAAAATAAGAGCATGAGGACGGACGGAAGAGAGGAGAAGGAAGCTGGACGTGAAAGCTAAAAAACAGAGACTGAGTGAAAGAGGAAACCAAGAGGATGCATACGAAAGGAATGTGAAAACTGAAAACAAAGACAAAGAGAAGGAGGAAACCGAGATCAGAAAGGGAGGAGTTTGCTAGACAGAAGTGGTGAGATGGATCTGAGAAGTACTACCCACAGGTTTTTTAGTCTGCTTGCTTATGGATTTGAAATGCTCAGTTTGATTTCAGTTTATTATTCCCAAACAAATTTCATGTTTAAATATTTGTCCCACATTTTTTAGTTTTCAAATAAAAATTAATGTGATTGTCATTTTAAAAAAAAGTGTGAAAAAAGGGTAAAGAGATTGCAAATAATAATTTTTGCTTGCTATCATAACTAAGCTTAATTTGATTTTAGGCATAATCTCATTTCAAATAATGAAAGAATTAGTGTAATTATTAAGTAAGGTCTTTAAATGTGTTTTTAGCATGAAAGGGCATATTAATATGTATGGGCATGATTTTTCATCTCCATTAGTCCTAAGGTCCTTTACTTGTTGATAATACTATTACACTCATGTCGTATGGCACTCTCCATCATGATTACATGTGCGATTTCATTTACAATGACAAGCCTATTTTATAAAAGGCGGAGGGGAGAGAATTTGATTCTTACCTAATTGAAAAAAAAATGAAATGAATACGAGAAAATTTATCTCTAATGATTTACTTGTCGTGTGAGATTTTAAGAATTTCTGCAGACATTTAAAGTGATCTCATATCATATAAATCAATAAGATTTCATAGGTATAGAGATTCAATTTATACATATAATTAATGGTTTCAATGATCGATCGTTAAAACTAACTAACTTTTTATAATTTAGATAATCCATTTAAGTTCCATGTGAGATTTCAAGAATCTTTGTAGGGACTTAAATTAATCACATTGTCATGTGGGATAATAAGTTTTCGCAGATACAGTGATTCTCAATTTTTATAATAAATAAATGACTTTTGCAAATAATCATATAACACAATTTAGAAAATTAATTAATCAAATTAATGTATTTAAATTGTAATCATATTCACCGATTATATCTTTTAGTCATGTGAGATTTTTGAATCTCCGTAGACTTTTAAGATAATCATATTATCATATGAGTCAATAAGACTATGCAGATATAACGATTAAGTTTTTAAAATATATATAAATTATATATTAAATTAATTAAACTAAAAAGATGTATTTAAATAAATTTTGGAATCTCCACAGATATTTAGGATAATCATATTACTATATAAGTCAATAAGGCTTTGCAGATATGATGATTAAGAACCTTTAAAACATTTATATACACACTTAAAATATATTTTTAACACTTAAAATATACATAAGAATTAATAAATAAATTAAATTGCCAAACTCTTCTATCGTGTGAGATTTCAGAATCTCCACAGATATTTAGAGCAATTGCATTACCATATGAATCAATAAGGTTCTGTAGGTACTGCAATTAAATTCCTAATCACAAAATACAAAAAATAATTTTAAACCATTTTCTTTTCTTTAACTCAAAATTCAAAAATTAAGAAAATAATTAAAATTAAATTACCTTTTGCAATTTAAAACACACATATCAAAATTTCAGAAATTGTTTTATTTGCAAAATGGTGAGTTATTTTTAATTAATTTCTCCAAAAAATATTTTCACCAACAAACTTTTAAGCCCGAACTACGTGGACTTTGATTCCCATCATAGGGTACGTAGGCTTCAGAGTCAGATTCTTAGTCAAGTCCGTCCTCCCTCATAAATAAATAAACATTTCTCACCTAATTCCTATCATTTTTTATATCAAAACATGAATATAAAAAGGATAATTAAAATAATTATAAAACTATATTAATAGAGCACAATAAACTTCAGGTAACCATTCTAACGAACGGGTATTATGGGGTGCCTAACACCTTCCCCACGCTCAACCGACTCCCGAACCTATTCTCTGATTTCGCAGACCACCCTCATCCTTCCATTAATCGATTTCTCGAGATTTTCCTCAAAATCTTGGTGACAATTCCTCATTTGATCCGGTTCTCACTGCGAAGGTCAGGACCTCCACTCGCGCGCTGTCCGCGTCACATTTTTTGGGTGCGACAGGCACAGCTTGCACCGTGGTAGATAAGCCAGAATATGGAGAATTTTTCAAATTTGTTTCAGCTTGTTTTAATTGTTGTTTTGATTTTCATACTTTCATTACCATATTTAATTAATTTTAAACTATGATTTTAACTCAAACAACATATTTTAAAAAGAGTTTTCTTAGGATCTCAATATTTTAGCTAATTATATTTTAAACCCTTAGGTTGTAATAATTTCTTCTTGAGATTTTGTCTAATTTTGGTTATCACAACGGCGTATAAGAGTGTTGTCCTGATAGTGTTAAGGCAGACATTACATGGACCATCTAGATTTAATTTATTATTATATATTATATTTATTAAAATAAAAAACTTATTAAAATTATTTTATAATTTTTATTTTTAGTCTGGTCTAGATTTAATTTAGCAGATCTAATTTAATATTATATTTTTTATAATTGATGTATATTAATTATCCAGATGCACTCTGCATAGTCCTGAACTATAAAAAATAAATCTGGATAATTAATGTACATCAATTATAAAAATTTTAATATTCAATTGGATTGTTTAAATTAAATATAAACTAGATTAAAAATAATTTTTTTAAATTTTTTTAAAATTTTTATTTTAATAAATATAATATAGAAAAATGATAATAAAATCCCTCAGAAATATACAAATGACAATTTGGTCCCTTAAAATGTCATAATTTTACTAAAATCCCTAGGGACTTTTTTTGTTATTAATGAATTTCTATAAATGATCAAATTATTCTTGTTAAAAATAAAATGATTATCAAGTTTTATTTAAATAATCACAACTTTTATTCTTATATTCACAACAATACAATAGAAAATAAGAATTTAACATGTGAAATTATGATTTATTGTTTCATTATTGCGAATATAAGAAAAAAGTTGTGATTATTTAAACAAAATTCATGATTCATTTCATTATCAACAAGGACAATTTGGTCATTTATATAAATTCATTAATGATAGAAAAGTCCCTAAAGATTTCAGTAAAATTATGACATTTTGAGAAATCAGATTATCATTTGTATATTTCTAAGGGATTTTATTATCATTTTTTCTATAATATATAATATATAATAATATAATAATATTTTAAATCTGGACCATCTATATTAAAAATCAATTAAAAGATTATTAAAATAATATTCTTGAACTCATCAACTTATTTCTAGTTAAAGTATATTATCAAAATAGTTAGTGATTTGATTTTTATATTTGTATTATTTTTAAAATTTTAAATAAATTTTGAAAAATTTTTCCAAGTGTTTATTTTGAACAAAATTGACTTTTCAATACATATATATGAATAAATATATAAATAAAAAACCATTAAAAACAAAATATAAAAATATTTTTAATTTATTTAATTTTCTTATGAAAATAGAGATTTACAAATTACAAGTTGTTCATGGTGAATAACAAATACCAAGCGTGCCAGAGACGTTGAGTTTTAATTGATAACAAAAGAGTCCCGAGGTCCCTTACCATAGTTTATTTGGATGTAAAAAAATATAAGGCTTTGGTAGAACAAGTGTTCGATTGTTATTGAAATGTGAAAAGATTACAAACCTAAAGCTGAGAACTAAAAAGGACTAATAAATATAAAATTGTGAGTCTTTGATTGAGTGTTGACTAGTTTATTCTATATTTTCTTCTTCTATTTATAGTGTCAGAGTAATGGTAGCCTTCTCTTTAAAACCTAGCACGTTTTGCCGAAGAATCAGGGATCTCACAAAACTCATGGTATGGTCTTTATTCTATGCTCTCTATTTTGGTAACTAACCCATTTCATCAAGATACTTGGGTGTAGATTTTGGCACTACTTAAGATCGTGTCTTTGTGCTAACGGTTTAATATTTGTAGCTAACAGGATTTTAGCATGTTAACTTATTGTGGCTTTTATTGAGCCTCGGGGCCAACCCCTTTTGTCTATATTGGGCCTGACACTTTAATTACTCAGCCCAACTAGCCCTGTGACCTATTTGAGCGACATTTCATATTTAGCCTAAACAATGCCCTATGTGCTAATAGCTGATAACATAAGCCACGTGGCACATTTGAAAAAACTGAAATGTCACTTTATTTCCAAGCGCCCTTTACTGATATAAACTTATTTCTTTTTTTTTTTTTCCGGTCACTTCTTTCGTATTCCTCTTACCTTTTCTCTCAAATGGCTTCCTTTACTTCTGTCACTTCTTCTATTGTTGCTCTATCTTCCACGTTCGCTAGGAGTCTGCTTGATTCTTTAGCGATTATCCAGAATCCCCTTACCCCACTCAGTGGCTTTGTGATAGTATGTATTCACTAGTATGAAAATCCTTTTTTCCCTTTAGATTGGTTCCCCATTCTGATAGTTTTTCATCTCTTTACAGGAGGACTCATCATTCCACGAATCGGTGGCTTTATGGTAAGTTTCTCGCTTCTCATGTTTAGCCCTTCTATTTTATTGGAGAAGTATGTTAATAGTGCTTTGTTTTTTTTTCAATACTTCTCTTAGAGCTTTCAAATCTCTAATAAAAGCAACGTCGGGTACCTGACCATCTCTCTCGACCTGTCTAAAGTCACAGTCCCTACTCAGTTAAATCCATGGCCACTGACCTCTATTCGTAACTTAGTCTTGGCCCGGATGACTTCGCCCTTTCTCGAGTCATCCTATAGAAAACTCAAGAACTGGCCCCAGTCTCCTCGTGCTTAGGTCAACTGGGTGAGGCACTTAAAGTCGGAACATGTGCCTTAGTGGAAGGAGATAGGTCTATATGACCTAATCCAGCTATCCCTGGCCAATGTTGATGTCCTTGTCGAGCTTCTAATGACCCTCTGAAGTTTTTGGGCTCTAGGCTACAATGTCTTTATCTTTAAAGTTCAGCCTTATATCCCTTATGCTATGGGACATCTTCATGTTCCTAGGGTTGCCTATCACGGGGGAGGAGAACTTCTACACGATCCCCAAGAAACATGAATCCTACACTGCCCTCCTAGCCGACTGGAGAGCAAGATCAGGAGTGTGGACTCCTACACAAATATTATCGAGTTATTCTCTGAGAAGCCAGCCATTGAGCTCGTCACTGCCACAAAGCATTTGGTCTTCATATGGATCTTATTAAGCCAATAGATCCTGGCCTTAGGGAGAGAAAAGCCCATGCAGCTATACTTAAGGATCACCCAGTCCTTGCTCTGTGGTGACCAAATAGCCCTGGGGATGATGTTTCTATGCTATCTCTATAATGGCATGAGGGAGTCATTGATAAAGAAATCTTTCAGTAACTTCCATTGGGCCCGTCTGGTTTCTGAAGCTATGGACGATGGCCTATTTTTTACTTCTTCGGTGGGAGCCTTTCCTAGATGATTTTCACGCCAACCACCCCTTCACCTGTCTCTTAGGTAGTCATCTGCTGACCAACTCAAAAAACTTCTTTGAGTTCTTTAATCAGCAAAGTTGGTCCTTGAGGAGGACCTTAAAGGCTTTTAACATTCCAGACCACTACCTCCCCACCTGGTACAAGCACATGGTGGAACGGAAGAGCAAGCCTACCAATCTACTTAGGGATGAGGTTTTCCTCTCAGCCACTACTCCCAGGAAGATATGGCTATTGTACACTGGCTCTTCCTCTAAGTCTCCAAGGGTCTACTTGGAGTCCTATCATCCTCAACTAGTGGCGGGCCAATTTAAAAAGAGCCAGTGCATCCCTCGGGGCCTGTTTCCCCAAATCAGTGTAGAGTTACTGGATAGGGAGTCTATCAACCAGATAGCTATTCCACACATCGCTCAAAGGCAGTGCAAGGTGGAACTTCTAGATAGAGATGCTTGCCTATACTTTAATAAATTATGGCTTAGTGCTTTAGGCGCATAATACATACCAGTAAGTATCACCTCTCGTGTTTGTCTTAGTTTTTTTTCTTTTATCTCGTACCCCAGTCTAATCCTGTCTTTATTCTTGTAGGCCATGATTGGACGCAATCTCACGTGCTGATGATCTTCTTGAGGGGAAATATTGACACCCCTGCAGCTTTTGAGACCTAAACGACCCCTTCACTGAGGATTGTGGTCCCAGGGATGGAGCAAGACGACGCCTCATCCCAAGTATCTGCCCCTTTGTCTCCAGGAAGCCTAAGGCTAAGAAGATCTCCTTAAGTTGTCTAGATAAAAAAGATGGTCTTGACAAGAGAAAGCAAGCTCTCTCTTTTATTTGATGCTAAGAGGAGGAAGAAGACAACACCTCTTCCACTTGATAAACCTTCCTCTACTCCGTTCCTGATCGGCCCCACTCCTCAGAAAGGAAAGCACATGCACAAGTACCAACAGATGATAATCTTATTAGCAGATTTTGACGATAGTAGGGTGAGTCCTCTTCAACATGGGGAGAAGGAGACCCAGCTCCAAAATCCCTAAGATGTTACTTCCCTCGCCCCTGCCAAGCCTGAGCCAACATCCATGGATCTGACTGAAGTCACTCAGGAGGTGGCCTGAGAGGTAACAGAGCATATTGAAGATCTGGGGGTTGTTATGTCTATTGCAGCCCTAAGTGGTACTGCCGATCCGGAAGACATCGGGGTTACAATTGAATAGGGAAGGGCTTTTACTACAGCCCTAATTGGTGAGTTAGAGCTTGAAGTCAAAGGTCCTACTTCCACTGAAATCCTCAGGATGGTCTCCCTCATTAGCTTGATCCTACCCCCAATTCATTAAACGCTCAAGAAGTCAAGGGTTCTGAGAGGTCCTTAGAGGGATTTCAAGCGGTAACTGTGAATAACGCGCTGGTTGCTCTGGCCTCCCCTTAAGGCATCTCAGTGCAAGGTTAAAATGATTCTTCTATGCTCATGGGCCTTGTGGAGAAGGCCTTGTACTCAGCAGTACAGTCTGTGTGTACTCCTCCCCCTTCCACAAGCAAAGACAAAGCACTCGTGGACCTAATTCAGGTATTGACTTGTTCTGCTCTTGTCCCTCTAGTTCCCTTTTTGTCTCTCATTTTTCACCTCACTTTATTTTCTTCAATTGGCTTCATTGGAGGCAGTGCCCAATAAAAACCTTCTAGCCCACATTTAGTGTTAAATGCTTAGAGGGTCGTGCAGTTCCAACTCAACTGCAATCCACTCCTCATTCTTAAACAAAATTTTAAGGAGATGATCCTGGCTCTTCAGGCTGTAGAAAGGGCGATCTCCATGTTTGAGTTGGCACTCTTTCAAGCTCAAGTCCCGGCATGTTATGGCATTATCAGCAATTGCCGTAAAGAACTCTCCCTCCTGTCATAATATTTGAAAAACAATTGGTCTGTGAGGGACGAGTGGCTTGCCGCTAAGACTTGAATGACTGCTACCACTAATTGAGTCTAGGAGATTGCCCCTCGTATGGATCACCTCTAAACGCTACAGGCTAAGGTAGCAGATTTGAGGCGTCAACTAGCAGCAGTTAAAGAGGAGTTGGTGCAAGCTGAAGCTGAAGACGGTCCAGTTGAATCTGAACTGGAGATTGCAACTAAGGTTCTAGACGAGGCATGTGCCATTTTGGATGCCAAGCTTCATTTCATACTAGAGTTCGAGATGACCCTTACTTGTCATCAAACCCTTTTTGAGGAGCTAGACTCGGCTTTAGTGACGTGGGAGACCATATGTAGTCTTTGTAAAGAATAGATAAATGTATCTTATTATTTCATTGTTTATTCTTTATTCTTTATTCCGTATTCTTATACTCTACACCCTTTGTAACATGCTTTTAAATGTAATAAAGAACAAACAATCTTCTATTATTGTGTGACTTTCGTGTGCCCTGAGGCCATTCTAAGCCTTGGGTCCTTTATTGTTTTTTTTATAATGACAGCCAATACTTTTTCAAATATTTTTCATTTATAGCCTGTCTATGTGGAATCCCATTGATGTTAGCTAATATATATGTGTTCCCTTTAGGTACTTCGTTTACCTTGAACAGTCGTTTCCAATTAGGCAAAAACTTACCAAGTGTCCGATCTTTAGAACCAGGTGGTAACACAAGTTTTCTTACGAGCCCGCTAGCCAAAAAGTGTTTCCCTTTTTATTCATTTATTATATATCCTTGAAACCTCCTTCTTTTGGGCAATCATATGATCCAATGCTTGTAAACGAATTCCATCTATCTGAATTAACTCATTCATCATAGCCTCATTGTAGTCATCAGATAGTCTTTCTAGACTGCTCGCAACGCGTAATGAAGAAACTGCTATTTTCATAGCCAAAACGGCCTCATGCCTATATGTTAACACATATGAGCTCGTGCCCGTAGCCTCTCTCTTAGATGTCTGATATGTCTATAGTGTCTTGGGCAATCGTACGTGTCATTCTCTAGGATTGTCTTTTTTAAAATATTTATAAGTTATCCATGTCAACATTAATTTCTAAAAGTAATTTTTTTACATAATACCAAATTTGTTTATATATGATAACAATATTATCTTAAATTGTAGAAACCACTTCCTTTTTATCTCTAAATTTTCTCTTACATGATTTTATCCATTATCATAACTTTTCAACTTTTTCAACACCTAAAATATACAATTTCAGCATGCACATTAGATTTTCCATCAAATCTTCTTAAATATTAAAGAAATATTATATTTAAAATTAAATGAGTTATTTTAATTCCTATTTTTTCTCATTTCTCTCCCACTCTCCTATCATCATAACTTCCCATAATTGTTTTCTTATTTTTAGTTCTAAAATTTTAATTACACAAACACACGATCACATTGAGCTATTATAAAGCACACAAAATTTTCTTTCAATCTTAATATCATTCAATTGCTCCATTTCCTCATTAAGACAAATAGAATTACAAAACTCTCATTATCTCTGGCTTCTCCCTTCGTCACTAATGCCCTCTCACCCCTTGTGTCATCTTTTATGATGATTTTTCATTCCTAATCAATAGTGTGATGAGGTTGTTATGTGCTTGTAGATATCAAAAGAGCAATTTATTTTTTTAATATATCTCATATTCATAGTAGATACCAGGTAATTCCACATAAGCGTGCATTTTGTAATTTTTTTTACTTAATTTTCCTCTATCATTCTAATTATGTCTTTCATAAGCAATAGAACTAAAAAAACTTACTGTGCTCTATTTTCGTGAAGTTATGGTTTCATAGAATTTAATTTTTAGTTTTTGAAATATTTATTGTAAATTGTATGATGATTTGTTAATTATTTTACAATTCTGTAGGTATATTAAAATTGAACAAAGAGAAAGATATATATATTGACATGGTTCTTCACATCAACGCAAAATAATTTTTCTTCCACTCTTCATATATCTTGGCTCTTAGGCATCTCTTTATAAATCTTTTTTGAAAAGCGTACTCATAATAATTTACTCATAGTGATCCAAATTTCTTAATTTCAAATGATATTTTAATGATCTGTTTAATTTTAATTTTTATTTGAATTATAAATGTCAAATGAATTAATCAAATTTTAAATTTTAAAATTATATATAATTTGTATTTGAAGATAATGACTTAATCATTAAATTTGTATTTTGATCTTGATAATATTTTAAATTATAATATCTTAGCTGCAAGATTTGAAAATTTTGATGTTTGCGTTGAAAATTAAATTTTCAATATATATTAATGTTTATTTGTTGATATTTATAAATCATAAAAATTATAGTACTTCAAAAAATTTTCTACCCTCACATGATTTAATAGAAAAGATGGAGCCATGCAATTTTTATATTTACCTTATAATCTTAATTTTTTATGGATTATATGTGAGAAAAATATTACAAATTATCTAATTATTAGATAAACCTACAAATGATAAAGAAAAAAAATACAAAATTGCAATATCAGCATAATAAAAATAATAAAGTATATTGTAGTTTATAAAGAAGATACTTTAACAATTATGGGGTGTTAGACTTGATCAACTATAATAACTTCTCTACTAGAGTGAAAACAAAATAAAGCAAAGAAGATTGATAGATGAGTCAAAAAAAAAGGGCTAAAGATATGGGGAAAAAGATATTGTAATTTATTTTATGCAAATTTTTTTTATTTGTATTGATTAATATTCTAAAATAAAATTATTTTAAGTTACAAAAATATACCGTGTTACACGAGTACCATACTAGTAATTTTAATACCCCTATATCAAAATATATCAAGAAACTGAATTTCATATCAAAATTAAAAATTAATATATATTAATGTATACTCCTTCATTGTATCAAACACACACACACACACACAAAATCCTTCCTAATATATACAAATATATACTTCAAGATTCAGATACAAAATATATTAATTAATATACACTCCTTCCCCGCAAATTTAACATTCAAAATCAAATTCGAACTTTAAGAAGGTACTTAAAGATTACGCTAATGCCCAACTAGTTTTGAATAAATCAAAACCAAGGGTTATACTTCAAAATCAAGATTAAAAATATTTTCCATACCCTCATCCGCATAGTGGAGTGTTTTTCAATTATGAGAAAAATAAAAAATCAAGGATTTGGAAAGAGAAGCATGGGGGGGTGAACAAATCCATCTACTGGGTACATTTGTGTGAAGAAGATAGAATCAGAAAAATAAGACAAAATAAAAAAAATAGAATTGAAAAAATGAGCAAATTGGGGGAAAAGTTGAAAAGAAAAAAATCCATTCACTGGGAGAAAATGAGCGAGGACGATAACACCAAGGAAGAATAGTGCAAGGCAATGCCCATGAGGATTCCTGGGTTGAAGAAATGGAGAGATTTTCTTTTTCACTTTTCTTTCCTCGTCCAAATAAGTTGTTTTCTATTCAATTTTCTTCTCACTTTTTCTATCTTTCCATCCAAACTTGATTTGAATAATTTAGAAGAGCTTTGAAAAAATTTTAAAAAAATGCTAAAAAGTATTAAATCTAGATCATTTAAAATTTATTATGATGGCTGATGACTTAAGAATTGAGACAAGGAATGTGTTTGAATTTCAGTTGTATATAATTGATTATAAAAAAAATTGATTAATATGATTGATTTTGAATATAATTAATTATATTATGTGGTATATAATTGATTTATAAAATTAATTAATAAGATTAATTTTAATCAGAATTAAAAAGTAGAATTAAAATGCAAAATTGAAAAGCAAGTAAAATCATGATTTTGTGAAAATAGATCCAATCATTCTTGATACATATTAAAATCAATTATGGATAAAAAATCATGTTTTCCAAAAAAAATCAAACACCCATTATATATGCCAAAATCAATTATGAACAGAAAATCATAGTTTTCTTAACAATATTCAAACACTCTTATACATGCCAAAATCAATTATCAACTCAAAACTATGGTTATATGATGAGGTACTATCACTTGTGTGAACACCGTATTTTATCTCAATATTTTTTAAATTTAATAATAAATAATTAAAAAATATAAAAAAATTTAATCCTTTTTAGTATTATATTTTCAAAACAAAAAAATTAAATTAATTGATAGGGCTTCATTTTATTTTAGATAATCTTTTTAGTTAGGATTTTATTTCTTTTAGTTCATTAAAATAATTAAAAAAATATAAAAATATAAAAATAAAATTTAATCTTTTTTAGGATTATATTTAAAAAAAATAATTTTAACAAAATCAAAAAAAAATCTTGATTAAATCTTTTAAAATCTCTCCTAAATTATCACAACCATTCAAAATATTGGGAATCAATTTTTTTGAGACTCAACTATTTTTAAATTTTCTTTCCTTAAATATTTTTGTTTTCCATTTAAATAAATAAATATATATATATATTTTTAAAATTAGACTTTTCTTCCTCTCCCTTAATCTAATTAATAATAAAAAAAGAAGAAAAAAATAGCATTAAAACAAAGAATGGCTGAAAAAAGGGACATGCATGTATGAAGCTTGAGCACAGAGCAAGCAAACACAGTAGTAGACCAGGGAGAAGCAAACGTGCACAATGAAGACATGAATACCAGATGCTATAGAAAGAAAAGGAAAGGAAGCAGACGCATGCAGGAAAAGATAGAACAAAAAAAAAGGAAGGAAGCACACACACAGAGCCAAAAGACTCAAACCTTTTTGGCAAGATCAGAGGAGACGTGATAGAACAAAAAAAAGGGAAGCACAAACACACAGCCACAGTTGGATGAGAGAAGTACTTGAAAAAGGCAGAGCTTGCCAGACACGTGAAAGAACAAAGAGCAGAGCATGTTTTTGGCCACACAAAAGGTAAGTTGTTTTGTTTTTCCTTCTTTTGGTTTTAAATATACGAGAAGGCACGAGAGACCGAGGAAAGGAGAGCTGATTTTGGGCAAAGAGATTTTTTTCTTCTAAAGAGAGGGAGAGACATAAAAAAATAGAGATGAAGAAGAGAAAGAGAGAAGACAAAAAGTGGTCAAGAAACAGAGAGAAAAGAAAAGAGAGACCAAAAGAAGAGGGAAGCATGCGTACACATGCATGAGGCCTTAGAGCAGAAGAGGCCAAGATCAGAAGAGAGACTGAGAATGATGAAGAAAATAGCACGAGAAGCTTAGACAGAGATAGAGATCACGATGAGCAGAGACGAAGAAGGACTGGAGACGAAGAGAAGAGGGAAGAGATCGAGAAGGTGAGGAGAGTCTGGAGAAAAAAAACAAGGAGGACGAGCAAGATGGAGAAGAGACGGGGAAAAAGAAGAGAGAGACCAAGAGGGAGAAACAAGGAAAGAAAAACAAAGCATCAAAACACAGCACGCATGCAACTTTTTATACACTAAGTGACACCGAGAGAGAGAGCAGTGACCGAGTGTAAGAGATGGAGATAGAGGAATGAGAAACAGAGCAGAAAAAAAGGAAAGGGAGAGATTGAAAAAATGAACGAGAAATAGAGCAGAAAAAGAGGAGAGGGAGAGACTGAAAACTGGACAGCAAAAAAAGAGTACTAAGGATCACACATCATAGATGAAGAACAAAGAAAGAAAAGAACAAAAAGGAAATGAAAAAAAGGGCTAGACATGCATGAAAAAAAAGAGAGAGGAGGGTGGCTTCAGTGATGAAAAGAGCTAACCGAAAGAGAAAAAGAGAGGACCCATGATTTTGGCTTAGGATTTTTGAGGTGGAAATGAACTGAGAGAAGAAGATGAAAATGATGAAGAAGGAGGAGGAGAGAGAAGCTAATGGATCAGATGGAAGGTGAAGATGAAAGATGATGACCTGGAGAGTAATGGCTCAGTATTAAACAGGTAATAATTTTGCTTGTTCATTCTTCAAAGCTTAATTTGTGGGATTAATAGAGTAATTAGGAAATTTCAAAATTTGTATAGATCACATGATTTATTTTGTGTGGCATTGTACCAAGTTATGCATTTTGGGATTCTCCTTGTCTTTTTGCATGTTTTAGTCTATCATTGAAATTATTTCTGACTGTAAGCTTCACAATTATTTGTTGGTTGTAAAATTCTTAATAAAGAATATTTAAGTCTATTTGCAGTGTGAGATTTCAAAAATTCCTGCAAACATTTAAATTTAAAATAATCATATATCGTGAAAATTAATAAGATTTTGCAGGTATGAGGATTAATATTGTAAAATAATATGGGTTCCAAAGACTCATCATCAAAATTAATTATAATTAATAAAATATTTAAGTCTCATGAAAGATTCCAAGAATCTTCGTAAGGACTTAAATTAATTACATTATCGTGTGGGATAATAAATCCTCCCAGATAAAGTGATTCTTAATTTTTATGACAAATAAATGATTTTTGTAAATAATAATATAATACACAATTTAAAAAAATTAATTAGTCAACTTAATGTATTTAAATGGTAATCATATTTACCGATTATATCTTTTAGTCATGTAAAATTTTTAAATCTTCATAAATTTTTAAGATAATCATATTATTGTATGAGTCAATAAGATTTTTCAGATATAACAATTAAGTTTTTTTAAAATATATATATATATATATATAAATTATACACTCAAAAATATAAATAAATTTAATTTTTTTATCATGAGAGATTTTGAAATCTCCACAGATATTTAGAATGATTGCATTATTGTATGAGTTAATAAGGTTCTGCAGGAATTGAGATTAAATTCTCCATCATAAAACATAAAAAAATAATTTTAAACCCTTTTCTTTTCCAAAAATTTAAAAAATTGAGAAAATAATTAAAATTAAATTATTTTTTGTAAGTTAGAACACACATATCAAGATTTTAGAAATTATTTTATTTACAAATTGATGAATTATTTCTAATTAATTTTTCTTCAAAAAAATATTTTTACTAACAACTTTCAAGCCCGAACTACGTGAACTTTGATCCTTATCACAGGGTACGTAGGCCTCAGAGGTAGATTCTAAGTCAAGTCCTCCCCATAAATAAATAAATATTTCTCACTTAACTCTTATCATTTTTATGTCAAACACATGAATATAAAAAGAATAATTAAAATAATTTTAAAATCATATTAATATAGCACAACAAACTTTACGTAATCATTCTCACGAACGAGTGTTGTGAGATATCTAACACTTTCCCCACACTCAACCGACTCCTGAACCTATTCTTTAATTTCACATACTATCCTTATCTATCTTTAAACAGTTTTTCGAGATTTTCCTTAAAATCTTGGTGGCGACTCCCATTTCCTCAGTCTTCCTTTCAAAGGTCGGAACTTTCACTCTCGCGTCGTCCGCGTCACATTTCCAGGTGCAACAACTTGTTTTTCAATTCATATTTTCAATCTTACTTTTCTAAAAATTTATTTAAAAATCATATAAATTATTTTACAAATCATGGACATGTTTGACCACCTGTTATGAAAAAAAAATTTATTCTTCAGAACAACAACATAAAAAGATCTATTTAGTAACATATTTTTAAAAAACTATTTTGGAGAACAAAAAATAAAATATTGTTTTAAAGAATAGAAAAATAAAAACATTTTTTAAATGTTTGGGGATTATTATTTTAAAGAATAAAAGAGAATAAGAAAAACATCTAGTTTTATTATTTTTTTAAAACATATTCTACAAAATATCAGTTCTTAAAATAATAAAATAAAAATAATTTTAAACAAGTCCCACATTTTTGAGTTTATAATTGATTTTAATATATATAAAGGTGTTTGAATATTTTTTAAAAAATATGGTTTTGGGTTTAAAACTGATTTTGGCATGTGTAATTAATGCTTGAATATTTAAAAATAAAACATGATTTTAGGTGTATAATTAGTTTTAATTTAATATGGCATAGGTGTGTTTTGTTATATTTTCACAAAAATTCATAATTTTAATCATTGAACTTGATCAATAAGATTATCCAAATTGGTATAAGCATTGATCAGCGTGAATACAGAGAAAGGACTCCTTATCCTTCGGTCCACTCTCTCATCAAAAACTGTCAACTCACTCCTATAATCATCATCGAGGAATACGGGTCTGAATGCTCTCAGCGTCCCTCAGCGTCTCAATTTTGGCCCTTGGATCTGTGCACAATATTTCATACTTTGCCACACCATCCTATATTAAAACAATTTAATTTAAAAAATAATTCTTTCTTTAAATGTTTTTTCCATTTTTTATTTTTAAAACTTATTTTAAAAAATTACTCTGTATATTTTTGTGCAGGACCTACAGTGTAAGTTATTTAAATTCTAGCTTAACATATTTAATAAAAAATCTGCAGAGTAAGCCTATAGTATTTAAATTTTAACCTGATTTATTTAAGCAGAGAGCTACAGTTTAATTTTTTCAAGCTCTGGCCTGACCTACATAATAAAAATATGCCTAAAAAATTTAAAAAATTTTTAGAACAAAGTCAAGCCAAAATTTAAATGCTTATTTTGTAGGTTTTTTTAAATAATTTTTTATTAAATAGATTAGGTCAGAATTTAAATAAGCCAGTAAGTTTTTTTAAAAAAATCTGTAAAATAAATTTTTAGAATAAGTTTTGAAATTAGAAAATAAAAAAATCTAAAGGAAAAAATTATTTTTGAAAAAATTAAATTATTTTAATATAAAATGATGAGGTAAGATATGAAATATTGGATTACAGATCTAAGGGGCAAAACTGAGACGCTGAGGGACGCTGTGAAACAAGGCCGCTGAGAGGATCCACATCTCGAAGAAGACAGCGATTGTTGACTTGCGGTAATCCTACTTTGCTTGGGAGAGATTATATTTCTCTGATTCGTTATAGCATGCTTTTCCAGTACTTGTTATCAGTTGGGTGAACCTCTTTACCTTCCATTACGGCTGGCATATGTGAAATATTTTCCAACTCGCGAAGAATTTGAAAGTACTGGGAAACTAATCTCAGTTCTCTAGACGATGGATGATCAAGTGCTAGTTTATTTTAACGGAAAAGAAACATATTCCAAACGATTTTGGTGTATGATGCATTAGGAATAGTACTAGTCATGGCCATGAAAGATGAGGATGGGGAATTTCATTTTCACATCATACTATCTCGTCTGTTCACTTGAGGAATTTGCTGAATTATGAACACGAGCTGATATCAGGTGCCAAACCTTTTTTTTTTTTTTTTTTTTTTTTTGTAAATGTGGGTTTTGGTTTTCGCAAGAGTATTTATGATCTTAAGTCCATTATTTTCTTAATAAGCCAGTAGTTTCTATTGACTTGTTTAAAAGTGCCTGCTCAATTTATATGCTTGCTTTTAAAGCTTGATTTCATTTAATTGGTCAAATTTCGGTACCTTCTCTGATTTGGATTGAATAGGTTCGATCATTGGAAATCTCCTCAAGGTGCAGACCCTACTATGGATACACATGATTGGAGGGCTCAGCTGCTGCCTCATATTCGCCAAATAAAAGTCAATGAAATGTAGGCCCAAATTCTCCATTTAACTAATAAGATGATCTGTTTGCTCCAAAAAAATATCATAATAAGATGATCTGAGTAGTATCTGCTTCCACCTGTCAATTCTGTTAACTATCAACGTTATCATAACATTCCCCTTGTTTGTTATGGAGGATTAAATTTATTTCATCGCTAAACAATAACATATATCAATTTAATCACGGAACATATATCATTATCCACGGGTAAGGAGCTATCGTGGGAATTAACTAGGAATTTGGAACATTTCTCGTTTAGTCTTTTTAGTGGATTTGGGAGAAGGAAGAAGCTTATGATTCTCAGGTGCCAGGATGATGACTCAAGTCTTTCACAGCCTACTCCAGATGATAGTCTGTTTTCCTAGCATTTCTTTTCCCAGAAAAAAAAAATGAAGGGGCTGGACTTTTACATAATGATCATGCTTTTTCAGTTAAGCATTGTTTTTCCTCAACATCTTGATGCCATATTTTTGTAAAGCCATTCTTCATTTTGTAGAATGATTAAATTAAAGACGCCTATGTCTCATGCTGATGATGATGAATTGATTGAAGTTCAAAAAATTGCTCAAAGTTTTGAGCAGAAGACTTTTGCTGGTGCAGCAAACGAGGTACACCAATACTGTGTAATCTCTGTTATTTCAATAATTTATGTTCATCCATGCGGATGGATGAATCTTGGATGGATATGGGGGGTGTTTCTTCCTCCTAGCTTTGGAATTTTCATGTCATTGCTTGTAACTTCTGTCCCTCACTCCATACCTCCAAACGTAAAACACTGTTTTAACAGGTTCATTTTTTAGCAGTGGGCCACTTTTTTACCCTGTCATGATTTCTGTGGTGCTAATTTCTCATATTTCCTAATTCCAGGAGGATTATTTACAGAGAATATCTTCAATGATGCAGTTAATTGATAGTTATCATAATCGTAAGTCCCAGAACATCAAGATCAATATTATGCCATCAGATTCATTTACTGACCCACTTTAGCTTCTGGAAGATTTTAACTCTTAAGACCTCTCAACACAATGTATCGGATGAATGCTTTTAGGGTTTACTCAGACAGTATGCTTAGTTATTCAGCCATTTTTTTCTCTAACACAATATTCAACTTGCTGGTAAGTTATATGATATTTTCCATTAATTTTAATCTCAAACAATATCATATGTCTTTAATTTGAATATCATCCAAATTTTGTACATCTGCAATGTAATTTTTTCTTTGACAGAAGTGCTTTTCTGTTATAATAACTTATTACAGTTTTGATTTGATATATAGTTTAATTGTATCCATAGTGAATCTATAATATCTATTTATGTTATTTTTATTGTCTTATGCGCATGTAACTATGCTACTGATGTCTTTTCATCTCCAGTCAGATTGGATTTATATAATCTGTTATTAATAACTCTATGTAAAATTTTGAGTATAAGTAATTGGACGCTTGCTCATGTTGGATACTCTTTCACAGTTTGGAGGGCTCAGCTGCAACCTGATAGTCGTGAAAGAATCATCAACAACATGTATATATATTTATTTTTTTTGTTGATTTACTTTGGTCATATGGCATGGTGGGGAAAAAATCATATACCCTGCTTTGTTAGAGTTCCATCGTCTGTCACGAGGAATTATAATTAGACAAATCATTCTCTTTTGATATTCTTTACTTCTCACCGGGGGAAAAAATGTTCTTGTTGTGTAGCAATTCCTCAATAACTTATTCAAGGTCAACATTACACATTTATTGGCCAGGTGATTGCAGTTAAAGTCTAGCTGACAAATGTGACATTAGAGTTTGTCAATCTTGATTTTTTTTAATTTAATATTGTTTAGGGTCCCTACACAGGGGCCCTTTGAGTGGGATATTTAGGTGGTTACTTATTATGCTTATAAGTTTGTGTTTTTCAGTTATATTGTCCTTTTGGTTTGGTTTATTTAGAGGATTATCTTATTGTATGCTTTTGTATTGTGGAGAGGAAAGCATTTTTTAAGATGCAAAAGAGATCATCTCTTCCAATTAGGATATTCATTTTATACCATCCATGTATAGCTCAACTGAGCTTGATGAGTCCATGCTATGGCTTTTGTTGTTTTTATGGTCTTTTGAATATGAAATTACACATGAAAGCATATATTTGTAGAAAGGGGAAATGATATTTGATTCTGTCATCATCCATATTTCTATTGAACAACTAAATTCTGTGAATCTTTATCTTTATATATTGTAATTGCTTTCTAAATGGTACTGTAGTTCTACAGTACCATTTTGACAACAACAACAACAACAACAACAAGCCTTTATCCCACTAGGTGGGGTCGGCTACATGGATTGCAAGACGCCATTGTGCTCTATCATTTATTAAGCTTTTAGAAATATTATTAATTAAGAGATCACGTTCAACAACTTCCAAGAGTGTTCTCTTAGGCCTTCCTCTACCTCTCTTAATCGGACTCAAAGTTATATGTTCCACTCTTCTCACTGGTGCCTCCCTTGGTCTTCTTTGTACATGCCCAAACCATCTCAACCGATTTTCTACCATTTTTTCCTCAATAGGTGCCACCCTCACTTTTTCACGTATGTGCTCATTTCGAATTTTATCTTTACGTGTATGTCCGCACATCCATCGTAACATTCTCATCTCTGCTACTCCAACTTTATGCTCTTGCTGTCCCGTTAGAGCCCAGCATTCACTACTATATAACATTGCCGGTCTGATAGCAGTACGATAAAACTTTCCTTTAAGTTTATTAGGCACCTTACGGTCACAAATAACTCCTTTAGCTTTTCTCCAATTAAACCACCCAGCTTGAATTCTATGTGAAATATCTCCACTGATTTCGCCATCATTTTGGATAATGGCTCCCAAATATCTAAACTTTTCCACTTGAGGTATAATTTGATCTCCCAATTTCACTTCCAAATTATTTTCGAATAGTCCTTTATCAAATTTACAATATAAATATTCCGTCTTACTTCTACTCAGACGAAAACCTTTCGACTCCAATGTCCTCCTCCATAACTCAAGTTTGCAATTAACCTCTTCTCTTGTCTCTGCTATAAGAACTATATCATCCGCGAAGAGCATACATTTCGGGATTTCCTCTTGAATATGTTCCGTCAAAACATTTAAAATCAAGTTGAACAAATAAGGACTCAGAGATGATCCCTGATGTAGCCCAATCTTTATAGGAAAATCCTTTGTTTGACCACTAGGCGTTCTTATACTAGTTTTTACCCCCTCATACATATCTTGTATGGCTTTAATATAAGCAATCCGTACTCCCTTTTTTTCCAACGCTTTCCAAAGCACTTCTCTTGGTATACGGTCATAAGCTTTTTCCAAATCAATAAAAACCATGTGTAGATCTTTATCTTTACAACGATACTTTTCCATTAATCCCCTTAGTAGATAAATCGCCTCTGTAGTTGATCTACCTGGCATAAAACCAAATTGATTCTCAGAAATACTTGTCTCCAATCTCAACCTGTGCTCAATTACTTTCTCCCACAATTTCATTGTGTGGCTCATGAGTTTAATCCCTCTATAGTTAGTACAATTCTGAATATCTCCTTTATTTTTATAAATAGGAATTAATGTACTTCTCCTCCACTCATCAGGCATTTTCTTGGACCGTAAAATCACATTAAATAACTTAGTTAACCATCTCACCCCTTCTTCACCTAAACATTTCCACGCTTCGATAGATATACAATCAGGTCCGTTAGCTCTACCATTTGCCATTTTCTTAAGAGCTTCCTTTACCTCCTTATCACGTATTTTTCGATAGAATGACAAATTTTGTTCTCCTTCACCAGTTACTAAATCCTCCAAGTTACTAGATGAATCCTCTCCATCATTGAAAAGTTTAGAAAAATAAGTCTCCCATCTATTTTTAATTTCATCATCTGTAACTAAAATTCTTCCCTCTTCATCCTTAATACACCTTACCTGTTCTAGATCTCTTGATTTTCTTTCCCTACTCTTGGCAATCTTATAAATATTTTGCTCTCCTTCCTTCGTCTCAAGGTTCTTATAAAATTCTTCAAAAGCTTTAGAACGAGCTTCACCCACAGCTCTCTTAGTTTCCTTCTTAGCCATACGGTACCTCTCCCAATTTTCCTCATTGTTACACAAATGTATGGCTTTAAAACAGTTCTTCTTATACTTGATTTTGTCCTGTACACTATTATTCCACCACCAAGACTCCTTATCTCTCGGACCAGGACCTTTCGATTCTCCCAAAACTACTTTTGCAACCTCCCGTATCTTTTTAGCCATATCCTCCCATATGATGTTAGCACTTCCCTGAGAATCCCAAATTCCTTTATCCAAAAGATTTCGCTTGAAAATATCTTGCTTCTCACCTTTTAATTGCCACCACCTAATCCTTGGTGTTACTACTTGTCGACGTTTTTGGATTTTACTCATAATACACACATCAAGGACTAGGACCCTATGTTGTGTCGTTACAGCATCTCCAGGGATCACCTTACAATTTTTACAAAGTTTTCTATCTGTGTTCCTAACCAAAAGAAAATCAATCTGCGACCTTGAGGTTCCACTTTTGTAGGTGATGAGATGCTCATCTCTCTTCTTGAAACAAGTGTTGGCAATCTTAAAATCATACGCCAATGAGAAATCAAGAAGAGTTTGCCCTTCATTGTTTAGCTCTCCAAAACCAAAACCACCATGCACCCTCGCATACTGACCAGCTTCCCTCCCGACATGCCCATTAAAGTCTCCTCCAATAAAAATCTTTTCACTCTGTGGTATGTGTCGAATCAACCCCTCCAGATCCTCCCAAAATAATTCCTTAAGACTGGCTTCTGTCCCGACTTGCGGCGCATAAGCGCTAACAATATTAACAGTCTCACGTCCAATTATCATTTTTAAAGAAATAATTCTGTCTCCAATTCTGCTAACTTCTACAACGTTCTTCTTCCACTCCTTATCTATAATGATGCCTACTCCATTGCGTGCACTTACTTTTCCTGTATACCAAAGTTTGAAACCTTGAATATCCTTAGCTTCTTCTCCACGCCATTTTGTTTCTTGCAAGCAAAGGATATTGATTTTCCTTTGAATCATAACCCCTACAACCTCTACAGATTTACAATTTAATGTCCCAACATTCCAAGTACCAAATCTAATTTTGCTCTTATGGACTAACTTCTTTAGCCGCGTGCGTCCAGAATGACGCGGTAGCCCTTGCTCATTTAACACTACATCCGGGCGCCGATGCAGCGGCTCTAACTCACTTATCACTGTACTCGAGCCATGCAGCGCGTTACTTACGGGCAACGACCTAGCATTAACATTTTTTTAAAAAAATTTACGTAGTTAGGAGAAGTGGGAGTTGTGGGGTGTACATTAAAAATATGTAGGTGTGGGTCATGTGGGCCATACTAAAGAAATGAACATACAAAATTTTTTAATATGTACCCCTTCCGAATTATACATATGGCATTTTTTAAAGGGTTACTTGATCTGAAAATTAAAGCTTCAATATATTTTATATTTTTTTTTCAGTTATACCCTTATTTTACGCTCACTCTGATCCCTATTATGGGGCTCCTTTTAGAAGAATTTGTTAGTTTTTAGCATAAGGTACTTGATGAGGTATTAATTATATTTTTATAATATTACCCTAATTTCAACTCATTAACTATGAGAGAAGATGTAATGCAAATTTAAAAAAAAAAAATTCATTTAAAATTTTATAGCACTTATGTCTATCTTTTCTTTTTTTTCTTTAATCCAAGTCATTAAAACATCTCCATTCTATTCACATTCATTTCTCTCAAATCAAGGAGAGAATTAATGTCCTGTCCATCGCATGGCGTAATATCTAGTTTCTTTTGGAAAATGTGAAGGGCATGAACGGTGCCTTGCGATCATGCTTGTTATTTGGAGGACTGTCTGAAGCTATATGCTTCCCTATGAGTTATAGTAATTAAACTGGTGTTATTCACCTTATAGATTGGAAACATTAAGAAGACATCTTCCTGTTTCTGGCCAAGATGGATTAGATGAACTTCGTAAAATTGCTGCAAGATTTGAGGAGAAGGTTTATAATGCAGCAACAAGTCAGGTAGAGTCATCACAGTTCTAAGGAGTTGAATTATGATATTTTGTCTTGTACAATATCATGGATTGCCATGATTTCTTGCATCTCATGCATTTCCTAATTTCAGTCTGATTATCGTCGGAAAATATCCTTGAAGATGCTGACAATGGAAGCTAAATGCCAGAACACCATAGCAAACCCACACCCTATGCCATCAAACTTCGGTGACAACAGGGATGGTCCTTAAGATACAGGTATTGTCATTCAAAGGCTTTGCTGCAGATAACATATGCAAAGTGATAAACTGATAGTACTTTGATCTGTATGCTCTAAGATTGTCTTGAAAGGATACACATTTTTTTAATGTTATTTGTGGTAAAAAGTAAATCAAGTTTTTTCGTTGGCGAATAGGTTCTGCTTGGGAGGTTCAAGTGCTAGAAAGGGAGGTGATATGATCAGAGGGAGAAAGAGAAATGCTTGAGTAAGACAATGTGTAATAAAAAGGAAGCAACCACAGTGACTAATTGACTTTGTCATCTATTGATAGCTCTTTTGTTATGATACTCATTTCCTCAAACCATTGCAAATGATGCGGACTAAATGTTTGTGATGACAATATGTTATTTGGATTCAAGTGTTCTGTATCTGTAGTGTATGGTTATGCAATATTGTCTTATAAGGCCTCTGGCGTAACGTGAAGGAATGTGCTCGAAGAAGATTTGGAGTGACTTCTCTGGACCCAGAAAGAAAGTTTTTTTTTTTTTTTTTTTTAATTCCAGAAAGAATTTTGTTGTGCTGATGTTTTCCTTCTCAACTTTGAACTTTTTAACCACCCCTGTCAAGCTGGAATAAATAGGGGTGAAAAAAAGCCTCTATCAAGCATAAATGATGCCAATGGCCTTTTAACCTAGTAGTATGAAAGTTTTTTTCGGTAAATGAGACGTTGTGTGTTCAGTCTCACTTGTAAACTCAAATTATTAGTACCTATTCTTTTAATTAAAAAAAAAAAAGCATAAACAAGGACAGAATGAAGTCATATTTATTATAGATTATTGATTTTTATGCAAAGGATTGTTTGGATATTAAAGAAACCATGAGTTTTTATTCATAATTGATTTTAGTATGTATGATGAGTGTTCATATGTTTTTAAGAAGAATATAAATCCTCTAAAATTGATATTAATGAATTTGTGTGAAGTTTTTCTTTTTTTTTCTTTTGGTATTTTCTCTCATTTTTTTATAAGACATAAAATCTTCTCTCTCATTTTTTAAAATGTAAACTTCATGAAATTTAATCTTAAAGGATGCATTCATTTTTTTAAATAATGATTTTGATTGTATTTAAATATATTTTTATAATATTATGGTTTTGTCTAACTTTTAATGTCACAAACATATAATCAATTATATTTAAAATTATTTTGATAGTATTAAAATTGGCAGTTAAAACTGCTTTGCAATGAGTAATAATAAATCGGTCGAACCGAAAAGGCGGTGGGGACACGTCGTCATTTCGTGCCTATGTGGCTCTGCAAGTATTACCTCGCGGCTTCCCTCTCAAGTCTCATCCCTCACTCTACCAGTCGCTCGGGCTCTCGCCCTCCGTTCGCTCGGCGCTTCAATCATCAGAAAAGCTCCGTCGACTTCTTTTCTGAGAAGAGTATACAAGACATCCAATAGTATTTTGAGTGAGCTCATCGCTTTCCACTAAATATTTGTTAGTTTTTTCCCTCCTAATGTAGATAATGAATACATGATCAAGTTTGAGCCGCTGGAAGACCATAAGATTTTACTCCGTCTTGATATGTAGTACGGCCATAATGGCCCTGACCTTTGATCTTTTGGTTTCTTTCAGCCTTTTGCCTTCCTATTGTATTCAGAAAAGGAAAGGGGAAAAAATATTTGTCATCTTATTTTATGAAAGAAAGGATTTTGAAAGGGTTTTATAGGAGTGCTCGATTTTGAATAGAGGAAAGGTATTGAAGATGTAATTTGCTAAAATATAGTAAATTTTTGAAGGCCAGCATATTTTGATAGAAATGTTTGGGTCCATAACATCTAAGCCGTACCTCTACTGTCTATTAATTTCAATAACAAACTATTCCCTCCACTCACAGTCATACGTCACTCTCTAGATGTAATTGATGATCTTTTTTATGGATCATTCTTTGTTAAGAAAAAAAATGAGGATTATTTATTACTTTCTTCTAATTTTATCCTTTTATAATTTTCTCTGAGTAGATTAAAAGGTTCTATATGAGAAACAACATGATTTTAAAGATGATGTGGTAATAAGGATAAATTAAGAATTTTTTTCTTTTTCAAATAATATTGATAATTTAAATACCTCACCCAACTAAGGACCGAGGGGACTATTTTATAATTGATTTTTTTTACCAAACTATTTTATAATTGATTCGACTGCATTCAAAATTTTTAGCCTTGGTGTTTTTAGGATGTGAAGATAAAACGTGTAATTGATTCTTGATGACTGGCTTGGTTTAGTGGCAATGGATATATGCATGATAGTAATTTCCAATTTTCTGTCGATTGCCTTTGTATTGACATATCTACACGTGCCATCCCCTTTTATATTTTTCTTTATACATGTCTGACTTGATTTAATTGAACTAGTTTTGTGATTTGAGTAAATTTATATTGATAGGTGCCAATAATTGGAGACTTGCACTAGGTGGAACGCTAACTATGGATCAAATTGATTGAAGAAATGAATTATAGCCTCACTCCCGCAGAAGATCTGTTAAACAAATGTAGGCCTAATTCTCTTTTTGTATTACTTTGATAATCTCAAAAGCTTTTGCTTTGGTTCTGTAGTTGCTGTAAAATGGAAATGCTGCCATCAAACAGCCCATGTGTATTTTGTAAAATTAATCTAATAGTAAAATGTTCATTATTGGTGAAGGAGCTATAGCAGATTGGTGATGTCATTGTACACAATTCGATAACTTATAATGCTATTGGTTATGTATTTTTTATGTATCTTTTAAAATAAAAGTTGAAAGAAAAGAGAAAATTGAAGTTGCATATTAGTAACGTATTTTCATTTCAGGCATAGTTATTAATAGCACTATAGTAGCTCATTGCAATGGAACCTGGTGCTTGACCACTTGTCTTGCACGGCAACTTTCATATAGCTCTTATGTTGCTATGCTATATGAGCTACTTTGAGTTGCTGTAATTCTATAATGCAATATAACCATTTTGATGGAGATGAATTGCAAAAGTTTGCCCATTGTAACGAGCAGAAGATTTTTGCTATGTTCATATTTTGAATCTTGAAATTATCATTATCATTAATGTCACCTATGTAGACAAATTGAATGTAGAAGACTCAAGGTGTAATGAGGTATCCCTTTGTTATGTTTCTGTATTGTATTAATCGGTTTTCACTTCATAGATTTCCTTAAACTCATTTCTTTTATTTTTCCAATTTCAGTTGGATTATTTGCAGCAAATAAGAACGAAGGCAATTTCAATGCATAGTAAGTCTCTAAATTTGATTGTCAAGTATATGGCACCAAATTCAGTTATTAGCCTATTTCAGATTTTACTTATTGGAGGTTTTCTTTATTTGTAAGACGTCTGTAATTAATTTTTTCTGTTGGTGCAAACAGACTGTTAATGACACAACCTTCTCTTTCATGAAATTCTTGTTATTGATTTGACTTTCAGTATTTGACACATGGAATCAGCTTTTTTATTTTCAATTAATTGTAGTGAAAGTCAATTATGTGCACTATATTATTGATTCAAATGGCTTGTTAAGTGATAAATGTGTAATTATGCTTGTGCGATGTGTTGTTAATTCGAGTTGTTGATTCCTATTCCCTTAACAAACAGAGATTTACTTTTCAGCCTGTAACTTTTTGGGTAACTTATATTTATTGAAAGAAAAAATTTATATACTTAACCTTATATACTTAAAATACTTGTTTTCAATTGAATTAAGACATGTGAATTTTTTATAGATTATTTATTCTATAACAAACTCTTATTATTAATATTATATGTTAACATATTAAAATCTACTTGTTTTGATTTGATTGAAGTTCTATAGTGAGAAGCTTTGATTTTGCTATATTTCATAATTCATAAATTTATTTTTAGCAGTCGGTAGAACAATATCTCTGTGAGTTTCTTACAATTGCCTTATCTGTTCTATTTCCTTTTAAATAAGTAAATAATGAGTGATGTTCTACTTTATTTATTTGAGCGATTTATGCTCATATATGTTTGAAATAGTATCTGTTACAGGAAAAATGCAAGAAGAATTCTTCCAAAAGGTAAATATCCCATTTCTTATCACTTCTATTTCCTCATTAAATTTGCCAGAACAACAGAAAATAGTGAGATAAACCCAAAAGTAAGTATTTAAGAGCCCCTTGGTTGTTGTTGAGGAAAATTATGGACATTATACAAAATCGACATCTAACAATGTTAAATTATAATGGCGTGTTCAATCATTTGCAATCTTGACATACTCTGTAGTGAAAGAGAGCTAATTGCAGGGTTTGAATGTTTTGATTTTATGGTTGTGTTTATTACAACTTATAGATGCAAATGTGGAAGGAAACATACTTGCCAGATTTGAAGGAAATGCACCAGATACTTGCATGTGGACTTCAGCAGGTACGTTAGGTACATGTTTTTTTGAAGTTAACAATGTTAACACCACCACGGATAAAGCTGTCTTTTTTGAGTTCTTCCTTGTTATTATGGTTGTAATTGTGACTAGTGACTCCAGAGTAATACTGATACATATGCTTTTCAGCCATATTAACCAGTGCCAAGCTCTATGAAACCACTTCGATTAGGTTCGCTTAAAACTTAATCTCATATAGTTGTATTTAGCCATGTTTCTGCATGTCTTCTACCCGCTTGACTCTGCTTTCCTAATTCCTAGTTGAAGATGATTATATGTTGATGAGTTTGCTTCTTTATGACTTATTAACATAACCGTATTTGTGTTCGTATCTGTATTACCCAATCAGCTCAACTCTCACCTGCAACAAGCAGATTTATATAAGCGTGAAAGGATGCTGAGGATAATTAAAGCAATGCTTAAGGAGATCATACCAACCCAAGAGACTTGCAGGAGCGAGAAATTACTTTTCTCTGAGGAGTAGATTCTAAATTTTGTAAATAGATATAGACCTTGGATATTGTCGCTGCAGCCAGAACATGCTCCCCCACATGCTATGCTCGCTCTCCTTGCCCCAGTGATAAGAATCAACTTCTTGAGAAAATTTTTGGCGTGTAGAAAAGTGTTTTCTAAAAAAAAATGTGAAACGTACCTAAAAAGAAATTGAGATAGGTGCTTTTCTCATTGCAACTGGTTTAGTCTAGGAAAAGCCACAGTGGTCTTTCAGTGGAGTAAAGCCAATAATAGCATGACAAGTAACTTCTATGTAGTTGTGTTATATGATGCGTCGTAAGGGTGAGCAAAACTGAACCAAAATTGTAAATCAAATGAAATTTTTGTTATTTGATTCGGTTTATTTAATTTTTCAGTTTGATTCTTTTTTTTTTAAATATTTCAATTCAATTTGGTTAGTAAGATTTAAAATTGAATAGACCAAATCAACCGAATTATCTCATATATATATATATATATAATTTATTAATTTAAAAATTATATTTAGCTTATTAATTACTTTATTTTGTTTTATTCTTTTAAATTTTATACTTGAACAAAAGTAAACATATAATATGATAAGTTGAAACACTAAACCTTCATTAAAATGAGCTACTATTAATTTACAAACTCAATTTTATATATACGCTTAATTTGTTTTAGTTAAGAAAAAAGGATAAAATTGGTCCAAATTCAAGTAGTCCAACATAAAGTTTAAAATTAAATTAACTAATTGAATCAAATTGTCAAATTTTGGTTCAGTTTTTGTTTGGTTTGATTAGCTTATTCAGTTTGATTCGATTCATATTTTTAATGTTGTTCAGTCAATCAGTTTTACATATTTTAACATTGAATTGGCTAATGCTCACCCCTACATTCATATGTTATGTGTAAGTTATTTTCAGTTTCGGCGATGGTGTGTGGGCGGTTATGTTCAGTTATTGTGGAAAACTATGAGTGTATTATGTGCATTTGTTTATGGTATGAATGAAGTGCTATTCAGCATATTTGGAGATTCTCCACCCTCTAGAATTTCATATTCAGATTCTAGTGTTCTTCCCTCTTTTCTTGGTCCTAAAACTTTCCATAACCTATCACCCGGCCACCATGCCAACCTACTCCAGTGCAGTCCCATGATGCATTTTGATCATGCTTGTTATTTCGAGTATTGTTTAATGTTTTATGCTTTTTTAATAATATTTTGTATCATTTGTAATAGCAATTCAATTGAGCCTCGAGTCTTCATTTAAGGCATTTTTTTTTTGTTTTGGAGTATGCACTGCTGGAATGATTCTCAGAATATAGTCTCAAGATAAATCTATAGAAATCTTATGCTTTAGAAAGAATTTCTATGCACACTTGCTAAATTCTTTCGCCCATAATGGTCTGTTCAAGAGAGACCTTATTTTTCTTCTCAATGATTTCAAAACAGTCTCGTTATCTAAAAAAGAAACAAAAAATCTCCATATCCATTAATGTCTTTTTTAATACTTTGGTGACTTTTCTTTATCCTGGTGACTTTTTTTATTTACTTATTCATATACATTGATATTTTTATTAAGAAAAAAAATCAAATTTGTTTTCTTCAATTTACAGACTAGGCACATTAGAAGGATTCAGTCCTGTTTATAGCTTTGAGGGGATTAGCAACTTCAAAAGGTTGTTGTTAGGGTTGAGTCATGGTAATTTGATTTCTCACAGCCCCTTGATGTGTCATTGTCACCACCTATGAAGAAGAGTTAAGATCTTGTTCAATAACATAGATTGCAGCAAAATCTTTTATGTTTCACATTTCCCAATTTCAGTCTGATTATATTTAGAATGTGAGCCAGAAACCGTAAGATCATAGTGAAATCTATGCCATCAACCTCTGTTAGCAAGGAAGCACGGATATGCTGAAAATGGCACCGTGTCCCAAACATAGATACCGCAAGATCTTTTTTTAATTTTTTTATCAATAGATTCGGATACGGGAGGGTACGGTTGACACTGGCAGATGCGGGCTGGACGCAGAACACACAGCATTTTGGCATTTTTCTTTCTTTCTTTTTTTTTTTAAATCCGATGCCCTACTTTGTTCATTCTGTCTCATTCCCAAATCCCTCACTCTTTCTCCCACACTGGGTTGCATCGCTCTCATCGCTTTGTCTCTGACGGCTTAACCCGGTGACCCTGAATCTGCCATCGTTCTTCCCGCCAGCTCCAGCCCCTGGTTTCGTCACCGTTGCTCGTCCAGTCGTTCGTCTCTGTGGCTTTGTCAACTTCACGTCACTCAGCCAGTCAACACGCGTCATTCAGTCGCTCTATCTCTCCTCCACTTTCTGTCTATCTCTCCTCCTTCGTCGAGTGAGGTGATGTTCTTCTCCATCTTCCCTTTCTTTCTTTCGTGCCTCAGCCAGTCATCTCACACATTGTTAGTGTTAGATGATTCAAATCGTGAAAACTTGCCTTGCATTGTTAATGTTATTTGCTATGCTTTTTGAAACTTTGAGTGGACTGTCAAGACTCCAAATTGAAATATAGATAATTTACATAAATTGTTTGTTATTTAGATAATTTAGATTGTGGCATGCTCACATTTAATAGTGCTTAATTGCTTAATTTCCTATTGTATTTTGTAATAACATTTGACATCTTCAAATTGTACTTGTTAACTTAAAATATAAAATTATGAAATTAAAAATATACATGTCTCTAAATATTTAATATTTTATTGTTTATATAATCATAATTGTATTCATATCTTAATTTTTTTGAAAATCTTTCTGTTAGAAATAGCAATAGGCCTTCGGATTCAGGTGCTGGAGTGTGAAAGCTTCATAGTTTTTTCCCCCCTAATGCTTCTTATTCTTTTTATTTGCAACAAATAGCCTAAGCAAGGTGATAAATTTTACAGGGCTTTGATTTAGTAGTATTTGCAGTGTTGCCATCTGCGTGGGATTTTGCGAGACTTGTAAGCGAAGGAACTGGGAGCAGCTTTCCATGCTCTTCGGGAATGTTCGTATATATGTATCGAACTTCTTGTTGTATGAAGGATTCTTTCAGTATCATGATGTCCGAGAGCGGGTCGGACAGAACTTGAAACTACGTACGAGTGCAGGAGGGGATTGATTGGTGTTTATGCTTTGGGGTGGTGTGTCATCGGCATGGATGATAATAATTTTATATTTTGTAATTTATCAATTTATTTTAAATTTTTAGCATTTATAAATAATTATTCTTAATTGTACTACAATAATAGAAAGCCTTATTTTATTAGATGAAGTCAGCTACTTATATTAAATGACACTATTATACTATATTATTAATCAAGTTTTTAAAAATATTATTAACAAAAGATCATTGTACAGCAACTTCTACAGTATTACATTTTTTTAATCTTCTTCTACTCCTTTTTGAATTTAAACTTGTTTTTGAATTATATTATTCAAACAAGTTTTAATTTATCAAATCATCTTTTTATAAAAAAAATCTAAATATAGAATGATGTTACAATAACATATTTCTATATCAACTTTGATTTGTGGTTTTTAGGTTTGGTTTGATTGTTAAAAAAGAATATAATAAAGTGAATTGAAAAATAAAAAATAAAAATAAAATTATCAAAATATAAAGGAGGATAAGTGAATTATATTTATTCACAAGGAAAAAAGATAATTTGATTCATGGGATTAAAAGTTATTATTTATGATTTCCAACATTTGTTATACATAGTATTGACTATTGAGTATCATGCTTATCATGATAAAAAAATTGATTTAGTTTATTTATATTTTGACTTGTTTTATTCATTATATTCTTATTATTTCTAGTAACCAAACGGAAATCAACCTTAGTTTATGAAAACTTCAATATTAGAAACGCTAATCCTATTTGTGTGCACATCGGAGACTTATCTAACAATGTCAGCAGTATAAGGAGAGCAGGAGTCTGAACACAATCTAAATTTATTTTGAAGCTTGATGTGAAAAATATTGAGCGAACTAAAAGATATTAAATTTTACAACTTGTCCTCCTCAAGAAATTCTGCGAAGGCTGAGAGACGCCTTGCTCATCATTACACTACTTTACCTCGACAATGAAATGATATTCCTCGGGGTTATTTGGCATGATAAAAGAATTTTTTATAAAAATAGATTTGGAATTAAAATTTAATTGAATTTTAAAGATATGTTCAGCAAGAATATGAAATTTTAATATAATTTTAATAAATATATGTATTTAAAATAAATAAATTAGTATGCCCTTATAAAAAATTAAAAAAAAAGAAGAAGAAAATTCAGGATCACATCAGTAACTACAATACTTATATATATATTAGGGTTGTGCAAAAGTCTCGTGGTCTCGTTCGGTCCGGTCCGCCCCATGAAAATCCGGTCCTGTCCAGTCTTGTAAAATGCTGGTCCTATAGGACCAAAAAGATCAAAAAGACAGGACTGATTTTTTGGGTAAGACCAGACTAGAGACCAAGCATCTGGACTAAGTGGTCCGGTTTGGTCCTATATAATTATTTTAATATAATTAAACTTAATTTATAAATTATTAATTAATAAGCCTTAGAAAAAAAAGTTTTAATCTTGCTTTGCACTTTGCACTCTGATCGAAAAAAAAAACATCAACACTGTTACTCAACAGCACTTAGCATCTCAGCCACTCACTCAACTTTGCTCTCATTCTCAATTTCTTCAGTGCGCCAAAGCCCTAGCCCCTGCCTTGCACTTTGCACTCTGATCTTGATCTGTTCGAACTTTGAAGGAACATGTCTGTGGGCTGATTTTTATTACTTCTATTCTTGCTGATTTTTTTTCTTCTGGTCTATTTTCGGTCTTTCCTCTGATTTTTTATTGAAGTTATGTATTTAAATCATTTGAAGTTTGGACTGTAACTAAAATATTATTTTCTTAGTGTTAGAAATTATTATGAATTTATTATGATTATAAGTATTTTTATTATCTTAATTGAGTTTGTTAAGTTGAAATAGATTATTGGTCATCATAGAGTAAAAAAAAGAAAAAAAAAAGGCCAAGTGAGTATTGGACTAACAGGACCAGTCTCCCAGTCCTATGGACCAAGTCCAATCTTGTTAATTTTCGGGTTTTCACAGGACTAGACCAGACTATGGGTTACATAACCCAGTCCTTTTCATGAAAAGGACCAGACTCCGGGTTATGCTAAAGTCCAGTCCCGTCCAGTCTTTTTTGCAGCCCTAATATATATATATATATATAAACAAGGAGTAAAAGAAAATCAGTCTGCAGTACTAATGTACCATATCAACAATACATTTACTGGAAAAAAAATTACATTTTAATTAAGGGGGAAGAGATTCTTATAACATCCAAAAAAATTTAACTCTGATTAACTAAACTAAATTGAGATAATTTAGTAAATTGATGTAGTGTGTGGTTAGAAAGATCTAACAAATGTTTTTGATTATAGTTTTAGCCTTAAATTCAGGTCTAAAGTGAAGTCGGGTTATCTAGATATAAAAAGGTGAGAAAATCTTAGGAAGGAAGTTCTATGCCACATGCTAGATGTGCAACTTATTTGTCGCGATGCATGTGTGGCAAGTTGTGAAGGAAGGACCTCAGGGGTCATGGTGCTTGGTCAAAAATATGCAATATTCAAAAATGGAAAAAAGAAACAAAGAGTAAATGGAGAGCTCGTGCTTCACTCTGCTAAGGCTTGAGATTGTGGACCATTGAAGACAGTTCGGAGCCTCCACACATTAAAGGTAAGTCTCTTATACCCCTTTCCTTCACCCTTCTTCATTTTTTTTTGAAGAATTAAGTTAGAGTTTAAATTAAAATGACGATTTTCGATTCATATAAGTTATGGGTCCAAACTCATTAACTTAAATAGAGTTAATGAGAGTTGTTTAGGTCATTTAAACCTAACATTAATAGTTTTACAAGTTTTTAGTTTTTGAGTGCCATTAATATTCAAAAAATTGGCATTAATAAAGGCTAGTAGAGGTGTTTGAACCATTAATAGTAGTTTAATGATCCATTAATGATAACGTGAGTTAAAAGGAGCTAATAAATCTAATGGATGTCACACCCTAAACTTTTGAAGTGTGATCAGTTAGAATACAAGAAAACTCATAGTTTATAAGCCTAAACCTTTAACACATCTAATATATTAATTATAATTTTATCATACCATCATCATTTATATTAAGCAATTGTTAATAAAAACAAAATATTTAAGTTTGCCATAGAAATTTTGGTAAAGTCTCTGCTGTAAGTTGGACTTATTGAAATCTCTACAACCTATCCGAAAGAACATCTAGATAGCATTTAGAGTTCTATTCCGATACAATATATGCATATACAAATCAAAATAATTTAATTAAGGATTCTACCTGTATGATTCGTGGAACAATTTTAGAACAAAAAATGAATAAATATTTACATTAATCCACAACCTAATTGAAGCAACAAAATACTTCTTGTCTCTAAGAGCCTCATGAGGTCTACTGAAGAGTAGGTCCACTTTTACTATCTGAATAGCAAAATTTTTTTTAATAAATAACATCTCAAAATCATAAATAAATAAAATGAATGATAATTATAAACACAAAACAGAAAACAAGTGACTAATCTAATTAACAATGGTATTATAAATTAATGGTACTATTTATCTTTGATAATTTGGTAACAAAATAGAAAAGAGAAAATAGAGAATTAGAATCAACAAATTAATAATATATCTTTTGTATAAAACAAATTACAAAAATATAGTTTTTAAGAGTTAAAATATAACTTGGAAAACTTCTGTTTTGTTAGGACCTAAGCAGAATGAATAACAGGAATAGACATATAGTTCATAAGAGTAAGTAATATCCAGCATCAATGAAATGGAGTGGAGAAAATAGAACAACAAACGAGGAAGGTGACCTTATGTTGTTGATTGCAAGCCCCTTCCATTGTTACCGACGATGAGATAGTTAACGAAGGAGGAAGAAGGCAAAGGAAAATTGAAGATGGGAAAATCTAAGCTCACTCTCTCTCCCTCAACAAAATCTTCAAGGAATGAAGACAAAAAAGATAGAAGAAGGAACTGCTCTCTGTCTTTTTTCTTTTTTTTTTTCATCTGCCACTCTTATTCATTCATTTCCATTTTCATTTTTTTAACAGGAGGGCATTTCGATAAATTTTGCTTTAGGCTGAAGTAAAATGATGAAAATATCTGCTCAAGATCTCATAAGATTCAAATCCATGACCTATTAGAAAAGTGAGCGCATACTCTCCACTAGACCAACTCATCTTCACAATAAATTTGCACCAATATATATATATATATATATAATATCATTAATATATCTTACCATCGAATTTAATTTTAATTAAATCTTGGGTCATTACAATGGGTATGTTTGAAAGTGAGAGGTTGTGATTTTGGTGAGTTAAGGGTGTTGTGTTCAAGTGTTGAAATTTATTCTAGTAAGGATATTAATAATTATCCTTGTGATTAAATTGTAGACAAACCATCATTGGCACTATTCAAGCTTAACAAAGCTTTGGAATTGTTTATTTTAAAGGATAAAATTTTTAACCTATCAAAAGTTTGAGATAATCAAGGAAAATTTGGTTTATGCATTTGTGTGCTAATTAACTATATGTTAAATGTGTTGATTAACTATATGTTAAAGTGATATATTTGTAAAACCCATATTTGATGCAAATTGTGGCAATATGAATGAGTTATGTGATATGACAAAATTGATAAGTTTGGAAATTTATAAACATATATGTTTATGTATGATTGTTGTAGTGAGCAAATGTGTAAGTATACATGAAAAAGGAAAATGTTGAATTTAAACATGTGTTGAGCATGATTATGTTTCTGAGAATGATAAGTACAATATGATGAGTTTGATGATATTAAAATTGCATACTATGTGTTGATGGCATGATCATTTATGATAGGAGTTTACTTAAAGAGAAGAGTAGTGATAAAATCTATATGGTATAGCCGTATAGGAAGCTTAAAAGAATAAAAAACTAGCCAAACTACCAACCATTGGAACTGAGAGGTAATCATTATTTCATTATTATTAAGGGATTGTTCTATTTGTTTTTCAAAAGACTCAAATCTAATTAATTTTCATCAATTCACGAGGAGACTAGATTAGGAGTATGACACTCTATAGTTGCTAGTATCGGAGGAAATCGTGTCTCACAAGTAAATGTAGTAGCATTAGTTAAGCAACTCCTCATGAGTAAAAGGTTTGGGTAGTCAGAATTCATGGACGTTAACCCACTACATAACTACTAGTTTCATGTCAAATCTCGAGTAACACTCATTCCTTCTTGCTCTTAACATTGGAGCTAGGTGGTCTTGCTTACATGAGAGTCAAACAGAAATCACCAATACTCACCATCATATCTCTTCATAACTTCCACGTCGTGTTGAACATCAAGAAGTCCACCAGATTAGGAGTAATAGATAATTTCGTCGAAAGAGTAGGATTTTATGGATGAAGGATCAATATTAAAGGGGAGGTGCTTGGTAGAGAATCGATGGGTGTAAGTGATAGCTTTGCAACGAGCTCATCACAGATGATCTTGTTGGTAGGGTGGCGATCCTTTGAATCCATGAGTCAAGGTAGCAGTGAGGGGTCATTGTTATTGTTGTTGTGAGAGAGAAGGGTGGAGAATTCTGGTTAGAAGTGAGTGTTGACTATGAAATTGGATTTAGGGGAGGTGGGTGTGGAGGAGAGGGTTTGCATTGGAAAGAAAAAGGAGAAGACTAAAGGAGGGACGATGATGCTATCACAAAGAGGGAGAGGAGGAGAGAGAGCATTCGCACCGGTAATCCATCAATAAATTTTCTTGGCCTCACATTTTGCCACATTACCAAATAATGGGAGAGTTCATGATTTACTAATAAAAGGGCATTTTTGGTTTCTGAGAAATTAATTCAGAAGAAAATTATTACACTTAAAAATATAAGGCATCCAATGCTTTTTAAAAAAAAGTATAAAAAAAAAGGAACTTGACACTATTTTTTACTGTCCACAGAACGCTGTGCATGGGAGTTTCTGGGGAAAATACGTTTGAAACGAAACGCGAACCAAACCGCCCATTTTATTCCCTTCCGTTTGAATGTCCATCCTCCCCCTCTCTTCAGTCTCAGGTGCACTGAACGGGTGACTACCTCATTCCGGAAAACAACAAACGGAATTGAAGATCAAACAGAATTAAGTTAAAGATTTTGGCGTTTTGTATTACTTTACTCGGCCTAACCCAAATCGCGGGGACGTGTCAGTTCGTGCCTCTGCAAGTATCATCTCGGGATTATTACCCTCTCACAAGTCACACCCCTCACTCTCATTCTCGCCCTCGCTTCGCTGCGTCTGCGTCTAGCTTTCTTTGCTTCAATCATCTGATCATATTCCATCGGCTTCTTTCCGCAGGGTAGCGTACTAGGTATCCATTAGTATTTTCAGAAAGTTCGTCGCTTTTCACTGAAATAATTGTCAGCTTTTTCATGAAAGAGGTGATTTTTAAAGAAGGGTTTTACGGGGATGCTCAATTTGAATAGAGGAATGGGACTGAATTATTCACTTTGCAAAAAAGGTTAATCAAATGGAATTCTAGGCCGTATCTCTATTGTCTATCAAATATCAGTAACAAATTATTTCATAATTGATTTGGCTGCATTCGAAATTGCATTGGTGTTTTTAGAGTATGAAGATAAAATGTATAATGATTCGTGATGGCTGGTTTGGTTCTGTGGCAATCGGCGGAGGCAAAAAATAATTTCCATCGATTTCCTTTGTATTGACTTATCTACCTGTATCATCTCCGTCTATATATTTCCCTATAAAGTCTGAGTTGATTTCAATAATCTACTTTTGGGATCTGAGTTAATTTTAGATTTGATAGGTACCAACAATTGGAGACTTACACTAGGTGGAGCACAAGCTATGGATAAAACTGATTGGAGAGATGAATTGGAGCCTTACTCCCGCAAAAGATCTGTCAAACGAATGTAGGCCTAAATCTCTATTTTGTATTACTTCAACAATCTGAAGAGCTTTTGCTTTGGTGATGTAGTTGCTGTAAAATGGAAATGCTTCCATCAAACTTCCCATGTTCGTATAAAATTAAACTAATCATAAAATGTTCATTATTGGTGAAGGAGCTGTAGCAGACTCATGGTGACATTGTGCATGATTGGCAAAGTTGTAATGCTATTGCTCAATTCTCTGTTTGAATATGATAGTTTATAATTCGGAGTTACAATTAGATTCAGATCTTTCCAACTTCTTTTATGTGCTGATGTTCTTCATACATGAAGTTATGATCCATACTGAACATTAATGCTATATTATTGTGGTTTAGATCCATGCAATAACTTTGGCAAGCCAGTGTTACATGTACTTATTGCCATGGTGGGCAGGACATGTGCAAAACAAAGTCTGTTTAAGAATCTTTGTATCATTGTCACTACAGTATTGTCTATTTAGCATTGACGAATATGAATTTTGGGTTATGGAGGATTCGCTTGGGAAAAAGATTTGTTTTTGACATGTGTTTTTCATAGTCTAATATTTTCTTTTTATTTTGATATATTGATATTTAACCAGTGTACAAGTTCTTATTCTTTATTTTAAGTTCTGTTGCTAA
Source organism: Prosopis cineraria (assembly GCF_029017545.1). NCBI lineage: Eukaryota > Viridiplantae > Streptophyta > Magnoliopsida > Fabales > Fabaceae > Prosopis > Prosopis cineraria. Next base: position 35,456,730 of record NW_026555343.1, read on the forward strand.
TGTGTTATTTAGTTCATCTCATCATATTCAGTGACCCATTGCCTGTATTTCTAGAGAGCTAAGCTTAATGAGTCATTTTTGTCACTTTCATTTTTTCTAGTTTTTTTGTGGTCATCTTTATGAGGTTATTGGATGAGGCCTTTTGGTTAGCAATATACCGGAAGGTTTGGTTGTTGATAAAATACAATGATGTTATGCAATCTATGTAGTGGACCTCACTTAGTAAGATAAGATTTGTTGTTATGAAAATATTGGTGATGATTAATATTTTTTAGGAAAGGAAAATTTGTCATTGGCAGTATCTATTTGTGTGATTTAAATCACAATATTTTTGGCATATCTTTCAAAATAAAACTTGAAAGAAAAGAGAAAATTGAACTGTATTATGTCCTCACTCCTCACGAGCTTAGTGAATTGTAAAAGAACTGTTTGTTTTCTTTTGATTTTGTAGAATGAATGCAATGAGGCAATATCACCATTTGGATGATGATGAACAGCATGAACTTGAAAAATTTTCACAACGTCTTGAGCAGAAGACTTTTGCTACTGCAACAAGCCAGGTATGCTCATATATCAAATCTTGAAATCATTATCATCATTTATGTTACCTATGTAGAGAATTTTAAATTTAGAAGACTGAAATGTAAGGAGGCGTCCCTTTTTTACATTACCAATTTCAGTTGGATTATTTGCAGCAAATAACTACAGAGGCAGTTTCAATGGAGAGTAAGTCTCTAAACTTGATGCTCATTTATATGGCATCAAATTCAGTAATTAGCCTATTTCAGATTTTGGTTGTTTGATTTTTCTTTATTTGTAAGTTGTCTGAACCCTGAATTTTTTTTTTTTTTTTTGTAGGTGCAAATAGTCTGCAATTAATGCAAGCCCTGCTTTTTCATGCAGTTGCATTTGTTCATGACAAAATATGATTTCTTGCTGTTGATTAGACTTTCATACATGAAACCTGCTTTTTTATTTTTCATTTATCTATAGGGAATATCAATTATGTGCACTATATATTTTATTTATTCAACTCGCTTGTTAAGCGATAAATGTGTAACTATGCTTGTGCAATGTTTTGTTAACTCAAGCTGGTGATACTATTCCATTGATTAAACAGAGGTTTGCTTTTTAGCCTGTAACTTTTTGGTAACTTACATTTATTGAAGTTCTATAGCGAGAAGCTTTGATTTTGCTATATTTCATAATTCATAAATTCATTTTTAGCAGTTGGTGGAACAATATCTCTGTGAGTTTCTTACAATTACCTTATCTGTTGTATTTCCTTTTAGATAAGCAAATGATGAGTGCTATTTTACTGTATTTATTTGAGCGATATGTACTGATATATGTTAAATATAATATCTGTTATAGGGAAAATGCAAGAAGAATTATTCCAAAAGGTAAACATCCCATTTTTTATCTCTTCTATTTCCTTATTAAAATTGGCAGGACGACATATAATTGTCAAATAAACTCAGAAGCAAGTATTTAAGAGCCCCTTGGTTGCTTTGTTGTTGATGAAAATTATGGACATTGTATAGAACTCGCATTTCTGACCATGTTCAATGCCAAGTCCAATGATTTGCAATCTCGACTTATTTTGTTGTGAAAGTGATCTAATTGCAAGGTTCAAATATCTTCATCTTATTATTGTGTTTATTTCAACTTACAGATACAAATGTTGAAGGAAATGCACTTGCCCGATTTGAATGACATGTACCAACGAATTGCATATGGACTTCAGGAGGTACGTTAGGTACTCAATTTTTAAAGTTAACAATGTTAATACCATCATGGATAAAGCTGTCTTTTTTCAACTTTTCCTTGTTATTATGGTCGTAGTAAATGACTTGTGAGTCTGGAGTAATACATGTGCTGTTCAGCCATATTAACAAGTGCCAAGCTTCATGAAACCACTTTATAGAATAGAAGATTTGGAAAGATTTAGCATAGAAAAATAAATACAGTTTTCATGTTTTTCTTATACGTTATTTTGGCAAGTGAATGAATGTTATTTACTTTTGCCTTGTGCTTCCTTCATGGGAAGGAAACCTTGCAGGCGGGCTTGGTTTATTTCCTTCATGGGAAGGAAATTTTGCACTACAAATAGCTTATAACTGCACATTTAGGGGAACCTTTTCTTTTTTTTTTTTAAAAAAAGAATGAAATATTACCCCCTCGTTCAGATTGTTACTCCCTGTCCTCCTTTGTTCTGTCTCTCCTCTACCCCATCATCTTTGTTCTGTCCCCCCCCCTCTCTCTATTTCTCTAACTCTCCCCATAAACCCCTCTATTCGCCTCAGTGGCAGTGTGTGTGAGTGTGTAATACATCAGTTTGCTCAGAAATGACGGAAGATTGGGAAAGATAAGAAAAAACTAGTTTTGTATTATGCCTTTTGTTTTGTGTTATTTTGGCAATTGACTAAATGTTATTTTAATGTTATTCGCTTCTGCTTTATTTTTCCTTCACGGGAAGGAAATCTTACTCTATAAATAGCTTATAACAGCTCACGTGAGTGAACTCTTTTTGGAAGAATGAAATATTAATGCCTTGCTCAGATAGTTACTCCCCCACCTCCCTGTCCTGTATTACTCCTTTTCTTCTCTCCATTTCTATAACTCTCCCCAATCCCCATAATCCCCTATGTTTGCACAAGTGGCAGTGTATGTGCGTGTTACATTGCCACTTTCTTTGAGTTTGCTTAAAACTTAATTCACGTAATTGTATTTAGCCTTGTTTCTACATGTCTGTCTGTCAGCTTGATTTGCTTTCCAAGTTGAAGATGATTTATATGCCAATGACTTTGCTTATAGCTTGTCAATATAACCATATTTGTCGTTGTATCTATATCACTCGATCAGCTCGACTCCCATCCACAACAAGCAGAGTCAGCAGACAAGCATGAAAAGCTGAAGATACTTAAAGCAATGCTTGAGGATTTTATACCGTTCCTACAGATTTCCAGGAGTAAGATTTCCCCTGCCTTCAAGGAAAAATTACTTTTCTATGAGAAGCAGATTATAAATTTTGTAAATAAACGTAGACCATGGATATTGTCACTGCCGCTTGGACAGGTTCCGCTGCATGCTATGCACTCCTTGCTTCTGCCACCATCCCGACCTACTCATGTGCAGTCTCATGAAAACCAAATAAACTCTGAAGGGCAATCCCAAGAAGCATACCAAAGGGTAAATACGCCATTTTTTATCACTTCTATCTTCTCAATGAAGTTGGCAGGAACAACAGAAAATATTCAAATAAACTGAAAAATTAAGTACTAAAGAGCCCCTTGATTGTTTTATTGTGAGCAATTTAGATAATAGTAGAAAAAATGAACATCTTTCATGGAGTATTTATATTCTCTTATCTAATACCATAAATTTGTCGTGTTCAATCTATATGCATTAATGTTAAGTTGAGTGAAACAGATCTGAGTGTATTGGAATTCTCTAGGTTTCAAATGTTTTCATATCCCATTCTGTTCATTTCAACTTCCAGATCCAAATGCTCAAGGAGATGTACTTGCCAGAATTGAATGAAATTCACCAGAGAATGGTTGATAAAATTGAGCAGGTATGTTAAGTACTTGGTTTTGGGACCAAACAATTTTAACACCACCCATAGATAAAGTATATTTTGAGTAGTACTGGCAAAATCAGCTAGCATCCGCTGGCTGGCCTATTTAGCTCCTTTTTTGCACAGACTGACTTAAAAATCAGCCTCTTTAAAAACATACCTAACCAGTCCTGGGTGAGCCAGTCCCCCAAAAAAAAAAAAAAAAAAAACGCTTCTGATATGGAAGAATGGCCAAGTGGGGTTTAGCCAATTCCCCTCTAATGGACTGATGCATTGGGCAACTTCTGTACATAAGGGTGTTCAAGAAAATTTCTGCAAAGCTCTTGAAACAGACCAAAGCCCTTAATTGGCAATGAGTTTACTTATAATTTATCCATTATTTAATATAATCGTATTTAACCTTGAACTTGTACCTCTTCCAGCTCGACTCCGATCCACAGCAGGTGGGGTCGGTTATGTGCAGAATGCTGAAGATGTTTAAAGCGGAGATGGAGCGTAGTGTAGCATTCTTACAGACTTCCAGGAGCAACATTTCTCCAAGCTTGGGGGAAGAACTACCTTCACATGAGAAGCAGATTATGACTTTTATTGATATGGGAAGGCTTGTTCCCGCCAGCTACAGAGCTTCTGTATTATCAAGTTCTGAAGCATCTAGCAGCAAAGCAGCACAGTAGCGTCTATTTTGAACTAATTATAAGATGAAATAATAAGGGCAAGTGGAATGAATCTACAATAAACTGGCATGTTTGATGTCATACTCTCTTGATCCAATAAGATTTATGATAAATTCGTGGATTCAATTTTGCCTACGGGTAGTTATTTTAGTTTCCAATATTCCATACCTGGAATCAACTTGATTTGATTTTAAATTGAAAATTATATTTTTCCAAAGTTTTGTAATTAAAAAATTAATGTTTTTTATGTTTATAAGTCAATTTTTTATATTTACAACTAAAATATCTTATATTTACAAGTAAATTTTCATAGTTTTTATGTTGTAAATTTTGACAGTTGGCTCATAATTTCTGGAGGAATATGTAAATATAAGAAATTGACTGGTAAATCAATCAATTTGTAAATTTTAAATAACTAATGCAAAAATTATGGAGATTCACTCATAAATCTAAGAAACTTGACTCGTAAATGTAAAAAATTGATTTATAAATATAAACATATTAATATTTTAATAAAAAATTTAAAAATATAGTTTTTCATCGGCTGCAACACTCAACCAAATGTTTGTTCAAAAAAGAAGAATCAGCATCAAATATTTATCCTCTTTCTTGTTTCAAGTTGCCAAAAAAAAAAAAAATTACAATTTAATCGATGCCAAATTATCTGATTTTTGTTTGGGGTTTTGACAAAGACAAGAAGAAAATTCATCTTGCCAAAAGAGATCTTTTCACTCCTATGTAAAATGAAGGTCTTGGCATTAGAGATACTCATAAGATCAATATGGCATTGCTTGCTAAGCAAATTTGGAGAATTTTGCCTTCTAAGCAAGATTCTGTGCTTGGTAATACATTGAAGATTAAGTACGTTGACTCTCCTGGTCAATTTAAGCTTAAGAAACCTTATAACTCTTCTTGGTTTTGGAAATGCATCTTAGAGTCTAAGAACATTATACTATTCCATTTAAAGTGGTAGGTAGGTAATGGTTCTGGTATTCCTATTGATTATGAGCTTTGGTGGAAGCCGGTCAACATCGGTCTTTCCCATGGACACAATGTTAAGATGGTCTTTGATTTGCTAATTCCTAGTCCCTCAGCTTTGTCATCAATCTCTTGGAATAGACCTTTAATTTCTCAATTATATAGTAGTAATATTGCTCAAGGGATCTTGAAAATTCCTTTGCCTCTATGCAACATTGATAAATTGATCTGGTCAAGTAATTCAAACGGCTCTTGTAGCATCATATTTTTTATTAGGAACTAATTTGTGGAATTATTGAGGAAATTAAATAGAGAAAATTTATAATTGAGGTTTGACTTGGGAAATAAGTTGTGTCTGAGGATAATTGAGGTTTATTGGTAGTTTCAGCATTTAATCATGGGTTGAAATGGGCCTAAAGACATGCATGGAGGTTAGATAGGGTTAAATTTAGGTATTAGGATGGATTGAGTCCAACTAGTGGGCTGTAATTGAAGTGCAATGTTTCTGTGTTATGTGCTATGGAGCGTAGTGTGCTTGTCACGGTGCATGGTACAAAAATTTGATATATCTATTTGTTATCCTGACAGATGTGAGAGAGGGAGAGTTGGAGGGTTTCTAGGAAATTTTTCTAGAACTCTACTATGATTTCAAAGCTCCAACCCTAAGGCATGTTCTTAGGTGCAAAATAACTAAGGTAAGCTTAATCTTCATTCTATCTTCTACTATCCTCTTTTCAAGGGTTTAATCAGTGTTTATTGTTACGGCTCCATTTTTATAGGTACCCAGCACTCAAAGTCAAATTTAAGATGTTGTTTGAGATTAAATGAAGGTTGTTTAGGTAGTTTTGATGTTGTTTGTGGCTATAAAATGATTAAATCCATAAAACTAGACTTAGAAGTGACACTTGGATGATGATTTTCAAATTTAGAGGTTAAATCTGTGAATAAGGAGTGTAATGAGAATTAATGAGGCTAACTATGATGATGGAAGTTTATGGGAAGTGTTTGGGTTAAGGAGATTAATTAACCTAACCCTAAGATTAGTGTGTAATTATTGTTTAAGAATTACGATTGGTCATAATTATAGTGTATTAATGATGATTAGCATTTTATGTTGTGTAGAATATGGTGTTGACACTATAGAGGATGGTCATTTGCATGTTTGAGAAATTTTACTTGCAAGGAGTGAACGTAATCACTCTAACTCTTTGTGTATAGTTGGGAGTTTGTGTATTAAACCAAATTATCATGTAATATGCTCTCATTAGGCCCAATAGGTGGCACATGTGTAATATCCTCCTCCTTCCAAATCATGATTAACTCCAAATCTCAATTAATAAGGAGATTAGATTAAGATAATTAACATAAGACCACGTTACAAATGGTGGAAAAGTTAAGATCCCAAGTTTACAAAATTAAAATCATTTTCAAAGTCTTTAAAATAGACAAATTAGAGTTCACAAATATGCGGAAGCATGAGATGATTTGAAACATGAGTGCATTTGTAAGAGCATTTGAAAACAAAATAATTCTACAAAATTTTGGGGTGTGTGTCGCAGCGTGTTTGCCTCTATGCCATGAGTTGCAGCGCATTTGCACAATTTTTGATAGTAAATTTTGCTGTTAATTTGACAACTTTTAGGGCAACTTCCGACATGTCTCAATTCTCCATCCGATGTCTGATTGACGAGACTAGGTGTTTATGAAAAATTTTTTCCAAACTCTAACTAATGGCTTTGATTTCATAATCATATTATTATATAATCAAAATTTGGAGATTCTTTTCAAGACTTACACTTTTTTAACATTTTTTAAAAAACTAAATGTCCAACTCTATCACCAAAAGTCAATAGCCATTGACATCAATTAGGCTACATGCAAAACATCAAAACTAACTCGTAAATAGCACCATATCACATTAAACACTTTTAGATCAAGATTTCACTACTCAACCCCTTAATTTTAAAAACATATAAGGGGAGAGTTCCAATTACTTTTCATCAAATATTTCATATTCAACACATATTATGCTAAACTCTTACTTGTAGTAGTATTTTGGCCCTATCATATTATTACATTTTATAATTTCACTCCTTTAGGCCCAAAATACACTTATAATTCACAAAGCACATAATACAAGTAAGGATCAAAATGAAATAATTCTAGTTGGCAATTGAAATTGTCAAGTACACATAATGACTTAAAAATAAAGAGGCCTACTAAAATAGAATCACAATCCTAAGCATCTGATTGCTTTCCTCTTTTCGATCCTCTTGAGCTATTTTTTGTAATATTGAAGATATTGAGGTGAGTACAACCTTAGTAACCAAAGTCCAACTAATTTACACTAATGCATGTTAATTAATTTAAATGTAAGTGGCAATACAATCAATTCTGCCAAATCATGTAAAACATTCAAGAGCATAAATTCACTTTTCCAGGTGTAATAGTACATACTTGTGAAATAATACTTTTTAATTATTTTTATGTAGAAAAAGTTAGTCACAATCAAATGACATATACTCAAAAGGGATTAAAACTCAATTCATGAGTATCCTCATTAAGGTCACAATACAGACAACCATATGCCCTTACTCATTATATACATGATCACACCTCTCTTATATCTTCCTTACTCCTCTGACATGAAATCGTAGGTTATAACATAATGGAACAGTCTATAATCTATGACTTTCCTAGCTTAAATATTTGTGAGGGGATTACCCAGTCAAAGCTCACCTAACTCACTTGTGAAACATAGTTTCTCCTATTTCTCACCTATGGGGTGTTATACTTCCTAAACTAGCTTCCTCATTGAATTAATGGATAGCTAGGTAGGTTCGAGTCCCTCGTTAAACTAGTAGGATAGTCCCTCGTTGAACAAGTGGGACAATATGAATATAATCAATTCGGTAAGCCATCACTTGAATGGGAGCCCTACCATGTGAATTTAATTCTCTACTCCTCTTCTTAGGCGAATTCCCGCCTCTTAAGATCATGCAATGCATATTCATACAATAATTCACATTTAACATAATTCATAGAACTCCACATAATCAATTTCATTGAACTCTATCATCTTACAAATCATTGAACTCTAATTCAAACAAGTCATTGAACTTTAAATTTTAAAATCATTGTACCTCACACATTCATAATCATTGAACTTCATACATTTCAAAATCATTGAACTTTTATCAACTCAAATTATTGAACTCCTATTTTCATAATTATAGTACCACACATTTTAACAATCATTGAACTTTACAATTTTAAAATCATTGAACTACATCAAATCACCACTTCATAGTGGGCTTTTCAAACAAAGCAAGCCACATTTTCATTTTAACCAATTTCATACAATTCAATTATCAAATATTATTCAACAAACTAATTAACACACAGAAGTACGAGATAGAATTCTCCCGGTTACCTTAAACCTTTAAGAGGTTAAAAGTTTCACCTCTCAAATACTCACTCCCAAAGCTTTCAAGAAGCTTGAATGGTGCCAATAATAGTCACTTTACAAGTATTTACAATGCAAATTATTAATATCCATATTTAGGCTAATTGTCACTAATATTTCAACACTTCTTAATGCTCAAGATTCATTTTTTTCTCATATAAAAATACCCACAGTATTTCTTACCTTTCTTTAACCCTCATTAACATTACTGAGCTCTTTGATGATCATTATTGGGACCACATTGTTCCTAACCAATAAATTTATAAGGAATTTTGGACATTTAATGTCTTTCAACCACTAATCCTCATATAATCATAAATACCAAGTTTACTTAGCTCAATCTACTCCCATTAACTCTATATAAGTCAATAGGTTTGGACCTATAGCCTCTATAGACCAAAAATCACCATTATTAACCAAACCTTAACTTCTACCATCGAGAAAATGAAAAACGAGAGAAAGATTTAAATAAGGAACCTTACCTTTGATGTTTAGGAGCTCTAAAATACTCCTAATATTCAAATTTCCTTAGCCCTAGCACTGCTCTCCTGCTGCTCTCTCGTATTCCATTGTTTTCCTCTATTTTTTGCTTCATTTTGCAAACTTATAATGGCAAAAATATGACCATGCATCATGATGAACACACATTATGCCATGATGCATGGCACAAAGAGCACCTCCCAGGCGTATTGCCACACATATGCCGCGGCGGCTTGTCCACAAGCCACGGCGTGTGGCACAGAATCTCACCTTTCAAAAATTCTTTCTCTTCACTCTTGGGTGACTTGATTCTCCTTCAGACCCATGTTTAGGGTTGAAATTAAAATCAAACATGCTCATTAAGCCCCTTTGGCCACACACCTTACTAATACACTTAATAATCTAGTTGAGCTTATTTAGTCTGGTTTAAAATTGAGGATGTTACAACATGTGACTTAGATTAGCCTACATTTAATTGGGTGAGCTAGATTATTGAGCATGGTGTATGGAAGTGATAAGGCGATGTCATGCATATTTGTATTTGTAAATTGAAATATTATATGTGTTTTACTTGCTCACTTAGCAATCTGTATGATTAATTGCATGCTCATGCATCACGACATTTTAGACTTAGTTATTGGGACCTTTATGTTTCATTCTTAATGATTAACTATTTTTTAGGGAAGAGCGATGTCAGAGAAGTACCCGGGGTTTAGCATTGGTGTGTGAGACACTATTTTTTGTTTTTGTTTTTAGGCATCTTTTTAGTTGTATTATATACACTTGCCAACCTAAGGGCATTTTTATTGTATATTCAGCATGTGACTCCTTTGTTTAGATCAAAACTCATTTATGCTAGCTATGAGAATGGTTTTTGACTCTTATGGTATCATGAAAAATGTTTTGGAATATGATGATGATTATGTGATGATTTAAGATTAAGGAGTTGCTTATTATCAATTGTGTTTTGTGATTATAACCCAGCTTTAGAAATTTGGGTGTGATTAAGCAATGCATGTCTATAAATGTTAGTTGATGTGTGTGTGATGTGGTTAAGTGTCCTACACTATAATTATTGGCTTTGGTTGTGGTTTGAAAGTGTACAAAAATTTAACAGTGTGTTTTAGGATTGTTGGAAGTTTTAGTGGATAAAATCTCCATAAGGTGGAATTTATGCACCAAACAAAAGTCATTAGCTAGTTTATTTAATAAGTTTCGCATGAATACTTGAATCACTTAAATTGAATGTTTGTATAAGTTGCGCGTGTTTGAAGTGAAGTTCAAAAATCTAATATGTGAAGATAGTCATTGTGTAATACGCTGCAATGCATGTGTTCCACACCTCGATGCACTACCCACTTTAAGGCATAATGCCTCTATGACATCCATTATAGAGTGGACAACATGTGCAGCGGCGAGTAGCCCTAATTTTTTCAAAACTACCCCTTTTGTTAAATCTTTTAAAAAAAAGTCCTTTTTTTAATCTTTTTACCCTCTTGAAACTTAATTTTGGACAAATTTGCCCCTGAAAACCATGCTATTAAAATAAGAGTTTTGAAGTATCAATTGATATTTTAAATACTTGTCCTTATGGGATCCCATTTTTGGTACTAAATATTTAACTAAGTTTTCCTCCTCAATTACCATGGTAGGCTTACTTTGAGAAATTAAACACTTTTATTATCATGGTAGATCATTTTCTACCATGGTGGTTGGTTTTATAGCAAGACTGGTTTATAAGAAAAAAAATTTTCTACTATGAAAAACTTTCATTAAATGCTTTTATTCTAATTTACTACAGTAGACTGTTTTCTACCATAGTAAGGATTTGAAATGATAATTTTTATCCTTTCTACCATGGTAAATATTGGTAAGTCTTTTATTTACCATGGTAGTGATTTAAAGATATTCTTTATTTCTAATTGCTATGATATACACTTTTCTATCATAGTAAGTGTTTAAACAAGTTATATTTGAAATAAATTATCTTTTAATGAATTAAAAACTAGTTTGTAATTAAGGGATCTTATAGATCTTATAGGTCTTACCTTGTAAAGAGGAGTTACTTCTAACTCTACAAATCTAGGTCAATAGTATTTGATGAATCTTTTTGGAATTTTCTTTGAAAAATTAGCCTACCTCATAAACAACTTTATTTGAAATAGTTGTTACATTGTGCACTTCCAATAGGAGATATCCTCAGACATCATCATTTAGATGTTCATTCACATTGTGCGTTTCATTGTGTGGAATTAAAATCTTTAACACATCTTTTTGGGAGTTGTCATTATGTTAAATCAATTTGGTTTGGTGCTTTGTCGATTCATTCTTCTAAGATAGTGGCTATCGGTTTTTCTACTTGCCTTGTCACAACTCTTACCAGGTTACATAAGGATGGTTTGGATTTTTAGCTTAGAAGTCTTCTAATCTTTTTTGACCTTGTATGGCAAAAAAGAAATCTTGCATTTCATAAAGGAATTATTTGTCTTCCAAAAGAAGTGATCAAGGAATTTCAACAATTGTGCTTTATCTTTTGGGTGTTTATGCTTGGCCTGTCATTGACAAAAGGGATAATAATGCTTCAAGAGTTTGTGATTCTATTATGATGTGGACTAGATTTCCTTTTGTAAATCCTCAACAGATTTGGAACACGAGGATGAAAAAAATTCAAGCAGTAGCATCTTTTGCATTGTTATAGTCTTCATCAATTTTTAGTTCACCTGAAGCTTCATTTGGAAACGGTTTTCTTTCACTGAGCTAATTTTTTTTAATCTTTAAATGAGGTATCCATTCACTATGATCTTTCCTTTCAATGTTATCGAAGGAAATTATTCCACTGCCTGCTTCTGAAGCATTACTCTCTTCTATTATTTGTGCAAGATATTCATATGCTTGCTAACTTCTTTGTTTCTATTTCTTTCACCTCTTGCTTGAATGGGAAGAAAAGTTGAAAGGAAAGAAAATAAAGAGAAGAAAGGATTGAAAAAAATATTATCTCTTACTATGATTGAATGAAGAGAAAAAATAAAAAGGAAAGAAAAGGAACAAATATTACGATGACTGTAGTACTCTTGTGTTAAAATATATCATATTTGATATAATTTTCTCTACACAAATAAATTGAAGAAAAAATTGTATTAAAATTAATTTCATCAAAATAATTTAAAATCAAATTATTTATAAAAAATGTATTTTCATGTTATTATATTTACAAAACAAATAATTTAGTAAAAAAATATATTGCTTTTCTATTTAAAAAAATTAAAAGTGAGTAATTTATTAAATTTAAATATAATAATATAAGTAAAAAATTATAAACTCATTTTACAAAATTGGAATTCAACAACAAAAGGAGAAAAGAGAAATAAAACTAAATTTACACACCAATTGACGTTAATGTTGCTTTTTTGTTTTTTGTTTTGGGTAAGAAAGGAGGCCAAAGCCCCCCCAAAACACTCAATATCAACAAAAATAAAATCCCTTAGTAATAGTGGAGCTACATGCCAAACCATTAAATCATCCATCCAAATGCAAACTTGGCCAATGTATCAGCACATTGGTTACTTTGCCAACAAACCACCCTTACCTTCACTTCCCAATTTCTTTTTAACCACCCACATATCCTCCCTACCAATTTGCTACCATCCTTCTTCTTTGTCTGCAAAATTTGTTTAAACAAATTTTCTACATCAGTTTCAACTTCTAGTTTCTTTATTCCCATGCTTTAGGCCAAATCAAGACCATAAACCATCCCCCAAGTCTTAGCCACCTCAACATTGCACTAGCCAACCTTCCTCACAAATCCAGCCACCCACTTCCCTTCATGGTCCCGAATAACACCCCTACACCCAGCAAGTCCAGGATTGCCCCTTGAAGCTTCCTTAGTATTTAATTTCACCCATCCTACCAAAGGTCATACCCACCTCGGATATATCCTCGCCCCTACTACATCTCCTCAATTCTAATTGTAGACCACTTTTAGCAGCTTCAACATTCACTGCCATATCCAATATACACCATCTAGCATTGAGCACACTCTTCTTTCTACTGCTATTAAACAAAACATTGTTCCTTTCCTTCCATAGAATCCAACAACCAATCCCAAAAATAACACGCCATTCAACCCCTTGCACCCTCCTACCCTTATTACTCAAATTCAATTCAAGCCAGACAATCAACTGCAAGTAAAAAAAAAAAAAAAACCCACCACTATTCACATTAGTTAAAGATCGCCACAACTCCTTGACACCCTTACAATCCCAAAGAGCATGTAAAGCAAATTCAACAAGACCACACTCAGCACAATTAATAGGAGCTCCAAACCTCTTATGCCTCAACTCCCTTGTGTGTAGACTGTCGGCTTTACTGTTGCTTTGTCCTATCGTCACCAAGGAATGGAATTAGATAGATTGGAGAAATTGAAGATAACAAAGAGGCCAACCAATGAAAGCAAACGGAAAATTGTTGAAGAAGAAGAATTGGGGTTGAGGAAGAAGAGTGATGCTGCCGCGAGGAATAACAAGCGTGGGTGGAAGAGATGAGTCTCCAACAGAGGGGCAAGAACAAAAATGGGTCGACAGTAGAAGGTGGAAAAAAATTTCATTATCAAAATTTCTCCACTTGTGAAAAAAAATTTGATGGGTTTCATATTTTATTTTATTTTTTTACTTTTCCTTTCTTACCCAAACAAAAAAAAAAGTTATGTTTCTCTTTTGTTTACTCTTCATGTTAGCGTTAATATTTCTCAGAACTTAAAGCTCTTTAATTCTCCTTTCACTTTAGAATTATTTCACACTTATATACTGTAAACTTATTTCTTTTTATTAATTAATCTTTTTATTAAAAAAAATGTTTGTTCAAAAGATTTGTCATCGTAAATGGAAAATTCAACATTTTTGCACGTACGGCACTAAAATTTTGAGACTTATCATATTTTAATACATTTATAAAACTTATTTATGAATAAGTCCTTTATTTAGAATTTATTCATAATTTCCTAAATAAATTTTAATATATTAATATTATCAAAATTAATCATTTTATTTTATGTTAAAAAATTGAAAACTGTGTTAAAAGTATTGGTCAACGTGTATATTTAAATGATTACTAAATGATACTTATTTTAAAAACAATTATTCTGATTAAAATAAAGTTAAATTAGATGTCATTATGACAAGTGATTTAGGATTAATAAAATTAAAAGGATGCACATGTAAAACAAGCTTTAGTTTTAGTCTTAGTTGGGGTTTGTATCGGTGTTTTATTTTAATAATGATATTTGGAAAAAATTAATCATTTCACGACTACAGTTTTAATATGATTGTAATTTAGACTTTAAACTTTAATTTGATAGAACTCATTCTCTATAATTTTGACTCATTAAAACTATATCCTTATATATTAACTAAATATAACTTAATTTCTATAGTTTTAATAATTTAAAATGTTATTTTCTAAACTTCAACAAATAATTTTTGCTCTTGTAATTTTACTTTTTAAAATATAGAGATCAATATAGTAAAATTATAGAAATTGTGTTGTATTAAATTAGTAATAAAAAATTGAGTTTTAACCAAATTAAAACAGTAAAATTTAATTACATCAAATCAAAGTTGGAACTATTGAGTTTTAACTAATAATCAAAATTGGAATAAATAATTAATTTTTTTTCTAATAAATAAATAAATAAACCAGCTTAAATATCACGTAATACGCATGAACACGAAAACATGTCCGGTAATTACAAAATACAAATATAATGCTGAGCCGTGCTTTCTTCTTGCTTTCTCTTCGTATACCATTTCCGTAATACCCTCTCACTTCTGCCCAACTCATCAGTTCGAAGCATCGTCGTCTTGCTTTTTCCGCTTTGATCATCTGATTCTTCATCTTCGGCTTCTTTCCGCGCGTCTGAGTGAGTGAGTGCTATAAGGTATCCTTTATGTTTTTTGAGGAAGCTCGTCACTTTTCACTGAATATTTCATTGCTCTTTCATGAACAGAGGTGATTTTGAAAGAAGGGTTTTACTGTGATACTCACTTTGAATAGAGGAATATTTTTCATATTTACTTTCCCAATATATAATTAGTTAAAAGAGATTTCTCAGGGAAAATTTATTGAAAACGTAGAGGCTAATCAACCAAGCTGGACTTTCTGTCTGAAAATGGAAAGGAAATGAAATAAAAGCTTCATTGAGTTTAATAGACTATCTTTTTATGGCCAATGGAAGCGTTAGAATGAACAAAATTGGCTTTCCGGCGATTAGATTCTAGCTTCCTGATGTTAAGGTTACTTTACACACACTTTACTTTCATGTCCAAGGCTTTTCTTTACTGAGTCTTTTGTGAGCTTGGCATTCCCCTCCGAAGGAGGGGGGTTGTTAAATGGCATGCTTGGGTATTTTTTTACTCTCTATCAATGACAAATTATTTCATAATTGATTTCATTTCATTTACAACTTTGTGCATTGATGTCATTAGAATATGAAGATAAAGTGTGTAATGATTTTTGATAGCTGGTTTGGATCTAAGCAGTAGGAAAATAAATAATTTCCACTTATTACTTTTGTATTGACTTATCTGCATGCACCATTCCCTTTTACATGTTTCCTTATAAAGACTGATTGAATTCATTGTTCTTGTTTGGGACTTGAGTTAATTTAGATCTGATAGGTGCCGACAATTAGAAACAACACTTGATGAATCCACCAGTTATGGATAAAATTGATTGGAGAGACGAATTGCAACCTCACTCCCGCAGAAGAGCTGTCAAATCAATGCAGGCATGTATTTCATTGTATATAACTTTCACAATCTTTATAGTTTTTTCTTTGATGCTGTAGTTGCTCTGAAATGGAAACTGCCATCAAATTTCCCTGGTTTCTCATATAAAATTATTTTGATCATACAATATGCATGCATGCATAACGAAGGAGCTACAGTAGACTCATGCAATTGTGTATGATTGCCCAACTTTTACCCTTCATTGGATGGGTAGAAAAATAGGGAGGAAAGGAAAGGAAACTAGTAGGAAAAACTCCCAAAAATAGTTATTTACTATTTTTAGAAAATTTTTCTTTCTAGTTTTCTCTTCTCCTTATTTTCTTCCTACTTTTGCTTCCATCCAAACCAAGCCTCAACTCTATTGCTTAATTCCCTATATGGATATGATTCAATGGTGGTTAATATTTGTGATGCAAAACACACACACTCATATTCATTTGAACAGAGTTAGAAAAGAGAGATGCAGTAGAAACAGAGTGGAAGATCGAGAACAAAGAGGGAGAGAAAGATAGAATACAGAGAGAAGAAGAAATGAGAAGATGAAGACAGAGCAGTGGAGGGGGAAGGAGGCAGACGAAGAGGGGAGAGAGAAAGAGAGAGCTTTCAGATTCTAATATTCATTCCTCATTCAAAAGTGTCCAGTACAAGTGATAACTTAGTCTATTTATAGACTAAGCTTTCCTTCCCTTTAAGGAAGCTCAACAACTTGCAAATTAAAATATATAAAGAGTAAAAGCAAAAGTAAGTAAGATTTCCTTCCTTAGAAGGAAACTTACAAAATACTAAATAATGCAAAAAAAAAAAAAACAATTATTTCTTTCTAGAATAACATCTACCATATTTTCTCCCTTGCTGCAAAGAACTCTCCTCTGGAGAGGTAGAGAGTTAATAGGCTTCTAGCAAGGCAGGATTAAGTTGTTGGAATTCATTTTTGAAATTCAGGTGGCATGTTCATCAGATTGACATCTTCAACAAACCAAATAACGACGGAGGGGCCCCTTAGAGGTAAAGACCATTTGATCATTCATAATGGTCTCAATTTCATCAATTAATGGTGAGACAGTAGGCAATGATGGAATTGGCACCTGCGAAGGCCGAGTACCTGTAGAATCATCAGAAAGCAAAAAGGGAGGCTCAAAAGTTTCCTGATAAGGCATAAGATCTCCACATTAAAAAATGGACTTATGGCCATATCAGAAGGTAATTCTAAAAGATAAGCATTAGGTCCTAATTTCTTCGTTATGCGAAAAGGTCCCTAAGCTCGAGCATACAACTTTTTAAAAGCATTTTTAGGGTAATGTTCTGGATGAATGCGAGCCATAACATAAATCACCTATATTGAAGCTTTGAAATCAGTGATGAGTATTAGCAGATAATTTATATTGATCATTACTCATCGTTAATTTGTGCCTAATTTCAGCATGTAATTCATGAAGGCAATTGGCAAAGGATTCTGCAAATTCAGAGATGCGAAATGTCAACGGGATTGGCAGGAGGTCAATAGGCTATTTAGGATTAAAACCTTGAACAATCTAAAAGGGACTCATGCTTGTAGACCTATTCACTAAATTATTATATGCAAACTCTGCAGTGGGTAGAACCAAATCCTAGTTCTTTGGCCTATCTTCAACTAAACTCCGAAGCAAATTACCCAAACTGTGATTAGTGACTTTAGTTTGCCCATCAGTTTGGGGGTAGAAAGCAGAAGAGAACTTCAATTGGGTACCAAAAAGTTTCCATAGGGTCTTTTAAAAGTAGCTAACAAACTCAACATCTTTATCAGATACGATAGTGGTAGGTAACTCATGCAGACGCATAATCTCCTTAAAGAACAACTTCACTAGATGTGAAGCATCTGTAGTTTTGCTATAAGGAATAAAGTGAGCCATATTTGAAAACCTATCCACAACAACTAATACAGAGTCATGACCTCTAGCTATGTGAGGCAATCCTAAGACAAAATCCATACTCAAGTCTTTCCAAGGTGCCTCGAGAATGGCAAAGGAGTATACCAATTGGTATTCTATCGCCTGGCTTTAGAAGTTTAACAATTTCAACATTGAGACACTATGCGAGCCACATCACGCTTGAGTGAAGGCCAGTAGAACCTATTTTGGACTAATGCCATTGCTTATTAACCCCAAAACGACCAGCTAAACCTCCAGCATGTAACTCCTATATAAGAAAATCTCGCATAGAAGTACGTGGGATGCACAGCTTGCTTCTGCAAAAGAGATGACCGTCTTTAAGGATGAAATCAACATGCTCATGACGATTACCACTGTAAACTTCTTGGTATATTATCCCAAAATCTAGACATGAAGCATAGTCTTCCTTTAAGTTTTCAAAACCAACAACACTAATGCTCATAGTATGCAACAAGTTGATCCGCGGCTTAGGGCGTCAGCTACTATATTTTTTATCCCTAAACTATGCTTGACCATAAAATAAAATCCCTGAATATACTCAACCCATTTAGCATGTTTAGCATTTAAGTGCCGCTGAGAGTTGATAAACCTAAGCGCCTAATGATTAGAGTAAAGAACAAATTGTTGCAGAAGAAGATAGTACTTCCAATGCTCAAGGGATCTCACAATCGCATAAAATTCCTTGTCATAAGTGGAGTACTTTTGTTTGGCATCATTGAGCTTTTTGCTAAAGAAAGCCACAGGTTGACCTTCTTGGCTTAGTACACCTCTGATTCCTGTCCCAGACGCATCACAAGCAACTTCAAAATACTTTGTAAAATTCGATAAAGACAAGACTGGAGCTTGGGAAAGCTTCTTCTTAATATCTTGGAAAGCCATGGAAGCTGTAGAAGTCCATTGGAACTTGTCTTGTTTTAAACAATCAGTGACAGGAGCCATAATGGTACTAAAGTTTCTAATTAAGCGTCTATAGAAAGAAGCAAGGCCATGAAAACTTCATACTTCATAAAGAGATTGTGGCTCAGGCCATTCTCGAATGGCTTGGATTTTCTCAGGGTCTGCTGCTAAACCCCTTTCAGAAACTATGAAACCCAAGAAGATGACTTGATTTTGAAGCAATGAACACTTAGGCAAGTTAACATAAA
The DNA here is from genome assembly GCF_029017545.1 of Prosopis cineraria. Classification (NCBI taxonomy): domain Eukaryota; kingdom Viridiplantae; phylum Streptophyta; class Magnoliopsida; order Fabales; family Fabaceae; genus Prosopis; species Prosopis cineraria. The sequence continues at coordinate 35,475,763 of NW_026555343.1, forward strand.
ACTATTCTTAATGCAAGGTGAGAAAAATTAACTCGAGATGTTCTAAGTGTTCTTCTTTTGACTTGCTAAAAACTAGTATGTTATCAAAGTATACTACCAAAATTTTTCCCAAATATGAGCGAAGGAGGTGAGTCATTACTCTCATGAATGTACTTAGGGCATTCGATAACCCAAAAGGCATGACAAGCCATTCAAACAACCCATCTTGCGTTTTAAAAGCAGTCTTCCACTTATCTCTAGGTCTAATCATGATCTGATGATAACCACTTCTGAGGTCAATCTTTAAAATCAATTAGATCCAGACACTAAATCAAGCATGTCATTAAGTCTAGGAATGGGAAACCTATACTTGATGGTGATCTTGTTGATGGCTTTGCTGTCTATACGCATTCTCCAAAAGCTATCTTTCTTTGGGGTTAAAAGAGTAGGTACTGCACAAGGACTCGTACTATGTTAGATATAACCCCTTTCCAACAATCCATTGACTTGTCGGTTAAGCTCTGCCCTATCTTTAGGGCTCATCATGTAGTGCGGTAGATTAGGGAGTTGTGAACCTGAAATGAAATCAATTACATATTGGATATCTCTTATTGGTTGTAATTCATATAGAAGCTCATCTGGAGTGATATCTTGGAATTGTTATAAGAGCTGTTGCACCTTTTCTAGCATTTTTAAAGTAGTAGCAATTCGTTGTGAGATTTTGGATACCAAAATAAACACAATCGTACTTTCTCTACTTTCTTGTACAAATTGTTTTTCTGTCAGAAGATGCAAGTTGTGGGTTTTGTGCCTTTTGATTTACTTGAGTATTTGCCTTCGTTATCAAGCTTAGCAAGATGTAACAGGATCGTCTTGCCTCCATGCTTAAATGTATAGGTATTCTCACAACCATGATTGATAACATTGTGGTCATAAAGCCACAGTCGACCAAGTAAAATGTGAGCAACATCCATTGGAAGAAATCACAAATAATGTCTTCTTTATAGTCACCTAAGTGAAGAGGAACGCAATACTGTTGGGTGATTGGTAAAGAAGTTTTGTCGACTCATGCAACACGAAAAGGTTCTGGGTGAGGTTCTGTCTTGAGGCCGAGTCGGGCTACTGCTTGACTAGAAATAACATTTCTAGAACTCCTTCCATCAATCACTAATTTGTAAACTTTATCTCCACACTTCACAAAAGTGTGGAAAATACTTGTTCGCTTTCATGAATCACTAGGCAGAGGGACAAATAGAATGCATCGCATAATTCTAACTTGACGTGTCTCATACCCATGTTCATCAATGATGATGTCCTTATTGACATTTGAAGGACACTCAACAGGATCTATGATAACGTCAGCATTTGCATTGTCTTCCTCACCCTCACATTGTGAGTCAATAACTAGAGTATGTTATGGGCATTTCGACGCAATATGACCCTTTGAATGACAGCAAAAACACTTGACAAAAAAATTGTTAAGGCGGGAAGCAAGAACTATAGCCTTACTAGGCTTAAAAGTATTACCCTTCAACCTAATTGCTTGAGTAGGTGTAAAAGATGAGCTAGGCCTAGATGTAAGTGCTCTGTTGGTCATTCAGACAGATTGAAAGTTCATGCTTATCTAAACTGATTGCTCTGCATGTTGATATGCTTTGCAGACGAGTACTATAACAGAGACTCTACTTCTAAAGTCTAATGATAAGCTTCTTTAAGAGACTCTGGAAAGTTTAACTTGAGCTCCTTCTGTATATATGGCTTGAGTCCATTAACAAACTTGGTAATGGTGCGCCATTCCTCTTCATCCACATCACATCTAATTATAAGGTCATTGAATCAAGAAATATACTTGAAAGCTATGGAGACTTACCTCAAATTAAGGTATTTATCATACAGTTGACTCTTATAATAAGTCGGCACATATTTTTCTTTCAGCTTGGCCTTCATTTCATCTCACGTCTCAATCGGTGGATAACCTTGTCGCTCAATATTCCTTTAGACATTTTACCAGTATTTTCTAGCAGATCCCACGAGCTTCATCTTCGTAAACCGAACTCATTAAATATCTCTCATGTTATACCATTCAAAATAATCTTCCATGCTGGCTTACCAATCCAGAAACCCACTAGGATTCAATCGTCCATCAAACTCAGGAGCTTCAGCTTTAACCTTTTTGGTGATGTCATCAATATGTGTCCTTCTAAGGCCTTCTCTACCATTCCTATGGACTAACTGGTATGGTCTATAATGTTATTCTTTAGGCCCTTGTCTATTCCAAGTATCATCTATGTCATTAGAATGATGATTGGTAAACTCATGAGAAGATGGTCTACTGTGTCTTTCACCCATAGCTCTAGAGGAATGACCAATCCTAAGGGAATTACCTCTAAGTTGATTGCTTGACTCTCCTCTAATGATAGGTCTTTCAAGTAACCCTTTAGTTGTTTTCCCTGTATCTTGTCTGTATGTTAACTAAATTGCACCCATTATCTCTTCAAATTTATTGTTCATGAATTCTTTAATTTCATCTAGCCGCTGGTCCACATATGCCCTTTGAGTCCTTTTAGATTCCTCAAGATGATTTTGGGTGATTTGAGAGTTATTAGCCATGGAAGATTTTAAGGCAGTAATTTCTTGGTCTAATAAAGCTTGCTTATCGTATAAATGACGAATGGTCATACAATGATAAAGATGGTATAGTAAAGTGCAAGTTTGGAGTAAATTTAATAACCTAAGAAAGAAAGACCCCCAAGTTGATCTAACCTAAATAGGTGAAGTCCCCTTTTAACAATACTAATCCTTTGAGAATTCAAAAATTTCACAGGGATCGTATGCTAAATAGGTAACAACTTGAGGGAAGTCTTCATAGAAATCTCCAAAGGTTTAAATACCTTTCAAGAAAATTGTTAGAAACTTCAGCTAACCTAAGGTAATTTTTAGACCTGGGTATAAGGCCAAATTGTGTATGAGGTAGGTGTCCTAGGCTATACGAATACTGCTATCAAAAATTACAAATTAACAACATAATAATCAATGTAAATACCTTTTTTTATATATTTCAAAATATTAAATTAAAACATGATTAAAAAAAATTGCAATGCTCAAAGAAACTAAAGTACCACACAATAAAGATTTTAAAACTAGCTATGAATAAAACACCTCTCTTTAATAACCAAATAAGCCAGTTAAATGAGAGGGTCGTCGGCCTTACTAGCGTTGCTTTAGGAGCCTAAAACAAAAGTTTTACCCCCAAATAAGTTTTAAATGATGACTTGTGCCCCTCAGCTTCTTTAGAGTTGAAGAAATTCTGCGAAAACAAAAGAAAATGCTGAAAATCAGGTTTTAGCAAAACTGTAAGGACAGTACGTGCGACAGCGCTTAAGGTGCATGACGACCATGAGCAAAAACTCCTCCGGCGCGTGCCAGGGCATACACCTGTGGGCAGAGGTGGTTTTTTGGTTCTGATCAAATTTCTCCTCCTGAGCACGATGGTGGCATCCGTTTTCAGATCTAAGTCGGGAAATGTGGCTCTAGGCACTAGCAGCATGAACACAGAGTATGCTGAGCTTCCCTGAGTTTTCTCCGATCTCTGACCACGAAAACAGCCTAAGAACGTTCAGAGCCTTACTTTGATACCAAGTTGATGCAAAACACACACACACACACATGCTCATATTGATTTAAATAGAGTTGGAAAAGAGAGATACATCATAAACAAAAGTGAAAGATTAAGAACAGAGAAGGAGAGAAAGACAAACTATAAAGAGAAGAAGAAACGAGAAGATAAAGGCAAACAGTGGATGGGGAAGGACGCAGACGAAGAGGGGAGAGAGAAAGAGAGAGCTTTCAGATTCTAATATTCATTCCTCATTCAAAAGTGTCCAGGACAAGTGATAACTTAGTCTATCTATAGACTAAGCTTTAAGTTGATGCAAAACACACACACACACATGCTCATATTGATTTGAACAGAGTTGGAAAAGAGAGATACAGAAAAAACATAGTATGAGATCAAGAATAGAGAGGGAGAGAAAGACATAATACAGAGAGAAGAAGAAATGAGAAGATAAAGGCAAAGTAGTGGAGGGGGAAGGAGGCAGATGAAGAGGGGAGAGAGAAACAGAGAGCTTTCAGATTCTAATATTCATTCCTCATTCAAAATTGTCCAGTATAAGTGATAACCTAATCTATTTATAGACTAAGCTTTCCTTCCCCTTAAGGAAGCTCAACAACTTACAAATTAAAATATATAAAGAGTAAAAGCAAGAGTAAGTCAAATTTCCTTTCCCTAAAAGGAAACTTACAAAATACTAAATAATGTAAAAAAAAACAACTATTTCTTTCTAGAATAACATCTACCATATTTTCTATCAATTTGTTGGAAAAGTATAGAATTGGTCATTGGTAGCATCTTTTCTATGTAATCCAAATCACAATTTTCTTTCTATGTATCTTTTAAATAAAAACTAAAAGAAAACAAAAAATTGAAATTACATATTGATCATGTATTTGAGGTGTAGTGATTATAGCTCTTTACTCAGTAGCTCATTGCAATGGAACCTGATGTTATGCCACTTGTCTAGCATGACTACTTTCTTGTAGCTCTGTTGTAGAAATGCCATAGGAGCTATTGTGGGCCTGTAACTTGCAATATGCCTTCACTCATTCTTGGACAACCAAATATTTCATGATTCAGTATTCGTTAATGATATCTTGAGAACAAGAAAGGATCTATCTTCTCCTGCACTCTTGACATAAGCGAAGAACAAATGAAACCTTAGAAGATGAAGAGAAGATTGAAGGATTGCTTATTGATGATCAGCATAGGGATTTTGTATTTCATGAGGAAGAGGAACTGGTTCATATATATCAAGATAATGCTTAACCTCAAAAATCATGCCAAATGTTTTCGCAAGTCAAGTACTTAATATGATAATTAATGGATGATTATCATGTTTTTGTGAGGTTTGTTATTGCTGTTATCCATTTGAGCGGTTTATATGCGCGCATGCGCACAAATATTAGTCATAACCAATTATATTTTGAATTTTTGAAAATTGCCCACCGCATAAACAAGAATGCAGAATGCTAAGTGCTATTGTCCTATCTATTACAGCATATTGGGGCCTTTATTTTTATTTGAGCACTACTTAATGTCCTCAGTCCTCGCCTTCTTGTTGAATTGTGGAAGAATTGTTGTTTTGATTTTGTAGAATGGATGTAGTAAAGGAATTTCACAATTTTGATGATGAGGATGAACCACAAGAACTTGAAAAATTTTCTCGAAGTTTTGAGCAAAAGACTTTTGCTGGTGCAACTAGCAAAGTATGCTACTCAAAGTTCAAATCTCAAAGTTACTAGGGAAAATCACAACTAAGAAAGGAGCCTTGGAGAAATGTATTCACGGTTGAAGATCAATGAATTCTGATTTAACACTGCAATGCCTAAGGGTCTTAATTGTCACACCCTAAACTTCCAAAATGTTATCGGTTAGAATACAAAAAAAACTCATATTCCATGAGCCCAAACCTAAAAAAAAAAACATATAACATTTTAATTATCCAATTTAATCACATAATCATCATTTGTATTAAGCAAACACTAATAGTAACAAAATATTCAAGCATTGTTATAGAAATTTTGGCAAAGTTTTCTTGTAAGTTAGACCATTTGAACTTGTCAAAAAGAATATCCAAGCAATAGTGTATACATACATATAAACCAAAATACTTTAAACAAAAATCCTTCCCATATGATTCGTGGAGCAACTTTAGAAAAAAACAAAATATTTAAATATTTACATTAATCCACAATGTAAATGAAAGAACAAAATACTTCTTATTTCAATGAGTCCCATGAGATTTACTGGAGAGTAAGTCCACTACTACTATCTAAATACCAAAAATTCTTTCAGTAAATAACATCTCCAAAAAATAATAATAATAATAATAATAATAATAAAAAAATAAAAATAAAAATAAAAATGATAATCATAAACATGTAAAACAAAAAACAAGTAATTAATCTAATTATTAGTGGTATTAGAAAATATCAACATAATCTATATTGAAAAACTTGTTTGTCATTAAGACGTTAATAGAATGAATAACATATATGGGTACACAATTCATGAAGGTAAATAACATATGGTGTGACTAGAGGCCACAAAAACAGACACAAATATAAAACTCATGAATAACAAGCGTAGGATATATCCATGAAATTCCATCCTCCTTTCACGTGAGTTAACCGACACATGGGGCTAGTATGCCATAGCATGCCAAAGGCTAACAACATTGTAGTTAGCAACCAATGTTCTATATTCAATCTCATAAAATATTTCTAACATGCATAGAGTCTAAAAGTTCTTTAATTTATAAGGTATAAATAATCTATTGATTAGTAATTTATCCAGACCATGTCTGTACAATACTTTTAGGAAAATAAAATATCATGAAAATAACTGCATAAATAAATTGGAATAATGAATAAGATATTTATATATTTTAAATCAACTTAATCATAAAGGTAGAATAGAAAAATTTATTTAAAATAAGTGAAAATAAAATTAAAAAAAAAAAAGAAAGGCCATCACTTCTAATTATTGGAGAACTTTATTTAGTATACCACCTAGTTACAAGATTTTCCTTCCAAAGCTTTAATTAAGTTTTCTCTTCTTTTAATAACCCTATCAAATATGATAAAATTTTAATATATTTTTTACAATTAAACAGACCCTCTTACCACAATGAAACAAGCACAATTGACTTTAACAAGTCAAAATTCATCTTTTATCATGATAAGTTTTTAAATTTCTCAATCAAGCTTCTAAGCCTTCAATTCTCTTACTCATATATTTTTTTCAAACATCAAAATAAGTTCACTATACTTTCGAACCAAGTTTCATCAAGAATTTACTTTAGGTTGAAGAAAAGTTACTCTAAATCCTTCCTCTTATAATAACCAACATACTTGAGACTATCTATTAAAGCTGTGTTCTTAGAGTTAAGTTTAAGCTTTATATATATATATATATATATATATATTCACCTATTTTCTTGCACATGCAACAACTGATAAATAGGAAAGAAAACCACAATTTCCAGTAACCAAATCAGTACACACCCATCGATCAAAGGCAAAGAAAGAAAAATTGAAAAATACCGGCGGAACAGAGGAAGACATAAGAAATCAACAACGTGTGCAAGGAAGAGAAAGAAATCATTAAACGAACCTCCAACGGAAGAAACCAGCTCCTCAACGTTCAAGCACAGAAAGAAGGGAGGAAAAGAAAGAAGTCACAGGTCTAACGGAACCCACAGCAACGGTTTCTGATTGGCAGCTACACTTACTCACGCCGGAAAACGGGAGAAGGAAAGGAAAGGAAAGAAAGGACGGAGGAAACAAAGAATCCGACGAGGATGAGCGACGGAGGACGAAGGGTGGAGAACGGAAGTCGGTAAGGGCTGTCAAAGCTCTCCATTCTCTCGGCTGAACGGAAAAATGAAAAAGAAAAGGGGAGAAAGGAAGAAACTTGAAGACCACTCACACACCCATGGCAACTCAAACCAGGGATGAAACAGAGAGCAATAACAGGGAAAGAAAATAGCTACTTTCCCACTACAATGGACGAATGAAGACAGAGAAGAGGGTGGCAGCGAGTATGACTCAGACTGACGGCAAGGGATTAGGAAACGTGACCGAGAATAAGAAGAAGAAGAAGAGGACTGCGATGATTCTAGACACTCCCTACCCCTTACTCTGTCCTGGCGTTCGAGTGAGAAGGGAAGAGAATTTAAAAAAAAAAAAAAAATCTGATCAAAATACATTTGGAAAATTACAAGAAATGTCCAAAAAAAATTATAACAAAGGTGCAAAATTTTTTCATGATGTTAAAAATAAAATCAACCTTTTTTTCCTTCTTTTTTTTTTATAGTAAAATTCAAACTTTAGTTCTTTAAAAAAGTTAGTGACATAAGTTTCTGTCAATCATTACTTTTCACTTATTTTAAAACTAATTTAAATAAAATATTATTTGACAGAAAAAAATTAATTTAATTTAAAATTTAGAGTCATTACACTAACTATAATTAATTATGATTATAAAAATATATAATTTCTCTTAATTGTATTATGGATAAATTATAAGGGAATTATTTCATGTTAAAATGTGATGGAATGTTGTTATTTTATGAATGATGATTTGTTCACTACATGAATATACTTAATTTTGTCAATGAAAATGGCTTTATTCTGAACTTATCACTATGGGAATTATTTCTTGTTAAAATGAAATGAAGTGTTGTTATGTTGCGAATGGGTACTTGTTTATCACATGATATACTTGGTTCTATTTGTCAATGGAAATGACTTTATTTTGGAGTTGTTGCTATGAGAATTATTTTTCTTTAAAATGATATGGAGTGTCGTTATTTTGTAAATGATAACTTGTTCACCATATAAATACACTTGATTAGGGACAATTACATATTTTCACAATCACAACCAAGTACAGTTAGGATCTTAAGGACTGTAGTGTTAAATCAGATTTCATTCGTCCTTAATTGTGAATATATTTTTCTAGGGGTCTTCAGTTGTGATTGTCCTATCATCTTTTAAGTTACTTATATTGGCAAATTAAATTTAGAAGACTAAATGTCACTAGGGAAAAAAAAAAATACAAAAATGAGGTTGTAACACTGCAGGCCTATTTATTGGTTTTGGCTTTGTAGATTGCCTTGTACTTGTTTCCTTTCTATTTACAATTTCAGTCGGATTATGAGCAGCAAATAAAATCCAAGAAGGTTGCAATGGATTGTAAGTACCTAAATTTGATGGAGAAAAATGACAATTAAGACCCTCTAATAATATTAATTTCAATTAAGGATTATAATATTTTAAAATTTTAATTAAGGGCCATAGTCATTAATTGGAACAAAAAAATATAGTTTGTGAAATGAAATTTACTAACGTCACTTGGAGATTTACTAACTCAATTTGAGAAAATTACTAACATATATTGTGAAAATATGAAATCTTACTTGAGAATCGATTGTTTAACAAAAAGCGCCACTTGAAAATTTACTAACTCGACTTGAAAAAATTTCTAACATATATTATAAAAACATGAAACTCATATTTGAATAAATCATTTTTTGTTAAATAATCGATTCTCAATTGAGGTTTTATTTTTTTACAAAATACGTTAGAAATTTTTTTAAATTTGGTTAATGAATTTTCAAGTAGTGCTTTTTGTTAATATCTTTAACCATGATCCTTAATTAGAATTTCAAAATGTTATGATCCTTACTTGAAATTAATGTTCTTAGAGAGTCCTTAATTGTCATTTTTTCACTTGATGGTCAAGCATATGGCATCAAATTCAGTTATCAGCCTATTCATATTTTAATTACTGGAGTTTTCTTTTCTTGCTAAGGCTTCTGAACATTGTTTTTTGGGGGCAAAATAGACTGATAACTCAAAATATTTCTAGTTCATGCAGTTATTATTTCTTCTGACAAAATGTTGGGTTTAATACTATTGATTTGCCTTTGTAATACTCGAAACCTTTTAAGCATTTTATTCGTTCAATTTGAATGCATAATATTGTGCATTTGTGTTATCACAAGAATTTGACAAGACAAAATTGTTATAGAAAAATAGACGATAAATTTTGTATTATTTAATTTTTAATCTAATTATATCATAATTTTAAAGTATATTGTGATTCAATAAAAATTTTAAATTAATTAACATGGTCATCCTTGTACAATGAACGGGCTAGACAAAAATTTGATGCAGTACATGTCAAACGAGTTATTAAGGTCAATAAAGGGATATCTGACTGATAAGATGATGGTGGGAAGTTTAAATTTAAGATTAATATTTAAACTTCCAATCTGTTGAAGTTATGCAGTTAGAATATTTGATATTGCCATATGTCCTAAATATAACTTTTGTGATTGGTGGAATGATATTTTTTGTATTAGCTTCTTAGTTCTTACAGTGATCATATATGTTCTTTCTTCTTTTAAATTACCAAATGACAAATTCACTTTAATTTTCTGAGTGATATGCACTGTTGTATGTAATATATATATATATATATACACATACATATATAATTTCTATTTCAGGGCAATTCTGAGAACTAGACCAAAAGGCAAGTATGCCAGTTTTCATCACTTCTGTTTCCGCAAGAAAGTTTGCAGAGCAACAGAGAATACTCCAATGAATATGAACCCAAATATAAGTATTAAAGATCCCTTTGGGCGAAAATATGGACATTACATCTGACAACGGTTAATTATAACATTAAGCCTGATGATTTGCAGCCTTAGCATACCTTGTAATGAAAGAGATCTAATTGCAGGGGAGACTTTAAGGTTTCAAATCTTCTAATATTCTGATTGTATTAATTTCAACTTACAGCTCGAAGTGGCTACTAAATTGTACATGTCAGAGTTGATTGAAATGTACTAAAAAATTGTCAATGGACAGGAGTCAGGGTCTGTTTGGTAACTTCACTTTTAACTTTTTAAAAAAATGCTTTTGACACTTTTTAAAAGTTAAAAATTGTTTGGATATAAAAAAAAATATAATGAAAGTACTTTTATGGATGTGTTTTGAGAAAGTTATTGAATGTGAATTTACCCAACTTGATTTCCCTTAGCTTCTGAGATGTGCTTTTTAAATATGATTCATTAATTTATGATATGACTATGCTATCCTTGATTTTTATATAAAAAAAATTACAAGTAATTTTTTGACAAATCACATGTATAAATGACCAAATAGACATTTATTGTAAATGTGAGTTAAGATGGGGTGGAAATGTGGATTTGCCGCCTTTATTTTTTGGTGGATTTAAAATTGTAGATGGAAGTTAAACTGTACCTACTTTTATAAATGACCATAATATTCTTATTATGTTTTAATTTTTTCCAATATTAAATTATATATTTTATTCTTATTATTTAACATATTAAATTTTATGTTATTTTAATTTTTTCATTTTTTAAACATTTTTCATATATTATATTTATATAATAAAAATTATCAATTATCATAAATCAATATTCTTTTTGATCATTGCATATTCAAAAGTACATTTTAAAAACACAAATTTTTATTAATTCAAATAACTTTTAGTTTGTCAAACTGACTTTAAAAAAATATTTAAATACAAATTTCATTATAATAATTATGACTTTCATTAAATTAATTTTTGTTAAATAAACTTTCATCAAATCAAACTGAAACAACCTAAAACCCAAACACATTCAATTTTGAAGGTTGACAATGTTAACATTACCGATGGATAAAGATGATGTTCTTTTGGAGTGTTTCTGACGCTGTTGTGGTGGTAATAATGACTTTTGAATGTAAAGTTATATATATTCTTTGTTTAGCCATATCCATCAGCTCTTGGAATTCTAAATGAGATCTCCCTACATTCATACATTTACGTATCTGGAGAGAGAGTGACACAAGAAAATATAAATGTATACGAGGCTCATGTTGTAAGCATCCTCACCTTGTGAATGATGAAATCACTTGATAACGTAGTGCTTGAGCTTCGTTCACGACATTTTTGGGTGCCACACTTCCTTCCAGTGAAACCAGTTTAGAGCTCTACCCTCGTACAGGCAGCACCCGTTACATGGATTAATAATTGTAGAATCCTCTTTCTATAAATAGAAGTATTGAATAGATGTAAGCTGTGATATGGATTCAATATAATTATGAATACATAAAAACACTTTCACCAATGGCCTTGAAGCTTAGTGGCATGGAAACTTCCCTCTGAATGAGAAGTGGCACGGATTCAATCATGCTTGCAACCTCAAGGCATTAGTGCATGCCTCTCTAATTACCAAAAAAAAAAAAAAAACTCATTTATCGCATAGCAGCAATGGCTCCTTACTTCTCTTCCTCTCAGAATCTTGACAGAAAATACGAAGATCTTGTTGCCTATCCTGAAAGTCTCCACTATGAGGGAGGAGACCTCTATTATAAAAGGAAGCAAGACTCTCTATTGAGCCTGCTGCTCCCTTATTTGCCTCTTTCTAGAGTAGGCTTGTATGGGCTTGCAGCCTACTCCCTTCATATATAATTTCCAGCATGATTAAAATGCAACATTAAGCCCAATGATTTGAAACCTTGACATGTCATCTAGTGAAGGAGAGGTCTCAGGGTTTCAAGTATTTTGATTTTCTGACTGTTTATTTCAACTTACAGATCCAAATGTTGAGGGAAATGATCAATTCAGAATTGACTGAAATGTTTCGGAGATTTTCTAGTGCCCTCAGCTTCAGCAGGTATGTTAGGTACCCATTTTTCAAGAGTTAGCAATGGCAATGAATAAAGTTGTCCTTTTTGAGTTTTTGTCTTGTTATTGTGGAGGGAATATTGACTTTTAAATCCAGAGTAATGTATGTTCTGTTCGGCCATTTTGGCCCGTGCTAAGCATAAGTTCTATCAGACTACGAAAACACCTCCATTTCTTAAAGAAAGCCCATTATTTTGAATGAGTTTGATTATTACTTAATTGATATAACCATATTTTAACCCTGTTTCTGCCTGTCTATCATCTTCACTTACTTTCCACTTTGAAGATATTTATTTGCCAATAAGTTTGCACATAAGATATTTCCATATCTAACCTTGTATCTGTGTTATTCGATCAGCTTGATTCCCTTCCGCAACAAACTGAGTCAGATTATCCTAAAGAGCTGGAGTTATTCCAAGAAATTATTGAGACTATTTCAACCTTCATAGTGAGTTATTCAAATCAATGAGTCGATTGGCTTGCTTACTAGGCCATGAATGATAATTTAGGTATTAAGACTTTTTATGAGCCTTCGTCAAGATGTAAGAATCTTTTGTATTATAACATGACTTGATTGGTTGTCATTCTGCATATATTCTTATCCGTGGCTTTGTATTCAAGGGAAAAAATGGCTTTGTAGTCACGAATTAAGTGCATTGAGTCTTCTATCATGTTATATCCAAAGGGCAGGTCAGGTAAATCAAAATTTATCTCCGATGCCTCAGATCATTTGTGTGAGTTCGTCCATGTATGAATAGCCAGATAGAAGATTTTATTTTCTCTACAATGGGCCATCTACACATCATTTTCTAGATACTATCAGCATTTCTTCTTATGCCTACACAGAAAAGAATAGGCAGATTTAACATTAAAAGAACCATTGTGGATGGTATAATAAACTAGTTTTAATATTTGATAAGTGTATATTTTATAATTAAATAGATTTAGATCTTAGAATATATTGGATTAATTTATAATATTTTATATTTATTTATGTTATGTTTGCATATATACAGATTTTGATTTGAGTCAAATCCATTGTTTGGATTCATAGGAATTTATAGATTTGAATTTGCAATTAAATATAATTTCTTTGTAATTTTAAATTCCTTCTACATCCCAGGAGTTTCAAATTTCAATTCATTTTCAATCACCCTCTGTTGTCATTTAGTGCTAGTCCATTGCCGTCATCTTGCGTCTATCCGCTGCCACCATCTGGTACAAGTCTGCCACCTGGAACTGGTGTCAATTCGCCACCGCCATTGTCCAGGACTCGTTTGTGATCATCATCTGTCATCTGTCTACCTTCGTCATCCGATGCCAAACATCACTATTAACTGGGAATGGTCTAGTGCCAAACGTTGTTGCTGATATCGCCTATGATTGAATTGCCTCCATTAACCAAGATTGAATCATCAGCACCAATTGAGAGTGAACCACCAACTTCGACCAGGATTGGACTACCAGCGCTGACCAAGATCAAACTGCCGGCACCGATCTTGACTAGACTGCATGCTTTGACAGAGATCGATCCGCCAACTTCAACCAGGACTAGACTACTTACGTCGATAAGGACCAGACACCCGGTGTCGAGACTGAGACAGGATGCATTAGTGGATTAGTCTTAATTGGCGCCAGCAGCCCGGTCCAAGTTGATGTTGACAGTCTTGTCCTTGTCTTGATTAACCACCACCACCCATAAATGAGATCGAACCGCCAACTTTAACTAAGACCAAACCATCAACATTGTCTGAGTTACTTTTAAATTCCAATATAGAATTTAAAATTTGAAATTTTACTTAAGATTCACACAAAGGATTTCAATATTATAATTTAAAATTTTTTATATTATTCAAATAAAAAATTTAGAATATATAAATTTTAAATATGAGATTTCAAATTCAAATTCCCAACTAAAATCTACCTATCAATGTAACCTTAGTTGATTTTATATATTTTCTCTCTAAATTTAATTGTTAGGGGAAGAAAGAGAATTTGAATATAAAATCTACTCATATTTTCACTTTTTTTATACATAGAAAATAATAAATGAAGATAAGGAAATACAAGAAAAAAGGAAAAGAAAAGAGAATACATACATACATACATACATATATATATAATTCTTATCTTTAAGATCTTGTTGGGTTCAGCTCTTATAATTTTTTCTCCGTCTAGTGTAACACAAAAGGAAGAGAGAGAGTAAAAGAAAAATTTAAGAGCTAAATCCCACATTGAATAAGGGACTCAACTTTAATTATAAATATTCTTTTCACGAAGAGAGAAAAAGCATCCAATTACTTATCAGAACAACTCAAGGGTTTTCACGAAGGCTTGGAGATAGATTACTTCCACTCCTTAATTACGCAAGAGGAAGAGAGAGAATAAAGAAAAAAAGAGCTAAATCCAATAAGATCTTGAAGAAAAGAATAACACACATGCATATATATTAGGTTCCCACATAGAATAAAAGCCTTAATTTTAACTATAAATATTATTCTTGCTAAGAGAAAAAAAGCATCTAATTACTTATCGGAGCAACTCAAGGGATTTCACAAAGGCTCGGAGGGAGGTTATTAAGTTCTTCATGTTTTAATTATTCCCTTGTACTCCTTAATTTTTTGAATGATTTGTTTTTCATGATTGAAAAGTTTTAAAACCGTGTTTATTGCTATTTTTATTTGTTTCTAAATTATTCAATTGGAATAGGAATGTAGCTTGAGAAACTAATTTCTATTCCTTTGCTTGACTCTTATGGATTTTGATTTATAATTATGTTTTGATTTATTTTTTCAATTATATTTATGTCTCTTATTCTTCATGGGATGTTATGATTGATCAACAAAATTTTTAATACTGAGGGTTGAAGAGTAAACCAAATTTTAAAGAGGTAAACACAAATAACTAAACAAGACATATATTTAGAGATTCATGACTACTTAAATTGTAATTTTATAGTTTGATTAGAAGTTTGAGTTTCACAACAGTGAATTCAATCCTAATTAAAGAGGAACTAATTGATATTTTGGAAAAAATTGCCACAATAATTGATAAATGTTCAATTTAAAAGGTAGAAATTAGTAACTTAGAGTGAATCTTGAACCCCTGTTGATTGGATAATTAATCTTTATATATTTACTATTTTTTATTTTCTGATTTAATCCGCAATTCAAATATTTTTCTCAATCTTTTCCTAAATTAAAATTAATTGAAATAACAAAATATTCACCTTCTTGTGGGTTCGATGCTCGGAATTCTCCTTGATCCTGTACACTTGTGGAAGGTATCAAGTTTTTGGAGCTATTATTAGGAGGCTAAAAATTTTGTTATTTCTTTAATTTTAATTTTTCTTATTTATTTTCCTTAAAAAATTAAAAAACAATTAGTTCTTTTATTAACTTTTGTTTCTTTTTCTCTCTTTTATATATATGTTAATGTTAACTAGACGGTGCAAGATTCTGGGTGATTTTAAGTTAACTTATCTAAGTGAACGTGCTTGCAATGCTAATAGGTACAACAAGAAGACGAGAGATGGCAAATTACGATGGAAATAATATTGTTGCACCTGTTCCTCGTTGGGAAGACATCCAGAGACCAATGATTCTTGCAAGCCGTTCTTGCATTCGACTGAGTGAAAAAATGCGAAATTATGAATTTAAAAGCAAACATGTGAAAGCATTGCCACAATTTTCTGGGCACCCAATTGAGGACCCACTAGGCTTCATCAAGGAATTTTATTTGGCAGTGTCAACACTACCTCTTAAGGGGCTGACCGAAGAAGAGCTAAAGATGCGATGTTTTTCTCATTGCATGAAAGAAGATGCTAGAGAATGGCTATTGAATTTACCTGAAGAGTCCTTGACAACATGGGTTGAAGTCTATGAAGCATTCATGCTTCGATTCTATTCACCTCATCAAATTGAAGAGTTTCGAGAAAAGATATTTTATTTTTCACAACTTCATGGGGAACTGTTCCATGAGACATGGGAGCGCTTCAAGACTCTTCTAAATCAATGCCCTCACCATGGTTTTACTAATTTAATGCTGAGTGAGATTTTTTATAAAGCTCTAACTCCTTTTTATCAGACCCAAGTTGATATAGCTGCAGGTGGATATGGAGGAAATGTTACGGCTATAGAGAAGATGAATGTATATGAAAAACTAGCCAGAAATTCTAGGCTAAAGGGAGTTCAAGGAAGGAGGGTAGAAGCACATGAAGTGGGAACTAGATATGGTATGGTTGCTCAACTTAAAGAATTAAACAAGAATTTCAAAGCCTTTTCATGCATCGTAATTTTTGAAATTCTTCTTATGCTGTGGATGCTACTAATTATGATGCAAATCCTTGTATGCAAGGAAACTTCAATGGAGCCTTTGCTAAGGGAACCAACCTCAATCACACACCAAATGATTTCTTACATGGAATTCAGCCCCAACCTCAGCAACCTTCAAGCATGATCTCCAAAATTGACAAGTTGGAGGATATGATCTCCAAGCTTGTCGATATTCAAACCAATGCCCAACATGCGCAAGCTGCAACCGAAGCAGCTATCAAGAATTTGGAAATCCTAAGTCAAGAGATTATCCAAATACTAAGGACAAATTTGTGACTACATATTTGGAAGTAACTTTGGTAAATTTTTAAGTGACTATCTTTTTTTTTTTTGTAAGTGCCTTTTGAAAGTTTTACAAATTCATATTGGAAAACAACTCATTCTCAAGTGTAAATCATGATTTTTCCAATTAAGATTAATAATATAATCCCAACTCATCATAATAATTTCAGTAGTATCTTTTTTTTTTTATTTTTCAAGTGATAGCAGTTTTGTAAACTCATATATATTTTTAATTCCAAGTAAGAACCATAGTTTATTATTAAAATTTTAATAATTTAGAATCTCTAATTGTAATTAATGGTCTTATGATATTCTTAATTGTCATTTTCCCTAAATTAAATGAATTGAAGGAATCATGCATCTTGCTCACGCAAGGGGAAGAGAGAGAATAAAAGGGGGGAAATGAAGAGCTAAATCTGATGAGATTTTGAAGAAAAAAATAATATATATATATATATATATATTAAAGTCTCATATCAAATAGTAATACTTTATTTATAAATACTCCTCTCATGAAGAGACGGAGCATCCAATCAGTAATGGTGTCAGGACCTTGAGCCATATGGTGTAACATTTTGTTAAGCTTCAACTGAACATATTTTAAATTTTTTTGTAATCCAAGCATCTTTAAAATTGAATTAAGGGATGCAAAATATTTTAGCCAATAACTGCAAAATAATAAAACATATAACCCTCATTATAATTTTCTCCAAATTTAGGGGGTGCATTTACCCCCAACATATACATAGCGTCGCCTATGCATCCAATCACTTATAGGAGCAACCTAAGAGTTTTCACGAAAGTTAGGAGAAACATTATTAGGTTCTTACATCTTAAATATTCCCTTTCCTCTTTGATTTATTTTTCATGATTGAAAATTTTAGAGCAACTAATTTCTATTCCTTTGTTTGACTCTTGTAGATTTTGATTTATAATTATGTTTTGATTTATTTTTCTAATTATATTTATTTTTTTTAATTCTTCATGAGATGTTATGATTGATCAACATAATATTTCATCTATAGGTAAACTCAATAAACTAAGAGGTGAAGAGTAAACATACCTCTATAACGGTAAACACAAATAATTAAATTAGAGATCAATTTAGATATTATTTAAATTGTAGCTTCTTCTCAACTTGATTAGGAGTTTGGGTTGTACAAAAATGAATTCAATGATAATCAAGTAGGGACTAATTGACACTTTAGAAACAATTGTCATTATTATTGATAAATACTCAATTTAAATGGTAGAAATTAATAACTCATAGAGTGAATAATGAACTCCAATGCTTGTGTTGATTGGATAATTAATTTTTATATATTCATTATTTGTTATTTTCTGATTTAATTTTCAATTCAAATATTTTTCTCAATCTTTTTATATATTAAAATTAATTGAAATAACAAAATCTTCACCTCCTTGTAGGTTAGACATCTAGAATAAATTAAATAGGAATTTCAAAGCCTTTTTCGTGCATCATAATTTTAGCAATTCTTCTTATGCTATGGATGCTACTAATTTTGATGTAAATGGTTGAATGCAAGGAAACTTTTGCTGAGGGAACCAACCTCATTCACACACCATATGATTTCTTATGTGGAATTCATATCCAACCTCAACAACCTTCAAGCATGAACTCCAGAATTGACAAGTTGGAGGATATCATCTCCAAGCTTGTCAATATTCAAACCAATGCTCAACATGCGCAGACGGCAACCAAAGCAGCTATCAAGAATTTAGAAATCCAAAATTAAGAAGTTATCCAAAAGTTGAAAATTCAAATTAATCAACTAGTAAACAAGTTCTTAGAGAAGCCTCGAGAGAAATTTTCTAGCAACACAAAGAGAAACCCAAGAGAAGAGGTCGTGGCCTTTACCTTAAGGAGTTGCAAAGAAATAAAGGAGCATCTCTCTAAAATGAAAAGGCAAACCAAACCACAAAGGTGGACAGGCCTTGGAAAAGCTTAAGAGGCACCTAATGCAAGGTCGTGTGAAGACGTGTTGGGACCTAGGGCAAAATTATTTAAGAAGCTTAATCTCTTGTCATTTATCTATTTTTATATCACTTTTCTAATTTTTTAAACTGCAAAATCATATATTTAAATTTTGTAATCAAATAATTCTAATATTTCACTTTCAATAGCTAATATAACTAATTCATTTATTCTATGTTTAGATGCATATAGATTTAGATTTGGATTTAGATATTTGAATTTAAGTTAAATCATTCTTTGTGTAATTAAAAATGTATGAATTTAGATTTGACTCAAATTCAAATCCAAATTCTATCTTAATCTTTTTGTAAGTTGAAATCCTTTTTAAACTTATATTATTTCAAATTTTATTTCAATCTCTTTGTAATTTGACCGGCCTGTCAGCGAAGCCGAATAGGACCATATTACTAATGATGACTAGGACTAGACTGCTACCACTGCTAATCGAGATCAAACAACCGACTTCCATCGAGATTGAAGTGCAAGCAATGATTGGAATTGGATTGCTGACTTCCATTGGGACTGGAGTGTAGGCTACAAAGAGGACTGGAGAGGTGACTTCCATCTGGATGGGACTGCTAGCATTGACCAGGACCGGATGATCGACTTCCATTGAGACCAAACTATCGGTGCCAACCAAGACCAAACTACCGCCTGTGACCAGGATTGAATGGCAAACTTTCACCGAGATTGTACCACTAACAACGATCGAGACTAAACAACCTCCTACAATCGAGATCGATGATTGAACAACCGAATCCCACCGTGATCGAGACTAGCGACCTTGGCTGGGAAAAGACTGCTAGCACCAACCGGGACTGGATCATTAGCGATCTGGTCCCGATCGAGGTTGTCAGTATGATCCGATCCCCCATCAAGATTGCTAGTCTAGTCACAGTGGGAGCTGACTGTCAAATTCCTATCGTGGGTAGCCATCTAGTCCTAATCGACATTGACAATTCAATCTTGATTGGTGCTAGTAATCCTATCCCAATCAATGTCGGCGGTCGTGTCCTAATCATCGCCAGCAATACGATCCTAATGGATGTCTAACATTCGATCCTGGTTAGTGCTAGTAGTCCAGTCCTCATGGAAGTCAACTGTTTGGACCACCGACATTGACCGAGTTGTTTTGAAATTCAAATATAGAATATAAAATTTAAAATTTTACTTAAGATCCAAACAAAAAATTTTAATATTATAATTTAAAATTTTTTATATCATCTAAACAAAGAATT
The DNA here is from genome assembly GCF_029017545.1 of Prosopis cineraria. NCBI lineage: Eukaryota > Viridiplantae > Streptophyta > Magnoliopsida > Fabales > Fabaceae > Prosopis > Prosopis cineraria. Next base: position 35,495,923 of record NW_026555343.1, read on the forward strand.
TTAATTATATAAATTTCAAGTGTGAGATTTCAAATCCAAATTCATCCATCCAAATGCAACCTTAATTTATCTTGTAACATGATTAATCTTAAATTAACTTTAAACAATTTTAATATTGAAAAAATTGTTTCAATAGTAGTAACTATTAGTAGTTTAAGGGTCAATAGTCCAACCAGGGTCAACTTGAAATTAGATTGTTCATGATTAGAATAATATGTTTTAATTTAAAGATACACAAATATTCATCTTTAAACATGACAAAGAGTAATATTCAAATAAAGAAGTCATTAATTCTCAAGTAAATGAAAAATCAATCCATAAAATGTTATACAAATATTAATTATAAGTTTATGACAATAATAAAATACAACAACATTAAAAATATTAATTAAGAGATTTGGATTTAATTTATGGTTCAATATTTAGAAGGGAAAAGAGAGCAAATAAAAATAATCGGGTCAACCCATTAACCCATCCAAATTGATCGGTTCATAGCCTAGTTCATCTCAGTAATTGGATTGGCCCGATGACTAAGGCCCTTGGTCTAATCAGTTAGCCCTGCCTGTTCTTTATACCATGCATTAATATCTTTTTTTCATACTTTTTATTAAGGGAGTAAATAATATTGCTAATAAAAATCACTTTTTCATTTTATTATTTTTCATTCCATATTGAATGTGCATTTTTTTTACATGCTAAATGATTAGTATGAATAAAAAATAAATACCAAAAAGAAAAATAAACATAGTCAATTTAAAATTGGCCCCAAAAAACCTGATATTACTTTATGATCTATAAATTTCATTTAATTCAAATTTAACAACATTGTAAGTAGGGATAAGATTGATTTTTTAATTATACATTTGAGATTAAAATTAGGGTAAATACTATGCATTGTATGGTGTTTTGGAAAATGAGTTAAATTATTTAATGTTCATGGAAAAAAAAAAGCTTGTTAGAGATTTTATATCAGGTATAAATTTAAAAATAAAATATAATGATAAAAATTAAATTATAAAGGACCAATATTAATAATAAATCAAGTTAATCCTTGCTGTCCTTTTTACACGATAACTTCCCATCAATTCATTGAAGTCAAAGAAAGGCTGTTCAACCATTTTATCTCGCCCACAGTTTGCAGGATCATTGTCTTGTTTTCTCGGCTTTGATCAGCTAATCATACACCTTTGGCTTGTTCCCGGATGAAAGTATTTTAAGGTATCCAGTTTTTATTTGAGTAAGCTTGTCAATTTTAACTGCAATATTACATTGCTGTTGCATGAAAGAAGCGATATTGAAAGAAGGGTTGTACAGGGACACTCATTTTGAATAGAGGGATCGTATCGAATTACTTACTTCCTAAGATATCAATAGTTTAAGGCCAGTTTATTTCGTCAGGCAGGCCAAAATAAAGGCCAGTATGTTTTGAAATAAACGTCGCAGAGCATTTTCATTGAATACAAATTGGCTAATATGATGGAATTCTTGGCTATATTTCTATTGTCTGTCTATAAGTATTTCATAGTTGATGTCAATAACATCCAAGGCTTTGTGTGTTGGCTTGGTTTCATTAGAACATGACAATAGAATGTCTAATGACTTGTGAAGGTTGGTTTGGCTGCTTGGCAATGGGTGAAAATATAGTTTAGGTTGATTGCCTTTGTATTGACTGATCTACACGTGCCAGCCCATTTTATATATTTCCTTATGATGTCTGATTCGATTTAAATGTTCTCGTTTTGGGACCTGAGTCAAATTACATTTGGCAGACTTGCACTTGGTGGAGAGCCAATTATGGATGCAAGTGATTGGAGAGCTGAAATGCAGCCTGGTGCTTGTAAAAATGGTGTCCAACAGATGTAGGTCTAAATCTTTTTTTGTATTTCAGATCTGAATTTTTCTTTGTTTCTGTAGGTGCTTTAAAATTGAAAGGCTTCCATCAATCTTCACTTGTTTGTCATGTAAATTTAATTTGTTCATGATTTCATGAATATATATATATATAGATATAGATATATATGTCTGAAGCAGACTCTTGGTGCCATTGTGTATGATTGGCCAACTTGCAAAACTATTGCCTAATTCTCTCTCTATGAATACAATAGTTTAGAATTCAGAACTATAATTGGACCTTTTCAATTTCCTTTGAAACGCCAGTGTTCTTCATTCTCAAATCTATAATTCACGCTGAATGTTGATATTATGCTATCATAGTTGAGGTCTGAGCAAGAACTTTGACAGGGTAGTGTTACACAAACTTCTTAATAGGATGATCTTGACATGATGCACAAGAAGCCTGATTGAGAATTTGTGTATCATACTATCATTGCTGCAATGGTATTGTCGACAATTTGACTTTGGAGTTATGAAGTGTACACGTCAGAAAAGGAATTTCTTTTTCATACGTGTTGAGCATTTATATTGTACACAAAGCATTTGGAGACTCTGCTTGTTATATTCTGCTTTTCATGTTCATGTTACGTCCATGAATGCAAATGTGCTTCTTATCGCTTTGGAATCTGCCAATATGTGATGTTGCATTTCATTGTAGCTTGGCAAGATTGGTTTGTGTTGCCTTTTTTATTTTCACCTTGGTGTTTTTCCATACCCCAATAGTTTTTTTTATTTGATGTAGTTGACTAGGTATACATTTTTCTTCTTTTTGATGAATTATGATTCTAATGAGGGCCAAGGTGGCATGAGATGTCTAATTCTCACATTGAGTATGTGGGTTGCTGTATGACGTACTTAAATAGGTTGGTTCCCTCACCTCAATAATTAGTATTTTCATGGGGGCACCTCATTTAGGTACCCAGCAATTTGGTATCAAGGCTAGTAGTTCATGACTCCAAAAAGGATTTGTGGAGGATTCTGACTAAGGGTTTAGACTGGGATACAAATGAGTAAAGTGTTGTGGAGTGTGGTCATCAGATGTTGACCCTCCAAGAGAGTCAATTGATGGAATTTAGGTGATATGGAATTCCAAGTCCCGAATTCAGCTGCTTGGGATGCTCTATGGAGTACTTAAGGCGGTTTGTTTTCCCACTTCATTTTCTAGCTTTTGAAAGAGGACACCCCTAGTCCCCGCCTAACTGTCCATTAGCTTCTAATATGTTATTGAGTTGATTTCATCATATTCAACCACCTGTTACATGTACTTGTAAAGAGCCGAGCTTAATGAGTCACTTCAGCTATTTTTATTCTTTTTTTCTTTTGTTGTTTTTTCTAGTTTCTGGGTCATTTACTCATGAAAATCTCAGTAATTGTCAGGAAAGAAAAATTGGTCATTGGTAGTATCTATTTGTGTAATTCATATCACAATTTGTTTTCTATGTGTCTTTTTTTAAGTTGAAAGTAAAGAGGGAATTGAAATTAAATGTTGATAATGTATTTTCGTTTGAGGCATAGTTATTAATAGCTTTACAGCTTGTAACTCACCGCAATGCAACCTTACAATGTGCCAATTATCTAGCACGACAACTTTCATATAGCCTTTTTGTAGCTATGCTATAGGAGCTACTATGTGTAGCTGTAATTAGAACAACATATAAATAGGGGAACAAATAGTCATTATTTATGTGATTTTACAGAGGCGAGAATCGGAGATTCACTTGACTCTTCCTTGGACAACCAAATATTGAATGATTTTGTTATCATTAATCATATTTAGAGCATGAGAAGAGGGCCAATCTCTTCTCATCCTCCTAAAATGGTTGATGAACAAATGAAACCTTTGAAAATGAAGAGAAGATTGAAGGATTGCCTGTTGACAATCATTATGATGATATTTCATTTGATGAATAAGAGGAATTGATTGGCATATATTATTCTAAAGCTTAGACTAAAAAAATTTGCAAAGCGCTGATGCATTGAGTTGAGTACTGAATATTGTTATTTATGGATAATTATTAGCAGACTTTTTTTTTATTGCTTTACACTTTGAGTGATTATATATATATATATAGATATATACTCCCTCTATTAAAAAATATAAGGTATTTTTTGAGGAGTTGAATGTTCAAAAATGTAAAGCATTTTTAGCCTTTCGAGGTGTAATAATTGCCTTTTTTTCAAAAGTGCCCCTATTGATGAATGACTTTATATTTATTGTAGCGTATTTAATAGGGGTAAATATGAAAAGATAGAGTTAGTTTGAAAGTAGGTAACTAATTACTTTATTGCAGGATGAAATTCGGTTAAAAATGCCTTATGTTTTTAAATGGAGGGAGTGTATGTTAGTGATTTATCAATTATATTTGGGGTTCTTTAAATGTGCTACTATATAATGAGGATGTTATTCGCTTTGGAGCCTTTGATTGTTTAAGAACACTCTTCACCATCTTATGACTTGAAAGTGAACTGTCCTTTTGGCTATGAAGAATGAATGCAGTAAAGCTATATTACCATTATGATGATGAAGACGGCCTGCAAGAACTTAAAAAAATTTCTCAAAATTTTGAGCAAAAGACTTTTGCTGGTGCAACAAGCCAGGTATGCTCAATTCCATTTCCAGATCTTGAAGTTATCATCATCTTTTAAGTTATCTATGTAAGCATATTAGATTGAGAATGTAATGAGGCAGCCCTTCTCTGTTTTTTTTTTTTGGGTGGTGTGGTCAACTACATGGATTTTCTTATACTCATTTCCTTTATGCTCCCAATTTCAGTCAGATTATTTGTAGAAAATAATTTTGAAGGAGGTTTCAATAAAGAGTAAGTCTTTAAACTTGATGTTCGACTTTGTAGCATCAAATTGAGTTGTTTTAGCCTAATTAAGCTTTTTGTTATTTGAGGTTTCTTTATTTCTGAAGCTTCGACATTATGGTTTGGTAGGTCCAAAATGGACTGTAAATGACTCAATCACTTGTTGTTCAAGCAATTATTATTTGTTGCTGACAAAATATTTGGTTTTTTGCTATTGATTTGACTTTCTTCCATGGAACTTTCTAACATTTTATGGGTTTTCCAATTAAATTTGGGGCATATTGATTGTGCACTCTGTATTATTGATTCAACTATCGCTCAAATTTTGTTCATTTGTATTATAATGTTGTTTCCTATTCCCTTTATTGAAACAGAGTTCTTTCTCCTCTGTCTGTAGCTTGTCGGGTACTCACTGTCTATTGAAAGAATGCAGTGAGAAAAGTTTATATTGCCTTTTTTTTTTGGGTTGATTGATGCAATAATACCTTCTATATCAGTTTCTTATGATTAGTTACCTCATCTGCTCTTTTTTCTTTTAAAGAAGAAAGTGATGAGTACTATTTTACGTTATTTATTTGAGCAATGTGTACTCATGTATTTATATCATCATAATGTTTGTTCTAGGGAAAATGCAAGAACAGGTTTACCAAAAGGTAAATGTCCTATTCTTTTTGCCTTTTCTATTTTCTTAATAAAGCTGGCAGAACAAGAGAAAATAGTCAAAGCCAACCCAAAGTAAGTATTGGACAGCGATTGCCCTTTGGTTGAGGAAAATTGTGAACATTACATAAACTCACATTTTTGCTTTTTACATTTTTAAATTATAACATTAAGTACCATGATATGAGTCCTTGAGGTACCAATATTTTGATTGTTTGATTGTTTTTATTTCAACCTACAGATCCTAGTGTTGAAGGAAATGTACTTGCCAGAATTGAATGAAGTGTACCAGAAAATTGCTAATAAACTTCAGCAGGTATCTTAGGTTCTCTTTATCTTTCTGGGTACTATTACCTGGTATCCCCTTTGGTTTTTAATACAAGACACTTTTTAGAAGTTTTGCCCTCTCCTTAATATAATACACTTCATAAAATTTAGTTAAGCATTTATAAATTATTTCCATAATTTTAATTAAGGGTAGTTTGGGAATGTTATAGTCATTTTTAAAGAAATCAAAACTCTTAACTAATTTTAACCACCTTTCTTAATCCACATAATTCAGTTATAAGTGTATCTAACACCGTTCACTTCAGATTTAGACAGTGTTGCCCAGATTGGGGGTAGTTATCCCACTTTACTTTTTTCTGCTGACTAGGTTCAGAATCTTGATCTTTGTAATACATGTTGTGTCCTTTCAGTGTTTCCATGGACAAATCTGTAATAAGTTAGCAATGTCAAGCCCACCCATGGACAAAACTGTCTTTTTTCAGTGCTTTCATGACTTTTGAGTTCTGAGTAATACATGTGTCGTTCTGCCATTGAAGCCTGTGCTAAGCTCTTTGAAACCAACCTCGTTTCTAGAATATCTGATAATTAGTTAGTTATTTAAATGAGTTATTATCTCATCAAATCAGTTAAGGATGTATGAATATATATGGAGTTAAATATCATGCCTTAACTCGTCCTAATTTAAATTTAGGAGTTGTGACCAAACCTGTATATTGGTCTACATGAATAAAAGCCATATAGTATGATTTTTCTATATGTTTTTATATGATAGCTGATAAAACAAGATAAAGTGAAAGTGAAAGTATAAAGAAATAGATTTTGTTGGAGAAATGAACGAATACCAAGGATCTTGAATATTTATGAATCTGATAATCACGAATAGAATCTTTAAGTACACAAGACACTTAATATTCTGATGAACTACTTCTACCATCATACACCTATTTACACTAGCAAAGCATATTAAGAAGTACATATCAGAAAGAAACTAACTAAAGCCCTACCAACTACATGCAGGAGATGTGGGATTTTTTATTGATATTGTAATTGGATAAAAGTTTAGCCATATGCATATAATTTACTCTTCCGGAGTCCAAACCATAATATAGAGCATTTTTTGGAACTCACACTTAGTTCAAAATATAAGGTATTGGGTAGTTCTTATAATTTTTTTTCCAACTATATTCTCCCTTCATTTGTTATTCCCTTTAAAAATTGATTCATTAAAATTTCAATTGTCATTATTAAGATATTCAAAACAATGTTGACTGTGTATCAGGTTGACTCTCTCCCACAGCAAGCAAAGTCAGACAAATATGAGAAACTGAAGATATTCAAAACAATGTTGGAGCGTGTTGTGGCATTCCTGCATGTTTCTGAGAGTGACATATCTCCTGGCATGAGCAAAAAATTACCTTCATATGAGAAGCAGATTATCAATTTTATAAATACGATTAGGCCAAAGAGTAATCTACCAGTGCAAATTCCCATCATCTCCCCAAGTTCTGTAGCATCATCTAGTAGCAAATGCACCATCATGATGGATGATTACTGGTCATGTTATGGTATGGAGGTGTGAATTTTAGAGTTGACATTGCAATCTTTGAAAGATGAATCTTTTTACTTTGTCAGAAGATGGCAGCCTTCATCAACTTCTTGTTAATAATTTATAACTTGATTAGTGTATCTTTGATAGATTTGTAACTCTAAAAAGGTTTGACTTGTAACTGTGTGTGAAGATTCATAAATAATAATATTTAAATTATTAAATATTAAAGTATTAATATTTTAATAAATATTATTAAAATGAATATAATACTTTTAATTACTTGCTGATATTGTTACTGATATTTGTGATCTGATAATCATCTTGTAGTCAGTCAAGTGGCTGATTAAAATGGCATTTTGATATTTTACATAGGTAAAAAATAATATTAGTCTATTAGCATTTATTTGTAATTTAAAGAATTTAATTAGCATTAATATTTTTATAAGATATTTATTTGTAATTTTTAGTGTACTTGAAAAAAAAAGACGAATTAACACTTCAACCATAATTTTAATAAGTACAAACTTAGAAGACTCTCGAGCCAGTTTGATGCTTTATCACTCCCATTATACAAACTTAGCTTACTCTTATATGGGTTTAAGGCAATGTTAAATGTAAACATTTTCTATGAATTTATTAACTTGTTTTAAGTTGTTGTCTATCTTTTCACAGAATATGAGAATTGAAAATCAAAATTCTTAATAGCGATTCAATAATCAAAGACTACAAAGAAAATAATATTGAAGCTATAAATAAATCTTTAAATACCGTATTTAAAATAATCATAATGATTTAAACATAAATAACTTAATTTTAAATATCATGGAAGATATTTCTTTTCATTCAAGAGTTCTATCAAAACAAGAATATCATTAAAGAGAACCTACTAAGTTTTAAAATAAAAATAAATGTGAACAGAGGCTTGGCTTTGTATTAAAGCTACTAATAAGATCATTGTCCGATAGTGTCGTGTCATTTTCAAAGTACCCCCAATTCCTTTTATAAGAAACAAATAACTAATTCATCAATATTAAGAAATATAATTAAAAATAATTAGAATCAATAATCTATATGCTAAAAATGTAAAATTCTTTTATCAAAAATACCCTCACTTGTGTAGCTGATTGGTTAGTAATGAATACTTTATTGTTTCTAATAAATACTTTTATTAATGAGAGCCGAAAAAAAAAAGGAAGATCTAATAAATGCTCAAAACAAGATATTGTTAATTCTTATAAATTGGATCAAGAACTCTGCCAAAATTTTCCTATAAAAAGGACAAGGGAGAGCAACATGATGCTTCAATTCAACTGCTTCAAAGGACAACGCTGTGTCATGACTTCCAAATGACTACTGAGAAGTTGATGAGATGACCAATCAAAACAATCTGATTTTTCAGAGACTGCAATGTCATCTATCAAGAGTGAGAAAGATTTTTTTTTTTACATCTCCATAACTTGACCATCCATCAAGGTCCACGAGAGCTTACAGGAAACTCCACTTCCTGTTATTTTCTACATTTCATCAGTTCAAAATAGCATTACACTATTGGGCTGCAATGCTACTAGATGATGCTACAGATACAGAACTCGAGTTGATGGGAATTTGACTTCCTACTGGCCTCTTCACATTTATAAAAATGATAATCTGCTTCTCATATGAAGGTAATTTTTTGCTCAAGGCAGGAGATATGTCACTCTCAGAAATCTGTAGAAATGCTATAAGCCGCTCGAACATTGTTTTGAATATCTTCAGTTTCTTATACTTGTCTAACTCTGCTTGTTGCCGAAGGGAGTCAAACTGAGAGAGACAAATTCATGATTGAATACAACTAGATTAATAAATACACACACATGTCACACATATATACTCTCTGTCTTATTTATAAATCAATTCTAACATGTATCATTAGAATTTAAAAAAATCTTAAAGCTCATTAACCCTGTTTAAAAATTCAATGAGTTTTTAACGTATTAAATATATATATATATAGTTTAATAATATTCTTTCTCTCACCATCATTTAATAGATGTAAAAGGGGAAACCTATGATAAAAAAATAAATGACATGACTTGTAAATAAAACCAAAAATATCCTTCTCTTTCTGGTTTCTGCAGACAGGAGGGAGTATCTACTTTTTAACAATTATTGTTCCAACATTCTTATCACTTTACAATACAAATAAATATTTTTCAATTTCTGGATTTTATATGCATACATACAAGGGAGGTGATTAACACAGCCCACAATTGCATATCAGAACCACTAAAAGATAATTCTAACTAATGTCTAAAAACTTTACATCGGGATCATTTAAATTAAATTTGGGCGGTCAATATTTCATCTCAGCGATAAGCATGTCGCTACGATAAGTGTTGAATAATATACACCTGCCCTACTTCACTGTATGCTTAACCTTCTAAATGCATCCTTTGACTCAATTGAAACAGCGAGCCTTCTATTTAACTAAGATGTGAGTTCTCGTGTCTCATTCTAAATATCACTTTGTGAATGGTGAGGATTCAAAAGCAATGGCCAACCAAGTCAAAAGGAGAGTGGGCGACATGGCTTACGTCGCAGAGCAGTAACTGTCCCGCATCTCCTGCACATAGGCCATAAATGTAGTAGATAGGGCATTATTTGCTTTTCTTTCCGTTATGTGTTTGGCAATGTGTTTCTCTCTAGTATAAAGGTGTATGATGTATGAGAGTGGAAGACTGGAAGTGGTTCATCAATCATCAGAACATTAAGTGTCTTGTGTACTTGCTACTTAGAGTCCTTTTGATTATGAGATTTACAAGCATTCAAGATCTTGCCTTCATTTCTCCAATAAAATCTTTCTTTAAACCTTCATTTCATCTTGTTCATTCAGTTCTTATAAAAAAAACAAAGAAAATAATACAATGTGGATTTTATTCATGTAGACATTTACACAGGTTCGATAAAAACTTAATTTAAATTAAGAAGACATAAGGCAAGATATTTAATTTCATATAATACACACACACAAACACATTCTCAACTGATGTATTGAGATGATAACTAAGTTGAAATAAAAATTATTTTAATAAACTAACTAAATATCAGATATTCTAACAACAACAATGAGCTTTCTTTGAGAAATGGAGGCAGTTTCAAATAGTTCAGCACAGGCTGCAATGGCAGGACAGCTCACGTGTTACTCCAGACTCAAAAGTTAACATTGTTAAGCAAGGGAAAAATTGAAAAAAGACAGCTTTGTCCGCTAATGGTGTTAACATTGTTAACTCCAAAAATGAGAACCTACCAACAGTGGTCCGTTCAAGTTAAAAGGAGGACACAACACACGATATGTACTAAGCAAGGTTGATGGTTTGAATCTTGTGATAAAAAAGAAAAGAAAAGAAAAGAAAAAAAGACACCTGCTAGATTCTAGTAGTCAATTTCTCGCACATTTCTTGCAATTCTGGCAAGTACATTTCCTTCAACATTACAATCTGTAAGGTGAAATAAAAACAATCAGAAATCGAAACATTTGAAAACCTTGAGATCTTCACTACAATTGGATCTTATTGGCTACAGGATATGTCAAGGATCCAAATCAATGGACTTTAGTTATCATTTGAAAATGTCAGAAGTGTTAATTAATGTAATGCCCACAATTTTCCTCCACCAAAAAGCAATCAAGAGGCTCTTCAACACTCTGGATTGATTTGACTATTCTCTGTTGTTCTGCCAGCTTTATTGAGAAAATAGAAATGGTAAAAAAATGGCATGTTTACCTTTTTGTATGCCTCTTCTTGCATTTTCCCTAGAACAGATGGTTATAATAATATAAAAAAACATTAGTACATAGTGCTGAAATAAATAAAGTAAAATAGTAGTCATTTTCTTATTTAACAGAGAAAAGAAAAAAAAATGAGGTAACTGTCAGAAACTAGTATAAAAGTAATATTCCCTCAATCATCAAAAAAAAAAGGCACCTAGCAATATCAGCTGTTCACACTACAAACTTTCCAAAGACATGGAGTACCCAACAAGTTACTGGCTGAGAATCAAGGGCTCTATTTTATTGCACCAACTCAAGTTAAGAACGCATTGCATGGGCATAGTTACAAAATTATTTCTTAACAAGCTAGATTCATTTTTACAACTAAAGTCTTTTGAATATTACAATATAAATGCACAAAATTTTGAGTAATTTTTGAATCAATAATATAGAGTGCATGATTGATATAGAGTGAATTGATTGGAAAATCAAGAAAGCATTAAAAGATTCCATAGATGAAAGTCAAATCCATAACAAAAAAACCAAATATCTTGTCAGCAACAAATAATAACTGCATGAACAAGAAGTGATGGAGTCATTCATTGTCTATTTTAGAAGACTTACAAATAACCAAACCTCAAATAACCAAAAGCTTAAATAGGCTAACAACGGAATTTGATGCCATTGGGTTGCACGTTAAGTTTAGAGACTTACGCTTCATTGAAACCTCCTTTGAAGTTATTTTATGCAAATAATTTGACTGCAATCAGGAATATAAAGGAAATAATTACAAGGTGATCCAGTAGATGAGGGGGGAAAAAAAGAGGGCCACTTCATTACATCCTCAGTCAAATCATTTTACACAGCCACAGGTACCTCAAAGGATGATGATAACTTCGAGATCTGAAATATGAGCATACCTGACTTGTTGCACCAGCAAAACTCTTTCGCTCAAAACTTTGAGAAGATTTTTCAAGTTCTTGCAGGCCATCATCATCAAGACCGTGAAATAGCTTTACTGCATTCATTCTACAAAGTCAAGAGAACAGTTCTCTTACATTTCATAAGATGAAGAGAGAAGCCATTACACATTCCTTAAAATATAAATTTTTAAACAATCAATAACAAGTCTTATCCCACTAGGTGGGGTCAACTATATGGATAGCATGATGCCATTGTGCTCTATCATCAACCAATTTTTTAGGAATATTGTTAACTAAGAGGTATGGTTCAACAACTTCTTAAAGTGTTTTCTTTGGTCTTTCTCTACCCCTCTTTACAAAGCTCAAGATTACCCATTCCACTCTCCCTACCGATACTTCCCATGGCCTTCTCTGTACTTGTCCAAATTATCTCAAATGATTTTCTACCATTTTTTCCTTAATGAGTGCCACGCACATTTTTTTCGTATATGTTCATTTTGGATTTTATCTTTTCGTGTATACATGCACATCCATCTCAACATTCTCATCTCTGCTACTCCAACTTTATGCTTTTGTTGTCCTTTTAAAGCCTAACATTCACTACCATATAACATGACAGGTCTTATAAGAGTTTGATAAAATTTCCCTTTAAGTTTAATAGATACCTTTTGATCGCAAATAACTACTTTAGTCTTTTTCCATTTAAACTACCTAGCTTGTATCCTATGTAAAACATCTCCATTAATTTCCCCATCATGTTGAATAATCACTTCTAAATATCTAAACATGTTCACTTGAGATATGATTTGATCTCCCAATCTCACTTCCAAATTCCTACTGATTGATCTCTAATCAAAATTGTAATGCAAATATTCCCTCTTCCTCCTACTTAGGCAGAAATTCTTCAACCCCAAGGCCCTCCTTTAAGACTCAAGTTTGTAGTTAATCTCTTTTCTTGACTCCACAATAAAAACTATATCATCTGCAAAAAGCATGCAATTGGATATTTTTTCTTAAATATGTTCGACCAATGCATCTACAATCAGGTCAAACAGATAAGGGCTCAACGATGATCCTTGATGTAGTCCAATCATTATAGGAAAGTCCTTTTCTCACCGCCAGATGTTCTTATATTGATTGTTGCCCCTTCATGCATATTTCTTCTGGTCTTTATTGTAGGACATTTTCAATCATTTCACATATCTTAAAAAAAGTTATTTTTTTTTCCTTGATATTAAAAAAAATGAAATATGCTTTCATTTTCATTCTTAACTTTAAATAATGATACAAGTATATTAAATACTTTCATGCTAATAAAGAAAAGATAAAATTGAAAAAAGTGATTTAATTATTACAGATGTCCTCCGTTTTGGACTAAAAATTATTTCTTGAAGGTATCCTACAAATAAAACTAGAGGGAGTATCTTGTATAACTTTAACATAAGAAATCCAAACTCTTTCTTTTCCAAGACTTTCCAAAGTACTTTTCTTGGTACACGATTATAAACTTTTTAAAAATTAATAAAAACCATGTGTAAATCTCTACCTAAATTTTTAAACAATCAAAGGCTCCAAAATACTATTACATATAGTGAATAGCATTCTGCTCAACAAATTTAAAAATTCCAAATACAATTGATAAATCAATAATCAATAATATATATAAAAGGTAACTCAAGTGTAAAACAAAAAAGAAGTCTCAAAATAATCATCCATAAATCATAATATTAAGTACTCAACTCCAACTACATCAATGTTTAACAAAAATTTTGAGTCTAAGTTTTTATCTTTCAATCTTATTCACCAAACGCAACGCCATCATAATGATCATGGATAAGAAATCCTTCAATCTTCTTTTCATTTTTTAAGGTTTCATTTGTTCATCAATCATATCAAGAGCAAAAGAAGAGATTGGCCCCCTTCTCATGCTCTATATATGATAAATGAAATCATTCAATATTTGGCTGTCCAAAGATAAGTCACATGAATCTCCAGCTCTCACCTCCGTAACATCACATAAATTAGGGCTATTTGCTGCCCTATTTATATGTAATGCTAACTACAGCTACAAAAAGTAGCTTCATCAGAATAGCTACGAAAGTTCTTGCACAGACCTCAACTATAATATTATGTTCAGTATGGATTATAGATTTGAGGATGAAGAATACTTGCATTTCAGAAGAAATTGAAAAGGTTTGATTATATTTCTGGATTCTAAACTGTCATAGTCATAGAGACAATTGAACAAAAGTTTTGCAAGTTTACTGATCATAATCAATGGGCAAGTTGGCCAGTCATACACAATAGCACCTAGAGTCTGCTTTAGCTCCTTCACCTATATGTATATTTTATGAACAAATTAAATTTGTGACAATCAAAGGAAGATTGATGGAAGCCTTTTAATTTTAAAGCAGCTACGGCATCAAAGAAAAAATTATTCAGATCTGAAGTGCAAAAAGAGATTTAGACGTACATTTGATGGACAGCTCTTTTACGAGCATGAGGCTGCAATTCCGCTCTCCAATCACTTGCATCCATAATTGGTTCTCCACCAAAGTCTCCAGTAATTGGTACCTACCAAATCTAATTTAACACAGGTCACAAAATGAGAACATTTAAATTAAAAGCAAACTTCACTGGGAAACATAAAAAAATAGGTCAATATAAAGGCAAAAAACATAAATTATTGTTTTACCCATTGCTATAGAACCGAAACAACTATCACAGATCATTAAACATTTTATTATCATTATTTACTGAAACCAATGCACAAAGCTTTGGATGCATTGACATCAACAATGAAAATTTTGTTATTGACAGACAATAGAATATGGGCAAGAATTCCATTTGATTAGATAACTTGTTCTCAATGAGGAGGCTCAGGTACCAGACGTTTCTTCCAAAAGAAACTGGCTTCTTTTTTTCTTTTTTTTGGTTTCTGGCCCGACTGACAAAACATGCTAGCCTTTTAATTATTCTCTTGAAGAAAGTAAAAATTTGATAACATCCCTCTATTCAAAGTGAGTGAACCCTACTTTCAATTTTCAAAATCGACTCTTACACGTAAGAGCAATGGAATATTTCAGTTAAAATTGACAAGCTTATTTAGATAAAAAATCGATAGCTCAAAATACTTTCATTCGGGTAAAAAGCCGAAGGCGTATGAACAGATGATCGAAGCAGAGAAAACAAGACGAAGATGCAGCTACCTTTGGGCGCGAGGAAAGTGTATGGTCATACCTCATTCCATTGAGAGACGGTATTTGCAGAGAGCACGAAATGACGTCACGCCCCCGCCATTACGGCCGAGTATAAGAGCAAAATCCCAGACAAATTCGTCATCATTACAGATTTACCGGTTCCGGTTGGCTTATGTCTTGCAACTGGAAATCTTTTCTATCATTTTTAATTTAATTTTATCTTTATTAAATATATATATATTTTAATAATATATTTTTTTAATATTTAATGAAGAGTAAAAAATAAAATTTATAATAAAAATTTAATAATATAATTTATAAATGAGATCAAAAAATTATTCTCTCTTTGCTTTGTAAATAAAACCAAAGGGACTATTTTTAAAAAAAATTATTAAAAATTTGAATGTCATTACTTTTTTTAATATTAATTTTGCTTCAATTTATTTTAAGATAATGTATCTATCTATATATATTCTATAGAATTAAATTGCAAATTTATCCTTAAAATTTTTTTAAGGTGCAAGTAATATCCTTGAATATTTGTAAGCTCAATGTTCTCTAATATAATTAAAACATAGTAACTCTAACCTCACTTAATTCACTAAGCATGATGACGATCAAATTGTTTATTTTGACCATTTCTTGATCAAGATTTCCATGACACCACAGCTCCACAAGATTACCACCAATTCTTCTTCAATATGAAGCTCGCTTATGCTTTCTTCTTCTTCTTCCATATCTCACCTCGCTGTCGCCTCCCTCTCCCTCTCCCTCTCTAAAGCATGCCTCTTCTATAAGTTTAGATTTTGACAAGCTTAAGGGGATTGTAGGCGATAAGTGACTCTAAATAGGCCTACAATGCCTGTCTTATAACAAGTTAATGCTAATGATGTATCGACGGTTGCAAGGCGTTTTTGCTTCTAATTAGTAACACAAAGGCCCCCACAATTAGAAAGGCAGCCACCATTAGCAACACACCAATTTCAAGTAATTCCAGGAAAGTGGCAACGCTAGCGTATGCGAAGGTCGCCTACAATTAGAGGTAAGATTGATGAAGGAGGATCAAGTCGAGAACTTAAGACCCATGGAAGAGCTTAAGATTTATTTTTAACATCATTTCTGTATGCTTGTTTGATTGCCATGTTCTTCCCTTCTAGATGGATGTGAAATATAGATCCCTATAGAAAGTTAATAAATATTGGGCCTGATCTATTTTGTATGTTAGCCTAAGTTTTGTTTTAGGCCTTTATTTTCTTGATTTTCTTTTATGTTCGGACTATATATATCAGTTAGGTGAGTCAAATTGTAATGTATGTTCTGCATTTGTTCAAGCCTAAATGCCAATAATAAATTATTCAGTTTAGTTATACTCTCCATTATGGTATCAAGAGCAAGGTTCAGGCTTTCACAACCCGATTCATTTTGAGTCATCATCCCTAAAACAGTCTCCTTCGTCCACTTGAAGATACCTTAAACACAAAAGGAAAATAAAAAAATCTTTTCGAACCATTCCATTGTTGTTGATTTGCACCACGCCCCTCCATCGCTTCTCTGATTCTTTTCATCACTGTCGTTCATAATGTCATCCGACGAAGAAATTACTACTAAGAAAGGTAAATCTTTTACTCGACCTGAATCATCCCCTTTTTCTTCATCTTTTTGAAACCCAAGCTACAACCTTAGTCACGCAACCTCTCATCAGAGCAACAAACTATGCCATCTAGAGCAAAGCAATTAAGATGGCCCTCCGAGCAAGAAACAAGATAGGCATCATCAATGGCATATGCACTCGCGATAAACAAGAATCGAGTCTCTATGCCCAATGGGACCGATGTGATGCGGTAGTCCTTTCTTGGTTAATTAACTCTGTCTCAAAAGAAATCTCTACCTTAAAAGAAATCTCTACAAGTATTACTTTATCTGAAGATGTAAGTTTGTTTGGCAAAATCTACAAGAACATTTTAACGTTACGGATGGAACCAAAATCTACAGTCTCCATCTCATGATTCATTCTCTCACTCAAAAATTCAATGACAATATCTGATTATTTCACTCATCTTAAGGAAATTCGACAATTGCGCTGCTCCCCAATTGTCAGTGCAATTCCTCCATCGAATACGCCAAAGTTATTCAACAACAAAGGTTGTTCCAGTTCCTAATAAGGCTCAATCCATCATACCAAAATGTGAGAAGTCAAATATTGCTTATGAATCCACTTCCTATGGTCAATCAAGCATATTCAATGGTGTGCCAAGAAGAAACGCAACAAGGCCTGATATCTTCATCCTTATCACCTCATGATCATGCTAAGGGTTCCACTAGGGCTGCTAAAGGCAGAGGAAGATTTGGAAGAGGTCATGCTTGTAGGAATTCATCAGAGGAATGTTCTTATTGCCATTGCCGTAGACATAAAAGAGAAGACTACTTTCAAATTAATCGATTTCCACCAAACTTCCAATATGGCAGAGGCAGAGGAATTCCAATTAGGCAAATAAATCAAGCTAAAGCATTTAGGGTGAATAATGACTCTTCAACCAACTCTTCTCAATAGCAACAAATGCTATCACAAAAGGATTATGAGAACATCCTCAAATTAATTAAGAAGCAAGTGAACACAACCCTTACTATTGGAATAATTGCCACTAATGACTTTAATGAGTTATCAGGTTTGATTCACACCACTTTTTCTTTAGAGCACTCACACACTGCACATTGGATTTTAGACTCAGGAATAACAAGTCATATTGTTAACTCTCTAGATTTCCTTGATGAATATGAAACATATATTGGCCTACTTTTAAAAATTTGAATTTGGAATAATGATAAATTACAAGTAACTCATACTGGATCAATTACCTTGTTTTATTATACCATATTACATAATGTTCTGTATGCACCAGGGCTATGTTATGACTTGATTTCTATTTCATATCTTACTTATGACCAACAATGTGTTATGGCTCTTTTTCCTAATGTGTGTGTTTTATAGGATCTCTATAGTAGGAACACAAGGATGATTAGTAAAATACAATCAGGACTTTACATAGTTGAAGAATATGAGACTTCTATACATGCTAATATTGTTTTTTCTAATGAATTGTGGCATCTAAGGCTAGGCCATGCTTCATCTCATGTACATAGAAATTTAAATTTATTGAATGATACGTTACCTCCTATAAATAATAAATGTGATGTGTGTTTGCAAGCAAAGCAACCTAGATTACCTTTTCCTATTAGTCATAACAGATCTAATTGTTGCTTTGGTTTACTTCATTTGGATGTTTGGAGTCCTTATAAGGAACCTACTCATTAAGGATATCATTATTTCCACTCACTATAGTGGATGATATGTCACGAGCTACATGGGTTTACTTATTAACTAATAAAAGTGAAGCATTTTCATACATCTAGGTTTTCTTTGCTTATGTGAAAACTCAATTTTCTATACACATTAAAAGAGTCGTAGTGATAATGGGACATAATTTCTTAACAAAAATGTCACTAATTATTTTTTGAACAATGGAGTTGTACATGAAACCTCTTGCCCCCACACTCCTCAACAAAATGGGGTAGTTGAGAGAAAGCATAGGCACATCTTAGAAGTCACTAGGAGTTTAATGTTTCAAGCCAAGATTCCTATTAGATTTTGGGGGGAGTATAAGAGCTGCGACTTACTTGATTAATAGGACTCTTTCTAGGATACATAACTACAAGACTCCTTATAAGTTGATTTACTAAAAGCAACCTAATTTGAGTCACTTAAGGACCTTTGGGTGTCTAGCATATGTAAAGAATTTAAGTGAGGTAGATAAATTTCAACTAAGATCTAGTCCTTGTATATTGTTTGGTTATCCTAGTCATCAAAAGGGTTATCTTCTTTACAGTCTTAAGGATGATAGGTTTATGGTTAATAGAAAAGTCATTTTTATTCAAGATAACTTTCCTTACAAAAATAAAGTTTTAATGCTCTCTAATCAAGGGGGAGAACATCTTGTATTGAAGCCACAAGATCCTTTTTTATTTGATCCTAAATTTGATAATATGTATAATATGCCTGGCACTAGTATACCTGTAAATGTTCTAAATGAATCCGATTCTCACTCACACTCAGAAATTCCTTATAACCCTATTTTAGACACTGTAACTAATAATGACTCTTTTGCTGCATAACAATCTCGTTCTATCAAGTGTAGGAACCCCTTAGTTGGCTTAAGGATTATGACTACTCAAATTTAAAACACTTGAATAATGTATAGACTCATAATAAGAAGAAAGTCTCATATCCAATTCAACATAGCATCTATTATGTAAATGTTTCTTCATCTTATAAAAATTTCATTGCTTATACTGATGAAATTATTGAGTCAAATACTATGATGAAGTT
The DNA here is from genome assembly GCF_029017545.1 of Prosopis cineraria. Classification (NCBI taxonomy): domain Eukaryota; kingdom Viridiplantae; phylum Streptophyta; class Magnoliopsida; order Fabales; family Fabaceae; genus Prosopis; species Prosopis cineraria. The sequence continues at coordinate 35,515,378 of NW_026555343.1, forward strand.
GCTACTAATAGTAGGTGGGTAGATGCTATGAAAAATGAAATTGATGCCTTAGAACGAAGCAGAACTTGGAAGATTATAGATCTTCCAAAAGGTAAAAAGGCCATAGGATGTAGGTGGGCGTTTAAAAGGAAATATAATGCAGATAGAACCTTTAATAAGCTAAAGGCTAGACTAGTTTCCAAGGGATATAGTCAAGTAGAAAGGGTGGACTATTTTGACACTTTCTCTCCTGTTATTAAGATGACAACTGTTAGGGTTGTTTTGACACTTGTTGTGAAAAATAATTGGATTATGTTCCAAATGGATGTTGACAATGCATTTTTACAAGGTGATTTAACTGAAGAAGTGTTTATGAAAATGCCCACAGGCTTTGCTAAACAAGAAGAAACAAAAGTCTGTAAGCTAGTTAAGTCTCTATATGGACTAAACAAGCTTCCAGACAGTGGAATTTGAAATTGTTTGAATCTTTATTTGCTAGAGGTTTTGTATAAAGTAAATACAATTATTCTTTGTTCACTAAACGAGAAGAAAATGATTTTGTCATTATTCTTGCTTATGTGGATGACTTGGTCATAACTGGAAATTCTGAGAGTTACATACAAGAAACAAAAGATTATCTTTATAGCAATTTTAAAATAAAGGATTTAGGTCCTTTAAAATATTTTCTAGGCCTAGAGATAGCTAAATCAACAGAGGGATTGGTATTAAACCAAAGAAAGTATGCACTAACAAGTAATATAATGAAAATAAAGTATCATTCTCTCAAGGATTTATTCAAAAACAATGATCAAATAAAAGACTAAGTAAATTCAATCAAGTTGAACTATACATAGTTAGGTAAAAATGATTTTGCAAATTAAATTAACACTAGAAAATAAAGAAAAACAATTAATTCACAAACTTCAACCACAAATTGAGACCTAGAATTATTTATCCCCCTTGCATTTCATAATACCAAAATTACCTCCTCTCATAAATGTTTTTAACGAAAATAAGTGTTAACCTAGGGTTCTAAAAATACTTGGACAAGCTCTCTCAAGTCATGAACAAGTGTTTAGTTAAATTAATTGCTCAATCTCTTATTACAATTAATAAAACTCAATTGTAAACACCAACCCTAATATGGCTATTGTAACATCTCAAGTTTTAATCCTCTGATTAATTAAACCTAATTAGGGTAATTAAGTAAGTTGAAGTAGTGTGTGGTCAAGGAGGTCTAATAATCATATTTGATGGTATATCAGCCCTAGTTGTGGGTTCGGTATTAAGGCGGGCCACCCGGGCATCAAAAAGAGAAGAAAAGGAAGAGTTGATGTTGCTGCGCCACATGCCACGATGTGGAGATCATTCGTCATGGCGCACAAACGCTTCTGAACGAGGGAAGACCTCTTTGTGCCATGCGCCGCGGTGCATTGTGCATCTGCCATGGCACATGGCCATTTTCTGCAGTTTATTAAACGCAAAATGAGATAGAAATAGAGAGAAAGAAAAGAGAAAACGAAGAGACGCGCCAAGCTCTGTTAAGGTTTACTTGTGGACGACATTAGGAGTATTTTGAAGGCTACAAATACCCAAGGTAAGTATCACACTCATTAATCTCCCCATTTCTTCCACATTTATGAGTTTATGGTTAGGGTTTGATAGTGGAAGTGAGATTTCGATCCATATAGGTCATGGGTCCAAATTTATTGACTCAAATGAAGTTAATGGGAGTAGATTAGAGTATCTAAACCTAGGTATAATGAGTCTTAGTGTCTTGAGTTGTTGGGCACCATTAATATCCAAAAATCTCATTTATTACATGTGGTTGGAAGAATGTGATGCCATTAATGGAAATTTAATGGTTCATTAATGTTATTAGGGACTAGAGGTAATTATTAAACCCAATAAATAGGCTCCAACTCATGTAGAGTGAATGTTGAGCAATTTAGAAGTGGACATTGAGGGTTTAAATGCTTGAGTTAGTAATGTTGGTGAATTTCAACTTGGTTAATTGTAGTTTTGGTCTTGGTCACTTATTGGATTGGAAATTTAAGCTTGGAAGCTAGAAGATTGAGGGGTAAACCTTTAACCTCTCAAAAGTTTGAGGTAACTGAGAGAACCCTAATTTATGTAGTTATATGTTAATTGATTTTTAATTGATTGTTAAATGTGAATTGTGAATGTTACATGCACGAGGCTGATTTTTAAAGTAAAACCATATATTAATTTCAATGAGTGTATGAAAATTTAAATGTGCATAATGCTATTTTTGGCTTGAAAATGAAAAATGTGAAGTTAAAAGGGTTTTCAAACTATGAACATGTTGATGCTTTTTGGAAATATTTGTGATATTGTGTAGAAGTTGTAACATCCTCAATTTTTTAAATCCAAATTAATTAAGCTTAAATAGACTAATTAAGTGTATCTATGAGGTGTGTGGCTAGAGAGGCCTTATGGGCATGTTTGGTTTCGATTTCAGTTCTAAACGCGGGTCTAAAGGAGAATCGGGTCACCCGTGACAACACGCCTGGAAGAGGCTCTCAGTGCCATGCACCATGGCGTATTGTGCGTCCGTCACGGCACATGGTCAAATTTTTGCAGTATTAAGTCGTGAATATGAAGTAAAAAAAAAGAGAAAACAAAAGAAAATGAGAGAGTGGCGAAAAAAGATGAGCTAGGGCTTGAAAAAATTGATTATTGAGAGTAAATTAGAGCTCATAAACGCTAAAGTTAAGCTTCCTTGCTTAAATCTTCCTCTCTTCTTCCATTTTCTTGATAGTAGAGGTTAAGGTTTGATTGATAATGGTGATTTTTGGTCTATAAAAGTTATGGGCCCGAATCCATTGACTTAAATAGAGTTAATGGGAGTAGATTGAGCTAAGTAAACTTGATATTTATGATTTTATGATGATTGGTGGTTGAAGGACATTAAATGTCCCAAAATTCCCATAAATTTGGTGGTTGGAAATAGTGTGGCTTCATTAATGTCCATTTAAGAGCTCAATGTTATTAATGAGAGTTAAAGGAAGCTAAGAAGCCTTATGAGTACTTCTACATGAGTCTAGAATAAATCTTAAGTATTAAGAAATGATGAAATATTAGTGAAAAATAGCTCAAAATGGATATTGATGTTTTGCATGGTAAATGCTTGTAGTGTAACTACCATTGGCACCATTCAAGCTTCTTAGAAGCTTCGGGAGTGAATAGTTGAGAGGTAAAACTTTTGACCTCTTAAAGGTTTAAGGTAACTGAAGGAATTCTATCTTATGCTTGTGTGTGTTTATTAGTTTATTAACTTATGATTTATCATTGGATTGTATAAAATAAAAAGAAATGCAAGTATGGCTTAAATTGTGAAGAAATCCACCAGACCAAATTTGTGAGTTTTATTACTTATGATGCAAAATTTTCCTTGAGAACAATAGTGATGGATTTTCGTATTAATGTTTATTGGGAGTTTAATGATTTTGCAAATTGAAGGGTAAAATGAGTCTTTGTTCAAGAGAAGTTCAATGATGTTTTAAAATAGGGAAATTCATTTATTTTAAAAGTGTGAGGTATAATGATTGTGAATTGAGAGTTCAATGACTTGTTTGGTTTTGAAGTTCCATAAAATGTGTTTGAGAAGTTCAATGATTGTGTAATGATGAAGTTCAATAAAAATTGATAATGTGAAGTTTTATGAATTGTATATTTGTGAATTATGCCGTGAATGTGCATTGCATGATCTTGAGAGGTGAGAGTTCGCCTAGGAAGCTGAGTAGACGATAAAATCCACGTGGTAAGGTCCCATCCATGTGATGGTGTGCTTGGATTGATTCTATCCATATTGTTCCACTTGTTCAACGAGGGACTCAAACCTAGCTAGCTATCCACCGGTTCAATGAGGAAGCTAGTTTAGGGTGTATGACACCCCATGGTGTGAGAAATGGAGGAAACCGTGATCTATAAGTGAGTTGCGTACGTCTTGACCGGGTAATCCCCTTACAAGTATTTAGGCTAGGGAAGTTAAAGAATATAGACTATCCCATTGAATTATAGCCCACGGTTTCATGTCAGAGGAATAAGAAGGATACAAGGAAGGTGTAATCATGTATATAATAAGTAAAGGCACTTGTTATCTATATTGAGTCCATAATGATAACATTTTGAGTTGAGTATTAATTTTTGTCATTATACTTGTCAGTGATTTGCGTGATCAAATCTATTTATATAAAAAGTGATAAAAGCATTGTTTTCCAAGTAAATGCTATTATGTGAGTTGAATTGTGAATTGCTAATTTCAATTGTCTCACATAGGTTAAAGTATTAATATTAACTGTCACTTGCATTTAAACTAATTGATATGCATTAGTATAGGTTAGTCAGACCTTGGTTATTGAATAGTTGTACTACCCCATTATCTTCAATATTATAGGGAATAGCTCAAGAAGTGTGGACAGAGGAAAATACCTCAAGGCTTAGGATCGCAATCCATTTGTAATAGGCCTTCTTATTTTAGGTAGCCTATGTGTATGACAATTTCGATTGCCAACTAGGATTTCCCTTTTTGTTATTTACTTGCATTAAGTGAAATGTAAATTGTAATGGTATTTTGGGCCCTAGGGAGAGAATTGATTATTATGTGTTATGATGATAGGGCCAAAATACTAATGCAAGTGATGGTAGAGGATACTATGTGATGATCTGGGAAATCTTGATGAAAATTGTAGGTAAACTCTCCCTTCCTATATTTTTGAGTTTAAAGGGTTGAGTAGTGGAAATTTAATCTGAAAATATTCCTTGTACTATGGTGCATTGCACGAGTTGGTTTTGATGAATTGTATGTGGTCATATTATTGTTGGTGGCTTATGATCCTTAGTATTTGGTTTGGACACTTGAGAATGTGAAATTTGTCGTAACAGCATAATTTTTAAAAAGGGTATCCAATTCTTGTTTTAAAAAGAATTTGAGTCTAAAACTGATGTCATTAGTTAGAGTCCGAAAAGAGCTTTCTGTAGACTTCTAGTTCACATCAATCGGAAGTCAGACAGAGTTTTGGGGTGCATTTGAAGTTGGCCCTGAAGCTGTCAAATTGACAGTAGAAATTCACTGTCAAAATTCGTGCAATTATGCCACAGCGCATGATGTCACGAGCTGCAGTGCGCATCACAGAGGCAAACAAGCCGCGACGCAGGTTCAATGAGCCACGACGCATGCCTTAAAAGTTTTTAGAATTTTTATTGTTTCAAATTCTTACACCAATGTACTCACTTATGCAATGATCCCTTGCTTCCACGTTTTTGCAAACTTTGATTTGTCTCATTGCAAGACTTGAAATGATTTTAGTTTTATAAACTTGGGGTCCCCATTTTATTAATCAATGAGAATTCTATATTTCATGATTTCATTTCTCTCATTTTCCTAATTACTTGAAACTTGGGTTTAATTTTGGGATTAGAAGGAGGAGGATATTACAAAAGTAATTATATGTTAATGAGAAGTAAATTTTGAGATAAGTGAGAATAATGTTGAGCAAATGATGAGAGCACATACTTGGGTAGCGCACGATCATGAGCCCAACGTGATCATTGTATCAATGAGTAAATAAAAATTAAAATATGAAAATAAGTGAGTATTGATTATGGCATGATCAGTAGCGGGAGTTCGCCGAGGAATTGAGAGTAGAGAAAATCTATATGGTATTTAGGCTACCCTCCGATACACGGGGGTATAACCTTATCCCACAGTTTGTCGAGGGACTATCTCATAGTTTGTTGAGGGACTAGAACCTAACTATCTCTATCGGTTCAATGAGGAGAATAGCCTAGGGTATGAAACACCTCAGGGATTTGAGAATAAAGGAAGCTATGGTCTGAGAGTGAGTCCTATGATCTTTAGTCAGGTCACACCTCACGATTGGTGAGCTTGGGTAGTCTAGTCACACGGATGGAGCCCTAATCAGTGTTATAGCCCACGATTTTGATCTAAGAAAATAAGGAGGATATAAAGTTAGTTGATCATTGCCTAAGTAAGTATATAATGTGTCACACATGTTAAGTGGTGGCAAGTCACGTGAATAATGGGTCATGTCACATATTTGAGAATATGGTGACAATACACCTAGTTTATTAGAGATAAAGAACTTATTTAATGATAAGTGACAAATTATGATATATGTGAGCTTGTTTGCATACTTGACTTTTCTTATGCATGTATTTGGTTTATAATTGATATATAACTTCATAGGGTAAGTTTAACCTTGGTTATTGAGTGACTAGACTCACCACTTTCATTTAACATTTTTCAGGCTCTAGCTCTGGTGTTGAGAGGGAGAAGGCTAAAGAGGTGGGGAATTAGCATATTCCTACTATATGTCTCTAGTTTAGATTTAATTGTGTAATAGTATATGATTTGCCAATTCTAGAATGCATGCCATCACACTTACACTATTTTGTTATTGAAAATGTTAGATCTGTATTTTAGGCCCTTAGTCTTTGTGTATGTTGATATATATATATATATATATATGTTTAAAGGGTTAAAATACTAGTGCAAGTGTAAAAAAAATGATTTGAACATATTTTGAATGATTCAGGCAAGATGCAATGACAAGTTATCTCCCCCTCTGTTTTTGGTAAAATGGGGTTGAGGAGTGAATTTTTGTTATACTATTGTTTCAATGTTTGCGACACGTTGTATTGGTAGTCCTAGGTCTATTGTACATGGTCCTGGTGTTAGGAAAAACTTTTGACACTTATTAAGGGTTTTGGACACCCATTTTGTGTGAAAGTTGTGAAAATTGGTTAAAATGTGTTTGGGTGTCTAACTTTCTAGTGTGACTTGTTTTGGATGCAAAGCCCTTGCCATTAACTAGTTCATATAAAGAGCTTTCCGTAGACACCTAGATCACGTCATTCGGACATCGGACGGAGAATCAGGGCGCGTCAGAAGTTCCCCGATTTTGCTGTCAAATGACAGTAGAATCAATTGAAATTTCATGCAACACGCCACGGTTCATGGCACCTGAGCCGCGGCGCGTGGCACAAAGAGCAACATGCCTCAGCACAGCGTGCGCGAGCTGCGGCGCATTGCCCTGTTTCACAACACATGTCTTGTTTTTCAACCGTTTTCAACTTCTTTCACTCCTCTAAAGTATCTTATGCTTCTGTAACTTATTTTTACTCTGATATGAAAGATTTTGATTGATTTAAACTCATTTTTATTTAGAAAACTTGAGATCCCTTGCTTTTAAATTAAACTTTGGTAATCACTCTTTGAGCTAATCCTTTGATTACTATGAGTTTTATTTGTTAATTGTGTTTAGTGGAGTAAGAATGTTTCAGCTATGTAAGGCTAGCAAGTATATTTCTATCTTACTAGCAAAATCATCCATTCAACATGCAAATATCAAGTTCTTGCACAATTTTTCCCAAGTTCTATACTCAACCTAGCCCTCTCAAGCATCAATTAAGTGAATCTAACATCTAAATGGTAGCCAATCATTTAGAAGCATTAAGGAAAGAGTAAAATAAACACACATACACACACACACATATAATTAATCACAAAAAGAGAGGAAGAATATAATGTTAATCCATACAAGGATTCAAAATAATCCTAGAGCAAAGAGTTTAGCTACTCATAAATATCAAAAACCTACAAATACACAAGATATTCATAACCATTACAAGATTACAAGAAGAGAAATGGAGAAGAAATAAAGGAACCAAAGAAATGGAGCTTCAAATCTCTTCAAAGCTTTAACTCTTGGACCCAACTCATCCAAAACTCAAACCCTAACACAACAAAGCTCCCAAAGTGTCTTCAAGTGTGTAGAATGACTTCTGGGTCGAGCTCTCTGAATATGAGTATCCTACCTAACTAATTTCAGATTTAATAAAATGCAACGTTTTCTAACAATGGCGAAAGTCATGAATGAAAATCACGACTTTGAAATGACTTTGAGAGTTTTACACTATTTTTACAACTAACTAAAATTATATTTGACCATGACTCGTCTAGATTTGAGCTATACTGTGCAGGTCTTAAGCCAATACATGAGTAATCTAAGGAAGTCACATCTCAAGTCAGCCATAAATGCTATCAAATACTTGAAGAAGGATTCAGGAAGAGGAATATTCTTTCCTTCTTCAGATGGATTCCAGCTTGAAGGACACTGTGGTTGAGATTAAGGAGCTTGTGCTGATACTCAAAGGTCTATCACAGGTTTCTTGATCAAAATGGGAAGAGCTCCTATCTCTTAGAAGTCCAAAAAGAAAAATATAGTGTCACGGTCCTCTGCAGAGGCTGAATATCGAGCAATGGGTAGCATTGTATTTAAAATTGTTTAGTTAATAGGTTTGTTAGAATATTTAGGAATTATTTATTCTAAGCCTACTGTAATATACTATGATAGTAAGGCAGCCATTTAAATTGCCTCTAATCCAGTGTTTTACGAACACACAAAGCACATTGAAATAGATTGCCATTTTATGCGGGACAAGTTGCAAGCAGGATTGATTACACTCAAGCATGCTTCTTCAGTAGATCAACAAGTGGACATTCTTACCAAAGCATTGGGTAAAGGGAGCCATGAGAAGTTATTAGTCAAGTTAGGAGCCTTAAATTTGTTCGATTCTAACTTGAGGGGGAGTATAGGAAGTTAATAAATATTGGGCCTAGTCTATTTTGTATGTTAGCCTGAGTTTTGTTTTAGGCCTTTATTTTCTTTTATGTTCGAACTATATATATCAGTTAGGTGAGTCAGATTGTAACGTATGTTTTGCATTTGTTCGGGCCTAAATGCCAATAATGAATTATTCAATTTAGTTATACTCTAAATTAATCCCTCTATGAGACTGCTTGAACTAAAATGCTCCATTGCTTTTTTGAGGTCTTCAGTGGTGTTTGTCTCCAGCAATAACTTACGAGGACCTATGTCAATGATTTTCCCATGCTGCAATCCCTCGAACAAAACTTTCTTTTTATCACTGGTGGTTCTTCAATCTAATCACAACAAAAATTGCTAAAAAGCAAAGAGAATCAAGAACTCATGTTTGAATTTGTTTCAAGGGTCTAGATTTGTTAAAATTGGAAGAGAAAATGCAGAAGATAGTGCCATTGCATCTGAATGCTTCTTCAGTCTCTCTCTCTCTCTCTCATGCCACCTAAGAAACAAAAAATGAAGGAAGGAAGAGAAAAGATGCCACATGGACATGCCAGCTTAGCATAGAGGATCATTCGTTAACATCGGGCAACATTGCTATGTTTTTAAAATATTAAGGAAACATTGCATTTTTAAAGTTTAAGGATACTAATTACACATTACTAAATGCTTTAGGGGCAGATTTGCCCATTAACCATACTCTATATATTTGCAAAGTATATTAAGGTACTATTCATCTATAATTGAATAAACAGTGACTATGGTTTTTTTTTTTAAATAATCCTTGCACAGTAAAAGTTCATGTGGGACTTATAATAAAAAATATTTGTGGGTATAAAACTTGTAATAAAAAATATGTATAAGACCTAATATTTTTTGTAAAGATAGGAGGCTTATCATTTATTACTTGTATTTTAGATATATGTATAAGATAATTAATTATATTATAAAAAACAAATTTAAATAATAAATTATAAAATAAAATGTTTTATCATTTAAATCAATCGACTTCTCCCGTCCATTTTGATATATATATATATATATATATTGTAAAGTTTAATAAGGTTTATTGTTCATCAACAGTTTCTTCAACAGTAACCCATTAAAAACTTTTTTTAAAAATATACTGTCGCACCCGAAAAAATGCGACGCGGACGGCGCGCGAGCGGAGGTCCCGGCCTTCGCGGCGGGAACCGGATCGAACGAGGAGTCGCCACCAAGATTTTGAGGGAAATCTTGGGAAACCGATTAATGGGAGGATAAGGGTGGTCTGCGAAATCAGAGAATAGGTTCAGGAGTCGGTTGAGCGTGGGGAAGGTGTTAGGCACCCCACAACACCCGTTCGTTAGAACGATTACCTGAAGTTTGTTGTGCTCTATTAATATGGTTTTATAATTATTTTTAATTATCCCTTTTATATTCATGCGTTTGATATAAAAATGATAGGAATTAGGTGAGAAATGTTTATTTATTTACAAGGGAGGACGGACTTGACTCAGAATCCGACTCTGAGGCCTACGTACCCTGTGATGGGGATCAAAGTCCACGTAGTTCGGGCTTTATAAGTTTGTTGGTGAAAATATTTTTTTGAAGAGAAATTAATTAGAAATAACTCACCATTTTGCAAATAAAACAATTTCTAAATTTTGATATGTGTGTTTTAAATTGCAAAAGGTAATTTGATTTTAATTATTTTCTCCGTTTTTGAAAGAAAGGAAAGTGTTTAAAATTATTTTTCTTTATGTTTTATGATTGGGAATTTTAATCGCAGTACCTGCAGAACCTTACTGGCTTATACGGTAATGCAATTGCTCTAAATATCTGCGGAGATTCTGAAATCTCACACGATAAAAGAGTTTGGCAATTTAATTTATTTATTTATATTCTTATGTACATTTTAGAGTATTCATAATAATTTTTTTTAGCATGTAAATACATGTTTTGAAGAATTTTAATCAACATACCTGCAAAGCCTTATTGACTTATATGGTAATATGATTATCCTAAATATCTGCGAAGATTCTAGAATCTCACATGATAAAGGAATTAAATTTAAATATGTTTTTAATGTGATTATATTAATATATAATTTATACATATCTTTTAAAAACTTAATCGTTATATCTGCAGAGTCTTATTGACTCATACAATAATACGATGATTTAGAAGCCTATGGAGACTCAAAAATCTCACATGACTAAAAGATATAATCGAGATTCAAAAATCTCATATGACTAAAAGATATAATCGATAAATATGGTTACAATTTAACTACATTAATTTGGATAATTAAGTTTCTTAAATTGTATATTATATGGTTATTTACAAAAATTACTTATCTATAATAATTGAAAATCACTATATCTGCGAGGACTTACTATCTCACACCATAATGTGATTAATTTAAGTCCCTACGAAGATTCTTGAAATCTCACATGGAACTTAAATGGATTATTTAAATTATAAATAGAGAGTTAATTTTTAATATATACGTCTTGCTCTCATATCTGTGAAATCTTATTGATTTACACGACATGAGATCATTTTAAATGCCTGCGGAAATTTTTAAAATTTCTCACGACAAATAAATAACAAACAAATATATATTCTCTTATTTTTATTGGATTATAAAGTTCAAAATACTTAAAAATGAAACTCCCTTATAGTGATGACATAATGCGCATGCAAATGGATAAAGAAAGTAGAGAATCATGTTGAAACATTACGAATGGATAAAAGGCTTCTCTTGGTATAAGGATCAAAGCCAAGTCACAACTTATCTACATGTCCTTTCATGCTAAAACATATTTTAAAATCCAATTCCAAAAACCCAACCTAAAAATCACAACAATTTTCCTTCCCTGTTTTGAGACAAAATCGTGGCAGGAATATATCCAAAAATCAGTTCTAACAAATTATGATCACAAACACAAAATGTTATTGTGAGTCTTTTTTTTTCTTTTTTTTTTCCCTTTCAAAACCACTATCACATTAACTTCTTTACCGTCCTTGGTCAAAATATGATAGGAATATATCAAAAATCAATTCAAACTAACCAGTACAGCAGGTAATATCTTTATCTGGAATCTCTTTGCAATTTCTGCATAGTGTCCAAATCGTTCAACATCGATGAAGCCCCAGATTCGAACGAATGGTTGAACTGAACCAGCCTCCATCATTCGTGTGTCACCCCCTTCTCCCAACCAGCCTTCTTCCTCGGTCTTGGTCTCTGTTCAGACCCCATAACAACGTCTGAAGCAAAGTGACAGGTCCTCCCTCCGTTTTCGTCCGGTTTGAGTGGTGCCACTGTACTCTGTTTTTTTTTCTTCTATTTCTGCCGCTGCTCTCTCTCCCATCAGCCTATCTTCTTTCTCCAACTTATTCTCCGTCTCCCTCTCCTTCATTCCAACTCTCTCAGTTCCTTCTTCTACGTGCAAACTCTCCTCCTTTCTCTACCTGTGTGCGTGCGGCCTCCATACTCTGTTTTTCTTCCCCTTTTTTTTCTATTCATCCTCGCTCCTCCTCTCTTCTTTCTGCCACCGAAAGGATCTCAGGATGTTGTCCCTTTCTCCATTTTCTCTGCCTACGCGAGTCTATGACTTCGGATCCTCCCCGTGGCTTTTCGTCTGCTGTCCTCGTCCCCTCTCGGTTCTCTCTGTTTTTATTTATGGCAGAAAGTCTCCTCTCTTCCTCCTCCATCCCAGTCTCTTTTTTTCCTTTTTAGTCTCTCCTGTGCTCCCCTTCTTTTGTTTTCAGTTTTCTCCTCCCTTTATTGCTCTGCATGCCGCATTTCTGGTTCTATTTCCTTTTTCTGCTGGCTGAAAGTGTATGTACGTATGCTGGTTGCTTGCTACTCCTTCTGCTCTGTTTTACTGTGCATGCATGCGTCTAATCTCTTTCTACGTTTTTCTGTGTGGCTGTATGTTTATGTGCTTCCTTTTACTTTCTTTCTCTGCTGCGTCTGGGCTTTGCTTCTTTTCTTCTTGTTCTGTCACGTCTGCATGTGTGCGCGCGCTCTGTGCATGCTTGGTTCTCCTTGCTGTGCTTTTCTACTCGCGTGTGGGTGCTGTTTCTACATTTTGTGTCTCTGCGTTTCGTGTCTCTTTTTCTGCTGTTTTCTTCTTTTTCTGCACATGGCCGAAAGAGTGTGTGTGCGCGTGTGTTCTGATGCTCTCTTTTTTTTTTAGCCATTCTTTAATGCTTTTTTTTTGTTAATTAGATTGAGGGAGAGAAAGAAAAGTTTAGTTTTAAAATACATATTTTTAAATGAAAAACAAAAAATTTAAGGAGAGAAATTTAAAAAAGTTGAGTCTCAAAAAATTGATTCCCAATATCTTTGAATGGTTGGGATAATTTGAGAGAGATTTTTTTTAAAAAAAATTAAGCAAGATTTTTTTTTGAAAATATAATCCTAAAAAGGATTAAATTTTATTTTTATATTTTTTATATTTTTTTGATTTTTTATTATTAAAATTAAAAAAAATGTCCGGACAAAATACGATGTTGACATATACTTTTAGCTTTTTTATAGTTGGAAGAAAATTTGAAAAACTGTAAAAATGTGGACCCATGATTTAAAAAATAGTTGTGGGACCTATGGTTAAAAAAAATAAGAGTGAGATTAAAAATAAATGATAAATAATAAACGTGAGAGTTTCAGTAAAAATATACGAGCGTTGATTTGCACAAGTGAAATTACATACTTAATTTATATAAATTATAAAAAAGTTTATATAATTTAATGGATAACTTTTATTGTTTTAAATTTTAACTCATATGGAATAGCAAATTCTATATAAAATATTTTTTTAATTGTTTTTTTAAAATATACAAGGTAATAAATTAGAAAATAAAATAAATTTATGTGGGATGAATATTGGCTTATTTTTTCAAAACAATTGTATGTTAAAAGATCGTGCGTGGCTTATGATAAAAATAATAGGTAAAAAACCTATCACATGTTTATCGTATTTTTTTATATATATTTTCTCTGTTAAAAGATATAAGGTATTTTTTTAAAAATGTAAAATTTTTTAGTATTGTAAGGTGTAACTATTTTATTGGGGTGAGATTTTGTTAAAAATATTTTATATTTTTTGAATGGATTGAATATAAGATAATAAATTGTAGAATAAAATACACATCTAAAAAATAATTTATAAAATAAATTTTTTATTATTTAATTTCAATTTATGAGTGAATAATACATCTTAAAATAATAAATTATTCTTTATAATTTTAACATACATAGAATAACAAATTTTTGATATATAATTTTTTTAATATGTATGGGCCATGTTAATTATGTTTTCAATATGTGCATGGATAAAAAAAATTAAAATAAAACAAGGTTTTATTTAAATTTTAATTTTAATGCCTGGTACGTAACACCGTAACACATGAATTTTAAATTTTAATTTATTTATAAAATAGAATTTCATTTATTTTAGGTTTTTAATCCAAACTAATTTAATTGGCACCTGAGGGCATTTGTTTGGGGCATAAAATAACAACTTTTAAAATAAAACTTACTTTTCATGTGCATCTCTTAAATTTCTCTTAATTTAATTGTTATTTTTCTTGTTATGCAATATATGTAATTGATACTCCCTCCATTCAAAAATGCATGGTATTTTTTGAGGAGTTAAATGTTAAAAAATGTAAGATATTTTTAGTCTTTCGAGATGTAATTATTGCCTTTTTTTTCAAAAGTGCCTCTATTAATAATGATTTTAAATTTATTGTAGGGTGTTTAGTAAAGATAAATATAAAAAGATAGAGTTAGTTTAAAAGTAGGTAACTACTTTATTAAAAGATGAGATTCGATTAAAAATGCCTTACATTTTTAAATAGAAAAAGTAAATAGTACTACTATTGATTTTACACATGAATCATATTCTATAAGTAATTGATAGTCTATTTGATAAGTTTTTTGGCATGGAAAATGAATCTTTTTTTTTAATTTTACCCTTTAGTATAATAAATAGAGGGGAAGGCTGCATAAAAAAGAGAAATTATTTTTTAAATATAATGTATTTAATAAAGGTAACTTGAATTTTTTTCCAACAAAACTAATTATTTAACTATGTCTCCTTCGTTACAATGAAGCACCCCATCCATTCTTATATATAAAGTATTTTTAACTAAATTTGCATATTAATAAAAGTTTGCTACTTAGTTGAAACAAAAAAAAAAACACAATAATTTTTTAATTTTGCTCCTAATAATATCTCAATTAATATAATTAAGGTGATTAAAGCCCACAATTAATATTCCTTCCCCTTTCTTGAGATAATAAGTGCCAAATTATCCAATTACTCACAATTATCACGGCATCCGTTATATTTAAAAACAAAATAAATTTTTAAAAATTATTCTATATATAAAGATGGAGGGAATAGTTAAAAGTGGTTTATATATAGGAAAGAAGGGAGCACTATAATGTTGACTATGCTGTTTGCTTAATTTAAAATGATTATTTAGTGTGTGTGTGTGTGTGTTTTTTTTTTTTTTCACTTTTGGCTGTAATTCTAATTTATAAATATTTTTATAACATAAATTTTATTATAGAATTTATTATAGTATATATTTTGTGTTTCTTAGGACGATGCATAGGCCAATAAGTTCTAAAAGAAAAAAGTGAATTATATTTTAATTTTCAGGAGGTGAATTTAAAAAAAAAACTATTTATATTTTTTAATATGCATAATGCCCCAATGGATATTAAAAAGTTACCATTATGAGGGTAGTGTATTACAAAAAAGAAATTGATGCTTGGGTTTTAATTTATACAGGATAATCAATAATAGATTTAGAAATATTTCTTGAAGACAATTTTTTTCTTTGATAAATTAGGGGGAACTTAGTACGAAGTATATTTTCTAACTTAATTTCAAAATTTTCTCCCATATTAATCAACGGAAAAGTACAAATGTACCCAATAAATAACACATTTTAAGATAAAATAAGTAATCATTTTATCTTTAATATGTATGGGCAAAACAATTTTTACTATAGAATAAATTATTATTTAAATTTTAATTGTTATAAATTAAAAACCATATATTTTGAGTACACAAAAAATTAATTTTAATTTTAATTTTTAAATATTACAATATCACGTGCATTTCATGGGAAATAAATCTAGTTTTATAAGAGATAATATATTGAAAAAATCATGTCTAAGAACTTGTCAAAAAAGTTATTCTCAAATAAAGACTAATGACAAGTCATTATTTAAAAAAACAAGTTTATGTTTTCATTTTAATAACAAATTATTTTATATTAATTCTTATATGTAGATAATTTTTTTTACATATCCTTGAGTATAATTTTTCCTAATATATTCTGACACAAGTATTATGATCATTGTAATATTTAAAACTGCTTTTTGGCTAGAACTTGCTTTTGAGCTGCCACTCGAAGCATATTTGAGAGAGACAGACGAGTCTAGTGTACATACTACTTAGGATGGAGAGAAATTTTTGTATGCACCGCTGCCTAGTGATTCATATTCTATCAAATAAAAGTAAATAATGGAAAAATGATAATTAATTATCCATAGAGATCATAAATTATTGAAATTTCAATCATAGACTGTGATTCTTATTTGAATTAAAATAATTGATCAAGTCTCATTTGAAAAATTACAAAAAGATACTATTAAAATTACTGTTATAAATTGGGACAATTGTTAATCTCAGTTGAAAAAATTCAAAGTTATACTTGAGAATATGATTAACAATAATCTCAACTCATAATAGTAATTTGAGTAGTTCCAATCCATGACACTTGAGATTTTGATTTTTCTATCTGATATTAACAATAGTTCCAACCCATAATAATAACTTCATTAGTTGTCTTTTCTTAATTTTTTTAAGTGGTTTACATATGTATTGATTAAAATAAAAGTTCACAAGTAATTAGTTTTATATTTAGAAGTAATTTTGGTAAATTTTTAAAATAATGGAGAATCTAAAAGATATGATGAAACAATAGCATGCACATACAATCTTAATATTCATATTTTATGCTTTCTTACTTTTACTTTGAAAAATAAAGAAAATATAAAAAAATATCATGTTTTTATTAATGACAATTATATCAATAAAATAAATAATTTTTTCAATCTTTATTTCACCACTTGAAATATATTTTTCAGAATAATGATTCAAACATATATACTCCTTCTAAAAAAAAAATAAAGCATTTCTAACCGAATTTCACCTCCAATAAAGTAGTTACTTTTTTAACTAAACCTTTATTTTTATATTTATCCCTATTAAACATCCTACAATAAATATAAAGTTATTATCAATAGGGGTACTTTTGAAAAAAAAAGGTAATGATTATACATCGAAAGATTAAAAATGCCTTATATTTTTTAACATCCAGCTCTTCAAAAAATATTTTGTATTTTTGAACAAAGAGAGTATATTTTTTATCATTTTTTGTTTTAAAAACTTGCTTTAAGAAACTACCTTACAAAATTATTTTAAGAACATAAAAATTGAAAAATAAAATCAAACAAGCCCTTAGTTTATAATATTTAATGCCCCGAAATATAAAAATGATAATTAAATATAAAGAAATGTGATAATTATTATGTAATCTACAAGGACTTATTTAACATTTTGATTTTTGACAAAATGACACATTTGCCTCATTGTCTATCATAGGAAATGACTACTTTGGTGTTGTTGTTAACTAAAACAGAATAAAAAAGAATTACTTTTTTTTTGTAAATTTGTTTATTAATCAAATGTAATTAAAATAGTCATTTTAAGGAAAGGAAGCAGTCATTTCCAAAAAGAAAATATTCATTTTCTAATTTATTTATGAATCATAAATTTATAGTAAGGAGGTAGTCATTTTTATTGTCTTTTAGTCAATAATCAAAGTAATCATTTTCTATAATAATCATAAAAAACAAATATCCTATTTTGTAAAAGATAAAAAATACTATACAAATCTAGAAAACTAAATAATAAGGAACAAAGACAGTTAAATTTTAAAAGAAAAAATTAATAACTGTTACTCCATTCATTTAAAAATGTGACTGAATTTTCCCCCAATTAAGTAATTATTTATTTTAAATTAAATTTATCTTTTCATATTTACCTCTATTTAATATGATGTTTTATCATAAAATAAATATAAAATAATTTATTTAATAAGGATAGCTTTAAAAAAATAATAATGATTATATCTTGAAAAGACTAAAAATGCTTTATATTATTCAATCCCTAAAAAAATACTTTATATTTTTTAATAGAGGGAGTGGGTTCTCAACAAATTTTTTTATAAAATTAATTGTAAATATCAATTTAAATAATTATAAATTTAAAAAATTTAATTACAAATAAAATATTTAAATTTTAAATATAATAATTAATTTACGATTTACATTCTTATTTATAACTATTTAAATTAATATTTATAATTTATTTTATAAAAAAATTTGGTGGGACTTATCTGTTATTATTTTATTTTTTTAAAAAAATTATTGTCATTCTTCCAAATAATATTGGCGCATTTGAGGATTTTTTTTTTTTTCATTCTTATTTTTACATTGGCAAGATGGTCAACGTACGTGTCGCATGACGTCAAAGTCACAGTCCGGATCATGAAGATGAATTTATTATCGTGAACTATCTATATGAAACATGGCAAGTAATACTACCAATTACCAACTGCCGAGCCCATATCCAACCAAGTTCAAGCGTAGGTGTAGGATAGCTGGGGACGAGGAAGCCAGTGAAAATGATGATAGTTTTGGAACTCACATATTTGACTTCTCAAAGCAAACTATGGGAAGACGTGAAGTTGAAGTTTCTTCTATTTAAACTGGAAGTAGTACCAATGAGTTCTTTTCATTCTGAACTGATGATCGTGGCGTCTTTTGATTCTTAGTCGAAGATGATTTCTGTTACTATCATTTCCTGAATGTCCGCTCACCCCTTGCCCTAGCCATCAGTCCGAAACATCGTCGTCTTGCATTCTCCGCTTCGATCATCTGATCATTCACCTTCAGCTTCCTCCCACATAGGAGTGGTCTAAGGTATGATCTAGTCACTTTTCACTGAATATTTGATTGCTCTGTCATGAAAGGGATGGTTCTAAAAGAATGATTGTTCTGGGATACTCGTTTTGAATGGAGGAATGGTATTGGGTTATTTACCTTCTTAGAATATAAATGCGGTTTGAATGCATAATAAATTATAAAAAATAATTGATTAAATGATAAATTTTAATTATAATTAATTATGTTATAATAATTTTTGTAAAGATTCAAATTTTATTAAGAAGAAAAAGAAGAAAAAAAAATCTTGTTTTAGTTTTATTAAATTTTGTGTCTTTTCTGTGATTGTTTTCCTGAACCTTTTATGTAATTTACTCATATAACTTTATAACAAAAGCACGCCGAGAAGCTGAAATTTGGAGGGTTGGGAAAAAATCAATTTTGAAAAAAGGTGGATGTTTGGGTAAATTATGGATTAATCGATTTTTTTACCCCTAAAATCGATTAATCCCTCAATCCAAACACAGGCTAAGTAGTTAGAGGCCGGTATGTTTTGAAAGAAATTTCTCAGCATGCGTTTTGAAATCATTGAGGCTAATAAACCAGCTAACCATCTGATTGAAGAGGGGGAAAGGGGAAGTGATGAAATCTTCATTGATTTTAATAGACAACCTTTTATGGTGAAAGGGCTCGTTATAATGGATAAAAAAAAGTTTGTCTTCGCTTGCTTAGCCTTTTGTAGTTCTTTTTCTTTTTTTTAATCATTTTTATATTGTATTGCTGAGGTTAATTTTCTTGTAAGTTCCCCCTTCACGCAGGGTCATTTACTTTCAGTTAATTGCTTTACGTGTGGAGTCTATTTTATTGGTGCCATTAGAATGTGAAGATAAAATGTATAATAATTTGAAACAAGCAGTTTGGATCTGTGGCAATGGGCAAAACTAGGGCTGTACAGAAGTTCTCTAATCATGTTCGACCTAGTCTAACTCGAGAAGGTCTGGTTTTATTCGGTCCTTCAGGACTAAAAAGATTAAACTGTTTCTTTAAGTTTGACTAGATAGGAGATTTGGCATTTAGACTACTTGGTCTAGTTTGGTTCTATTAAATTTATTTAATGTGATTATAATTAATTTATTAATTATTTACAATAATAAGTTAAGACTAATAATAATTTAATAAGTTTGGTTCCTTACATAGTCGCACACCCAAACTAATAATTTAATAATTTGGATCACTTGGATTATAATTGAAGTATTTTTTTCTTCTTGTTAGAAATTATAAATGTTTTAATTATCTTAATTGAGTTTATTAAGTTGGAATTGATTATTGCCTCTCATAGAGGTAAAACGGGGAAAAAGTTAAATAAGTGTTGGACTAATAAGACTAGTCTCTCAATTCTATAAATCAAGTTCGGTCTTATTAATCTTTGAGTTATTACTGAACTCGACCAAACTACGGGTTACTTAACCTAATTCTTTTCATAAAAGAGACTAAACTTCAGGTTAGACCAAAGTTCAATCCTATCCAGTCTTTCATGCAGCCCTAGGCAAAACAAGAATTTCCGTTGATTGCTTTTGCATTGACTCATCTACATTTACCATCCCCTTTTATATATTTCATTGTAAAGACTGACTTTATTTAAATGCTTTATTTTCTTGGACCTGAGTTAGATCTGATAGGTAACTATAGTTGGAGAACACTAGTCGGGGCACGATTATGGAAACAACTGATTGGAGACATGATGTGCAACCTCGCTCCCGCAGAAGAGCTGTCAAAAGAATGTACGTCTAAATCTCATTCTGTAATACTTTAGTTTTTGCTTTGACGCTGTAGTTGCTTTAAAAGGTATGCGTATAAGGGAATATCATGCTTTTGTAGAATGAATGATATAAGGGAATATCATGATTTTGATGAAGACGAACTGCAAGAACTTGAAAAATTTTGTCAAAGTTTTGGGCAGAAGACTTTTGCTGGTGCAACAAGTAAGGCATGCTCATATTTCAAATTATGAAGTTATTATCATCTTCCAAGTTACATATGTATAGACACGTTTAAGTTTATAAGGCTGAAAATGTTGTGGGGAAGCTCTATTTTTCGTTTTGGTTCTTGTTTTTGGTTTCCACTATATGGATTGCCTTATACTTATTTCCTTAATATTCCAAATTTCAGTTGAATTATGTGCAGAAAATAATTTCAAAGAAGGTTGAAATGCAAAGTAAGACTCTAAACTTGATGTTCAACTCTATGGCATTAAATTCATTATTAGCCTATTTCATATTTTAATTATTGGAGCTTTTTCTCCCCCAAGGCTTTTGAACTAGAGGTTTTGTAGGTGTGAAATAGTTCGTAAAGAGCTCAAACACTGCTGCTTCATGCATTTATATTCTCTTGCCGACAAAATGTTTCTATTTATTTGACTGCCATACATGAAACCATACAATTCTTTAATTTTCCAATTAATCTTAGGGAAATTTGATTTTGCACTCTATATTATTGATTCAACTAGCATGCAAGATTTTGTGCATTTGTGTTATAATAGTAAAAGATAGAAGTCACAAGAATGAATCTTGATGTTTAATGAAAATTGGCGATTCCTATTTCCCTCGACAAAGCTGTGATTACACTTTCCAGCCTGTTACTTGAGGGTGACTTCGTAATTAACATATATTAATTATTTAGTGAGAATATTTTATGTTGCTTCATGTAAAGGTATTTTTGTGATTGGTGAAATAATATTTTTTGTATCGGTTTCTTATAATAGACTTAACTGCTTTTTTTCCTTTTAAATTAGCTAATGAAAAATACCATTTTATTTTAATTATTTGAGTGATATTTACTCGTGTGCATTATACGATATCTTCAGGGAAATTTCCGGAAGAAATACGTGAGTGCCATTTTTTATTATTTCCTCTATTAAGTTTGTAGAACAGCCGAACATACTTAAAATGATCCCAAAAGTAAGTAGTATTCAAGATCCCCTTGAGGAAAATTATGGACATTCCATTAACTCATTTATGTCAGTGTTCGATCTTAACTTCAAGCCCAAAGATTTTGTAAACTTGACAGATCTGTTAATGAAAGAGGTATATAATTGCTGCAGAGATAGATCTCAAAGTTTCAAATGTTTTAAATTTCTGATTGCGTTTATTTCAAGTTACAGATCCAAATGTTCAAGGAGGTATACTTGCCAGAGTTGATTGAAATGTACCACATAATTGCTCAAAGATATGAGCAGGTATGTTAGGGACTTATTTGTTGTAGTTTTTTTTTTCTTTTTTTTTACGTAGAGACTTATTTGTTGTAGTTAACAGTGTTAAAATTACAAATGGAATAGGCTGTCCTTTTTTTTCTCGCTAATTACTCCATCCAGATCACAATATAAGACATTCTCTAAAAACTTTATTTGGTCCAAAATATAGGGTGTTGAATAATTTTTATATTTATTTTTTCAATTATACCCTACTTTATTTGTTACTTTAAAAAATATCATGCATTGAATTTTAATTATTATTATTGAGACTCTTATTTAGAGTATTCAATGAAGATATAATTGAAAAGATGTGGGTATTTTTAAAAATTTAAGGTTTCAACTAACATTATTCATAAACTGTGAATTAGTTAACTATGACTTATATGGTGGTCTGAAAAGAATATAGTGGTAATAGTGCCTTTTGAATCCAGTGTAATAGATGGGCTTTTTAGTCTTATCATCAGCTCTTGGAACTCTAAATTGGAGTGTTTATATTTAATATATTCATGCATTCGGAGAGACAATGACACGAGCATGTGGTTGTATATAGAGACCACGTATGATTATCAACTTATTCTTCCGTGTCTCTCTCTAAACACATCTAAGCACATCGTATACATGCACTTTAGTGAATGCATGGGATCCAAGCATCTGAAATCCCCGAGTTTGAACTTGCTAATCTTAGCTCTTATCTCCTCCTTTAGCCCATTTATGAAAACGCCTGCTAACATCTCATCTGAGATTTTCTTTTTAAATAATGATGCTCTGAAGCATTTCTGTATTTAGTCGCTGGCCTTAATGTCAGCAACATTTTTTTTACCAAACAAAATGCCGTCAACATATTTTTGGCATCACTGCATTATGAATGATGAAATTGCTGGATAAGGTTGTGCTTGAGCTCAGTCCATGACTTTGTTGGGTTCTAGGCACTTACTTCCATTGATACTCTTTATTCAAGAGCTCTGGCCCATGTTCAGACGTCAAGGGCTTGTTTTTTTTCTTTTTTTCTTGGTGAGAATGGCATCTAACTTTTCTTCCTCCAGCATTCCTTCAAGAAAGAGCAACAGACCACTTGAGATACCAAGCCCATGAGATCACCTCGACAACAAAGGAAAGTCTAGTTGCCTGAACCTGCAATTTTCCTTCTGCTTTGAACTGTGAACTGTCATATCCACCTATCTCCTATGAGGAAGGATGCCCTCATCACCTAATAAGCGAGGCTCTCGTCCACTGCCTTCCCACATTCATTGGTTCTCTGTCTATTCTGTGCTTCATTCAGCATCTCTGTTGGAATTAGTTATAGGATATGGCTACTTCCCTTTCCCCTTTCTTATTTTTCCTCTTTCTCTAGGAGACTACTCCCTTCATGTATAATTTTACATTTCTGACATGTTTAAATTATAGCACTAAGCTCAATGATTTGCTACCTTGACTTACCCTTGCAGCGATAGAGATTTAATTGTGGGGCAGAGCTCAAGGTTTCAAACGTATTGATTTTCTTACTCTTTATACTTGCAGATCCAAATGTTGACAGAAGTACACTTTCCAGAATTGACTGAAATGTTCCTCAGATATGCTAGTGGCGTTCAGCAGGTATGTTACGTACTCTCTCTCTCTCTCTTTTTAAACAAAAAGTTGACAATACTGATGAATAACTGTCCTTTTTGAGTTTTGCTCTTGATATTATGGTGGGAATAATGATTCTTAAACCTGGAGTGACATATATGTTGTTCATCCATTGCAATGTGTGCTAAGCCTGTTTTTTTTTTTTTTTTTCCTTAAAGAAAGCCTGTTATTTCCTATGAGTGTGCTTAGAACTGATTGGTATAATCATATATTTCTGCATCTTTATCGGCTTGACTCACTTGCCTAGCTTTCCAGTTAGTTTGATTTATAAGTTATATCATTTTTTAACCCTGTATCTGTTTCACTCAATCAGCAAGACTCCCTTTCGCAGCAAGCAGAGTCGGATAAACATGAAGCTCTGGGTTTCTTTAAAGGAATTTTTCAGACTGTTTCATCCTACATGGCACTTTCTAATGGAGTGGAGTTTAGTCCTGTCTACAGGAAGGACCTATTTGCATATGAGAAGAAGATCATAAATTTTATAAATGCAAGTAGGCCCTGGAAAATGTATTTTATGCAGCCAGGACGGTTTGCCTCCCGTGCTATGCCCCAGCAACACTCCCAACCTACACAAGTGTGCTCTAATGAAAATCAAATAGACTCTCTGTGGGAATTCCAAGAACTGTACGGAAAGGTAAATGTGACATCTTTTTAATCATCTATATGTCCTCAATGAAATTTGAAGGAGCAGCAGACAAGATTCAAATAAATCCAAAAAATTAAGTATTGAAGATCCTCTTGACTGTTTTATTGGTGAGCAATTTAAACGATGATTTTGAGTGTAAACATCTTGAATGGAAAAATTATATAGTAACATTTGGCTGAGTGAAACAGTGCTGATTATTTTGGATATCTCAGGGTTTCAAATATTTTGATTATCTGATTCTGTTTTTTTCAACATACAGATCCAAATTCTTAAGGAAATGTACCTGACAGAATTGAATAAAATGCACCGGATAATCGCTGATAAAGTTTTGCAGGTATGTCGGGTACTTGCGTTTTAGCCTGGACAATTTTACCACCAAACATGGCTTAACAAATCTATTTTGAGTATACCATCATCAATATATCAGTATAAAATATAAATTCTATAACAAGCTATATCAAGTTTACTGTAAAATTGCCTCTGAACAACTTCCTGATAGAAGGGTGTTGTAGAAACTGTGAAGCTCTTGAATCAAACTAAGGCCATGTATTACCTATGAGTTTTCTCACAATTTATTGATTATTGATATAGTCTTATTTAACATTGATTCTATCTCTCGTATCACATTGACTCCAGACCACAGAGGACACTCCCAACAAGGTCAGGCATAGTCAACTTTACAAACTCATTACCCAAAAAAAAATAAAAAAATTACATGCTTCAATGTTGTACCATCCATTTTCACTTGGGAATAAGATTCAATTTTTTTTTTAATGCATGTTTTGGCTAAGCCATCTGCAATAATATTGCTCTCCCTAGGCATATATTGCACTTGACTTGTCATTGTAAAGCTAATACCCATCTAATTTAAAGAAACACCAAACTGTAAGTAGTATTAGTTGATGTAGGGTTTTAAATTTTTTAACCAAAACCTTTAATTTAGATTCTAACACAATATGAGAAAAACTCAAATCCTCCACAAAATTATTTTTAGGTGACATTGCTCATCAACATTTAACTTTACTTATTGGGATGGAGGTGAAAGCCATGTTAAGGCTTTGTATATACAATTTATCCATTCTCAAAGGATCATAGCATATATTAAAGTTCTTTATAGTTCTCATAATAACAATTTCACCCATATTCTTTTTTTTTTTTAATACAAAGCTACGGTAAAAAAACCATGCAAAAGGACCAAATCAGGTCATGTCAAAAGATAAAAAACTTCTACAATCTTCTTTAAATTCAAAGAAACCCAATCAGGTAGAGAAGCAGAAAAGAACTAAGATCACGTTTGGTTCATAAAAAATGAGATAATGGAAAGAAATGGAATGATGGGGAATGGAATTATAATGGCTATAAATTTATTTGGTAAAATATTTAAGTAAGTAAGAATAAAGTTTATATATATGTATATATATTATTTGTTTAAATATAAATTAAAATATACAGATCATAATACCTTTACCATAATGAGGTAACAACCACCTTTTTCTTGTCTTAATGGATTTACTTGTTTTTTTTCCATTTTGTTTGGGCTAAATAAGACTGCGAACACATTCAAAAGTTTTTCAAAGGTTTATATGTACCTACACACATACGTATGTGAACGTGTTTCAAAAAATTTATTTTAAATTTAAATTTTACTTTGTAAAAGTAAAAATAAAGAAAAATATATAAATATGATACACAAGGAATTAAATTTAAAAATATAGTAATTCACATTCTTGAGACATACTATTTTATGTCTCTTACAAGCAACTAAACATGAATGAGATGGGAATTGAGACATGCTTATCATTCCATAGGCTAAGATTTCTATAACCAACCAAACAAGACTTAAATTCTAAATCTAGAATGAAAAAAACTTCAACTATACTTGAAATGTATAAGTACAGTCTTTAAGAATATGAAAAACACTTTCCACTTCTTTTGACACCAATCACACAAAAGTAAACATTGAGACCAGTGACTCCTCCAAGTAATTATTGGTAATTTGTTATGAAAGACCATCCGAACAAAGAATCTAATTCTTTCAACACTTCTCCACTTGCAAATGGATCTATATGCATGGTTGTAACTAGTGATTGGAGATTTTTCTTTTTCTATTTTTTTAAAAAGCACTTTTAATAAAAAATTGGCCATTTGCATTTGGTCTGACATGATTGAAAGTTGAAAGAAGCCTCATTTTTTTGGTAACTTATAAACTTAAGAATTTCTTTTTCAATGTTATGAAAAGGTTTTGGGTTTTTCTTAAAAAAAAAAAAAAAGAAAAGAAAAGAAAGCTTTTGGGTCTCCCTCTTATAGCCCAGTCTAGTTTCACATTTTTATCTAATCACAATTTCAATTAGATTTATTTCTAGTTAAAAAAAGGTTTGTTTGTTTAATATTAAAAAAATAAGTAATTTTTAAATGATTTATAAATTTTATAAAAAGTCAATGGCCTTGTAGCCTATTATCATATATGTTCCTGGTAAGTGGAAGGTTGTGGATTCAATCTTACTTGTAATGTCAAGCGATCAAACTATTAGGGCCTCCTATTCTAATTCAAAAAAACATAAATCTATTTTGTATAGATTTTATAAAAAGTGAACATTAGTTTATATTTTGTTATAATAATAAAAAACTAAATATCAATTTGTTAGTTTTAGATTTTATGATATCTTCGGGAGTACACATGTAAGGTTGGGTTGGGCTTCACCCTAACCCGATGAACATAAAAAATAATATAATACATAAAAAAATTAAATAAAATAACATTATGGAATAATTAAATTTTTTAAAAATAAAGCTTGAAGCTCAGCTCAGCTATCTTGATTGGCTCAGGCATGATTGAGCCACCTTTTGATTTTTGTCTTACAAAAATAATTAATTATTTAATTATTTTAAAATTTTATAATATCTTCGTATATCTCATTTTTTAAAAATATTTTTTATTTATCACATCAGATTATTTTTAAAAGTTTCTCAAAAAAGCTTATTAAGGGCTCGTTTGTTCAGCTTATTTTATGAAAAATATTTTTTAAAAATTTATTTTGTAAGTTTTTATGATATTTATTTAAACTTTTGTAAATAATTAGAATCTAAAAAAAAATCATATTTGCTATTATTTCAAGAAGTTATTTTGCGTAGCTTTTAAAAATAATCTAATACAGTAGATGAGAGAATATTTTAAAAAAATGGGATACATGAAGATATCATAAAATTTTAAAATAATTAAATAATATTATAAAATTTAAAATAGCTAACTAATAATTGCTTTTTATTATTGTAAACAAATATAAGATAAGGTATGTTTTTATAAAAAATTTACAAAATAAATGTCTTTTTAGAAAAATTTTAAATTATCCGAAAGTCACTTATTTTTTAATTTTTAACAAAAAGGTCCTAAAATAATCAAAATTTTATTTTTTTAGATTCTAATAATTATTTTAAAAAATTTAAATAAATATCCAACTCATCAAATAGATTTAAAAAAAATACATGTTTTGTTAATAAAATAAGATGAAACGAATGGCCCTAAATCAAACATTATAGAAATATTTGAATATGAATTAGTTAATAATTCTAGATGCTAGATGTTGGATTATTATCACGCAAAATGTACAGCTATATGGTAAATTTGGACTATTAAAAAAAACCTCTCATGGATATGTTTCTAAATATTTTGCCAAGTATTATAGTTATCTTATCATGGCTGAAGAGTACAATCTCTATTGGTTCATTGAACAGATGTGGGCATGTCCTGTGCTCCATTCAATACATTAATTACTGTCAGCTTTTTTTTTTTTTTTTGCCTTTTAAATAATTCTTCATCAAAAGGAAGCAGATTTAAAGTATAAGATGAAGGAAAAATTATGCTGAGGTCTTATATTATAAATTTATTTATAAATAAATTTTATAAAATTTAAAAATTATAACTAAATTCATTGAAACTTAAATGTAATTTGTAATTAAAATATAAAGACAATATTATTCTTGTTAAAATACATTAAATTATATCTTTAAAAAATATGTATTTGTATTTATAAAATATTAAATGTAACTTATGAATTAAGAATTTTTATTTATAAATTGTGAAGTTATAATTGTAATTGAATGATAAATATAAATTCAGTCCATTATTTATATAATATGAAATATGATTTGTAAATTAATAATTTTTATTCGTAAAGTGTGAAGTTGCTGTTACAAGTAAAAAAAATATGACTTCAGCTTAATATTTATAAACTACAAAATATATTTTGTAAATTAAAAATTTTTACTTGTAAATTATAAAGTTGTAATTGTAAATAAAAGGTAAATATAACTTCAATCTATTGGTGTTTTTTGTTTTGTTTTAATAAGGAGGGGCATAAAAGTCTTTTAACCTAAAAGTTTAATTACATTCCCCACAAAATATACGTATGTATGTGAGCTCAAAATATCTAATATGTATATAACATCCAACAACACACTTACCCTTACAATGAGGTTGGCATGCGTGTCACATAATTTATTCTTATAATTCATAAATCATATGTAAATATGATGATTTTTTTATTTTTTAGATACAAGGCTCAAAAATAAGAAAAAAAATTAATGTTAATAAGTAAGTATGGTTTGAATTATTGTATTGCCGTAATTTAGAGATTGAATACATAAACAAATTGTAAATGCTTTGAACATTTCATTCAAATTAAAGTCTCATTAACATGATTACCAATTCAAAATATTGTTTTACAAATCATAATACGCATTCATATAATCAATATTAGTATTATTAATGAAATTTGAAATAATTAAAAAAGGGAAATTAAAATGACATCTGATTTTGAAGGACTAGACCTTCTACTTTGGTGGGGCAATATGAAAATATGTCCAATTTTGTTTACCGGTCAAGTTACTTTCTCTGAAGCCTTTATAAATAATTCAATTTGCACCACTTGACAAGAAGTTCAGCCTGAATTCGCCCGCAGAATTTCAATCTAAGCTCCGACGTGGGCTCAGGTCGTTATAATCACCTCCACCAGCCATGCCACCGTGAGCCACTGCCGGAAGATTTCCCTTTCTCTCTTTCGGTTGTTGCTCAGTTGGCTCATCGTCGTTTTTTCTTGGTTTGTGACTTTTTCATTGGACGAATACGTTTTTTTTTAATTGATTGTGTCTAATTTATTTTGTTTGGCACTTTGGCTTGTGAAAGATTTCTCTCTTTCGATTTCGATGTTTGCTTCTTTATTGGTGTTGCTTGGCATGGTAGAATACTGTAGGTTTGCTGAAGTGTACTGGATTGATCATGAGAAGTTACTGTTCAATCGAAGAGCGGGTGGGAAGGAGGGGTGCTTCTAACGATCCAGAGGTAGAGGGGGATATAAAGTCGAGATCTTTGAATGTTAATCATTATGAAACTACGAGTTTTGAAAAGTAGAAATTGTCAAAAACCAATATAATTTCAATGATACGTGACGGATTGAAATTAATCTTAATTTTTAGGTATAATAGATCCCAAAGTGAAGAACTCTAGAGAAGAGGCTAAGGTGTGAGGATTTGGGAGAGAAAAAAGTGGGAATAGGTGAAATCCTCGAACATGGGAATAGGAAAAATGGGAAAAGTATTTTAACGTGAAGATTTTGAGGTAGACATTAGGAACTAAAAGTGGTTGGGTCGAAAGGGACTCAATACCCTTCCACAAGGTCTTGAGCTTAACCTTAAACCTTTATTCATGCTATGAGAGTTACTTCTCATTTCAAGATTGACAATTTTATCAATTATTCTTGTATCTCTCTTGTACACATCTGCTCCCTTATATTTGTTTCTTTATATAATCTGATTTGTTTGAAAATCTTTTGTTATTCAGTTAATTTAAATTTGATGGATACCAATAATTGGAGACCTTCTCAAGGCACTGAACCAACTATGGATAAAAATGATTGGAGAGCTCAACTACAACCTGAATCACGCCAAAGAATTGTCAACAAAATGTATGTTTCGGTTCTAATATTCTATTGCTGAGTTGAACTGAATTAGTTTTTCCCCCCCTTTGTCATGTACCAAACATAGTTATTGACTTTGTCACTCGTGTAGCCCAAGGGTTGCAAAATGCTTAGTGTGAAATCCACAACATTGCATGGGCATTTTCATGTAGTCCTCAACTCTAAAAAATTCAAGAATATATTGTAACATAATTGATAATGACTTATATAAACCAAACTCATTAAAAAGGAAAAAAAGATCATAGTAATGATAAATCACAACATCAGATACTCTAATCATAAAACACATTGTGTTTAATAATTTATGAGTCTAGCTTTATCTTGTGATGTCTTAATTCTAAACCTAATCCTCTTTTTGGCCGAAAAGGAACCCGTTCCTCTTTATCAAATTGATTATTGCAACAATGATCATCAGGTAATTGCTCAATTTACTTTTCATCTTTTAAGGTTTTTGTAAGCTCATCAACCATGTCAAAAGCACTAGAGGTGGATTTTATTACCTTTTCTGTCAATTAAGTGGATGTGGATGATGATCAAACATTTTGTTGGCTCCTTAGCTCCACGAGCTAAAGCTACATCATTTCCAAGTCAAATCATCACCTTCAAATACAAGATAATTTTCTTCACTATTTAGTTCATCTACCTTGCCAACCAAAACTGCTTGTTGCTATTATTAATATCTTTCAACATGATTGGGTTGATGGTATTATTAATAATATCTTTTAATTTTATGATATATGATGAGTACTGGAGTGTCCAATTCTGATTGTCCGAGCATGGTTTGACTAATTCTCTAGCGACAGCCTTTGCAAAATCACTTGAAGTAAAGATTGTGTCATTTGCTCTGTTTATATATAGAGCCTACTACTACAAAAGGTTGCTTCTGTAGATCAGCAGTGTCGGAGATATATGAGCATTGCGATCCTGGACATATCATAGCTCCATGAGTCACAGTTTTGATCTACAAGCTATAGCACGTTATTAATATCTGTGAAATAAAAAGGAAAAGAAAATTTTAATGATTGATTCCATAAATGGACAACATTTTTTTGAGGTTCCTTGTGTTTCCGATATCTAAATAACTTTAAGATAAATAAATAAATGTGTGGTGGAAGAACTAGTATAGACACGTGTTGGCACTTTGTTTAATTGTCTTATTCATATAAAGCTAGTGACTGAATGGACAATAAAATAACTTCTTCATTGTTTTTCAAACTAATGACTTTTTTGTGTGCCAATTCTACCAAACCAATGTTTTCCTATTGATCTTTTCTGAATATTGACTTTCTTGATGTTGTATTCTAAGTTCATACTTGAGCGTTACCTTTCCAATGGTACCCATGCTTTGTAGGTGACTAAGACCGATTAAGATAAAATGAAGCATTGTCAGTAGTTTGTCTCATGACCATTACTACATGTGAAAAAAGAAACACATGATTTTGATGTTTGCCTAACATTTGCACCTGCATTCAAATATATTGAAATGATAAAATCTTTGGGTAAAAACTTAATTGTATGATTCATCAGGCCTAGACTGTTGGGTTGTCCTCAGAAGTGGAGGCACTTCCTGTATCATTATTTTACAGGTTGGGAAGGAAGAGATCTTTCATTGCAGTATGAAGTAAAGGACGTTTACTTGATTAATTTATGATGTAATTTTAACTTGAGTATTAGGGTTTATAATTTGAAGTTTGGGATGTTGGGAGTTGAGGATGGAGAAAGGGAGGGACTGAACTAAAAAATAACTTCTATTTTAAGTACACACTACAATTTACACCAACAAACTCTTTTTGTCCCTATTCTCTTCCTTCCTCACGTCACTCACTCTCACACTTTTTCTCTCGCTACTCAACTTTTTTGATGCACTACACCTTCATACTTCTCTTAGTTTCTCTTTCTCTCCTCACACTTGCACACTTTTTTCTGTGCAAACTCTCTCTTTCTTCTCTCCTCACACTCTACCACACACCACAACATCTGACTTCATCTATTTATAGTGCTAATAGGTCTGTTATCAATACATTTACAGCCTTCTGGATTTTTCTTATTTGGCACCGCCTTTGTATTGCTTCAGCTAAAGTCTCCAGAGTTTTCTTGATTTCTACAGCCATTGATTGCTTCTCCATCAATCTAGAAAATTCTAGTTGGAGAGAGAGAGTTTGTTGATGATATTTTAACATGGGATAATTTCAGACTTAATTGAGGATTTTAATTTAAATTCTTGGCTTGTTGGCAGTGTTCTGTCTTTTGAAGGATTTGGTGTATAGTTTGGAGGGCAATTCTATTATTTTAAAAAGGAAAAACTGTGTATTTGGCTAGTTCTTTTTATTTTTTCCCTGGGATATGTCACACATGGATGCTTATAGACATTGGATCAAAAACGATGATTAAAAGATTTCATTTCCTTCCATTTGTAGAATGGAAACATTGAAAAGGCATCTTCCATGTTCTGTTCAAGAGGGAATACATGAGCTTCGAAAGATTGCTCAAAGGTTTGAAGAGAAGATTTATACTGCTGCAACTAGCCAGGTAAATTCACAATGAGGAATATCACTGATTTCATTACATTTATGTTTATCTTTGCAAACATGGGTGATATACAAGATTGATGATATTACATGGTACTCACTAATTGCAGCCTGATTATCTACGGAAAATATCTTTGAAGATGCTTACAATGGAGACTAAATCCCAGAACAACATAAACAACCCTATGCCAGCAAACCCAGGTGGCCCCAGTAATCAACCTCCTGATACAGGTTAGGTTCTAGAGCCTTGGCTTGGGCATGATATTATTAAGTGGTTCCAAAGCCTATATATGACATGTATGTGCATATATAAAGGCATTTGAATGGATTTTTCCATTCTGTTCTTTTAGTAATTTTCCATGTGAGATTCAACAAAGTTTTATATTGACTGTTGAAGACTTAACACAACTCTCCTCCTTTGTTTGGGTTGGGATTGGCTGTAAACATTAGCGGAGTTAATCCATATAGTCAATCCCACCTAGTAGGATAAGGTTTTTTGTTGTTGTTGTTCTTTTTGTAATTTTGGCTGTTTGAGTTCTGTCATCATTTTTAGTTATAATCCTTTGTGCATGTGCAATTCTAGACCTAATGTAAAAGTGATAATGGATGTTATCAATGATAACTTGCACACATGGAGATAAATTTCTATTAACTTTGTAGTTTATATGTAGAGAATCTTGTGTATTATTGCTCAAGATATCATTAATATATTGAGTTCCATTGGCTCTGCACCAAATCCTTGTCCTTTCTCTTTCTTCATTTCTTTATTATTTTCTTAAAACTTTATGCTGTTGAAATTTTAAACTTAAAAGTTTACATTGACTTCATTTAAGCATTGATGAAATTTAAGTTGTTTCCTGTTTTGGCTTATTGATTTTGATTGATATTCATTCTATATTTAGGTCGCTTTCTTTGAAATTGAATCCTCTATAGGCATGCAATCTTATAGTTGGAGAGAGAGTGATATAAAATGGTGTAAACGTATGTGGGATTCACTTTCTTTCTACACCCATTATCTCTTTTCCCTGCATCTCTCTTTAACTGCACTATATGCAGAGGACTTAGGTGGTCATATATTTGAACAGGATTAACTCAGCCCCAAGTTCAAAATCCAGGGCAGTCGCATGCAATGCCTTTGCCTCATCAGCCACAATCACGTCAACAGATTCTATCTCAAAATATTCAAAATAACATCACACCACAATCTAATCTATCGTCTGCAGCCAATATAGGCCAGACTCCTTTGCCAAACCTTGGCCAGAACTCCAATATGCAGAACATGTCCGGACAGAATTTAGTTGGGAGCACTATTGGCCAGAATTCTAACAGGCAGAATATGTTTACTAGCTCCCAGAGACAAATGCCAGGAAGGCAGCAGGTTGTCAGCCAACAGCAACAACAGCAACCACAGAATCCGCAGCAGTATCTTTACCAGCAGCAGCAGCTTTTGAAGCATAAGCTCCAGCACCCACACTCATTGATACAAATACAGCAGCAGCAGCTGCAGCCGCAACAGCAGCAACCACAGCCGCAGCAGAACCTTCTACAACCGAACCAGTTGCAGTCTAATCAGCAATCTATTATGCAAACATCATCTGTCATGCAACCTTCCATGATGCAAACTCCTTCTCTATCTGGCCTCCAGCAGAATCAACAATCTAATAATGTTCAATCATCAACACAATCCATGCTTCAGCAACATCCCCAGTCAGTTATCAGGCAGCAACAACTGCAACAGAATTCTATTATTCACCAGCAACAAATACCAATAAGCCAACAGCCAATGTTGCCTTCACAGCAGCAGCAGCTTATGGGGCAACAGTCAAATGCAACAAACCTTCAACACAGTCAGCTACTTGGGCAACAGGCTGGTGTTGTTGATGTGCAGCAACAACAGAGGTTGATTGGACAGCAAAATAATCTTACAAATCTGCAGCAGCACCAGCAACAACAGCAGTTAATAAATCAGCAAAACAATCTCTCGAATATGCATCAACAACAGTTGGGAAGTAATGTCCCGGGGCTACAGCAGCAGCAATTGCTTGGACCCCATTCTGGTAACTCTGGCTTGCAAACTACCCAACACTCAAATCACATGCTGCAACAACCAAAGGTTCCAATGCAGCAGCAGCCACAACAAAATACATCAAATATGTTACCGTCTCAAGTGCCGCAACAACAGCCACAGGCTTCTCAGCAGCAAATGATGTCCCAGTTTCAATCTCAGCCTGCACAGATGCAACCGCAATTGGGTTTGCAGCAGCAGTCAAATTCCTTGCAACGAGATATGCAGCAAAGGCTTCAAGCATCTGGCCCTTTACTTCAACAGCAAAATGTACTTGATCAACAAAAACAGATGTATCAATCACAAAGAACCCTTCCAGAAGCATCATCGAGTATTTATTTCCATCTATGCTTTTCTTTCTGTCTGTTATGTTTGTATATCCTTAGTTGTATTGTTGTTATGCCTGTATATCTTTACTTATGTTGTAGTTATGCCTGTATAACAATGTCTATTTTAAGCAAGGTTTCTATATAGGTCCTCATTGCTGTACTTGACCTTACAAACTTTATTTTACGTGCTTCTCCTGCTCTTCAAATATTTGAGAACCATCTTCAAAAGAAAATTTGAGGTGTCTTTCTTAAAATTTGTTAAGTCATGCTTACATGGTGGATATTGTCATGCTTGCATGTTTCATGAATGTAATTATTGTGATTGATGGTAATCTGTTCATTTTCCTTAAATAAAATAACAGAAATGCCAGTTATTATTTTGCTTTATTTGGTTGAGCCTTAATGCTCATGCACGTGTATTATAATCTCCATTGTAGCTTCCCTGGATTCAACAGCACAGACTGGACAATCAAATGGGGGTGATTGGCGAGAAGAAGTGTACGAAAAGGTGAATATGTCAATTCCTTATTTTATGTCTCACTGAAATTTGTTGGAACAATAGAAGTTTGTTGAATGAACTCCAAAATAAAAGTGAGAAGAGTTCTTTATTTTTATGTTGATGTACTGATTTGTAGCATGAGCCCATGGACCTTACAGGAAAGAGATGGAAACTTCTATACTCATTTCTGATGTCCTTAATTCATGCTAGTTAGATTAAATGGTTGCAACTTTTTGGCCAAAAAAAAAAAAAACTTGACCCATGAAAATATCTGTGCTCTGTAGTGCAGAAGAGGGAACTGATGCCTACAACTGGAGTGAAATTTTGTTGATCATGCCCATTTTATCATTTATTAGTCCCATCAAGAAATGCTCTTTGTAATCATTAATCTGATGATATATATTGATATGAATGATATTTTTCTGTGCAAGACAATGTTATTAGTTGGTTAAAGTGACTTTGTTACCAGTTAGGAACACAGGAATACTTCGAACATTCTCTTGACTTGTATATCTTGCAATCGACTTAAATGTAAAAAAGAATTTATCGTCCTGACTATATTATGAATGCAACTGTGAAACCAATTCACTTGCATGGATGATCTCCATAGTTTAAATGTTTTGATTCTGTTCGTTTCAATTTACAGATCCAAAGAATGAAAAACACATACTTGCCAGAATTGAATGAAATGTACCAGAAAATTGCTGCAAAGCTTCAGCAGGTATGTTGCGTATTGATTTTCTGAACATGAAAGTGCCAACACCATGTAGGTTTTTTTTTTTTTTTTTGGGCAATTATGGTGGTGGTGATGTTCCAGCATCTCTCATGTGGTGTTTAACTATTGCAACTGGTGCAGAGCACTATCAATCTATACCCTTTTCTGAAATTGCCTATGAATTTGCTTGTAACTTAATAATATGTATTTTTATATCTATATCAGCATGACTGCCTTCCACAACAACCAAAGCCAGAGCAGCTTTCCAAGCTGAATGCATTTAAAACAATGTTGGAGCGTCTTATATCAATTCTACAGGTTCCTAAGGCCAACATTCCTCCTGGTTTAAAGGAAAAATTGGGTTCCTATGAGAAGCAGATTATTAACTTTATAAGTACAAATAGGCCCAGGAAAGCCATGACTCAGCCACAGCAAGGACAGCTGCCCCCCTCTTCTATGCACTCCATTCCCCAACCACAATCTCATGAAAATCAAATAAACTCTCATTTGCAACCAACAAATATTCAAGATTCTGTGAACAATATGTCAAGTTTGCAGCACAATTCAATGCCTGGTGTGTCGACAGCACAACAGGTTATTATGAATCCAATGCAACCTGGTGGCAATTTAGATTCAGGACAAGGAAATCATTTGAACTCCCTCCAGCAGGTTCCAGCAAGCGCCCTTCAACAAAACACCATCAGTACTCCCCAACAGACTAACATGAATCCCATATCAACACAAAATGTGATCCAACCAAATCTAAATACCCTTCAGTCAAGCTCCAGTTTGCTTCAACACCCACAACTGAAACAGCAGCAGGAACAGCAGATGTTGCAGACTCAGCATCTCAAACAACAGTTTCAGCAGCGGCAATTGATACAGAGGCAGCAAATCCTGCAACAGCAGCAACAATTACACCAACCAGCAAAGCAACAGCTCCCTGCACCACAGCCTCATCAAATGAATGATGTGAATGATATGATGAGACGACGAATGGGCATTAAGCCGGAGGTTTTTCAGCAACATCTTTCCTCTAGTCAACGCCAAGCTTATCCCCATCAACAGTTGAAACCAGGAAGTCCATTTCCTGTTTCTTCACCCCAACTCCTGCAGACTGCATCTCCTCAGATTTCACAACATTCATCTCCCCAGATCGATCAGCAAAATCTTCTTCCACCTCTCACAAAAGTTGGGACCCCTCTGCAATCTGCTAACTCACCATTCGTGGTTCCCACTCCTTCACCTCCCTTGGCTCCATCTCCTATGCCAGTAGATCCTGAGAAACCAATCCTGGTGTTTCATCAATAACAACTTCTACAAATCTTGGGCATCAACAAACAGGAGGTGCATCAGCACCAGCTCAATCCCTTGCCATAGGGACTCCTGGTATATCAGCCTCTCCTTTGCTGGCAGAGTTTAGTGGTCCAGATGGGACTCATGGCAATGCTTTAGCTCCCAGTTCTGGAAAGTCAACTGTTACAGAGCAGCCTATTGAACGCTTAATTAATGCGGTTAGTTCAGCTGATTTTATTTGTCTGATCCATTGCAGTGCTATGAAATTTTATGTGCAGTATGAGAGATCATAGGTATTGGAACCGAACGGTTAAATTAATGAATAGATTCCATTGTCAGGTCATTGGTTCAACTTCAACTGTTAGGTTACTAATTGAAATTGTTAAACTGGCTCATGTTTATTCAGATTAAGTTACATATTTTAAATTTAAATAAAATTTTATATAGCATTTTTTTAAAATTTAAAGAATTTTAACTTATTCATTGATATATAGAATGTGTTCCTTTACATTATTCTAAATCATATATGTAATAAGATAAATATAAACAGAAGTTTGTGATTTATTTGTGAACTACAAAAAGAAATGGGAGAATTATGTTAAAGTCCCACACAGTGTCAATGGATTTAATTTAGTTGTTAATGAATGTTGTAGTAATTAATTTCTTTGTGTGAGATCTGTATGTAATTCTTCCAAAAGAAATTGAGATAATGTGAAGTAATGTGAACAAACCTGTTATTGCATTAAATGAATTCGAGTGTCCAAAACATCCATGTGTGCTGCGAATTTTAACAATCCAAAACAAAAAGGGAGTGTATCACTGTTATAACTCCCACATCAATGAAGTGCGACCAAAAGAATGCTCTCACTTCACTATAAGTTGTTGCTCAACTACAGTAGAACAAGTAGGCAGTCTAGAGCAATCGTTGGGTTCATTATTTTATTAAACCCATTGGCCAATCAACCCATTGGATAGGCTTGTTCATGAAGGTCAGTCAAACAACCTATAGCTTTCTCGACCTTTGACTGATTCTGTAGTTGTTTTGAACTGAACAAATGTTTAGACTGGACAATACCTCAGGTTATTGGTTCAACCAGCATTGAGAAATAATGAAAGTTTTCCTTTATTGTTCTACTTTTATTTTAGTTACATTATGAAAATTTATGTCTAAATCATTATTCCAGGTAAAATCAATGTCACCTAAAGCATTAAGTGCTGCTGTTAGTGGTATTGGCTCAGTTGTCAGCATGATTGATAGAATAGCAGGATCAGCCCCGGGAAATGGATCCAGAGCTGCAGTTGGTGAGGATTTGGTTGCTATGACTAAATGTCGTCTTCAGGCTAGAAATGTAGCTAATCAAGATGGAACCAATGGATCCAAGAGAATGAAGCGATACACCACTGCCTTGCCTTTGAATGTTGCGTCTTCAGGTGGTAGCATGAATGATAGCATCAAGCAGTTTGCTGCTGCTGAGGCTTCTGATCTGGAGTCAACTGCAACATCAAGTATCAAGAAACCAAGGATTGAGGTACTCACTTATGTTCTATGATATCTTTGTCAGTGCTTTCCTTTTGGCTGAACAAAGGATTGATTGGCTATGAGAATGGGCACCTATGCAAGGATTATATTTTGTATTTAGATGTCAACTGGATGTCTGCATTACTTTACCCCTTCA
This sequence comes from Prosopis cineraria, assembly GCF_029017545.1. Lineage (NCBI taxonomy): Eukaryota > Viridiplantae > Streptophyta > Magnoliopsida > Fabales > Fabaceae > Prosopis > Prosopis cineraria. The sequence continues at coordinate 35,554,631 of NW_026555343.1, forward strand.
TTTAATCGAGATTGGAATATATAAAGGAGAGAGAGGGAGAGGGACAAGGGGGAAAGGAGTAACAAAGTTGGTCTTATTAACTGATGCACACTTTTCCTTTTATTGGAACATAAGTTATTTGCTACTGTTATAAACAACTACATCAAAGGGGGAAAACCCTTTTTGAAGAACCACACCCAAAACCTAGCACCAAGTTAGAGAGCCTAACATCCATGTAAACCCCACATCAGAATCTCATATTTCAATCGTGGTACTGAAGTTTCGTACTTTGCTGTTGGATTCTAACATATCATCATTAAGTTATTTGAGACTTAGGTGCAGTTGTTAATGCCTTTGGTTAAAGATGAGATTAGAATTAGAATAATTACTGCTTTTAATTGAAACAAAATTTCAAACAATCCTTGCTCTCAAAAAATTTAAATGTAATTAAATGATGTAACAGAATAGTAAGAATAACAGTAAACAATAAATAATAATAGCAACAGCAATAAATGATGACAGCAGTGGTACTAGTGGTTAGGCTGATACATTAGTAAATATTGCTTTGGTTGATAACTTGTCTCTTGTTTACCAATAACCTTTATCTACCTCATTTAACAACAATAATTAAGGTTAGTTGAGTTTGAAACCTTATGTCTCATGTAAGATCTTATATTCTGTTGCGATTAATATATGTAATGACTAGGATTCTCCACCTGGAATCTGGATTGTCTATTAAAGTTCTTCTAATAAACATGATATTTCATTAGATAAGGTATATAATAGTTTTCTCCTGGAATTGTAAGGTTTATAATATATTTATAGTTGCCAGGGAATGACTATGGCTGTGTTTTGAAAACCAATTATTTAAAACAATTCAATTGAAATGCAAGTAATTACAAATATTCAAATATGACCAATAATAAAATGTGTAAATGGACTGAATTCTTAATTCAAGTTTATTTCAAACAACTTCCATAGAGTCAATTTGTAAATGTAGTCAATTTTCTTAATTTAAAGGTTCTAAAGACATTATATATCTAGAGGATTTTAAAAAAAAATTAATGTATTGTCATTGATTGGTAATCTAAACGACCTTAAGTATGATGAACTTATGTGACGTTTGCTGCAGGCTAATCATGCCCTATGGGAAGAGATAAGAGAGATTAATCAACGACTTATAGATACAGTCGTAGATATCAGTGATGAAGATGTTGATCCCACTGCTGCTGCTGCTGGCAGGGGCTGAAGGGACCGTTGTCAAGTGTTCTTACATTGCTGTAGCTCTCAGTCCAAGCTTGAAATCACAATATACTTCAGCGCAGATGGTAGGCTTTAAAACCTTTTAATTGCAATAACTGTGCGTGTTAATTTTTGTTTATTTTTTCCCTTGTAGAACTGTACCGCTCATGTTTTGCCATCATGCAGTCACCAATTCAACCCCTATGGTTGCTTATTCCTTCAAATTATCCCAATTGTTCCCCCAAACTCCTCGACAAGTTTCCAGTTGAATCCAGGTGAGAAAATGTGCATTTTTGCATCTCTTGTTTAGCTCAAGTTTGCATAGGAATTTGTTGAATTTAATCCAGAACTATAAAGTGATGTAGCTTGTCATTCTACTTTATCAGTAAGGAGAGTGAAGATTTGTCCGCAAAAGTGAGGTCAAGGTTTAGCATATCCCTGCGAAGCTTGTCACAACCAATGTCACTTGGAGAGATAGCAAGAACCTGGGATGTTTGTGCTCGTACAGTTATTTCAGAGCATGCACAGCGGAGTGGTGGAGGGAGCTTCAGTTCTAAATATGGGACTTGGGGGAATTGCTTGAGCACTGCGCAGTGATGGATCCACAGGGCAATGAGAAATTCTTAAGTACAGTCCTTCCTTGTACAGTTAGATGGGGCAAGGAGCTAATAAGAATTTACCAATGTAGGCTTGTTAATAATTGGGTTTTTATTAGCTCATTGTCCACCTAGTCGATATTTTATTTGCATTTAATTTAATAAGTATTGTCCTTGATAGACATACAAACCTTTTTTGGTTTACTGCCGTAGAAATAGCCAAAGCTTTTGTTTGGGAATAACTGCAGAGCATCTTATGCACGTAGGGGAAAGCAGTTATGAGAATAACATAGGAAGTTTTCTTGGTCACTAGTTATTGTTTCTAGATGTAGTTAACTTGAGATGACATGTTTGTCAACTGGGTTTTGGCAATTTCATTGGCTAAGTATAAAATTCTTTTATCTGATGTGGTCGCTTTATATCAATGTCTTAAGTTAGCCAAGCACAAGATATATTAGCCAAAGAGTTATTTTAACAATCATGTGCAAGGCAAACTCTAGTCACATGAGAATTTTGGGGGCTCTAGAATGCCAAGAGAATGCTGTAGCTCATGCTAGCGACCACATTCAATTAGCAATTCAGAGTATTCAGGAATCTTTTAAAAACATTTATATCTTTTTAACTATACTTTGACCAAATATCATATATATAAGTTCTTTCTAATGACAATTAAAATCTCACTAATTTTTTTCCCAAAAAATGTAATAAATGAAATAGGGGTATGGTTGAAAAATTAATTTTAAAAATTATCTAGTATTTTGTATTTTGAGTCAAGCCAAATTTCTAAAATATGTTTTATATTATGATTAGCAGAGAGGGTATATCTCAACATATCTTTACTTTAGAGAAGCCAATGCTTGCACAAACTGATTAGCTTACATCAACTTTAAGAATAATAAGAACCTTTTGTAATTTACAATTAACTCACACACTACTAATAATCCTTGAAATTAATTCAAGAGGGTCACCCAATTATGGTTAACCATTTCAAAGTAATTCAAAATTTGAAGGTGTATTTTCTAACAATTGGGATCTCAAGTTTAAACTTTACAAAAACCAATCAAAAGTGACTTTATTAAGTCAAAAAAATAAAGTATAATAAGTACAAACCATAGCATATCATTTGACGGTAAAAAAAACCTAAATTAGTTGAAAAATCAATGGGAATGAAAATAGAGGGACATGTTGCGGCATGTGCACGTGTACTGTGGCTTATACCTCTCTGTGACACATGCTACAATGCAAGTGCTATGCATCACGACATGCTACATAGAATTTGATAGCATTGTGCTAAGTCTGATCAAAGTGATTTAGGTGTTCATAGAAAATATATTACATAAATTAGCTAATAGCATGTGTTTTACTTTCTAATAATTTCACACAAAAGAATTGAAGAACTCTCACATTTTCACACTTTTTATATTAAAGAGTGTCTAAAACCCAATGCTTGTGTCAAAGGCTAAAACTAACACCTAGACCTTTAATGGACTTAGCACAATCTGTTCAAAACACTACATGCACATAATAACAATAATCTCATTTTTCATACAATTGATTAAAACATGTATATATACATCGACATCTCATTTCACATATCATTTCTCATTTAGCCCATATCACGATTGTAACCATCATTTTACTTAAATCATACAAATGTACATTTTTATAATAATAACAACTATGTGATAATGGCACCTTCACATGTAACAATTGCAAATTGCCACAATAATAACATTGTGACAATAGAACAATTAAATATCACGACTTGTTACAAACTTAACAATCATGTAATAATGTTAGATAAAATGCATGATCAAACTACTTTATATCTTCCTTATACTTTTCAATTTAAATCATGGGCTATTATTCAAATAGGGCTCCATTCGTAAGAATGGACTACCTAAGCTCTTCAATTGTGAAGAGTGACTTAATCAAAAATCAGTCACACTCATTCAAAAATCATCACACTCATTCGGATCATGGCTTCCTTCATTTTCAAATCTCTAAGGTGTCATAAAATCCCAAACTAGTCTCATCAACAAACATGCAAAGATAGTTAGGTTCAAATCTCTCAATAAACAGTGGATAGTCCTTTAACAAACAATAAGACAAGACTATTTCTTGATTCCAATGACTAGTTGCAGTTACCATGTGAATTTATATACTCCTCTTCTCAAGCAAACTCTTGCCAAAACAATCATGCAATGATTCATGCTCACATATATCAACATATTCAAATGTACAATAACAAGCTTAGTGTTTTCAATATAATAGCAAGCTACCTAATGTGAGCAACACATATTTTCACATACTCTCAATTACAAGCGTTCACAAAACATCATCAATTTCCTCAGGTATGACACATCATGCTAGTATAACAACATAATCATCTCATGCTTATTCACATCCCACATATATAACCCAATTTGGCTAACAGTTTCAAATTTAATTTGCATATATTTACAAACATGAAATTTAATCGTTCAAGTCAACTAATTTATTTATGAAAACATAAATCAATTATGAATAATTACATAAAAAATATTTTTTCGATTACCTCAAACCTTTAAAAAGTCAAAGGTTTATCCCTCAAGTAAATGCTTCTAAGCCTAAAATAGCGTGCGAATGATTAATCTACAGTTAATCATGTCGAAACTCATCATTATCACCATTTACACAATTTTGAACTTTTATTCTGAAGACTTCAAATACCCAAAGTCTTTGTTTTTTGTATTCAAGCTTACCCATTAAGCTCATTATCTTGCATTAACTTTAACTAATTCCATTAAATCCCCTTAGAGTTATTAATGTCATCCAACAACCTCCAAAACTCACACTTAATGCCATCAATTTGGACATAAATGAGGCTAGCCAACCAAAATGTGTAAACCTATAAAGTTTGGGTTTAAATACATCAAACAACTCTCATTAACTACATTTAAGTTAATAAATTCAGACTTATAATCTATATGGATCGAAAATCATTTTCCCAACACCTACTCTAACTCAAAAACTTTCAAATAAGGAAGGAAAGGAAGATAGGGGCTTGAAAAACTTAATTTTGATGTTTAGAATTCCCAAAATGCTCCCAAGCTTCAATTCTTCAAGCTCTAGCAAAGCCTTAGTTGTTTTCCTTCTCCCTTTCCCTTAAACTCTTATTTTCTCCTTCTATTTCATGTCTTTTTCCTCTAGAAATGTGCCATGGCACATGTCACACAGTCCTTGGCATGCAAGATAAAGAGGGCACCTACATGTTTTATGACCAAATATACCGCGACATCTGGCACAAAGTCATTCTTCCTTGCTCCCTCCCCTTTTTGAGATCTAGGTGACCTGTTTTTGCTTCAAACTATAACCTAAGGCTAAAAACATAATCAAAAACTTTCACTAGTCTTCTCTAACCACATGCCACACTAATATTTCGTTGTTACTTTTGATTAGTCTAATTGATAGGAGGTTAATTTTCATGATGTTACCCCCACCCCAAAGTACCCACCACAAGATGATTGCATGAATCTCCTGATATTTAGTTCTCCTTTCCTTATAACATATAATGCATACTTTATCCAATCTTAATTATAGAATAAAGTTAACTAACTTCACAGTCTTAAGAAATAATAATTAATATTCTTAAATGGTAAAAAAAATATGACTTACTAATTCTATCTAAGAAAAATCACATTCAACCCCTATTAAAGGAATTAATTACAGATAAGAATTAATATGGAATGAATTGTTATTAAAATGGAAAGATAACTTATTTTTTTCGAATGGGACTTATTATTGATTTTATTTGCAATTAATTCTCTTGGAAGGGGGTTGGATGTAATTCTCCCTTTTTGTCTTTTTATTGATTAATGATCATAATAAAGTATATATATTAATTAAAAGTTTTTCAACTTCTTGATGCAATTAAGAAGGGGTTATAGTAGAATCAAATGCAACTTTAAAATTTAATTATTTGTCTTATAATTAAAGCTGAAGAGAGTATCTCTCTTTTTATATAGTGTTTCATGGACGTATTTTGATCTCAACAGAAAAATCCAATCCCCACAATAAATTGAATTTTCTATGCAACGATAGAGTTTGCCTTTTCCAATGCAAAAGCTCATGCCACGTACTATTCTCTTATTTGAAGCTTCATTGTAATTAACCTTTGGATCAATCCTAATCCCTTTCTTCTTCTTCTTCTTTTAAGAGGCAATGATCCTTATCCATTCTCACAGACAACCAATTCCCATCATATAAAAGAATTCAAAATAGATCTTCATGGTTGCAATTATGTATTATGTATCCCAAAACCGGACATTTTTTAGTTATATAAAAATCTACTTTTGATTATATGTTCAACTTCGTTTTCATAAACTTAATCTATTCAGCACTTCCTTGTTACAATAATTTTTTTAAAAAAAAAAGTCTAAAAGTTATCCACTTTGTCTTTTTCATCGTGCACGCCATTATTTAAACACTTCATTCTGCACCATTAATCTTAAATTTTAAAGCTGTCAAGATGCCTTTGGAACACCACGTTGTCTTGAAGTGCTTAGATATTTATATTCAACAATAGCCATAAAAAATTTAAAATGTATATTCTCTTTGATCTTTAACATGAGATAAATTTTGGGGAAAAAATCTTAATATAAAGCAAAGTTAGAGGAATTAATTTTCTTTTAATTTATTCCTTAATTATTTATTATCATGTAAATTTTTAGATAACAATTTATTATGATTGTTAATTAAAAAAAGGATAAAATTGAAAAGTTATATTCCCTTCGTTCAAAAATTAAAGTATTTTTAATCGAATCTCACCCCTTAATAAAATAGTTACCTACTTTCAAACTAATATTATTTTTTATATTTATTTTTATTAATATAAAATCATTTTTAATAAAAATTATTTATCAATAGGGACACTTTTATCAATAGGGACACTTTAAAAAAAAGATAACGATTATATCTTAAAAACTAAAAATATTTTATATTTTTTAACATCCAATTCCTTAAAAAATACCTTTCATTTTTAAACAAATAGAGTATGTTTTTTAACAACTTCACACTTGTTAATAAATGATAATTATATCTTTAAAATTATTATATGTGTGTGTGTAACTTTATAATCTCGCCCTTCTTGTAATTAATAACAATAATAAATTATTATTTAGAAATTCAAACAATAATAAATTATCAAGGGGTAAATTTAAAAAATTAATTACTCTAATTTTATCTTAAATTAAGAAAAAATTTTAAAATTTGTTTAAGGGAGTATGAATTCAAAGAGTGATATCTTGAAAAGGATTGCAATTGGCACAAGAATATTAAAAATGTATAAAATTTAATAATAATTTTAATCTTAAAAAATAATTCTTTTTAAAATTTTAACTTTATTTTTAAAAAAAAATTTCTGGCTGTTATTTTCCCTTCCCGAAGACTAACAGAATAATTCAAAGAAAGTCACCAGTTGGGCATTTAGCAGATAATTAGCATCTTATTAAAATAAAGAATAGACCCAGCTGGGGAGCAGAATCCAGATGTAGCCAAACAAGAAAGTACACGTGGCACCGCATGTCGAATGCTCAGAATCTGGGGACGGCACGTTACGTCACCGTTTATTGAATAAACTAAATGGCCCATCACATTGAACAAAAATCTGTTACTTTTTTATATTGTTTTAAATAAAAAAAATATTATTATTAACAATAAAAAGATGGAAATGACAGCCCACAATAAATCCAAACGAGGGGCCGTCCACCGCCCAATGTTTGGGAAAAACTGCGTGCTTTGTTCTCCTTTGCTTTTACTCTTTTTTTAATTATATTTATATATTGAGTTTTTTTAATCTATGTATATTTTTATTTAATTAAAAATATGTACTATACCAAAAAAATTGTATACTCACTTCATTTTTTGTCCAATGTGCATATTTAATTATTTAATTATTAGAATTATGAAATTTATCATTTATTATAATATCTATATGAGGATTAATGTTAAGATAAAATAATAGGGGCATTTTTTTACAGGAGGTGATTACCAATTTTATTTAAAAAATGTAACTTTAGACTGGGTATATAATTAGTTTAAGAAATTCAATTTTTTTAAACTGTCCATATCTAAACTAGTTTCAAAATAACCAATTTAAAAAGGTAAATTTTATTAGGATTAAAAGATAATTTTTGTACCAGTGACATTTGAATGATTTTGTGCAAATGTATTTTAATATTAATATACAATTACTATTAATTTTATGGTGAGCTGAGTTTGGTATTAATCAAAGTCAAGGCTAGTCTCATTACCTTAAAAAGGTGCTTATAACTGTACTCAAAATTTTATAAATTACTCGTTAATGAGATTCTTATACTGGTGGCAGAAAAATTTGAACCCATTAAGTTTTGAAGTATGACAAATATGCTTATGGATTATACTATTTTTTAGTAAGAAAATCACAAGTTCATTTATAAGTATATTGCAATCAAATGACAATCCTCTAAAATTCAAGAGTATTTAATAATAATTTTTAGCCCCCCAAATTGCAACCAAAAAATAATCTCCATTCATGCGGGAATAAATAAAAAAATTGTCACATGATTAATGATTAATTTATTTAAATTAAAATTAGTTTTAAAATTTTAGGATTGTTATCAAGATTTAACGATAAAAGAATAAAATCTAAAATCATATCTAATTAATTAATATCCATAAAACCAATGAACATCACTGTCAGCAGTCAATATGCATGTCGAATGCGTAGAAAATCAATCATTTGCGTGGCAAACCCTCAAAGTGCATTAACCAAGGCGCCAAATTAAGATCCTCTCCGGTCATGCTTTCCCCACTCTCACCACACGCGTATCAATCCCACACTCCCAATACTAAGATTCACATTATAATTTCTCAAACATACGGTATAATATTATTATTAAAAAATTAATTATTTAATTCTATAATTTTAATTTGTTAAAAATTAGCATAAATTAATTTTTATAATTTTATATATTTAAAATATTAATCCTTATATTTTAAAAAACATTCTCCTCATTTTAATTTATAATATATAATAAAAATTTATTAAATATACGTTACAATCTTATCTTTTAAAATAAAAATAAAAATTTTTTAAAAATACCTTTTACATAATATAAACATTAATAATAAGAAAAAAATGGTAACAATATTGAAAAATATATTTAATCAAAATTTATTTTTATCAAATTATTTTATATTTTAAAATATTAAAAAACCTTCAAAATTATTTTATAAATTGAGATAGAAAAAGTAAAATTATTATTAATTTGACTAATATTTTAAATAATTAAAATTATATAAATTGATATATAATGAGATAAAATTTAGAAACAAAATTATAATTAAATTAAACTATAAGAAATAAGTTATATTCAAGTTATAAAGTGAAGAGACCGGCTTGTAATCAACTTAAGCATAGGGTTAAATAATTTATTTTTCGTATAATTATTATAATCCGAATGTGAGATGCACTTTCTTTTGATCAGGCGCGTGCACTAAGGAAGTTTCCTGTTCCCACCCATAGATTATGACGCTGGAAAGCGAAACCATTCCCACCCTCTGTTTCTACATTAACAACCACTCAGTCCTTCTCTCACTTACCTCAACGAGAAGTAACCGCCCTCGGAACCATTCTGAAATTACATTTATGCCCTTACCTTCCTTCTTCTTCCCTGTCTCCCTATATAAACCTGCCTTCACTTGAAAACCGTTTGCGCAACTGACTCCCGAAAACTGTGCTTCTGCTCTTTCTCTCTCCTCATCTCCTTCAACGTTCACTCTCTCTCTTAAAGGATGGCTTCTTCTGGTTGCGTAGCGTCTCCACCTTCGAGAAACAAAACGACGATGTCGCGTTCTTCTTCGTCGGCGTTTGCTTCGTCGTCTTCGAGTTTCGCTCCACGGTCGTCTACTTTCTTGACGCGCTCATCGTCACCCACGCACCTCAGCCTTATTGGCAGTCGATTGCGGCCTCCGTCTTCATCTTCGCCTTCGCCGTCGACGCCGTCAACGTCAACCTCCATGACATTCTCTATCGATAGGTCGACTTCTCCACGACGGTCGATGTCGGTGACGAAGCAGACGAACAATGCGGTGTCGAGTAACAAGAGAATGTGTATGTGTGCCCCTACAACGCACCCTGGCTCGTTCCGATGCGCCTACCACAAGCGTCTGGCCGAACAGCAGAAGAATCGAGCGGCGTCGCCTGGTCTTCAATCCTCGAGTACGAGTCTGAATCTTCGGCGATCGGCTATGAAGAACTCTCTGGTGAGAATCGGCGGTGTGGAGGGTGAATTGGTGAAGAGGACACTGACCACTCTAATTAGACCTTCGTCGCATCAGCTACGACGACGAGAAGGCTTTCAACCAAGGCGGAGCCGACTCTGGATGATGTCCTATGTTGAAGTCGAGTAGTGCTTCTGTTTCCGGATACATCCCTTGGCTGACTCTTTATCTTCTTTCGGAAGATTAGTAATTACTCTGTTCTTCGGATCAACAACACTGAATTAAGAGTAACAATTTTGGAAGTGGTGATATGATAGAACTATTTGTAAATATGGGGATTGTTGTGAATAAATTTTTCTTTCAACCATTGATACTCGGATCTGAAGAATTCGTTGATGCTACTATTTGAATTTGATGGTCGAATTTGTTATTTTATTTAGTTGGATCTGTGGTTTCTGTCCATAATTTAAGTGACAAATACAGAATTCGGAAGCAGCTGAAGATTTATTTATTTATTTCTTTTGGGAAGATGTTGAAAATTTACGTTCGCAATGAGGATTCTTGCAACTTGAATTAATTGATCTTGGCTGTTGCTTCGAAGTTTTAAATCCTTCATCTAACTCGCTGGTTGTTCTAAAATTGATCATTTCAATGCAGTCCATTGCTTAATTGCAACAGGAACTAGGAGTTAAAAAGAGGAAAAAATCAAGAGAAAAAGGTAAGATATATATTCCCGTTGTTAAAAATGCACTAAGATTGAATATTTAAAATATAATATAAATTTTTTAAAGTATAATTGTTTTATTTAATAAGTTATTTTATATTTATTTTAATGTAAAATATGTTTTATATTTATTTTAATATAAATATTTGAAAAAAATAAAATTAATTTAAAATAAATAATTATTTTATTAAGGTGAGATTTGATTAAAAATGTTTTAAGAAAACATATATACATATATCTTATATAATATGTTCAAATTTAACAAGTTAATAGATGATTCTTCATGCTTGCAACCGCCATTTAGATATTTATTATTGTGATTTTTGCATCAATTTGAATCTTGTAATCCTGAGATTTTAATGATTGTAAAATAGTTTTAAAATATTATGTATCATTATTTTAATAATTTTATTTTTAAAATAGACTTTTTTTTTATTTCTTGTTTCTTTCTTCTACCATTTCATTGCAATTAATATATATATATATATATATAATCATCTGACATGGTCACTAGGTATTACACAAGTAAATATGGTGCCGCGGACCAGGTAATTTTGTGGGAGAAGTTTTCTAAAATCTTAAAAATTTTGCTCTACATTTTGGCCAGATAAATCCGGGGGAACCGAAGAATTCGTTGATGCTATTTTATGTTGGAATTTGGAATTGTATTTAGGTGGGCCTTTGATTTCTCGGTTGTTTATCATTTGTGATAAATATAGCATTTACAACAATTTAAGACTTGCTCTCTCCAAATCTAAAAGAAGTTTATTAATGTCTTAATTTTTTTTAAAAAAATGTCTATGCCTTTTTATTTATGTTTTTGAATGAAATATTTAAACTGCTCTCATTAACTACATTAATTTCATTAAAGCAAGGGTATAAATATAAAAAAATAAAATTTACTCAATACTTTATATTTTGAATCAAGAGATACTTTTAGAAAATGGTTTGCTCCCTTCATTCTTATATATAAGATATTTTTTATAAATTATTTTGTCACTAAATATAAAAGGTGTCATGATATTTTTTAATATTTAAACAATTTTGCTTTTGTCTTAAAAAATGAAAGAAATATTATTGTATATTATATCCACCAATATCATAATATTAATTGTGATATTATTGGGGACAAAATTAAAAAATTATTATAATTTTAACTAAATAATAAAATTTTATTAATATGAAGAATTTAATTAAAAATATTTTATATATAAGTGGGAAGGAAGTGAGTATATCAGTATATTGTAAGACGAGGGAGTAAAATTTTCTGGGAAAGATGCTGAGAATTTACGTTGGCAATTAAGGATTCTTGAATTAGTACATGATTATGATCGTTGCTCTCAAGTTTTCAGTCTACAACTTCAATGCAGTCTCTTCTACTCATTGGATTTCAATTCACTGTAACAAAAAAAAAGTCTTAAAATTCATTAAATCTATTTAAAAATTAAATAAATTTATAATTTTATTTCTATTAAATATATATAATTTAATAAATATATTTTCTCTCAGAAGATAAAAATAAGTATATTCAAAATAAAAATATATTCAAAGTACTAGGTTGATAGATTCTTCAATCTTGTAATCTCATCTTAATATTGTGATTTTCAAATCTATTTTTCTTACTCGAATAAGAGATTTCATTACTGAATAAAAATATGAAACAAAGAAGTAGGGTCTCAAACAACAAAATAGCAAAAGGAGACATCATGAAAACAAACCAAGAACGTAAAAGAGTTCCAAAAAATAAAACTGCAAAAGAAAACATAAAAACAACTAATCATTCATCTTCTTAATCTTTGAGCAATCTCTAAGTAATCCTTCATTATAAGATCTTGCACAAAACTGGGAGGACCGAGGATCCAATCCACATGACGTGGCTCATTTAAAGAAACCTTAGCCATCCAATCAGCTACCAAATTTGCTTCTTTGGGAAGCCAAAGAAATTTATGATTCCTAATATTATTCTCAAAGCTTGAATATTTTCAAGCAATGTATCACAACCCCATTCAGGTGGGGTCTTTTCTTTAATAATAGAATCAATCAAAATTTCATTATCCGATTCAAAAATTACCTCATCAAGTTCATTCTCGATCGCATAGCTTATTGCAGATTCCATAACTTTAATCTCAGCTTGCAAAGGTGACTCAACGTTGAGCCTACAATTCCATCCATCCAAAAGCCATGCATTTGAATCTCTCACTGCAAAACATATTGATGCAATTCCTTGTTCATCAGAAAAGGCACAGCTTGTATTTATTTTTATCCAATTCCCTATTGGTGCTTCCCACTTAATAATAGTTGAACTTCGCTCATTAGTCTTCTTATTATCTTCAGACTGATCTTGAGAAATCAACCCATTTTCATCACTAATTTTAGAAGTCATAGTTTTTGATGTAGCACAAACCAATAGAGGAAATGGGAATGAATGTTCATGAATATCTTGATCTTGATTTTTATATTTGCATGCCAAGATTTTCAAACCCTTTGGAATCTTTTAATCCCGTAATTATTTATGTTGTTGCGATATGCTGTTACGATTTTAGTTATTGCAAAATAAAAGGGAAGGTAAATCTTATAGAATATGAATTTTCTCAAAAAAATTTCAACAAGATTAATTAGTGCTTGTTAATTGAAAAAACCGTTGACTATAGAGAGGTATTACTCTGAGATCTTTTGATTTCTTCATAATATTTTGTTTTTAACAAAAACTAAATTATACAAAATTCCCGTAAACTTTAAACTATATATTAGTAATCTTTTTAACTTTTGAAACTTAATAATAAACTTCATTGAACTTTCAAGTTTATACAAATAACATCTAACCATTAATTATATACCACTTAAATTTTATTTTTGTGTGCATTTGAGCCACTCAAACTTTGATTTATATATGGATAACCTTCCTAAATTTTAAGTTATGTGTAAATAATTAATATATAAAATTAATCATACAAAGTTATTTACATACATATAAGAGTTGAGGGAGTTCATTGTACAGCTTCAAAAATTAAGAAAGTTATATGTATATAGTTCAAAGTTCAAGAGAGTAGTGTATGATTTAGCCTTTTTAAAATGAAGGAATTGAATTAGGCTAAAAAAAAAGAAGAAAAAAACGGGGAAAAACTAAAATTGAATTGGTGATAAATTAATTTATATTTAATACGTTGCGATTTATAATCATTTCAAGATGATTTTAAATTCAAAAAAGGAAAACAAATCTAAACGAGCATTGATTTGGTCAAAATTTTGTTTTAAAAAAGTTATTAATTAGTACTCCTAGTTTTTAATTAGAGGCCGTTGTTATTCCGTCATCTTTGATTTCTCCATAATTTTTTGGAGTTAGACTGAAACAGAATCCATGGGAAACACAGAGAAACAAAATTGAAACCTTATTAAATTAATCGAGAAAAATGACAAATTTGTGATCTTACCTCAGGATTTGAATTGAATTCTTTATGAATTTTTGCTATGTTTCTTAAACATAAAAGCTAGTTAAGATTTATTTTAATTATAGGCATAAGATTTCAATCTCTTTTATTTCTCATTGCTATAGGTGTAATTAAAGATTTTTTGCTAAACATAACTCTTATAGAGGATCAAAATCACCTGTCTTAAAAAGAATGCACTTTCCAGTAGTGACATTTAATTGAGGGAAGAATTGAAAAGAAAATCATTTTTATTCATAAACTAAGTTTCCATATTTTCTTAGCATGTATACATTTTTTTAAAAAAAAAAAATTGAGATTGTGTTGTGACTAACTTCTCTCTCTCTGTTTTTTTTTTTTTGGGTATAAACTTCTCTCTCTTTTTTTTTTTTTTTTTTTGGTGGTATAAACTTCTCTTTTGCCTTTAGAAAGAATGGAGCTTTCCTTCATTGTCTCCATGGGGCTTTGATTGAACCCATTAAATTAGAGCAAGTGGACTAATCTATTTGAGCCCAGGTGTACAAAATGGATTCTCTTCCTCCTCAGCACCATTCCTCTCATAAATTTCAATTTTTTAAGAAAGGGGAATTGCATTAAAGGACAAAAATTGAATTAAACTTAAATAATGAAGGATTAAAATACTTAAAAAATGAAAAAATAAGCACCAAAGGTTGTTTAGTGAATTGGTTTAAAAGTTTGCTGCTCCCATTTCATGATTTGGAGCCCTCCAAACAAATTTGCAAGTGACATTCGCTAATTTATATATATAAAAAAAACTTGTCAAGTATACTATTACTCAAAAATTGTTTTTCTTTACAGATTAATGAATTTTACTTGTTAATTATTGTTTTGAGGGCTGCAATTAAGAGTATGAGGGTACAAATCACTAGAAGGGGTGTCCCTTTACAAATTAATAAATTTCACTTGCAAATTCTCATTTTGGTGCTTGAAATTCATGGAATGAGAGTAGCAACATTTTAAACCAATTCAATATTTATATAAGGACCTTTGATTCTCATTTCAGATTTCCAAATTATTTGATCTTTATTTAAATTTAATTCAATATTTTGATCCTTTAATGTCATTTCCCTTTTTCCCAGATTACCGGGGTCACACACACTTTGATTCTGGAATGTCTCTTGAGCTATAAGCTCTTGATTTATAGATAGTTATACTATCATATATTACTATTCATGGTATTTACTTTATTTATAGGTCATAAAGCAAACCATTTACTTTCTTGCTCATGCAACCTTTCAACTCAGATCTTGGAAAAGAAGACTTGATATAAGAGAAGATACAAAAGCATGTAGAGTGCCTTTTCTTTGTTGACTAGTTGAGCAGTTAATTTAGACTGCAATTTTCTATGAACTGTGTTGCCACATTTAATCTGACTTTTCTTAGAAATAAGGTATGTTTCTGTAGTGGTAATTTGAATCTGAAAGCTGAAGCTACACTTTAATGCTCAGCAACATATTATTGACCCAAAAAAATGAGACCCTGTTTACAATTGTTAACGTATTCTCACATTCACAAGCAAATTTATTCTTAGCATTTACGCTTCTGTATCTGTCTGACATATCAGAATGTTTCTGCAATTTTGAAAAGTACTAAAATTTCATTAAATTAAAAAAGTAAGGTTGTTCAATGTCTCTTACCATTTATGTAATCCCAATCCTCCAGTGTCTATTCCAGAATTGTAAGATGTGAATGATAAAGAAGCACTAAACAGTAAATATACTCTGCAAATATGTTTACAATCACAATGAAATAATAATTCAAGCAAAAAGCTAATCCAAACTGTTTCATTTGTTCCTGGAACTATAAACTTTGGAAATCATCCAAATCTTACGGCAAATTTTCCACTGTTGAACATGCAAAAGCAAAAGAGACACAATTTAGTTACAGAATCAGACAGATGCTAAAGTTACCTATCTGACCACTAGAGCAAAAGAGAGAGTGAGAGTGAGTGAGAGAGAGAAATGAACTCAAATCTCTCTGCTGATATGGAAAATCCCAAAGAAAAAGGAAAAGGAAAGAAACTTGATTTCAGTTTGGCTTTAGATCCTGAAACATAGCATCCCACCTGATCTCTTCAAGAGCAGCTGACCAATACCCATCACCATCACCATCATCATCTTCGTCAGCCTTTTTCATTTCCTTCTGCAAATTCTTCACCTTTGGGCTAGAAATTGAAAACCCATCAAGAACAGGTAAAGTAGGAACTACTGCAGAATTTCCATTAGTGAGAAGAAGCCTCTCTTGCTTATAATTACTATTCACTATCAGCTTCTTACTTCTGCTTCTCTTCACCATACTACTCTTCCACCTTGTTTCCTGATCACTTGTTGGCTTAGTAGGGACCACCACAAGGGCAGATTTTTCTCTATGAATCAGAGAATGAATGTAATTGGATAAACACTTCTTGGTCTTCTTGATCGTCCCTATGAGCCTTGACACTACTGGATTTGAGCTTCTGGGCTTTTCCTTCTTTGCAAGCTTGAGAATTTCAAGCCTGTGCTTGGCTATGGAGATTCCCATGCTCTGAAGAAACTCATGGTTGAAGTAAACTATGTCTTCTTGTTCAAGCTCATTGTGAGCAAAAACGACGCCATATTCATAGACCAGAGAGGGGTCAAGGCTTGTTTTTGAAAGCCATGAGAACCAATCCATGGCTGCTGAACCAGAGAGATCCTGAAAGAGAGAAGGCAACTAAAGAGAAAGTGAGAGAAAGTGATGAAGTGTGAAGAGTGTGACATAGACATTATGTGGGGTGGCCATGGCTATATATATAGTGTATATGCTTTTCTAAAATGGTTATTGCAATCTTGAGAGTGACTAAAGGGAAAAATAAAAGATGGGTTTGTTTGCGTAGTGCATGTTACCCCATGTTCATGTTCGCTCCAAAATTAGGCAAGTGTGATGTGATCAATCCTTGTGGTGTGAGATCAATGTCAAATGATAATATGTCATGATATTTTAATTTAGGGCAAACTACATTTTTTTTTTAAATTTTGTTAATATTATATATGAAATTCCTTTTTATAATTTATACATATATCTCATAAAATAAAATATTATCTTAAATTGTATTTAACTTTTACTTAAATTACACGAGTCTTAAATAGTGATATTCATTCATTAAATTTCATATGATACATAAGCTCCATCTAGTTTATTTTATTTGGCCAAAAGATATATGTTTTTCTTTTGGTTTCTTGCCAATGTATAAGTACTCTTCAAAATTACCAGATTTGGTATAAAAATAGAAGACAAAGTTAAAATATTAATGGAGTGTGTGTAGTGTTTTAGTAGTATAAAGAATTGTCTAATATGATAAATGAATACCAATAAACATGAATATCTTGAATGCATCTTGACATTTAAAAAAAAAAAAGCAGGAAGAAATGAGTGTAAAATGGCGTCTACTGGGACTAAGGAAAAGAGATCAAAGGTGGGCCAGTGCTTGTTGCTTTGGTGGGTTGAAAATCTGGGAAAAGAAAGTGAAAATTTGTGACATTTGTCTTCAAAACTTTGGAATTTTTAATCCATTCATTAATTGGTTCATATGCATGCCTTCTGCATAACACTCATGAGTCTTTGATTGAACTAAAACTAAAGGGAAGCACAGCTTTACTACACTCTATGAATTATGCATTCTTGGGTTTCCCCATAGATCAAAGCTCTTCCTTTCACTCCTTTTCTTTTGCCTTTGGTTAAACATTCTATGTTTATGATTTCTTCTCTCTTTGGATCACAAATTAGGACCAAGGAAGACTCTACCACTTAAGGTATATGTACAAATGTGCTTACAATTATCTATCAATAAAATCGAACCCAGATATTAACTAACAATAGTGTTTAAATCTACACCTTATTATAGGGTATGAATCATATTCTTACCAACAGGAATAATCTTTGTTAGAAATGCTAATCATAACTCAAGAAAATTTACAATGAGGAGATATTTCTGAAAAGGATATTTACCCAATATCTTGGTGTCTTTTTTTTCAATACAAGGTCACGATAAAATATCGTGCAAAAGGATCAAATCAGGTCATGTCAAAAATCAAAATGCTTCTACAATCATTAGGAGCGTCATCAAGTAACGTAGTATCAAAGTGATCGCTAGAGGCCTTATGAGTTAGGAGATAGGCACAACGATTTGTTTCTCTATAGACATGATCTAGGGTGACCTTCCAGTTCCTCATGATGAGATTTTTAATGCTTTTGATGATAGTTAAAAGCAAATGAGCCTAATTAGGTTGCCATTAATGAGTGATATGGCCTCCATTGAGTTGGTACAAATATTAAGTCTAGGAACTTTAGCATTCCAACAAATGATTAGGCCTTCTAGAATCCCGATAAGCTCAGCAATTGTGATGTGTTGGTAACTAAGTTTTTAGTGAAACATTTAATTCAATTACTCTTGTCATCCCTAATGAGCCCTCCACAAGCTGCGGAACATATCTTGGTGTCTTTAGAATTAAAAATGATTTCTTAACAATTATCGATATATAGTTGGGCTCCCTCAAAGGTTAATTGGTTCATCTAAATGTGGATCGTTATATCAATCATAAAGTGAGGCTATACTTATTCTTGAAGGTCTTAAAATTTGTTGGAATTGTGGTTTTCATAAAATTGTGATTGCATCCAATGTTGTAGAAGTTGTCAATATGATTAACATAGATAACAATATATATAGGATAACTTGTGCCTAACAACATGATAAATAAGAAAATTGGAGACCTCCTTGCAAAAAATAATAATTGAAATATTAGTCATGATCATGTATAATATGATACCTTGAAATCAATAAATGTGCTAATTGGTTGGTTAAATTTACTCATAATATTGATGTAATATACTTTCTATATTTTTATTGATCATCTCCCTTATTATTAAGATGTAGAGGGATGGTTAAATTAATTGTATACAAATTATTAAAGCAACCTCACTTCATTTAAATTAAGGAGACTCACCAACTCACATAAAACAAAAATTTCTCCTAATAAATGAAAATAAAATCAAGAAATTTTTAGACATTCATCATCATACTTAATAAAAGGAAATAATGCAGATTTCAATATTTGCGTTGGTTTCGCTTTTCTATTGTAATATATACACACGTCTTTCTTTGTATTTGTTTCATATTTTTTGTCCGTTTCACCTTTTCAATGCATCTGTATTTAATTATTTATAACTACATATTTTTCCTATGGCTATTAATATTTTTTTAAAAAAATACCAACCTCTATGCCAAAAATGAGAAGAAAAGGAAGAAGCTACACGTTCAATTTCCCAAGCAATACATATTTTCTGATTGGTTTGAACTATCATTTTTTTTCTTTTGTCATCTTTTATTCTGGACACCAATTGAGAGTCAGGTAATCTCTACATATATAAGTTAACTGACATAATTATAAATAGTTTTAAACGATTGAATAATTTCAATCTTAAAGAGAGCCACTCAAGCTATATATCCTAAACTAAGATAAGATTCCTATCTTATAATAATTAATTAAATTTTGTTTTTCCAAAAAAACTTCATAAGCTTCCAAAACCTAATACATGCATGCATGCACCTATCTCCAGGCTAAAAAGTGAAGATGAATGAAAGAAACAAAAAGCAAGACACATCATGTTTACACACACACACACAGTTCCATGACAAATCACTTTTATTCCAAATCAGAAGAGTCTGTCACAATGCTTAATAAATGACTCAAACACAATATATATATTTATATATATAAGTTTTGTTCCCATTCACATGTTCCTATCATCACATATTTGAATGTGTGTGTGTCGAGAAAGAAGGGGGGTTCACGGGTTCATGTTTGAAGATAAGAGAGCACTATTGCCATGTGAGAGTGCAGGATATGTATTTATAACATCACTTTGTCAATGTAGGTGAAGTATAGTAAGTGTGCTTTTATAGTTTAGTTGCTAGCCTCATTACTTTTATTACGATAGAGTTTTGCATTTGGAGTTTTTGATGCAAACAAGAGTGAAAAATAACTGCCAATAAAAGTTAGCCTCACTGGTGAAAATAAGACTAATGTCTAACTTAAACATGAGTTCAAATTTCACCGACATTAGCACCTTGTTAAATTAGTAATTAAATTATAGAATGAATAAATTACTTTCTAAACTTTAAGTTTAGGAACACCATAGATCCTAAACTCATTTAATTTATTGTGCAAATTGTTCCTTTAACTTCTGAAAACAGTACAATATAGTCCCTATCATTAATTAAAGTTAACTTTAACCATTAGTTGATCAAAAAATGATAGAAATTGATCTAAAAATTATAAAAAATGAACAACAAAATTTTTTGGTCCTTTTAGATAATTGTTGGGTCATTGTCTATAATTTTTTGATCCTTTTTCTATAGTTTTTGAGTCCATTTTTATTAGTTTTTGATCAAATAACAATCAAAATAAACTTTTGTTGATAGCAGAAGCTATATTGCACTATTTTTAAAAATTAAAAAAATAATTTACACGATAAATAAATTTAAGGTCTATAGTGCTATTAGATATAAAGTTTAGGAAATAATTTGCTTATTTACTCATAAATTATTAGTAAGTATATTTTTAAAAATTGTTTGAACTATATATACAAGACTTATTCAATTTTTTTTTTTTGGTAAAACATTGGAAACCGACTCTTTTAAATCAAAGCAAAGCAAAGACAGTTAATTTTAATTTGAAAACCAAGGTAATTAAAATGATCAAAAGTTACTTCTTACAAATTACCCTTGTTGTCGCTTATGCAGGCTTCTCAAAAAAGAAACGTTATTTAAAAAGAAACTTGAATTTGACAAACCTTATGTCAAAAAATTTTAAAAGCAATAATATAACTTTTAATTCTTAATTTTTCTCATAATTATCAATTTAGTCATTGAACTTTGATTCAATATAATTCAATCCTTATAGTTAATTAAATTAAGAAATTATAAGGATTCAGTATTATTGAGAAGTCAAAAAATTATAAAGACCAAGTTATTCCGGGAAAAAAAAATTCATAGGGATTGAATTATTTCAATTCAAAGTTCAAGAATTAATTGATAATTATGAATAAATTCATGGACTAAAAGTTATATTTTTCTATTTTAAAAATTTTAATCATTGTTAAAGACCAAAAATAATCATAAGTTTTGATGGCTCATTATAAAATTTTAGGAAAATTAAATGATTTTGATAATAAATTTCATAAAATTTTATAGCACATTTCAAAATTTAAAAAAATTGTCTTTAATAATAATTTAAAAATAATTAAATTTCATAAATCACATTAAATAACTTTAATGTAATTTTACCAAGTTTACGTTTGTAAATTTAATTTAATTTGGTAATATATTTTTTGATTTACTGTTACTAAATTCTTAGATTTGGTAATAATTTTTTTTGAAATTATATATATATATATATATATATTAAGCCCTCGAAACATGATATCAAGTGTTAGTCTTTGAATTAAAGTAATTATGAATCACGAATTTTTATATTTTTTAAGTAATTTTAATTAAGTTTGAGTCTTTGAGATGTAGTTAACTACCCCTCATTTTTTTTCTTTCTAAATCATCACCTCACTATCTGATTGAGAATAGTTATATATGTGTCGGCGCACTGAAATAATTGATCAAAGGCAAGAAACATTGCATGTACATACTTTATTCTCATGCAAACGTGCCTATCTGATAATTAATTAGAAATTTGTTCGTGTCTGGGGGAAAAAAAAAACAAAAGACCAACAGTGCATTATTCATTATTAATTAAATCAATAGTCATTTTCATTATTATATATAATTGAAGGTGGTGGGACCATATATGAGAAGTGTTGATGAACAGTGAGTTTCTGTAGTTGAATGTGAATTTTTTTATTTTTTATTTTTTTTGGGTTGAGACAGAAAATGACAAAATGATATAATTAGTGGGCTGCTTTTAGTTGGTAAAGGCGTGTGTGTTTGTGGACATCATAATTGAGTTTACATGCACTCATTTGAGTGTTTATTTGTTAAGCATCAGCTCAAATGCTTGCCGACTTAATTAAGTTAATCCATAGTTGATTATTTATTTGAGACTAAACCCTACACGCTTTGTTCAGAATGATTATTTTGAACTTTACTCTACATTGTTATAAGGCATTTCTAAATATCTCACTGAAATTAATAAAAAATAATTAATAAATTTTAATAGAGATAATATTAAAAATATCATTAATACCACATTAAGTATTTTTTATTCAGGACCAAAAGATTATTTTAGAAGGCACCTTATAATAAAGACAAGAGGAAGTATTACTATTTTTCTAGTCTCAGGGTTTGTTTGATTTTCAGTTAATATCTCCAAAAGAACTTTTGAAATGGATTTTGGATTTAGATATTGTTTAGTTTCCAATCTTTTTCAAGAAGTTCATTTAAAAAGTCCTTTTAGATGTTATTGAATGTGTTTTTGGCCAACTTAATTAAAATAATAGAGCTTTTGTAAAGTGAATTTGAAAAGTAAAATATTATTTGACAATACTATCCCAAGTTTGATTTTTTATTTTTTAAAAAAATAATTAATTCATTAAAACTATAATTATCATTTAAATAATAATAATAATTAGATATCAAATTTTTAATATTATAAATTAAATAATTAATTATGTTAATTTTTAAGGTTAAGTTAAAATTTTGCTTTTAAACTATTCTTTAAAGAACAATATTGCCCCTAAACTATTCATCGTAGTAATATTACCCCTAAACTAATCAAATTGGAGCAATGTTACCCTATCATTAAAATATCCATTATTGTAGCTAGTAGGACTCACTTCTCATGAGTTAAAGTGTAAGTTTGCCCCTAAACTATTTTCAAAGGAGCAATATTGTCCTCACCATTTAAAAATCATAAAATTAAATAAAAATAAAATTATAATAATATTAATGTATATATAAAATAAATATAAGAAAAAATATAAACTATAATTTTAAAACTTGTCAAATATAAATGAATCTTGATTATATTAGATATGAATAGATTCAAAAGTATCTATATTTACACGTATAACTATCGATATCTTTATAGAAAAATAATCTCAAATCATATTTTATACATATAAATTGTTCAAAAATAAAATTGACTTTTAGTAGGATCTAATTTTTATATTTTTATATTTTTTAAAAAAATTTGTAAGCTTTTTTAATATTTTATTTAAAACCGTCCAATTTTTTAAAAACTACTCTAGGTCCTAATTCAACTTTGACTTGCGGTTTAATAGTGGCATAACTCTTATCCAATTCAGCTCAATCAAGAAAATTATTTTTTAGTCCAAATCTAGTCGTTAATAATGGCTTCAGTCGATAGTTATAGATACAAATGTATATACTTTTGACTCTACTCATATCTAATTTAATCAAGATTCACTTATATCTAAAAAGTTATAAAATTATAATTTATAGTATTCTTAATTTATGATATTTTATTAACATACTATAAATTTTTTTCTTATATTTATTTTATATATACATTTAATATTATCATAATTTTATATTTATATATACACATTTAATATTATTGTAATTTTATTTTTATTTAATTTTATAATTTTTAAATGGTGAGGAAAATATTACTCCTTTAAGAATAGTTTATGAGCAAAATTACACATTAACTCATAAAAAATAGGTCCCACTAGCTACAATAACAGATATTTTAACAGAGAGGGCAATATTACTCTGATTTAATTAGTTTAGGGACAACATTACTTTTCTAAAAATAATTTGAGAGTAAAATTACACATTAATCCTAATTTTTAGCATTAACGTATAATAGAAGTTATAAATCTTCATCATATTTTTTAAAATTACAAATTAAAAAAGGTACAAATAATTAGAGATCAAGTTTTTAGTATTATAAATCAAATTTTATGTTATTTAAAATATTTATCATATTTTTTAAATATTTCAAATGTATTATATTTGTATAATAAAAATTATAAATAATCATAAATCAATATTTTTTTTGGTAATTGTACATTCAAAAGCACATTTTACTATCATAATTCAAACAACTTTCAATTTATCAAATTAAATTTTAAAAAATATATCTAAACACAAATTTTATTACAACAACTAACTTTTACTAAATTGATTTTGCCTGAATGAACTTTCAAGTTTTAACAAATAAACTTTTAACAAATTAAAAACCAAATGCATACTTAAATGTAGAAGTTAGTTGATAAATTTGGTTCAAGTCTTAAGGCTAAGCCTGGCTATTTGGTTTTTGGTTCATCAAAAATCAAGGGTAACATAGTCAGTTCAAAAGTTGGGTATACATTTGACTCTCTCATTAATACCTAATCCTTAAATTTGCTTTTCAAAAAACTACTACATGCATGTTTGGTTTTTTTGTTGACCAAAGTTAGTTTGTCAAAATTTTATTTGATAAAAATTAGCCTAGTAAAAGTCAATTATCATAAATTTATATTTGAATATATTTTTTTAAAAGTTAATTTAGTAAACTGAAAGTTATTTAGATTATATATAGTAAAATATGCTTTTAAATGTATAATTATCAAAAAGCACATTAATTTATAATTATTTGTAATTTTTGTTATACATATGTAATACATTAGAAAATTTTAAAAATGTGATAAAATTTTCAAATAACATAAATTTTGATATGTTAAATCATAAGAATAAGAAATATAAAATTGGATATATTTGAAACTTGTTTGGATGGTGTGATTCAAAAACTAGTTTAAAGTATAATAACAAAAAGGACATAAATTTCATTATATATATTTTTTATGACTAATTTGAACTTTGTAGAAAATAATGTTAAAGTTTAAATTACAATTTTTTTAAAAAAAGGTAGAATAAAAAAACTTTAAAAGGTACAATTTTTTACAAAAATGCCCCAAAAGTTTTTTTGAAGGAGCGGTGAGTACCTTTACAATTTCAAAGGAGCAACAATGCCCTAAAAGTATAAAAAATAAAGCAATGTCGCCCTACTCTGTTAACAGACTAGCGTTGACTAACGAATTGCCAAAATGGCATGAAGACTTAATTTGAAAGGTGACATTATTTTTATTTCGAACCCTAAAATGAAGAAAAAGGGTCACAAACAAAGATAAATGCAAGGAAGGTGTAGATGAGGACTTTAAATCTCATATAGCATTGTTGAATAAAGGAGAAAAGTCAAGATGTGCTAGGGCAAGAATGATTTTGGGGCAAGTGAGCTCAGATTCCTATCGAGCTATGAAAGAAAGGACAAAGTAGAGATTCAGTGTTGACTTTTAGTTATGAAATTGAATCTTGCTAAATAGACATATATGAGGATGAATTTTTTATATGCCTCTTCACAGTGAAATTGCATTGTAGCCCTTGACTTAGTGCTTCATTTTGTCTTAATCTAGGATAATTAATGTAAATGGAAAACCATAATATGGTGGACTAGTCATACGTAGATGATTTATTAAAGGAATTTGAAGAAAAAGAAAAGGCTCGAATGAGAGGGGATACAAGACAATCACTGAAGAGATTAAAGCGCATGATCTATGATGTTTTAAAAATAAAGTTGGAAGGAATCAAGGAAATGAAGGTAAGGAATCCCAAAATAGAGAAAATGAATATAAAGCCAATGTTGAGGAAATCATGAACATAGAGACATTATCTATTTAGCTACCACCAGGGTATGAGTCTGATAATGTGATCATTAGTGCGGAGGAATTAGTTAACATTAAGGGGATGAGTTTAAAGCTAGTTTGGAGGGTGTTAAGATGAAGAGAATAAGAAAGCATTTATAGATAGGGAGGAAGCTCATGTTGAGAATGAAAAAACATCTCTTGAGACTGATGTAAAGTTGTTGGTGATGATAATAGGGAGAATGATGGTCCAAGTCTGAGTGATTTTGAAAGTAAGCTATTAAACAATGGGGATAAGGACTTTAATTTTAGAGGGAATGATGAAAATGGTTCTGAAGAGGATGATGACAGTAGATATGAGGAGGAGTAATTGGATAATGATTTAGGCCCAATAAATGATGATGGGCCTTTAATGGACGAGAAGGACCTCAAGATGAAGGCAAATCCTTTTTTATAGTTGGTCAAACATTTGCACAAAAGCAAGATGTTCTTACAACTATTGATAAGTATGCCATAAATGTAGGGGTTAAGTTGAAGCTCATTAAAAGTGAGTCTCTAAAGTTAAGGTTGCATGAGTAAAGACTTGTCCTTTTCAACTATATGTATCCAAAGATGGAAGAAACCCAAGCCTAAAGCTAAAAAACCCTATGCTTAGAGCATAGATGTTCTAGGATTTTCAAGAACTCAAGAGCTTCAGCATAGTAGCTAGCTTCTTACTTTACGAGGAAGGTGTAAGAGAGACCTTAATACAAAATTAATTAGTGACATGAAGAAGGATGTTAACGAAGACTTGAAGTTGTATGTTAGCATTTTCAAGTATAAAAAGGCCAAAAGAATGATTATGCAAGAAATGGAAGGGAATTATAAGGATGAGTTCAATAATCTCAAGAAATGGAGGTATCTAGTTAAGTACTTTCATGTCTATTATGTTTATATTTGATGTGTTTTATGCTATTACAGTATTTTGTTGATTTATCGGAGGGGTGTAAAGCTAGTTGCAGGCCTCTAATTGGTCTTGATGGGAACTTTTTGAAAGGCAATGCTTATAGGATGATCTTGACAGCCATCGATATGGATGTTGATGATGCTAAATACCTAATCATCTTTAGTCTCATAAAAAAAGAGAACACTATAATTGGAGGTGGTTTATTCTATGATTACAAAAGTCATTAGATCTTGAAGATAGAGGTCATGTAATAATCATGTCAGACATGTAAAAGGTTTAACTTACTCACATTGTACATTATTTTGTTAAACTTTAATTTTTAAAGATAACTAATTAATGGTTCGATATAAGGATTGATAGTGGCTCTTCATGAGGTAGTACCTGAGGCTAAGCAACTTGGAGCACTTAACAAGAAGGACTATAAAGGTAATTGTCTCTTATCCTCCATAAGTATGGCTAAAGGCTTATTTTAGTAATAGGTGTGTGTCTTAGAAAGTTGATAACAATATAAGCAAAAGTCTCAATACATGGTTTGATAACTTTGGGTATGTTTAATGGGATTAGATTGAAGTTTATGGCTAGGTAGGCTGAGGCTGGAAAAAATGTGAGCAAATAGAATGATAACTTTAGCCCTCAATGTGTAGAATTATTTAATACAAATAGAGACTTAAGTAGTATGAGTTGTAGGGTTTTCTTTAATGGAGGTGAAAGGTATGAGGTAACTAAGAGATATTACTAACATACTGTGTATCTAAATCTAAAAAAATGCACTTGTAAGGTATGAGATTTGACTGGTATCCTATACCAACATGCTATTTGTGCATTTTACCATGCTAAGATCAACCCATCTATTCAAATATCTAGGTATTATCACATAGACACCTAGTTAGCTAGTTATAGTACAAAGTTTATTAAGAGACTTAAGAACATGAAAACACCTCAATTGTGTAACATGCTAAGTAGGTTGAAGAAAAAGAGGGTCAGGAACAAGGAAGCTAAGAGGAGAAAGAAGTCAGGTACTTTAAGTCAAAACCTACATTTTACAAGTAGAAAAGACATGCCTCCACCAAGGCCTAAAAATTAAGTAAGAGAAAATAGCATGGCAAATGTATGATATGCCACCAAGAAGGACACAATAAGGTGACATGCAAAGATGTAATAACTTAACTTAACTATTTTGTTTTAATGATTTTTGTTAATAACTTGTGATATGTGAATATGTGGATACCTCAATCAAGCAATACCTCTTCCAAGAAAAAGAAGACTAGCCAAGGTTCTAAGATACTAGCCTCTTAACCACCTGAGAGCTAAATAACTCAAGAGTCTCAAGCTAATGCAAGACCACGTGGAGGAAGGGCATTCTATAAGGCTAGAACTAAGAATGGCATAGGAATTATGGTTGACCCTAATATTGGAAAGACAGTGTATAAGTAGTGCCTTTATTGCTCATGTTGCAGTTTTGTTCTATATGCAATGTTATTCGTTTGGTCTTGTATTTTGATTTGTGAAATCTTTTTGTGTAGTATGGTATTAAAGGTTGTTATCAATAAGGGAACTATAAAAGAGTATATTCATCATAGTGCTGACCCAGATACTAGGTTTCCTATCCCTAATGAGAGGAAAATGTGAAGGGAAACCATCTCTAGTAGTTCATAGCAAGGATCAAATAAAAGGTATAGGAAGATAAAATCACAAGGTGATAGAAGCACTGTACATGTACTCCACTAAGCTCATGTGGAAAGGAAACCAAGCAATTACAAGGTCAATGCTCGAAGCTCAAAAGGAAAGGATGATTGGAAAGAAGAAAGCCAACACTAGTAGAGGACTTTAAGCTTCATGTCTTTTTTTTTTAAATGTCCCACTTACAATTGTTTTGTAGCCATATTGTATGATGGAACACATAATCAAGCCACTTGTCTTTTCTTTTGTAGCCCTCTCGTATGACATAATGCATGTATATGGCAGATCAATATATGGCTGACTTTTCTTTTAAATATTTTGTAACTTGAAAATATGCTTAATTAGAGTACGTCATGGCAAAATATGACTACCTTCTTGCATACTCTTGTTGCATTGAATTAGTGATATGATTAGTTTATGGTAGATTTGTATATGTCTACTATGACAAGATCTTTCATAAAGAGAATGCAATTAGATCCATTTAACATTGGTCCACAACTATCACATACAATCTCTTAAACATACTTTCTATTTGGAATTAATATACCTAATATACCCATTAAATACAATCTCCTAAATAAATTTACAAATGAAAAAAACCTAGCTCAGAAGCAGCATAACCATATACCAACTTTAGTTTCTTCTTCAATACACGAATATGGATTTAATTCCTTTTGCTTTTATTCTAAATTTTCTCCACATCAAGCTCACTATTGTTATGTAATTTGCTATGCCTTTCATTCCTATCATACAGCTTATCAACATGAACAACCAGCTCGTTGATCACCTCCCTTGACCTGTCACCCATTTCATCATCATGCCAAAAGAAAAACCCACAACCTCTCCCCATAAATCACCCAAAATTAACAATGAAATATTGAACAAGCAAGGATGAAAAAGATTGAATACTCACCTAGTAAAATTTTGAGCAGCCATAAAATCTCCTACCTAGATTTGAAAACTAAAGTTAAGGTAAACGTTTATGAATGTAACGGATTTATGTTGCAATACCTTCTTTTTTATAAGTCAGTTTGACAAATTAAAACTTATCTGAATGATATAATTCAAAAGTCAGTTTAGGTGTATAATGATAAAAAAGACATAAATTTTATGATATATATATATATATATTTGTCATTAATTTGAACATTTTAGAAAATAATATTAAACTTTAAATTACAATTTTTTAAAAAAAGGTACAATAAAAAATATAAAATAAATTGAAAATTAAAAAATCTTAAATTTTAATACACAGAATGGAATGATAAATTACAAAACATTCAATTCTAAAAAACTAAAATAAATTGATAAATTACAAAATATTTTTTACAAAAAGCTAAAACAAGATGATAAATTCTAAAATATTAAATTCTAATTTTTTTAACAGATTGATAATATTGTATAACTAATCATGTCTCATCCAATTTAATCCCTAAATATTACCGTAATGTAATGCCTAGAAAAGAGCCTCATTTATTAAAGAAAAAGAACAAAAGAAGATGATGGGTCTTGGTGTGGATCTCATTAGATCATCCCATTTAATGGGCCCCAAGAAAAGAGTTGCTACCCGAAAGTAAATCAAATAATCCAAATCTCAGTTGAGATGCAAAACAAACGCAACTGAAACTATTTATCTCCCGCATTCCCATTTCCAAATATCACCTCTTTCTCCTCAAAATACTTGTTAAGCATGAAACCCTAACCAAGTTTGAGATACTAATACCATAATATTATAGTCCATTGTCATTAAATCATTCCTTTAATTTCCTTTAACCATGTTGACCCTACTGAGCTTGAAATTCCTCATAATTAAGATTATTGCACTGAAAAAAGTTTGAGAAAATCTTAGGATAGTTGGGTGGGTGATTGACTCAATTGCATTGTTGGTGAAGAGAAAGCGAAGAAGAAGACCTCACATGCAACAAAAGCAACAGAAGTTTCACGCACTCAAGCCATGATCTGGTTTTAACGTGCTTAAACCAAACAACACATCGGATGCAACAAAAGACACTGACATACAGCAATTTTTGTTGCTCATTGTTGTGTCTTTTTTTCTTTCTTATTTTCTTGCTTTATTTTTAATTTTTTTTAAAGTCAAATTCAAATTGGATATTTGTAGTCTCCTCTTTTACGTAGCTTTGTTAGCTCCAAGTAGTTCAATTAAAATAATACTGATCGATAATTTAACTGGCATTTTTAATCACCATCAATAATTCAATATTAATACACACACACACTATAAATATAGATAATATAGTGCCAAGAAAAGTTAATCTAATTAATAAGATTTTATTCTAAAATATAAGATATTTTTTATAGATTAAGGTTTCATTAAATGCAGTAATTTTAATATTATCCTTTCTCTCTTTATAATTAATTTTTATCTCTTCTCTTTTCAATATACTAAATTATGGACATTTTTAAAAATTTATATTTTTATTTTGAAAATATAAATTGTTAAGTGCATTTTATTAGATTTATTGATATGTGATATTTTATTTAAAAGTATCTTAGAATTTGAAATAGAATGGGTACTACGCATATAAAAGAGAGTTCTTTTTTTTTTGTTTGGCCAAATCCATTTATCAGGTTCAAGAATGTAGCATTTGACGCTCCTACATATGTCTTGGGCTGCGTTTATATTAAACTTTAACATTTGGGCTACGATCGGCCCAAGGTGAATTATCGCACAAGGACTTATATTCCATTGGAGTACATTATGCAAAATGAAATGGATTGTTGTACTTTTATTATGATAGGAAGATCTTGAGTTGGAATTCGAGAATATTCTTGACAAAGTTAGTTTTAATTGGCCCGGCAATATTTGAATATAACCTAACCAGATATTCATATTAAAAAAAAAAAAGAAATAGTGCTTGCCTTATTCTTTGAATCCGTGTAATAAAATATATGAGAATGTGTGTAGAATTTGTTGTTAATTTTTTATCTTTTTATATAATATACACGAATTTATTTATCACATGGCATGTAGAATTTTCCGTCTCTTCTTCCTTGTCTTTTAGCTATCTTCTATTTTTTGTAAGCATTCAAGTAAATCTTTTTCATATCTATCGTCCCCTTCAAAAGTCAAAATTTAGACTTGGATTATCCGAATTAGCAGCAATATTCTTTAAATATAACAAGGTTCATTAGACAATTTTTTCTGTTTTTCTCTAAATATTTTATTTTTTTAATAACATGAATCAATAAAAAGTAGACATTCAACGGGATTAAATTTAAATTATATTAATTATTAATTTGAACAATCTAGAGATTTATTTAAAATTTATTCCCATCATTTATAGTCTATGCAAGTAGGGAAAATGTCAAATTAACTAGATTGTCATAGTAGAATAGTAGATTCCAAATGACAAAGGTGGGTTTAGGTTGTAAGAGTTAGACTCATAACTTTTAAAATTATTGCATCAAATTTTATTATTAATGTAAGGATTTTATTGATAAGTGATTTATAAATATTTTTATAAATGCCTTTTAAACTTAAAAGTATATTTTGACCCCTAATAAATCTTCGAGACTTGACGTATCTAAATTTTCTTTTAAAAGAAGTTTTAAAAGGATAGTGATTCGTTAACTCATGATCAATTAATTATATTAACTAGATTCTACAGCTTGCGCCACATTGCCATGCACAGAAAAACGGAGATGGGATATTTTAATAATTTTTATTTTTAAAAATGGATGAGCAAGGTAAAAAGTTTAATTAATCATTTTATATCTTCTTTCTATTAAAAATTTTTAACTAAATTTTATAATTTTTAGAACCGAACTTATTAAAACTTCCCCCTCCCTTCAACCAACCAATCAAGGGCAAAATATTAAGCAAATTTGTTGGTAAAAAAATTAAGTAATTTATATAAAAAATTGAGTAACTATTAATTTAATAATTTTACAAAAAATAATAATAATATTTATAAGATGTGAAGTAGAATTCTATAAATAATTTCAACAATAAAATGATAAAAACTATAAATGTTTTATTCTTCGTACATAAATAATTATTTTTTATTTTATGTGAATTTTTTATTGTTTAAGAGATGGAATTAAATAATATTTTCGATGTAATTACTTTGTGCCTGTTAAAATTGTAAAAAATACTTTATTATTTCAATATATGTTATCCTCAGTTCACATACATTAACTTTCAAACAAAAATATATTCTAGTTTATAATTTATTACCTATGCATATAAAAAGTATAAATCATAAACATCAACTTGTTTTGTTTTAAAATTTCTTTTCCAAAAACTGATTTGAAAATATGTATGTATACAAACTCCCTCTATTTAAAAATATAAGATATTTTTTAAGAAGTTAAATGTTTAAAAATGTAATACATTTTTAATTTTTTGATGTGTAATCATTGCTTTTTTTTTTAAAGTACCCCAATTAACAATAATTTTATATTTATTATAGGATATTTGATAGGAGTAAATATAAAAAAATAAAATTAGTTTAAAAGTAGGCAATTATTTTATTGGGATGTGATTGAGTTAAAAATATTTTACATTTTTAAATGAAGGAAGTATATAATAATTTATTTTATTCCAAAATCTTTAACTGCGTACCATTTAAAATCTATATCGTAGCTTGTTATATTTTATAATTTATTACCTCGTTGATATTAAAAAATTAAATAAAATATTTTATTCCAGATTTATTATCCCATGCAATCATTTATTTGAATTTATTTTATTATTTTTTACAATTGTTTAGTCTTATACATTTCAAAAATATACTCTCTCTAGTCTCATTATAAGTCATATTATATAAAGTTTATTTAGTCCTATTTATAAGTCATGGTATTGCTTTTTAAATAATATTTAAAAAATATTTTTAAAATTATTCTTCATGCAAAAGAGAAAGTACCATGACATTATTTTTTGAATTTTTTATTTATGGACATATTTAAAATTTTACACACTTTTTATTTTTTATACTTTTTTTTACATTGTATTGATAAGATTGATAAAAATGAATTATAAAAAGGATCAGAGAAGTAAATTTTATTCTCCCATTTACTTTTTTTATCCATAGTAAAAGCACAAGTGACAAATTATTTTATTTAAAAATGACTATTTTGTGTAAATTAAAAATACAAAAAAAATTCACCAACTCCGTAGCTACCTCTTAACAAATTATATAAATTAAATTTATAATTTCATTGTACCTCTTGCACCCCGCAACTTTTACTGTATTCCTTCTATTTTATATATAAAGTATTTTTATTGAATCTTATGTATTAATAAAAAATTATTATTTAATTATAGTAATATAAAATTATAATTTTTTTTAATTTTATTTTTAATAATATTATAATTAATATCATAAATCATAATTGTGGTGGTACAACAAACAATCAATATTTCCTCCATTTTTCAAAATAATAACAAAATTATTTAAAAATATCATAATATTTTTTATATTTAATAATAAAATAATTTTTTAAAAAAAATATCTTGTATATAGAAATGGAGAGAATAATTTATATGAACCCACCACCCATACCTCATAGAGTCATAGTCATACCCAACTTGGACTTTAAAAAAAACAAAAGTTAGGATTACGCTGTTTAAAAATTAAATGACAACCAAGCTTACTGGGTCCAGTCTTACGACAAGCATTGCAATTGGCTGACAGATATACTAATAACCATATTTCTGCTACAGTAATTGTGGGTGAGAGTAGATTTAGTCCCTAAAATTTGATTGAATATAACTCAATTTTATAGTTTAATATTTTAAAGTATAATTAATATATTTTATTGAGAAAAATACAATCATCAATCTTTAGTTTAATTAAATTTTATTTTTAATTTCTATAGTTTTTTTCAATATTTTCAATCTTTATAGTTTAAAAAAGATTGAACAACTTTTATTTTTAAATCCTATAATTTTAGTTTTTTAATGTTTTTAATCCCTATGAAAATTATGTTGAAAATATTGAAAAAAGATATAAAAATTAAAGCAAAACTTGATAAAATTATGAGATTAAAAATTATATTTTTTTTCTTTTATCAAAGATGCTCTTAGTAAATAAATTATTTCATATTTAATTTTAAATTTTAAATGAAATATCATATTACATAAAAATAAATATAAAAAAATGATATTAATTTAAAAATAAATAACTAATTCAATAAGTTAGATTCAGGTAAAACCAATTATTTTAAAACCAGACCGAACCGAACAGTTAAATTGGTCCAACCATCGATCGATTCAGTCAATATATAAAAATCATTTTGTAGGTTGAATTGGGTTGGGCCATTTCAAACCAGCGGTCAGATTTGGTTCAAAAACTGAACTTTTAAAAAAATGATTAATTTTTTATCATTTAATATTGTATTGTATTATGTGATTTGTTAAATTATGATAAATTTAAAAAATTTAATTTTTTAAGTTAAGTGACAATTTTATATTTATTTTTTATATTTAAATTATTATATATATATAATTTTTTTAATTTAATTATTATATTATTAATTTAATTTAATTTAATTATGTAAATATAAATTGTTAACCTTTTTGATTCAATATTGGTTCAGTTATGAAAAGACTGGTTAAAACTACCTTAAACAGTTAAACCTAAATTCAGGAATTCTTTTGGCGCGTGGATGGAGACCGCGTGAAGAGGGGTTGTGTTGTGGAAGTACGTGCCTTATACAAAAAGCAAAATTAGAAAAAGGAAAAGAAAAATAATAATAATATAAAGCTTTGAATGTTTCAGATGCAGCAAGTCACATCACACAGCACACTCCGCTTATTCTCACTTACTCCAAGTGGGCCCCACCTTCTTCCGTGGGATTCGTGTCCTCATCTTCTCGCCTCCAGATTTCTCTTCAGTCTTCAATATGTCGTCTTCTCGTCTAAATATCACTTTCTTTTTTAATTTAATCAATTATTGAGGCGGAATGTGCGCGCACTAACTTTTTTTTTGGGGTCAGATCTTTTTATTTTATTTTATTTATTTGTCTTTTTCCATGAAGCATTACCGCTGAATATGAGTAGGACCCCTTTCTCAAATACTCCCTATAAGACATTTTTTTAAAAAAAAATCAACACCTTAAAATATAAAACGTTTTAATAAAAATAAAATTTTATTAATTATATTTTTAATATTATTTTTATATATATTTTTCTCTTAATTATTTCTTTTATCAGTAAATATTAAATGAAGGACATTTTAAAAATTTATTTTTATCTTAAAAAATAATGTTGTAAAGTATATTTAATGAGCTTTATTGGTATGTAGGATTTTATCTAAAAATATTTTATAATGTGAGACGGAGGAATTACAAGAAAAAGTAATTAATTCATATACTACCTCTATTTAAAAATATAAAATATTTTTAACCAAATCTCACCCCAACAAAATAGTTACTTATTTTTAAACTAACCCTATTTTTTCATATTTATTTTTATTAAACACCCTACAATAAATATAAAGTCATTATTAATAGGGGTGCTTTTTAAAAAAAGACAATGATTACATCTCGAAAGACTAAAAATGCCTTACATTTTTTAATATCTAACTTCTCAAAAATATCTTATATTTTTGAATGAAGGGAGTAATTTAAATTGATTATATATAATAATTACATTTAAAATAAAAAAATTTGGATCAAATTATTCTTATAATTAATAAAATAATTTATCTAGTAAAAATAAACATTTCCTTCATGATGGACAATTTGAAAGAAAAAAAAAGTGATCAATACTTCTTGAAATTCATAATTTTGTTTACCAATAAAAACAAAGATACATGCAATGTTTTCAAAATCATATTGGATATTAAATAAAAATGTCAGCAATTTACGATTCATATGGTCCAACTAAATTGAATAAATAGTCAAACCGGTGACGTAATAATTAAATAAAAATAATATTAAATGTATATACACAATAAATACAAGAAAAAATATGTAGTATATTAATAAAATGATATAACGTGACTGTAAATTAATAATGTTATAAATTATAATTTTATAACGTATCAAATATAGGTGAATCTTAATTAAATTAAATATGAATAAACTCAATAATATATGTATTTGCATATATAATTATCAACATCTTCACAAAAATAGTCTCAAATCATATTTTATATATGTGAATTATCTAAAAATAAAATTGGCTTTTAATATGATCTATTTTTTTAATTTTTTAAGCTTTTTAATATTATATTTAAAATCATATGATTTTATGAAAATCACTTCGATTCTCGATTAGACTTCAGTTTCTGACTCAATAGTAACTCAACTCTGATTCAATTCAATTCAATCACAAAAATAATTTTTTTTTGTCTAAATCAAACCTTTAACGACTCTAATCCGATCGTTCAGTTTGATCTCATCTGTAGATGATTGGATACATGATAGTTTTTCTTGTATTTGAAAATAAAGAAAGTATATATAATGTGACTTGCACAAGACTTCAATTTCAAATTGTAAATGGCCTTCAAACCGGTGCTTTAAGACTAAAAACCAATACGAACAATCAAAACCTGTCCATCACCTAGATGTAAAAATGACTCGGTTTGACTCATTAACCTGTTTTAAAGACTGGCCCACTTTGGACTATTTTGAGCCGAACAATTTTGACAAACGCAAAATTAACCCAAAAACCAGAATAGTTAGACAGATTTGAATCTTTTTTTTCTTGTACTCCTATATTAATAATAAAAGAATTTATTCAATTTAAAAATATTAATGTTAACAGGTAAAGTAAATAAAAAATATAGATATAAAAAATGAGAAAAATTAAAATTTAATACTCTCTCCATTTATAAATATAAGGTATTTTTTTAGAGTTTAATATTTAAAAATATAAGAGATTTTTAATCTTTCAAGATATAATCATTACTCTTTTTTTAAAAGTACCTCTATTGATGAACAACTTTATATTTAGTATAGGATGTTTAATAAAATAAATATGAAAAAAATATTATTAATTTAAAAGGAGTGAGGTTTAATTAAAAAATTTTATATTTTTAAATGGAGGAAATATGGTATTGTGGACTCAGTGCTTCCAGACCATGAGACCTGTAATGTAGGGCTGTGCAAAAATCTTTCAGTCTTGTCTGATCCAGTTCAACCCAAGATGGTCTCAGTCTTGTTTGGTCTATATAGTCACCGGTCCTTCAAGACTAAAAAGATCAGACTATTTTTTCGAGTCAGGCATCCAGACCATTTGGTCCAATTCAGTCCTATTAATTTTTTTTTATTATAATTATAATTAATTTATTTTGACAAATGTTTGAAGTGTAATTGATGCTAAGGAAATAATTGTATGAATATTTATTAAGTTTGTTTCTAAATTATTGTTTAATATAGTGTTGTTGAATTTCGTTGAGTACTGTTTTTGTTAAAGTTATAAATTTAAATCATTTAGACTATAACAAAAATATTTTTTTCTTATTGTTGGAAATTATTATGAATTTATTATTATTATAAGTGTTTTTACTATCTTAATTGAGTTTATTATGTTGGAATGGATTATTAGCTCTCATAGAATAAAAAGAGAAAAAAAAAGCTAAATGAGTACTGGACTGACAGGATCAGTCTTTCAATTCTATAAATCAAGTTTGGTCCTGTTAATTTTTGAATTATTACTGAATAAAATTAAACTACAGATTGTCAAACCTATCCTTTTTATAAAAGAAATTGAATTTCGGGTTAGGATTAAATACCGTCTTGTTTTTTGTGCAGAGCTACTGTAATGTGTGGACGTTTACTGTCTTTAATACATTGCATCGAACTCAATCCTATCCAGACGTTTAAGTTCTCTTGACTAAGTCAACTACTTTTCGTTGCTTTGCATTGCATTTCACGTTACGCTCGTCACTTTTTTCCTTTATCTCTTTTTTTTCCATATCACATCACAAAATATTTTCTTTTGCTTTAAAATTCTCACAATTAGAAATGATACCAATATCGACATCAACCCTCTTTTTCCAGAATATCAAAATCAGTTGAAATCATCAAATAATATAATATATATATATATATATATATAACGTTATGGAAATTGTGCTATTCTTAAGAGCTATGAGGCATGATTAACATGATAACAATGGCAGTACCAAAAATTATTCTGCTTAATTCAAAAGGATAAGTAATTTTACAATTGTTTTTCAATTATACTACCACTTTATTCAACTCTTTTTTAAAAACTAATGCATTAGAAATTTCATTTATACACTTATAAATAGTATTTAATAATGATATAATTAAAAAATATACAATTTTTAATAGATTAAAATTTTACGTAACTTTTTTTTTTGAAATTGTGAAATAATTAGCAATTTTGGTTTGAACTTCGAACTTCGGAGGGAGTATACGCCATTAAAATATTATATATAATATCGCCACTAAGAATATGTTTGAATATATCAAAATTGTTTTCCCCAAGTTTATATTTGAAAACACTAAATGATTTGTTCCACGTATTTTATTAAGTCTTGTGTAATTTGTTCAACATTTTAATAAGTCAGTATATGTCTCTCTCATGTAGTATTAGTGTATTACTAACTAATAACACCAATGCACTAAATTCTGAAAACCACTCTTTTGTCCTCCATTTGCTATATTTACAATATATAAAATTTTATTGTGATGCTCCCTCTATTAAAAAAATTTCTTGGGTTGGATGATAAAAAATGTAAAGCATTTTTATTTTTAGTATTTCAATGTGAAATTAATTTTTCTTCAAAAATACCCTTAATAAATAAATTATTTATATTTATATTTAAATAAAATATTCTATTAAATAAGAATAAATATGAAAAGATAATATTAATTTAAAAATAATTAACTAATTTATTAAGAGTGAAATTCGGTTAAAATTTAAAAATATTCTGCATTTGTTGTCGAATGGAGTGACTCTCAGGTGAAAAAATTATTGTAATGGACTCCAAAATGAGAAAACCCTTACGATGCATAATCTTTAAAATTTAAGGAAGAAAAGAGTAATATCTAAGACTAAAATCTCACACACGCACACGCACGTATAAGTTTTTTTTTTTTTTTATGTCCCTTCACCACAAAATAAAAGGATGTTTTTTTTTTCCTTTTTGGGTGAGGCTCGTCAGGAGTCACTTAGTGTTCTATTTATTTTATCATTATTCTCTATGTAATTCCATTGATGAAACATTAATTAAGTGTTTTTTTATCAAAACATTAATTAAGTATTTTTTTATCAAAACATTAATTAAGTTCCCATTTCTTTCCGTTTCATGTGAAACGTTATTTTATAGGTCACGCGATTCCTTCTTTTTATTGCTTTACTTTTTTCCATTGAATTAAATTCTTCCGCGTGAAGCTTGTTTCTCTCCCACGACCAATTCAGCCGAAGATATTTCATAGATTAGTAATCAAATTTCCAAGATTATCCTTTAAAGTTTGATTTGCCACATTTAATCATTTGGATGAGTAGGTCCCAAAAAAAAATCATTTAGATGAATCGCTTGGCTACTGGCTAGTAGTAAAATATTATCATAAGTTCTTTTTAAGATTACCTTCTAATTAAAACATATAACCTATACATTTTTTACATAATCCTTTCCTACATCACATGACAATTAATAATTAAGAATGAGAGCAGTTTAACTAGCAGAGAGAGTTGAGTTAGTTTAGTCGGAAATCTTGATTTTGAATTTGAGATATGTAGTTGCATTAAATGAATAAGTCAAGGGTTAT
The DNA here is from genome assembly GCF_029017545.1 of Prosopis cineraria. Taxonomy (NCBI): domain Eukaryota; kingdom Viridiplantae; phylum Streptophyta; class Magnoliopsida; order Fabales; family Fabaceae; genus Prosopis; species Prosopis cineraria. The sequence continues at coordinate 35,594,810 of NW_026555343.1, forward strand.
GACTAGATTTTCTAGCATATGAAATCTAAAAAAATACAATTAACAAGAGCATTTATAAAAAAAATTAAATTTTTTAATTTTTACAAAGTATCTTATGTTTGAGAAAAGAGTAATATACTTTTTGATAAATTTACAAACATTAATAAAGTTGATTAAGTGACCCACTTGACTTAACTCCTTGAGTTACCCGTGAGGCTACTGTTAATGGTCCCGCAAACGAAAATTTGAATTAGTTTAAATAGAAGATAATAATACTCTCAAATTTTTTAATATATCAAGTGATAGAATAGAAAAAATTTATTAAATATATTTTACAATCTTATTTTTAAATATAAAAATATAAACATTAAAAATACTTTTTATTTAATATAAATTTATTAGTAAAACATTAAATAGATAGAGGGAAATATAGTAAGAAGCAACATAATATTGAAAAAAAGAATAAATGTATAATTAATGAAACGAGAGTGTGGCATAAATGATAGCAGTTTGAATTCCTTAAATATTACTTGGAGTTTGATTTTTAAAAGCATGTATGAAGGGCATTTTTTGAAAAAAATAATCGATTAATTCTTTTTAGAATATTTAAAAAAATATAATTAAAAAAATTATATTTTTATTAAAATATTTTACATTCTAAAATGCGGAACGATTACAAAACTGTCTTATAAATTATGACACTGTACAATTCAGGATATGAAAAAGTACTTAGTGGGCCCGCCCTTCAAAATAAGTTTTTCAGCTCGTCAAAACGAAAAACTCGCAAAAATAAGTACTAAAACATGCAAAACGGACAGGGGATTGACGTGAGTAAGTACCTCGTGAATCGCGAAACGTTTTTACTCCCTCCGTTCAGTATAAAGTATTTTCAAAAAAATTATTTTATCAATAAATATATCATGAATAATTAAATAATTTTATTCTCATTTTTTTAAAAATATTAATTATATGCACCATAATATTATTAATATTATTAAATATAAAATTTAAAAAGATATTATGATTTAATATAATTTGAAAAAATAGCAATCAAAAACATCTATATAAAATTTATATTAGTTAAAGATTAATTATTGTCAAAACTCAATAGAAAAATAAGCTTGAATGAATTGTTGTTAATTTAAAATAGGTTGTTAAAATTCAAATGAATGCTTCCTCCGTTTAAAAATGTAAGGTATTTTTAATCGAATGGCACACCCAATAAAAATAATTGCCTACTTTTAAATTAACTCTATCTTTTTATATTTATTTCTATTAAATACCCTATAATAAATATAAAATTATTGTCAATAGGGGTACTTAAAAAAACAATGATTACACCTCAAAAGATTAAAAATATCTTACATTTTTTGAACATTCAACTCTTCAAAAAATGTGTTATATTTTTAAACAGAGAAAGTACTTGTTAATAAAAAGACTAAGCTAAATTAATAAATATTTAATTAAGTTTTGACAACAATTAATCTTTAACTGACATAAATATTATACAAAAGTTATTGATTATTATTTTTTCATATATTTTTAACTAAACAATAAATTTTTATTAATATGAAATAAAAAATAATATATACTTTTATGAAAATAAAAACTTTATTGATTTGTAAATATTTTTAAAAAATTATTTATATTTTAAACGGAAATATTATGAGAGTACGTAGGAGTAGAGAGAATAGTTTACAGTGTGAGGTCAGTTCCGATGCTGAATTTACCAGCTGCAAATTGAAAGACTCGGTGTCTGTACGAACGGAATCGTTTCAGTTGACAATAAATGCTCTGACGTGGAATTAACAAATGCAAATATAAAAAACTTTAAAACTTACTCGCACGATCCCATTTATAAACTACTCACTTTATCTTAAATTATAAAATATTTTTAAAAAAATTTTATATATTATAAATTTTATTAAATATATTAATAATTTTATATTTTTAAAATAAAAATATAATTTTAAAAAATATTCATCATTTAATATATTAAAAAAATAAAATTTAATTATAAAGAAAAAAAATAATATTAAAATTAACGTATTTGATGAAACCTTAATCTAGATTTTTTATATTTTGAAATAAATTTTTTTTAAAGTATCACATAATTAAAATAGAGGGAGTATTTTTTGAAATGTCTATTTGATCATCTTTATAAATTATCGTATGATTTTTTAAATATATTTAAAAAAAATTTTTAAAATTATTTTTTATAAAAAAAAATAATATGAATTAATTTTTAAATTTTTTATGTAGAAGTATATTTAAAATTTATATATTTTTATTCTTTATACTTTTTTACATTAGTATAATGAAATTGATAGAAAAGACTTGTAAAGAGGATTGGGAAAGTATTAATTTTATATAAAAATTGAAAAACTTACTTTTATTAAATATAATATTTTAAGAACTTATCTTTTCTAATCAATATTTAATATTAATAAAAATATGAAAATAATAATGACTTGATATATAAAAAGAATAAAAAAAAGTCTCCTATAAACAAGTTAGAAATATAAGATAAATAACAAACAGAGTTGAGTCTAATAGAAGGACTAATCCCTTACAATATAATGAATCAAGATTTGAAATTTTTTTAAAAGAGATATTATATTAGCATCCAATTTTATTTTAAATGAAACTGTTACTAATACAATTACTTCTTTCAATCTCATTTATAAAACACATTTTAAAAAATTTATTTAATTTCATTTATAAATCATGGTGTAACTTTTTAATAATATCTAAAATATATTTGAAATAATTTCGTTTATTTTAGATTTATTATAAGAGATATATTTAAAATTTTTATATTTTTATTTTTATTTTTATAATTAATATTTATAAGATTAGTAAAAATGATTTATAAAAAAATTTGATGGAGTAGTTATAAGTAATAAAAATAAATAAATATGAAGGGTAAAAGAATGCGTGGAAGATGGACATTGAATGATTCGTGGACCTTAGTGGCAATGTCAGTATTGTACGAATGATTAAGATGCCTGGCACCATTCAAATAGGCTTAGTGGTCCAACGCACGAGATTTTGTAATCTGTGTCAATTTTTTCATTAAATATATTACTCTCTCGTACTTTATTAATCAATTTTAGAAGTAACTTGATATGTAAAACATTTTGAAAAAATTATTACGAATCAGTATTTTAATATTATCTTTTATTATTTTATTTTTTAAATAAATTTGTTATATCTATTAATGAAAGATAATTTTAAAATTTTATTAAAAAACAAAAGTTATAATAGTATTTATTGAACTTGATTAATATATATTCCTTCCGTTAAAAAATGTAAGTCATTTTGAACGAATCTCACCCTAAATAAAGTTATTACTTACTTTTAAATTAACCTTATCTTTTTATATGTACCCTTATTAACTACCCTATAATAAATATAAAGTCATTATTAATAAGGACATTTTTAAAAATAGGTAATGATTATACTTCGAAAGATTAAAAATGTCTTTATTTTTTAAATCTAACTCATTAAAAAATATCTTATATTTTTTAATGGAGAGATTGTATAATTTTGATTTAAAATATTTTAGAATTGGGATGAAAAAATTATTTTTATAAAAAATAATAAGAAAAAATATAATCTTTGATCCTATAGTTTTATTAAGTTTTGCTTTATAGTTTTTTAATTTTTTCAGTCCCTATATGAACTAAAATCACTGAAAAAATAGAAAACTATAGGAATCTAAAAACAAAAGTCATCCAATATTTCTTAAACATGAGAATTAAAAACACTAAAAAAAATATAAGAATAAAAAGTAAAATCTGATAAATCTATACAAACTAAAAATTATGTTTTTTTAAAGAATAATGATAAAAATTTATGTGGATTATTCGGCTTTCAGCTGGCTTGATCCTCAACCCAATTAATTACGATCTAGTAGGGGTGTTCAGTCTGGACCCATCCCGATTGGCTCGGTATCGTCCCATCATATGGAGACGGGACTTATCCCGGCCCGAAAATAATCAAGATAGAACTTTACGGGATGGGACAAAAAAGGGATTCGGGACGGGATGGGACATGAAATTACCATCGGGACGTCCCGTCCCATCCCAAATATTATATAGATTATTTTTTATTTTAAATATATTAATTATATTAAATAATTTATACTTATATTAATTATATCAATTATAATTTAATACTTGTAATTTTTATTTAAACATAAATTTTTTTTATATTGATAATTTTAATGGCATGGAGTAAACATGGTGATATCTTTCCTTATAATATATTAATTATATTAATATAATTTATTTTTATATCTATCTATTTAATAACTTTTATTTATAACGTATTTCTTACTTTATTTTTAGAAGAGTAATTAGCTTAGCACATCTTCACTAAAGTAGAATAACAATAATTTGATGTTGTATTTGACTTGCATGTTGTTGCTAATCTTATAGCATAAAGATCACTTGTATTTGTTATTATAATGTGTAGTTGTGATTAATATAATTTAATAATTAATTTTAAATTATTGTCATTTATGTACTTGTGTTGTTTTGATTTTAAATTTAATAAATTATATGATTTAAAATTTAATAAACATTATTATCCATATCTTTTTTTGATATTATTTCATTTATCGAGACGGTGAGACATTCTGATCTAGTCCCGGTCCCATCCCGACTCTTAACAGGACGGGACGACTTTCGAGACGGGAAGGAACACGGGATCAAAATTCAGTCTCGATTTTTTTTTCAGGACGAGACATGGGACAGAAGTGTCCCAATTTTATCCCGTCCCGTGAACACCCCTACGATCTAGTCTAAGAAAATAACCAAAATCAAGTTAATAGAGCTTCTGAACAAGCCAGTCATTTTAGCCATGCACATGAAGCTGAAGCCACAAGCCCACGATGCCTTAATGGGGATCTGAATTTTTTATGATTTAAAATTAAGGAAATTATAAATTATTTAAGCAGATTAATGTTGTATGTTATTTGTAATTTATTTAATAAAAATATGATATTCATATAACATTAAATATAAATTAATTTTTACATTAATGATAGTAGAGAAATAAAAGGCAAAAATAAATATGTATTCTATTATAAAAATAAAATTAATTAAAATAATATTAAATAAGATTTTATTTAAATGACTTGAGACATTTTAGTTAGACTAACTATAAATGATGTGACATATCAAGTCTACGTAAAAATTTCTCTTACAAGTGTTGTCGACATTAAATATGAGTAACTCTTTTAATAAAAAATTAAAATTAATTTATTATGTTGTCAGGAATTTCATTCATTAGATCAAGTTCATTAGCATATAAATTATTGGAAAAAACTTACTCCTTCCGTTCAAAAATATATGATATTTTTAACTGAATCTCACTCTCTAATAAAGTAGTTATCTTTTTTTAACTAACCTTATCTTTTCATATCTATCCCTATTAAATAACCTACAATAAATATAAAGTTATTATCAATAGGGACACTTTTAAAAAAAAGATAATGATTACATCTTAAAAGAATAAAAATGCTTCTATTTTTTAACATTCAAATCCTTAAAAAATACCTTATATTTTTTAATGGAGGGAGTATATCCTTAGTTTTATATACTTAATATGTCTGTTTTCAACTAAATTATCAAGGCATATATCTTTTATAGATTATTTATTTTATAATAAATTTTTGATATTAATATTATGAACACATTAAAATTTATATATTATAATTTAATTATAATTTAATTGAATAAAAATATATTAAATATATAAAATTAGGTACATAAAGTTTTAGTCTTGCTCTGAATTGTTTTTGATTAAAACGGCGCGGAGGTACGTGGCCATGGAATTGTTGGATTTTCTCACCGGAAGTGCAGAGAGGTGGCGGCGTTGGGTTCAAAAAATCGAGATTGAACTCCTTTTAATATTATGCTCATAATTATTCCCTCCAAATAATATCTTTTAAAAGTCTTATTAATTTAAAATAATAATACATGATATTAAATTAGATTTTATAATTATTTAAAAACAATATATTAAAATTTTAATAGTTATTATTAAGATGGTTACATACAATATTTAATAAAGGTATAATTAAAAAGATGTGTTCCTCTAATCTTATGTTTAGAGTAGAGAGAGTATATTAAATGCTAGAATATTTATTTTTTAAAGTATATATATTTAATAAAAGTTAAAAATTTATTAAATTTTTATATAGAGTTAATAAGATTTAAATTTTTTTTGATAAAAATGTCAAAAGTAACTAAGATTGAAGAGAGTAAAGTTACATTTAACTTTTTTAAAAACTATAAAGTACCTCCTCCATTTCAATTTATAAAATACTTGTAATTTTAGAGAAAATCACACGAGATAGTAAAGCTTGTCAAATATATTTTATAACTCTATTTTTAAAAAATAAAAATTTAAATTATACTTTTAGTCCTTTAATTTTATATAAAATTTTAATTTAATTTTTTAATTTTGTAAAGTATTTTTTTGTCCCTTAACACTAACACCATTAGTTTAAAATAATTATTTTTGTGCCAATCATTATTATTTAAAAAAATTAAACTTAACATGTCATATTTGATAATATTTTATCAATATTTGAAGATTCAATGTAAAAATTTATTAGGATGAAACTAACAATGTAAGGGTTAAAAGATTAAAAAAATACTTTATAAAGTTAAGAGATTAAAATGAGATACTATATAAATTAGAAAACTAAATATATACTTTAGCCAAAACAAAAATAAACTTCAATAAATAGTTAAATACCTTTTATTTAATATTCTATTTATAAAAAATATTAAAGAGATAAAATAGAATAAAAATAATAATTTTAAAAAAATATGAAAAAGATAACGTTAAAAAATATTAATAATAAAATTTTATTTTTACAAAAAATATCTTATATTGATATGTTAAGTCCATATTCTAAATTGAGATCGAGAGAATTATTGTTAATCCCGACAGTGGTCTGAAAATATTATTAATTTATTAGCAGATTAGTAGATAGATTTTAGTACCATTCTCATTCCATTTACCCTCTTTTATTGTGAAAGTGATGCATCACGTTCATCCCCACTTTCTTTTAACCTCACTCTCCACCTCCCCTGTGCAACCCACGCGCGCTCTCTCTCTCTCTCTCTCTAGTTATCCTCCCCCCAAAACCTTGTTATTATTAGATCACTTTTAAGCTTTATAAAATCCAATTGATTGTAGTATTAATCTTTTTATTCAATATGTTTGAATTCTTTTTTTTCTTTTTAAGAATATTTGAGCTCTCGACCTTCCTCAAAGAAAATCAAATCCTCCCATTCCATTCAACCACAATTTGTCCTACTTATCTTTTCTCCAACATAAAAATCCATCTAATGACTAATATTGTGACGAAAGAGGCCAAAAATAATAATAATAACCACATTTTTAATGCACGAAGTCAAGAAAAATTAAAAATTATTTTTGATAAAAAGATATGTCCACATGAATAAAATCTTAAATTAAAATTGAGTTAACGAGAAATAATAATGTGATAAAAGATTTATATCACCTATTTTAAAATTTTACTTATAGTAATCATAGTTTTTACCTTTTTTTTTTTCCTTTTGGGTCAAGTACCCAGCACATTACCATTACCATTACCAATATAGTGAAAGGATTGTGGGCATGCAATTATTTTGAAAACTAGTCCATATAAAGCAATGGTTTTTGTTTTGGAGGGATTCAATCAAATTATAATATAGTGAAAGCACTTAATGCTTAAGTGACATTATTTGGACTTTGGGCACATGCACTGCACTAGGTTCTTTGAACGTGGCTCGGTATTATGAATTATTGTTCATTAGTAATTTAGTACATCTACATATTAAAAAAACTAATTAGCATTGGTGGCAGAATTTTCACATGAAAGAGTCTTAATCTGAGTTGATTCGAATTAATATGAGTTATGTTAAATCCTTTCAATTTAATGTGGGGCAAATTAAGGATATCCACTACAGGATTGTACAAAAGTTTAGTTATCCTATCCAACCTAGTGCAATCTAGACAAACTCAGTCAGCTTTGGTTAAGTAAAAAATTGGTTCGAAGGATCAAAGAAACCAAAAAGATTAGATTAACTTCTTGGGTTAGACCGGATAGGAGAGCAAGCTCTTAGACCATTTAGTTTGGTTCGATCCTATGAAATTATTTTAATATAATTTTAATTTTTTTAATATAGTTGAATAGTTTGGAGTTTGAACGCAATATTTTCTTTATTCACATTTCACTTTTATATTTAATATAATTTTGAATTAGTGTATTACTAAATTATTGTTGTAATGTAGATCAAACATGTTGTTGAATGTTGTTGTTGAAATTATGCATTTGAATCATAACTAAAATAATTGCTGCTGTTGTTGGAGATTGTTATAAATTTTTTATGATTATAAATATTTTTATTATCTTAATTGAGTTTATTAGATGGAATAAATTATCATCTCTTAAAAAAAAAGGCTAAATGAGTATTAGACTTCTCGGATCAATTTCCTAATCCTATAGGCCAATTTATGTCCTATTAATTTGCGGGTTATAATTAGATCAAACTAGATTACTAGTTACCTAATCTAGTCATTTTTATAAAAGATATCAAACTTTAAGTTAGATCAAAGTCTAGGTTTATTTAATATTTTGTGGAGCCTATGCTGCATGACTGGAAAAAAAGAAAAAAAAAAGAAAAAAGAAAACTTTATATGATAATATAATATATCAAAAGGGCAATTCTTTACTGGAATTATGACTTTGTCGCCCCCTCTATCACTTTAGTTTGTCCTGAGGGGACTAATCATGGCAATACAAATTAAAAAGTTAACGTGCTTTTGATTAATTTAATAATTAATGTTTCTGATAAATATACCATAACGGATTTTTCTTTTTGAGACAATTATATGGCCGCCTATGAATTTTCAACATCACTGTAGAATTTGCAAAGCACCTTACTATTCACAAGTTAACGGAAACTAAAGTTAGCATCTAGTGAGGTGGATTCATCTAACTTTGCCTCTATTCCACCGTTGACTTTTGATATATTGCAATGGAAGTTAAATGTTAAAAAAAAATTGTAAAACTTGTTTTTTTTTAATGAACATAAGGGTTTCAATTCCACATTGTTATCCATACCCTGTTTTGAATTGATTTTAGTGGAATCAATTTTTATATTGAGATGATGGTAAAAAATAAAACTTTATATCATAGAATGGCAGCCAAATACCTTATGAGAAAATTAATGTCAAATTAAAATCTCATCACAATTCAAGTACTCAAATTCAATACTCAACATCTTTTTATGTTTCGGCCTTGATTTTTTTTTAAAAAAAATCTTGATTTGATATTAACCTTCTTAGCAAGCTTTCTTTCCCCCTCCAAATCCTTATTGCCAATGAGAGCTTATCTCTTGCCTCAATACAAGTGGCATTTGTGGTGTCCCCTTTTCTTGGCTTTGGTTGGGTGAGGGGATGTTTGTAATTTTTTGTTTTCATGTTGATGGTATTTTTGTTAGTAGTGTGTTTGTTTAGTTAAATTTCAGAATTTTATCTATAATTTCTCTTGTCTTGGTGATGGCTTGATGAGATCTCAGCTGGTCCTTGATTTGGAATTTGTGGGTGTTTTGCTTCTATGAGTTCTCTTATGACAACCTCACAACAATCAATTCTGATTGATTCTTTGCCTATAAAAGGGGTGGGACCTTTGGGATGTTTTTTTGAATCCCCACCCTTACAATGGCATCGATATTGATGACAACATTTTTCTTTCTATGGATTTCAGATGATGTAGAAAATTTGTTGGCAAACTTGACAGTGGCGATTTTCCTTGATCTTGTTATTAGGGTTTGATTTGTGTTTTTTGGGTTGTTATTAGTTATATACCTTTTCATTGTTGGACCTTTGTTCATATGATTTGTTTTCTTTTTCTTTACCTTAAGAAAAGATCATCTTTTCTGGCAAAAAAAAAAAAAACTTTTTTGAAAGTTCCTTAGTTGTCATTTTTCCTTTTATGGAATTGAAAACCATATATGTTCATTACAAGGTTCCAATAAACACACTTACATGCACACCCACAATTTCAAACCTATGACCTCCTTCACAAGAGGAAAGGTTTCCCTCTTAGTAGAAAACAATGGTGTCATTTTTTTTTTGAGGGATTGCAATGCATTTGGCTTTTAAATTTTGAATCGGCTATTGATTTAATATTTGAAATTTAATTTTTACCAATCAAATTCTTAAAGTTGTATAACCATACAAAATTATATCACTTGTGTCTATAAGCCTCTTTCATTTAACCCCTTTTTATAACTCGTTCGACATTCTTTTTTTACTTGGACCTTACATCTCCTTCAAGCTATAAGAGCTAATTTTGTATGGTAGTAAAATTTTAAGAATTTAATTGATAAATATTAAATTTTAAAGACTAGATCAATGACTGAAACAAACATAAGAAACCAAAAATTTAATTATCCATTTATTTTATTTTATTTTAAATGATCACTTTTTAAGTAGTTAACATATTTTAATTTGATTTCATATTATATATCTTTTAAAATATGAAAAAGATTGTATAATAAAACCGGACGGTCGAGATTTATTAGCAAACAACCCTAGCCACCTTTTTCATTTTTACTTTTGAACCAGTATCATGTGTTTTTAAATTATTTTTTCTACTTATTTAAAATATAATAATTGAAGCGGGATGTCGACATTGACTATTATGGCCACTGAAAGAGTGTTGGAAAATGGAAACACAATGGATGGAGGTGGGTCAGGAGGACCCCTTAAAAGGGCGGCCACAATAAATATATTAATTTATTAATTATTAAATTAACCAATAATTTATTTTCTTTTAAAAAAATAATCCCTTTCGTACCACAAGAGCAGTTTTTCTAGAAGTGACATGAGACAATTCAGATTCCATGCACCATGCAGTGCTGCACCTGCATGCTCTTTTAATTAATCTAATAATTACTCTCCCTTTTTAAAAATATAAATTTTTTAAAATATAATTATTATTTTTTTTAAAATTATCTTTATTAATGATAACTTCATATTTATTATAAAATATTTAATAAAGTAAATATAGAAAGATAAAGTTAGTTAAAAAAATAGATAACTATTTTATTAAAGAGTAATATTTAATTAAAAATATTTATATTTTAAACGGAAGGATAATGATATTATCTTTTTAAGAATTTCTATATCAATCAACGTGTAAATTTAGAATTAAAAATGAGCTCGTTATTCACAAAGTTAAGGAAAATGGCACTCTTTTTATTTTATTTATTTATTTGCAGTAATTTGTTATTCTTTTAATATTTCTTACTAAATTGTTGTTTATGCAACTTTTCTTTTATATTTTCTCAATATTTCTTTACTTTTTTTATAGGATTTAAGTGTAAGGGCAGATAAGTATAATTTACAAATAAAAAATCTAAATGAGTGAGGTTCTAAAAGCTCATTAACATCTTTACATGCAAAAAAAAAAAATATACATAAACTTATAGCTAATATCTATTAATGAGATGTTCCGATGAGATTTGAGGCAATAAATCTTACCTCATTTTAGTTTTTCCTTTTGCCAAAACTTATCTAATTCATAAGATACTTTTAAACAAAAATTACACATACTAATAAAACTCATTAAAATATACTTTATAATTTTTATTTTTAAAAAAATTTAAAATTTAAAAGATGTCTTGTTTTAATACTTAATGTGTGCAAGAATATAAAAAGGGAGAGAATAAAATGATGAGGATAATATTAAAAATGTATCATTAATGAAATTTTATTTTTTTCAAAGTATCTTATTATCTTTGTCCAAAATTATAAAATTGATTTGGAAGTATTTTGCTGTCTCAACAAATATAAGACAATGTGAGGAAAATAAAGATTTTAATGATGCTTTTATAATATTACTTTTAAGTGGAGATAAAATTAAAATAATATTATAGTAATAATGAAAGTTTATAATTTTTTTTGAAAAAGTAAATTTGTAATTTCATTATTAAACTTTATTGGAATATGACTTTTATCTCCATTATCTCCTAATTTGCATATAAAATTCCTCCCAAAAAAATTATTACATTGGAATGAAAGAGTATCATACAATACTTGTACTACTGTGAAAAATGTGATAAATGAATGGCATTGGCAATATTTTGTTCTCAGCCATTAATGCTGATATCCAAAGGAAATGGCCACTAAGGCTAGTGGAAGCACAATGACTGGTGACCTATGAAAAGTAGTAAATATTTACTTTTAAATACTAAGTAAATTGAACTGTTTGTGTATTCAATTAATAATCAATTCTCTTTTGGCCCCAAGAGGGGAAAAAAAAAGGAACACCTTTTTTTGAGACTAAATGAAAGATATTCATATTTTGTATTAAGAGTTTTATAATTTCATAAGTACATGTGTGTGTGTGAAATCATCAACATACTTTACATAATATTAGACTAATGTAAGTGTCAATTGGATCTAAAATTAAAAGATTAACAAGATAATTTAATAAAACATAAAAAGACTAAATCAATAAAAATTAAATTTAAGGCATCAAATCAATAATTGAAACCAAACTTGAAGAACTAAAAATTCATTATCGCAGTTGCAAAATATGCAAGGAGTTGTTATCTATTTTGGGATATTTCGGCCATGGAGTTTTTGAAGATCGTACACCTTTAATTTAGCAACTGTACTTCCTCAAGAAAATACTCCCTTCTAGCCTATTTAAAGCATGAAAAAATAATTTTTGATTCTATTTACTCTTTTTATTTTTATATATAAGATATTTTTAATCAAATGACGCAAATCAATAAAAGTTAGTTATTTTTGCCCCTAATTATTGTAATAAAAATGAATATCTTTTTTTAAAGTAAATTAATGAGAGTACTTGTCTTTTTTCCTTTTTAATTTTAATAAGGGTATAATAGTCCATTTATTAAAACAAATGCAACAACTCCTATATTTAGAGATAAAAAATTTTAAAAGATTTTTATATATAGGGATGGAGGAATTAGCATGTTATGACTTTTTTATTACAAGTTTTCTCATTTACTTTGTTGTTGAGAGAGAATATAGATGTGGTATTTTTCTTTATATTTAATTATTATATAGGGAGAACTTTTTTTAGCTAATTTTCAAAAATACTATATTTGATCTCTAATTTAAAGTATATCTCTTTTCTTGGAACATCAAGTATTCTTCGCCCTGCCCTGCATCAAAAGGAAAAAAACAACTTAACACGCTCAAACTAATCCAGATTGAATTGAGATAAGACTTTTCCAAGTAAAAACTCTGCTATCAATTGAGTTGCATTTTTAGAACTTCAACTTAAGATCTCTGATTAAAAAGGTTAAATAGGTCTCTCATTTTACTAAAAATTTAAAATCATTTTTTGCAGTAGAGGAGTAATGATATGGGACTGAAGCATGAAACGAAAGAAAGAGACATGAGATAATTCAGATTCCATACGATACAAACCATCCATTTACTCCATGCAATTCTGCATGTGAGTGGTTCCCTTCTACCCTTCCTTGCTTCTCTATTTCTCTGTCAACAATATGTGTACATATATGTGTGTTTAATAAATATTAATTTAAAAAATTGAACAAAAAAGGGGCCAGCATGTGTGAAAAACAAACACAGGTCGCTTAATTCAACTACTCATACAAATAAAATAAAATAAAAAGATAGTTTATGCATCTTGTTCATTTAATATTTTATTTATTGAGAAGTTTAATTTAAAAATAATACTAAATTTCAATATTGATGACATAAATATCCTTGTTATAGTAGTTTCAAGGGTTTTGATTATGTAATGTATTTGATATGTAATAATACAATGCATGCATGATCACATGTTAAGTTGGAGTGCTTCGTAACACATACAGCATATTCTACCACATGTATTACTATATTTTATTCATCGAAAGTTTCCTTTATATGTAAAACTTAAAACTTTATAGGATTCTACTACTTGTATTACTATATGTTATTCATTGAAATGTATCCATATGACTAATTAAAAATTTTAAAAAGAAGATTAATTATATGTTCATTATTGTATAAAAATTACTTGTCATTTTTCTAAAATAATACTCCTCTTTAAATGATGGTATAAATGTGAGAGATAAATATGTGAAAAAAACAGCGAATTTAATCCGGGCAATGTGGGAAAATGTTAAGTGAGATAGATACCGAGATTAAGGTCTTATATTTAGGATCAAAATAAATCTCTTAACTAGATCTTATATTAAGATAAGAAGGGTAATATATTTCATTGTAATAATCGTTGGCCTTTTTTTTTTTTTTGGCAAAACCATATATAGACTCTTGATTCTTACTATCTCGCTAATTATTTGTTTTAACTGATTTTGATTTTCAAGAATAAAAGAAGAAAAACAAAAAAAGTTGATCATTCAATAGCATGTAAATCCAATCAATTCGAGGTTCAAGTTGGCCTAACTTTTGCGGACCCATCCAATGATGTTGATATAGAATTGAATATCGATGATGATGATGGTGATGGCTTGTGTAAGTGGGTCATGGTGTACTATCACAGAGGTTAGGGCTTTATCACTGGTGATAAATGCGCATACATATGAGCAATTGAGCATAGTTAAATGGGATATTCCATTATTTACAGTTAAATATCCCGCTGGTTACTTGCATCAACTGACAAAGGATTAATATTTTAATACTTGGTTTAATCAAATTTTCAAGTTTAGTTTTGGATATACTATAGTAATTAAGTTGATCTTTACATAAGGAATATTTGAGAGAAATATTTTTTGTTTGGGGAGATTATTAGATTTCTTATATTAAATATGTTTAAAAATAGTATACTTCATCAAAATATTTAAACTATTTGATTAAATACTTTTTAAGTTTGTATACTTGTGATCTATTTTTTTATTTTTAAATGTAAATTTTTTTATATTTTAATATTCTCCCTGTTATTATTATTATTTTTTTATTTTTTTCTTCATTTCGCCTGGACTTGCACTTTTTGTTTTGTTTGAGAGACTTCAGCTTTATTTAATTTTTCTTCTTCTCCTTCTCTCTTTCTTATCTTCTTTTTTTTAATCTCTTGTTGTTTCTTTTTTTATCTCTCATTCTCTCTCTCTATTTTTTTGATCACCGATAGAATGACTTTAATATCATATTAAATTTTTTATATTAAAATATATTTAAAGATAATATACTCTGCCAAAATAGTTTAAAATTACTTGGTTATATATTTTTTAAGTTTATATACTTATGATTTATCTTTTAATTTTTGTATAGAACTTTTTTATGTTCTAATAAGAATAATGTTGAAATCTTATATAAGAAATTAATCACTACAAATTTTATAAATAATTGAACTAAGCTCATTAGCAAAACAAATTTGTGTTGTCGATGACCTTGTATTGTTAATGATATTAATTCAATTATTAATAGATCTTGGGGACACCGTTTACGGCTCGTGCGTGATTGGTTCCATTTGTTAACCTTCTTTTGCAATTTGCACCAAGCAAGGTTCCATTGCATGTACTTATTTCCCCACTTTTCTCTTTATTCCTTTCCATTTTTGAACCTACTATATTAATCATTTAACATTTAATTCCATGTAGTCATGAAATTATAAAGGTTAATCTCAGGTCAATTTAATAATTTACAGTAAAGTCAAATATAATTTTAAAGAAAGTATTAAATTCTCAATACTGATAATCATCTTAAATCATATATATATATGTGTGTTGTGTGTGTGTGTGGTGGCTTAAACATCAGAATAAATTGGGCAGCAACTAATCATGTCATATATATTGTCATCAATGTAAGGTTTTTCCATGTATTTTTAAAAGTGATAGCTCAACTCATTTTCAGATTCCGTATAATAATATTAAACATGATCTCTATCCAGAGATAAATTTTAAAATTTGATATTTATTACTTGAAAAATATTTTAGCATGGTTAAAGATGAAGCTGGTATTTAGACTGGACGTCATCAAATGAGCAAGGACAGCTAAAATACATTTATATCAGGGAATATACAATAAACAATGAGAAAATTTAATAATAATATAAGATGATTGTAAAATTTTATAAGTCAATATTACAGTTAAAAAAAAATTCTATTATGAAGTTTTCATTTAAATATAAGTATACATCCTTTCATGGTCTTTTACATACTCCTTTCACTCTCTAGTACAAGTAAAGTTAACTAATTTTGTATTTATTAAGAATTCTAGTTATATCTTTAAAGTGGTTGAAAATGTAACTTTAAAATTTTATCATATTTTGCAATTAATAACAGTGATAATTATGTTCTATGTGTTTAAAAGATAGTGAATAAATAAGAGGTAAAATTTTAAAAAAATGATTGCTCTAATATTAAGGATAATTTTTTTAAAAAAAGTGCTTTATATAAGAATTAGAAGGAGTACTTTAGTTGTAAACACTGCCTTAAACAACTTTTATTACTTGGGGAATAATTTTCCTTTTTGACTTTTTATTTTTAATTCAAAACATTTTTTATAATTATTTTAAATAAATGCAGTGCCAACAAATCCACAAATGTCTCCCGTGTTATTGAACAGAACCCATGGAATTGGAAAGGCGGTTCCATGATAGTGATTTAATGTGATTAAAAGTGAAATTATTAACATAAATAAACGATTGAGAATCAATAATACCTGCACATTTTTTAGTAGAGCGACAAAAATACCCATTAAATGGTTGGTGAAGAGCAAGCATTAGCATAAAGTGAAAAAATGGAAAAATATTTAATTTGTTACCAAAGTTTGGCATGAAAGTGACCAAGTCGTTAACTTGCCACAACGTCTATTAATTTTTTATGTTAATGCTTATTGTGCTTATCATTTGTCAATAATTGCTGACATGAACTAAAAGTAATAAATACTCCACAATGTGATTACCTAGGAGCATGATAAGCCTAAGTGAGAAATTGATAGAAGTATCCATAGCGTTAATTTAATAGGTGCACTACTAG